>NC_092748.1:76806036-78056036 GCF_047496795.1 Chiloscyllium punctatum
ATATTATGAGCCAGGCCTTTTGTTGGTAATTGCTGTCAACCAAGAGCCACCATTGACATTGATGAGAGGAAGAAAACACTTTTGGCATTGAAGAGTTAGTGAAGATGTACAAATCGTGACAGTTGATTGGGTAGTGCACATATATGTGAACGATTTGTTTCCAGAGCTCACAAACCAGTTGTACGCTCAGCAAGTAAAGGCCCTTTAGGTTTATGAATGCTGCTGGCTGTTCACAGGAAGCTCTCAGCACCACTTGTCTGCAATCAATTGCCCATTAATCTGTAGAAATCTTCCAATGGTAACAAATCACACAGCACTGGCTGTTTGGCTATCAGTCTGTTATGAATTGAACAATTTCTTTCACTTGTGCAGGACATTAGCCACCATGCTGATGCATTTGCAAGTGGCAGACTGCAATATTCCACACATTTCCACGAAAGAATCGCTCGCACAAAAGTTCAGTGCCGAAGTGCCTTCCTCTGCCAGTCAGCTTTGGATTGCCTCCCAATCGATACTGACATAGGTCTTCTTGGAAGAGCCAGCATACGTGAGTAATACCTGCCCATGATATCCTCAGTCACCTCCAAAATTGTTTCTCTGATATTTATAGCTAGCTGCAGTGCCAGTGGTATTTTTGATTGTTCACCAATGCTTTACATCATACTTTGGTTGGCAGAATCTTGCTGATGAGAAGTTCAACTTTTCTTCAAACCCATGAGGACTGAATGCTTTAGTCTGATCGTTTCCCCAGCCTATAATGCTTCCTGGTTCCATGAGAAGCAGAAGATTTCATCCTTTGTTTGCAAAAATAGTAATCTTTTCAAGACAATGAGAGTAAACTACAAGCTATTGGCCAGTTAGCCTAACCTCAGTGAAGAAAATAAACCAAAATGTGTTAGGAACAGTGTGGTACAGAGCACTCAGGAAAATTTAACATGATTAGACAGAGTCAACAATGTTTATAAAAGGAAAATCATATTTGACTAATTTGTGTATTTTGAGGTTGTAGCTAGCAGGGTACATGAGAAGAAAGCAGTGTGTGGACTATATTTAGGTTTTCAGAAGTTTTTTAATGAGGTGACAAACAAGAGTAATCCCTTGTGACTCCATACTGAATTACGTGCATTGGAATGAAGTAGACGTAGTCACAATTAATTTGTTGATGTCCAATTAAATACAAAAATACAATGCGTAATTGGAACCTTCATGTTAACCCCAGCGCATTAAGGACCCTCATATGACACAGGTGTAATGTCCCTACCCTTGGACTGAGAGACTTGGGTTCAAGTCCTACCTTCTCTGGAAGTGTGTAATCACATCTCTGAACAGGTTGATTTGGCAAAGTAGGCTAAGTAACAATTTTTAAAAACCCACTACATTGGTTATTGTACATGAATACCTCAATCCATTCACAGCAATGTTGTAATCTGATAGCAAGTCCAGAAAATTGATACCTTCTCATTCAATAATGCCTCAACAATGGCCATAAATGCTTCCTGAAATCATGGATATCCCTTTCTGATCAAGTCTATTATACAGCCATAAGACCACAAGACACAGGAACAGAATTAGGCCATTGACTCTGCTCTGCCAGTCAATCATGTTTTCAACCCAGTTCTCATGCCTTCTATCAGTAACTGTTGATCTTGTTATCAATTAAGAACCTATCTATCTCTGTCTTACATATACTCAATGACTTGGCCTCCCAGCCTTCTGTGGCAATGAGTTCCAAAATTTAACCACCCTCTGGCTGAAGAAATTCCACCTCATTTTAATTTTAAAGTCTGTCCCTTCATCATGAGGCCATGCCATTAGGTTCTCTCCTACTAGTGCAAACAACTTCTCCACATTCACTCGATCCAGGCATTTCTGTAATCTGTAAGTTTCAATCAGATCCACCTGTATCCTTCTAGTCTGCATCAAGTACAGATTCAAAGTCCTCAACTGCCCCTTCTACGACAAACTGTTCATCTCTGGGATCATTTTTGTAAACTTCCTCTGGATCCCCTACAATGCCAGCTAAACCTTTCTTAGATGTAGGGTCCCAAAACTACTCACAATATTCCAAATGCAATTTGACCAGAGCCTCATACAGCCTCAGTAGTACATTTCTGCACTTATGTACTTGCTCTCTTGAAATGAATGCTAACATTGCACTTGTCTTCCTAACTGCCAACTGAACATGCATGTTAACCTTAAGGGAATCCATATCTAGGACTTCCAAGTCCCTTTCTGCATCAAATTTCCAGAGCTATTCTCCACTTAGAAAATAGACAATATCTTTATTCTTCCTTCCCAAGTGCATTACCTCATACTGTATTCCAACTGCCATTCTCCTAGCCTGTCTAGTCCTTCTGTAGCTTCCCTACTGCCTCAATACTAACTGTCCCTTTACCTATCTTTGTGTCATCTGTAAACTTAGCAAAAATACTCAGTTCCTTCATCCACATCGTTAACGTATAACATGAATAGTTGTGGTCTCAAATGGACCCCTAAGAACTCAACTAGTCACCTGTTGCCATCCTTAGAAATTTCCCTTAATCACTCCTGTCTGTTTTCTGCCAGTCAACCAATACTGTATACATGCAGAATCTTGCCCTTAACCCACGGGTTCTTCTCTTATTCAGCAGTCTCCTTTGTAGCACCTGATCAAAGGCCTTCTGGAAAACCAAATAGATCATGTCTATTGGCTCTTCTTTGTCTAACCTGCCCATTACCTCCTCAATGAAATTGAACAGCTTTGTAAGCCATGACCTCTCCTTGACAAAGCCATGTTGAGTTACCCTATTTAACCGTGTACTTCCAAGTACTCTGCAATCTCATCCTTAATAATGGACTCTAAAATCTTAGCAATGACCAAGGTTAGGCTAACCAGTTTATAACTTCCTATCTTCTTTCTCTCCCTTCCTTCTGAAACAGGGTGCTACATTAGCCATTTTCCAGTCCTCTGGGTCCCTCCCTGACTCAGAAATTCTTGAAAATCACAATCAACACCTCCAAAATTTCCTTAGCTATCTCATCCAGAACTCTGGGGGTGTAGTCCATTCAGTCTATGTGATGTATCCACCTTCAGACCAGACCACCTGTATATAGAAGTCTCCTATGATTATTGTAATAGTGCCTTCCTCATGTGCCTTATTTATTTTCTTCCCCATGTCCTACTACTGCTAGGTGGCCTGTACACAACTCCATCAGGGTCTTATTTCCTTTTCAATCCCTCAGCTCTATCCACATGTTCCGGTTACACCTTCCCACTCTAAATTACTTCTTGCTATTGATTTCATTTAATTTGTTACTAATTAGACAATCCTGACTCATCTGCTTGTCCTTTCATTAGCATTTAGTTCCCAGCCCTGATCTGCTTGCAGCCATGTCTCTGTGATCTGTCAATGCAACTTCAACCCTAATGATTCTTGGAAAGCTAAATGCTGCTCACAGTAAGTGAAATAAACACATTGTGAAGGAATGGAGGAAGACTTTGATATTCCACAAGGCTTATGGATATTTACACAAGATATGGTACAAGCTGACATCTGATACACAAATAAAAAATGAAAACCTTACACAAAGATCAATTCACAAAAGAGACATCACACTGATACACACTGCTACTCCTGACAAAATTGTATGATTCAATCATCTCTGAGTAAAAGAATAGATATTACTCTAAATCTGTATCAGCCATAATGAGAAAGAGGGCTGGAAGGATCAGAAGTAACATGTTAACATGGATTGGATATTGAGTAACAAACTGAAAATAGAAAGTAGGAAAAATATTCATAATTGGAATGTCTAGATGTAACTAGTGAAGTGTTACAAGGATCAATAAAGAAGGCTGCAAAGAGATATAGTCTTGTTAAGAACCTGTGAAAGACAACAGAATATAACGCAGCAAACTGGGAAATCATCCACTTTCAATGGAACATTTTTACAAGTTGAGAGACTGTTAAATGTTGATATCTAGAGAGTTTTAGTGTCCTTATAAATGAAACATAAGAAGTTACCAGGAAATGCAATAAATTAGGAAATTTAATGCAAAGGAGCTGTAATATGAGACAGGAAGTGAAAAAAATCATATTGTTATTTGGGCATGTGAGTAACAATTTACAAACTGCCCACACCCACTGAAGTGGAAGTAGACAAAACATGAATTTTGCGCTGTATGTTTATTGGGTTAGATGTAGTGCAGTTATTGGCTGCACCAACCAGACTTCTGTTCATAAAGGCGGACATTATCACTTATGGGAGACATTTTAGGTAGGGACTCTCTTAAGCTTACTTGGTTTAGTCCCATAGGTGATTGAGGGCCCTATTAATATCATGTCACAGGATCCTGATTTCTATTTCAAGAAAGAATCTATCACTGAGACCAGTACCGCCCTGGTAATTCTAGGCAAGAATTGATGCCAGTTTAAAAGAACTTTGAGCAATTGGCTAACTAGACAGCTCACCAGATGTATTTGACATTTGACAATTTATGGTGGTAAAAATTTTAAATCCTCCTCTGATCAGAACAGAGTGGTTGATGCGGCATGTACTCATGAAAGGTAATTGACTAGAAGCACTGGCCCTGTTTTTCTCCTCCCAGAATGCTGCCAACCAGCTAAGTCCTTCCAGTAGTTTCAGATTACATGAAATTGAGATCCTTAACGTAATTAGAGCTTATAGTACTTTACATCAGTCTATGAATTCAGGGTCACACGGGAGCTGCTGGGCCACTTATCTGCCATTATTAGGCCCATGCCTGAAAAACGGATGCAATGATGTCCATTTTTATTGTCACACATTCTATCAACTCTATTCTGATCTTTGCTATAATGAAGAATCCCATTTTCTCTAATATCTCTCTCATTGAAGCATCCTCCCTACCATCATATCATTTCAATAAATGTCTTTTCTCATCACTCTCTCTGGATTATTTACACTCAGTTCAAGCTATCATAGAGGAAGAATAAGTCTCATTTTAAAGGTGATATTATGAGCAATTTTGAAAATTATTGCACACAATGACAGTAGCAATTATTTCTTGCGAAATAGTTTATTGCTAGCCTGCTTGAAGTCTCAGCATAAAGTTTCCAGAAGCTATGGAGGGTAACTCCACAAAACCAGTAATACTGACAATATCAGAACAGCTGTTCACCAGAAATGATGCCTGGTTTTCATTTCCTTTAATATGCAGGAAAGTAGGAGGCCCATCCAATTCACCTACTTGTCTATCCCTGCTTAAATCAAGTGATACCTTGAACATTTCTTCCAAAGTTAAAGATGTGAACATTTCAATGTGTGAACAGTTGTCAGATAACATGTAACATAAAGTACCTACCCATCGTCTTTTGCTGTTTCATCCTTTGGACTCTCTGGTAATTGTAATGGACTTTCAATCATTGTGAATTCAGCTTCCAACATTTCTGGTGTTAGGTCAACTTCTTCAGAACTATGAAGCAAGCCACAACATTATCACAAATACCATATATTTTAACACAGCAAAAATCTAATTTTGTTTGGTTTCTATTTTTATTTCTATACTTTGTAATTCAGGTATGCTATTAATATCAGGCCACAGGTTAGGAATTTTATATGAAAGTCATTTAACCAATTCCGTGATATTCTAAGAGTTTAACTGCTTCTGATATCCTGCTTTTCAATACTATGCCGATATTTTTCAATGCAAAAATAAATTAGAATTAAAATCTTCTGTTTCTGGGAGGTAAAAGAATCAATATTTTAAAATGAAATGGATTCTTATTTGAGTGAAGTATTTAATTTAAATTACTTGAGGCACACTTTCAAAGCTCAATTAAATGTATATGGAACAATATTTTGAGCACAGAACAAACTATAGCATTCATAGCATTAATCAGCATCTGAACACTTAATAGGTATTTTGATTTAATTCATTTATGCTGATATTTAGCCTTTAAATGACAAATTGAATTTTAGTTTGGGTGACCAGACTCCCAGTTTTTCCAGGGTTATCACAGATTTTCATTACGTTTCCTGATTTTCAAATGCCCAGATGTCCTTTACCCAAATTGTTTTGATGTCCTCATTTTGCTTCTTCAAATTCTCCCCCTGAGGACCCAACCCTTTGCCCCACGTTTTGTCTTTCTTTTACTTTTGGCAACACCCCACTCAAACTCAAAAACCTCATCCAAAAATACTGCACTATCACCTGGGAATTGGAATACTTTCTTATTAGCATCTGGAGCTGGATGAAAATAGTTCCTGGTTGTTTACCTAAGACCTGACTGGTCTTAGAAAAGACAGAAAGATTAAAACACAGGATATGAGGTAATATTCTAGCATGGACTAACGATTGGCTAATAGACAGAAAAGTGAGAACATGAATAAGTGGGCCATCTTTGTGTTGGCAGGCTGTATCTATCACAAAGGTCAATACTTGGGAACCAACTGTTCACAAATATATATCAATGATTTGGAGACTGGGACCAAATGTAGTATTTTCAAATTTATAGATGGTACAAGTGGGAAAGTGTGCTATGAGGAAGATATAAAGCAGCTTCAGAAGGATTTGGATAAGCTTAGCAAATGGCAAGAACATAGTAGATAGAATATGATGTGGAAAAATGTGAGATCAACCACTTTGGAACAGATGTACAGTATATTTCGTAAAAAAACTAAGGTTAGAAAATGTATATGAACAAAGGGACCAAGGTTTCCTTGTTGATAAGTCATTGATTGCTAAAATGCAGGTATAGCAAGCTATTAGGAAAGACAATGGAGCATTAGTCTTTATTTCAAAAGGATTTCAGTACAGGAGTAGTGAAGTCTTGCTTGAACCATAAGAGCTTGGTTAGATTGCACCTACAACACAATGTGCAGTTTTAGTCTCGTTATGTCAGAAAACATATAATTACCATAGAGGGAGTGCAACAAAGCTTCACTAGACTTATTCCTGGGATGGCTGGTCTGTTCTATGAAGAGAAATTGGCCAAATTGGACCTGTACTCCCTAGAGCTTTGAAGAATGAGAGTTGATCTAATTGAAACCTACAAAATACCTATAGGGATTAACAGGTTAGATAATTGCACCTATTATCAGGTACTCAGGGAACCTCTGATATTCTCTACTGCAGAAGGCTGTTGTGGCTTAGTCTTTTGAGTATGTTTAAGATAGAGATTCTTGACTTTCTAATTACCAGTGACATACAGGTTTATGGAGATGAGGTAAGCAAGAAGCATTGAAGTGTTCAGTCAGCCATGGTTGTACTAAATGGTCAGGCAGGGTTGATGAGCTGAATAGCCTACGCCTATGACAGAATGACTAAGAGGAACTCCACAGATGTGTGGTGTGAAGCCATGCATGCACATGGCTCTAGGTGAGCTCTGTCTTCTAACCTTCAGTGTATGTTTGGAGCTCAGAGCCTGATTTGTAAATAGCTGGTAGTCAGGCTGCAGAATTGTGTTTGCTGGGAACAGGAAATAGAAAGCGGCAAGTAATTCTCGGTACAAACCAGTCCTTTGGAATGTAAGGAATCAATTTCACTGGAGTTTGGATTTGTTATTGTTGCGTAATGGGATGAATATCAGAAGCACAAATAAATAATGACAATTATAATAATGATGCCATGATGATATCAGAGTCATGTGACGGTAAAGCAAACTAGAAGGGATCACTAGCTCGAAGACAGTGTGAAGATCTAACACAGTGTGAAGATCATATATGCATAGTCAAGCTGGAAATAGAGGTTGCAGTGAGAAAGTTTATTTTGGGAGATTAAAGAGAGTTAGATGACAAACAGACACCAAACTAGTTATGGTGCAAGTTTAAGAAGGAGGGAAGGGAGGAGAAAGATGGACACAATAAACAATGTATCCGATGTGGAAATTCTTCCTGTATTTTGAAACAGAAGTCACCTGATTTTGTTAATTGGGATCTAGGAAAGTTAACTTCCTGAGTGGGGGAATATGGAAAAATTAATCTTTTGTGAAACTGCATGAAAATCACTTTCACTGTTTGACCTATTTGGGGACTAAAATAATCTCTCTTTAGACAACTTGGATGCAAAATGCTTGTGAAGTAATCAATGTAACATAATTGGGACAACTTATCGGAGGCAGTGAGGTTAATTTACATGAATTACATATTGGTGGTAAGTAAAAGGAAATATTCAGGTTAAGTTACTGAAAGTCAAGAGGTTAATTTATCCTCATGGTTTCCTATACATTATACCTGTTACCACCAGAGAGCGGAAAGGAATCAGTGTCTGGATGACAACAGAAGATTGATAGAAATGTCTGTCAACTGCAAGCTGCATGGCACCCATTGATACACCATCAATCATCATTGAAGATGGTGAGATGTGGCACTTTGAAAAATTGCCTAGTTTCTTGTGTGTATATCTCGGTATGAACAAGATCTCCCATACTAGGTACATTTGCAATTTTAAAATCCACTTTTTTGGCTGAAATCATCTATTGGTAGAACCAGTGTACAAATGAAAATAAATAAGGCTTTTAATGGAGATTGGTCTTACCATTGTACAATGAGCAGTAAAGTTATAACGGAAAAGTGGAATCTGCGATCTTGTGACATATGAAGTGTTAGTTTGTTTTTTATTTCAGAAAATGGAGATGAAATATCATTGAAACAAAATGCTGTGGTTCATAACAGCTTTTTCAATTACTGAGAGTTGCCAAATCTGGCTGGACCTATTCTGAGATATATCATCATGCAACCACTTACATCCACCTGCTCTTCCCCCATGTCCCTGCCTTCGGTTGCCCAATATATCCACCACCTCCTGAGGCAATGAGTTCCAAGGTTACCCAACCCTCTGAGAGAGACATGTTCCCCTTATCTCTGCTCTAAAAGGACAACCTCTAATTTCAAAAGTGTGCTTTATGGTTCTGGACTGACATACAAGAGGAGATGCTTTCCATATTCACCTCATAAAGATTATTTAAGATCTCGTACACTTCAAACAAATGACTCCTCACTCTTCTAAGTTTCAATGAAAACAATCCATATATTGACCTCCTACAGTCTACTAATAAAAGTTGAAAGATTAATAGTTGAAAGATATCTCTGCCAGTTTATTCCATTTTAATTGTTTGAAATTCTAACCCATTTCCTTCATAAAACAGTAATCTATTTTTCTTCTGCCAAAAAACACAACTCAGAAGCTATTTACTTGTCATCACAATATTAATCAAGGCTGTTAACAATTACATATAGTCTATCTAAAACTGCATGTTCAAGCATGTCTAAACTTTGTGCCAGCTAACTTAATTGCTCTAGGTTTTAACCTAGTTTTTAATACAGTACCTCTGTGAGATACTGCTGAAGTGGGATTAAACTGAGCATTAGGGAATGGAGAATGGGATTTATGGGCTTACGCTGACACTTGTTTCAATGCTATCCTGGAAGGACTGACTTTAAGTAAGATTTATCTTTCACTAACAAGACTTGAGAATCCACATTTTTCCCATGAACCAGTGCTGCAAGGAACTTGAAAGAAGACAGCTCATGGTTTATATTCAAAGAAATAGTAATATTTATGACACTCCTTGTAACCCACTCATGCACTATAAGTTAGAATTGCATTTAGATTTGGCATTCTTGCATTTTTGTCCTGATGAACGAAAGATAAAATGTTTTGACAATATGTCTCTTTTCTTAGCAATACTCAGGTTCTATAATAGCAAACAATTATGCCATGCTAATTATTACAATAATTAAATATAAAATTTTCTCATGCTCCTCTTGACACATACATAGGTTTTTGTTCATCCAGAGCCTACTAGCAATTTTTCATATCAAATAATGTCATGGTCTCTTCAGTAATCATTCAAAAGCGCATCTCCAGCTGATTTGATTAGCTGCATGTGAATTACCTTGTGTAGATGAAAAGCTGCTGACTAAGTAATGCAATAGTAAGATACCTTTCCATGGCTATGTTTTCTCTGTCCTCATCTGGCAGCCTATCCAATTGTGTCGGAGCATTAACAGGAAGCATATCGGATGGGAAAACGTCAGACCTAGACAAATAGAAATGATTGACAAACATAAATGCTAAATGTGACCAATACATAATTTGTCCAATTAATTTCTAAAACAGTATTAGCTTTGTCCCAGAAGCAATATTGAATACTAATATCTCAGTTTGGTGCTACAATTCATTTCTACCTCTCTGACATGTGCTAGAAGGTAAATATTTTCTAAACATTTAGTGAGAGGTTTAATTCAGTTAGCTACACTCCATAAATTACACACCATTGATTACCAGCTCCCAATATTTATACCACCAACTCACACTCATATAACCCTTCATGGAATATATCTATCACCTCTTACCAGAACCTCTTACCTGAAATTGTAAAGTCAGAGGCTTGGGGGTAGATGACATATTGGCATATATAATTCCATATACAAGTGAATAATATTAATCGAGAAAATTTTAGAGTGAGATGTTGTATTTGAGTCTGAAAGTGTTAATACAAAGGAATGCCCTTAGCACCATGATAACTTCATATAGATATAGGATCACAACTGAAAGAGACTTAACTGTAGGTCCTCTTCATAGTCTCTGCAGCAATGTCTATCATAAAAATGCAACTTGTAATGATTTGATAACATAACTATATCTTGTTAACTAAAATAAATCCTTCTTGTTAGATTAACAAATGGTTTTCCTCTGCCATGCAATGCTAAACAAACCTTTTAGCTTGCTATACTTAAAGCGGATGGTGGCAGCAAACTGCATCATGAGCAGCAGCTTATACAACCAACTGAGCTGGCACATCCACACAACAAACCAATTGTTCCAACCTTGTCCAGCTCAGGTTAAGAGCTCAGTGCAGAATGGAGAGATGGATTTCTTGTTCAAATTATAATGTAGAATGTGTTAGAAATCTAAAATTATTTCTGAAAATACTAATAATGAGAGTCATGCTTATAAGTAATTTCCAGGTACGTCTGATTATAACTTCTGAAAACCTCACTATATGGAGTTGATAAGTGGCAGAAACAATATTATATACATTGTTAGGACATTTGCAATTTTTAAAACTTCATTGCCAGACAAATTTAAGCCCAAAGAAAGAGAAGGAGCTTTAACTTGGGAATAGTATGCCTTTTTAAATGACTTCATGTCCCATGTACATAAATTCTTTATTATAAATCATTGACATGCATGGTCTAGAACAACGAGTGAACAATGAGTAAACACTGCTTCAAACCATCTGAAAGTAGAGTGCATCCTGGTATGTTTAATCTAAAATGACTAGTTTGCAAATAATTTCACTGCAATATATTGAGACAAACAAAAAACCAAAAGTAATCCAAAATAAATATTCCTGTATTTGTTTACAAAGCTGTTCAACACTGGACTGATCTCTCAATTTGAACATCATGGAGTTAAGTTTTTTTAAAAGATTTGAATTCCAAAGCAGGGCAACTCTAAGTAACATTTAATAAAATTGATATAAAACCTTGAACTCCCAAGAAAGGAATGTTTAGACATTTTATTATTTTTCATGTTTTACAATCTATTCTAAAGTACACCATTCTATATTACTTAAAGAGATATAAAGTGAATGCAGGTTTTAACTCCTTACTTGCATGGTAAAGATATTTGGCATGTGAATGTTGATATTGATAGAAACAATAATCCATGTTTATATAGATACGGGTTGGATGTCCAAAATTTGGCATTCAAGTAACCAAGATTGAGCCAGATGTCTGAGTTGCCTGGAACTTGAACAATTAAGTCAGGGAGACTATATTTAGTAAACTTTAAGAAGTAAGAAAATGTTGTGTATATAACAAAACCAAGAACAATGCATGAGCCATGGGTGGTTAGAAGGATAAATCATAACAGCCATAATCTTATTGAGTGGCACAGTTCATATGAAGGGATGAGTAGCATACTCTTGTTCCTCGTTCACATGTTTGTAAGGACTGGACTGTGTCAGGCAGTTTAGGACTGGCTGGGTTGGTTGGGGTCAGGATTGTTCATAGAATCCCTACAGTATGGAAACAGGCCCTTTAGCCCAACAAGTCCACACTGGCTCTCCAAACATTAACCCACCCAGACCTATTCCCCTACCTTATTACTCTACATTTACCCCTGACTGATGCACCTAACTACACATCCCTGAATACAATGGACAATTTAGCATGGCCAATTCAACTAACCTGCACATGTTTGGATTGTGGGAGGAAACCGGAGTACCTGGAGGAAACCCACGCAGTTCAGTGGATAATGTGCAAACTCCACACAGACACTTGCCCGAGGCTAGGCAACAGAGCTAACCACCAGGTCACAATACCGGAGACTGGTTCAATGTGACATTTCAAAATGTCTGGTTTACATATGATTCCAGTTTTCGATGGTTAAATTTTGGACATCCAACTTGCATTGCAACTATAAGAATAAATCCCAGTATTATTTCAACAGTTGTACATTACAGTACAAACTTTTTGAGACGTTGAATATTGAACTGACCTATAGTACAGCTTTCCTATGTTATGAGGTCAGAGACTGAGCCAGGCAAAATATTGTAATGACTATCCTCTCTTTATGCTTTGTGGTTAGATTATTACTCATATAGCACTTGTCCATAAAAGTTGACATATAGCACAAAAGTTGACATACAGGGAGCATAAATCTTGCAAGTTCAGCAGTTAGGAATTAAATGGAAATTGGACTGACAGAAAAGAGTACTTGCGCTCATTTTTAGGAACATTGCTCCTCATGACAGGTAGCTGAATTAATGGTGTTGTATAAGTTGTACTGAAGTGTTGGAAGTTACTCTCCAGCAAGAACATAGAACAGGTAGAAGTGACCATTGCACAGTCCTTGTGAAGCAAAGTCCTATCTTCAGACAGAGGATACCCCTCTGTTGTTCAGCAGTACTATCACTGTGTAAAATGCCCAGATTTAGAGCAGAACTAGCAGTTTAAATTTGAGTATCACTGTGGACTATCATGAGCAGCAGAACAGCAATCAATCACAATCTGAGACCTCATCACACAACATATCAATCACCCTGACATGACGCCATGACAGGAGCATTGCCAGGCAAATCTAAAAATTAAGTTTTTGAGATATTTGTATCATTAATAGCCACAGGTATGATTCCAGAAGACAAGAGGTTGGCTAACGTGGTGCCACTACTTAAGAAAGGTGGTAAAGAAAAGCAAGGGAACCACAGATTGGTGAGCCTGCCATCAATGGTGAGCAAATTGTTGGAGGGAATCCTGAGGGACAGGATTTACGTGGATGTGGAAAAGTATGGACTGATTAGGGATAGTTAACATGGCTTTGTGTGTGGGAAATCGTGTCTCACAAACTTGATAGAGTTTTTTGAAGAAGTAACAAACAGGATTCATTAGGGCAGAATGGTGGATGTGATCTATATGGATGTCAATAAGGCATTTGGCAAGGTTCCTCATGATACACTGATTAGCAAGATTAGATCAGATGAAATAGAGGGAGAACTAGCCATTTGGATACAGAACTGGTTCAAAGGTGCAAGACAGAGGGTGGTGGTGGAGGGTTGCTTTTCAGATTTGAGGCCTGTGACAAGGATCAGTGCTGGGTCTACTACTTTTCATCATTTATATAAAACAGTCTATAAGCTAGCTCACTGAGCTTGAAGGTTTGTTTTCAAATGTTTCGTCACCTGAAAACAAACCTTCAAGCTCAGCAATCTAACTTACAGACTGGTCATCAACCTGAGCTACAAATCTTCTCAAAAATTGCTGAAATTATCCAAATGATTTGGATGTGAATATAGGAGGTATGGTTAGTAAGTTTGCAGATGACTCCAAAATTTGAGGTTTAGTGGACAGTGAAGAAAATTACCTCAGAGTACATCAGAATCATGATCATTTGGGCCAGTGGGCTGAGGAGTGGCAGATGGAATTAATTTAGATAAATGTGAGGTGCTGCAATTTTGGAAAGGCACATCAGGGCAGGACTTATACACTTCACGGTAAGGTCCTGGGGAATGCTGCTGAACAAAGAGACCTTGGAGTGCAGGTTCATAGTTCTTTGAAAGTGGAGTCGCAGGTAGATAGGATTGTGACGAAGGCATTTAGTATGCTTTCCTTTATTGGTCAATGCATTGAGATAAGAGTTAAGGAGGTCATGTTGCAGCTGTACGGGACACTGGTTAGGCCATTAATGGAATACTGCATGCAGTTCTGGTCCCCCTTCTATAGGAAGGATGCTTGAAAGGGTTCAGAAAAAGATTTACAAGGATATAGAGTGTCAGAGGTTTTGAGCTATAGGGAGAGACTGAATAGAACATAGAACATAGAACATAGAACAATACAGCACAGAACAGGCCCTTCGGCCCACGATGTTGTGCCGAACTTCTAACCTAGATTAAGCACCCATCCATGTACCTATCCAAATGCCGCTTAAAGGTCGCCAATGATTCTGACTCTACCACTCCCATGGGCAGTGCATTCCATGCCCCCACCACTCTCTGGGTAAAGAACCCACCCCTGACATCTCCCCTATACCTTCCACCCTTCACCTTAAATTTATGTCCCCTTGTAACACTCTGTTGTACCCGGGGAAAAAGTTTCTGACTGTCTACTCTATCTATTCCTCTGATCATCTTATAAACCTCTATCAAGTCACCCCTCATTATTCACCGTTCCAATGAGAAAAGGCCGAGAACTCTCAACCTATCCTCGTACGACCTACTCTCCATTCCAGGCAACATCCTGGTAAATCTTCTCTGCACCCTCTCCAAAGCTTCCACATCTTTCCTAAAGTGAGGCGACCAGAACTGCACACAGTACTCCAACTGTGGCCTAACCAAAGTCCTGTACAGCTGCAACATCACTTCACGACTCTTGAATTCAATCCCTCTGCTAATGAACGATAATACTCCATAGGCCTTCTTACAAACTCTATCCACCTGAGTGGCAACCTTCAAAGATCTATGTACATAGACCCCAAGATCCCTCTGTTCCTCCACCTGACTAAGAACCCTACCATTAACCCTGTATTCCGCATTCTTATTTGTTCTTCCAAAATGGACAACCTCACACTTGGCAGGGTTGAACTCCATCTGCCACTCCTCAGCCCAGCTCTGCATCATATCTAAGTCCCTCTGCAGCCGACAACAGCCCTCCTCACTGTCCACAACTCCACCTATCTTCGTATCATCTGCAAATTTACTGACCTACCCTTCGACTCCCTCATCTAAGTCATTAATAAAAATTACAAACAGCAGAGGACCCAGAACTGATCCCTGCGGAACTCCACTTGTAACTGGGCTCCAGGCTGAATATTTACCATCTACCACCACTCTCTGCCTTCGACCGGTTAGCCAGTTCTCTATCCAATTGGCCAAATTTCCCTCTATCCCATGCCTCCTGACTTTCTGCATAAGCCTACCATGGGGAACCTTATCAAATGCCTTACTAAAATCCATGTACACTACATCCACTGCTCTACCCTCATCCACATGCTTGGTCCCCTCCTCGAAGAATTCAATAAGACTTGTAAGGCAAGACCTACCCTTCACAAATCCGTGCTGGCTGTCCTTAATCAAGCAGTGATTAGGGACAGCCTAATAGACTGGGGCTGTTTTCCCTGGAGTCAGATACTGAGGAGCGACCTCATCGAGGTTTATAAAATCATGAGAGGTATGGATAGGCTAAATATCTAAGGTCTTTTCTCCGGTGGGGATATCCCAAACAAGAGGGCATAGGTTTAAAGTGAGAGGAGAAAGATTTAAATGGGACCTAAGGGGCAATGTTTTCATGCAGATAGTGGTGCATGTATGGAAATGAGCTGTAAGAGGAAGTGCTGGAGGCTGGTATAACTGCAACATTTAAAAGGCATCTGGATGTGTATCTGAATAAGAAGGGTAAACAGGGATATGGGCCAAGTGCTGGCAAATGGGACTAGATTAATTTAGGTTATCTTGTCGGCAAGGACAAGTTGGACCGAAGGGTCTGTTTTTGTGCTGTATATCTCCTGAGCTGAAGTGGTGTGGCCCAAGAAGAGAATTTCAAGACTTGGAATAGATGCAACTGAAGGCACTGGTATAATAGTTATAATTTGAACTGCACAAAATGCCAGAGTTCAAAGATTGCACGTAGCTCAGAGGCCTGTGGTCTGGAGAAGATTATACTGATAAGGAAGGGCAAAGCTCTAGAATTTGAAAAGCAAAGGTGAAATTTACAGTGGGATCCAATGTATAACAAAGAACATATGGGCCCTCTTTGAATGGATTTAGCTGTGAGTAATAGCACAGGAGAGCTGAGAATGATCTTCAATTTATGAAGAGTAGAATGTGGCAAACTAAGCATTGGAATTGTGTACATATAACAAAGGCAAGCCTGAGTAATTCAAGAGCAAATGAGCTGAAACAGGCAAAGTTTGGTAATATTACAAGGGTGGAAATAGGCAGTCTTAGTGATAGCACAAGGATGTAGAAGGGGTGCTTTTTCTGTAAGATACGTGAAAGGTGTTAAAACTGTCACTTAACATCTCAATGAGGTTCAGTTTGAATTTTTCTCTACTTGACAACTGCATATCGGCATTTCGATGTATAACAAGTATTTAACGAGGAACAAAAACAGAAGTTGCTGGAAACAGAAGTTGCTGGAAAAGCTCAGCAGATCTAGCAGCACCTGTGAAGAAAAATCAGTGTTCCTGTTTCAGGTCCAGTCACCCTTCGTCAGATTAATTTTTCCAGCAACTTCTGTTTTTGTTCTTGATTTTGGCATCCGCAATTCTTTTCGGTTTTATTAAGTACTTAACAAGGATATTTTAAAACATAATAGTCATATAAAATTCAGCATGCTTGACAAGTATACATCCTTTTTGAAAACTGCTATTATATCTTTTTGCATCACTTATTCAAGTTATACATTCTAGCTGTCATCAACTCACTGCCTAAATATATTTCTTCTCACCTTCTTTTATCAATTTTCTTAAATTTATGCCCTTTAAATAGTTTCCCCTCATACCAATCCCACCTCCCTCGCCGACCCACTGCCAATAGAAATAGCTGGCTCTGAGGAAAATAATCTTGACTCCTCTAGCATCCTACATCACTGAATTCCTTCAGGACAGACTACTGCAACTGGAAAGTCAAAAGACTGCCATCTTGACTCTGGGCCCTAACTGCAGCACTCCTAGATATAGAATGCTGTAGCCATTGTAAATGGCACAAACTACACAGTGTGGATTTCAAGATCCAGCGATACTCATAATCATCCAGTGCAGGAAGCTCTGCAGTTCTGCTACCTGCAGTCACTGGGAAACCTGTTCACAGGAATGTTTGCATATGAAATGGAGTATGGAAAGCGGGTAATAAGATCTGTTACAAGAATATTGTTCATTGCTTTTCTTCATTGTCAGATAAAAATGCAAGTAATTTGATTGACAAAGCTGTTCATTTATTCTGGATTGAATGTTGGTAAATTTGCCTGATAATGCTCACCTGAAACACATTAAAACAAATAGTAACTACAACCTTAATGGTGTTATATAAATGAGAAGTGTTATTGTTATGGGGAAGTGAGGGGGAAAATGCCATAGGACTGTATTGAAAAAAGGCAATTTGATTGTGCTATTAAGGACAGTAAGAAGAATTGTGGGACTTATACATATTGGAGGTGGAATGGCTGATCTCATTGAAGTGTTCCAGGTGAAATGCACTTTGAGGTCTGCTCTCCTCAGACATGTATGGTTGCTTATTTTCTTCTTGCTCCTTTTTTTTATTTGTTGCTGCCCAGGTGTTGGTAGGGGTTGGTCTCACCTTATGCTGAAATGGTGAAGCCTGCAGCAGTTTGGAATAAAACTATATATCACCTCCAAGGGGTGCTGAAAATTTGCTCCAAAATATCTGTTCTCAGCTTTTCAAATACCACGAATGGCTATCCTGTGACTGTATCCACTCTACCCATATAATGATTAAACTTATTGTAGTGGATTTATTTTTTTCTGTTACGTGTTATGTGAATATTGTCACTTTCATGTGATATGGTGTTACCTCTTTGTAAAGCAAGACTTTGCATTTAATTGGTTAATTTTAGTTAAGGTGCCTTTGAGCCAACTAATTACTTTTAATGTAAATTCACTGTATTTTAAGTGGCAGTCAACTTGTAAAATCCCACAAATGGAGTAATTATTAGTCGGTGTAAAAACAGGAAATTGTGCTGGGATTGTCCAAAATTTGTTATTTTTATTTCAGATTTCCAGCATCTGTAGCATTTTGCTTCTAATTGTCAGGTTTTGTTAGTTGTGGAAAGAAAGTTAAACAGAGCGACTGGTGTCATGAGATCTTTTATGCCAATTTAAGCAGGAAAATTGTTTTAGCTTAAAAAATTAAAATGTTTCTTTTTCTTTATATTCCATCTAGATATTTACATGACCAAAAGGGAATCTATTTAAAGCATACATTTATTTCGGTGTTGCTTCTTGTAAAATGCCAAAAGACGAATTAAAAATTTTGGCAGCTGTATACCGACCTAAGGTTTTATAATACATACCATCGTGGCACCCATGTACTTGTTAGAAAGTCACTGTTGGATAATGACAAAAGTGCAGCAGAAGGAAACTTCTTCCAGGTCATTACACCTTTGATTATTTCCTGTTTGTTCAAGAGCATCACAGTTAATGGGTTTGGCGACAAATCTTGTATTATCATCATCCAGACTAAATATTAATAATACAGTTTAATATAAAAATTAACAATTCATCTGTGAAAATGTTTTCTTGGTAATTTTTATTTACATTAGTAATTCACTACCGGTTATTCTAAAAATAGGCTCTATTGGTAGTTCAACGAATTTGTTCAGTGAGTAGGTGAGCCATACAAACAGCAATGTAATACTTTCAATTGCTGGTTCATGTTGAGTTAGCATGATAGTTGGCCATGGTATCCTTAGATCGGAAAGGAAATTTGCCAAGGTTATCCCTAAATTCTGAATTGTCACATATGGACATTAAACAAAGACACGATGCAAGCATTTAAAATGCTGCCTATGGTTTAACTGAACTGCTATTGTAGTTGTAAAACCTAATTTATAAACAATTACAACTTGACTGAAGGAAA
Organism: Chiloscyllium punctatum; assembly: GCF_047496795.1. Classification (NCBI taxonomy): domain Eukaryota; kingdom Metazoa; phylum Chordata; class Chondrichthyes; order Orectolobiformes; family Hemiscylliidae; genus Chiloscyllium; species Chiloscyllium punctatum. The sequence continues at coordinate 76,825,095 of NC_092748.1, forward strand.
CTTTTGCTCCAGCAAAATGTATGAGCAAAGGAAATCAGTGAGGTAAAAAGTTTCATGTGATAAAAATTAAAAATGCAATCAGCTATACTAGACAATAAATAGTATAAAGTATATTTAGTCACTGCTTTTATTTGAAACACTTTTAAATAAAATGTGTCATGAAGTTGTCCATGCTTATTTCTTAATAGGCTCAATAAAATTATGAGATATATTAAGTGGATTTAGATAAGTAAGATTAACCAATTTACTGGGTATTGAGGGTTATAATTTTGCATCATTGGCTTTCAATATTTAATGGGAAACAACTCAATAGTGTTGGCTATCTATTTATCGTGGACAATGTCATCAGAGACTTATAGTTACATATTTCAGGCCTAAATACAAGATATTCCCTTGCTTTCAGTTCAATTGAACAGAATCAAGACCACTATATTATTATTGTTATGAAACTGAATGTGAAGAAAGGGTGAATGCTGTTTTGCACTGAGAGTTTGCAAACATCCATTATATGCCTAACTAGCAGTCTCAGAGTGTACTGGAAAAATGGAAATATGTAACATTTGGCTGTGAAATAGATACCTGAGTTGGTTGCTATTTTGACATCAATTCAAATTTAACCAATCAGTTTAAACTTCACCCCAAGAAACTAAAACCCAATTGAGTTTGAATTTATTGTTTTGCCAACATCGAACCAATAAGATGACCCAATGTTTGGGGTATACAAAAGGCAGGTAGTTTGAAAGTCAGACAGAGTCTAGACTCCCTCCAGCATGGAAACAGGCCCTTCAGCCCAACACATCCACACCAACCCTCCAAACATAACCCACCCAGATCAATTTTCCTCTAACTAATGCATCTAACACAATGGGCAATTTAGCATGGCCAATTCACCTGACCTGCACATCTTTGGACTGTGGAAGGAAACCCACACAGACACAAGGAGAATATGCAAACTCCACACAGACAGTCGCCTGAGGCTGGAAGTCTTCCCTGATGCTGTGAAGTAGCAGTGCTAACCATTGAGCCACCATGCCATCCCATTTTTTAAAGAAGAAAAAATGAGGTATCACTGCCATTGAGAGAGTAACTGCCATTTGAAACATTCTTATCAAAGGTATCTTTCATATGAAACACTTTTGCAGTAAAAAAAGATGACCCAGGGAGATCCTCAGCTGAAAGAAGAAACATACTGGAGATGACAGCTATATGGTTTTGAAATTAAGTTGATATAATTTTAATAACTGTTTTATTGGAACAGTATATCATTATAGAGTTGGAGGCAGGTAACAAGCAGGTAAGAGAAAGGGGGGCTTAGAGTTGTGAATAGTTGTTGTTTAGTGTTCACTTTACAGAGTTAAAGAATTAATTGGTATTATTTTCTTTAGGTAGTGGAATTTGGGAATTCTCTGTCTCTCATACTTTAATAGACTATGAGGTGAGGTGCACTACTCTGGGTCTTTGGTTTAATTAACAGAAGGGTTTAGTGCTGTGTCATAACATTATTTACCATTACTTACCTTGGAAGATGCAGTGGTATAGTGCTTATATGATGAGATTAGTAATTAAGAGCCTAAACTAATGATCTTGAGATATGTGTTCAAATCTCAGCACGTCAACTTGGGAAGTTAAATTTAGTTAATAAAATGCATTTGGGATCAAAGATTTATTGTCATAATGGTGAGCATAAAACTACTAGGTTATCATAATAACCATAGAATATAGATGCAAATTAGGCGATTTGGCCTATCAAGTCTTCTCTGCCATTTGATCATGGTTGCATCTCAGGATATTAAAGAAAGTAGCTACACTGATACTGGATGCACTGGTAGTAATTTTCTGGGATCATTTAGATTGTGGAATTATTCCAGATAATTGGAAAATTGCCAATTTAACGTTCTTCCTCAAATATGGAAGGAGACAAAAGACAGGTAACTATAGGCCAGTACCTCAATATATGTTATTGGGAAAGTGTCATAAAAGTCTATTATAAAGCATGTAATAGCAGAGCATTTCGAAATAAATGATGTAATCAAACAGTATCAGCATGGCTCCATGAAGTGAAAATCATCCTTGACAAATTTGTTAGAAATCTTTGAATAGGCAACAGGCAGAATAGATAAAGGGGAAGCAATAGATGCAAAACATTTGGATTTCCAAAAATTGTTCAATAAGGGACCATGCATTAGGCATAAGAATAGAACCCATAGCGTTGGGATGTAGTATACTAACATGAATAGAGAATTGGCTAACTAATGAAAGACAGAAAGTTAGAATAAGGTAGATATTTTCAAGATGGCAACCTGTAATTAGTAGATTGCAACAGATATTAGTGCGGTGGGGGTTGCGGGAGAGACAATTGTTCATTATAAACATTAATGACTTGGAAAATGGAAGCAAACACACTCTAGCCAAGTTGGCAGATTACATAAAAAAGGGTGGAAATGTATGTGGTGACGTTAACCCAAAGGTATATAAACAGGTTCAGACAGTATGGTGGGGAGGCAAAAACTTGGAAGATGGGATATAACATGGAAAAATGTGAGGCGAACATATAATTTAAATGGAGAAAGACTGCAGAAAGCTGCAACATAGAGGGATTTGGGTCCTCTTGCATAAAGTTAGCATGTAATTTTAGCAGGTAAATGGGAAGGCAAATGCACTGTTAGCCTTTATTTCAAAGGAAATGGACTATAAAAATAGGGAAGTCTTGCTGAAAATATACAATGTATTAGTCAAACCATACTTGGAATACTGTGATCAGTTTTGGTTTCTTTATCTAAGGGTAGATATACTGACATTGAGGGCAATCAAAAGAAGTTTTACAAGGTCGATCATGGGAAGGAAGGAGTCATGATAAAAGAATAAGTAGATTGGACCTGTACTTAATCGAGGTTAGAAGAATAAAAAGTGACATTATTGAAACATAAGAATCTTTGGGACATGACACGATAGATGAAGAGAGGTCATTTCCCCATGTGAGACAGTCTCAGACCAGAGGCATATTTACAGGGTAAAGAGCTGCCTATTTAAGACAGATGGGGAGGATCTTTTTACTCTCACATGGTAGAGAATCTGTGAAAATCTTCACACTGAGGATTGTAGAGGTAAGGTTGTTACGTTTATTCAAGGTTGACATTTTCAAATTTCTATGGGCAAGGGAATCAAGGATTATGGGGAAAAGCAGGAAAGTGGAGTTGAAGATTGAAGTTGAAGAAGGGGTAAGCCATTCTGGACTGAGATGAGGAAGAATTTGTGAATCTGTGGAATTTTCTCCAATAGAAAGCTGTTCGAGCCAGTTTGTTAGAACTGGACATGGCCCTTGCAGCTAAAGGGATCAAGGGCTATGGAGAGAAGCAGGATTTGGATTTTAAATTGCATGATCAGCCATGATCATATTGGATGGTGGTGCCGGCTCGAAGGGCCAAATGGCATATTTCTGCGCCTATCTTCTTAATTTCTATTGTCAGATCAGCCATGATCTTATTGTATAGTGCAGCAGACTTGACAATTCAAATGACTTACTTCTGCTCCTATGTGTTATGGTTCTAAAAAGGGAAACACTCCATGAGACTCTCTTAAATTGACTCACAGCTGATTTTTGTTGAAATCCAACTTTTCCATAAAACTCATGCATAATAAAAGTGGTGAGGTTGCTTGATGTTCTTTCTTTCCCCTTAGGCCAACTGAACAGAATGTTCACCACAGGTAATAAAATATTAGAGTAGAAGTTCATTTAAATTTGATAAATGTATGAAAAATAAATCACCACAAGTCCTTACATCACGATCAAGAAATTTCTTCTGTGTGCTGGAAACATTTGTTCCATTTCTGTTGGTTATTTGGTACCTTGGTAGAGGACAAAGGTGATACTCCACGTCTGTTTCAGCAAACGAGAAAGGCCTTTTATTTGCACAAAGATCAGGAGCAGCATTCTAGCAAAAGACAGAAGTAAAGGTTTGAACATTGCTAATTGAAATATAGACTCAATCTTCTTTATGTTTCTTCACACATGTATTTTAGATATCTTCATATATTCTTTTTGCTGTCATTGTCTAAACCTCTGCTGGCTGCAGTTAATCATCTGAAGTTTCATGGGTTTTTTTTCCTGATTACTTCAATGTTTCAATTATGACAGACAACCAACCCAATGCTACAAAAAAATGCTCTCCTTCTGCACTTCAGTTGCTAGGGTTCTCCAACCACATTATAGCAATCAAAATGTTAATTGTACATTGTAATTTATCATCAGAAGGTGTACCAGCAAACTGCAGAATTCATGGTCACCAGTATTATCTGGTCTCCCTCAAGTGTCCCACTTACAGCCTGCACTTTCCTGATTACTGATTATCCTCTGTCTTATGTCCTGTAATGGATCATGGTATTTATGTGTCAGTTGTACCTCTATTCCACCCAATCCTAGCTCTCATCCTACGAATAGCCATGGAACAATTATCATAACAAAAATATATCTAAATGACTGACATAGGTAACAGCTACATGAACAGTGAATATGCAATTTCTTGAAGAAGAATTAAAGAGTAGAAAATTCAACTTATGGGAATGATCCCATCAGAACTTGTCTTGTAAGCGGGGGATGGAAATTGAGCTGTCATGTTCTTGACAGGTCTCAGCACCAAATATGCAGGAAACTGAGAAATTTCAGGTTGTCTTAGATTGAAATGAAAAATCACAGCCTGTATTATATTCAACATTTGTTTCTTGTGGTGATGGAAGCAAGCAGGATGTCCTGCAGCACTGAAGTAGCTATAAACCACCGTAGAAAGAGAAGGAATTTCAAGAAGGACATGCCTTCTTTACACCTCTTATAAAGATTTATAAAATAAATGATCACAGCTGTTGTTTGCCTCCTGAATTGCTTGCTGCACCTACATGTTAGTTCCCAGTGACCAACAAACAGGGATGCCTATATCCCAATGGATATCAACGCTTTCCAATCTTTCACAATTGAAGAAAGACTCTGCAACTCTGTTCCTCCCACAAAATGGATAACCTCACACTCTTCCAGAATAAAATCCATGTCCTGGCTACTCAAACAATTCTCAAAGAGCTTGAAGGCGTAGCTGCAGAAAGGGATGCTCCTCTATCTGTGGAGCCTAGAGTCAGAGAACACAATTTTAGAAATATTTGCAAACCATCTAGGACTGAGTGGAGGAGAAATTCCTTCATTCAAAGGAACATGAATCTTTGGAATTTTCCATCCCAGAGGTTGGTTGAAGCTCAGTCAATAAATCAGTCAAGACAGAGATTGCTCAACTTCTAATTGCTAGTGATATCAAGGCATTCAGAGACAATGGGGGAAGATACTTTCAGGTAGAAGATCAAACACAATTTTGAGTGGCAAAGTAGTCCAATGGGTTTCTGTTTAGGATACTGGTGAGGGCAATGGTTCATCAGAGGACTGTAGCAGGAGCAAAGTTTGGAGCACTATAAATTACAACTGCACAGCTAGAGGGAAAGAAGAGTAAAATGTCAATAGTGACCACCAATTTTGTTAGTTACTGAAACAAACAGACATTTCTGTTGTGATAAACAGGACTCCAGGATGGCATGTTGCATCCCTGGTACCAGGGCTCAACGTGTCATGGAACTGCTGCATAATACTATTTTGGGGGAAAGTAAAGAGTCAGAGATCATGGTCCACATTATCACCACCAAAATATGTCAAAAGATGATAAGATCCAGAAAACAGCATTTAAGAAGCTAGGTAAGGCATTGAAAAGAACATTTAAGGTTTTGATCTCAGGATTTCACCCATTACTGAATGCTACTAAGCATAGAAACAGGAACATAGAAGTAGGGGTATTCCAACATGAATCATGACTTCTAGCTTTTTACCCTTTTTCAAAAGAATGTTCTGCAGCTCCTCTGTGACATTCTTGATCTTGACCATGTTGCCAGCCAAATGAGTCCTAAATGGCATCAAGTTCTTGAGTATTGTAGAAGCTGCATCCATTCAGGTTACTGGAGGAAATTCCATCATAATCCTGACGTGCAAAGATTTCGGCAAACTGGGAGGCGTACCATTAATCACAGATTACCTTGCTTTCCTAGTATCTATTGAATTAGCACAATGATGTGCCTGGTCAATGGTAACTCTTAAGACATTGTTGGAACATGACTTGGCAATGGTAATATTGTTGAATGTCAAGGGAAAATGGGTAGATTTTCTCTTAATGGAGAAAGGGTGGCACAGTGGACAATGGTTAGCACTGCTACCTCACAGTGCCAGGGACCCGGTTATGATTCCAGTCTTGGATGGCTGTCTGTGTGGAATTTGCACATTCTCCCCATGTCTGCATAGGTTTCCTCCCAGTGGTCTGGTTTCCTCCCACAATCCAAAGATGTGCAGGTTAGATGACTTGGCCATGCTAAATTACCCATAGTGTTCAGGGATGTGTAGGTTAGGTGCATTAGTCAGGGGTAAATGTAGAGTAATTGGTTGGGGGAATGGGTCTGGGTGGGTTACTCTTTAAAAAGTCATTGTGGACTTGTTGGGTCAAAGGGCCTGTTACTACACAGTAAGGGAGTCTAAAAGAATAGATTGACACTTGCAAGATGAAATATTATTTACCGCTTATCCCCTCCCCACCAAGTGTAAATATTACATGTCTTTCTGCGTGCAGGATTCACTATCTGAATGATTGATTGCAAATGGAATTGATGGGAGTATGAGCCCAACATATTCTCTTTAGGGTGAAATGTAGGAGCAACGCACTCAGAGAACCGGGGATGTCGAGGAAAATATATTTGAAGGAAAAGAGGGTATTTTAAAATGTACCAAGACTGATCTAAATTGAACCCCGTATTCCAAAACTAGCCTAACCAATGTCTTATAAAGCCGCAACATGACATCCCAATTCCTATATGACATCCAACATGACATCACAACCAATCTGACACAATGACAATGGATGAATGGACATTGCATATCAATCGTCAGACAGGAATGTTCACTCCCAGTCAGGAAATGCTTCAGCTGTCAAGGACATTCAGCCTCCAATATTTGGGTAAGTATCCTTCAAGGTGGCCTTCTAGATTCACAAAAACATAGGAGTGTTGAGCAAAAACTGTACCCATGAAGATGGCCTCAACCATGAATTTGGGTTAATGTCATGCTACATGTATCCCCATCATACTGTTCTGTATTTGTAAAATCTTCCTTACTGTCCTGTTTTGACACTAGCATCACAGTAACTTGTTATGATCCCTCCAACTTATAGGGAATGTTATATAACTTTGGTTAGACCTTTGGCATATGACTCTTATACCTATCATGTTATTCCAGCCATTTGGTTTGTTTCTAGGACCATCTTATTTTTAATTTTTTATAGTTATCTCACTGCCCCAAATAATCTGATTATAGATCATCTCTTCATTTTCTATTCAGCTGTTGACACTTTACTTACACCGTTTGACACTTTTGATCACCTGCAGAGAGTTATTATTCAACCTGTCAATTCTCCAGTCACACTATTTGTACAATACTTTGATCTCTCTGCTTTCAATTCTGTGCCTTTGTGCTTCTCTTCACTTTCCCTGATGAAGGAGTAGCGCTCCGAAAGCTTGTGATGCCAAATAAACCAATTGGACTATAACTTGGTGTTGTAAGACTACTAACTCATCAACGGTTTTAATATCTGATGCCTCAGGAAATGTCAGGCTCCTAATAACTGAAGAAGCTATGGGTGCATCAGTTGTTAGGAAAGTTACTCATTGCTTTTTGATCTTGCCCCAACGTCATTTGCCCAGAAAAAATAATGCATTCTTTTCAATGAGTCTAATCTTCAACGGCTGGATCAAATGATCCAAAATAACAGCATGATGCCAGAAATGCTTGCCCCAACTCAAAGACAACTGAGCGCATTTCTTCACAAGCCTAATTTTTTTCTTGTTGCCACTGAATAACTCTGCAGAGGCCAATATACCATCACCAAGTCACTCTTTATTCACTGGTCCAGCTTCCTCAGGGCCAGCTCTCAGAGTGAATAGAACCTCTAATACTCTGAATTATATTTGTCAGCCAGGGCTCATTGATTGGACCTGGTTAACAGCCCCAATCATGGAACTCATATTCTATGAGATCCCCCAGTTGATCTCATTACAATCATTATAGACTATATTTTTTTCATTTGCTTAAGTTTTACATTGACAGCAAGTTCTCAAATTATATTTTCATTTTTCCTATTGATGTGCAGTTCAAACTCTTTCTCATAAATTGAAACTTTAGATTCTTATCAGTTTACATATATTTATTGCAGAGCATGATAAAAATATGAAATAGCTTTGTGACGAGATAAAAAAATTATTTTTGCATTCATACTTACAAACACGTGTAATGGATGATAGTCAGGTTGTTTGATTAATCCTTGAGGGGGCTTTAAGAATAAGATAGAAGTTTTTGTTGTGATGTGTTTCTCTTTGTTTTCAACATGATGATGTTTCTCATGTAGCTCATCCATAGATGCTTCAGTTCCAGTGTCTGTTTTCTTGGTTGGTAGTATTAAGTACAATTCATCCTGTATAATGAACATTAAGAAAAATAACATTTCAAAAATTATGTTGGTAAATGTCACACATGTGGGACATATGATATAACTACATGAATGTCAGCACTCATCATTACTACTGGCTAAATTGACAGCATTTTCTGATGTCCGTACTTGTGCAGTTGAGCTTGGAAATTCTGAAGGTGCTGTCAGAGGTCCTCTGCCTCTCCACAAGATGAACTGTTGTCATCTTTGTAGATGGAATCATCATAATAATTGCCAATTTATTGTGAACATGAACTAATTAAGCACTTCATAATGATGAATAAGTAAAGTTTCAATCAGCCAGGAAAAGCTTAGTTTCCAATGAACTGAGTTTTCAATGAAAATTAAGATCAATAGCTTCAAAATGACACTTAAGAAGATGAATACTAAAGAGGGACATGATCCTACGATTGAACAAGTCTTAATGCAAAATGAGATTGAATAAATTCACAGTATTATTAGTGCTTTTGTAATAACTCAGGATTCCCAACTGAAGAAGATTATCATTTTTGAATACCAAAGAAGAGCCACTACCTGTGCCATAAATAGCCCCACTCCAGGACAGAGACATCGGCTTTTTTCCTATATCCAGAAGTGTTAGCACACACAATTGGATGTTTTTTTTATCCCATCGCAAATCACAGATGACATTATTTTCCCTTCTAATTTACAAGCAAAACCTGTTACAGGTAATGCAAGCCTCAAAGATGAATGAGAGGTAAGGAGAACGTGAAGAGGCTAAATCAAAGTGAAGTCAGAAGGGCACTTGGAACCATTTTTTTAAACATATATCCAGATGTATTATTGTCCACTAGTGAACCTTTTATTCCCCATCACCAACTCACCATGACTTTTTTTTTAACTACTAACCACCAGTAATTCATCAGTGTAGCCAACTAGATATTTACATGAAAAGCCTGTTACAATGTAATGCAAACTGTCAAAAGTGAGGGGTAGGTAGGGAGACCAGGAAGGGGCAAATGGAGTTGGAAAAGCAAATAAAGCACTGTACCCCCAAGGTGCCCACCTCTCTCTCAAGGCATTGATAGCATTGATGGACACCATGTGATCCTTCTCCAAGGTTCAAAGCATGAATGTAACTGCAGACGACAGAAGATAAAGAGTTACAGAGTCATGGAAATGTATAGGATGGAAACAAACCTTCCAGTCCAACTTGTCCATGTCGACCAGATATCCTAAATTAATCTAGTCTCATTCACCAGCATTTGGCCTTCTAAACCCTTCCTATTCATATACCTCTAACACTTCCTCTGACAGTTCATTCCAAACACACACCTCCCTCTGCATGAAAAAGTTACCCTTGAGGTCCCTTTTAAATTTTTCCTCTCTCACCTTGAAGCTAATCCATCTAGTTTTGGACTCCATACCCAAGGGAAAAGAACCTTGATTATTCACCCTATCCATGCCCTTCATGATTTTATAAACTTTTTTAAGGTCACCCCTCAGCCTCTGATACTCCAGGGAAATAGCCCCAACCTATTCAACCTCTCCTTTTAGCTCAAACTCTCCAACCCTGGCAACATCCTTAAATCTTTTTGCTACCTGGACAAAATGGCCAGGCCAAGGAGCAGACCCACAAAGAGGTCCTCTGATTTTCCCACACCCGCCTGGACCAGATTTATAAAGATCAGGAATATATGGCTTAAGCACCACTAAAATCACAACAAAAGAATTTTCAAGTACCTAAACAGGGGTGTGTTCACTCACAACCGATGTAAACATGGTCCACTGACTCCACAGAGCTGCAAAATAAACAGATGAGCTGGTAATCCGAGAACCTGGGCTTCCTGGCTCCGAGGTAGAGACATTACCCCTGCACCACAAAAGACCTTGGTCGTCTGCATTTCTAACATATATCCAGATGTAATTTCACACACAACCAAATGGCTTTCCCATCACCAAATAATAGTGACCTTTTTTGTTTTTTTGTTTTCAATCTCCACCAGTAAAACACCCAGGCAGCCAATTGTATATTTACATGCAAAGTTGAAAGTGTGGTGCTGGAAAAACACAGCAGGTCGGGCAGCATCCGAGGAGCAAGAGCATCGACATTTTGGGCAAAAGCCCTTCATAAGCAACAAAGGGCTTTTACCTAAAACATAGATTCTCCTGCTCCTCTGATGCTGCCTGACCTGCTGTGCTTTTCCAGCACCACACTCTCGACTCTAATCTCCAGCATCTGCAGTCCTCACTTTCTCCTATTTATATACAAAGCCTGTTATGGGCAATGCCAATCAACGGAAGTGAGGGAAGAGTAGAAAGGCATTATGTATTTTCTAATCAATCTGTCCAGAGATGTTATTGCACATCTCTTGAGCAGGTAAGACTTGAACCAGGGTCTCCTGGTCAGAGAGAAAGTGACTATAGATGCTAGAGATCAGAGTTGAAAAGTGTGTTGCTGGAAAAGCTCAGCAAGTCATGCAGCATTCGAGTAGCAGGAGATTTGATGTTTTGCGCAAAAGCCCTTTGTCAGGAATGTTGGGGGCGGAGGTGGAGGGGGCTGAGAGATAAATGTGGGGGGGGGCATGGGTGTGGCTGGGGGAAGGTAGTTGGGAAGGTGATGGGTAGATGCATGTGGAGCATGATGGTGATAGTCAGAGGGAGGATGAAGCGGATAGGTAAGAAGGAAGATGAATATGTAGGTCAGTTCAAGAAGGTGGTGCTGAGTTGGAAGGTTGAATCTGGGATGAAGTGAGGGAGGGAGATAAGGAAACTGGTGAAGTTGACATTGATGCCATGTGGTTATAGGGTCCCAAGGCAGAAACCGATAAGTTTTTCCTCCAGTCGTTGGTTGGCTACAATTTGGTAGTGGAGAGGGCCCCGAGCTTTCATGTCCATGGCAGAGTGGGAGGGGGAGTTAAAGTGGTTGGCTTTAGGGCAGTGGGGTTGTTTGGTGTGTGTGTCCCAGAGATTTCCCTGAAACATTCCATGAATTGGCATTCTGTCTCCCCAATGTAGAGGAGACATCGAGAGTAATGGAGAACAATTACACTGGCACTATCCCTCAACTTTTCCCCTGCTACATTGATGACTGTATTGGGGCCAGCTCATGCTCCCATGAGAAGGTTGAACAGTTCATAACCTTCCACCCTGACCTTAACTTTACCTGGACCATCTCAGACACCTCTCTCCCCTTCCTGGACCTCACCATCTCCAGGAGAAAGTGAGGACTGCAGATGCTGGAGATCAGAGCTGAAAATGTGTTGCTGGAAAAGCACAGCAGGTCAGGCAGTATCCAAGGAGCAGGAGAATCGATGTTTCGGGCATGAGCCCTTCCTAAAGAAGGGCTCATGCCCGAAATGTCAATTCTCCTGCTCCTCGGATGCTGCCTGACCTGCTGCGCTTTTCCAGCAACACATTTTCACCTCACCATCTCCATCTCCAGTGACCGACTCAATACAGACATCTACTTCAAACTCACTAACTCCCACCTGCACTACACCTCCTCTCACACCTCCTCCTGTAAAAACACTATCCCTCACTCCCAATTCCTCCGCCTCCACTGTTTCTGCTCTCAGGAGGAGCAATTCTACTCCAGAACATTCCAGATTAGCTCCTATTTCAAGGAGCACCATTTTTCCTCCTACGTGGTCAACACGCCTCTTCCACTTCCTGCACCTCTACCCTTGAACACCACCCCTCCAATTGTAACAAGGATAGAATACCCCTAGTCCTCACCTTCCACCCCACTAATCTCCAGATACAGCACATTATCCTCCACCATTTCCACCACCTAAAATCAGACTGCACCACCAGAGATATATTTCCCTCCTCACCCCATTTGAATTCCACAGAGACCATTTCCCCCGCCATTCTCTCATTAGGTCCATGTTCCCCCCCCCCACTAACCTATCCTCTACTCCCAGCACCTTCCTTTGTTGCCACAAGAAGTGTAAAACCTGTGCCCACACCTGCCCCCCTCACCTCCATCCAAGGCCCCAAAGGATCCTTCCACATTCAGCAGAGATTTTCCTGCACATGCAAACACCAAATATGCAATTGGCTGCATGGGTGTTGACCTTACCAATACAGCCACTGCCGATGCTGCCAGGTCTCATACTGGGCCCAAACTTGCCTCTGTCTCCACCTCCATGAATCTGCACTTGATGGAGTTTAGAACAATGAGGGGAGATCTGATTGATTTACAGAATACTGAGAGGCCTGAACATGTTTCCACTAGTAGGAGAGACCAGGACCTGAGAGCAAAGACTCAGAGTGAGGGGATGACCTTTAGAACTAGGGCGAGAAGGAATTTCTTAAGCCAGAGGGTAGTTAATCTACGTATCCCATTACTATAGAGGGCTGTGGAGGCCAAGTCACTGAATATATTTAAGACAGAGATAGATAGGTTCTTGACTGGTAAGAGGATCAAGGGATAGGAAGAAAGCAGGAGAATGGGGTTGAAAAATGTATCAGCCATGATCGAATGGTGGAGCTGACTTGGTGGGCTGAATAGCTAAATTCTGCTCCTATGTCTTATGGTCTTATGGACCTAATTAATTATCAAATAAATGGTCTTATCATGGGTCCAGTAGGCACAGCTCTCATGAACATCAAAGTTGGATACCATGAAGCACATGTCTTTGATGGAATGACATCTGACCTTCCACTAGTTGCATAGTTCTGCTATGTTGGTAATGTGTTTGCCATATTTAAACCTGAGTTGCATATAAGAATTTTCTTGCATTTCTTAATGGGCTCCTTTCTGCGTTCAGATTCACCTTTGAAATATAGCAATCAAATGAGCACAATTCAACACACCATAGGAATGACTTCTTGGCAACCTCATATGCAGGCGGAAGGTTGACACTGTAATATGGTGCATCAAAGCCATCCTGCAGAATAATGGCTACATTGTTCAGAGAATTTCTCACAATATATAATGCAAACTCATGATCAGGCTGAAGGTCTGAACATTTGGTTTTGGAAAGTGCCCAGTTTATCTCATATTATGCGAGAAGAATGAGATGTCTCAAAAATTTGAGTAACAAGTGCAGCTCACTGCTTCATATTGCTATAATAGCAGTGGCAATAAGAATGCAGGTTACAACTAACAGGATGCTGCGATCAAATCAAAAAGACATTCTGCCTATCAGACAAATGAGTAATGAGGTATATGAATTTCAGTGGCAGTATGATGCTAGGTATATTGTTCCTTAAAAGTACTGGATTGTATCAAACAATATCACTTTAGCTGTTCACAACAAGTAATACACTGACTATCCAACCAGCTTGCTATTTTAAAATTCAAACATTGCGTCCAATACTAAATATGATTTCACAATTGGACATATGCTAACCAATCATAAAGTCTGCAAAGAATTATGCTGACAACCAATTTCGGGCTTGCAGCGAGGCACACTTGCATGTCCTAGAAGCTACATGTACAAATACACAGCCTCTGTTTCAATGCAGATGGAAAGAACATGTAAGCATATTGTGCCTGTTACAATTCAACAAAATAGGTGACAGTCATTTTGTGGTTCATTTCTCAGGTCAAAGCTTTGACAAATCTGAGCCATCCTGCATGTTTAAAATATAAACAAAGCTTGGCACTTAATGATTAGCCATAATCAATTGTTAATTCTCCATGGCAATGCCTCTATCAATCAGAGTTGAAGAGTGCATTACTAGAAAAGCACAGCCAGTCAGGCAGCATCCAAGGAACAGGAGAATTGACGTTTTGGGCACAGACCCTTCATCAGGAATTGACTCTGATCTCCAGCATCTGCAGTCCTCACTTTCTCTATCAATCATAGTCCATTTGACAAGCGATGAGCACTTGCCTCCCATACAATAGACCAGTTGTTTTCCCGTTAGTTTTATATTTCCTCACAATCTTCCTCATGAGTACAAGGCAAAAAGCTTCAACAAAATGTGTTTTTTGTTCAGTAATACTCCAGGATACAAGGAATAAACTGGATGAAGAAAAACACTAATTAAGAAGTATTGAATAAAGTCAAAAAACAACAGAATGTAAGATCAATAATTTCAATTTAGCATAAGATATTCTGTGGCAAGTTTTGTCTTCTAAATGTAGCCATGCTGTGGAGATGTTGGTGTTGGGATGGGTGGACGAAGTCAGAAGTCACACAACACCAGGTGATAGTCCAATCCTTTACCTAACAAAGGTACAGTGCTCCGAAAGCTTGTGATTTTAAATAAACCTGTTGGACTTTATCCTGGTGCTACATGACTTCTGACTTTGTCCTAAATGTAGATCCTAAATCCTTTTTCTGAAAATCAAACTAAACAAAAGTAACCAAAGAACTTTCCAAAGAAGGGTTGCTGGACCTGAAATGTTAACTCTGCTTTCTCTCCATAGAGCTGTTACAACTGCTGAATTCGTCCAGCAATTTCAGTTTTTGTTTCTGAAAAATAAATGATCATGTTTATATTTATATTTGAAGATTGTATACTTATTTGGATAAGGCTAATTACCTCTGCTCCCGATCTCAGGGGTCTCGACAATGTTAATGGAAGATAACTGGATGAAACATATTGTGTAGAGTATGGATTATATTCCATTTGTTTATAACGTTGATATACCTAAAGTTTATACAAATTACATAACACAAAATAACACATTAAGAACGGCTTAAAATAATTAAAGATCATTTTAACAGAAGAAAACAAAGAGACAAAATGGATAGTTTCAAGTATTTTTGTTTTACATATTGTCTTTTACAGTAATATTACTTTGGATGATTTTTAAACTTAAATTCAGATATTACCGGTTGAATCTTAAGTTTTTTTGATTTAATGTGAGGATTTTGGAGGGATTCTCATCATGAGGCCAAGTCAGATTTCTTGCCATATCTTACCAAATGCACCTCATTAAGTCCTTATGCCATCCCTCATGTCCAATTCTATTCCCATTTTACCACTTGTCATTCCCAGAACAAATCACCACTCATTGGATATCCGTTTGAAAGACCTGTACCATTTCTGTCTATGCCATCTTTAAAAGGCTGCAATGCATCTGGAGGAAAACTGGCCATCTGGAACTGCATATTTCTTTATTTGCCCCAGACGTGGCAGATTGGGGAAATGGGCACCCAAATTTGTGATCAGGAACCTAGAAGTCCTGCTGGGTGGGATGATGCAGACACAGGGCATTCTCTTCTCCAACAACTAGCAGCCAAGATCATTGCACAACACCATGCCATTCTGATCTGAGATTGCCTCCCAGGTTAACGCAGTCTCAGCCAAAGACCAGCCATGTAGGAAGAATGTCAATGACTTTTGTACTTTGCCAGTGTTAATGCCACCATCTTGTCTTCAATACCTCACACACTCTATCTCTGATATTGTGCCACACAAGGCATATGGCCTACCACTCTCATTATTACCTGCAACAAGTGCCCTGACTTGTTGTCACCCATCAAATCCCCAATACTACTGAACCTGCATGCCCCCTGTAATGCTTGGGGCTTCTCCACACCTGAAACAAAACGAACACTCCTTTTCATTTCCCTTAAGAAAAAAAAACAGATCACAATTGGACAAAAGAGTCAAGGGGGCTTCTGACATTTGGCTCAACACCCCTTAAGTCGAGAGGATCCTGACACTGACCATCCCAAGGGGTTGAACTCATGTGTCCAAGCCCCTGGACTGATGTCAAAGCCTGCTTTGACTTACTGAACTAGGAAGCCCTGATCAAAGGCTATCACCCTTGATTTGACTAAGGACTGCAGATGAATGCACCAAGTTTCTTGGCTTGGTGTCATGCTAAATGGCGAAGCAACGTAGCTATACTATGAGGGTGTGGTGATCATCCACATAGGCTCAGAGCAAGTGAACACTATGACAGCAAGTGAACAGCCCAGAGATGCAGCCTGGTCCAATCCAAGAGTTGGGTTTGTTTCCCTGAGCATACAGTGTCCTTGTAACAATGCTACAATAATATTTATCAGTGCATACCAAGGTGCAGCATTAAAGTGCAGAAGCATACTGTAAGAAATGCAGTTGGCTTGTGGTTAGCACTGTTCCTCACAGAACCATGGATGTGGATTTGATTCCACCCTCAGACGACTGTCTGTGTGGAGTTTGCACATTCTCCCTGACTACATGGGTTTCCTCTGGGTGCTCTGGTTTCCTTCCACAAACCAAAGATGCGCATATTAAGTGGATTGGCCATGACAAATTGCCCATAGTACCAGGGATTTGTGGGCTAGGTTGGAAATGCAGAATTATAGGTGAGAGGGTTGGGACTGGGTGGGATGCTCTTTGAAGGGTTACTGTGGACTCAATGGGCCAAATCTCCTGCTTCCACACTATGGGATTTTATGATTCTATGATTCTAAAATTAGCAATGGGCAATGAGGTTCTTAGAGGCTGGCACATATTGGTTGTGGTGTGTAGCTGCTGTACCTGGATCATGTCCTGAGGTATTAATGCTCAGCATACAACATGGGGACTGTTCTCAGCAGTTGCGAGGTACCTGCTCTGACTTCCCATATTAAGAATTCTCAATGTCTAGCTCTTTTGGCATCTTTGGTAAGATAGGAAGCTGAATATTAATGAGGTAAATTGTGGCATTAATAAGACATTGGAAAAGCTATAATTCTTCTTATGGCAACTCTTCACTACCCAGCAGAAACTCATACCACTTGGCAAACGCACAAAAGATGCAGCAAGGTACTAACATCAAGACAGATCTCACTGGACTTCTTGTCTGATTCTGCCTTATCCCATTTCACGCAGACTCTACTGAGATTCCATGATATGTAGTGGAATTTCAAACAGGTTGGTGTCAGAATGGGGTCAGGTGGGTGCCAAAATTGGATTGCTGTCCTCTTCCCAATGTGTGATCCCAATTCTGGTCCAAACACGTTTTCAATATGTGCAGTTCAAAATCAAATTGATTGCCTTCTGCCAAGAGGCAGTATAACCAATTAAGGGCAATTTGTTTTAAAATAACAGGGCTTATTAGGCCACATTATGTCAACTTGGTGCTTTCAGGGCAAAAGGGGTTCCAAAAAATATAATTGGTACCACCACGATCAACCCTGGATTGTGACCAGGCAGCTGTAACATTTTAAAACACACAAAAAAACTTCCCTGGACTTCTCCATTGCAGCCTCCATGCCCAATCACTGTCATTGGGTTTGACAATCATTGGCTGCTGGAAGATTGGTCATTGGCCCTCCACCCTGATTGAACACAGAGTTTGCACACTGGCCTTTAATTGCTTGAAACATTGAAAATTGTGGTTAGTGTGTTTGATCTGTAATTAGTTCCAATTTCAATTTCCCATTCCCTTACTGAAAATCCAGCCCTGTGTCTAATTGAGAATTACAACTTAAAATATATAACCTTTAGATTGAAGAATGGTACAACTTGATCGACCACCACTTCTGAAGGCCTGACGGACACGGGACCAAGTGCATCAGCAGCCTAAAATAAATTACCATATATGTTCATTCATTAGCATGACAAAGCATTTTGGTAGTTTGTTGCCCTGACACTGTTATTATACTGAATTAATTGTTTAAAAAAAAACAGAAGTTTGATCTTGCACCTCCTTCTGAGTTGAATGCTTTTCCTATGATTTTCCTCTGGTTTTTCGAGAGCAGAAGCATTTTTCATTTAAAATTAGTTTTGGAACTTTTTTACTCCAAAAAAAGAGACAAAAATATTGTGACAAAGGAGAGATTGGCCGTGGATAAAGGCTTTTTATTTATTTACACTGAACTCGGAAGACTGGCCATTTCAACTTGTTTGTCAAATATTCGATATTAGCCTTTATCGATTCCCTTTACTGGAGTTCCAGAGATTTGAGAGTTGACTGATGAAGGATTTGAAGTGGAAGCTGTTTTCGTTGCTGGGATTTTCAGCTAAGTGCTGGATTTTTAAATTTAATTTTGTTTTCTATTTTGCATGCTTAAAATTAAAAACTCTGATTAAATGAAGAGTAGAAAAGCAAGTTTTTAGAACTTCCTCTTTTAGACTGTTTAATGTAGAATGTAATTTTTTTAGGTCCTTCCAGCAGCGTAGTGTGTCAGCTGTATCAGTCTACAAATTCTGGATTTGAGAAAAGTGTGGTCTTTTAAGACAAGTGAAGATGAGCAAATTTGTAAGGAGTGATTATGGCAGTGAACAGAGTGGTATACTTCTCCTGTCAGATGTGGGAGATTAGGGAACAGTTGACTGTCCCTAGAGACTATGTCAGCAGCAGGTATGTTTGGATCCATCTCATGTCAGAACGTTTGGATTAACTGGAGAGGCAGTTAGAGTCACTGAGCAGCATACAGGAGACAGAGAGTGTAATGATTAGTAGATTTTAGAGAGCTGTTTACACCACAGGTTCAGTCAGATAGATGGGTGAGTGTCAGGAGAGGTAGGAAGGTAGTTCAGGAGTCTCCTGTGGCTATTTTTTTCTAAAACAGAAATACCATTTTGGGTACTGTTGAATGGGATGTCGGTCAGAGGAAAATAGAAGTGGGAACCAGATCTTGGAAACCAAGAATGAATCTTATGCTAAGGGGGTTTTTCAAGATACAAAAGAGTAATTGTTATGAGAAACCTCTCTGTTAGGTACACAGACAGGAGATTCTGCAGCAGTGATTGTGAATTTGTATGGTATGTTGTCTCCCTGGTGCCAGGGTCAAGGATACCTCAGAATGCTTGTAGCATATTGTCAAGGGGGAGATAGAGAAGCCAGAAATTGTACATATTGGTAAGAACTACACAATGAGGGAAATGGTTGAGCCTTTGTAGGCTAAATATAGGAAGTTACATAGAAGGTTAAAGAGCAGAACCTCAAAGGTAGTAATCGCTGGTTTACGAATTAGTGGTGCTGGAAGAGCACAGCAGTTCAGGCAGCATCCAAGGAGCTTCGAAATTGATTTTTACCTTTTACCTCTGGTTTACTCCTAGTGCTACATGCTAGTGAGAATAGGAATAATACGATGGGGCAAAGTTATCAGTGGCTAAGGAGATGGTGCAGTGAACAAGAATTCAAATGTTTGGATCATCCAGATCTATTCTGGGGCAGAAAGGACTTGTTCAAAAAATATGGGTTTCACCTGGACTGGAAGGGGACCAATATCCTGGCAGGGAGATTTGCGAGTGCTATTCAGGAGAGTTGAAACTGGTCAGTTGGGACAAAGGTATCCTAAGTAGTAGTGAGAATAAGAAGGACAGATGAGGATCCTTCTGATTTAAAAAAGAGCAAGCTAATGAGAAAAGGAAGGCAAGAACAAATCAGAGAACAAGGTGACTCTGATGAATTAAACTGCATTTATTTCAATTGAAGGTGTCTTACTGGTAAGGCAAGTGAACTCAGGTCAGATACAGGAACATGGGACTGGTATATCATGGCTATTACAGAAACATGGAGAAAGTGAGGACTGAAGATGCTGAAGATCAGAGTCGACAGTGTAGTGCTGGAAAAGCACAGCAGGTCAAGCAGCAACCGAGGAGCAGGAGAAATCACGTATTGGGCATAAGCTCTTCATCAGGAAGCCTGATGAAGGGCTTATGCCTGAAACATCTATTCGCCTGCTTCTTGACCTGGTCTATTACAGAAGCATGGCTGAGGGAGAGACAAGACTGGCAGTTCAAAGTTTTGGGGTTTAGATGTTATAAGAAGGATAGAAAGGGAGGCAAGAGAGGAGTGGAATAGTGTTTTTTAATGAAGAAAACATTACTGTACTTAGAGAGGATATTTCTGAGGGATCATCCAATGAAGCTATATAGATGGAACTCAGAAATAATAAGAAGATGATCACCTTGATGAGATTGTACTATAGGGCCTCCAATAGTCAGTGGGAAATTAAGGAACAAATATGTCTAGAGATCTCAGATATATGTAAGAACAATTGGTATAACAGTGGGGGATTTTAACTTTCCAAACATTGACTGGGAGTGCCCAAGGTGGAAAGGGCTTGAATGGCAAGGAATTTATTAAGTGTGTTCAAGACAATCTTCTTTATGAAGATGTAGATGTAACTACTATAGAAGAAAAATGTGACCTTTTTTTCAGAAATAAGGCAGGAGAAGTGTTAGTGGGGGAGCACTTTGGGGCCAGTGATCATAATTCTATTAGTTTCAAAACAATTATGGAAAAGGATAGCCCTTGTATGAAAATTAATATTCTTAATTGGAGTAAGACAAATTTTCATGGTATGAGATAGGAACTTGCAAGCGTTGATTGGAGTACAGTAGACTGTTCGCAGGTAAAGGGACGACTAGTAAGTGGGAGGCTTTCAAAGTGAGATAATGAGAGTTCAGAGGCATCATGTTCCTGTTAGACTGAAGAGTAAGGTTGGTAATGTAGGCAACATTGGATGAATACTGTTATTGAAGTTCTGGTCAAAAATAGTCATAAACAGTCATAAATTAGATATAGATAACTGGGATCAAGTGAATCTCAAGAAGAGTATAAGGGGTGTGGGGTATTCTTAAGAGGGTAATCAGGAGGACAAAAGGGGATATGAGATAGCTCTGGCAGATAAGGTTTAGGATAATTCAAAGAGTTCCTGCAAGTACATTAAGAGCAAAAGAGCAACTAGGGAGACAACAGTGCCTCTTAAAGATCAACGAGGTCATTTATGTGTGGAACTACAGGAGTTAGGACAGATACTAAACAAATATTTTATATCAGTTTTTACTGTGAGAAGGAGTCTACATTACAGAAGAAGAAGTGATGGGGGATCTTAAAAAGTGTAAAGATAGATACATTTCCAGGACCTGATGAAACATACTTGAGGAGATTGTGGGAAGTTAGGGAACTTGTGGGAACCCTAGCAGAGGTATTTTTGATTTTATTTATTTATTACTACCCATGTGTACCGAGGTACAGAGAAAGAGTTATTTTATGTTTACAGATGGATCATAATATACAGGTACATTAGGGTATCATAAATGAGTGCAGAAAACAGTGTTACAGCGTGGGGAGCAGACACCTAGGTCTCAGAGTTTGGAGATGATTTTCTTCAGAATTATGGTGTTGAAGGTGGAGCTGTAGTCAATAAATATGAGTCTCATTCATTTGTATCATCTATAGCCATGGGTGAGGTATTGGAGAACTGGAGAGTAGCTAATGTTGTGCCTTTATTTCAGAATGGTTCTAAGGAGAAGCCTGGGAACTATGGGCCTGTGAGTTTGACATCAGTGGTGGGTAAGTTGTTGCAGGGGATTCTGAGAGACAGGATTTACATTCATTTGGAGAAGCAATGACTGATTAAGGGTAGTCAGCATGGCTTTGTTCCTGGCAAACATGTCTCACAAACTTGATTGAGTTTTTTTAAGGATGTAACCAAAAAGATTGATGAAGGTGGAGTGCTCTTGTACAGGACATTGATGAAGCCATTTTAGTACTATGTACAATTCTGGTTGCCCTGCGATAGGAAGGATATTATTAAATTGGAGAGGTTTCAGAAAAAAATTACCAGGATGTTGCTGGGACTAAAGGATAGACTGGGACATTTTTCACTGGAATGTTGGAGGTTGAACGGTGACATTACAGAGGTTTATAAAATTGTGAGGGGCATTGATAAGATGAATAGCAAAGGTCTTTTTCCTAGGGTGGGAGAGTTCAAAACTAGGAGCATATTTTATAAGGTGAGAAGAGAAAGATTTAAAAGGGATCTGCGGGGCAACATTTTCACACAGAAGATGGTTTGTATGTGGAATGATCTGCTAGAGAAAGTGGTACATGTAGGTCCAGTTACAACATTTGAAAGACATTTGCATCAGTACATTAATAGGAAATGTTCAGAGGGATATGGGCCAAATGCATACAAGCGGGACTAGTTTTAGTTTGGGAAACTTTGGCGGCAAGGACGAGTTGGATCAAAGGATGTATTTCCATGCTGTATGTCTCTGTGACTTTAAGATTCTATCAGCAATGCTGTTTTACATGACCATGAGCCAAAGGTTTGAGACATGATGCTGACAGAAATCATGTGAGCATTTGTCATCATGTATGAGGTCTTTTTAAAACTAAAAAACTAACATTAACTCATGATAATACAAACTTTCTCTAATTATTCAGTATATCTGTGAAATGTCAATCTACATTTAAATGTAGAACATACTGTGAAATAATGCACAAGCTTACATTAGAAAGCAAATAATATGTATTAGAAAGATACAGAGTAAATAGTGATTTTAATAAAATAACAAACACATTGGCACTTCAAAGTTGGTTGTTCTTCTTGTTTCCCTGAAGAAAACGGTTGGAACAATGCCCAGTGTCTACCCCTAATAATGCTATTTAAATCCAAGTTGTTGTTGCTGCAAATTAGAAATTTAAAATGATCTACACTGTTAATTGAAACAAAAATGTTGTCATCATTCAAGAGACAATTGAATTGAATGCAGGATATTTTTGTCTGGATGAATGATTTTAGGTGGGCCACATTACATTCTCCAGTGTCTGTCATATCATCTTGAGTGTACTGTCATTATTCCTTATGATTTTCCCTGTACTTTAATCTATTATACATTTTTTACTGCAAGGTCTCCAAAATAATCTATTAAATGCTAAATTTATGTTACACTTTGTGGTTATTTTATAGTCTACTGCCAAAAAATAGTATGGTCATCAACCTGAAATATTGGGCAAAAATTAGTTTGCTCGCCTGCATATCAACTGATGAAGTGGTGGGAGCCCCAGTTCACCTTTCTATGAGAGGGTAATGCTATTTAAATTTGAAGAGAAATTTACTTCAACAGTACAGGGCAATCTCAATTATCTGAGCAACATGGACGGGGAGTATTTTGTTTGGATAATTGAATGTTCGGATAACACAGTCTAGATTAGAGTGGTGCTGGAAAAGCACAGCAGGTCAGGCAGCATCCAAAGAGCAGGAAAAGCGACGTTTCGGGCAAAACCCTTTCATCAGGAATGAAGGCAGGGAGCCTCCGGGGTGGAGAGATTAGGGAGCACCACTCTGACCTAGACTCTGATTTCCAGCTTCTGCAGTCCTCACTTTTGCCTAGTTCGGATAATACAGTCTACCTAAGCATCAGGACTTTGAGACCTTGTTCGGATAATTCGAAATTCAGATAATTGATGTATTTGGTCTCCTACTCAATCAAGGCTCCAGCAAAATGGAAATCCTGTCCACAAGATCCTGTCAATGCCACTGGCTGTTGTAGCTGTTGCTGGTAATACACCAAGGCCTTCCTCGGGGATCATCAGGGGATATCTGGAGAGAGGTGGGACGGGGATTGAAGGAATGGTGTTGCTGGGGCTTTTCAAAGAAGAACACCCATTATGCAGCAGACATGGGAGACCCACCATGCAAGTCCAATTAAATCCTAGAGAACTCAGGCATAACTGGTTGCAAATGGCTAATGAACTTAATTGACTCTTGCTTTCAGCAGATGATATTTCTCTGTTGGCCCCTTCCCATCCCCTGACAACTGTAGAATAGTTTTCCTGCCCCTGGGAATTGATTGTATAGCCTCCCACACAGTTCTTCCAGATTCCATGGCCATCATCAAGCTTGCTCCAACAGACTTAATTAAATTCTATCTATGAACCCTGTTTCTCTTGCAATGAATGCTACATGGGCGTATACAGCATTTCTTGCCATGAGCAATATCAAGTAAGCAATATGAATTCGTTAAATGATGAGAGCTGTTTTATTATTTTAAATGAAGAATATACTTCAAAATTGCATAAATTGGAATCTTGATTTGATTGTCATTAATTATGCATAATTCAAGTTCTCAAAGTTTATGTACTTTACTTACTAATTCATCCTTCCAATCAGGGGAAACGTAATAAGGGAACATAAAAGGTTGAATGTCTCCTATTTCAAAATAATATCTATCTTCACTTTCCTGAACTGTCCTGCCAATGGAAAGTATGCTGCTCTCTGTTGAGGAAGAAAAAGAATGGAAAATATTTTAATAGAAAAAAAGTGCAGAGAAGGTCATCTTTTTTATTCAATGTCGTCATATGATCCAAAGTTTGGTTTCAGCCTGACAATGGATAATGAGTAAATGTTCAGATAGGAACTGGAGAATGAAGCTGATAGGGACTGAAATTTGGGGCTAGACCTTATATTCATTTGAATTTCATTCCATTCAAAATGGTGTCTTTAAATTCTACCAAGCAGATACACATATATTCACCAATGTCAGTCAGTGTGTCAGAATGAAGAGATCTTCTGCTATCCCCTACACATCAAAGAGACAATTCAGAGAAAATTATTTGAATATTCTAAGAATTTCATCCTGTTTCTCTTTCAAATGGGTCATAGGATTTTCGCCAGCTGACAGCTGAAGGCAATTCTATTGATGCTGCAGGATTGGCTTCAGATTTTCACAGACAGGAAAATGATTAACAAGGAGGCAACTGGAAGTTCAGTGTCTTTGTGTCTTGCAGTTGCTACTTTAACACTCTTCACTGTTCACTGGCTAACATTGTTTCAGACTTGCTGAAGAGCACCAGCGAAGCTCAGCACAAGCTGGAAGAACACCTCATTTTCCGCCTGGGGACCCTGCAGCCTTCCAGACTAAATATCGAGTGCAACAGCTTTAGGCCATCAGCTCTCCCATGTCCTTAACCCAAATCCCATAACTAGGCCTTGTTATCACATAGTCTGTCATTACGCACCACCCATTATTAGTCACTAACAATCCCACTAATTGCTATTCACCTTCCTAGCCAGGACATTATCCACTATTTTCTCTGTCCAACTGCTCTTCTCTCTCTTTGGGCCTGCTACTTTAATCTTCTGTAAATAAACTGACATTTTCCTAGCTACCATCAGTTCATAGAGTCATAGAGATGCACAGCATGGAAACAGACCCTTCAGTCCAAACCGTCCATGCCGACCAGATATCCCAACCCAATCTAGTCCTACCTGCCAGCACCCGGCCCATATCCCTCCAAACCCTTCCTATTCATATACCCATCCAAATGCCTCTTAAATGTTGCAATTGTACCAGCCTCCACCACTTCCTCTGGCAGCTCATTCCATACATGTACCACCCTCTGTGTGAAAAACTTGCCCCTTCAGTCTCTTTTAAATCTTTCCCCTCTCACCCTGAACCTGTGCCCTCTAGTTCTGGACTCCCCAACCCCAGGGAAAAGACTTTGCCTATTTACCCTATCCATGCCCCTCATAATTTTGTAAACCTCTATAAAGTCACCCCTCAGCCTCCGACGCTCCAGGGAAAACAGCCCCAGCCTGTTCAACCTCTCCCTATAGCTCAAATCCTCCAAACCTGGCAATATCCTTGTAAATCTTTTCTGAACCATTTCAAGTTTCACAACATCTTTCCGATAGGAAGGAGACCAGAATTGCATGCAATATTACAACAGTGGTCTAACCAATGTCCTGTACAGCTGCAACATGACCTCCCAACTCCTGTACTCAATACTCTGACTAATAAAGGAAAGCATACCAAACGCCTTCTTCACTATCCTATCTACCTGCGATTCCACTTTCAAGGGGCTATGAACCTGCACTCCAAGGTCTCTTTGTTCAGCAACACTCCTTAGGACCTCACCATTAAGTGTATAAGTCCAAATGCAGTACCTCGCATTTATCTGAATTAAACTTCATCTGCCACTGCTCAGCCCATTGGCCCATGTGGTCAAGATCCTGTTGTAATCTGAGGTAACCTTCTTCGCTGTACACTACACATCCAATTTTGGTGTCATCTGCAAACTTACTAACTATACCTCTTATGCTCGCATCCAAATAATTTATCTAGGAGAAAGTGAGGACTGCAGATGCTGGAGATCAGAGCTGAAAATGTGTTGCTGGAAAAGCGCAGCAGGTCAGGCAGCATCCAAGGAGCAGGAGAATCGACGTTTCGGGCATGAGCCTTCCTGAAGAAGGGCTCATGCCCGAAACGCTGATTCTCCTGCTCCTTGGATGCTGCCTGACCTGCTGCGTTTTTCCAGCAACACATTTTTAGCTCCAAATCATTTATGTAAATGACAAAAAGTAGAGGATGCAGCACCGATCCTTGTGGCACTCCACTGGTAATGGACCTCTGGTCTGAAAAATAACCCTCCACCACCACCCTCTGTCTTATACCTTTGAGCCAGTTTGGTATCCAAATGGCTAGTTCTCCCTGTGTTCCGTGAGATCTACCCTTGTTAATCAGTCTCCCATTGGGAACCTTGTCAAAAGCCATACTGAAGTCCATATAGATCACATCTACCGCTCTGCCCTCATCAATTCTCTTTGTTACTTCCTCAAAAACCTCAATCAAGTTTATGAGACATGATTTCCCACGCACAAAGCCATGTTGACTATCCCTAATCAGTCCTTGCCTTTCCAAATACTTGTACATCCTGTCCCTCGGGATACCCTTCAACAACTTGCCCACTATCGACATCAGGCTCACTGGTCTATAGTTCTGTGGCTTGTCCTTACCACCCTTCTTAAACAGTGGTACCACGTTAGCCAACCTCCAGTCTTCCGGCACCTCACCTGTGACTATCGATGATACAAATAACTCAGCAAGAGGCCCAGCTATCACTTCCCTAGCTTCCCACAGAGTTCTAGGGTACTCCTGATCAAGTCCTGAAAACGTATCCACCTTTACCCGTTTCAAGACATCCAGCACTTCCTCCTCTGCAATATGGACCATCTATTTCCCTACAGTTCTGAGGAAAGGTCACCAGACCCTGCAATGGTAACTCTGATTTCTCTCCACAGGTGCTGCCAGCTTTTCCAGAAATTTCTGTTTTGTCCCTGAACAAACTATCCTAGCCTTGTAATTGTTTGGGATTTGAACTGATTGTGTCAGTCCATTTGTGGTTACTCTTCAGCATTTCTGCAGGGTTGATGTTAAAATCTCTCTCACTTGTCTCTGTAAATTATATGATCATTATAAAACTCTTGATAGCACACGGGAAATCTATTTACCATTAATAGCATTGATTAAAACACATGCATCTACAAGAATCAAACAAAAAAAATCACCTAAAAGTAGAAGAATTACTGAGAATTTGCCGCATTGCTAGTTCTTAAAACAAAATATCAACTATTGGCAAGTCATTATAATGATACATAATATTGATCTTAAGGATTAATTGGGTCAAATTTGGCTATTTTATCAAGATTCTGTTTGAATAATTTAGAATCATAATTCAGTTGCCTTTTCTTTTTAAATTTAAAAATAAAATGACATTCAAAATCAGTTAGTAATCATATTTCCAAAGTATAACTTAATAATGATTTATGATGCCATATCACATAAAGCTATAGCCAAGTGCTGGCAAAATGGGGTGAGAATAAATGGTTGATTGATGATCAGTGCAGACATAATGGGCTGAAAGGTCTCTTTACATGCTATAAAAACTCTGACTTTCTAAATAATGTGACGCTTTCACTTTCTATGATACATGAAAAATAAAACATACCTTAATTATAAATATACAGTTACTGGTATATATTGTACTCAATGCATTTATAGAATTCTTCAAAAATAACCAATTGCTTACCTTTTAAAGAAAGTTTACTTTCATATCGTCTTTTCAAGTTTTTGACAAGTTTTTGCAACAAAATCAGTCTACGGTTTACCCTGCACTGTATAATAATCTAGGATTAAAAGAAACATCAGCTATTAAAATATTAGTACAAGTGATGTAAGATTCTGCTAAATGCACTGGAAACATTGCAAGTTTTTATAAAGTTTTCATGCAGTCATAGTTGTACAGCATAGAAACAGACCCTTCGGTCCAACCAGACCATGCTGACTATAATCCCAAACTAAACTAGTCCCATCTGCCTGTGCTTGGCCCATGTCCCTCCAAAAATGTCTTATTCATGTAAATGTATTTTAAACATTGGAACTATGTCCGCATCCATCATTTTCTCTGAAAGATCATTCCACACCACTCATTCTAAACCACTCCCTGCTAAAAAAAATGCCCCTTGTGTCTTTTAAAAATCTTTCTCCTCTCTCCTTAAAATATTGCCCCAAGTCTTGAAATTCCCCACCTGAGGGAAAAGACACCTACCATTCACCTCATCAATACCCCCATGTTTTGAAAGCCTCTATAAGGTCTTAGGTGCCAATGACAAAAGTCCCAGCCTCTCCTTATGGCTTAAAACCCTCCATTCCCAGCAACGTTCTGATATAATTCTTCTGAATGTTCTCAAGCTTAATAATATCTTTCCAAAACTGGTGACCAGAACTGGATACAGTACTCTAAAAGTGACCTCGACAATGTCTTGTATATGCTCAATATAATGTTCCAATTCCTAGACTCAATGCTCTGAACAATGAATACAAGTGTGTGAAATGCCTTCAGAACTAACCTATCTATATATGATGTAAACTTCAAAGATTTATGTACCTGAACCCCTAGGTCTCTCTGTTCTATAACACTACTCAAAGCCCTCATTTTAATTGTATCAGTCCTGCTCTTGTTTGTTTTACCAAAAGACAATACCTTGCATTTATCCGTATTAAACTTCACCTGGCACTCTTCAGCCCATTGATCCAATTGATCAAGATCTTTTTTGTAATTTTAGATGACCTTAATCAGTGTTGACTGTATCACCAATTTTGGTGTCATCCGCAAACATACCAACCATACCTTCTATATTCTCATCTAAATTATTTTTATAAATGACAAACAAAAGTGGACCCAGCACTGATCCCTGTGGAACACAGCTAGTCACGGGCCTCTAGTCCAAAAAAAACCTGCCCTGTCACTCTGTTATAGTTGAGAACTTGAGTTTTGAATGTTTATGGAGAAAAGGATGCCTTGATCTATATTTTTAAAAAGGGTCACTTTGGACATTGGTAACATTTCTTTTATGGTTCCATCTCCAGAGGAATCTCGATTATCTGAAGGACAAGGATGGGGAGTATTTTGTTTGGTTAATCGAATGCTGGATAACATAGTTAGCCAAGTGTCAGGGCATTGTGATTTTGTTTTGATAATCCAAAATTCGATTAATTGAATGCCAGATAATCGAGGTTCCTCTGTAATTGCTGAACTAGTTTAGCATGGTTTTAGAAGGATGTTAGAACATGATGGGCCAAGTGGTTTACTCTTGTTCTTTGTTTTTATATTTGTCTTATGTATCATTTAATAAATAATCTTATGTGTTAACGAAACTTGGAAGACGTATTCATTACAATATAGATAAAGTATATTATTGGTGCTAACAGAATCATTACTCTGCCAGTCACAACATAAGTTTAAATGATTTACTCAACATTGCACAGCATCTGTCACCTATCCACCCATTCCACCAAAGTGTCAATGTCTCTTTGAAGTTTTACATTCTCTTTCCATAGCTCATCCTCACATTTTAATTCTTCCAAGTTTTGATTCACCTGTAAACTTTGAAACTACCACCTGCACACCAAGGTCTAGATCATTTACACATGTTCCATTCAGCCAATTTAGCCTACTTCATTAAGAGAAAATTATGTCTAATAATCTTGTTGGTGTTTTTATTGAAGTAACAGAGGGTTGATAAGTAAAAGGCTGTTATGTGCTGAGCATAGATTTCAAAAAGGTGTTTGATGCTGTGCCATGCAACTGTCTTATTAATTCATTGACAAATACTTGATCTCACAAGGAATTAAGGGCTATGGGGAGAATGTGGGGAGTTGAAATGCCCATCAGCCATGATTAAATGGCAGAGTGGACTCGATGGGCCGAATGGCCTTACTTCCACTCCTATGTTTTATGGTCTCATGTCAGGAAAAGCAAGTCCCAATACTAAACCCTAGGAAACCCCATGACAAACTTTTCTCTTGTCTGAAAAACTCCCATTAACTGTTACTGTTTTCTATCACAGAGCTAACTTTGTATCCATTAAACTACTGTTCTTTTTTTCACTCCATGACTTAAAACTTCCCTCATAAGACGGTTGTATTAGTCATAATTTTCTCTTAATGAATGGGCTAACTTGGCTGAATTAACCCATATTGTTTCAAATGATTATAAATTATATCCCAAATAATTGAGTTTGGGAGTCTCCCACCACAAGTTAAAGTGACTGATCTGTAATTGCTGGGTCTATCTTCACAAACTCTTTTTTTTTTAAATTAAGGGTGCATGTTTGCAACCCTCTAATCTTCTGGCATCACTCTCAAATTGAGGGAAGATTGAAAGATAATTGTCAGTGCTCCTGCAATTTCCACAGTCTTGGATGCTTCTCATCTGGCCCTCATTTGTTATCAACTTTAATATCGAAAGTTAATCTAATATCTGCTCCTTAACAATTTTACCCCGTCCAGTGATTGAGATTCTCCCACTTCCACCAAGTCCTGAGCAACATTGACCTCTTAAATAAAGAAAGATGAAAAGTATTTAGTTAACACTTTTGCCATGCCTCTTGCCTTCTCATGTAAATCCCCTTTCTAGGACTTAATTGCTGCTACTCCTCCTTGTGTCAGTTTTTAACTATTGGTGTAATTATAGAAGAGGGATTTTTCTTTAATATTGGCTGCCAATGACTTTTCATTATCCCTCTTCCTTCTCTTATTTGCTTTTTCACCTCCCTTATGGCCCTTCTGTATTCAGCTTGGTTCTCAACTATATTTACCACATGATATTTGTCATAAGCATATATTTTTTCTTCGATTACTTAATTTCTATTTCAATTGTCACCCAGGGAGATCTTGATTTGTTTATCCCACCTTTTTGAGGAAATATACCTTGACCATGTCCAAGCCATCTCTTTTTTTTTCTTTTTTTCTTCTTCTGTTCAAAAGGGAAAGCACCCGAGTGGCCAGTGACAAGCAGAGCCCTTCACATCAAAGGGCAATGCTGTGTGATCAAAAACTCCTCTTTTTCTTTTTTTTTCTTTCTTTTTTTAACCCCCACACTACTGCCGAACTGCGGTAGCACTCTATGCTTATTTTTTTTTCTTTCTTCAGTGAAGGGGAGGAGATGCCCAGTCTTTTTTTTTCTTTTTTTTCTTTTTTTTTCTTCTTAACCCCCACACTACCGCCTAACTGCGGTAGTGCTTATTTTTCCCCAGCACCCACGGTGTGTGTGTGTGTAGGTGTGAAACACAGTGAAAGACACAAAGTGCACGAATCTTTATTCAATTGCCACCACCAGGAAAATAGGAAAACACACAAGTGGCTAGTGACAAGCACTGCCCTTCCAAGCCATCTCTTCTTTGAAGGATGCCCATTATTCAATTACTGTTCTAGCCATCAAACCTTGTTTACAATCTATTCAGCTCAGCTGGTCTCATCCTGATGAAGTTGGCTTTCCAAAAGGTAGATTGAACAATTTCATTCTTTTACAGTCATTCTGAATCTTAAAATACAATGTCCACTGTCCCCTAAATGTCTCCCCGCTGTTAGTTGATCTACGTAGCCTATGTTATGCCTAAGAATCAGGTCTACAGTGCCTCCCTTTTTCTTGGACTTGATTATCACTAGAAAATCTCCTCAACACAATCTAGGAAAGCCTGCTTAGGCTACTATTATCCCAATCTACATACTGGCAATTAAGTCCCTCATTATAATCACTCTATGAAGCTTACACCTATCTGTAATTTCCTTGCAGATTAGTTCCTCTACATCCTTCCCATTAATTGGTGGTATTTACATTACACTGGATACTGAAAATGTGACAGGCCAAGGAAGATAGTTGCATTGATGCTTACACATTTGTCTCCAAGCCATTCACTGTCCTGACTTGGAAATATATCACAGTTCATTTAGTGTTATTGAGTTAAAATCCTGGAAACCTTCCCGAAAGGCATTGTGGGCTACATATACGAAATGGACTTATGCAGTTGAGGAAGGCAGATAGGGAATAAAAACTGGCCCAGCCAGTGAGGCCACATCCAAACAATTGAATAATAATAAAGTTAGCCATGGAGTGTGATCATGTGGGCAGAAAAAAATGGAAATGAAATTTTACATGGAGAAATGTGAGATAATGAACTGGGAACAGCAAATAAGGCAATAGACTACACAATAAATGATGGTACAGAGAAGTGTAGAGGTTCAGAAGAATGTTGGAGTGCAAATTCACAGATGTCTAAAAATACCAGATGGGGGTTAACAGTGGACTGGATTCTTTCATCTATTACATGAAACAGAATATAAGGGCAAGGAGGCTATGATCGAACTGCATAAAACACTACTTAGTTAGAGTTCCGCATACAGCTTACAGAAAGGAAGAGATCCAAATAAAGTATAGAAGTGATTTTGTAGGATGTTGCATGGACTGGAGAAGTTCAGGTTTGAGAAAATATTAGACTAGTTTTGTGTTCTTTGGAACAGACAAAACTGAGGGGACATTCAACTGAGGTATGCAAAAATTCATGATCAGCCTTGATAGAGTGAATTGCCTAAGCAGATAATTTATTTCTTTTTTCCCTTTTGTTATTGACCTAACCGGCAGAAGGATTAGATGTTGAGGAGAATTTATTCATTCAGAAAGTGGTGGAATTCTGGAACCAACTGCCTTAAAGGGTGTTCGAGGAAGAAACGTTCACTGCATTTAAAGTACTTAGTAATACACTTGAAGTGACACAATCTACAAGGCTATGGCTGAGAGGAAATGATGGCTTAGACTATTAATGTAAAGATCCAGGTAATGTTCTGGCACATAGGCTCGAATCCTGCCATGGAAAATGGCGGAATTTTAATTCAATAAAAATCTAAAATGCAGTCTAATGATGACAATGAAACAGATGCTTATAGTTCAAAAATCCCATCTGATTCAATACAATATCCTTTTTTTTAAGCGTAGGAGTACAGTGAAAAGCTTTAACAATGTCTGCCTTCTTATGGCGATATCTTAGGTACAAGTACCTAGATACAATTCTTGGATTTACCAATGTCCTTTTAGGGAAGGTTATCTGCTATCCGCCTACTTGTGGAACGTTTCAGGGAATACCTCTGGGACACCCGGACCAACCAACCAACCACCCCGTGGCTCAACACTTCAACTCCCCCTCCCACTCCACCAAGGACATGCAGTCCTTGGACTCCTCCATCGCAACACGACGGCTGGAGGAAGACCGCCTCATCTTCCGCCTAGGAACCCTCCAACCACAAGGGATGAACTCAGATTTCTCCAGTTTCCTCATTTCCCCTCCCCCCACCTTGTCTCAGTCCCAACCCTCGAACTCAGCCCACCTCCCTAACCTGCAACCTTCTTCCTGACTTCTCCGCGCCCACCCCCACTCCAGCCTATCACCCTCACCTTAACCTCCTTCCACCTCTCGCATTTCCAATGCCCCTCCTCCCTACCTTTTATCTTAGCCTGCTTGGCACATTCTCCTCATTCCTGAAGAAGGGCTCATGCCCGAAACGTCGATTCTCCTGCTCCTTGAATGTTGCCTGACCTGCTGCGCTTTTCCAGCAACACATTTTCAGCTCTGATCTCCAGTATTTGCAGTCCTCACTTTCTCCTATCTGCTATCCTTACCTGGTTGGTCTACATGTGACTCTAGACTCACAGCAATATAGTTGATCCTTAATCAACTGCCCTCTGGACATTTAGGAATGGGCAAGAAATGCTGGCCTAGCTAGCAATGCCCATATCCTGTGACTGAATAAGAAAAGAGCTAGAAAATGTAGACAGCTCCTTTTTTGGTTGTCAAAGACATGATCAGCCTCTTTGTACAATAGAGATCTGTGATTTGATGATTACATGGTCAGAAGTCATACAACATCAGGTTGTAGCCCAGCAGGTTTGTTTGTAATCACTTTCGGAGCACCACCCCTTTGTCAGGCAAAGTGGCTTCACCTGATGGAGGAGCAAGAATCCGAAAGCTTGTGATTTCAGATAAACCTGTTGGACTAGATTAGATTAGATTAGATTAGATTACTTACAGTGTGGAAACAGGCCCTTCGGCCCAACAAGTCCACACCGCCCCGCCGAAGCGTAACCCACCCATACCCCTACATCTACATCTACCCCTTACCTCACACTACGGGCAATTTAGCATGGCCAATTCACCTGACCTGCACATCTTTGGAGTGTGGGAGGAAACCGGAGCACCCGGAGGAAACCCACGCAGACACGGGGAGAATGTGCAAACTCCACACAGTCAGTCGCCTGAGGCGGGAATTGAACCCGGGTCTCTGGCGCTGTGAGGCAGCAGTGCTAACCACTGTGCCACCGTGCCGCCCACATGACTATAACCTGGTGTCATGTGATGTCTGACCTTGTCCACCCCAGTTCAACATCGGCACCTCCACTTGATGATTATAACTACTTAAACAATGTTTAAGCTATGTTGAGAATTATGGAAGAGATACAATTAAAAACAAAATGATTTAGTTGATGTGGGTTACACATCATTGAACAGATTGAAGCAGGGCAGAGTTTCTTTACTAAGATTATTGGAAAAAGTTAGAGAAGAAAAGTGACCAACATATGAACAAGGAATAAGAGAAGGCCTCTTGGTCCCAATAATCTTTTTTTCCTTGGTAATCAAGAATCTACCTACCGTTACTTTTAAAAATATTTAAAGATTCTGCATTCACTGCTTTTTGTGGAATTCCAAAGACACAACCTTTGAGAGGAAAAAAATGTTTCCTCATCTGTTTTAAATGGGCACCTGCTTATTTTTAGATTCACCCATAAGAAGAACATGCCTTTCAACATTCATCTGGCAAAGTTCTTTCAGGATCTTGTTTTAATTAAGTCACCTCTGACTTTTCTAAACTCCAAAGGATACAGCCTGGCAATATCTAACATTTCCTCATGAGGAAGTCCACTTATTCCAGGTATTAGTCTGGTAAACCTTCTCTGAATTGCTTCCAATGCATTAACATCCTTTTGTAAGTACAGTGATCAGTATTAGACCATAAGATCATAAGACATAGGAGAGGAAGTAAGGCCATTTGGCCCATCGAGTCCACTCCGCCATTCAATCATGGCTGATGGGCATTTCAACTCCACTTACCCACATTCTCCCTGTAGCCCTTAAGTCCTTGTGACATCAAGAATTTATCAATTTCGGCCTTGAAGACATTTAGCGTCCCAGTCTCCACTGCACTCTGCGGGAATGAATTCCACAGGCCTACCACTCTCTGGCTGAAGAAATGTCTCCGCATTTCTGTTCTGAATTAACCCCCTCTAATTCTAAGGCTGTGTCCACGGGTCCTAGTCTCCTCGCCTAATGGAAACAAATTCCTAGCGTCCACCCTCTCCAAGCCATGTATTATCTTGTAAGTTTCTATTAGATCTCCCCTTAATCTTCTAAACTCCAATGAATACAATCCCAGGATCCTCAGCTGTTCCTCGTATGTTAGACCTACCATTCCAGGGATCATCCGTGTGAATCTCCGCTGGACACGCTCCAGTGCCAGTATGTCCTTCCTGAGGTGTGGGGACCTAAACTGGACACAGTACTCCAAATGGGGCCTAACCAGAGCTTTATAAAGTCTCAGTAGCACAACGGTGCTTTTATATTCCAACCCTCTTGAGATAATTGACAACATTGCATTCGCTTTCTTAATCACGGACTCAACCTGCATGTTTACCTTTAGAGAATCCTCAACTAGCACTCTCAGATCCCTCTGTACTTTGGCTTTACGAATTTTCTCACCGTGTAGAGAGTAGTCCATGCTTGTATTCTTTTTTCCAAAGTGCAAGACCTCGCATTTGCTCACATTGAATTCCATCAGCCATTTCCTGGACCACTCTTCCAAACTGTCTAGATCCTTCTGCAACCTCCCCACTTCCTCAGTACTACCTGCCTGTCCACCTAACTTTGTATCAACGGCAAACTTTGCTAGAATACCCCCAGTCCCTTCATCCAGATCATTAATATATAATGTGAACAGCTGCGGCCCCAACACTGAACCCTGCGGGTCACCGCTTGTCATCGGCTGCCATTCCGAAAAAGAACCCTTTATCCCAACTCTCTGCCTTCTGTCAGACAGCCAATCCTCAATCCATACCTGTAGCTCACCTCGAACACCATGGGCCCTCACCTTGCTCATCAGCCTCCCGTGTGGCACCTTATCAAAGGCCTTTTGGAAGTCTAGGTAGATCACATCCACTGGGTTTCCCCGGTCTAACCTACTTGTCACCTCTTGAAAGAACTCCAACAGGTTTATCAGGCACGACCTCCCCTTACTAAATCCATGGTGCTCTTCCAAGAATTTAGAAACCTCATCCTTAATGATGGATTCTAGAATTTTACCAACAACCGAGGTTAGGCTAATTGGCCTATAATTTTCCATCTTTTGTCTTGATCCTTTCTCGAACAAGGGGGTTACAACAGCGATCTTCCAATCATCCAGGACTTTCCCTGACTGCAGTGACTTTTGAAAGATCTCAACCAACGCCTCCGCTATTTCCTCAGCCACCTCCCTCAGAACTCTAGGATGTAGCCCATCGGGGCCAGGAGATTTATCAATTTTAAGACCTTTTAGCTTTTCTAGCACTTTCTCTTTTGTAATGGCAACCATACTCAACTCAGCCCCCTGACTCCCTTTAATTGTTGGGATATTACTCATGTCTTCCACTGTGAAGACTGATGCAAAGTACTTATTAAGTTCTCCAGCTATTTCCTTATCTCCCATCACTAAGCTTCCAGCATCAGTTTGAAATGGCCCAATGTCTACTTTTGCCTGTCGTTTGTTTCTGATGTATTGAAAGAAGCTTTTACTATCATTTCTAATATTACTGGCTAGCCTACCTTCATATTTGATCCTCTCTTTCCTTATTTCTCTCTTTGTTATCCTCTGTTTGTTTTTGTAGCATTCCCAATCTTCTGATTTCCCAGTGCTCTTGGCCACTTTATAGGATGTCTCTTTTTCTTTGATAGATTTCCTGACTTCATTTGTCAGCCATGGCTGTCTAATCCCTCCCCGGATAATCTTTCTCTTCTTGGGGATGAACCTCTGTACAGTGTCCTCAATCTTACCCACAAACCCCTGCCATTTTTGCTCTACTGTCTTCCCTGCTAGGCTCTGCTTCCAGTCTATTTTCGTCAGTTCCTTTCTCATGCCCTCATAATTACCTTTATTTAACTGTGACACCATTAAATCCGATTTTGCCTTCTCTCTTTCAAACTGCAGACTGAACTCTACCACATTATGATCGCTGCTTCCTAAGTGTTCCCTTACTTTAAGATATTTTATGATGTCTGGTTCATTACATAGCACTAGCTTGTGGGCTCCATGGCAAGCTGTTCCAAAAAGCCATCCTGTAAGCATTCCATGAATTCCCTTTCTTTGGATCCACCGGCAACATTATTCACCCAGTCCACCTGCATATTGAAGTCTCCCATGATCACCGTGACCTTGCCTTTCTGACATGCCTTCTTTATTTCCCGGTACGTGTTGCGCCCCTGGTCCTGACCACTGTTAGGGGGTCTGTACATAACTCCCACTATGGTTTTTTTGCCTTTGTGGTTCATCAATTCCACCCACACAGACTCCACATCATCCAATGCTATGTCATTCAGTGCCATAGATTTAATTTTGTTCTTAACTAACAAGGCAACCCCACCCCCTCTGCCCACCTCCCTGTCTTTTCGATAAGTTGAAAACCTTTGGATGTTTATCTGCCAGTCCTGATCCCCCTGTAACCATGTCTCTGTGATGCCTACCACACCATAATCATTCACACTGATCTGTGCCATTAGTTCATCTGCTTTGCTACGAATGCTATGAGCATTCAGGTAAAGTGCCTTAATGTTAACTTTCTTATCATTAGAGATATTGTACACAGTACTCCCGATGCAATCTCACTGATACTCAATATAACTGAAACATAACCTCCCTATGTTTTGCTCTCAATTTCCCTTACAATAAACTGTAACATTCTATTAGCTTTCCTGATGACTTGCTGTACCTTTATACTAACCTTACATGTTTCATGCACAAGGACACCCAGATCTCTTTGTGTGCAAAGCTCTGCACCTTTCACTATTTAGATAATGTGCTTTTTTTAATTCTTTCTGCAAAAGTGGGCAATGTCACACTTTCCACATTGTACTCCACTTACCATATCTTTGCCCACTCATTTAACCTATCTACATCCCCACATTCCTTCTGTACACTTCACAATTCACTTTCCTGTATATCTTTGTGTCATCAACTAATTTAGCTTCCATATTTTCAATCTCTTCTTCCAAATCATTTATATAAATTAAAAAGGCTGCGGGTCCAGCATCAATCCCTGTGGCACACCACTCATGACATTTCTCCAGCCGTAAAAAGACCCACACATTCTTACTTCCGGTTAGCAAGCTAACCTTCTATCTATGCCAAGCCCCGACACAAGGAACTTTTGTTTCTGCGATATCTTTTGATGTAACACCTTATCCAAATGTTTTCTGGAAATTTAAATACAATAAATCTGCTGGTTCCCTTTTAATTACAGCACATGTTACTACTTCAAAGAACTTCAGTAAATTAGTTGAACTAGACTTCCCTTTGACAACATGATGTTGGCTCTGTGTGATTACC
The DNA here is from genome assembly GCF_047496795.1 of Chiloscyllium punctatum. Lineage (NCBI taxonomy): Eukaryota > Metazoa > Chordata > Chondrichthyes > Orectolobiformes > Hemiscylliidae > Chiloscyllium > Chiloscyllium punctatum. The sequence continues at coordinate 76,864,028 of NC_092748.1, forward strand.
TTGAACTTAAAATATCAGGCCAACTGGCCTATAGCTTTCTACTTACAGTCTCCCTAATACATAAAATCAGCTTTCTGCTTAAAATAGTTTGGAACTAAACCATTAAGCAGAAGACCAATGGGATAGATTCTTCACAAAAATGGGAATGATACCTTTGACATTCAATCAGAAAGAAAGGTTGTTGAGGAGCACAGGAAGACTGTACAAGGTGCATCTCCTCAGGTTAAATTTGACAAACTAACCATCAAGTTGTAATATTTAAGACCAAAGATAAAGTGAACTTGGGCTACTTCAGGCTGAAAGGCTATCAAAGGAAAAGGAATAGCCTTCCAGGATATTGATATTTAATTATGCACTTTCAATCTTGTTTCCATCTTCAAAATAAACAATAATGAGAAAGGTCTGTCAAAAGTTTTTTTCTATTTCAAACAAAGGGTTAGAAGAGACAATGTATGAGATAATGAGAAAGAGATAATATTGTGTGAGGCATAAAACAATGTAAAACAATGTAATTAAAATTGTAATTTAATTTCTTAATCTTAATTAAGTAATTTTACCCAGGTGACTGTGTTTCTTTTGGCAGACTAACATATGACCTGAAATGACCTTATATCAGTCATAATTACAAGGATTGCCATGGTGCAGTGGTAATACAGTGGTAATATAAGAGTTTCAAGTTCTACCTGCTTCAGAGATGTGTAAAAACAACATCTCTGGACAGGATGACGAAAATATATCAACAGCAGTCATCATGAGAGGCAGGAACGTGTGGCTTCTGCTAGCTGCCAAAGGGTCAAGCGATGCAAGAACATCTATAAAGGTATAATGTGCAGAAAGCAACCCTCCCACCTCCCCTTCCCTGCCTGGTTTAGCATGTTCAAAGGTAAGAAGGCTGAGCAATGTAATAGTATCAGCTCTTGATGGTAAGAAGACCTTTCCAATTTTTTCCCCTCAAGCTTTAAATGGAGACAACAGAATCTTGCCATTGAGCAGTCACTATCTTATTTCCATGCAACTTATTGAAGCCCCGGCTCACCTTATTTACAAGCCACTTTCTGTTCTTTGTTTCTACATCATGAAACAAAATGGTACAAATTCCTGACATATAAATCAGGGCATGCCTAGCTGCTGCAATAAGCCAAATGCTTGACCAGGCCATCACACAATGCTTCCTGAGTATGCCCCTGCAAAATCCATAGCCACCATCCTCTTCAAACCTACATCCGCACAAATCAGCAAACCATCAGCCTCACCACATCATGCCAGCTCTCTGACCAACTCTTACACCAGTTCAACCCTTCAGCTTGAAGCTCAGGGACATAGATAACTTGCAGATCGCTGATGCACAAAGACAAATATTAATCTCACGCCTCTGGGCAGGATCTCCCTTAAAGCTTGCGATGTTAGCACTAACTTACTCTGCACTTACTTGAAGGCTACCAGCCTCTGTCTGCTTCATATTGTTTTTGTTGCACATGATCAATGACTTTGGCACTGATTTAGGGGATGCAGTCTTTGTATGGCTCACATTACTCTCTTACACCTGTGGCTGCAAAACCAGCCATTAATAGTAAAATAATAAGAAAAACTTGTAGCATAATTGATCAGCACCTTTCAATCAGAGCATAACTCGTGTTTTGCAAGAAAAGTTGTTAGAGAAGGGATTAATTGATGCACTTAGATATGTGTTTGTACCTTTCGTGCAGCTTGCTGAAAGTGTTTGAGAGCCCTATGTCGAACTTGCCAGGGATCATTAGAATAAGGGTCAAATTCAGGGACGTGGCTTGGAAGCTGTAAGGAAATAAACAAGAAATCAGAAATTTTTAAGTTGGCCACATTCATTTCTGGCAATAACAAAGTTGATTCTTCGTTGGCATTTTTGCACATCATAATTGTACTTGAGCATCATTATCTTAATGTAATTAACAATGAGAATAATAATTAAGATAATTCTCTGCAACTGCAAGACTGTGTTCTTGCAAGTATCATTATAAAAACTGCTGTACAGATTTATTTAAATAGTCATTAAATATAAACATATAATACATGAAAAATTATATCATTTTACTTTTTCTCTTTTTATATTCTGCCCAATAAACATCATTCTAAACTAAACACAGAATGAACATAGAATTTATTAAGGATTGGGAAATTTCAATGTCCATCATCAAGGTTAGCCCAATTGCAGACATAGTTAGTGAGGGCAAAATAACGTGACCTCATCCTCACTCACCTTCCTGTTATGGATGCATCTGTTCAAAAAAGCATTGGTAAGAGAAACAAACACAAAGTCATCAATTGTATTGTCTGACTAAAATTGCACTAAATTATAGATTTAGAACAGAAAGGAGCTCAGTGGTTAGCACTGGTGCCTCACAGCACTAGAGTCCCAGGTTCTATTCCATCCTCGTGTGACTATCTGTCTGGAGTTTGCACATTCTCCCTGTTTCTGTGCAGGTTTTCTCCGGGTGCTCCGGTTTCTTCCCACAGTCCAAACATGTGCAGGTCAGGTGAATTGGCCATGTAAATTGCCCTTAGTGTTGGGGGCATTAGTCAGAGGGAAATGGGTCTGGGTGTGACTTGTTGGGCCGAAGGGCATGTTTCCACACTGTGGGAACCTAATCTGTAAAAAAAGAGCCATCAACAACAGCAGAATTGTATTTCACCACAGTTTGTACCTTGTGTTACAACACCATTATGGGCCAGACCCTCAAAATATATCAAGAAGGTAGCCCAGACCCTAACTTTGCTAGTTGTTTTAAGCAGGTGGAGAGTGGATATTCCAGGAGAAATGCAGCTGGTCAAACCACTTAGTTTATTTACAAGATTGCCAAATGAAACACAAACAGAAGAGATCAGAATACAGAATAACTTAACCAATCTGAAAACCAGAAAGATTATCCCAACTTAATGATGCTGTTCCCAATACTGGCAATAATTCCCATCAACACCCCTTGGCACAAAAGGTAAAATCAAACATAGGTTCTTCCAGAAGCGAAGTCAGAGAGAGACGAGCATGAACCTGCTTCTTTGGACAAAGTGAGGAGTACAGATGGTGGGGATCAGAGTCGAGTGTGTGGTGCTGGATTGGAACTGTTAATCTGGTCCAATCAGGGAACTCATATCCAATGAGGTCCACTTTGCTGACCTAATTTAAATCTGTATATTGCTCCCCTCAGAGTCCGAGGATACAAGCCGGTTCTTTTTTTTTAGCTCTTCCTGGGGCATTTTAGCACTGGATCAGTTTCCTCCAACTCTGCCTCTGATACAGGCAGTATGTAATGCACTGGAGCTCACCTCTTATGTCTGGAGCACCTTGGAAGAAATTAATTCTCCTGTTTCAGGCAGCAAATGCATTGAGGCAGTGATATCTATTGTGTCCATCTCAGTTTCAGAGGTATCTTCAATGATTGACGGACAGAGAGAACCCACGGGTTCCAGAACTGCTGGGTAGGCAGTTGAGGAGCCAGGCACATTTTGCTCTCCCATCATTTGCAAGTTTGCAGCTTTCATGTGGTCCATGTGCTTGTTCAGGATCATCGCAATGTCATTGGACCTCACCTCACCTCAGCCATGCCTCTAACACATGCAGGGCCATTCCCCTAGTTCCTAAACAAAATTTTGTTCCTTGGAGTAAACTGTCTCTCTCACTTAGCAGAGTCTTGTGTCCAGCATTGGTGTTTCTGTCATATCACACTCCCCCTCCCCCCACAAGGTCCAGGAAAATCAGATTTAACTGTGTGGAGTCTTCGCCCCCAGTAGCAACTCTGCCTCAGCTATTCTTGTGGTTGCCTGAGGGGGGGCCTATAATTAAATAGTAACTGGGACAGTTTGGTGTTTAGTGAATCTCTAGGCTGTTTCTTTGGGCTTGCTTTCAAAGTTTGGATTGTTCTTTCTGCCAGACCATTGGATGATGGATGGTATGGAGCTGTCCTTATATAAGGAATACCATTCAACTTTAGGAAATACTCAAATTACCTGCTGGTAAAAAATAGCCCATCACCTGTGACCAACACTGCTGGGAGTCCATGTATTGTGAAAGATGTATGCAGTTTTTCTGTCATTGTCCCCATGTTTGATAATTGAATGCTACGTATGTTCAACCACTTTGAGTGGGCATACAAACTTACTGAGAACATTGAGCCTATGAAAGGATCTGCATAATTTACGTGTTACCAAGTCTAGAGTTTATGTGGCCATTTCTACAAATGTGGCAATGTTGTTCGTAGTAATTTGTGTCCCTGTTGGAATTCTGAATACTGTCCCACCAACACAGCTATGTCCGTATCCAATCCTGGCCACTGCACGTAACATCTCACCAACACCTTCATTTTGGAAATCCATGGAGTTCAGCCAATACCTGACCACGACCTTTGCTTGGGCCAATTACTCTTGCTCCCAACCTTTATATGCCAACCGCTACTGTGATTTGGTCTTTCCAGGTCCCCGCATCACCACCAGCTATTTCAGTTTTGCTAGGACCAGATCATTCTGTGTCCAAACTCTGATTTTGTCAGCTGAAACTGGAAGTCTCCAGCAAATTTAAAAGCATTATGGATTCTCCTGCTACCAGGGGTATATGTGCCAACAGAGGGCAGCTGAAAGCATCTGCATTTGCTACTTGGCCTCCTGGAAGATGTTCCAAACTGTAATTATATGCATTTAGTATTACAGCCCACTGCTAATTTTGGCCTGAAGCTATTTGGGCGTCACTGCATTGTCCTCTTTTAAGTGGACCTAGCAGGAGTTTGTAATCTGTTATTATTACAAATTTATATCCGTAAAGTTATGGTGGAACTTCCTGACTCCAAATATGACTGCCAAGCCTTATTCCTATATCTGAGCATATTTACACTCTGCATGAGCCAATATTGCATACACTATTGTGCATTCCTCTCCATTGGGCTAGCTATGAGCTAATACTACCCCAGTGCCACAAGGCGAGATACCGCATGTCAATACCAGATCTCACTTGGGATCATTGTGTGCAAACACCTTTAGAAGGTGATCATTGTTTTTTTCTCTTCTTTGAAAGCTATGGCTTGGCTATGCGATCATTTCCATGGCTGCTCCTTTTTAGGAGTTGATGCAAAGGTGCCAGGATGGAGCCCAGATTATGTATGAACTTTGTGTCATAGTTCACCAGCCTGAGGAAAGATCTAAGCACCAATACAGATGTGGGAGCCAGGGTACATTTGATCGCCCTCACTTGATCTTCCATTGGTTGTAACTCGGTCTTGTCAACTCCGTAGCCCAAGAAGGTCACTGGAGGTGCCTGAACACTCATTTTTCCCATCTGAGGCATATATCTGCCTGAGAGAAATGTTTAAGGACTATGTCCAAGTTCTTTAAGTGCTGCTTATTGGTCTTCCCTTTTATTAGCACATCATCTAGATAAATGGCAATCTGGGTAGACCTTGTAAAATGTTCTCCATCGTCTGCTGAAAAATTGCATAGGCTGAAGATACCCCAAATGGTAGTCTCATATATTAGTACAAACTTTATGGGTATTAATTGTAGCATACTTCTGGGAATCCTCCTCTAATTGCAATGGCTCATGTCACTTTTGTGAAGGACAGCCCCCTTGCTGACTTTGCATACAAATCCTCTATGTACTGGATTGGGTATTTATCCAGCTGCAAAAACCAGTTTACCATTTGTTTAACATCGCCACAAAGACCCATCAGTCTGGTCAGGTTTGATGATTCCTTTGCTTTCCAACCTTCAACCTATGATTTCTGACTCTACTTTTTCCCATAATGCAAATGGTACTAGGTGGGCCTTGCAGAATCATAGAATTGCTTCCTGATCAAAATGGAAGGTAGTCTTGGCCTTTGGCTCCTTTGATAGTTCCCTGGGCCTTCCTGAAACACTTCCTAGTATTTGGTTAGGACTTCACTTAGGTAGCAATTATCTAATCGAAAAATGATGAACCAATCAAGGTAAATATTTCTCAAGCAATTTCACCACATTCAGCTTGGACCCAAGCCTTTAACTAAATTCAGTGGGAATTGAACCAGCTGTTTCTCATATGAAACCAGAACCAAAGTTGCACTCTTAATTTAACTGTTGCCCAATATAGATTCTCAGTCTAGCTGAAGTCTTGAATAAACTTAAGGGTTGGACGCCAGAGTGAATTTTGTTAAAAACTGGTTCTGCCACCACTAAAATGGCCATGCCAGTATTGACCTCTAACAGAGCATTTAACCAGGTATTTATTTTGTTTGGTTCTGATGTGGATGTTGCTAAGCAGACCAGATATACACAGATGTTCTAGGGTGTGCACTCTCCTGGATACTGGCTTATGAGTTCTCTTACTCAATTTAGGTCCAGTGGGACTCTTTTGCTATCTCAAGTCCGCAAACCAGCAGCAACTACAATGACTTGCTGGAATGGATTCTGCAGAAAATGTTAACTATTTGTCTGAGGCTTGGTTTTGTTTTGGGGCTTTGCTGTGAGTCCCTCTGTTCAGGATATGTTCTGAGTGAGCCCACGGAATAGTCTTCATTCAAGTGGTGTTCCCTAAGCTCAGTTTGACTGGTGAGGGTGTTCACTTCCAGCAGAATACCCTGCAACTCATGTGCTCCACATGCCGCATTTTCCAATGATAAAGCCAATTGTAATGTTTCTTTGAAGTCCAATTGGGCTTCAGCTACATGCATGGTTACATCATTAACCCCACATACCAAATGGTCTCTCAGCATCTCATTAAGGTTTAAACCTCTGCCAGTCATCTTAACCTCATCAAAAATCCCAATATGGATTCCCCTGGTTCTCGAACAGCTAAGTAAAACCAATAGCTTCTCAGAATTAGAGGCACCTTAGGATTATAATATTCCTTAACTAAATCTGTCAACTCTTGAAACACTCTGTGGGTCGATAAACTGTCAGGAGAATTACTCATTCCTTTTCATCTGACCAATGTCATGTGCCTGGAAAAATAATACATTCTTTCCACATACTGGGCACAGTCTTTGCTGGCAGGATTGAATGAGTCAAGCTTCCCAAGTAATGGCATAATGTCAGAAATGCTTACCCTAACTCAAAGATTACTGTTGTTGTGAGCAAATCTCTTCAGGAGCATGCTTTTCTCTCATCATGACTGAAACAACTCCACAGAGGCTGGTATCCCATCACCACGTTACCATTAATTTATACGTGGAGTGTCATTGAACTGTCAGAGCCAGTTCTCAAAATGAACAGATCCTCTGACAATCTTGATAATATCCTGGTGCCAGGGCTCCCTGATTGGGGCTGTTAATCTGGTCCAATCAGGGAACTCATATTCTATGAGGTGATCTGGCTGACCTCATTACAGTCACTACAATGGGTGTTTCTCTTAAGCCAAAGAAATGCCAGATCCTTCTAACTGAAACTTAATGCAGTATACTGTTTGCTTCATTTGCTTGTAAAAGCTATTGTAAAAGCTCCTACTGCAGCTATAATCATGGTGAAATCACTGCTCTTGAACCACAGCTGAGGGGAATTGTGGAGCTGCTACTTCCATGTCACTATGAATATTGGAAGCACATTAGTAAGCTGTTGGTAATCACATGTAAAGCAGTAAAAGCACTCTTTGAGAGAAAGTATTTGATATCCATGGTTGAAACTTTTGAGTTCAACTAATAAAAAGCCTTCAGCTTGTCAGTTGCTTGAATCAGCTTTTTCTGCTTGGCACTCACCTCAATGACCAAGGCAAGTTGCTGATGCAAAGACAGAAATTTTTGGAAAAACTCAGCAGGTCTGGCAGCATCAGAGTTAACGTTTTGGATGCAGTGATGCTTCTTCAGAACTGACACATTTCATGACTGGAAAATTCATAATTCACAGTTAAGGCAGCTAATTATTGGCTTTTAAGAGATCTTAAGTTTACACAGCAATGGACATTCCTGCTCTCCTTTAATTTCATCCTGGAGAAAGTCAGTGCACAGTGATATCACATCGAGATCCCTACCCTGTCAATTCATAGACTTTTTAATCCCGTTCATCTCTTCCTCTTCCTCCAATGGTCCAGGAAAATTCACTGATTAATCCTGTTTCTTTCTCCACAGATGCTGTCAGACAGGCTGATTTATTTCCTGCATTTACTGTTCTTTATTTCCAATAAATAATCTCTTCTGAAGGTTATCAAAATGTGATCATTCTGAGGCATTCGTCTTGGCTTTACATTTTCGTACAGAAAGATAAGTGTCTGCATGGATTCCTTTTATCACCTCCACTGCCAGCAAATTCTGTCAACACTTTATAAATTTTGATTTTCTAAATTGTTCATTAGAAATCTCTAACTATACCATGCTGGGACAAGGAATCTAATTTTTATTTTATTCTAGTACTTATCCATAAATATTGTGTTCTTTTATGATTGATTTCTTATTTGTATTAAAATATTGTTTTGATTCATTTAACAAAAACATTGGATGGCATTCTTTCCTCTTCAACTATCTGCCCAAATGGAATTCTGCTGTCCAGCTGGCAAAAAAAGACCCAAACAGAATGATTTGTACAATGTTAACTGTGAAAACTGAACTCACCTGTCCAATGCTACGTAAAACACGCTTCAGCAAGACCTTCACTTCATGCCTTTCACATTCTTTTTCTGGCATAGGAACATCCAAATGTATCTACAAAGTGAAAACACCAATATTATTACCTATCTTAGACATTCTAGGCCATGGAAAACACATTCAGATTAATTCTGAATGGAGTTACTGTATGGATGCTTAATGAAAACACATACAGATGATTTTCTTTCTGCATTGAGAGGATCTCCAAGCCTCCAAATTTAGCAACATAGTCTAATTATTCAGATACAACCTTATTGTCAGGACTTGCAGTCTAATTAATAGCCATATTGCTATATGAACAGAGTAAGATAATAATCTGGCAAATGAAAGAACACATCAACTGAAATTTAGTAGATGCTATAAAATATGAAAAATGCTTGAAATAATTCCTCCATGAACCACCTCCAATAAAAATATAAAGCTATCTATTTGGAATGGTTGAACATTTTCATAATGGATTATGGGAAGCCATTTCTCTACTTTAGCAAATAAGATGGCTTTGATTATGATCTGCAATATTATCTACCTTCAATCAATATGTCACTTCTATATAAAGACCTTAAATAAGCTGCCCTTTGAACAGTTAATAAAATATCAGTTAGTAGAAAAAGATACATTATATGAGTCTTCCTGCCTTCTCCTGTATTGGGCAGTAATGGTAAAAACAATGACTGCAGATGCAAGAAACCAGAGTCTAGATTAGAGTGGTGCTGGAAAAGCATAGCAGTTCAGGCAGCATCCGAGGAGCAGTACTGCTCCTTGGATGCTGCCTGAACTGCTGTGCTTTTCCAGCACCACTCTAAACTGGACCCTTGGGCAGTAATGGGGTTTGGCATTTGTTCTTCAGATACTGACAGCTCTGTCTAATGCTAATGATATTTTTCATGAATAAACATAGAAATCAGACTACTTTGCTGCCGGTCGAATTGGAGCTTACCTTCATACATTGTGTAGATTTCATTTGATGTGGTTACCTTTAGTGTTATTCATTAACCTGAAACTCAAATATACTAGCCATATAAGTACTGTTGCGCAAGAGAGGGTCAGAGGCCAGGAATCCTGCAGAATATAACACACCTACTGACTGTCCAAAGCCTGTCCATCATCCACAAGGCACTAGCCAGGAATGTGATGGAATTTTACCCACTTGTCTGGATGAGTGCAACTCCAACAACACTCAAAGGGCTTGATCAATCCAGGACAAAAGATTTGCTTGATTGGTACCACATCCACAAACATTCACTCACTCCCTCCACTACTGACACTCAGTGGCAGTAGTGTGCACCAACTGCAAGGTGTATTGCAGAAATTTACTAAGGGTTCTTGGCACCTTCCAAACCTAAGACCCCTACCATCTAAAAGGTCAAGAAGCAAATACATGGAAACATCACCACTAGTTTCTCTCCAGGCCACTCACTATCTTTGGAAATATGTTGCAATTTCTTCAATGTCATTGGGTTACTATCCTGGAACTCACTACCGAAAAGCATCGTGGATTTAGTAACAGCAAATGGAATGCAGCAGTTCAAGAAGTGAGCTCAGCCCACTTTCCAAAGAGCAGCAAGGAAGAATAAAAAATGCTGGTCCAGCCAGTGACATGTACATTCTATGAATAAATTTTTAAAAATTTAGAAATAAAAATGGTGACTTATCCTTTGACTTACTATTCTGGAAGAACTCAAATTGTTAACTCTGTTTCTCTCTGCGCAGATGCTATCAGACCTACTGATCTTCTACAGCACTTTCTGGTTTCTTATTTTTTAAAAGTTCTGTGATCTCAGGCACATTTAATTAAAAATAATTGGCCTGAAATTCTGATTGGGTCAATATGGACTGAGCAAGAACAAAATTTTATATAGAATCCATTTCGTCCTGATTGTACCCTTTCTAAACTAGGTTGAGTCGGACAATCCAGGGTTCAAACTCTTCCGTGTTATAATTTATGTAACCTTGTTTTATTGCAGCAAAGGCACAATTTCCTCAAAACTTTGTTCAGGATTAATGGTTGGGAAGTCAACTTTAAGTGAATCACTTTGTAAAACAGTTCTGTTTTGATCTATTTGTGGCTTACCATGTTAGTCCTCCCTTCAGACCATTTTGGTCTCACAATCATTACACTGTACTGTTCCAAAGATATTCAATGTGCAGTCATCTACTGTGAATATAGACTTCAATGATTTTATGCTGTAGTTTTTTTACCTCATTTTAAATCTGTTTGAACTTCATATGAGTTTTTCATCCTTTCTACTTGTTTTTGAATTTATTTCATATTATTCACCTTTAGTTATTCACACATCCTTTTATGGTGAGGTGGCTCAGTTGATGAGAACTGTGTTGTTAATAGGACCTGCAGTAAGGTTTCATTCCTTCTTCTAGATGAGGGGTTCCTACCTATTCTCTTTGCATTGTAGAGTCACAAAGTCATATTGCATGGAAACAGACCCTTTGGACTAACTCTTCCATACTGACCAAGTTTCCCAAACCAAACAAGTCTCACTTACCTGTGTTTGGCCCAAAACCCTCTAAACATTTCCTATTTATGTACCTGTCCAAATATCTTTTAGATGTTGTAGCTGTCTGCATCTACCACTTCCTTTGGAGATCCATTACAAACCTGAGAGCCCTTTTAAATCTTTCTTCTCTCATCTTAAAATTTGCCCTCGCGTTTTGAACTCTCCCACCCTGGGAAAAAGACCATTGCTTATCTGTGCCCCTCATGATTTTATAAACCCCTATATGGTCACCCCTCAACCGCCTGTGCTCCAGTAAAATAAGTCCCAGCTTATCCAGCCTCTCCCTATAACTCAAACTCTTTAGTCCTGGTAACATCTTTGTAAATCTTTTCTTCACCCTCTCCAATTTAGTAACATCCTTCCTATGGCAGGGCAACTAGAACTGTGCACAATACTTCAAAAGTGGCCTCACCAACGTCCTGTACAACCTCAACATGACATCCCAACTCCTATACTCAGTGGTCTGAGCAATGAGGACAAACATGCCAAATGCCTTCTTTACTACTCTGTCTACCTATGACGCAACTTTCAATGAACTATGTACCTCATTGATATATCATGGCTGAGAGATGTCTGGGAAATCATGGTTAACAATATTTGTTCAGTGAGGTTCCTACATGAAGAAATAAATATTCTGAAGATTAGTCACTGTTGAAATGCAAGTCATTGCCAACTAATCCGTGTACAGCTGTTCCCACAAACTCTAATACAATAATGACCAGATAAATTTCAGAATAGAAGATATACATCTTCTTGAGCCTATATCTGTTCTCAGTGGGAGTAATTCAATTAGTTCCATTCTTTATTTTTTCCTGCAAGTTCCTTTCCTTTCGGGTGCTTAACAAATTCTCCTGAGAGTTACAATTGAATCTGCCTTCATTGGACTTTCAGGAAAGCATTCTGGATTCTCATTACTCACTGTATCAACAAATGGTTCTTTAACAAATCACTATAAATCTCTGTACCCTGCTTTTCTAGACTTCTGCTCATGAGAACAGTTTCTCTCCATCTATTCTAATTAGACACCTCATGATTTTGAACATTTATATCAGATCTCCTTTCAAACTTCTCTTCTTCAAGCAGAAGAATACCACCCTTTCTAATTTATCTAAGTAACTGAAGTCTCTTTTCCTTGTAACCATTCTGGAAATCTATTCCGCATTGTCTCTAAAGAATTTACATCCTTCATAAAGCACAGTGCTCCAATTAAGGGCTTTTGAGAAGATTGCGAAGGGCAGGCTCAAAGTCTCACTTGCCCTGGATACATATCATAACAATCATACTAACTCTCACAGGGATTCAGTCGTGGCTGAATCACTGGTCCAAAAAGGCGGAACATGACTTCTGTGATTTTGTACTCCATGGCGTCTTTATGAAATTCCGAATACCATCTGCTTTTTAACCACTTTCTCAACATTCCTCCACTTTTAACAAGTTGTGCACAAATACTTCATATTGGTATTCCACATTGTATCTTCAGAGAGGGTTCTCAGTGGTGGTCCCAACGCGCAGACGATTTTGGATGAATCACCTCTATTCCCTTGTTTGGGATCCTTGTACAGCAGTCAATTGTGTAAGAAAGACCATATGTCCCTTAGAATCCATCTACAGATTTCTAGGAGTGGAGTGAAGAGTTCCAGCAGCCTGGACTGGCAAAGGATGAAGGTGTGGCAACTGCCAGGAAAGTGAGAGTAAATATACAGGAAGCTTTTGTTTTCATTGAGGTCTTGGTGAATGACGATAGAGCGAAAGTCCTTCCTGTTGATTATCTTTCTTGGTTGTCAGTCAGTGCTTGATGGTCATTAGGTACAAAAGCAACCGGGGAAGTCCATTGACAGAAGAAAAAGCTCATGTTCTTTGTGCCTATAAGGCCCCTGTTTGTTTGGTAAAGACATACCATCGAGTTCTCACAAAAAATGTCAGTGACTTCTGGAAAAGGCAAAGGACCTCCTGGATGCTTTAAAATAGACTGGCTGGCTTGAATAATACGGACAATAATGTTTATTTTGTTTTTCTCTGTATTTTGTCTGGTTTACCTGGTCGTCGGAGGATTTTTAAAATATCTGTGGTGGTCATAATTTATTTTTTCTTTTTCTTTCTCTTCTCCCTTCTCTCTCCCCTCCCATTATTCTTTTTTTTTTCTTATCATTTCCATTTGTTTTTCGCTCTTGGTATGGGCGGAGGATGCGATTGGAGGAGGCGATGGCGGGGGGAGGGGGCAGTTATATATTTCTGTTCTACCAGGAGTGCCTAGCGTTACAGTATGGATGGGACGGGTTTAGTGCCCACTTTCAACTTTCTTGGTGTAAGATGTATGTAACTCTTTCTTACTTTGTGTTGTCTGGGGCTGGGACATGGCTTCAGCTAGAAGAAGCCATGAAGGAGTTAATAGGCAGTATGAGCGCCCCCTGTGGGCAAGGGGGAAAGTCTCCTTTCATTTGTGTTATATGTTGGTCTGTTGTAGAAGTAGCTGTTAGAAGTTTTGATTTGGAAGTTGTATTTTTTAATTTATATGAACTGTTTAATGTTTTCACTCGGTGCGCTATGAGTGGGGTGCTTCCTCCTAGGGGGTCACGGATTGTCTCAGACGGCTATGGCTAGCCATTCATTTAAATGGAGTACTTGGAATGTTAAGGGAAGTCATTCACCAATTAAAAGAAAAAAGATACTTTCAAGCCTTAGAAAAGAGAGGGTCGATGTAGCCTTGCTGCAAGAAACACAATTAACCAATAAGGAGCACTTGCAGTTGGAGCAGGGAGGGTTCGCACAGGTGTTTTTCTTATCCTCTAAAAGAAGAGGAATTGCTATACTCATCCAGAAGACTATCCCATTTCAACTATTAGACCAAATTAAAAAATGAATATGGGAGACTTATGATTCTTAAAGCTTTAATACATGAAGAGGAATATGAGATTTTGAATGTATTTGCCCCCAATACATCCCCACAAATTCTTAACAGATGCGCTTTTCAGATTGATAGCGCTTGGGGTGCATCATACAATTATAGGAGGAGACTTTAACTGACGTATTGACCCCAAAGTGGATTTCTCAGGGCCTTGCAGGTACATCCCCGCAATCCAGGCAGTTGGTGGACCTGAACAAGGAGCTGAGGTTGGTGGATGTGTGGAAATGTCTTCACCCCAAAGGTAGGGATTTCACCTTTTTCTCTAATCCACATAACTGCTCTCCCAGAATTAACATGTTTTTTTGTCCCATCAACCTTTTTGAATTCGGCGCTGTCATGCAGAATCGGGAATATAGCCATTTCCAATCATGCAGCAGTGTACATGGAGGTCAAGGCCAGTGGTAACGGGACAGGCTCACAGCACTAGTGCATGGATCGTTTCCTCTTGAAAGACAGCAAGTTTATTGAGTATTTTTCATGGAAATTTAAAATATTTTGTGACATTAATTTGGGTATGGCCAGTAATCCATCAGTACTCTGGGAGACTGCCATAATCCCTCTCCATTTCCTTATTCTCTCTTCTACCTACATTTTGAACCTTCTAAATTCAACCAATTTTGCAATTGTATCCATTGTCAAATTCCTATCATAAGCACACTTTATCTTAATTTCTATTTCTTTTTTCACTCAAGGAGCTTTAAATTTATTTTGCCTACTTCTCATTTTTAAGTGACTATATCTTGACAGTGCTCAAACCATCTCTATTTTGAAAATCGCCCATAGTAGTTACTATCTTTCCTGCCTATGTTTGCCTCTCATTAATTGAGTACAGCTCTATTCATGCCTCAGTGAAGTCAATTCTCTCCATTAATTGTTTATTCTACATTCCCATGGTCACCTCAGCCTTATGACACAATGATCACTGTCCACTAAATGTTCACCCACTGTCACTTGATCTACTTGGTTGACCTCATTCCCAAGGATCAGATTTAGCAGTACCTCATTTCTCTTTGGACTGAAAACATAACTGCTGTGGAAAAATCTCTTGAAAATAATCTCAGAACATTTGCCCCTTTCTGTCCTTTGCATCACCATTATGCTAACCTATGCTTGGAATAATTAAAGCCCACCATTATAACCACTCCATAATATTTCAATCTCCTTGGTATTTCCTTGAAAACTGGTTTCTCTACATCTCTCTTTCTGGACAATATAATTGAACCAATTTTCCTCAGCTTTGGACCGATCAACTCTATCCTTGCCCTTCTTTGGAACATTCCCTTTTTCCAGCAGTACAATGTTCTCCTTAACCAAGTTAAAAATCACAAAACACCAGGCTATAGTCCAACAGGTTTAATTGGAAGCACACTAGCTTTCGGAGCGTTGCTCCTTCATCAGGTGATAATCAGGTGAAGGAGCGACACGAAGGCCTATGCACGGAGTTTGATTATTTCTTACTTAGCGACCCAGAAGCGACAGAGGGGAGAACAGCCATGTTTGCTCGAGGCTTGCCTGAAGGCAGCTGAGTTAGCATACTTTGACAGACCATCTGTAACCAAATTGTAGCGAATTACAGCCCTCAGGGCTACTTTTAATGCTGTGCTCACCCTGACAGCAAAGAGTGAAATCTCTTTTGCAAAACAGATGTTACTTGAGTATGTTGATAAACTGGGTAGATGTTTAGCATACCTGGCCGGAAAGAAGAATGCCCCCCAATCTATCACATCCATTAGAGAGAGTGCTGGTACTCTTACTTGCGATGCCAAAAAGATTAATGCAGCATTTAGGAAGTTCTGCACTGAGCTGTACTGGCTGGAGGGTTGTGAGGACAGATTGATGAAATTGAATCCTTTTTTAAGACTCTGGAGGAAGAATCCTGAACAAATACAGCTACACCTACTGATGCTCCCGGTAGTGGGATTGCGCTGAGTGCAGTAACTTAACTGAATTTATTTTAATTTACCTTGGTTTAACTTGGTTTAATTTAATTTTTTTAGTTATTTATTGAATTGCAGTTTTTGTAGTTTTTTTTTCTCTCTTCCCGCAGTGGTTTGCAGAGCAGAGTAGTTATATTATAAGGTTGTTATACTATTTTGTAGTGATTTTGTAATTTTGTAAAAATGTAAAATCTTTTTTCTCAATAAAAATATTTACAAAAAAAAGAAAAAAGGTGGTAAGGAAAAGCCATGAAACTATAAACTGGTGATCCTGACATTGATAGTGGGCAAGTTGTTGGGGGGAATACTGAGGGACAGGATTTACATGTATTTGGAAAGGCAAGGACTGATTAGTGATAGTCAACATGGCTTTGTGCATGTGAAATTGCATTTCACTAACTTGGTTGTGGTTTTTAAGGAAGTAATGAAGAAGATTGATGAGGACAGAGAGGTGGATGTGATCTATATGGACTTCGGTAAGGCGTTTGACAAGCCTCCTCCTGGTAGACTGGTTAGCAAGGTTAGATCACATGGAATATAGGGAAAACTAGCCATTTGGATACAGAACTGGCTCAAAGGGTAAAGACAAGGGTTGCCTTTCAGACTGGATGTCTGTGACCAGTGGTGTGCCACAAAGATTGGTGCTGGGTCCACTGCTTTTTGTCATTTATATAAATGAATTGATGTGCACAAAGGGGGTATAGTTAGTAAGTTCACAGATGGCACCAAAGTTGGAGGTGTAATGGACAGTGAAGAAGGTTACCTCAGATTACAATGGGATCTTGATGAGATAGGCCAATGGGCCAAGGAATAGCAGATGGAGTTTAATTTAAATAAATGTGAGGTGCTGCATTTTGGAAAGGCAAATCAGGGCAGGACTTATACACTTGATGGTAAGGCCCTGGGGAGTGTTGTTGAACATAGAGACCTTGGAGTACAGGTTCATTGTTCTTTGAAAGTGGAGTCACAGTTAGATAGTGAAGGAGGTATTTAGTATGCTTTCCTTTATTGGTCACAGCATTGAGTATGGCAGTTGGGAGGTCATGTTGTGGCTTTGGCCATTTTTGGAATATTGTGTGCAATTCTGGTCTCCCTCCCATCAGAAGGATGTTGTAAAAGATTTACAAGGATATTTCCAGGTTTGGAGGGTTTGAGCTATAGGGAGAGGCTGAACAGGTAGGGGCTGTTTTCCCTGGAGTGTTGGAGGCTGAGAGGTGACCTTATAGAGGTTTATAAAATCATGAGGGGCATGGATAGGGTAAATAGACTTTTCCCTGGGGGTGGGAAATCCAGAACTAGAGGAAATAGGTTTAGGATGAAATGGAGAATATTTAAAAGGGACCTGGGAGCAACGTTTTCACGCAATCTGAAAATTCAGTGTTGAAATCCACAAGTGCCAATAGAGACATATACCTACTGTATCAGAAATGGCAGGGCAACCAACTGAGCAGAAAAGAGCAAATCAATATTAAATATAAATGATTTGTAACTTGTTTCCTATAATTGTCACTACACTTCAAACAATTTGCTGTAAAGTGCTTCAAGATACTATGATACCCAGTGGCTGTGAAAAGTAACATATAAATACAACACTTACTTTTGTTAAAACTATGGACATTAATATTTGTGGCTGATATATCATGAATTAACGGCAATGAACATGCTATATTGTGTGTAACTGAAATTACCACTATGAAGATATCTTTAAAAATGTTTTTTAATAATGGCAAGCGTAATAAGGAAACTGAGATGAATATAAATGCGATATCATAAGTGTTATATTTTTATTTTTGGACATTTGCAGGGACCTCCTGAATTGAATTGACATTCTTTTTGGCAAATGGTTTGCAAACCATTTCAAATATCTAGCATATTGATTCTATCATCATTTTCTACATGCATAACTTCAGAACAAGAATGTTTGAAAAATAAGTGCAAATGCAACCAAACACAATTTTTCATGTGATCCATACCCTCCTTGATGAAGCATTGTACAAGCCACAGCTCAGTTCAAAGGCAAATGATTAATTTATTTTATTTGATACAACAATGACCTTTCTAAATTAATTTACATCTCAGCTGGGTTTCACCGCCACTGACAATTTCCAACTTTGCAATGGGGTCAATCTGACATTTGTGGCATTTGGCATAAAGGAACTATCTGTACGTTATCCAAAGCAAATAAATCAGTGCTTTTTGATGACCCTTTATACTTGTCCCTTCCTTGGCCTTGAATCTTCACTGACAAATTTAAACAACTTCCATCCAAAGGAATTGAAGATTAATGATTGTTTTCTGTGCTTACTAAAATGAGGCATGTTGATTGCAATGATAAAAATACTTTTTTACATTAGTACACAGTGTTACCACTAAGCAGTCCAACATCACATAAGAACAGACTAAGTAAACTGTAAAGATTCCTGTACAATTCTCCAACAACATTTTCTAGCTTTACTCCAGAAAACCATCCTGGAAAACATGTATGAAATGTTCACACCAGAGTAGTCTGTACTGGCAGATTCACTTGGCAATAAACACCAATATTATTGACATTTAAAATATATTTTTCAAAATTTGAAATAAGGGCTTCTAAATAACATAACAAAGTCATTTTTTTTTCTGTTTTTCATTGGCAGTAGCAACTCGAAGGGTGGGAGCTTGGACCAGGGGCCTGCCAGGAGCGATGAGTCACTAATATGAGCTTTTACATTTGAAATCAGAGAGCAGATGTTTCTGGGAAAAGAGGGACTTATTTTTTATTTCAGTCCAGCTATATAAATCAGTGTCTTCTAAATCCGAGGCCCTACCATTGTAGGGCCTCCCACCAAACCACCTCCTCTAACCTTAAAGACCCAGGACACACCAGGTAAGCGTCTCTTCTTTTTTATTTTGTAATAAGGGGACTAGCAGGGATGGCAGTGTAAGGAGAGCAATATTCCTTCTGCATGATGTTTGAGGTGAGGGGCGCCATTAGTGTCCCATCCAAATACATCTGCTGGAAGTGCACCCAACTCTCGCACCTCCAAGACCGTGTTAGGGAAGTGGAGCAGGAGCTAGATGAACTTTGGATCATTCGGGAGGCAGATGCTGTGATGGATAAGAGTTACAGGGGAGTAGTTACTTCTAGGCATGAAGAAAGCTGGGTGACTGCTCGAAGGGGGAAAAACAGTCAGTTGGGGGAACCCATATGGTCGTTTCCCTGAAAAACATGTATATTGTTTGGATATGAGGGGGACGACTTACCAGGGGTATGCAGTGGACCCCATGTTTCTGGCACAGAGCCTGTCCCTGTTGCACAGAAAGGAAGGAGGGAAAGGAGGAGAGTGTTAGTCATTGGGGACTCAATACTTAGAGGCTCAGATAGGTTTGTTGGGAATGAACGAGACTCACGGTTGGTGTATTGCCTTCCAGGTGCCAGGGTCCATGATGTCTCAGATCATATCTTTGGTGTTCTGAAGAGAGAGGGTGACCAACCTCAAGTCGTGGTCCATGTAGGTAACAATGACAAAGGTAGGTAGAGGGATAGGGATGTAAGGCAGGATTTCAGGGAGCTAGGGTGGAAGTTGAGAGCAAGAACAAACAGAATTGTTATCTCTGGTTTATTACCCATGCCACGTGATAGTGAAGCAAGGAATATGGAGAGATATCAGCTGAACACATGGCTGCAAGGATGGTGCAGGAGGGAGGGTTTCAGGTTCTTAGATAATTGGGGCTCATTCCGGGGAAGGTGGAACCTGTACAAACAGGGCGGTCTTCACTTGAACCAGAGGGGTACTAATATCCAGGGTGCGAAATTTGCTGGTGCTATTCGGGTGGGTTTAAACTAGCTCAGCAGGGGGATGGCAACCTGAGGTGTAGTTGCAGTGCACAGGAGGATGAGAGTAGGGAGGACAGGGACAGGATTTCATGGTCACAGGAATGTACTGGCATATAGCAAGCTGGTTTGAAGTGCGTCTACTTAAATGCCAGAAGTATCCGAAATAAGGAAGGTGAGGATTGGATGTTGCAGGTTCCTGGATTTAGATCTTTTATTAAAAACAGGCAAGGCAGTAAAAGAGGGGGTGGTGTGGCCTTGTTCGCCAAGTTAGTATGGGCAGAGGTTAGAAACTGAAAAGGAGAGGTCACGCTGCTGGGAGAGTTTTATAGGCTTTCGCAGAGTTCCAGGGAGGTGGAAGAGAGGATTGGCAAAATTATTTTGGGTAGGAGTGAAAGGAACAGGGTGGTCATTATGGGGGACTTTATCTTCCCCAACATTGACCAGAAATGCTATAATTCTAGTATGTCAGATGGATCAGTTTTTGTCCAGTGTGTGCAGGAGGGTTTCCTGACACAGTATGTCGAAGGGCCGACAAGAGGGGAGGGCACACTGGATCTGGTGCTTGGTAATGAACCAGGCCACGTGTTTGATTTAGTGATAGGTGAACACTTTGGAGAAAGTGACCATAATTCAGTTACGTTTAGTTTAGCGATGGAAAGGGATAGGCACTTGCCACAGGTCAAGAGTTATCAATGGGGCAAGGGCAATTGTAATGCGATTAGGCAAGAATTAGGATGCATAGAATGGGGTAGCAAAATGCAAGGGATGCAGACAATGGAAATGTGGAGCTGGTTTAAGGAACAGATATTGCGTGTCCTTGATAGGTATGTCCCTGTCAGGCAGGGAGGAAGTGATAAGGTAAGGGAACCATGGTTTACTACAGAAACTGCATCTCTTATTAAGCAGAAGAAGGAGGCTTACATGTTGATGAGGCGAGATGGTTCAGATGGAGAGTTACAGATCAGCTAGGAAGGATTTAAAGAGAGAGTTAAGAAGAGCAAAGAGAGGACACAAGCAGTCTTTAGCAAACAGAATAAAGGAGAACCCTAAAGCTTTCTATAGGTATGTGAGGAATAAAAGGATGACTAGGGTAGGAATAGAGCTAGTCAAAGACAGAAGTGGGAAGTTGAGTGTGGACCTTGTGGAGATCGGAGAGGTACATTTCACATTTCTGATCAGTTTTCACTCAGGAAAAGGAGAATGTTGTAGATGAGAAGAATGAGGTACAAGTTTTTGACTCTAAAGGATCGAGGTTAGTTATGAACAGGTGTTACCAATTCTAGAAGGATTGAAAGTAGACAAGTCCCCCGGGCTGAATGGGATTTATCTAAGGATTCTCTCGGAAACTAGGGAGGAGATAGCAGTGCCTTTGGCTTTGATCTTTAAGGTGTCATTGTCTACAGGTTCAGTACTAGAGGACTGGAGGATTGCAAATGTTGTGCCCTTGTTCAAGAAGGGCAGTAGAGATGACCCAGGTAATTATAGACCAGTGAGCCTTACTTCTGTTGTAGGAAAGGTTTCAGAAAGGATTGTAAGAGATAAGATTTATAATCATCTAGCAAGCAACAATTTGATTTCAGATGGTCAACATGGATTCGTCAAGGGCAGGTCGTGTCTCACAAACCTCACTGAGTTTTTTGAGAAGGTGACCAAGTTTGTAGATGAAGGTAGGGCAGTTGACATGGTACACATGGACTTCAGTAAAGCCTTTGATAAGGTTCCACATAGTAGGCTGATTGAGAAAATGCAGAGGCATGGGATTGAGGGTGATTTAAGAGTTTGGATTAGAAACTGGCTTTCTGAAAGAAGGCAGCAAGTGGTGTTTGATGGAAAATATTCAGCCTGGAGTCCAGTTACTAGTGGTGTGCCACAAGGATCTGTTTTGGGACTACTGCTGTTTGTTATTTTTACAAATGACTTAGATGCAGGTATAGATGGATGGATTAGTAAATTTGCAGATGACATTATAGTCAGTGGAGTAGTGGACAGTTTGGAAGAATGTTACAGGTTGCAGGGGGGACTTGGATAAATTGCAGAATTGGGCTGAGAGGTGGCAAATGGAGTTCAATGCAGCTAAATGTGAGGTGATGCACTTTGGGAAGAATAACAGGAAGGCAGAGTACTGGGTCAATGGAAGGATTATTGGTAGAGCGGATATGCAGAGGGATCTTAGAGTCCATGTGCACAGATCCCTGAAAGTTGAAGGCATACAGTGTGTTAGGTTTCATTGGTAGAGGGATTGAGTTCCAGAGCCACAATACCATTCTGCAACTATACAAAACACTAGTGTGGCCACACTCGGAATATTGTGTACAGTTCTGGTCGGCATATTTCAGGAAGGATGTGGAAGCATTGGAAAAGGTGCAGAGGAGATTTAGCAGGATTTTGCCTGGTCTGGAGGGAAGGTCTTATGAGGAAAGGCTGACATACTTTGGTCTGTTCTCATTAGAAAGAAGAAGGCTAAGGGGGGATTTGATAGAGACATACAAGATCATCACAGGATTAGAGAGGGTAGACAGTGAAAGTCTTTTTCCTAGGATGATGACATCAGCTTGTATGAGGGGGCATAACTACAAATTGAGGGGTGATAGATTTAAGACAGATGTTAGAGGCAGGTTCTTTACGCAGAGAGTGGCAAAGGTGTGGAATGCCCTACCTGCCAATGTAGTTAATTCAGCCACATTAGGGAGATTTAAACAATTCTTAGATAAGGACATGGACGATGATGGAATAGAGTAGGGGGATGAGCTGAGAATAGTCCACAGGTCAGCGCAACTTCGAGGGCCGAAGGGCCTGTTCTGTGTTGCATTGTTCTATGTTCTGTGTTCTACAGAGTAACATTTCCTTTATTCTGACTCATTATGATGCCTTTGCTTGGACTCAAACTCTTAACGACACTTCCTAATCAAGAACAACAACTTATTTATGTAGTGTCTTTAATTTTCCCAAGTAGTTTCCCGTAAGCATTACAAAAAAAAATGACACCAAACCACACAGGGAGACATTAGATCAGGTGACTAAAAGCTGGTTAAAGAGGTAGGTTTTTAGAGGAGTAAATCAAGGTAGTGAGGCAGAGAAATATAGGAATACTCAGGACCTAGGCAAATGAATGCACGGCCACCAAATGTAGAGTGACTAAAATCAAAGATATACACAAGAACAGAATTAGAGCATTACTGGTGTTGCACAGGAAGGCAGGACCAGGCCATTGAAGTATTTGCCACACGAGCCACCCTTGAACCTTGAAAGGAGATTGCCAAGGTAGAATGAACTGAGGTTAAATTTATGCTTTGAGCACATATTTGGTTGAGAGTATCAAATTCAATTTTATTTTTGGCATTTCTAACTAGCAGACAAATTTGACATGTACCAGTTTCACTGCGTCATCATGAGACATCCCCAATCTACTTTTGATACTGTTCTGCAGTGTAATACTTCACTTTGAGCACACCAGCTCTATTCATTACACTGCTACTGTCAGGATATTTTTCATGTGGAAATGGATACCCATGTCATGGATTGGAACAGATTGCATCTCAGGGATCCCTGCTTACTCTCTTCATGCTCAGTCACTTTGTGACTACTTTGATGCACACTGTATCTCTGTCTTTCCATTGCCTTTTGGAGTTTTGCCCCCTTGGGTGCAGTTTAAAGGTGCCACGTGTTTAGTAGAGACAGAAAGCCAGGTGGTTTGCAGTTCTGGTCAGGCATTATCCATCAAGGTGGCAGACATATAGCTCTATGACACTATGTCATGTCAATCTCACATCTGCAGCATTTCTGCAGGGCATCTAATAGATAGCACACAATTCTGCTGAGAGTTGGTGGTGAACAGTGTGGATACTTGTGGCTATGATGCCAATCAAGTGGGCTGCTTTGTTCTGGATGGTGCCAAGTTTCTTAAATGTTGAGCTGCACCCATACTAGGCAATCAGGGTGTCAGGAGGCGAATTACACACTGCAGTATTGCTATCCCCAACCCACTCTTGTAGCTATTGAGTTTATGTGGCGAATCAGTTGAGTTCCTGATCAATTGCAACTCTAGAATGTTGATAATAGGAGATCCAGTCATGGTAATGCTCTTGAATGCCAAGGGATGGTGGTTGGATTATTTCTTATTGGGGATGGCCATTACCTGAGATTCGTGTGGTGCAAATGTTACTTGCCACTTGGCAGCCCAAACCTGAATATTGTCCAGTCTTATTGCATTTGAACATGGACTGCTTCTGTATCTGAGGAGTTTTGACTGGTGCTGAGTATTGTGCAAACATCAGTGAACATCCCTACTACAGACCTTAGGTTGGAGGGAAAGTCATTGATGGTTGGGCCTAGGACACTATGCTGACAAACTCCTGCAGAGATGTTCTGAAGCTGAGATACTGACCCTCAAAATACTCAATCATCTTTCTATGTGTCAGGTTATCAATCCAACCAAGAGAGAGTTTGCCCCTGTCAACTATTAATTCCAGTTTTACAGCGAGGATTTATGAGGCTCAACTCCCGAACTTGGACTGTTCTGGAATGAGAGTGTCTAATTACCCTTTGAAGGAAGGAATAAACAATAACTGACATACTGAGATTCGAAGAAAGTTGGAAAATATTGCAGAGAGAGGCATGTACGCAGAGAGAGAGGAACAGGCAGGCAGAGAGAGAGAGACGCGCAGGCAGGAAGAGAGAGAAGGGGGGCGCAGGCAGAGAGAGAGAGAGAAAGAGAGAGAGAGAGACAGACAAGCACAAAAAGAGAGAGGCACATTAGCAGGCATAGAGAGAGACAGACAAGGAGAGACTGACTCAGTGCCGACACCGAGGAGAAAGTGAGGACTGCAGATGCTGGAAAAAAAAATTAATTCCAGTTTTGGAGCCAAGAGATGCCACACTTGGTTGAATGTCACTTTGATGTCAAGGGCTGTCACTCTCTCTTCACCTCTTTTGTCCATATCTCAACCAGTCCCGTAATGAGATTAGGAGCTGCGTGGCCCTGGTTGATCTTAATTAGGATTCACTGAGCAAGTCATTGCTGAACACTGTTGAGTTACTGATCTTCATTTACTGATGATCAAGAGTAGACTGATGGGGTGGCAATTGGCCAGGTTGGATTTGTCCTGACTTTTGTGTACAGGACATACCTGGGCAATTTTCCGTGTTGTCTGGTAGATGCCAATGTTGTAATTTTATTGGAAGTGGTTGGTTAAGGAAATGGCATCTTCTTGAGTACAAGTCTTCAGTACTATTGCCAGAAAATTGTCAGGATCTATAGCCTTTGTAGTAATCAGTGCATTCAATTGTTTCTTGATATCATCTTGATATCTAATTAGCTGAAGACTGGCATCTGATGGTGGGAACCACTAGTGGAGGCTGAGATGAATCTTCCACTCAGCACTTCTGGCTGAAGATCGCTGCAAACACTTTGACATTACATTTTGCACTGATATGTCAGGCTCTTCCATCATTAAAGATTGGGATATATGTGGCACCTCCTCCTACGGACTAGTTATAGAATTATAGAACACTATAGAACCCCCACATTGTGGAAACAGGCCATTTGGCCCAACAAATCCAATCTGACCCTCTGAAGAGTAACCCACCCAGACCCATTCCTTACCCTAGTACTCTACATTTTCCCTCATCAATGAAGCTAACCCACACATCCCTGAACACTATGGCAATTTAGCATGGCCAATTCACCTAACCTGCCCATCTTTGGATTATGGGAGGAAATCGGAGAACCCAGAGGAAACCCACACATACACAGGGAGATGTGCAAACTCCACGTAAATAGTTGCCCAAGGCTGGAATCGAACCTGGATCCCTGGCACTATGTGGCAGCAGTGCTAACCAATGAGCCACCGTGCCTCCATTGATATGTTTAATTGCTCACCACCATTCATGGCTGGATGTACCAGGACTGTAGAGCTTAGATCTGATCCATTGGTTGTGGGATCACCTAACTTGTGTCTATCACTTCATTTCACCAAACGACCACATCTCAGAGTTTCAAGGAGTGGTCCTTAGTCAAGTCAAAGGGGTCAGTCAGGGGTGCCTGTATCATGTCAAGGGAGCATCTGCTCACCGTCTAGAGGCCTAGGCATAGTGAGTCATCTGCCTGATACACTCTGGGCCAGAGGCTCCACCTCATTGAAGGCTAGGGAGTTGACGACAGTCAACTCTGGAGGGCCATTGCAAGAAGTCAAAGGATTCACGGATCATCAGTTGGTGAGTTTCACAGGGAGCTTTCAGGGGTCTGGTCACTCATCAGTTCACTCAAGGGAATCAGGAGGTTGAGCATGATCAGTCCTGGGGGAGAGAAGAATGAAATTCAAGGTTGGATATCAGAGGTCTCTGTGGTGGTAGGTAAGTGGGGTACTTCACCTGTGGAGATTGGATGCAACAAGTTGCAATATAGAGGGGACAACTCAGCATGTTGGGGTGGGGAGATAACAGTGCTTAGGTGGAAATGGGATGCTACAGGAGGGGTGTTATTGGTAATCTATTGGTTGTAGGGTGTGTGCACTTAATTGTGAGCAGAACTACATTGTAGGGATGAGCGTCCTGAGGGATGGATGAGAGTTGAAGTTGTAATTCCTAGTGGGAACGTGTGGGGGACCTGTACTGATAGGCTGTCGAAGGACTGCCAAATATAAAGGGATATGGAGATTTGAGAGGAGGTCCCTTGATGACCAAGCTAAGCATTTTGATTTGATTTATTCATTGTCACGTGAATTTTGTTACATGTTTAAAGTGTCGCCACTGTCCAGCGCTCTTATAAAACACAAGAAAAAGCAAAACATAGAACATAAAGACAGAAAATAAAGAAAAAAATGTTCAACTTCGCGGTCCTTCTTGTTAAATGGTCCCCCATGGGCCATGGGTGTGGTGCCCAGGCATGAGTCCCATTCGCTGTGCTGCTGCCAATGGGATGAACATTGCCACTCTTAGGTGCCATCTTGCCTCCACTGAAACTGTCACTAGACTCTCCAACCAGGTACTGCACTTGCCCAAGCTTGAGTCCACTGCAGCCATGAGTCCACTTCCGGCTCAACTCACTGCTGCAGCCACCAGTGATGTTGCTGTGTCTCACACTGGCTCTAAGCCTGACTTCACTGCTGCCTCCCTGATGCTGCACTGGATGCAGATGCCATCATGAATGCAAACTCACCTCTGCCGCAGCAGCCATGTGTCAGCCCTAGGACTACTTCATCAATGCAGGAGCTGCCAGGAATTCAAACTCGCCTCCGACGATGTCACATCAATGATCATTCATTGTCTGTAAATTTGCTGGTGCTTGACAAGCAAGTAATCCATTCTTGCTCCAAGAGGCAAATGCAGTTTCTATTTGTTTGAAATATTTAGTAGGATAAAAAGCTGGCACAACATCGAGGACCAAAGGGCCTGTACTGTGCTGTACTGTTCAATGTTCTGTTTGTGAATAAACGTTAATGTTCTGAAGTATTTTGAAGGCTTTCCTGTATGTGAATGTCCTACTTTGAAAAGTGATAAAATGCTGGGCAAATAGGGCATTAGGGAAAGAGGAGCAAAGACACAGAGGAGGCCATTGTTTGCGTCACCCTTTGGTCGAACTACTGGATTACTTCTACTCCCTGAATCTTTCCTCATAGTCTTCATTTTTATTTCCATTGAAATATATGGATTTACCTTTGAATTTGTTTTCATCATTATTTCAGCAATGCACCCCAAATTACAACAAATTGATTAAGATATTCAATCCAGATAGGATGTGTTAAAATCTCATCTCTGCTTCCTTTGCAAATCACTTTAAATTTGTCATCTTCAACCACTGAAATCAGTTTTTCTTTATTTACTGTGAAAACCATGCATTACTTTATGTACATCTCTCAAAGCTTTTTGTACACCACTCCAAACTCCCCATACAATCCCTCATCCTTGGTACCATTCTGGTGAATTGCTTCTGCTCTCTCTCCACAAACTTGAAAGTCTTCCTGAAGTGTGGTTGTTATAGTTCTCCACCGTACACCTAAACAGTGCTGCATAAAGATTCTGCCTAATTTCATTGCTTTTGTGCACCAGTCTAACAGTAAGGCCAATAATCCCATCTTTTAAAAAAAAGTCTTCTTAACTTATCCAAGTATATTCAAAGGTTTGTTTACAGATGGCTATCAGGTCTCTTTGTCATTTCACACCTTTTAAAATTATACAATTTAGTGCATCTTGTCTTTACTCATTCCTCTTTACCTAAATGTATCAGTACACTTTCTTCATAAGTTCCATCTGCCATTTATCTGATTCTATCACCAGTCCATGCCTTACTGAAGTTATTAACTGTTCTTTCTTTCTTGCTTACGACATTTCCAAGTTTAGTAATATCAAATGTGGGATCATGCCCTGCATATCGAAACACAGGAGAACAGTAGGGTTTAAAAACTTACCTTGTGGGATAAGTGGCCTCCATTTTTGCAGCAGCAATGGGAGTGAGGACCAGGGGCTGCCAGCAAGTTAAATTAATCCTTTAAAAACGTATCTCGTGAATAGGCAGAGCAGGAGCAGATATGGAACTGCTGAGTACGTGAGGTAATATATTTGGATGGTTGCTTTACCCAAAACACTGCTTAGGTAGTGCCTCCGATCCATCCTCCTCCTCTAACCAAAAGAATAGCTCTGTTTGCTGATTCGGTAAAGTTACTAGTTTTTTTCAATAGTCTCTTTGGGAATTCAGAACAGTGGATGTTAGGGCAGTTGCATGCTCCTCCGATAGGATGTGGGAGATAAGAGTCACCACTAGTGTCCCCAGTGACCTCAACTGCGGGAAGTGCTCCCAACTGCAGCTCCTTGCAAATGGTGTCAGGGAACTAGAGCTGAGCTGGATGAACTTTGGACCACTCGGGAGGCAGAGGGGATAATAGAGAAGAGTTACAGGGAGGTAGTCTCACCTCAGGTACAGGAATAAGGTAAATAGGTACAGTCAGGGGACGGAAAGGGAACAAGCAGACAATGCAGGGATTCCCTGTGGCCATTCTCCTCAATAATAAGAGTACCATTTTGGATAATGTTGGGGGGAACGGCTTACCAGCGGAAAGCCATTGTGGCCAGGTCTCTGGCACTGTGCCTGGCTCTGTGGCTAAAAAGGAAATGGGGGGAAATAGGAAAGCACCAGTGGTAGGAGACTCATTAGAAGAATGGACAGAGATTCTGTAGTCATGAATGGAACTCCCGTAAGAGATGCTGCCTCAAAGTTTGTGAGAAAATTTGTAGCTTGGGTGCTCGTTGTTTTGGTTCTGTTCACCGAGCTGGGAATTTGTGTTGCAGACATTTCGTCCCCTGTCTAGGTAACATCCTCAGTGCTTGGGAACCTCCTGTGAAGCGCTTCTGTGATGTTTCCTCCAGCATTTATAGTGGTTTGTCTCCGCCGCTTCCGGTTGTCAGTTCCAGCTGTCCGCTGCAGTGGCCGGTATATTGGGTCCAGGTCGATGTGCTTATTGATTGAATCTGTGGATGAGTGCCATGCCTCTAGGAATTCCCTGGCTGTTCTCTGTTTGCCTTGTCCTATAATAATAGTATTGTCCCAGTCGAACTCATGTTGCTTATCATCTGCGTGTGTGGCTACTAAGGATAGCTGGTCGTGTTGTTTTGTGGCTAGTTGGTGTTCATGGATGTGGATCATTAGCTGTCTTCCTGTTTGTCATATGTAATGTTTTGTGCAGTCCTTGCATGGGATTTTGTACACTACATTGGTTTTGCTCATGCTGGATATCGGGTCCTTCGTTCTGGTGAGTTGTTGTCTGAGAGTGGCTGTTGGTTTGTGTGCTGTTATGAGTCCTAGTGGTCGCAGTAGTCTGGCTGTCAGTTCGGAAATGCTCTTGATGTATGGTAGAGTGGATAGTCCTTTGGGTTGCGGCATGTCCTCATTCCATTGTCTTTCCCTTAGGCATCTGTTGATGAAATTGCGCAGGTATCCGTTTTTGGCGAATACATTGTAGAGGTGTTCTTCTTCCTCTTTTTGCAGTTCTGGTGTACTGCAGTGTGTTGTGGCCCTTTTGAACAGTGTCTTTGATCCACCTTTTTTTTGTGTGTTGGGGTGGTTGCTTTTGTAGTTCAGGACTTGGTCTGTGTGTATGGCTTTCCTATATACCTTTGTGGTGAATTCGCCGTTAGGTGTTCTCTGTATCATCACATCTAGGAATGGGAGTTGGTTGTCCTTTTCTTCCTCTCTAGTGAATCGGATTCCTGTGAGTGTGGCGTTGATGATCCGGTGTGTGTTCTCTATTTCTGTGTTTTTAATTATTACAAAGGTGTCATCCACATATCTGACCCAGAATTTGGGTTGAATTTGCGGTAAGACTGTTTGTTCTAATCTTTGCATTACCGCTTCTGCTGTGAGTCCAGAGATGGGTGAGCCCATGGGTGTGCCGTTGATTTGTTCATATATTTGGTTGTTGAATGTGAAGTGTGTTGTGAGGCGCAAGTCCATTAGTTTGAGTATCCCGTCTTTGTTGATAGGTTCACTGTCCTGTTGTCTGTTCTGTGTGTCCAGCAGGTTGGCTATTGTTTCTCTAGCTAGGATTTTGTCGATAGAGGTGAACAGTGCCGTTACATCGAATGAGACCATAGCTTCTTCCTTGTTTATGTGTATATTTCTGATGATGTCCAAGAATTCCTGTGTTGACTGTATAGAGTGTCTGGATCCGCTGATCAGGTGTTTCAGTTTCTGCTGTAGTCCTTTAGCCAGTTTGTGTGATGGTGTCCCTGGTAGTGATACTATTGGTCTGAGTGGGATGTCTGGTTTGTGTACTTTAGGTAGCCCATAGAATCTGGGGGTGTTGTTGCTTTCAGGTTTCATTCTTTGTAGGTCAAACCTGGTTATTTGTCCGATTTTTTGTAGGTTCCTCAGTGTGTTGTTTATCCTATTGGTGAGCTGTGGGGTGGGGTCAATCTCCCTCTTTTGGTAGGTGTTGGTATCTGCAAGTAGTTGTTGCGCTTTTTGGATGTACTCTGCTCTGTCTAGGATGACTGTCATTCTGCCTTTGTCTGCTGGTAGTATGATTATGTTCTTATCGTTTCTTAGTGATTTTAGTGCTTCCCTCTCTTTGGTGTTGAGATTATGTGTTTGCCTCCCAGATGCCAGGGTCCAGGATGTCTCTGATCGAGTCTACAAGATTCTGAAGGTGGACAGTGAGTTGCCAGACGCAATGGTGCACATTGGCACCAATGACATAGCTAGGAAAATGGATGAGGATCTAAAAAGTGATATCAGGGAGTAAGGTTGGAAGCTAAAAAGCAGGACAAGCAGAGTAGTAATCTCAGGGTCACTGCCAGTGCAACGTGATAAGAGAGGTGAGGAACAGGGAGTGAGTGCAGTTGAATACATGGCTACAGGGCTGGTCAGGAGGGAGGGCTTCTTAGATCATTGAGATACCTTCTGGGGAAGTTGGGACCTCTACAAGAAGGACAGATTGCACTTAAACTAGAGGGGCAACAATATCCTGGGCAGGAGATTGGCTTGAGCACTTCAGGAGGGTTTAAACTAGTTTGGCAGGGTATGGGAACAGACCTACAGATCAGAGCAGAGGGTAGTTGTTGAAAGGGCAGAAGTAGAACACAGAGTGTCTGTCAGGAAGCATAGCAGTTGATAGGGCAAAGGGGTGGGTTAAGGTGTGTCTGTTGCAATGCAAGGAGTGTTAGGAATAACAGTGATGAACTTAAAGCATGGATCAGTACTTGGAGCTACGATGTGTGGCCATAATGGAGACATGGATTTCACAGGGGCAGGCATGGTTGCTGAACATTCCAGGGTTCTTTAAAATGAACAGGGAGGGGTATAAAAGAGGAGGGGAAGTACAATGTTAATTAGAGAGTGCATCACAGTTGCAGAAAAAGAGGTTGTTGAGAACGGTTTGTCTACTGAGTCAGTATGGGTGAAAGTCAGTAACAGGAAAGGAAGAGTCATTTTATTGGGTGTTTTCTATAGACCATTCCAATAGCAGCAGAGGGATAGAAAAACAAATTGGATAGCAGATCTTGAAAAGGTGTAGATGTAATGGAGTTGTTGTTATGGGTGACTTCAACTTCCCCAATATTGATTGGAATCTCCTTAGAGCAGATGTTCTGGATGGAGCTGATTTTATCAGGAGTGTCCAGGAAGAATTCCTGACTCCATATGTAGGTAGGCCGACTGGGGGTAGGCCATATTGGATTTGGTGCTTGGCAACGAGCCAGGCCAGGTGTCAGATCTCTTGGTGGGAGACCATTTCAGTGAGTGACCACAACTGTCTCACTTTTACCATAGCCACGGAGAGGGATAGGAATGTATGGTAAGGCGTTTAATTCAGGGAAGTGAAATTATACTGCTATTAGACATGTGGAGAATAAATTGGGAACAATTGTTCTACATGAAATGCACAACAGAAATGTTTAAGGAATACTTGTTGCGAGTGTTGGATAACTTTGTCCCACTGAGACAGGCAAGGAATAGTAAGGTGAAGGAGCCTTGGATGACAAGAAAGGAGGAGCTTCTCGTTAAGAGGATGAAGGGAGCTTACTTAAAGTTGAGGAAGCATGGATCTGGCACAGCTTTGGAGGATTACAGGATAGCTCGGAAAGAACTCAAAAATGGACTGAGGAGAGCTAGAAGGTGGCATGAAAATGCCTTGGCGGAAAGGATTAGGGAAAACCAAAGGCCTTCTATACTTAGGTGAAAATAAGAGAATGATCGGTGACAGGGTAGGGCCTGGAGTCTGAAGAGGCAGGGGAAGCTGTAAATGAGTCTTTTGCTTCTGTATTCAGTAAAAAAGGGGGCCTTGTTGATAGTGAGGACACCATGGATCAGGTTAATAGGCTTGAACAGATTGATATTAAGAAAGAGGATGTGCTGGAAATTCTGGGAAGCATCAAGATAGCTAAGTCCCCAGGGCCTAGCCAATATATCCAAGGTTACTACAGGAAGCGAGGAATGAGATTGCTGTGCCTCTGGCGATGATCTCTGCATCCTCCCTCTCCATGGGAGTAGTACCAGATGATTGGAGGGAGGTGAATGTTGTTCCTCTGTTCACAAAAGGGAATAGGGAAATCCCTGGGAATAACAGATCAGTCAGTTTTATATCTGTGGTAAGCTAGGAACTGGAAAAGATTCTGAGAGATAGGATTTGGAAAAATATAGCCTGATTAAAGATAGTCAGCGTGGCTTTGTGAGGGGCAGGTCATGCCTCACAAGCCTTATTGAGTTCTTTGAGGATGTGACAAGCCAAGTTGACGAAGGTCGAGCAGTGAATATGGTGTATATAGATTTCAGTAAGGCATTTGATAAGATTCCCCACAGTAGGCTCGTGCAGTAAGTTATGAGGTATGGGATACAGGCAAATTTGGCTGTCTGGTTACAGAATTGGCTGACTGAAAGAAGACAATGAGTGGTAGTGGGTGGAAAGTATTCCGCCTGGAGGTTGGTGACCAGTGGTGTTCCGCAGGGATCTATTCTTGTGCCTCTGCTCTTTGTAGTTTTTATAAATGAATTGGAGGAAGACGTGGAAGGGTAGGCTAGTAAATTTGCTGATGACACAAAGATTGGTGGTGTTGCAAATAGTGACGAGGGCTGTTGCAGGCTACAATATGACATTGACAGATGCAGAACTGGGCTGAGAAGTGGCAGATGGAGTTCATCCTGGATAAATGCAAAGTGATTAATTTTGCAAGGTCAAATTCGAATGCTGAATACAGGGTTGAAGACAGGATTCTTGGCAGTGTGGAGGAACAGTGGATCTTGGGGTTCACGTTCATAGATCTCTCGAAGTTGCTACCCAAATTGATTGGGTTGTTAAGAAGGCATATGGTGTTTTGATTTTCATTGACAGAAGAATGAGTTTAAGAGTTGTGAGGTTTTGCTGCAGCTGGTAAGCCCTGGTTAGACCACACTTGGAATATTGTCTCCAGTTCTGGTCACCTCATTATAGGAAGGATGTAGATGCTTTAGAGAAGGTGCAGAGGAGATTTACCAGGACGCTGCATGGATTGAAGGGCTTGTCTTATGAAGAGAGCTAGGGCTTAGTGAGATAGGGCTTTTCACACTGGAGAGAAGAAGGAAGGTAGTGACTTGATAGAGGTGTACAAGGTAATGAGCGGCATAGATAGAGTAGATAGCCAGAGACATTTCCCCAGGGCAGAAATGGCTGTCATGAGAGGTGATAATTTTAAGGTGATTGGAGGAAGGTATAGGGGCACCAAGGATAATTCCCCTGCCCTCCTTCAAAGTAGCAACTTGGGATCTTTTACATCTGCTCGATTAGACAGATGAGGCTTATATTTAAATTCTGGACTATAACCTGGTGTTGTGTGACTTCAGATCTTCTTTTTAAAAGACATTGGCAGCATCTTTTCCAATGTGAAATCATGCGAAAAGTATTTATTTAGTACTGTAATCATGTCCTTTGTCTCCTGAATAATACCTTGTTGCAAAACACCAGTTCATAATCCATATCTTTGAGAATATAACT
The DNA here is from genome assembly GCF_047496795.1 of Chiloscyllium punctatum. Taxonomy (NCBI): domain Eukaryota; kingdom Metazoa; phylum Chordata; class Chondrichthyes; order Orectolobiformes; family Hemiscylliidae; genus Chiloscyllium; species Chiloscyllium punctatum. The sequence continues at coordinate 76,898,220 of NC_092748.1, forward strand.
TGTAGTTTTAGGACTTTTTAAATGAAATAAATTGAGGTATTTCATCTAAAAGACAGCACTCCTCCAGAATGTCAGCCTTGGCTGTTATGAACTCAAGTCCTGGAAAAGGGAGAAGAAATTGAACCTGGGACCTTGTGGTTCAGAGGTGAGAAAGTTACCAACTAAGTCACATCAGACACAATTGTATATCAATACTGTCTCTTTAATCCTGTGGGTTTTAAGTTTGATGTCTATATATGGAGCACTTCGTTGAATGCCTTTTGACTGACCAAATGAATAACTTCAACCATAATAAGTCCATAACACCATAAGATATAGGAGCAGAAATTAGGCCATTCAGCCCATTGACTCTGCTCCACCATTCAATCATGGCTGATAAGTTTCTCAACTCCACTCTCCTGCTTTCTCCCCATTACCCTTGATACTCAAGAACCTATCTATTTCAGTCTTAAATATACTCAAAAACCTGGTCTCCATAGCCTTCTGTGGTAATGAATTCCATAGAATCACCACTTTCTGGCTGAAGACGTTTCTCTTTATCTCCATTCTAATGGGTCTTCCCTTTACTCTAAGGCTATACCCCTGGGTCCTAGTCTCTCCTATCAATGGAAACATCCTCCCAATATGCACTATGTCTAGGCCATTCAGTATTCTGTATATTTCAATTAGATACCCCCTCATCATTCTAAACTCCATTGAGTATAAACCCAGAGTCCTCAAACATTCCTCATATGTTAAGCTCTTCATTCCTAGGACCATTCTCGTGAACCTCCTCTGAACACACTCCAGGGTCAGTACATTCTTCCTGAAATATGTGGCCCAAAACTGCACTCAATACTTGAAATGTGGTTTTTGATCAGAGCCTTACAAAGTGTCAGAAGTACATCCCTGCTTTTGTGTTCAACTCCACTCAAAATAAATGCCATCATCGTATTTGCCTTCCTAACTATTGACTCAACCTGCAAGTTTGCCTTGAGAGAATCCTGGACAAGAATTCTCAAGTCTCTATGCACTTCAGACTTCTGAATTTTCTTCCCTTTTAGAAAATAGTCCGTGCCTCTATTCTTCCTACCAAAGTGCATGACCTCACACTTTCCAAGTTGTACTCCATCTGCCACTTCCTTGCACAGTCTCCTAACCTGTCCAAATCCTTCTGCAATCTCTTTGCCTCCTCAGTGTTACCTGTTCATCTACCTAGCTTTTTATCATCTGCAAACATAGCCAGAATTCCCTCAGTTCCTTCATCTAGATCGTTAATGCATAAAGTGAAAAGTTGTGATTCCAACACTGAGCCTTGTGGAACACTACTTGTCATCGGCTGTCATCCTGAGAAGTGCCCTTTTAACCCCACTCTCTGCTTTCTGCCAGACAGCGAAACTTCTATCCATGCTAACACCTTGCCTCTGACACAATGGGCTCTTATCTTACTCATTTAGCCTCCTGTGTGGCATCTTGTCAAAGGCCTTCTTGAAGTCCAGGTAGATAACATTCATTGGCTCTCCTTGGTTAACCTGCTTGTTACTTCCTCAAAGAAATCTAGTAGATTTGTCAGGCATAATCACCCCTTGATGAAACCATGCTAACTTTGCCCTATTTTACCATACACTTCCAAATATTCAGAAATCTCATCTTTCACAATGAATTCCAGGATCTTACCCAAGTCTGAGGTTAAGCTAATCAGTCTGTAATTTTCTGTCTTTTGCCTTACTCCCTTTTTAAACAGGGGTGTCATGTTAGTGATTTTCCAGTCCTCTGAGATCCTTCCTCCCTTAGAACCCTGGGGTGTAGTCCATCTGGTCCAGGTAATTTATCCAACTTCAGACTATTCAGTTTTTCTTGCACCTTCTTTTTGGTGATGACCACCATACTTAGCTCTGTCCCTTCACTGTATTGAATTTTTGGGATATTACTGATGTTTTCCACTGTGAAGACTGACGCAAAGTAAGTCAGTTCCTCAGCCATTTTCTTGTTCCCTACTGTCACTCCAGCATCATTTTCCAGCAGCCCAATGTCCATTTTTGCTTCTTTTTTGCCCTTTATATATCTAAAGAAACCCTTACAGTTTTCCTTTATATTACTGGCCAGTTTACCCTCATATTTAATCTTCTCCCTCCTTATTTCTTTTTTTTTGTTGCTCTCTATAAACTTCCCAGTCCTCTGGTTTTCCTTACACTTTGCCACATTATATGCTTTCTCTTTTGCTTTTATGTTATTCCCACCATGTCATAACTGTCAAAAGTATTCTCATTAACTCTTTCTATTGATGTATCAAAGAAGGCAATAATGTTCATTAAATATGATTTGGATTTTATTGATTGGCAATCCTTTGAGTCCTGCCACTAGTCAAGTAACAAATTATTTTTAATCTTATCTAATAATGCTGCTCCCCTTCTTCTACTGCTTCATTGGCAGCGTCCCTTTCGCTGTGAAGTTATGAAAAAATACTAATTTAATACTAAAAAAAACCTTTGTTTCCTGAAAAACATTTTGTTTTAAAATACTAGTTCATTATCCAAATCTTTTAGAATCTAACTTGTCATTTTAGGACTTCTTAAATTAAATAAATAGAGGCATCTGCTTCAGGAACTGATGAACTCAACTCTGACATAAATGCACCTCAAACATATCTGGTTTATTACACTTAAAAGGTTTCTTGTGTTTATCATGAAGATGGGTTGATAATGGGAGAATAATGGATGACGTATTGTTAGGCTTGTGATAGAGCCAGATTAAATAGTTTTAACTATATATGCAATCGTCAAATGAAAAGAGGCAATTTGGAATTTCTTGGTAGGGACATATATTCTGGAGAAAGGGTCATAAACTCTATCAGCAATTTAAATTGATCATTTGGGTACTGTTGAAGGTAAAATATAGCTAAAGGAATAAATGATTATGGCAAAAGGAATAAATACATTGTGATCCTCACACAGACTTGTGATTGAAAGCACACAGTATATTTAGTTTGGACCTTATGAAAAATATCTATGAGAAACTAAAACAAGCAGCTGAGGCATCAACAGCCATGAGGCATGAAAGGAAAGTTGGAGTAGCAATATCTAATGGATGGATTCCCAGAAAATATTGCCTGTGTTTGTTGACACCAGTGCTTATACACTGTGCAGAGCTGAAGTTTGCATACGCATAGGGATGGACATGGCACAAGGTGTGGTGGAACAGGGAGTGGGGTGCACATAGTGTGAGAGAGGAGGTGATGGGAGTGAATATGAAAGACATGATCCACAAGAGGGTAGAGAAAGGAGGGAAGGGATGAGAGGAAGGAGTAGGAGACAGTGGAGGTGGAAATAAGAGAGAGGGTGAGACGAGACGAAGGAGTAGACAAGTTGGGGGAAGAAGAGTTGGGAGCATCTAAGGCCTCCTCGTCCATCTTCAACACTCTCTGCCATTTCGTATCTTCACTCCCCCCTCCCCTCGCTCATGACTGCTAAGCCCTGTTTCAAAATTACATTTCTTCTCTGTGCAGCTTTTGCGTAGGTCATTAACATGTAATGCTTTATAAGGTCTAGAATTGTGTGCACACGTGTTTCCAGACAACACATATGCACAGGTGCCAACAATTGTGGTTGCTAGCAGACAATAATGAAAATATCACCTTGAAGAAGTTGGACCACAGAGAAATACAAAGAACAAAAGAGAATTCTAGGGGGCCATGACGTACTTTGTGGGTTCGTCCTTAAAGAGGTTAATGACATTTAAAGATTGTTGTATGATATAAAGGGAATTCATGGTGGGGGAGGAGAAACACAAGTAAACCTTGATGGAATCCCTAACTGTCCTTGACAAGCTGGTGATGAGTTGGACTTTTGATCCACTGCTCCCACGTTGGTACACTACGATGCCATTTGGGGATGAGTTCCAGGATTTTAAACCAGTGACAGTAAGACAGGTTTGTGTTGAAATACATGTCAGTTGCAGTATAATGTAGATAAAGGTGAGGTTATCCATTTTGCAAGCAAAACAAACAAGCAGATTGTGAAAGATAGATTGTGATAGGGAAAGATGCAGTAAAATCTTCGTGTCCTTATGCACTAGTTGCTGAAAGTAAGTATACAGATGTAACAGGTGGTGAAGAGGGCAAATGGTATGTTGGCCTTCATAGTGAAAGGATTTGAGTACAGGTGTAGGGATATTGTACAGCAATTGTACATAGCATTGATAACACTATACCTGCAATATTGTGTGCGGTTTTTAGTCTCCTTATCTGAGAAAGGATGTTCTGGTGATGGAAGGAGTGTAAAGGTTTATCAGACTGATTCCAGGGATGGCAGGACTTGCAAATAGCAACAGACTGGATTAGTGAGAACTAGATGCGTTTGAGTTTAGCATGAGATAGGATCTCATAGAAAACTGTAAAATGATAACAGGATTAGGCAGGTTAAATGTGGGAAGGAGAGTTGATGCTGATTGTGGTGTCAAGAACAATGTTCTTGAATTCTTTATAGAATTATCTGCTGCAGGAAACTGTTGAGGCCAAAACATTGAAGATTTTCAAGAAACATATCGTTCTTAGGGATCAAGCGATCAAAGATATGGGGAGAAATCAGGAACATAGCAATGCGTTGGATGATCAGCCATGCTCATATTGAATGGCAATTGGGGTCTAAGGACTGGATGGCCTACTTCTGCTATAATTTTCTATGTTTCAATGCTTGGGTATTCACTATGTTCATAATGAAGGTTAAAGATCACACAGCACCAGGATATAGTCCAACAAGTTTATTTGGAAGCATTAGCTTTCGGAGCCTCACTCCTTCTCTACCTGATGAAGGAGTGGTGCTCTGAAAGCTAGTGCTTCCAAGTAAACCTGTTGAACTATATCATTTGGTTTGCATTATGCTGGATGGTGCCAAATAAATCTGGAGTTGTGTGATTTTTAACTTTATCCACCCCAGTCAACACCAGTACCTCCAATTCATAATGAAAATATAAAATGCTAGAAAGAAAAGCATCTAAAGTTATGCATCAATTTTTCCCGACAGACATAGAAATGCTACAAAATGGCTTTTGTTGACCTACACACCACAAAGTCACAGAGTCACAGAGATACACAGCACGGAAACAGATCCTTTGGTCCACCTCATCCATGCTGACCAGATATCCAAATCTGATCTAGTTCCATTTGTCAACATTTGGCCCATATTCCTCTAAACCCAGCCTATTTATATACCCATCCAGATGCTTTATAAATATTGTACTTGTACCAACCTCCACTACTTCCTCTGGCAGCTTATTCCATACATGCAACCACCCTCTGTGTGAAACCGTTGCCCCTTAGGTCCCTTGTAAATCTGTACCCTATCATCCTAAACCTATGCCCTCTAGTTCTGGACTCCCCCAGTCCAGGGAAAAGACCTTGTCAATTTACCCAATCCATGCCCCTCGTGATTTTATAAATTTCTATAAAGTTACCCCTCAGCCTTTGATGCTCCAGGGAAAACAGCCCCAGCCTATTCAGCCTCTCCCTATAGTTCAAACCCTCCACCCCTGACAATATCCTTGTAAATCTTTTATGAACCCTTTCAAGTTTCACAACATCCTTCCTATAGGAGGGAGTCCACAATTGCACACAATATTCCAACAATAGCCTAACCAATGTCCTGTACAGCTGCAAATGGTCTCCCAACTTCTACACTCAGTGCTCTGACCAATACAGGAAAGCATACCAAACACCTTCATGAATATTCCATCCATCTGTGACTCCACTTTCAAGGAACTATGAATCTGCACTCCAAGGTCTCTTTGTTCAGCATTACTTCCAGGACCTCACCATTAAGTGTATGGATGAACAAAGGAAGCTATACTTACACTAAATTGGCTAGAGTCAAATTGGCTTTTAATATAGCCATATATATTTGGTGGCTAGAGTTGGTAGCTGGCACTTCTACAGCTATAAATGATTACCACTTTTTCCATTAGGCAAGAAATTGAACTTGTATCCAATCAACATGGCAGTTCATTGAAGTATTTACACATCAAACTTCTTCCCAATAGCTTCAGGCTTCACTTGATTGAGTGCCTTCATGTATCTTACCAGTTGGAGATGGCTCAATACTAGACAGATGTCTCTACAGAAAAGCTATAGGGGCTTGGAAGTGAAGCAGAGAGGGCCAAGATCTGTGGGTAGCAGTCAGTTATATTTTTGTGGAACTAAGAGGAGTACTTTGAGTTTTATTTCACTTATGGGAAGTGGATGCTGCTGGATGGATGAGCATTTAGTACCCATTCCTAGTTGCCTTTGAGAAGATGGTGACAAGCTTCTTTCTTGAACTGCTGCAGTCCATTTGACATTGATAAGATCATGAGTTGCTGGTGGTGTTCCCGTCTATCTGATGTCTTTGCCTGTCTCGGTGGTGTTGGTTGTGGATGTGAAAAATGCTGTCTGAAGAGTCTTGGTGAATTTCTGCATTGCATCTTGCATATGGCACATATTACTGCTCCAGAGCATTGGTAGTGGAAAGGGTGAATGCTTGCGGATGTGGTGCCAATCAATTGGTTTGCTTTGTGCTGGATGGTGTCAAGCTTCTTGAACATTGTTGGAATTGAAGTTATCTAGGCAAATGGAGAGTATCTACCATAATCCTGACTTTTACCTTGTAGATGGAGGAGGATTTAGAGTGTCAGGTGATGAGTTACTTGCTGCAAAATCGCTGACCTCTGACTTGCTCTTATAGCCACAGTAGTTACATGGCTCAACCCTTTCAGTCTGGCCAGTGAATGTTGATAGAGTCATAGAGTCATAGAGATGTACAGCACAGAAACAGACCCTTCAGTCCAACTTATCCATACCAACCAGATATCCCAACCCAATCTAGTCCCACCTGCCAGCACCCAGCCCATATCCCTCCAAACCCTTCCTATTCATATACCCATCCAAAAGCCTCTTAAATGTTGTAATTGTACCAGCCTCCACCACTTCCTCTGGCAGGTCATTCCATACACGTACCATCCCCTGTGTGAAAAAGTTGCCCCTTAGGTCTCTTTTATATCTTTCCCCTCTCACCCTAAACCTATGTCCTCTAGTTCTAGACTCCCCCACCCCAGGGAAAAGACTTTGTCTATTTACACTATCCATGCCTCTCATAATTTTGTATACCTCTATAAGGTTACCCTTCAGCCTCCGAAGCTCCATGGAAAACAGCCCCAGCCTGTATTGCTTCTCCCTATAGCTCAAATCCTCCAACCCTGGCAACATCCTTGTAAATCTTTTCTAAACCCTTTCAAGTTTCACAACATCTGTCTAATAGGAAGGAGACCAGAATTGCACGCAGTATTCCAATAGTGGCCTAACCAATGTCCTGTACAGCCGCAACATGACCTGCCAACTCCTGTACTCAATACTCTGACCAATAAAGGAAAGCATACCAAACGCCTTCCTCACTATCCTGTCTACCTGTGACTCCACTTTCAAGGAGCTATGTACCTGCACTCCAAGGTCTCTTTGTTCAGCAACCCTCCCTAGGACCTTACCATTAAGTGTATAAGTCCTGCTTATTGTGGAGACTCAGTGTTGGTAATAAATATCAAGGAACACTGATTAGATTTTCTTTGTTGGAGATGGTCATTGCCTGGTACTTGTGGAGCATAGCCAGTTGTCAGTCCAAACAGTCTTGCTGCATTTGAACATGGACTGTGGCAGTATCTGTGAATGCAAATAGTACTGAACATTGTGCAATCATCAGTGAACATCTACACTTATAATGGACGGGAGGTCATTAATGAAGGAGAGGAAGTTTAGGCATAGAACAGTACCTGAGGAATTCCTGTGGAGACATGGCTGGAGCTGAAGAGACCTATCTCCAGCAACCATTTTCCTTTGTGCCAGGTTTCAACAGAACGCTTTCCTCCTGATTCCCATTGATTTTAGTTTTGCGAGGGCTCCTTGATGCTTCACTAGCTCAAGTGTGGCTTTGATGTCAGGGGCTGGCACTTTCACCTCACTCTGGAATTCAGCTCTTTTGTCGATATTTGAACTAAGCCTATAACAAATTCAGGAGCTGAGCAGCCCAGGTGAAAACCAAAAAGACTGCCCATGAATAGGTCATTCGACACTCGTGTTGTTTAATAGCACTGTTGGTGACACTTTCCACTACTTTACTAACGATTGAGAACAGACCTACTGGTAATTGGGGAGGTTAGGTTTTTTCTGCTTTTTGCATACAGAACAAACGTGGGCAATTTTCGACGTTGTTGGCTAGATGCTGGAGTTGCAATTGCACTGGAACAGCTTGGCTAGGGCACAGCAAGCTCTGGAGCACTAGGCCTCTGTATTCTTGCCTAAATGGTGCCTTTATCCAGAGCGTTCATTCGTCATCTGTGGAGTGAAATGATTGCCTGAAGACTGACATCTGTGATGCTGGGGACTTTTGGCAGAGGCCAAAATGGATCAGATACTCAATACTTCTGGTTGAATATTATTGCAAATGTACCTTCTTTTTGTGCACTGATGTGCTGGACCTCAAGGTTATTTGTGGAGCTTCTTCGTCCAGTGAGTTATTTAACTATCCACCACCACTGATGGCTGAATGTGGCAGGACTACAGAGCTTAGATCTGATCCATTGGTTGTGGAATCACTCTGGTCTGTCCATTACTTGCTCTTATGCTGTTTGGCTTATCCTATTTTGTAGCTGCATCAAGTTGACACCTCATTTTTTCGGTATACAAGGGAACCTCAATTATCCGAACGACATGGGCAGGCACTATTTTGTTCAGATAATCGATTACTCAGTTAATCGATTGAATGCCTTTCCTCTGGGGCTTGGAGTTTTTAATGTCTGCTCCCCATTCAGGAGACTAGCAGCAGCACACAGTGCGTGAGCCCCTGCCCCCAACGCCTCCCACTGCCCCCATCCAACACTGCCCCCAAACCCCTTCCACCATCGCCCAAGCGTACATGCCCATGCCCCCAACAGCGACCCCGTCCACCCCCAGAACCCTGTCCAACAACGCGCCCGCCCCCAAACCCATCCAACACTGCCCCCACCCCAGAACCCTGTTCAACAACACCCCCTCACTCCCAGCAAAATACGCACGAAACCCCGCCCCCAACAGTGACCTCGCTTACCACCAGAACCCTGTCCAACCCTGCCCCCACCCTAAGCCTGTCCACCACCACACCCCACCCCAGAGCCCCTCCCAACACCGCCCCTGTCCCCACCCCGCCCCCCCCCCCAGTAAAAGGTGCACGAACCCCCACCCCCCAACAGCAACCTTACCCACCCCCAGAACCCTATCCAACCTTGCCCACACCCCCAAACCCGTCCAACACTGCCACCGCCCCAGAGCCCTGTCCAACAACACCCCCCTGCCCGCCCCATCCCCTCAACCCCATCCAAGCCTGCCTACCCCTACCCCACAACCCTATTCAACACCGTCCCCGCCCAACAGCGTACCCCCACCCCCAACGCCTCTGTGGCAGCTGGAATGTACACCAAACGACAAAACTGCTGCTGCTGCTGCCTTTGTGGGATAGTCTTCAAATAGCGTACATACACACACACACACACACAACTTTTTACTGCAATGTTTTGACAGGTTCCATGTTTGCCCTGTACAGGACAATGTTGGAGAGATTACCTGGGGAAGGGGGGGGGGGGGGGGGGGGCGGTGGGCGGGAGGTTCGGGTACACCCCGCTGTAGAACTCCAGGGAAAGTGTGGGGGGAGAGCGAGAGAGCGCAGGAGGTCAGTCATTAATCACTGTGAACAAAAGATGTGATCACTGTTGGAAACACATCTTTGATGTAATGTTTCTATTGGGACCTCGAGATCTCCTTTGGATCATACAATTTCGGATAATTGTTATTCGGATAATCAAGGTTCCTCTGTACCCTGTGCTGCTCCTGATATTCCAGCATTCTTCTCTTGATTTAGGGAAATAGTGGAGATGGAGGATATGCCAGTCATAAAGTTGCATAATGTTGGAGTACAGTTCTGTGCTGCTGATGAGCCTGCTGATAGTGACTGTTGGAAACCCAATCACGAGTTGCTAAATTTGTTCAAAGTAGTGGGTGGCATGGTAACACAGTGGCCTCAGGCAACTATCTGTGTGGAGTTTGCACATTCTCCCCGTGTGTGCGTAGGTTTCCTCTGGGTGCTCCGGTTTCCTCCCACAGCCCAAAAATGTGTGGGTTAGGTGAATTAGCCATGCTAAATTGCCCGTAGTATTAGGTGAGGGGTAAATGTAGAGGAATGGGTCTGGGTGGGTTGCTCTTTGGAGGGTTGGTGTGGACTGTTAGGCTGAAGGGCCTGTTTCCACACTGTAAGTAATCTAATCTAATCTACATTGCCACACAATGGATGGAGGGCCGAAGCCAAGGTGGGATTGAAACTCAAACAATACTTGGGTTTCCAGATTACTAGTTCAGTTATAACATTACTAGGTCATCACTGCCATGGATATGTAACTATTAAAACAGATTTCTGACAATTTTGTGACATTACTTTAAGATCTGAAATAAGTGGGCTGAGCAGGTAAGAAGAAACTCTTCAAATTTGTAGCCATATAACTAGTCCAAATTGTATTTGATACCCTTATAACAGTTGGACTCAATGCACATCTAAAGGTTGGAAGCTTCCAATGTAGAGTGCTAGCCTTTTGGGATGTCACCACCCACATATTTCCTAATTACACAATAAATAAATCAGTGAAATAATATTGGATTTCTCCCTGCAGCTTGTCAACACTTTTGTTCTTTGCTATTATAGCCTAAATGTTCCACTGGCCTACCACCTTGCATATTTATGCAATCTCATTTCTTTGCTCACATTTACCTTGAAGATGCAACAACCCGATGACAAAATGCTCCATACTAGGACATCTTACAGTATTAAGATGCATTATCTTCATCTCTTTCTGCACTCATAGTCATGATTTTAAATTGCTAATCCTTATCAATTATTTCCAAACCAAAAGAAATACTCCTACCATATTCACTTACCAAAACCTTTCATAGATTTAGAAACCTCCATTTCTTCTTGGAAAAATGGTTCACCATTTCTGATAATTCAATGAAACTAAAGTGTGCACTGTCTATGGATTTACTATCCTTCACATGATGGATTGTCCATAAATACACATCATCCTATCTAGCACTCCTTCCTATTTCATAGTACCTTTTGACTTTATTCTTTAATTAATGCTACTATTCATTTTGCATTTCCTAATCTATTTGCACCTGTACTTTCAGGAAATTCAAATTCTTAAATTCTTCTATTTGTGGGCACCCTTCCACATCGCATTGAATGCAGCCTTCCTTTTCTTATTTTGCCTTTGCAAAATATATTACCTCACACACAATGTTATAAGGCTGAAATACAGTTCCCATGCAATGGTGTCACTCAGATATATTACAGCAATAAAAAAATTTGTACTGCTCAAGTGGATGCTGTTAAATTTAAATATACAGATTGAAGTAACTTCAAACCTTGTATTCCTCTTCTGCTATCTGTCTATTTTCCAGAATCAACTGCATAGCCTCAGGAGAGATTGGATCTCGACCAAGGTGTGTCTGCCTAAAAATAAGAGAGGAAAACGTGTATAATGTCAACTTCAAACAAGCTGGGAATCATAATTCTTGCTTGGAGAAATGAGTAAATAGATCTTTGCTTATGAAAATGAATGCTTCCAAGTTAAAATATCTCGCATTTGGAATACCATAGTAACTGATGCACAAAGTTAAGAAAAACAAAATTATAGGATTCCCTCATTAAAATTGGGGGTATGTTCAAGAAAATTGCAACTTTAAGTGAAAAAGCTTCCATTGAAACATTAATTCCTGTAAAAATCAATGTTTAAACAGTGGAGCTTGGTTCCATACTGTTTTTCTTGGCAGACTAAAACTGAAATTTTTACCTTAAATCTCCAAATTGAAACATTAAGATAAACAAGTTGCCAGGCCTGGACCAGATTTGTCCTCAGCTGCTTTGGGAAACGAGAAATGCAATTGCTTCACCACTTGCGAAGTTCTTTGCATCCTCGCTCTCCACTAGAGTCGTACCTGAGGACTGGAGAGAGGCAAATGTAACTCCTCTCTTCAAGAAAGGAAATAGGGAGATCCCCAGCAATTACAGACCAGTACGTCTCATGTCTGTCATCTGCAAGGTGTTAGGAAGGATTCTGGAAGAGCATAGCTTGATTAAATGCAGTCAACACGGCTTTGTGAGGGGCAGGTCATGCCTCACAAACCTTATTGAGTTCTTTGAGGATGTGACTAGAAAAGTTGATGAAGGTCGAGCTGTGGATGTGGTGTATATGGACTTCAGCAAGGCATTTGATAAGGTTCCCCATGGTAGGCTCATTCAGAAGGTCAGGAGGAATGGGATACAGGGGAACTTAGCTGTCTGGATACAGAATTGGCTGGCCAACAGAAGACAGTGAGTGGTAGTAGAAGGAAAATATTCTGCCTGGAAGTCAGTGGTGAGTGGTGTTCCACAGGGCTCTATCCTTGAGCCTCTACTGTTTGTAATTTTTATTAATGACTTGGATGAGGGGATTGAAGGATGGGTCAGCAAGTTTGCAGACGACACAAAGGTTGGAGGTGTTGTTGACAGTATAGAGGGCTATTGTAGGCTGCAGCGGGACATTGACAGGATGCAGAGATGGGCTGAGAGGTGGCAGATGGAGTTCAACCTGGATAAATGCAAGGTGATGCATTTTTGGAAGGTCGAATTTGAAAGCTGAGTACAGGATTAAGGATAGAATTCTTGGCAGTGTGGAGGAACAGAGGGATCTTGGTGTGCAGGTACATAGATCCCTTAAAATGGCCACCCAAGTGGACAGGGTTGTTAAGAAAGCATATGGTGTTTTGGCTTTCATTAACAGGGGGATTGAGTGTAAGAGTCATGAGATCTTGTTGCAGCTCTATAAGACTTTGGTTAGACTGCACTTGGAATACTGCATCCAGTTCTGGTTGCCCTATTAACTGAAAGATGTGGATGCTTTGGAGAGGGTTCAGAGAAGGTTTACCAGGAAGCTGCCTGGACTGGAGGGCTTATCTTATGAAGAGAGGTTGACTGAGCTCAGACTTTTTTCATTGGAGAAAAGGAGGAGTAGAGGGAACCTAATTGAGGTACACAAGATAATGAGAGGCATAGATAGAATCGATAGCCAGAGACTATTTCCCAGGGCAGAAATGGCTAACACGAGGGGTCATAGTTTTAAGCTGGTTGGAGGAAGGTATAGAGGGGATGTCAGAGGCAGGTTCTTTACACAGAGAGTTGTGAGAACATGGAATGCATTGCCAGCAGCAGTTGTGGAAGCAAGGTTATTGGGGACATTTAAGAGACTGCTGGACATGCATATAGTCACAGAAATTTGTGCATACATTAGGATCAATGGTTGGCACAACAACATCGTGGGCTGAAGGGCCTGTTCTGTGCTGTATTGTTCTATGTTCTATGAAATACAGTATGGTACTTTGGTAAATGTAGTGTAAGGTACTGCAGTGAAGAATGTTGAAACAAACCTTGTGACATTCAGCAAGATTCCTGGCCCAAATAACTTAGCAACTTAGTCCAATACTTAACATGGACTATCTATTCACATGGAGGACATATCAGATTACCAGACAAAGTTTTTAGAAATATGTCTATATGGCATTGCAATTTTGTCATCACTTACCATCGTAATTGATTAGCTTGCTCCATCATAACATCTTTTTTGACCTTTTGATTGAACATTGCTTCTTTTGCCTGTCGGCTTTTTGATCCTCCTTGAACATTAGTCAAGACTTAAGAAAAAAGATTAAAGTGAAAAAAATTGGCAGAAAATCGTAAGTATCATAAATGTCATGCTTCTGCCATGTCTAATAATTTGTTAATGGCTCAAGACTGGATATTGGTGTAAAAATGAGAACTTGTTAACATTATTTCTTAGGGAATCAAACAAGAAGGTGCACTATTATAGCACTAAAATACTCAACTAGCTATTAAAAATGTTTTCTCAAGGTTTAAATAGCAATTATTTGGTAAATGTTATAGTGCAATTTTAAAATATTAATTCTGCTTGCAAAGTATAAACATCCCATCACAAACAAACCTAACAGTGATATATATTATAAAGTCAATAGAACATGAGATGAGAAGTTTAAATGAGAGCCAACGTAATGGGTCAGAAAGGACAGTGATAGTAGATGAACAGGATTTAGAGTTGGATAAGAAAAAAGCAGCAAGATTTTGGATGAGCTACAGTTTACTTAAGAATTATTGAGAAAACAATTGACTGAGTATGAATGGAAGCCTTGTGGAACAAGAAGGATTCAAATGTCCATTCAATAGGTAAGAACTTGGTGTTTGATACTCATGACAAAATAATTACTCTTATTGGTACTTAAATGTGACAATAATAATGCTTCTAACTGAATTACCGTTTCGCAGATCTTTAATTCGGAGTTTGCCAGGTTGCTCATTTAACACAACAGCTACAGCATGTGGATTGAATAAATTAACTGGTTTGATGCTCTGGTAAAGACAAAATAAAAACTTACATTTAATGCTTTTTCTCAAATTAAGGATATCTTCACTATCAATTAATTATAATGTAGTCATTTTGTCATGTATGAAGATACAATACCTAATTTGTTCAAAAGAGGTAGGATTTTCCAAGAAAACTTCTGAACTGGGGGCTAGAATTCCTGCACAAAGTGCAGCAACAGTCATACAACACAATTTTCTCCAGAGTCTATTGATTCAAGAAATTGGAGAGGCTCTTGAAGCTGGAAACCAACCAAGCTTTCCAGTCTCAAAACAGCAACAAGATGAAATGGCAGTTCTGAAGGAGAAGCAGCTTCACAATGAAGGCATTCTCTGTTCTACGTTTTCAATGATTAAGTAAAATGGCATTTTGTGGATGGGCCATCACTTTTGGGTTAGTTGAGGGTAGGGTCAGAGAGGTGGGAGAGCTCATCCACAGGGTGACCTGCACATGCTGCAGAGCCCAAGCAGGTGAAAAGAATCTCTAAACCTGGCTGGCACTGCCTCCCTTCACAGCAGGGACACTGTGTTCATGAGGCTAAACTGAACCAGCTCCTAGAAATTGAAGCCCAACTAGAAAATCCATTCAGCCTCCATTAATTTGTTTTAAGTAGCAATTACAAGTCAGATGGGATATCTACTGAGCATGAGCAAATAGCCCAGCTGCTGTGTCATACCATTATTGCAAAATTGACTGAGTTAGTGGTGTGGAGCTGGGGAACCAGCGTGCAAACTAAAGGCACTGGTTTTAACAACAACAGTAACAAAACAATTAATTTATCATTAATGTTTGTGGGATAAATATGGGGTAGTTGATTCTAATGTTCTTCAAATAACATTACTGAATCATTTGCATCTCTGTAGAAGGGTAGTAGAGTCTTGATTGAATATCATATTCATAAGAAGATGCTGTTTCTCCTGTGCCTCATTTCATCAGTATTCCATTGCAGTGTCAACCTGGACTATCTGCTGAAGTCTCTGAATTCAAATTTGAAGCCATATTGTTCTGAGTCAGGGATGAGGATGCCATACTAAGCCAAGGCTATCATCCTGGTATTCATTCTTTTGTATATTGAATTAAAAGAATTGTGATTTTAGAAGCATTTTGTTGAACGTTCATAAATATAAATCACTTTTAGCCACAGTTGTCTCTTGTTCTACTCAAACAGTTTAAACTGCATTGTAGCCACTATCAGTGAAATGCAGATAAACAGGAAACAAATGGAAGCATAGTCATGAGTAAGCACTCTATAATGTTTTTCTGCAAAGATAAAGCAAGCTTAATCTAACTTGGATTCTTTGATTTAGCAAAAAATATTCAAAGAATCTTGTTTTGAGAAAAGTAAACAATGTAAAAAAGACTGTTGGTTAAGACCTTAAAAAAATGATGGCAAACTAGATTGGCTTAACACTTTTTTTCTCGTATCTTTCTTTCAGCAGAACAATTGATGTCTTACTGGGGCTGAGATTAAGAGCATTGACAATGGAATAGATGATTTAACAATGGAAGAAAATAGCATTCTAGATTAGATTCTCTACAGTATGGAAACAGGCCCTTCAGCCCAATAAGCCCACACTGACCCTCTGAAGAGTAACCCACCCAGACCCATTCCCCTACCCTATATTTACCTCTGACCAATGCACCTAACACTATGGGCAATTTAGCATGGCCAATTCACCTGACCTGCACATCTTTCGATTGTGGGAAGAAACCGGAGCACCCACGCAGACACAGGGAGGATGTACAAACTCCACACTGACAGTCGCCCGTGGCTGGAATTGAACCCCAGCTCCCTGGTGCTGTGAGGCAGCAGTGCTAACCACTGAGCTACTGTGCCACCCCCTATGTACTTGCTACACAGTTAAAATGTTATATAATGACTAGGAAGTCAGGCATCATAAAGGAAATCATGCATTAATAGAATTGTTATAACATAGTAGGCCATTTGATCCATTGTAGCAAGAGCAATGCATGTAGTCCTGTTCCTCTGCATTTTCCAGTCGGGCTGTAAATTCTCTCTCTTCGAGTAATTGACAAATTCTCTTTAGAAGACCTCACTTGAATCTGCCCCCACAAAATTTCCAGTAGTTGCATTTCACCTTCTAATCACTCACTGTGTAAAAAAACACTTTTCATCATGTTGTCATTGCTTCCTTTGCTGAGCACCTTGAATTAGTGTGTTCTCTGGTTTTGGATCCTTCCACAAACCAAACCAGTTTCTCCCTGTCTTTTCTGTCGAGAAACCTCATAATTCTCAACACCTTTATGAAGCCTCCCCTTAACTTTCTGTTCTCCAAAGAAAACTAATCTAGCTTCTCCAGTTTATCCATGTTACTAAAATCCTCATTCCTGGAACCACGCTCATGAACCTTTTCTGCTGTCTCTCAAATGCTTTTGCACCTGCTTAAGGTATGGTGCTCAGAGTGGCCTCAACACTCCAGTTGAGACTGAATCATTGTTTTATGCAGGCTTATCATAACTTAGTTGCTTTTGCACTCTGTCAATGTTTAGAAATTCCAGTAGCCCCTATGCTTTATGAACCATTTTCTTTTGTGCCCCAGTATGTTCACCATTGTTCCTGCACCTTTATCTTACATTGCCTACTCTCATTCTTCCAACCAAAGTAAATTGCATCATGATTCTCTGCATTCGATTACACTGCCTTCCCACTTGTCCTCCCATTCCACTAACCTGTATCCTTTTGAAATCTAACAGTATTGTCCTATGCTTAAGAAAGCATAGAGGGCAATTAGGTTAATAAATAGCCGACAATAATTGCACAATTTTAGTTCTTCTCAAATTTTGAAACTGTGCCCTCCACAGCTGAATGTAGGTCATCAGAACATTTTAAGAAAATCAAGGATTCTAAACCTGACCTCTCATGAATCCCAATTATATGCTTTCT
Source organism: Chiloscyllium punctatum (assembly GCF_047496795.1). Classification (NCBI taxonomy): domain Eukaryota; kingdom Metazoa; phylum Chordata; class Chondrichthyes; order Orectolobiformes; family Hemiscylliidae; genus Chiloscyllium; species Chiloscyllium punctatum. Next base: position 76,915,615 of record NC_092748.1, read on the forward strand.
TCTTGTCAGATAAATTACTCATTATAGCTATCAGTTTCCTGTGGCTCAGCCAATTTCATATCCTTATTGCTACTGTTCCCTTTATTTCATGACCTATTTCTTTGGTGACAAATGCGTTATTATGGCCCCTCATCAAATGCATTTTGCAAGTACACGAGCATCTTAATCTGCTAGATTACCCTCATTTCTGCCTCTGTTGTTACATTAAAGAATTCAAGCATGTTAATCAAACAGAACTTATCCTTAAATTTGAGCTGGCTTTTTTAAATGAATCCACATCTGCTAAGTGACTGTCATTGTTGTTACAAATTATCTTTCCCACAAACCCCATCGTGAAATTGAATTGACTGATCTTTCATTGCTGGATGTATTCTTACACCCTTTCATAAACAATACCATAAGACCATAAAGCATAGGAGCAGACTTGACTATGTGGTCCAACATGTCTGCTTTGCTAATCAATAAGATCGTGCCTGATCTAATAATTCTCCACACCGCTTTCCTGTCTTTTTCCTATAGCCTTTGAATCCCTCACTGAGTCAGTCTGTTGAATATACTTAATGATCTAACCTTGACAGCCCACTGTGATAAAGAATTCCACAGATTTACTATTCTTTGACAAGAAATTTCTCCTCAACTCCACAGTACATGAGTGACACCACCTTAAACTGAAATTATGCAATTTGGTCCTAGACTCTCTCAAAAGTCCAAACTACCTCTCAGCATCTGCCCTGTCAAGCCCCTAATAATTTTATATATTTCAAAAAGGTCATCTCTAATTCTTCTAAATTCCAATGAATACAGGTACCAACCACTCGAACACTTAAGAAAATCTATCTATGCCCCGGAACAACTAAGTGAACCTTTTCTGGACAACCTCGGTGTAAATTTTCCCTCAGATGAGGGGACCAAATGTGTTCAGAGTATGCTAGGTGTAGTCGAAATGGTATCTTGTATAATTTTAGGAAGACTGCCCTATTTTTATATTTCATTCCCTTTGAAGTAAAGGCCAATATTCCATTTGATTTCCTTATTACCTGCTGAACCTATATGATTAAATTTGTGATTCATGCAGATTTTGCTCTGCTGCAGTTTTCTGCAGTCTCTTTCCATTTAAATAGTATTCAGCTCCACCAAGCTTCCTGCTAAAATGCACTATCTCATATTTTCCATCTGCCAAATTTTTACCCATTCACTTTTACTGAATTCATTTCAATGGAGAGTGCAGGAGAACATGTCAGGAAGAGCGTTAGGCATACCCAAAAATGAGGTGTCAACCTTGGGAAGCTACCAAACAGAGTTATTTGCATGCCAAACAGCTAAAAACGTAAGTGATAGTCCGAGCTAAGTGATCCCACAGCCAACAGATCAGATCTAAGCTTCTGCAATCCTGCCACATACAGTCATTAATGGTGAGGTGTAATGAAGTATATCAGTGAAGAAGGAGGTGTCACAAATATCCCTACCTTTAATGATGGAAGAGCCAAACACGTCGGTGCAAAATATAAGGCTGAAGCATTCACAGCTATCTTCAGCCAGAAGTGCTGAGTGGCCTCTTCCAGTGATCTCCAGCATCAGATACCGATCTTCAGCCAATTTTTTTCATCCCATGTGATATCAAGAAACGGTTGGAGACAATGAATACGGAAAAGTCTACAGGCCCTGACAACATTCCAGCAACATTACTGAAGGCTTGTGCTCTGGAATTTGCCTGTCCCCTAGCCAAACTGTTCCAGTACATATATAACACTGGCCTCTATTCAACACTGTGGAAAATTGGCCAGATTTGTCCTGTACATAAAAAGCAGGGCAAATCCAATCTAGCCAATTTATGCTCTATCAGTTTACTGATTAAATGCTGGCCCAGACAGACAAGCCCAAATTATCTCCAAGAATAATTTTAAAAATTCTCATCTTCCACGATGGATTTTGAAAACAACTTAACTTTAATATCTATTGGCTTTCTCAAAAGCAGTAACGAAGAATACAGGTAGTTCTTCTATAATGTAATAGTTGTATAGAAATTTAAAATTATTACCAAGTGCCATGCAAATTGGCAATATATTTGGTACCAATTTACCTTCTCTTTTCCAGAGCTCTGATCTTGTAACATTTTCTGATGTCGCTTTTTTCTTGAAATTTGCATTGGTGAGAGACTTTGAGGATCCAATAACTTCTTTGTGAAAGTAACTTTAAATTTTTCATCTTTATCTTGAGACCTGAGATATATAAAGTGCATACAAAGGAAATTTGTGCTTTTAATATCTGGAGTAGTACAATTCTAAATCAGAAACCAAGATCAATATCCTTTTAATGGGGGACAGTAGCATACTGATAATGTTACTAGTCTCATATTCAACAAGAGATCAAATCTCACCGTGGTGCCTGGAGGAAATAAAATTTAATTAATTAATTAATAAGCTTGAAATATTTCCATCAACCTATGACCACAAAATCAAAGGTTGTTGGTAGAAACCTATCTGGCTCACTAATAAACATTGGGGATAAAATATACCATCTTTCAAATGAGTTCAGATGCAGAGTAATATTTTCTCTTAACTATCATTTGAAGTGGTATTGAACTGCTGCATAATGCAATGGATGTACATTGATTGAGTGGATGAGGAAGATGAATCACTTCAACCTTAAGAGCAGCTAAGGATAGTTTCTTTGATACAGAGCTGGTCGCGATATTGAAATGCAGTCTGATCTGAGCCTTCTACAGTCTCAGCTATACATTTCTGTTTATGTATACTAGCCCTTTTGAAATGAATGCTAACATTGCATTTTGACTTTCTAATTACCAACTGAACTTGCATGTTAACTTTAAGAGAATCCTGAATTAGGACTCCAAAAGCCTTTTTGTCTTTCAGATTTCTGAATTCTTTCCCCATTTAGAAAATAGTCTCTGCCTCTATGATGTGCTAACACCGTGATTCAGTTATTAGCACTGTTGCCTCACAGTGCCAGAGACCCAGGTTTGATTCCAACCTTGGATGATTGCATGGATTTACACATTCTCCCTGGGTCTGCATGGATTTCTGCTAGTTACTCCAGCTTCCTGCCACTGTCCAAAGATTGCTTCTCCTCGTGTCCAGAGATGTGCAGGGTAGGTGCATTAACCATGGTAAAATGCAGAGTTATAGGGATAGGTTGGGTGGTTGGGTCTCTCTTCAGAGGGTTAGTGTAGAGCCAGTGGGCCAAATGGTCTCTTTCCATACTGCAGGAATTCTTTGATTCTGTTCTTCCTACCAAAGTGCATGACCTCACATCTCCCACGTTTTATCCTATTTGCCACATCTTTGCCCACTTTCCTAGTCTGTCCAAGTCATTTTACAGCCTCCCCACTTCCATAACACTCCCTGTCCTTCCACCCATCTTTACGTCAACTGCAACTTTAGCAACAATGCTCTCAGTTCCTTCATGCAGATTGTTAATGTATAACATGAATTATGTGATCCCAATACGGACCTCTGCAGAACTCAATTAGTCACCAGCCACCAGCCTGAAAAAACACCCTTCTCCCTATTCAAGTCCAATGATCCTTCTTCAGAAGGGATACTAAAATGAAACATTGACATAAAATAGTTGCTGCCAGACTTGCTAATTTCCTCCAGTATTTTTTGGTTTTTGTTTCAGATTTCCAGCTCTTTGTTTTATTGTGATGTATGCAGCACTTGTTTGCACTTGGAAATTGCAACCAGTTTCCCCCAATCAACCTGACTCCCTAGCAACAACTTCCCACTTGTTTGAGCTGGGAATATTGGTTGCACCATGTAGGCTTGCAAGCTAAGGGTCAGCTGTTGTTACATTCAACTTGTCAGAAATTGGACTCTCTTTAAAACTACATTTTTCATATTTCCCTTGTGTAGCATGAGATATAATTTAACTGTTTTTACAGTAGTAACATTCTCCAAAACAAATTTCTAGTATATCACCAAGATACAAGAAAAGTCATAAGAATTGATCACTATGATCACAGTATTCCTTTGAACTGACATCCAAGATTTATCTGGCACTCTATGTACCCTAATATTAATATAATGTTTGGGAAAGTAGGATATTTTAGCCTTAGAATAAGAACTAAACTTCAGAGAAGGTCATCCTGATTGGTCATTGGTCATCCTGATCTCATTAGAGTCATAGAATCGTGGAGTAATGTAGCATGGAAACAGGCCCTTTGGCCTGAAGTAGTAGTGGTCTCATTTACTTGTCAAAAGGATTCAGACAAGTGGTTGACACAGAATAGATTGTCAGTCTCAATAAAAAAGGTATATTTAAAGGGGAAGAGAGGTCAAGGGGTACAAGCCATCATCTTCTTGTGAGAAGCCAATGAGAGTCCATACATTAGCTTGAAGGAAAAACAAAGACCGTTACCACCAAAGACATTGAAATGTCAAAGACTAAGATCCCACTGCTCCAAACTTTCTTACTTTGTCTCATCAGAAAATGTATCATCTTGAAAACTGCAACTTAACAAAACTAATAAACTGAAAATTCCTTGTGTGCTTGATTACACATGCAAGACTATTGTGGTGACAAAGTCTAAAATGTAACAATTCCTGAACACAACACTGATAATCGGTTACATTGATGCTCAATAAGTTTTTGACATCAGTTCAATGGAATATCATGATCTTAGTCATCCTGGCAATTCATGTGATCTTTCTTGGTACCTTTCTTTTGTTAATATATTCTAGAAATTTGTTAATGTTTGGAGAAAACTAGTAACTGTTGCAAAGGTAAAATCACTGTAATCTTAGCAGACCATGGGGCTGTGCTCTCATTAAAGAGGGAGATAATTGGCAGTGGTTTAACCTGAGGGTCACCTCAGGTGAGGGTAGTCCTTCATAGTAACTGAAGCTAATGGGGGAATTGAACCCCCACTGTTGGTATCACTCTGTATCGCAAACTAGCCATTAAGCCAACTGAACTTACTGGTCCTCAGCTATTACTGATGTTACTTTCACGACTGTAACAACAAGTAAATAACATTTCATGGAGATATTGCAGTAATGAATGTGAACTGAGAAGGGGTGCAGAAGAGTCTCTGTTATGAGCAGGGAATTTTGAAAATTAAGATATTTGGTTGAGAATAGATAATTTCTAAGAGAGATCATTTGTAAGGAATGCAGATATAAATACAGCAAAGTTACCTTGCACCGACCTAACCAATGATCACACAAATTAATTTTCTTATGTACCATGGAATATCACTTAAATCTCTCACTCTTGTAAAAACAGAGAACAAATCAGCAGTGTGAATCGCTACATAAAAGTATCTTTGGACAAATACATGTTCACACAGCTGGTCTTTCCTTTAATACAATCAGTAATACCCATGTTCTGTGTAACTAATATTTCAGTTGAGTTTACATTATGATCTTAACCTATTCCCTTTGTTACAGACACTTTTCATAGTTGATTAAGGAATGCAAATTCAGTCAGTGGAAGACAATGACTTGAAGGAACACTCCATCCCTGGGATATAGATTTGTGATGTAAATGAAATTTGCAAATACCTTTTGTTTCTGAGTCGGTAGTTTCCAGTAAATGCAGCTTTTTTTGAAAAAGGCTTATGTTAGGATCAAGTTTAGTATTTACAAATATGTAGTAATAGGATTTTAAGTTCGTAAGCTAGCAACCTGCCAGAGTGAAATATTTGGAGTTATGCTAATGACTCCTAATAAATTTATTTTTGACAAGAAGAACCAGAAATCAAAGTCTCTTAACAAGTTTGCAAAACAAAAAAAGCACAGTTCACTGTTTAGAAGAAATAACATCTCCAGTTTGTTATTTTCAGAAGGAACACACTACATTAAGGGAAACAGTTACTTGAAAGAATACATATATTTTAATAGCGTGTTTGTAACAACATGTTACTAACAAATAGACTGGTTTCACTTTTGCTTCAAACAGGGAAATATGAAAATCCTTAGCGCTTATTACTGATCAGAATTAACAGTTAACACATGGTGCTTGCTTTAGCTTGACTTGCTCTTACCCTTTTAATCCCTATAATATGTTGTGTTGCAAGTTGGTGTAAGTGGCAGTTAGAAATGGTGATGTGACCCTCACAGGGTTTCTTGGTTTTGAGCAAAAAAGAAAATCAAATGTGTATCTTCTTCAATCATTATACATTAACAATACGATGACAGAACAGAATACAAGCGAATGTCAAACTAGGTATGGAAAGAGAAAAAAAAGGGGCAGAAAGAAAAACGTAAGAGAGAAAGGACAAATAGACACATTTAAAATTTAACCAGCAACAATTATAATAATTTCTTTAGAAATTAGCAACTTTTACAAACTTTGCTCTGATTTCAGCTGATGTTGCAACATGACGTTAGATCCCAGAGTGTGAAATAAAATGGGGTAGAGAAGAGTATGTTGTCAGCAAAGAACTTTGAAAATTTAGAATTTTGATTAAGAATAGATAATTTCTAAGAGAGATCATTTATAAGGGATACAGATATAGATATAGCCTTGACAGATCATACATGTTGCTTTTTATTTAGTTGGTTAGGGATTAATCACAGAGACTTATTCCCATGTTGCTGCAATTTTTAAAAAAAACCTTAAATGAGAAAATGAAAAGGATCTAACTATGTATGAATTAGAATTTTCTCAAAACATGCACCAAAATAAAGTTTCAACTTGTTTCCCAACAGTACACATTAGTGAATGAAGTCCAGACAAAATAAATCTATTGACAAGAATGCTTCAATTTCTCAGTTCTAATAAACTGTAGATTTCTAACCAAACTCTCCTGGTTTGGAAGTTTTACAAACTACACTTCTGCTGTGGTAACTGATTCCTTGAACTGCTCTGAATCCTTCTTTGTGTAGATAAACTAAACTATCTTTGAAAGTCAAAATTGCTATATTTTAAATTGAACTGAAAAACTTGCTTCTGGACTGAATTCAAGCAACCTGCTCACCCTAGATTTTTTAAAATCTGGAAACAAAGCTTGTTTATTCTATTGCCATAAACACCACAGTATAAATATCTAAATACAGTACATCAAACTAATGTGGATGCTGATAACTCATCATCAAAATAAAAAAAGTGAAAAGCTCAGCAGATCTGGAAACATCTGTGGACAGAAATAATATTTAGATTGCAATACATTTGGAATTGAAAGGGATTGAAATATGTTGTCTGTTAAGCTATTGACAAAAGCAGGATAAGAGCAAGCAGAATAGGTAGTGACAGTTCCAGATCAAAAGACAATAGGGGTGCTAATGGTGGTGATTGAGATATAAAGCTGCAAAATAGATAATAAAGGTGGGTGTGACTAGCAGACAATAGGTAAACTTTGCCAACGTCAAAAGCTTGCAAACAAGCCATGGCAGAAGGGGTTAGGAAGGGGGAATACAATTATCAAAATGCTGGACAGTATTTATGCTCTGAAGTTGTTGAACTTTATCTTGAGCCTTGAAGGCTATAAAGTGCCTAAACATCTTCCCATTAACACTACAGGAGTTTACAGTTAGCTATTCTCTGAGCCATATTGGATTAGGTCACCATCCTGAAAGGATTCTGATAGTTTTTAAAAAGGAAACCCCTTTACAAAAGTAACAAATAGTCATTTGTCACAATTCTTAAATCCAAACTCAAAAAAAAGACATTAATTAAATATAAAATGCATGTGTTTCTTCACAACTTGCAGTTGCTAGCTGAATCAAATGACAAGATTTAATAACAAATAACAAAATTTAATGTTGTAGAACTTTTAGAACTAGACAAGTGACTATGAAAACATCTTTGACCCACATTGGATGGCGTTGTGGTTCAGTGGACTGCCTCACAACACCAGGGACCTGGGTTCAATTCCAACCTCAGATAACATTCTGTGTGGAGTTTGCACATTGTCCCTGTATCTGTGTGGGTTTCTTCTGTGTGTTCCAAGTTCTACCCACAGTCCAAAGATGTGGAGATTAAGTGGATTGGCAATGCAAATTGCTCGTAGAGTCCAGGGATGTGTGGGTTCGCCATGGGAAATGCAGGAATGGGGTGAGATGCTCTTCAGAGGTTGGTGTGCCTCGAATGGCCTTCCACACTGTAGTTATTCTATGAAATAACACTATTTTCCTTTGTAGTCAACATATACATTAAACTACAGAAAGTAATGTGACACCAGCTTTTAGTCCAACCAGTTTATTTGAAATTACACGTTTTTGGAGTGCTGCCCCTTCATCAGTTTAAGAGAAGAGAGCACTCAGGCATAGACTTCAAAATCAGAGAGATCAAAAGATCATACAAATGATGTGAGTGAAGTGTTGACAGGACGAATGAGAGGTTTGTGCAGGTGATCAAAAGTGTCAGATAATGTGAATAAAGTGTCAACAGCTGGTTAACAAGTGAAAGGATGACTTATAATCCAATTAATTGAGGCAGAGAGATAAATTTGAAAAATTAAAAATAAGGTGGTGCGAGAGACACACCAAATGACTGGAATAACATGTTAGGTTTAAGAGTTGGATGCCGAGGGTCTAACCATAACAACAAGTAATCCAAAACTGTATAAACTAATTAAGGCTGTGAGATCATAACAAGTTATGAATTTTATGGTATCAAAACAGGACAGTAAGGAAGATTTTACAGAATAGAATGGTGGGGTTATATGTAGCACAACATGAACCCAAGGTCATGTTTGAGTCCATCTTCACGGGTACTGAACTTGGCTATCAGTTTCTGCTCGGCAATGCTGCTTTGTGTATCTCAAAGACTGTCTTGGAGGACACTTGCTCAAAGATCAGAGGCTGAATGTTCTTGGCCATTGAAGTGTTTGTTGACTGGCAGGGGACATTCCTGTCTGGCGATTGTTGCGCGGTGTCCATTAGCATCTGCATGGTCTCACCAGTATAACATACTTCAGGGCAACCTTGCCTGCAGTGTTTGAGGTAGACAACATTGGCCAAGTCACATGAGTATCTGTTGTGTATATGGTGGGTGGTGTTTCCACGTGTGATGGTAGTATCCACGTTGATGGTCTGACATGTCTTGCAGAGATTGCCAAGACAGGGTTTCATGGTATTGTGGTCAGTGTTGTCCTGAAGACTGGGTCACTTGCTGCAAACAATGAGCTATTCAATGTTTGGTGGTTGTTTGGAGGAGAAGTGAAGGGATAGGGATGATTTTAGTGAGATGTTCGTCGTCATTGATGACATGTTGAAGGTTGCGAAGAACATGTTATCATTTCTCTGCTCCAGAAAAGTACTGAAGAATGAAGGGCACTCTCATGGTCATATCCTGTGTTTGTCTTCTGAGGAGGTCATTGTGGTCTTTTACTTGGCACGTTGGAACTGGTGATCAATGAGTTGACATGGTATCCCATTCTTAGAGGAGCATCTTTCAGCATCTTTAGGTGTCCATAATGTTCCTCCCCACCTGAACAGATCCTGTGTATGTGCAGGGCTTGTCCACAGGGGATGGCTTCTTTAACATGTTTAGGATGGAAGCTAGAGAAGTGCAGCATCCTGAGGTTATCTATGGGCTTGAATTGAGTGAGGTGCTGAGGTGCCCAACCTTGATGGAGATGTGTGTGTCCAAGAATGAGACTGAATCTGAAGCATAGTCCATGGAAAGTCTGATGGTGGAACGAAACTTGTTGATATCGTTGTGTTGTCATTTTAATGATTCCTCACCATGAGTCTAAAGGAAGAAAATGGCGTTGAAGTATCTGGTATATAGCATTGGTTGGAGGTCCCGTGAAGCAAAGAGGTCTTGCTCAAAATTGTACATGAAAATGTCGGCATATTGGGTTGCAAATTTGGTTGTATTGGCTGCTCAGTGTGTTTGGACGAAGAACCGGTTGTTGAAGGTTGAGAATGAAGCAGAGAATCGTAGGATGGCTTCTGGAAAATGGCAGTTGTTGGTGTTGAGTACTGAGGTTGTTGCAAAAATGCCATTTTTCTGGGGAATGCTGGTGTAGAGAGCCAAAATGTCCACAGTAATGCAGAATGTTCCTGGTTTGACTAGTCTGTGAGTGCTGGATTTCTGTAAAAAACATGTAGTGTCATGACAGAAGCTGGGGATCCTTGTCCAGTAGGTTTCAGCATGTCCTCAACATAGCCAGAGAGGATCTCGCCCATTGCCTGATGGGATGGGATGTCCAGGTGTGTTGGCTTTGTGTATTTTCGGAAGGCAGTGGAAGTTTCCTATGCAAGAAGTACACGGGATGAAAGGGTATAGGACTCTGAAGAGTCGACTGGTGTTTTCTTTGGTCCAATCGACAGGTAAGTTGCCTGTCATGTTCTTGGTTGTTCAATTGTCGGTACATTTCTTTGCAATAGTCTGTTTTATTCTGTATGACGAAAGGTCCTCCTTTGTCTGCTGGTTTGATGATGATTTTGCAGTTGGTCTTGAGAGCTTGGGTGACATCCTGTAATATTTGTGAGCATGACTGATGAATCGAGCATTGGCACATCTCCTGATGGCTTGAGCACATGTCACCTTCCAGAGGGGTCCAATTTGACTCTTTCTCCTGGTCATTGCACTGCAGATCTTTCTGTCGACTGCTCCAGTTCATTGCTGTCTCATTGGGGTCGCTGCTGATATTTGGAACTTGTAGAATAATTCCCAAAGCCTTATTCACCTGATGAATTCCTCTGTGTCTGCCATGAGAACAATGTATCCATTTTGGTAGTGGGGCAGAAATTGAGCCTTTGGTTGAGAAATCCGATTTCATCTGGCTGAAGGATGTGGTCAGACATGTTGACAATGGATTTCCCTGTGATGGTACCAGTTACCAACCGTGGTACCGGAGGTGGCTTGGTTACTGCTAGTGGGTGATGCCAGGTTTCTCCAATTTCCTGTTCTTAGTGTGAATGGTTTCATTGTATCTTCTGCTTGGCAATGTCTCAATAGCTGATCTGCTGTATTCTGAGTGCAAGCTGAGAACATGGACTCTATCCTGATTTCAAAGTTGTGGCATCTGCTGTACCCGATGATTGAGGAGTGTGCGAGATGTGCAATGGCAGAATTTCTCAGCATAGTCTATGTTGTTGGTCGACTTGAATGGGTTCAGGATCTGTAGTCCTTTTGGGATCTTCTCTGCTTTCTTGTATCTCTGTAGAAACTTAATACCTGTGTCGATATGCATGATCTTCTTGGAGATTCTCTCCACTTTAAACGGGCAGTTTGTGGTGTCGATGGTAGCCATGATGTAGAGGTGCCAGCATTGGACGGGATGGACAAGGTCAAACATCAATGACACCAGGTTATAGTCCAACAAGTTCATTTGAAATCACAAGCTTTCAGAGTGCTGCCCCTTCATCAGGTGAAGTGAAGAGAGCACCCAGACACAGATATTATCAGAGAGATCAAAAGATCATATAAATGGTGTCAGGGGAGTGTCAACCGGCCAAATGATAGGCTTTTGCAAGTGAACAAGAGTGTCAGATGGTGTGGGCTAAGAAGTGACAGATGGAGTTTAATTTACTTAAATGTGAGGTACTGCATTGAGGGAAAGCAGGACGTATATATTTAATGCTAAGGTCCTCTGGAGTGTTGTTGAACAAAGAGACCTTGGAGTGCAGGTTCATAGCTGCTTGAAAATAAAGTCACAGGTAGATAGGATAGTGAAGAGGGCATTTGGTATGCTTTCCTTTATTGGTCAGAATATTGAGTACAGGAGTTGGGAGGTCATGTTGCAGCTGTACAGGACATTGGTTAGGCCACTGTTTGAATATTGCGTGCAGTTCTGGACTCCTCCCTATCAGAAAGATGTTGTGAAACTTGAAATGGTTCAGAAAAGATTTACAAGGATGTTGCCAAGGTTGGAGGATTTGAGCTATAGGGAGAGGTGGAGTAGGCTAAGGCTGTTTTCCCTGGAACGTTGGAGGCTGAGGGGTGACCTTATAGAGGTTTATAAAATCATGAGGGACATGGATAGGTTAAATAGACAGTCTTTTCCCTGGGGCGGGGGCGTCCATAACTAGAGGGCATAGGTTTAGGGTGAGAGGGGAAAGATATAAGAGAGACCTAATGGGCAACTTTTTCATGCAGAGTGTAGTGTATTTATGGAATGAGGAAGTAATGGAGGTTGGTACAATTGCAACATTTAAAAGGCATCCGGAAGGGTGTATGAATAGGAAGGGTTTGGAGGGATATGGGCCGGTTGCTAGCAGGTGGGATTAGGTTGGGTTGGGACATCTGGTCAGCATGGACAAGTTGGACCATAGGGTCTGTTTCCATGCTGTACATTTCTATGACTATGACTCTATTAACAACTGAATAACAAGTGAAGGGATGATCTATAATCAAATTAATTAAGGCAGAGAGATAATTACAAAAAAGAATGCTGGAGACAAACCAAATGGCTGGAATAACATTCTAAGTATAAGAGTCACATGCCAAGGGTCTAACCAAAGTAACAAGTAATCCAAAATTGTACAAGTTAATTAAGGTAGAGAGATTTTATCAAGTTGTCAAGGTGACAGTGTCAAAACCAGACAGTAAGGAAGATATTACAGAACAGTATGGTGGGGTTACATGTGGTTAGAAATGAACCCAAGATCACGTTTGAGGTCCTTTTCATGGGTACAAAACTTGGCTATCAGTTTCTGCTGGGTGATTCTACATTGTTGTGTATCTCAAAGGCCACCTTGGAGGACGCTTACCTTTGACTGCTGAAGTGTTCCCTGACTGGGAGGGCACATCCCGCCATCAGACATACCATGGACTACTCCGCAGAATCAATTTCATTCTTGGACATAAGCATTACCATCAAGGATGGGCATCTCAATAACTCAAGGCCTAGAGGATCTGTTCAGACAAACACCTTTAGATGCTGAAAGACACACTCATAAGAATGGGAGATACCTTTTGCATGATCTGTTATCTCTCTGATTGTGAAGTCTGGGCCTCCGTGCTCTCTTCACTTTACCTGACAAACTGGCAGTGCTTCTAAAGCTTGTGATTTAAAATAAACCTGTTGGACTATAACCTGGTGTTGGGTGAGTTTTGACCTTGCCCACTGGCACCTCCACCTCATACAAAAGATTGTGGTAATTGTTGTAAAGTTATCGCACTTTTCATAGAATTACAGTTCTTTTAGTAGACAGTAGACTGTTGCTCCCATCTTCTAAATAGTTCCTATGCCTCAGTTTTAATGAGTAGTAACTTCAATTTATTTTTTCCAGATACTTTCCTCTGTTTTTGGAGAGTTTCTTAAATCCATAACTCACACCTACTCTGATGATTCTTCCTGCCTATGCCAGGACAAATCTTCCATAGTCCCTCAATGGTTGCAGCATATCTCACTTCGACAATGTATCATCACCCTCCCACAACCAACTGTGGTAGTTTGCAAAGTCAATCGTCTTCTCTCCTCTCACCACTGAAATGTATGGTTTATCTGTAATAATCATTAATTATTGCCTATAAGCTGATCTCAAAAATGGCATCCTTTGCACGATTTGCAGGGTAACGTGCAATATATTAATCTTGATTCCAGATAGAAATGTTAATTAATTATTTGGAACCTCAACTTCTTTACGTCTTAGATGGAAACAAACAGTGGATAGCACAAGTGTTATAACCTGATGCAACAATATTCTGGAACTTTGAGTGACTCATATCTACTTATTATAAATTCAGAGACTGATACGAATGACTATCTTGCACTTTCTTCTCAGTAAAATGACTTTCTATGATCTCTAACAATCAAATTACTGGCAGACTGCAGACAATTCACAATATCCTTTTGATTTTGATTTTTCTTTGTGCATGTTTCACTGGAGTCGTGTTGTGTGGAGAGACGGAACAGAATGAACAGCCAGCCCGGGTGGTTTGACTGCGAGTTCAGAGAAGGCAGCCAGTGGCGAGAACGGGAAAAGGCAGCCCCAGGCAGCCAGTGGGGTCCAATGCATACCTAGCGATCAAAGGCTGCAAGCAGATCCTGTCCAGGCACGCTCTGGAGGCAGCAGGAGGAGATCGGATGCAGCAGCTTCAGCGGCAGCAGCAATGACAATGAGTGGGTCCAGAGTGTGGACTTTGTTGTTCAGAATTGAATCCAACACAGGAAGGGCGAGCAGCGATGGAAGTTCCTGGGTATCTGCAGCAGTAGTGTGAAGAACAGGCAGCTGAGGTCTCCCAGAGAGGGAGCTAAGTAGAGGAGATTGGAAACCTATTATGACTAAACATCAAGAAAGACTGCTGAACCTTTAACTTGGATAATTAGATTAGATTACTTACAGTGTGGAAACAGGCCCTTCGGCCCAACATGTCCACACCAACCCACCGAAGCGCAACCCACCCAGACCCATTCCTCTACATTTACCCCTTCATCTAACACTATGGGCAATTTAGGATGGCCAATCCACTTAACTTGCACATTTTTGGATTGTGGGAGGAAACCGGAGCACCTGGAGGAAACCCACACAGTCACGGGGAGAATGTGCAAACTCCACACAGAGAGTCGCTTGAGGCGGGAGTTGAACCCGGGTCTCTGGTGCTGCAAGACAGCAGTGCTAACCAATACGCCACCGTGCCGCCCACTTATTTCTTTAATTTTCTAATTTATATTAAGAAAGTCTTTAATATTAACTATTACCTGATTTCTTTATTTTTCTATTTATACTACAATGATATGTAATGCTTAACATTTTATCTTTGTTTTGCTACTTTGTACCTAAATTTTTTGTACTTAGGTACCTTTGTATGTAAGATGATGCCATACGTGGTGACATTGTACATGTTTCATTGTACTCCTGTACTTCTGTACTTGAGTACACATGACAATAAAATCTAAATACTTCCTGTCAAAATATAATGATTCTTTAAAGCTGATGATGAAAAGCTTTAATGAAATGAAACTTCATACTTTTAGTAATCATTTTTCAGTACCAAATAAATTGACTGATAATAACCAACGTTATGATTTTGTTGAGGAAGTACTTAGGTTCAAAATTACTTCAGTCCAAATTTGCTATGCAATAACAGGGAAGTCATACTGCTGGGTAGTTTGTGAAGATGGCTGCAAGCAGGCACAACATCAACAGCAACTTTTAACTTCCATTTCTAGTTTTATTTATTCATGGGATGTGGCAATTGCTGGTTGAGCCAACATTTATGGTCCATCCCTAAATGCCTTGAGAAGATGGTGTTGAAGTGCCCTTTGAGCTGCTGCAGATCACTTGGTGTAGGGAGGGATTTTGACCCAACAACACTTAAGGAACTGTGACACATTTTCTAGTCAGGATGGTGACTGCTTGAAAGAGAACTTGCATTAGTGGTACTCCCATAATCTACTGCCCTTGTCCTTCTAGATGGAAGTGGTCATGGATTTGAAAGGTGTTGTCTAATGAGCTTTGGTCATTTTTGGCAGTATATCTTGCAGGTACTGCTACTAAGTATCAGTAGTGGAGGGAATGATTCTAGATAGAAATGCAATTTAAATATTAAACGTTTGTAGATGAATGGCCAATCAAGCTTTGTCCTGGATAGTGTCAAGCTTCCGGAGTGTTGTTGAAATAGCACTCATTAAGGAAAGAGAGGAGTACTCCATCTCATTTCTCACTTGTGTATACTAGACAGTGGGTAGACTTTAGGGAACCAAAAGGTAAATTACACACTGCAGGATTCCAGCCGTCAGACCTGCTGGTGTGGCCAAGTGCTTAAATGACTCGTTCAAGTTGTGGTCAAAGGTAATCCCTAGGCTGTTGATAAAGGAGAATTCCACGATGGTGTTACAGTTGAATTTCAAAGAACAATCATTAGATTTTGTTGTTTTGGAGACGGCCATTGCCTGCAACTTGTGTTGTGTGAATGCCGCTTGCCCTTGTCAGCTCAAGCCTCGATATTGTCCAAATCCTGCTGCATTTGGTCATGGCTGTCTCAGAATCTGAGGAGTCATGAACATTGTGCAGTCATCAGGAAACATTCCCACTTCTAATGTTGTCTAATGAGCTTTAATGCATGGAATGTGTTGCCAGCTGAGGTGGTGGAAGCGAAGTCATTGGGGACACTTATACGACTGCTGGACATGCACATGGATAGCAGCGAGTTGAGGGGTGCGTAGGTTAAGTTACTATATTGTACATTAGGATTTGGCACAACATCATAGACCTAAGGGCCTGTTCTGTGCTGTACTTTTCTATGTTCTATATTCTGACCCAATGATAGAGGGAAGGTCATTGATAGTTGGGCCAAGAGCATAACCCTGGGGAACTCCTGTAGAGATATTCTGCAGCTGAGATGACTGATCTCCAACCATCAGATCCATTCTCCTTTGTGCCAGGTATCATTCCAACCAGTGGAGAGATTTTTCTTGATTTCCATTGACTCCAGTTTTGCTAGAGGTCCTTGATATCACACTCATTCAAATGTGGTCTTGGTGACAAGGGCAGACACTCGCATCTTCCCTTGAATTACTACCATGCCCCTGGCCTGGTATTTGTGCATAAATAAAGGTAAGCGCTATTAGCCAGTAGATGTTGGCCCATTAATTAGAGCATGTCCAAGTTATATGAACGCTTGCTCAACTGAGTGTGAGATAAAAAATAGTTTAAAGGGGAGTGAATATAGTCAAGACTTTCTGTAAAGCTTGGATTTATTGAGTTAGCAGTGGGAATGTTTCCTGATGACTGTACAATGTTCATGATGGTATTAATGTGATGATTTTCATGCAGGAGATTCATACAATATACTCTGTACTTATTTCGAATAAAAGACAATAATAGCAAATAGTTAGCTCATATTTTTCATAGTGAATTTGCCTGCTAAGTTTCTATCTGTTTTAGCTGCAGATATTTTCTATATCCTTATGTCAACCATAGAAGCACAATTACTCAAAGACAATAAGTTTAAGAGAGTAAGAGCACTTAATCCAACATGACAGATTTATGCCATGCATGGAAGCTCACCTCCTGAAGACTTGTCTGGAAAACTTCCAGTGATATCCCAGAGCTCTTAAGTTCTGGACCATTTAATACTTGGTCATGTATTAGAACAAGTCTTATTTTACAAGCAATCTTGATGACAACAATTAATCATTTTAAACTAATGTTCTCTTTCAGACTACTGTACTTACTTACCAACTTTCTCTTTGAGTGAAATAGATGTTCCATTTCAAAATACTTCAGCTAACACTAATTTCCTATGTGGAAAAATGTGTTCACTTTGTAATTTAAGAAATGATAAATCTGCTTTACAAATAGAATCAGAATGAAACAGGATAAAGAAAAGGAGTTTCAAACAGTGAAATCATTTTGGATGTTCATATCTGTCCAAGATTGGAGTGTCATGATAGAGCTAGTGTAAAAGAAGTTAGTGCAAAAGATTGGAAATAGAAGCTATTGGGAATTGTATGGAAGTGGAAGGCATCTAAGTTGGGAGCATAAAAATAAGAGGTTATCTACAATTCCAGCAGATGAGTTGAAATTTCAAGTGCTTCAAGTTCATCCAAGCTCATCTTTAAATAAAAAGAGAATATGTCCTTAGGAAATGAATTAAACTGTTTCTTGCTGGAGCTACACGACCAGGTAAGCTGTATCAGGGTGTCCTGATTCTGATGCATCCTGTCAGATGTGGGAGATTAGGGAGTATTTTCATGTTACTGCAGGAAGTGTGTTTTGCTGCAAATCCTATTGGGTTGTATGGATCGGTTGGAGTGGCAGTTAGAGGCAATGAGGAATTTACAGAAGCTAGGGGGTGTGAGAAATGGCAGATGCAGGAGGGAAGATAAACGGGAGATACAATCAGGGAGATGAGTTACCTCCAAGAAAGATAGGAGAGGGAGGCAGCACATGCAGGAGTCCCCTGTGGCTATCTCCATCTCAAACAAGTATGCTGTTTTGGAACATGTAGGGGTGATGGACTGGGCACTGACAGCCAGGTTTCTGGTACCGAGACTGGCTCTAATGTAATGAGAGGTACGTCAGCTTCCAAGTGATCAATTGTGATAGGGTCTCTCTATTCAGAGGCACAGACAGACATTTCTGTTGCTGACAGCAAGACATCTGAAAGTTGTGTTGCCTCCCTGGAGTCTGTATCAAGGATATCTCAGAGACAGTGCAGAATATTCTCAAAAGGGAGAGGGACCAGTAGGAGGTCATTGTACAGATTGGAATTAACAATATTAGAAGAGAGAAGGATGAGATTCTGCGGACAGAATATAGGACATTAGGCACGAATTTAAGAAAGGAAATCTTTGAGGGTTGAGTCATAGAGTCATAGAGATGTACAGCACAGAAACAGACCCTTCAGTCCAACTCGTCCATGCTGACTCGATATCCCAAACCAATCTAGTCCCACCTGCCAGCACCTGGCCCATATTGCTCCAAACCCTTCCTATTCATTTAACCACCCAGATGCCTTTTAAATGTTGCAACTGTACCAGCCTCCACCACTTCCTCTGGCAGCCGATTCCACACACATACTGCCCTCTATGTGAAAAAGGTGCCCCTTAGGTCTCTTTTATATCTTTCCCCTCTCACCCTAAAATTATGCCCTCTAGTTCTGGACTCCCCCACCCCAGGGAAAAGTCCTTATCTATTTATCCTATCCATGCCCCTCATGATTTTATAAACCTCCTCAAGATCACCTCTCAACCTTCGACGCTCCAAGGAAAACAGCCCCAGCCTATTCAACCTCTCTCTATAGCTCAAATCCTCCAATCCTGGCAACACCCTTGTAAGTCTTTTCTGAACCCTTTCAAGTTTCAAAACATCCTTTTGATAGGAAGAAGACTAGAATTGCACACAATATTCCAAAAGTGGCCTAACCAATGTCCTGTACAGACGCAGCATGACCTCCCAATTCCTGTACTCAATACTCTGACCAATAAAGGAAAGCTTACCAAAAGCTTTCTTCACTATCCTATCTACTGCGACTTTACTTTCAATGAGCTATGAACCTGCACTCCAAGGTCTCTATCTTCAGCAACACTCCCCGAGACCTTACCATTAAGTGTATAAGTCCTGCTAAGATTTGCTTTCCCAAAATGTAATACCACATATTTATCTAAACTAAACTCCATCTGCCACTTCTCAGCCCATTGGCTCATCTGATCTAGATCCCATTGTAATATGAGGTCACCTGCTTTGCCATCCACTACACCTCTAATTTTGGTGTCATCTGCAAATTTACTAACTGTAAGTCTTAAGCTCACATTCATGTCAGCTTTATAAATGATAAAAAGTCGTAGACTCAGCACCGATCCTTGTGGCACTCCACTGGTCACAGGCTTTCAGTCTGAAAAACAACCCTCCACCACCACCCTCTGTCTTCTACCTTTGAGCAAGTTCTGGATCCAAATGGCTAGTTCTCCCTGTATTCCATGAGATCTAACCTTGCTAACCAGTCTCTCATGGGGAATCTTGTCCATCACCTTACTAAAGTCCAGTTAGATCACATCTACTGCTCTGCCCTCATCAACACTCTCTGTTACTTCTTCAAAACACTCAATTAAGTTCATGAGACATGATTTCCCATGCACAAAGCCATGTTGACTATCCCTAATCAGTCCTTGCCTTTGCACATACATGTAAATCCTGTCCTCAGGATTTCCTCCAACAACTTGCCCACCACCAACCTCCGGTTCACCGGTCTATAGTTCCCTGACTGGTATGGTTGGGAAAAGGAGCAAAAGAAACAGTCAGGGCACTCAAGAACAAAACAGAGAATGACACAGGACTGATGAATTAAATTGCATTTATTTCAATGCAAGCAGCCTAACAGGTGAACTCAGGGTGTGTTTGGGAACATAGGACTGGGATATCATAACTATTACAGAGACGTGCCTCAGAGATTATCAGGACTGGCAATTTAATGTTTCATGGTATAGTTGCTATAGGAAGGACAGAAAGGCGGGCAAGAAAGGAGGGGGAGTGGCATCTTTGTTTAGGGATAACAATACAGCTGTACTTAGGGAGGAAATTCCTGGGAATACATCCAGTGAACTGAGAAATAAGAAAGGGATGATCACCCTATTGGGAGTGTACTATAGATGTCCCAATAATCAACAGGAAATTGGAAATTCAAAAGTAAATTATCTGTAAGGATGGTAATGGTAGGGGATTTAAACTTTCCAAACATAGACTGGGGCTGCCATAGTGTTAAGGGCTTGGAATGGAGAGGTATTTGTTCAGAGTGTACAAGTAAGTTTTCTGATTCAGTCTGTAGATGTACCCACCAGAGAAGGTACAAAAACTGATGTACTCTTGGGAAATAAGGCAGGGCAGGTGACCGAGGTGCCATTGGCCGAGCACTTTGGGGCAAGGGACCATAATTCTATTAGTTTTAAAATAGTGATCGAAAAGGATAGGCCGGATCTAAAAGTTAAAGATCTAAATTGGAGGAAGGCTAATTTTGATGGTTTTGGGCAAAAACTTTCAGAAGTTGATCCAGGGCGGTTGAAAAATTGGAAGCCTTCAAAAATGAGATAACAAGAGTTCAGAGACAGTATGTTCCTGTTATGGTGATGGGCAAGGCTGGTGGGTGTAGGGAATGCTGGAAGACGAGAGAAATTGGTTTGGTCAAGAACAAGAAGGAGGCATGTGTCAGGTATAGAAAGCAGAGATGGTGTGAATCTCAGGAACAGATTAAAGGCAGTAGAGCAGACTCAAGAAGGAAATCAGGATGGAAAAAAGGGGACATGAGATAGCTTTGGCAAATAAGGTTAAGGAGAATCCAACAGGATTCTATAAATACATTAAGAACAAAAGGGTGACTAGGGAAACAAAGGCTCCTTAAAGATCAGCAAGGCTTCCTCTGTATGGAACTGCAGGAGATGAGGGAGAATCTAAAAGAGTATTTTGCATCAGTGTTTACAAGGTGAAGGGTATAGAAGATAGAGAACAGGGAGGAATACATTGTAGCATCTTGAAAAATGTCCATATTTCAGAGGAAGAGGTGCCACATGTCTTAAAAGGTGGATAAATCCCTGGGACCAGATCAGAGGTACTCTGGAACTCAATGGGAAGCTAGGGAAGTGATTGCTGGGCTCTTTGCTGAGATATTTGGATCATTGGTAGCCGTTGGTGAGGTGTTGGAAGATTGGAGGTTGGTTAACATGCTGCCACTATTTAAGAAAGTGGTAAGGAAAAGCCAGGGAACAATAGACCGGTGATCCTGACTTTGATAGTGGGCAAGATGTTGGAGGCAATCCTGTGAGACAGGATTTACATGTGTTTGGAAAGGCAAGGACTGATTGGGGATAGTCAACATGGCTTTGTGCATGGGAAATAGTGTCTCACTAACATGATTGAGCATTTTAAAGAATTACTAAAGAGAATTGATGAGGGCAGAGTGGTAGACATGGACTTCAGTAAGGCATTCGATGAGGTTCCTCATGGTAGACTGGTTACCAAGGTTAGATCACATGGAATAGAGAGAGAACTAGCCATTTGGATACAGAACTGGCTTGGAGGTAGAAGACAGATGTTGGTGTTGGACGGTTGTTTTTCACACTGGAGGCCTGTGACCAGTGGTGTGCCATAAGGATCAGTGCTGGGTCCGCTACTTTTTGTCATTTCTATAAATGATTTGGGTGTCAACATAGGAGGTATAGTTGTTTGCAGATAACACCAAAATTGGAGGTGTAGTGGACAACAAAGAAGGTTTCCTCAGAATACAACAGGATCTTGATCAGATGGGCCAATGGACTGAGAGGCAGATGGAGTTTATTTTAGATAAATTTGAGGTGCTACATTTTGGAAAGGCACATCAAGGCAGGACTTTTACACTTAATGGTAAGGTCCTAGGGATTGTTGCTAAACAAAGAGACCTTGGAGTGCAGGTTCATAGTTCCTTCAAAGTGGAGTCACAGGTCGATAGGATAGTGAAGTATGCTTTCCTTTATTGGTCAGTGCTTTGAGTATAGAATTTGCGAGGTCATATTGCAGTTGTACAGGACACTGGTTAGGCCACTTTTGGAATATTATGTGCAATTCTGGTCTCCCTACTATAGGAAGGACGTTGTGAAACTTGAAAGGATTCAGAAAAGATTTATAAGGACGTTGCTAGGGTTGGAGGATTTGAGCTAGAGGGAGACACTGAATAGGCTGGGGATATTTTCCCCGGAATGTTGGAGGCTGAGGGTTGACCTTATAGAGGTTTATAAAATCATGAGGGGCATAGATAGGGGAAATAGACAGGGTCTTTTTCCCAGGTAGTGGAGTCCAAAACTAGACGGCATGGGTTTAAGTGAGAGGGGAAAGATTTAAAAGGGACCTAAGGGGAAGCCTTTTCACACAAAGGATCGTGCATATATGGACAAGCCGCAGGAGGAAGTGATGGAGGCAGCTGTAATTACAACATTTAAAAGGCATCTAGATGGGTACATGAATAGGAAG
Source organism: Chiloscyllium punctatum (assembly GCF_047496795.1). NCBI lineage: Eukaryota > Metazoa > Chordata > Chondrichthyes > Orectolobiformes > Hemiscylliidae > Chiloscyllium > Chiloscyllium punctatum. The sequence goes on from NC_092748.1 coordinate 76,937,916, forward strand.
AGTTTGGAGGAATTTCACCAAATGCTCGTAAATGGGATTAGATTTTTTTTAGAATCCCGACAGTGTGGAAACAGGCCCTTTCTTTAACTTGTGACAATATTGTGATTGGTCCTTTGTTGCTCACAGTAAAGAGTAGTTAATTACATTTTACTTTCTTCAGCAATATAGAGCCATATGATTAAAAGATCTTAAATCTTTGCTGCAACCAACCTAGGAGGTTGAAAAAAACAGGAGCAGGTTCACATATCCTTAGCTAGTCATAACACTCTTAATGTTGTTCATTTAACATTGATACATTGACAAGGAGATTGCAGAAAGAAGAATTTATTACAACTATTTAAAATGTCAATCAATCAAAATCAAAAGCTCCGTCCAGTTGTCAAAATAGAACCTTTGCTGAGAAAAATCTTTTCAGTCTGGGCTTACAGCCAAGCATGCATAATGAGGTAATATATTAAAAGATTTATTACTTTGGGCCTCAGACTCTAGGGATGCCCCTCAGGGCACTGTTTGCATTCCCAGAAGTGGCCACTATCACCAACAGTACAGCTGGAACTGGAGAGCTGATGGCCATTAGTTCTCGAGGCTGACACTTCCCTGCAGAGGCAGAACATTCCCCAGACAAAACATCGAAATGTGTAAAACTTAGATGCGGGTAAAAGTCACAAGTTTAGCCAATTAACAGCCTGACAGTTGTAAAATCTGCCTTGGTATGGATTCTTTGGAACTTCACACAAGCTCAGGCTCAAGTACCAGATAATGTTTAAACAACATTCATTTACAGACTGCACACAATGGTGTTGCTACAGAGCAGCATGCTCGAAGCTGTACAGGTTATAATCTCCTAGTGGAGCTAGCACATGACTGCTGAAGTCACAGTTATATTACTACTCACTTGGCGGAAGGAGTGCTGTGGGAGAAGTAGTATCTGATCTGTGGGCAATTGGCAGCAGTACTGGGAAAGTGGGGTGCTGTTCAGTTTGGTCAGTCTATAACTGAATCACGCTGAGTTCCTGTGAACTGCATAACTGGGGATGTAGAACGGGGGTTAAACTAAATAGTGGGGTCATGGGATCAAAGATGGAAAGATATGGTATATCAAAGTTTTCAAGATAAGGGAAGAGAGGAAAATATTATATGGAAATGATGGTCAGAGAATGGCAGGAAAGGGCAGGGAAAAAAAACCTAGGATTGCACCAATAGGACTACATATTTATGAAGATACTGGTCACAGGCCTCCAGTCAGAAAAATAACCCTCCACTACCACCCTCTGTTTCCTACCTTCAAACCAATTTGGTATCCAATTGATTAGCTCCTCCTTGATCACATGATCTAATCTGTCTAATCTGTGTACAATGCAGAACCCTGTCGAACGCTTTGCTGAGGTTCATATAGACAACACCTACCATTTTGTCTCCATCAATCTTCTTTGTCACCTCTTCAAAAAATAACTCAATCAAGTTAGTGAGACAAGATTTCCCATGCACAAAGCCATGGTGAATGTCCTTAATTAGTCGCCTTTTCAAATGTATATAAATCCTGTCCCTCAGAATCCCCTCCAACAACTTGCCCACCACTGATGTAAGGTTTATCAGTCTATAATTCCCTGGCTTTTCCTTCCAGCCTTTCTGAAATAATGGTACCACATTAGCCAAACTCCAGTCTTCTGCCACCTGTGCCTATCAATAATACAAATATCAAGATGCCTAACAATCTCTTCCCAGCTTCCCACAAAGTTCTGGGAAATACATGATCAGTTCCCAAAGATTTATCTCCATTTATGTTTTATGAACTCCAGCATCACCTCTTCTGTATTATTAACTCTTTTCAAGGCATCACTATTTATTTTCCCTCATCCCCTAGCTTCTATGTCATTGTCCACGGTAAATACTGATACAAAATACTATTTTAGTATTTCACCCTTCTCCTGCAGTTCCACACATAGGTAGTCTTGCAAATTTTTAAGGGGCCCTATTCTTTCCCTAGTAACTCTTCTACCCTGAATGTATTTGTAGAATTTCTTTGGAGTCTCTTTAACACTTTTTGCCAAAAATATCTCATGTCCCTTTTTTATTCTCATGATTTGCCTCTTAAGTATACTCCTGCTACCCTTGTTCTCTTCTCAGGATTCAATAATTCCTAGCCTTCCATACCTGATATATGTCTCCCTTTTCTTGACCAGAGACTCAATTTCTCTAGTCATCCAGCAATCCCTACACCCACCAGCCTTGCATCTCATACTAACAGGAACATACTGTCCTTGAACACTTGTTATCTCATTCTTAAAGGCTTCCCACTTTCCAACCATCCCTTTACCTATGAATAACCTTCCCACATCAATTTTTGAAAGTTCCTGTCTAATACTGTCAAAACTGGCCTTGCTCAAATTTAGAAATTTAACTTTTTGATCTGTTCTATCTTTTTCCATAACTATTTTAAAATTAATAGAATTATGATCACTTCTCCCAAAGTGTTCCCCCCTGCTGACACCTCAGTCACTTGCTGTTTCTTATTCCCCAAGCCCTTAACACTTTGACAGTCCAAGTCTACATGTGGAAAGTTAAAATCCCCGACCATTACAACCCTATTTTTCATACAAGTTTCTTGAGATCTCCGAATATATTTGCTTCTCAATTTCCTGCTTATAATACAATCCCAACAAGGTTATCATCTCTTTCTTATTTTAAATTCCACCCATATAACTTCACTGGGCAATCACCCATGAATATCCTCCCTAAGTACAGCCAATGTTCCTATACCAAAAATGGCACTCTTCTCCTCTCTTGCCTCCCTTTCTATCCTTCTATACCCAGAAACATTAAGCTGCCAGTCCAGTCTATCCCTGAGCCAAGTTTCTGTAATAGCTACGATATCCCAGATTCATATTCCCAACAATGCTCAAAGTTCACCTGCCTCTCCTCTTATATTGAAGTGAATGCAGTTTAGTTGTTAAAAATCACACAACACCAGGTTATAGTCCAACAGGTTTAATTGGAAGCACACTAGCTTTCGGAGAATTTATAGCAAAAATTTGCTGTGTGATGTAACTGAAAGTATACATTGAAAAATTGATTGTCTGTTAAGCCTTTCATCTGTTAGAATACAGTGATAGTTTCACTTCTTTCATGTGTAAATCACAAAACCTGGAAGGTTCTTAGAGTCGATATTTGTAAAAGTATTTTAAACTTCCACCCCAGACGATACACATACAGACAGATAAAGACCCACATGCACACATATATTTTGTGTGGTGAATTTGTACTTGCAGAGTTACATTGCACTTTGCTCAAAAACTGCATACATTCATGTAGAACTCTGAGCTCAAAAACTGCATGAATTTATGTAAAACTCTGTTATCTCACTTTTTAGATTAGAATCAATCTAAACATCAGGTCATAGACAGAGAACGGAGGGGGCTAACACCTTCAACATATTGTCTAGCTATCACCATTGTTAACAGCTAACCCGAGAATGCAACTTTTTAAAAAAAGGGTTTTGTAATTTCAGTTACATCACACTGCAAATTTTTGCTGTAAATTCTGTGTTACGATTGAGCCCTCCACAATCACCTGATGAAGGAGCATCGCTCTGAAAGCTAGTGTGCTTCCAATTAAATCTGTTGGACTATAACCTGGTGTTGTGTGATTTTTAACTTTGTACACCCCAGTCCAACACCTGCATCTCCAAATCATGGCAGTTTAATTGATCAGTCTTAGCTTGTCCTCATTCCAGAAGAAGGGCTTATGCCCGAAACGTTGATTCTCCTGTTCCTTTGATGCTGCCTGACCTGCTGCGCTTTTCCAGCAACATATTTTTAAACTCTGATCTCCAGCATCTGCAGTCCTCACTTTCTCTTAGCTTGTTCTCTGTCAAAGTAAAATTTCTTGATGTAATGGTTAACATATTAGCATGGCTAGAAGATTAGCTGGCTGGCAGGAAACGTAGCATGCAGAACTGGGTCTTTGTCTGATTGGCCGAATGTGACAAATGGAGTCCCACAAGGGGTTTGTGTTGAGACTGCAACTTTTAACTCACTACATCAACGACATAAATGAGGGAGTAAAGGCACAGTGGCTAAATTTGCAGTTGACATCAAGATAGATAGGAAAGTATGTTTTAAAAAAGATATAAGGAAGTTGCAGACTGGTTTAGTGTGTGGGCTAATACCTGAAAATTATATATACTATGGGAAAATGTAAGGTTGTTCACTTTGACAGGAAGAAGAAAGTGTATTATTTAAATGGAGAATGTCTGAAGAATTGAAAGGCGGAGAGGTTTAAAGATTTATATTCAGAGATTGGCATAAAAGTAAGGACATTCTTCCTTCAGTTACACAGGTCATTGTTAAGATAACATCACACGTGCTGGTGTGCAGTTTTGGCCTGCTTAGTTAATGAAATATGTAAAAGCACTGGAGACAATTCAGAGGAGAATTACTCAATTAATACCTGCAATAAAAAGAAATGTTGGACAGGCTACTGGAAATTAAGATGGGTATCCTGATTAAAGTGCATGAAATCCTGATTATCTTGACAAGATGGATGTGGAAAGGATATTTTTCACTTGCAGGTTAGTCCAGAAATATGGAAGCTTTCTTTTAAAGCAAGTGTTTGTTCTTTCAGGAAAGAGATGAGGAAATTTTAATTTTCCCTGCTAGAGTCCTGTACAAGTTTGGAACATCTGCCTCAGAGGATAGTGGAGCCAGGGTCATTTATTATTTTTAAGACAGAGGTGGGTAGTTTTTTTTTGGTCAGGAGAATCAAGGTTAATGGAAATAGTTTGAAATATGGAATTTGAAACAAAGACAGATAAGTCATGATCTTATTTAACAGTACAGGTTCAGGGGCTGAGTGGTGTACTTCTGCTCCTATTTCATAGGTTTGGTATATATGCCAACCCAAACACCATTATTTTGTGTTACAGCATATTAAAGTGTATTGGCGCAGAGTTTGCATTCAGCACTGTCAGTGCTGGCGATTGTAAATTTACCTGCTTTGTTGGGGTTCAGGGATAACTTCAATTTTCAGCTGATGCATAAGTCTACCCTCACAAGGATGTGTGAGGCCGAGCAACAAAGTATATTCCCAATAAAGCCACACCCCTAATGATGTCATAGATAAAAACACAACCCTTGAGGTCAGTTTTTGGTTCAAAGGCAGGTAAATGCTGTGTGTACTTTTAAATACTTTAAGAGAGCCCTACATAATTTAAATGGTTTTAATGGTTTTAGAGTGATAAAGATATACAGCACTGAAACAGACCCTTCAATCCAATCCAACTTGTCCATGCTGTCCAAATATCCTAAATAAATCTAGGCTCATTTGCCAGCATTTGGCCCATAACCCTTTTATTCAACCCTTCCTATTCAAATACCCATCTAGATGCCTTTTAAATGTTGTAACTGTACAGCCTCCACCACTTTCTCTGGCAGCTCATTCCATACATGCACTTCCCAGGTGATCACTGCCTTTGGCTGTCTTCTTCGTTTTTAAAGTGCCATTGTTTTGATATTTTTTGTCCAAAGTTCCAAAACCATGCAATAGCTTATAAAACTGTAATTACTGCTCCTAGAATTTGAAGAAATCCCTTTCAACACTGACAAAAACCTTAAAAAAGGAGCAGCTCTTACAGCCACAACTTTTTTCCATCGTCCATCTTGGGTTACCCAGAGCTTTAAAATACTTTTACAAATATCGACTCTAAGAACCTTCCAGTTTGACTCAAAATTTATTCACTCTTCAATTTTTAGTAGTTTTAGCAGCTCAGTTTAATTACTTTTATCCTTTTGCACATAAGAACTTACATGAGCACTGAGAAATTCTGTTTTTTCCTTTATCTCTGAAATCTCTGTTTAATTTAATCCCCTTTATCTCCCTTGCCTTTGACCAGCATTTCAGCTCAATATCTTTCCCAGTTTTTCCCATGGAGTTGTACTCTCTTCTACTCTCTTTTCCCAGCCATTTGCCACTTCTTCATGGTGGAGCTGATTGAGATGCAGGGTTTGAGAGATTATAGTCTCTGAATGCCAGCAATAGTAGATCCAATTTATCATTGAATTTTGGGACTGGAAAGCACCAGTGCCATGAGGATTACCTCAAGACAAAATTTATTGAGCATTAGGAGCGAGGGCAGTGTAATCACAAGACAGAGGAACAACTGGCTGGCTCTGCCTTTAGATTGAGAGTTGAGACTGAACAAATAACAGAGAATTTATTTATTGGCAGTCTCTTGCAGATGAGAATGTCTCTCTTCCACTCTCAGGGTGAGTCCGTTGGTGGCTTAACAGAATAAATTGGCTTCTGCAAGCTCTGTTATACTTGGGGCAGAAAGTGATCATGGGAAGAGGTGAGTAGGGTTTTGGTGTGGCAGCTTGTTCCTTATGCTGTTTCCACCTAGCTTCTGTTTTTACCCTGTTGCAAGTCTCGAGATGTTTCCCAGATGCTCCTCAGCTTTGGACTGTTTTAAGCCATTTCATCAGTGAGGCCTTGAGGATGTCACTGAAGTGCTTCCTCTGTCCACTGGGGCTCACCTACCATTTTGAACCTGGGAATAGAGCACCTACTTGGGAGTCTCGTGCCAGGGAATAGACATAACTTCAATTCTGCATGAGATTCGGCTGAGCAGTTGTCTGCTGTTGGTACCATAAACCTTAGACCATTACTCTCGGTCATTTGATTGTCACCATCTAAATGAAGAAGATGCTCCTCAGAACTCGAACATGCTAATTTTTGGATAATTGGACATTTACTGTTAGGTAGTTCAGATAATTATGTAGAACTTGATTTCATGCACTCATGCCTAACTATCAGCACTACATATTCTGATAACCATGATTTGGAGACGCTGGTGTTGGACTGGGGTGTACAAAGTTAAAAATCATACAACACCAGGTTATAGTCCAACAGGTTTATATTTTTCTCCACAAAGACCTGATGAAGGAGCAGTGCTCCAAAAGCTAGTACTTCTAAATAAGCCTGTTGGACTATAACCTGGTGTTGTGTGATTTTAACTTTATTCTGATAACATTAAACTAAGACAGCCATTTGTATATCACTTGGAATAATTCAGATTTAACACATTATTGCTAAAAAAGACATTAAATAAAGATGAAAATAAAAGGCCTGAAAATCAATTTGTATACATATCCAGTAGTAAACAGATAGTATGATATTTATGAAAATTTTGCCAGGAATAGAAAACTGTAGCTAAAGATGGATTAAATCAGCTGGTATTATATTTTTTGGAACAGATGAGGATGAGGGGGTATTTAAAATTGTGAAAGGCCAGATAAACTAGATACACAGGACCTATCTCCCCTACTGAAAATTTAATAACTGGGTAGCATGGGGTTTTAAATAATTAGGAGGAGGATTAAAGGAGAGTTGATAAGAAATGTTTTTAACCAAAGGGTGGTATCAGTCTGAAACTCATACCCTAAAAGGTATGCTGCATTTAAAAATCACGCAGATATACATCTGAAACACCAAAATCTACAGGAGTATAGACCAAGATTTAGAGATTAGCATTGGTTGATGTAATTTTTTTTACTGGCTGGTACAGTCACAATGGGCTTGCTGTGGCATAAATTTTGAAAGCTTATATACCCTTTACAACATACAGTTTTATTTGTCAATCATAGAACCACAAGAAGCCTTGCATCATGACAGAATTCAATTTGAACATCTTCATAAATTCAACAGGATGGTTAAGATTATCAGAAATGAGTCAATAACTTCAAGAAAATCTCAAAAAACAAATGAAATAACAGCAATCATCATCATATCCAAGGGAAGAAAAGACTTAAGTGACCAGAGAAGATTATGATAAACATGTTGATCAAGCCTGGTAAAAGCAGTTTTTCAACTGATCCAACAGTTTTCTGGTTTTCTTAGAGGAGTTTTTGTTTTTAAAAAGCAATAATGCTCTAAAATGAATGGACTGATTATAATGGTCCTCCATTTTGAAGTATACAAGATGAGTTGGATCAGTATACCTCATTCACCAGTTTTGTCCGTCTGGAAATTTTGTCTGTATTTATTGGGCAATCATTCCATTAAGGATGAGCATGGAAAGGTAGGTTTCAATAGTATTTTGTATGAGAAGACAAGTGTTTAAAATTAATGAATTCCATTCCATATGCTCTACATCAGTTTTTGCACGGTGTGCCATGGCACACTGATATGCTGTGAGAACTATCTAGCTGTACCATGAAATTTTGTACAAAGGTAATGCAAATCAGTGTAAAACAAACATTGTTTCAGCTTAAACAATATTCTATTGAACCATTGCCACAAATCATGAAACTTGCAATATTACAAAACATGAAAAGTAATCAAATTAAAAACAAGTCTTTCAATTCTAAAACAGGAACATTTTAAATATACGTGACTAAAGGGTAAAATCAAGATAATGTGTAAAGTGTAGGTGTGCAGTGTTTCAAGCAGGGTTAGGAACCATTCCTGTGCATTCTGAGTAATGTCAGATTGTTTGCGATAAATATAAACGAGCACAGAGGAAGAAAGTTTTACTGAATTAGGCAATTTAGGAAAGAAATATTTCCAGGACATTATGGCAACTAATGATTTAGAAGGCAAATAAGATTCTACATCTGTAAATAAGTCTGAGCAAATCTTAACTTGGTGAATTGATCATAGCAGGAAATAACATTTGTGTCTAGTATATTGTTAAGTTTCCCTCAAACCATGATGACATCTTCTGCAGACAATTGTTATAAACCCCATTTAGATTGTATAAGCATTCCCATGCTATTTCCAAAGACGTTATGCTCCCGGTGACCTTCATGATAATTGGAGATAATTATGGTAACTCACATCACAATGGGATTAATTCCAGCTCTCAAGATCCATTATTGGATCAAAAGCTCCTACTGTCCCAGCAGGACTAAAATGGAGTAGCGGATGCTGTTAGGACTATGAGGAGGCCCCAAGAAGAAAACAAACATGGATCCCAAAGAAAGGCAAAGAGGAATTAACTGCATGGAGAGCAAACAGGGAGCAAATGTAACTTGATGGGGAAGAGAAGTTTTGGATGCCAGGTTGGAAGCAATAAAGGGTAATGTTTTGGGGTACTGCCCCTAACTCAGAGAGAGAATCAATGAAATGATGTGTCTCTCCCTCCCTTCCTTCTGCCTTTCAGCAAAGTTGTAAGCAAAAGACTTTCCACGTGAGGCTGCATGCCACCGCTCATTTTTTTTTCTTTTTCTTTTTTTAAATCTGCTGTTAATTTATTTTTCTTACCCCTGCACTACTGCCTAATTGCGGTAGTGCTTATTTTTCCCCAGTACCCATGTTGTGTGTGTGTGTGTCACAGTGAAAAACAACGGGTGCACAAATCTTTATTCAGTTTCCACCACCAGGAAGAAAGGAAACACCCGAGTGGCCAGTGACAAGCAGTGCCCTTCACATCAAAGGGCAATGCTTTTTTTTTCCCTCAGAGCCAGCTCTCCGAGTTAGCAGGATGTCTGACACTCCTGTTTTTTTTTGGTTTTTTTTAGTGCTTATATTTTCCCCCAGCACCCATGTTGTGTGTGTGCTGGTGTGAAACCGCTCATTGTTTTATGGTGATAGAGGTGAATTAAGTCCTTAAATGGGCAATAATTGGCCACTTAAGACCCTCAATAGGCATAAAGGTTGGTGGGTGGAAAAATGGTGGGCTGGTAACACAAAGTACTTCATACATCCTTTGATGAAAGCAGGCTTGGTATAGGCCCATAAAATCTAGACTATTATCTCTCTCATCTATTTGCTTATAAACTACAATTTAAGAAAATCTTACTTCAAGGACCGTAATTTTACCTCCCCTGTGATCAACGGTACCCTCAATCGCATTCCCTCCAGTACCTCTGCCCTCAAAACATACCCCTCCAACCCCAGTACGATAGAATCCCCTTGGTCTTCACATTCCACCCCACCTATCTGCAAAATCCTCTGCTATTTTTACCATCTAGAGTCAGATCCCACCACCAAAAATATATTTTCCTCCTCACCCATTTCTGCATTCCACAGGGAACAGTCCTTCCTTCTTAGGTCCACACTCCCCACCAAACCCCTCTCCACACCTGGCACCTTCCCTTGCCATTATAAGAGGTGCAAATCCTGCACTCACACCTCTCCCCTCCCCTCTCCCCCCAATCCTGCTCCATCTTAGTCCAAGGCCCCAAAGGATCATTCCAAATCCAGCAGGGATTTATTTGTACATCCTCCAACCCCATTTATTGCATCTGATGCTCTTGATATGGTTTCCTCTACATAAGAGAGTCTGAGTCCAAACTAGCAGAATGGTTCAGGGAACATCTTTGGTCCATAGGCACCAACCAACCCCACCTTCCTGTGGCCATACACTTCAAATCCCCCTCCCACTCCCTTGATGAGATATGCATTCTGGACCTCGTCCACTGCTTACTCAAGGCCAACCCTAAACAGGAGGATGAACAACTCACCTTCCACCTCGGGAGCCTATAACAACATGGCATGAACATTGAATTCACCAGTTTCCAAATCTCCCCATCCCCTTCACCAGACCTTCCTGTCCATCTTCCTTCCCACCTATTCGCTCCCACATTTCACATTAATCCTTTACAGTCACCTCCTGCCTTCAGTCAGCTATCACCATCCTACTTATTTTTCCCCTAGTCCCACCCTCAATCATCTCTCAGCTCCCTTCCCCCTCCCAGTCCAAAAGAAGGGTGTCCTCCTTGGATGCTGCCTGACTTGCTGTGCTTTTTCCAGCAACACCTTTTTTCAACTCACTATATCATACACCAAGAAAAGAAAATATACCACAAGTAAAGGAGTATTTTGTGTCTCAAGATCATTTCTACCACAGAACAATTTTCACTACCATGAACTATTATTTCATTTAAATTAAACAAATAAATAGAATAAAGCTGTAAGGAAACATATTTTGTCAAAACTTTTTGTCTCACTTTCATCAGAAAGTTTAACAAGACATGCTGAAGCAGATTTACATGTAAACTAATGTTTTAATTAAATTTACTAATTTAAACTGTAAACTTTTGTCGTAAACCTTGACTGTTAACTTTTTAAAATTTAGTCAATTTTGGGGATGTGGCATCACTGGTTGGCCAGTATTTATTAACCATTCCCAGCTCTACCTGAGCAGTGAGCTGCCTTCTTGAACCATTGCAGTCCAATGGCTGTGGTTTGACCCACCATGCCATTAGGGAGGGAATTCCAGGATTTTTGACCCAGCAATAGTGAAGGAACGACAATATATTTCCAAGTCAGGATGGCGAGTGGCTCGGAGGGAAACTTGAAGATTGTGGTGTTCCCAAGGATCTGCTGCCCTTGTCCTTCGAGATGGAAGTGATCATGGGTTTGGAAGGTGCTGTCTGAGGATCTTTGGTTAATTTCTGTGGTGCACCTTGTAGATAATACACACTTCTGCTACTGAGCATTGTTGGTGGAGGGAGTGGATGCTTATGATTGTAGTGCCAATCAAGCAGCATGCTTTGTCTTGGATGGTATCAAACTTCTTGTTGGGGTTGTGCTCAGCCTGATAAGTGGGGAGCATTCCACCACACTCCTGACTTGTGCCTTGTAGATGGTGGACAGGCTTTGAGGAATCAGGAGGTGAATTTCAAAGGGTGGTGGTAAATTCTCTCTTATTATTGATGGTCATAGCCTGGCATTTGTGTGGCACAAATGTTACTTGTCACTTGTCAGCTAAAGCCTGGATATTGTTCAGATCTTGTTGCATTTGAACATGGACTGCTTCAGTATCTGAGTCATTAATGGCACTGAATATTGTGTAATCATCAGTGAACATCCCCACTTCTTACCTTATGATGGAGGGAAAGTCATTGATGAAGCAGGCTGAATATGGTTGGTCCTAGAACACTTCACTGAGGAACTCCTGCAGAAATATCCTGGAGCTGAGAAGACTGACCTCCAACAATCACAACCATCTTCCTCTGTGTCAAGCATAACTCCAACCACTGGAGAATTTGGGCCCTGATAACCATTGATTGCAGTTTTACTCGGGCTCTTTGATGCCGCACTCAGTCAAATGCAGCCCTAATGTCACTCTCACCTCACCTATTTTGGCCATGTTTGAACCAAGGCTGTAATGAGGTCAAGAGCTGAGTAACTATGGCAGAACCCAAACCATCACTGTGCAGGTTATTGCTGAGCAGGTACTGCTTGATAGCACTGCTGATGACCCCTTCTATCACTTTACTGATGATCAAGAATAGACCGATTGGGCAGTAATTGGCCAGGTTGGATTTGTCTGCTTCTCATGTATAGGACATACCTGGGCGATTTTCCACATTGTTGGTAGATACCAGTATTGTAACAGTACTGGAACAGTTGGCTAGGGGAGCAGCAAGTTCTGGAGCACAAGTATTCAGAACTATTGCCAGCATGTTGTCAGGGCCCGTAGCCTTTGCAGTATCCAGTGTCTCTAACCATTTCTTGATATTGCGTGGAGTGAATCAAATTAGCTGAAGACTGGTATCTGTAATGCTGGGGACCACTGGAGGCAGCCAAGATGGATGATCCACTCAGCACTTCTGGCTGAAGATTGCTGCGAATGCTTCAGTTATTGAAATTGTCAGTCATTATCTAACTGGTGCATCCTTTAGGGTAATGCCTCCAACAGAGTCCAGTTGGCAATCGATTAGCACTCTCTTCTCATACAGTTTAAATTTTGTGTTTCCTTTATATTTGTATTTCTAGTAAATTGCATGACATTTTGCTGAAAGTAAAAACTGAAATAGTGCAGTTATATTGATAGTAATTAAGTTTCAATGACTGGTCGATTGACGATTACTGCATCAATAAAATGTGGGCACAAGCAGGGAAGAGTTGGGTGACCAGCAGGAAGATGAGTAAGCATGGGCAGGCAGGGCAGGAGTTCCCTGTGGCCATTCCCTTCTCAAAAAGGTATTTTGGAGAACATTTTAGATACTTTTGATGAGGGGATTGCCTCTCAGGGGAAAGCAGCAGCAGTAGCAGCACCTGGGTCAGTGTCACCATGACTAGATCGGTTGTACAGCAGGGTGGGTCAAGTGTAGACGAACAGTTGTGATAGGGGACTTTACTGTTAGGACACAGATAGGTGTTTGTGTGGCCACGTGTGAGACTCCAGGACTCTGGTGCCAGGGACAAGAATGTCTCTGAGCAGGCATAGGAATATTCTGAAGGGGGAGGTGAACAGCCAGAGGTTGTGGTCCATTTTGAAGTGAATGACAAAGGCAGAAAAAGAGATAAGTTCCTGCAAAGAGGGTGCAGGGAGTTAGATAGAAAGTTGAAAAGCAGAATTTAAAGGGTTGTAATCTCAGGATTACTTCCCATGCCACGTTCTTGTGAGGCAAGGAATAGGAAGATAGTACAATTAAATATGTAGCTAAAGAGCAAGGATTTTAGGTATATAAATCATTGGGATCTCTTCTGGATCAGGTGAGACCTGTACAAGAAGGACACCTAAATTGGAGGAGCACCAATAGCTAGCAGGGATGTTTGCTAGTGCCACTCGGGAGGGTTTAAACTAGTGTAGCGGGGGGTGGGAACCAAAACACTAGATCAGCAAGTAAAATGATTGAGGCAGAGTTAGAGACTAAGGCCAGAAAGGCAAAGAGGAAGAACAGACAGGAGAGATTACTGAACATGGCAGAATTGGCAGTCTGAGGATTCTCTGGGAAGCCAGGGAGGAGACTGCCAAGCCTTTGGATTTGATCTTTATGTCGTCATTATTGACAGGTATAGTGTCAGAAGACTGGAAGATAGCAAATGTTCCCTTGTTCAAGAAGGGAAATAGAGACAACCCTGGAAATTATAGACCTGTGAGCCTTTCTTCAGTTGTAGGTAAAGTGTTGGAAAGGTTTATAAGAGATAGGATTATAATCATCTAGAAAGGAATAACTTGATTAGGGATAGTCAACACAGTTTTGTGAAGGGTAGGTCATGTCTCACAAACCTTATTGAGTTCTTTGAGAAGGTGGCCAAACAGGTGGATGAGGGTAAAGCAGTTGATGTGGTGTATATGGATTTCAGTAAGGCGTTTGATAAGGCTCCTCAGAGTAGGCTATTGCACATAATATGGAGGCATGGGATTGAGGGTGATTTAGCGGTTTGGATCAGAAATTGGCTAGCTGAAAGAAGACAGAGGGTAGTGGTTGATGGGAAATATCCATCCTGGAGTTCAGTTACTAGTGGTGTACTGTAAGGATCTGTTTTGGGTCCACTGTTGATTGGCATTTTTATAAATGACTTGGATGAGAGCTTGGAAGGTTGGGTTAGTAAATATGTGGATGATACCAAGGTTAGTAGAGTTATGGATAGTGACGAAGGATGTTGCAGATTACAGAGGGACATAGATACTGTAGAGCTGGGCTGAGAGGTGGCAAATGGAGTTTAATGTGGAAAAGTGTGGGGTGATTCACTTTGTAAGGAGTAACAGAAGTTCGGAGTACTGGGCTAATGGTAAGATTCTTTGTAGTGTAGATGAGCAGAGAGATCTTGGTGTTCAGGTACGTAGATTCTTGAAAGCTGCCACTCAGGTTGATAGCATCGTTAAGAAGGCATACGGTGTGTTGGCTTTTGTTGGTAGAGGGATAGAGTTTCTGAACAATGAGATCATGTTACAGCTGTACAAAACTCTGGTGTGGCCACATTTTGAGTATTGTATACAGTCTGGTCACTGCATTATAGGAAGGATGTGGAAGCTTTGGAAAGGGTTCAAAGGAGATTTACTAGGATGTTGCCTAGTATGGAGAGGTCTTATTCGGAAAGACTGAGGGACTTGAGGCTGTTTTCATTAGAGAGAAGAAGGTTGAGAGGAGACTTAATTGAAATATATAAGATAATCAAAGGGTTATATAGTTTGGACAGTGAGAGCCTTTTTCCTCAGATGGCAATGGCTAGCACAAGGGGACGTAGCTTTAAATTGAGGGGTGATAGATATAGGACAGCTGTCAGAGGTGGTTTCTTTACTCAGAGAGTAGTAGGGTGTGGAATGGCCTGCTTGCAACATTGTAGACTTGCCATCTTTAAGGGCATTTAAATGGTCACTGGATAGGCATATGGATGAGAATGGAATAGTGCAGGTTAGATGGACTTCAGATTGGTTCCACAGGTCGGCGCAACATTGTCGGCCGAAGGGCCTGTACTGTGCTGTAATGTTCTGTAAGAAGTATATTTGTTTTAATGTGAGGAGTGAGACATAGACGTTAGAGTTTGGACTAACACATCGAACTATGATATTACAGCAATTACAAAGACTTTGTTGAGAGAGGGATGAGAGTGGCAGCTTAACTTCATGGGATTTAGATATTTCAGGTGAAACAGAGAGATATATAAAAGAGGAAGAGAAGTTGCGTTGCTGATCAGGGAGAATATCACAATTGTATTGAGGGCAGATGCCTTGGAAAGCAGGGTCAACCAGCAAGGCTCTATGGCACAGGAATAGGAATGATGTCCTGTGAAAATGATGGCAAGATTTGGGAACCTTGGATGATAAGACAAATTGAGAGTTTAGGCAAAAAGAAAAAGGAGTCATATGTAAAGTTTGGGAAAGTGAAGATGGACAAAGTCATTAAAGAACACATGGATAACAGGAAAGAACCAAAGCAAGGAATTAAGAGGGCTAAAAGGGCATGAAATGTCTTTGGCAAATAGGATTCAGGAAAATTCCAAATCAATTTATTCATTTGTAATGAGCAAGGCATTGGCTAGAGAAAGGATAGGTCCATGCCAGGACAAAGGAGGGAATTTATGCATGGCACTAGAGGAAGTGGCTGAGTTTCTTAATGAATACTTTACATCAATATTCACAAAGGAGAGTGACATAGTGAGTCTTGGAAAGGATATGTCGATATTCTAGGGCATGTCAATATAAAAAAGATGTTGGGTGTTTTGAAAAATATGAAGTATACCAGTTCCCAGGACTTGACGGGACCTATCCCAAGATACTGAGACAGACAGGTAATGAAATTGGTGGGGCCTTGTACGAACTCTTTGTATTCTGTTTAGTCACAGAAGAGGTCCCAGGGGACTGGAGAATAGCCAACATTGTTCCTTCATTTAATCTAGAAAATTACAGGCCAGTGAACTTTACATCAATGATACAAAATGTTTGAGTGGAAATTCTTAGACATAAGATTTACTCAAATTTGGAAAAATATAGACTTAATAGCGATAGGCAGCATGGCTTTGTATAGGAAGATCCACTCACAAAGTTGATTGAACGTTTTGAGAAAATGACAAAGATGATTGATGAGGGCAGGTTGGTAGTTATTGTCTGTATGGACTTAAGCAAGGCCTTTGACAAGGTCCATCATGACAGGCTGATACAAAGGTGAAGTCACATCGGATCGCGGTGAACTGGTAAAATGGATACAGAATTGACTTTGTCATAGCAGACAGACAGTGGTAGTGGAAAGGTGGATTGGAAATCTGTGACCAGTATCTTCTGTAGGGATCAGTGCTGGGATGCTTGGGACCCTTGTTTGTAATATAACTAAATGATTTGCAAGAGAATGTGTGTGGCCTGATTAGTAAGTTTGCAGATGACACAAAGATTGGAGAAGCTTCAGGTAGAGAGGAAGATTGCAAGATGATGCATTTTGGGAAATCTAATGCAGGAAAGAAGTAAATAGTAAATGACTGAACCCTTAGTAGTATCAACACATAGAAGGATAGTGGTGTACAGTCCACAGTTCCCTAAAAGTGGCAACATAAGCGGATAAGGTGGTCAAGAAGGCATATGGCATGCTTGTCCTATTGGTTGGGCATAGAGTATAAAAATTGGCAAATCATGTTGCAGCTGTGTAGGACTTTAGTAATGCCACATTTAGAATATTATGTACAGTTCTGATTGCCATGCTATAACAAGGATGTGGAGGCTTTGGAGTTGGTATAGAAATAGTTTACGAGGATGTTGCCTGGTTTTGTGGATATTAGCTATGAGAAGAGATTGGCCAAACTTAGTTTCTTTTTACTTGATCATCAAGGGATGAGGGCAATGTGATAGAAGTTTACTAAATTATGACAGGCATGAATAAAAGGGATCGTCAGTCTTTTTTGCCAGAGTCCAAATATCAAGTACGAGAGGGACATTGTTTTAAAGTAAAAAGGATAAGTTTAAAGGAGACGTGACAGGCAGGTTTGTTCACACAGATGATGGTAAGTGCCTGGATGTGCAGAGGAGATGGAGGAGACATTTAAGAGGCATCTTGACAGATATTTGAATAGGCTGGGAATAGTGCGATAAGGACCTCATAGACACAAAAGGTTTTAGTTTAGAAAGGCATCATGTGTTGGCACAGTCTTGGTGGATCAAAGGACCCTTTCCTGTGCTGTACTGTTCACTGTTCTCTGTTCAAAACTGTGGCATGTACAAGACTGTGCTGTGAGTTTAGTACATATCTACCATACAAGCGCAGCAACTTCATACTCTTCAATGCATTTCAATGGTGGGCCAGACAGTGAGATAAATGCCATCTCCAACAATCAACAGATGAACAGAACAATTCCAAAAAGAACTTTGGGAGATTTGAGTAGAACTCATTAACCTTTCACCTGAGGTTTCTTCATTACTTTCACATAATTTACTTCTACGTTAACAGGAAAGTTTGGGTCATTAATTTCCCCCTAAACTTTATTTGCAATGTTAAAACATTGTGAATATTATTGAAAATCCTGTTCTATTGATCAGTTTGAATTAAAAATACAGTATGACTCCTTTAAGTATGATGTTTCACATAACAAGTTTAAGAAAAAAATCAATATTTTTCTCATCTCGATGTACTCAACATCTCAGGGTCATTTTGAACTAGATCTAATTATTTGCAAGTAAAATGCACATTGGAAATCTATATTCACAAAGTATTGCACTTACTTTTGGTTTCTAATTAAAAGTACAACTTAACGGTATGCCATACATCACACTGCAGTGTTCTGAAATACTGGTCAACTGATCCAATCTTGTTCTATTTCATCAAACAAAATTGAACAGTTTCAAAGAGGTATAGAAGAGAGAGATAAGCAATCTCTCACTGAGATTAACTTCAACTGAAAATGATAAATCTAGTAAAGTGATATTGCAAATACGTGTAAAAGCTGTGGTGAAAAAGTTACACAATAACTGAGGCATACAGACTCACAGTGCAATAGATACTTTTTTCAATCATCAAGTCAACTTGACTTAATAATGGGATCTGGAGAGGCAAATTTGTCATTGAAAGCTAGGATCTTTTCCACTTTGTTCTACCTAATCACGAAAGGCAATGGAGAGATTACTTCTAGCTGAACAAACTTAAGAAACATATCAACAATCTGTGCCACATAGCCCAGAAAAGCTTTGCAAGTAAATTGACAACTGGACCTGACACACAGGTTATTTTAGTGGTGGAGGATAAAGGAACAAAATTGTAAGATGGGTAATGTGCTCCGGGGAGGAAAATTTCTGTAATACCACAGGTTCAAATCCCACCATGGCAGATAGTGGAAACTGAATTCAATAAAAAATCTTATTTTAAGAGTCTAATGATGAGCATAAACCATTGCTGATTGTCAGAATCTGGCTCACTAGTGTCCTTTGGAGAAGTAAAAAATCCTTAATGCTGTCTCTTTAATGCTGTCAGGACAAAATGACCCACTTCCTGTGAATGAATTAAAAAAAACTGGGGGCGAAGTCTTGTGTCTCATGAGATCTGAGTTCAAGTCCTACCTGTTACTGAAATGTGTAATAATATTTCTGAATACGGTTATTAGAAATATATTAAAAATATTGTGATACTAGGGCTCTTCTTGTACAGTCGTAATGTTCCTTCTTCTGAGTCAAGACACCTAGATTCCAGTCCCTCCTGCTCGAAAAGTGCATAAGGGTATTGCTGAACAGGTTGATCAGAAAATAGTTATAATATTCTTTGACACTAGGGATGTGGGTTTATTAAGGTACACACTGTGTTTCCTTAAACCTTAATACTTTTCTTTCTGTATCCAAATGATCTGGATTAAGATAAATGCTTTGCACTCCTATGGAAGAAAGTGTATTTTTGATTTCAGTTAAAATTGAAAAGCAACTTTCACAGTTGTTTAACATAGTCATGCCTTACTGGGTAGCACACTTGAAATTAAGCCCTTCAACTCAGGAAGTCATCACTAAAATTAAAGTTTTATATAAGTACACAAAATAACCCAGTTTAGCTGTCCTTTTAGACTCAGATTGACAGAAAGCACGGACTACTGAACAAGAATTAGATTGTAGTTATACACTGATAAATAATTCCACTACTTAAAACTCTGAACCCTTAGAAAAATTCTCATACACACAGATACAGACACACTCAGATAGACAAACAACAATTACTGTTATGGCTGAATAGAAAATCTTGGAAGACAGTTCAATGTCCCAGTCCACAAGGTTCACTGTCCTGAACCTTTTGGCTTTCCAATGCTTGGCACTCCATAATCTCTCCTCTCTAGACATCTTCCCTTGCTTGCAAGAGGCACAGAGAGATTGGTTCAGCTTCAGTCTCAGCTTATAGCCTCTGAGTTATTGGTTAAATTCAACAGCATACAACAACTGATGATAGATATAAACTGATCTCCTTAGGCTGCAGATGTAATTTTTTACTGCACAGAAAAGAATACTACCTCTCCTTTCAGCGATCTGAATGTTTTTGACAATGCCATTCATATCTAACTGGAAGCCAGTTACATAGATACTGATGGGCAGAAGGCCTTTGCCATTGACAAATGGTTGCCATTCTACAGACCAATCAGTTACTTTTTGCCAACTGAATCTCACTTTGCACACGCTCTGTGGTACAGGTCTGCAATTACACTTATCCCAGTGCTTAAAAAAGCAAAAACACTTAATTTTTAGCAACTTGCTTTTGAGACGTGCAGCAATCCCTTTCACAAGGCTTGATTTTTTTTTTAATTAAAAAAGGACCTTTACACATTTCAGTCCACTATCAAAAATAAGAAGTTATAGTCTTCACCAGAAGGCAGTGAAGGCCCAGTCTCTGGATTCGTTTAAGAAAGAGTTGGATAGAGCTCTCAAGGATAGTGGAATCAAGGGTTATGGGGATAAGGCAGGAACAGGATACTGATTGAGGATGATCAGCCATGATCATAATGAATGGTGGTGCAGGCTCGATAGGCAGAATGGCCTACTCCTGCACCTATTGTCCATTGTCACCTGTCTCCACTCTTATAAGATGAAACAGTGTCTAAAAAAACTTGTTTCATCACAAATTAGGTGATCCATAAGCAACATGTAAGATTTACATCCATCCATCATATAATCAGCATTAATTGCACACTTAACCATGTGTGTTACTGTTATGGTCAAGACCAACCCCCTTCAAATATATCAAGAAGAAAGCCTAAACCCTAGCTTTTACATTATTTAAAGGTAAGTGTAAGACGTGTGTTCCAGATGTAATTTGGTTGGTCATACTTCTTGGATTTAAGCAAAACACACTTTATTCCTACACCCAGTTAAACTACAAAAGAAACAACAAAAGAAAAAAGAGCTGGTATAACTTAAACTCTACTGGAAAAATTAACAGCAAAGTAGATTATTTAACTATGAAAGAGCAACTGTTCCAATATCGTAACATCTCATAAACACAGGTTTGGCAAAAGCAAATTCAGTAGATTGTCTTCACATGCAATTCTGGCAGCAGAGAGATACAGAGAACTCCAACTTTTTGCTGTGACTAAGAGAGATGTATAGAAACTTTCCACAGCCAACTTCAAAACCCCAACAACTACTGAAAGTTAAACTAAAACCCTGGTTTTGGCTAGACCAATAAAAATGTTTTTGTATTTTGGCTCGAGTTTTCCTATTAGCATCTCATGCTATCTGCAACACCTCATTCTATTAATACAGCTTGATGTTCTTCTGCCCACTTTCATCTGCTTGAGCATATAATGGTCTACATGTCCTCATTTCATTTGTTATAGTAGCATTCTGGGATACACTCAGATTCTTTTTATATGTATGCTTTTTGATAAAAATGTTATTTTTTCATCGTTTGGTTGCAATTCAGCTAACATCTCTGAACTAAAAATATCCATTTTGTTCTCCACTTGTTCTTGTTTCTCCTCAAACATTTGATCAAACATAGTTTTTTTTCTTATCTTTCCTCCTTGTTTTCTCCTCTTGTTTCAATTTGTGGTTTTGTAGCCTTGTTATCATACAGCCAGGAAAAATCTCAGGATATGCTTCTTGTATTTTATCACTGCCTTTTCGACCACAATAGGCATCAATCCCACCTGTGCTCCGGCTATACCATCCCTGGTGCAGGTCAAAGTCTGAGAACCTCTGTGGAGAATAATTCATCTCCTGACTCCCAAAGTCAATCTACCATCAAGGCAAAAATCTAAGGCATATTTTTGAAACAGATCTTAAACAGATTCACTTGCCTGAATGGCTGTTGCTCCAATCACATTCAAGAAGCTTGAAAACATCCAAAACAAAGTAGCCTGCATATTTGGTACCCCATCTACTACCTTCAACATTCACTCCCTCCACCACAAAAATATAGTGGCAGCAATGTGTACCATCTACACAATGCACTGCAACAACTCACTAGTTTGCCTTCAACAACATCCTTGTAAATGAAACCTCAACCTAGAAGGACAAGGCAAAAGATGAATAGGACCACCACCATCCACTTGTAACCCTTCCAGCCACACACTACACTGACTTGAAATTATATCATATTAATCCACTGTCATTGAGTGAAAATCCTGGAACTCCAATCCTAAAAGAACTTTGTATGTGCCAATGTACCACTGCTCTCCTGACCTTGATCATTGACCTTGGCAGTTCTAGAAGGTAGTTCACCATCACTTTTGCAACAGCAAATAGGTATGAGCAACAAACGATGGCCTAGACAGCAACACTAACATCCCAAAGATAAATATATTCAAATAAACTATAGGACCCAGGTAGAGGCCATCAAAAATATCAGTTACCTTCAACACATTTAATGAAAGATGCATACATAGGTATCATTAAAAATTGATGACTGAAGTTAGTCTTTTTGCTATTTTATTTAATTTTGATTTTCTTGTCCAATCAACTGCAGAACGGACAACTGCCACTTTTAATGCAACAGATCTAGATTCTGAGCTCTTTAACTGTCATTTAAACTTATCTGGCACATTGAATCATAAGTTGTAGATAGGCACCACAGGAGTTTTCTTCTACACTCCTGTTTGAATCAAGATAGATGTCATGGTTGTGCCAAAATAGCATGGAGATTGTCCAAAATATGTAAATTCACTCACACCAGAACTTCAGATGGGGCCAATATCAAAATAAGACTAAGAGAGGAGTCCAAATAAACTACCTGGAATTTCAGGATTCGTATCTATGATGATATTATACAAGTTTAATACCATGCACTCTTCAGAAAACAAGAAATGATTATATTTTTCATTTCTTCATCGATTACTTACCTAAAGTCAAGCCTTGGAGAAGAAGTGCCAATGATCGTACAGGTGTAAGGTTTGGAGTTAAATTGTGAGATGAGAAGTTGTATCCCAATTTGAGCTGTAGCACGATCAAGAGGGGTGTATTTGACAACAATGTCAACTTGTCCATTGGCTGGTATTATTCCTGTGTAAGAAACAAAATACATTTGTCATACATTTATTGCTTATTGTTACATTGTTCATAATATCTATGATCTTTCTTTTTTTGTTTGAATACAAACACTTGAAACTTCCTAGGTCATTTTCCCTATTTCTTTTCTTCGAATAGGCTTCCATACTTCTGGATAGATACATAAATAATCATGAAATTTAATTCCAGGGCCTTATATATTGTTGCTGTAATACCAGCAATGACCACCTTTCCTGGTGGTGTTTCTAAGAACAAAGAGCTGCTAGCTCACTGATTGGTCAGTGGTGCCTGGAAGTGGGATTTTTTTTCCTTTTAAGAATTAAAGCCCTGATGCCAGACAGTTGATTGCTTGCAGTGCATTGATTGGAGGGTTTGGCTGGCCTGCTGATGGGACCATTCAATTCAACCCAGTTTTTGTGTTGAATCTGGTGTCAAAGTTAGCATATTTAAATGGAACAAGCATCCAGGAAACCTTTGGCAAAGCAAAATGTAATTGTCTAACAAAAAAAATTCACTTGGACAGTACCATAACACTGAAACACAACATGAAATAATGAAGGACACTCTGGAGTTGAAAAAGCTCACTAAGAAATGTAAACAGTAAGCCATAGGTGAGCTTTGTGTGAGGAGAAAATTACTTTTAAAGAAAATGGAAAAAAAACTGTAGCTTCAATGCATCAATAATTTCTTATTTCTTTCACTGCAGAATATAAATTACTAAATTAACAAAGAAACTGGTGTATTATTTTTGAGGATCTAGATCCAGTTAGCTAAAACTTTAAAATAACCATGTATATGTTAAAGTTTGTTGGAAGGAAGGAGACCTCATTGGTAAAGTACATGAGTGTCTAAATATCCACAATCCAGTACTAAGAAGCTATTTCGAAAGCATATGAGCATATTCAATAACACTTTAAACAATTCTATATAAAGTTTTTAAAAATGCTTGTTTGCACAACTCCTTGTTTAATTCACGTTGAAAATATTACCTCGATTTTATGTTACCTCACATAGTTTGATTCTGAAAAAGGTCTACAGCTGTGCAATCATGGCAATAGCTAATTGAGAGACTCTTAGCCATCGTAGAAATCTCAGGAACATAGGCCTATAGCCTTTAAAAGCTGAAGCAGTGTTTTGTTATGAATGAACATGGCATTGGTGAGGCTGCACCTGTACAATGTGTTCAGTTTTGGCCCAGTATCTAAGAAAGGATGTACTGGCATTGGATGCAATTCAAAAGGGATTCACTCAACTGATTCCCAGCTTAGCTCAGTTGGCTGGATTGCAGGTTTACAGAGCAGTGTGATGCCAACAACATGGGTTCAATTCCCATCACCAGTTTGAGATTACCATGAAATATTCAACTTCTTCCCTGGTCTGGTGGTCTTCTGGTTAAATCACCAACAGTTACTTCTCTCTCTAATAGGAGAGCAGCCCCTATGGTCTGGTAAGACTATGGTGACACAACAATAACTGATTCCTTATGAATGGGTTGACTTATCAAGAAAAGCTAAACAGTTTTGATTTTTCTTCAAGGAAGATCAGAGAAATAAGGGGTGATCATATCAAACATACAAGATTCTGAAGATGGTTGACAGGATAAGTGTTGAAATTATGATTCCACTCGTGGGAAAATCTTAAACGAGTGGAAGTAGTTAAAGAATAAAGGAATAGTCATTTAAAACTGCAGAACAACCTTGGTTATCCAAATGAGGCGGCCAGGGAGTTATTTTGTTCAGATCACTGAACATTCGGATAACTGATCTGATCATAAACAAGCAGTAATTTATGAGTGCTGGTTATCCGAACATCCCATGGTTATCCGGCAATACACATCATAATGCCATTTAACTGATAACTGAATGTTGAGTTGCCTAATACCATTTTTACAGGACCTTGAGATCTTGATCGGATCATCCAAAATTCATGATAATTCATATTCGGATAATCGAGGTTGTACTGTAATATGCAAAATGTAAATGTAAAATACGTTTACTTTGTTTGGCAGAAAGGTATTGTTTGAGTATGGAGTATAAACTGAGGATGGGACCAAATTGAGGATTATAAGCTTAGGAAGAGCATGACACAAATAGAAATTTAGGCTACTAACTGTAAATATTTCCATTTTAACTACCAGACATGTTGTCCTGCATAACATTTAAGAATGTACGTAGATGAGCACTTGAAACATCATAACATGGGTCAAATGTAAGAAAATGGAACATGTCTAAATAGGTCAATACAGATTTGATGGGCTGAAGGAAAGTTACACAGGAAACCTGAAGGAAAGATATACAGGAACCCATCATCAAAGTTGATTGCATTGGCTTACAATGTATTTCTGCAATTGTTTTTACTTCTGTTAATTACTTTTCCAGATGCCTTTATATTGTATGACTGTATGTCTTTGTCAATGCAGCATGAACTACCAATATAAATTGCTAATATAATATTAGAAGTTTTCTCACCTGCTGTTGGCTGAATTGTGAATGCACGATGAGATTGAAGAAAGCTGATCTGGAATTCAAAATCAACTGGACAGCTGCATCTCAAAGGGATGTTGATTTCCTTGCTACAAATTTTGAAAAATTAATACTATTAACTTTTGAATTAAAACCATCGGTTGTGTTATACCAATGTGGTACACAAATAAATCAATTACTATCATCACCTGAAACAATAATTATTCAGAATTGTAAAGAAGATTAGAAGTACATTGAGTCATCGAGATGTAGTATAGAGTCCTTCAAAAGTGTTAATCATATTATGTACAATATGCTACCTAAAAAGATGATAAAACTTTTTTTTTTCAGAAACACTTAAGTTCACTTCCTAGCTAAGTTATAAAATTTATGGAAATATTTTAATCCATCTTACATAACGCTTCAACTTCAGTTACAAATTTTTGCAAGACCAATTGTCTGGTAGATAAAACTGAAAGAGAAGAATAATTGAGGAAAATCAAGAGAAGGAGTTTTATAGAAGAGTTCCACATCAGGATGTTTTCAGAAAACAAATGTTGGTTATTAACACATGTTTTAATTCTTCTGTTTTGATTCTTAAGATGTTTTGATTCTTCTGTTTCCCCAACAATGCTAATATATATATTTAGAGTTAGTAGCCTAAATGTCTACTTGCGTCTGCTGAATTTGCAGGTTTAAATGAGCAGATCTCACGTGAAATCTAGATTAAGTTTAATGACGTTAGATCTTTGTCCTTTTTATTGACATCTTCACTTCCAGCTCAGCACTGTCCCCCTGACTTGTCCGACCTGCCTATCTTCCTTTCCACCTATCCACTCCACCCTCCTCCCTGACCTATCACCTTCATCCCCTCCCCCATTCACCTATTGTACTCTATGCTACTTTCTCCCCACCCCCACCCTCCTCTCATTTATCTCTCCACTCTGCAGGCACTCTGCCTCTATTCCTGATGAAGGGCTTTTGCCCAAAATGTGGATTTTCCTGCTCCTCGGATGCTGCCTGAACTGCTGTGCTTTCCCAGCACCACTCTAATCTAGAATCTGGTTTCCAGCATCTGCAGTCCGTGTTTTTACCTATCTTCATTTTCACCACCATTTCAGCTGGCTGCATGTCGCATATAACCATTTTAGACAGTTTAATGTAAATGAAGTGAAGTTGGTGTCATGGTGTTAGTTATCTCTGTCTTCTTTCATCTATCTTATTTGATCTGTTTCATCTCTTGATCTAGTCAAATAGGTATTAAAGATTTTTTAAAATTCATTCATGGGACATGGTGTTGCTGGCTGGCCAGCATTTTTCAACCAAGAAGGTGTTTTGAGCTGCCTTCTTGAATTGCTACAGTCCATATGCTGTTGATAGACTCACAATACTGTTAGGGAAGGAATTCCATGATATTGACCCAGTGACAGTGAAGGTTTGGCAATTTCCAGGCCAGATAGCAGGCAGCATGGATGGGAACTTGCAGGTAGTGATATTCCCGTGTATCTGCTGCCCTTGTCTTTCTAAATGGAAGTAGTCATGGGTTTGGAAGGTCCTTTCCAAAGAATTTAGTGAATTTCTGCTGTACATCTTCTAGACAGTATGTACTGCTGCTATTGAATGTCAGTGTTGGAGGAATTGGATGTTTGTTGATGTAATGTGAATCAAGCGGGTTGCTTTGTCCTGGACAGTGTCAAGCTTTTTGAGTGTTGTTGGAGTTGCACTTATCCAACCAAGTGAGGAATGTTCCATAACATTCTTGATTTGCGACTTGTCAATGGTGGTCGGGCTTTGGGATGTCAGGAGGTAAGTTACTCATTAAAGTATTCCTAGCCTTTGATTAACATCCACTGTATTTATAAGGTGAATCTAGTTATGTTTCTGGTCAATGGTAATCCCAAAGATGTTGATAGTGGGGGACTCAGTGATGCTAACACATTGATTGAATGTAAAGAGACATTAGTTAGATTGACTGTTATTAGAGATGGTCACTTCCTAGCATTTGTTTGACGTGAATGTTACTTTCCACTTGTTAGCCCAAACCTGGATATTGACCAGATATTGTTGCTTTCGAAGATTAACTGCTTCACTGTCTGAGGGTCATGAACGGTGCTGAACATTATGCAATCACCTGCAAACATCCCCACTTCTGACCTTATGATGTAGGTGTTGAGTCAAAGATACGCAGAACACTAGTATTAATTTTGATTGCACGAGCTTAAAATGTCTTTCTTTGAATGCTTTTGCTTCTGTCAATTATTTTACTAGCTGTGTTTGTACCAATTCCTGTGGAGCTGATATTACTGTTGTTCTTTTAGGTCAAGAGCAATGTATTATTGCTGTGCTGTAGTTCTTTTTAAGAAAATAAGAGTCAAGGGAGAGACATCAGATAGTCGTGCATATACTGCCATTACCAGAAAAATAACATATAGACAGAGGCACACATGCCTGAATTTTTCAAGGGAACAATATTTGTGGGTTTTTTGCTTTACCAAGTTTGTCATCATTGAGTTGCACTATATGTTCTCTCAGGCTAAATGTATACTCACTGATGGAAAATTATCCTAAAATCAGAACTGCTATAGGTTTATCTCCCATGTTGCTGCTTGCACAGCCTGGTTTAAAATTAATTTTACAATTCTGTGTAGCTTGTACAACAGCCTCCGTGCACTGCATTCAGGAAGAACTGTATCATTTACATTTACAGATAGTTTTCTTGTAATGCTGTAGTTGCATTCCAGTGAAACCTTATCAGAAAATCACTTAATGAGGCCTATAGGAAAAGTGGGGTTGGAACAGACCAGCAAAAAATATCATTCACGATTGCTCAAAAATCACCAAAAGTCTAAAGCAAAGTATAGCATACCATCAATGAAGGTATAAACCATATTTATCAATGAAACAAAAGTAAATTTAGCATGTCATTTAGGGTCATCATGGTGTGTAAATAAGACTCCCTCTTTCCTGTTAAGTGAGCTATATCACATTCTCTCCTTCCACTCAAAATGCTTTACGATATCTAACTTCTCTTCCAGTGTGATAGCTTTTCTTTTTCATTCACCACCTGCAATTTTACTGACAGATGCTTCTGGCCAACATTCTTGTCACTACGCCCCTCCATTTTTTTCGAAAAAAGGGATAATCAACCTTTCACTGGAAGCTGCTCAATATATTTCTCTCAGAAAGTTGCTCTTTGTGCAGTACCTGCCACAGAAAGCTGCTCTGTCGGCAGCTGACATCAGCACATGCACAGAATGGCATGAAAACCAGAGCTGACATTAGTGCATGCACAGAACGGAACAGAACAAAGCACACAAAACAATCACCGCTGGAATTGCACTATTGTAAACAGAGATAAGCATTCTCAAAAATACTTTTCCTTAATTTCTCAGTGAAGCTATAAGCAAATCACACTGCCAGAACACATGTTATCCAGAAGCCACCTGTACATTCATTTCTGCAGTTCCACAAGTGTTTACAGATGTATTACATTTTGGTAAAACAAAGAAAAGACTTACACAATTAAAAGTAGGGCCTTGGACAGTGTTTTAGAACAGAGAGAGACCTAGGGGTTCAGAGACATAATTCTTTGAAGTTTGTACCACATATTGGTAGGATGGTTAAGGTGGCATTTAGCATACTTGCCTTCATTGTTCAGACCTTTGAGTATAGAAGTTGGGATGTTACGTTGAGGTCATACAGGACATTGGTGCAATCTCTTTTGGAGTACTATGTCCGGTTCTAATCTCCCTGTTATAGGAAGGATATTTTAAGCAGGAGAGAGTTCAGAAACTACTTACCGGGATGTTTCTGGGAATGGACAGGTTGAGTTATAAGGAAAAGCTGGGTTAGTTGGGGCTTTTTTCAATGAAGTGTAGGATGTTGAGAGATGACCTTATAGAGGCTTATAAAATAACGAGGGGTACAGATAAGGCAAAGGATTGGTACCTTTTTTCTAGGGTGGGGGATTTCAAGACCAGGGGGCATATTTTTAAGGTCAGATGAGAAAGATTTTAAAAAGATATGAGGGGCAATTTTCTTTTTACGCTGAGTGGCTCCCTTGTGGAATGAACTTCTAGACGAGGTGGTGGATGAGGGTACAATTACAACATCGAAAAGACATCTAGACAAGTACATGAATAAGAAATATTTGGAAGGATATCAGCCAAGCGCACCAGATAGGATTATGGTTAGCATGGACTGGTTGGACCATGCTGTATGACTCTATGTTACTGGCTCAGCAAGATTTTCAGAATGACTAACATATTTGTAGCAATGAGTTAAATGATGCCCTAAGTCATGTCTGCAAGTTTGCTGAAGCCGTATTAACTATTTGGATTATTGTGTGCTGTTTTTATTCCATTGCCCAGGAAGGATATACTTGCCAGTAAAGGTTCACCAAACTAATTCCTGGGATAGTACGACTGTCTTATGAAGAGAGATTAGAGATATTGGATATGTATACTCTCACAGTTGGAAGAATGAGACACCATCTCATAAAACGTATAAAATTGTAGAAGAGATATGTAGAGTAGAAAGGATGATTTTCCTGGATGTGTGGATTAGAACCCCTTTTCTGAAGATGAGTGACTGGACTCAAATAGGAATAAAGGGATCTTTTTCAGAATGACGACCTGTGACAAATGTGATTCCACAGGTGTCCTTGTTGGAACCAAAACTATTCACATTATACATTAACAATATGGATGAAGGAACTGCGGGCACTGTTGCTAAGTTTGCAGATGACATGAAGATAGGTGGAGGGAGAGATAGTTTTGAGGAAGTGGGGAGACTGCAGAAAGACCTGAACAGGCTACAAGAATGAGCAAAGAAGTGGCAAATGGAATATAATGTTGAAAGGGTGAGGTTATGCACTGGTAAGAAGATTAGAGGCACAGACTATTTTTAGAAGACTTAGGGGTCCTAGTTCAGGATTCTCTTAAGGTTAAAATGCGGGGGTCAGTTGGTAATTTCAGTATTCAGTATATATGATCTGCCGGAATTGCTCACAAGACAAAGCTTTTCACTATGCCTCAGTACACGTGACAATAAAATCAATTCAATTCAATGCAAGAGGGCTCAAATACAAAACAGAGATGTACTGCTGAGGCTGTATAAGGCTCTGTTCAGACCACATTTGGAAATATTGTGAGCAGTTTTTGGCCCTGTAGTGTCACTCCCACAGCCCCCTACCCAGGATATGATCAAATGGCAAAGTAGATTTGATGGGCCAAATAATCAAATTCAGCTTCCTTGTATTTGGCTCCACCTTCAATAAATATATATACTAAAAGTAGATTTTTAATTAAATCAAATCTCTCATTGGAATCAGAATCATCATTTGATATATTACTTTCTCCTTCTTTACTTTAAGTTTTTGTTTGGTCAACTCATGTTCTCTAAATTCCTTATCTGTTTGTAGTTCAACTTTAAAAAATATGTCTCCCACTTTCTCCTCACTTTTCATTTTCTTTTTCTAAATAAATCCTACCAACATCCAAAAACAACCTCAAATTCTGTGGAATGAACTTCTAAACAAAGCGGCCATTTTATGTCCAGAATCACCACATTATTTTAAACAAAAGACAGAGATCATTATTAAATCCAGCGAATTCAAATCATGTCTGAGCCCCTAATTGTCATTATCCTAGCTAATGTTATTAGTGGATAAGTGAGATCTTAGACTGATTTCTGCCTTAATAGATTTTTTTTTAAATTCAGAAACACAAACACAACATAGTATAGATAATAAAATATAAGTTTATTATGCAAAAGAAAGGAAAGTAGGGTAGAACAAATTTACATAAAACGCAATTTGGAAAGACTTTGAAGTACATAGTAAGGAGTACATTCCTGCCTATTCCTACACTAACACTATCATACTCAAATGCCAGAG
This sequence comes from Chiloscyllium punctatum, assembly GCF_047496795.1. Classification (NCBI taxonomy): domain Eukaryota; kingdom Metazoa; phylum Chordata; class Chondrichthyes; order Orectolobiformes; family Hemiscylliidae; genus Chiloscyllium; species Chiloscyllium punctatum. The sequence goes on from NC_092748.1 coordinate 76,968,904, forward strand.
TGTACTCTATGGCACATCCAAAGGTTCAATTTAACTTTCTTTCTATACTTGGCCTTGAGAATTTGGTAGCCTCTTACTCAATTAGTCACAAAGCTGAGCTTAGGATTCAGGATTCTAACAAAACACTTCTATTCTGCAACCTTCAAATTAAAATCCTTCTGCTATTTTCTAACAGTTCTAAACTAAACCCTTTCTCTCAATGAAACTGTTTCTTATATCTAACTTCAATCAGGACTTCTGCAAACTGACAAATAAAAACTTTCAAAGTATGAATTTTTCATTAATCAATAAAAACCTGATCTTTCTGAACAGAAAGCAAGCTAATACTCTTCATTGTTATTATACCCACTTGTAAAACATTTCCAATGAAAACAACTTATCAAACCATGGACTTATTGGTAAACATCTTGGTTCCAGAAATGCAGACAAGCTAAATCATTAAATCCCCTTATAAACACAGTCCAAAGCCTACATGTCAATATTTCAAAATACGAATTCACAACTAAATGATATTGAAGTATATATAAATCACACAGTGGTAGTCAGTGAGCTGGATCACAAGATTGAGGAGTTAACCACAGTTATCAGTTCCATGTTGCATCTGACATGCATGCATTTGGCTGTTTCCCTGGAAATGTTGGTAAATGTCATGGAGACCCAGGTCCCACACCTTCAATGTCTACAGCCTGTAACTGAGCATACCACTAACTGCTGTTCCAATTACATCTTGGTCAATCCATCCTTCAGTCTCAATACAGGGAGAATTGGCTCCACAACCAAGGCCAAGAGATCCTGGGTGTGGGAAAGAGATAGGAAAATGGTGGACATCAGGCTCCTCTCTCCTAATAAGGAGAAAATACTGGATTTGGTGAAAGATAAACATGAACACTCATGCAGGAACAACAATAGTGAACTAACCCAGAAAGCTTCAGTTTGCTGTGCCATGCTGCTCTCCCATTTACATCACAGCAAAATCATTAACATTAGCACAAACTTTTGACCCTCTTTGACAACTAATTCCATTCTTCTTTTATTAGAGTATTAGCAGTAGACAATAACCTTCACTAAGAAAAGGTCAGCATCGATGACCCTCAGCTTCATTTCCACCTTTGAGGAGAAAGCCACTGATCTCTCAGAGAGTGAACCAGCACATCTTTCATGTGCATCCTTCCCCAGTCCTGAACCTTTCACCTCAGTGCATACTTTCCTGGATTGGACTACATCACTGCACATTCAATGAGTGCACCTTTGACACATCTCCACAAATGGTCAAGGAAGAAATCGCCTAAGTATCTGGCCTCAGAGGACTGCCGGAGACCAGGTGCTTGATCAAAGCCAAGAAGAAGACATGTTCTCTGCCATAATACAAAAATTGGTGTTTGGTAAATAGTGAGGAGAATAGCCTTAGAATACAGGAGGATATAGAGGGGCTGATCAGATGGGCTGATCAATGGAAAATGGAGTTAATTCTGGATAAGTGAGGTACAGCATTTGGACAGGGCAAATCAGGCAAACGGATACGATGGATGCCAAGAACTACCAAGAATAGAGGGATCTTGGGTGTGCATATACACCTGTCCCTTAAGTTATCAGCACAGGTAGATACAGGTGGATGTTTGCCTTGAAGGGTGTGGGTGGTGTCACAAATGTAGGTGGGGAGTTCCTGTACTAAGGGGGACAGGACGGTATCGATGTAGGAAGAAATGAGTTCAGTGGGACCGACATGTGATCGACATGTTGGAAATTTTTACCGTCTAGCTTGAATTTGAATCATTTATTGTCATGTGTATTCAGCATAAATACAGTGAAAAGTGTGTACTGCCGCCATGCATCGGCACTATTCACATTAATGAAGAATAAAATCTTAAAACGATAATTTAAAGAGAGTCCAACCTTTTCTTCTCCATTGCTAAAGCCCCACTCGAGGCTACACCAGCCCACACAATGTCACTGCCAGGCAACCAGTTCAGGCGGAGGCGCCAGTCCTGCTCCAGGCTTCACAGGCCGACTGACTTACTCTGCAGCTATGCTGCCTCTGAAGGCCACACTGTCTGTCAAGATGCCACCGCCGCTCCAGAACCCATCAAAGCCTAATCTAGTTTCTCAGAGAATGAGAGGAGGACTGAAAATGTTGCAAAAATAATGCAAGCTTGGGCTTTGATGACATGCAAATGCATGGAAGTAGTGTACTCACAGCTCAATAGCGAGATTCTGAAATTGCCACTCAAGGTGTGGTGAGAAAAAAAATTATTTGTCTCCAATTATCCCAGCTTTCTCACTTGGGGAGACCACGGTGAGGAAAATTCCACCTAATCATTTTGTAAATGTGTTTTTATTGTCTGCAGTAATATGACTTTCATATGAAAATTTCAAGTATTAACTTATTTTATTGATGTCATGAGAAAGTTTTTTGATGTCTGAGCCAAAAATATTTGCACATGATTAATGTCAAACTTTTGAAACATGCAAGAAATTATCTTTACAAAAAATTTCTAAAGTTCAATCCGAACCAATCAGTTACAATGACAGTAAGAGAAAAATTACAGCTAGTGTATTAAATATCCCTACAATGCTAAGAATCCTGTTAAAATAAGTGAATATATGACTTGCTTCATAAAAATTTTTAAATTAAACTAATTTCTGCATTATCTTCCTTGCTTTCTATAAATTGATCCATATCTTAACTCATCTCCCTTTGATACAAACAGATTAGAAAACTGTGTGTTTAGAACAAGCCCATATTTGCCTAACATTATCAAATGTATTGCTCATGCAGGTAAGAGATAAGCTAGCGTTAATATTGCATGATTCAAAATGTGACTCCACTTGTACAGTCAGGTGAAACATCACCGATATCTGTGCTAATGGCTGCTTATTGTTTGGAGTTTACCTTTACTGCCAACAATCTAGTCATGCATTAGTCAAGTAAAATCACTTGTTTTATGTCTTTGACAATATGATTTAAAATATGTTTCCTTGTGCTGACTGATCCATGAATTAGTGAAATTCAATTGAACGTAACTCAACAGATTGGTTCATAATACAATTGTTACACAAGTGCACAAAATAACATTTAAATTGGAAGTGAAGTGGACAGGGAAGAAGGTTAACTCAGAGTATAATGGAATCTTGATCAGATGGGTTAATGGGCCAAGGAGTGGCAGATGGAGCTTAATTTAGGTAATTGAGGTGCTGCATTTTGGAAAGGCAAATCAGAGCAGAAGGAATGGTAAGGTCCTGGGGAGTGTAGCTGAACAAAGAGACCTTGGAGTGCAGGTTCATAGCTCCTTGAAAGTGGAGTCACAGGTAGATAGGATAGCTTTCCTTTACTGATCAGAGCACTGAGTATAGAAGTTGGGAGATCATGTTGTGGCTGTCCAGGACATTGGTTAGGCCACATTTGTAATATTGTGTGCAATATAGTTTCCCTCCTATCGGAAGGATATTGTGAAGCCTGAAAGGGTTCAGAAAAGATTTACAAAGAAGTTGCCAGGTTTAGAGGATTTGAGCTACTGGAAGAGGCTGAATAGACTAGGGCTGTTTTCCCTGGAGCATCGGAGACTGAGGAGTGACCTGATGGAGGTTTATAAAATCATGAGGGGCATAGACAGGGTAAATATACAAGGCCTTTTCCCTTGCATGGAAGAATTCCAGAACTAGAGGGCATAGGTTTAGGGTGAGAGGGGAAAAACTTAAAAAGGATCTAAGGGGAAACTTCACATGGTGCGTGTACGGAATGAGCTGCCAGAGGGAGTGGTGGAGGCTGGTTTGATTACAACATTTAAAAAGTGACTGGATGGGTATATGAATAGGAAGTGTTTAGAGGGATATGGGCCAAGTGCTGGCAAATGGGATTAGGTCAGGTTAGGATATCTGGGCGGCATTGACAAGTTGGACTGAAGGGTCTGTTTCAGTGCTGTGTATCTCCATGACTCTATGTCTCACAGAATTGAAAGTAATAAAAAGGCACTATTTTCCTGTTGGCAGACTAACTTAGATTTTTTTGAAGAAGATTTCTGCCAGAATTAATTGAATAGCTTAAGAAAATACTGAATCTGTCTGTTTTGGTAATTTATCTAAAGCCTTTGCTCCAAACAGGACAGGGCATCATTGATGTCCATTTCTCCAAACAAGAAAGTTTTTGCCAGGCTGCATGATTTATGTATCCTGGGTTGACTGAGCAGGCCAAACCTGGAGCCACAGCTCTTTGGAGAGAATACAGACACACACATACACACCCATCCACTCAAACACACACAGGCGCGAGCGCACATCCACACACACACTCTGCAAGCGTGCTAAAAAGAGACAAACTTTACATAATATCAGGTGTACAACCTGATAGTTTTTCTCTGTCACAGTCATAAAAGACACCATTTGTGTAGTTGTTGTTTGATGTTCACTGATCTACCTAAACAAAAAGAAATAATGAATCAGTTTGTGAAAGTTATGTTGCAGTAGTCGTGTCACTGGGTTAGAAACTTTGGGTTTGAGTCCCATGCCAAAAATCTGTAAGCCACATGCATTCACAAAGTGGTCAAAGAAGTTGGTAATCAACCTGTAAATCTTCTAATAAATCTGATGGATGCCATTTAAAAGTCAGATAGACCTTTGGTCAGGCATCCTGCAGGCCCATTGTAGTACTCTGCCCAGAAGTGTGGAGTATTGGGCAGAAACCCTAAGAAAAAGGAGGAGAGAGAAGGCAGACAGACAGAGACACAGTTTGTATTTTCCTACATTCTATAACTAACAGCAGTATTGCTGACATTTTGAATAAGTACAATTAATCTACTCCAAACATCTGTTTTTTGACTCTTCTATAACTTCTACCAAAGGAACCACAACTTGGAAAATGAACAGGTGAATTCAGCAAGCCACAAACTGAAATTACTAATAACTTACTAGCCAGATAGATCACTTTGATTGTCTCTTGTATTATCACATGTGCAATAACATTCTTAAGTCAAAAGATCATAATTCCATTTTTGCATTTCAGCTCAGAAATGCATAAAACAGTCTCTGACTCTCCCACAATATTCAAAAACAGCTACAGTTCTTTAACATTTATAAATGTTCATTCTTCACTTGCTGGAAAAGATTGCATATTCTTAGGGATACGAATCTTGGAGCAACAAAAGTAAACATCCCAGTAGGACGCACTAATTGCAATTATTTTATTCCAATAATGTTTTGTTTAAAATCTGAACCTCAAATTATTTGAAATTATTTGAAATGTATACTTAATAGGTACCTCACAAACAATACATCAGGACCAAGCAATTTAATTTGTTTGATAACTTCAACAATGGTTGTTTTCTGAAGATAACTGGTTGTGCTGTGTACAATTCCAATTCAGTAACTCTGCATCACACTTTTCAACCATTGGTCTGTATATGATGTTTCAACATTACAGTGGAGAAGGAAAAGACTGGGAATGATGGAAAGGAAACAGGGAGGACACATGCAGCCGACTCAGAAATGTAACCTAACCCAAGGCTACAGTCCCAGGTCAAACTGTACTATTCGTAAATTGGATGTGTTACCGGATGCGAAGTTAAGCCTCAGATCTCTAACTAACACACATCAGCTATTTCCATGTTTGTAATATCACCCATGTTCAACCTGTCAGTTTTGTTGCTGGTGGAAACCAAGCACTGTCCTCATTATCTCAAGGCTCAACTTTTTCTCTTTTCTCCCAGTCAGCTTTGAATTCTCTCCTTTGCACAAGCTTCAAGATTCCAAACTTCTGCTCCTTCTGTCTTATCCTAAAATTTCTCTGAACCATCAGTGGGCTTTGAGCATTACCTGGGTCAGAGTGAGGGATTTGGGTTTAATTGAGTGGGTCGCCTAGTCAAGGAAGGAGAGCTTTGAGGGCCCCGTGTGGGGGGAGGGGTTGTGTAGAATCAAAGGCCCTGTTAAGGGCTGGGGATTGGGGGGATCTGCAGCAGTAGATTAAAAACCCAGGATTGGATATTGCAGGCGTTGTATTAATGTGAGACAGTCATAGGCTGGAAGTGTGCTGGTGGTGAAGAGTGGGAGGAAACAACAATTTGCTGGGATGAGAGTATTGAAATCCAGGTTGGATTGGGGCTGGGACCGGAAGCCTTAGATAGTTTTAAAAGGCTTGGGAGGGCGTGGACAGGAGATAGAACAGGTCTGGGGAGAGGGTAAGTGGTTCTGGTGAATAGTGGATTGTGGATCATGGTAGGGAAAACAACCAGATCCAAAGTGGCGGAGGATGCTCTGATGTCGAGGGAGGGGGTGGGGGGCAGGGATGGGCAAGTGCCCAAAGACAGAGCCTCCTAAGACAAGCATCTGGATCCTGTGGGAACCTGTAAAGACACTCATGTGCTAAATTTGTCAAACTTTCATCACGTTTCATCATATTTTCAATTCAATGAGCTGCTGAATTTCCCAATTCTCAGGAAACATGACTATTATAATAAGAATTATAATCAGGCTCACAATATTATTATCAGATTTTATGTTCCAACTTGGCTCCTTGGAGGAGTTTGGCTACTTACCCACTTAATGGCCTCTCAAAGCTACAACTGGGAGGTTGGGTTGGAGGTGGGTTTGAGTTGGGAAATAGATTTTGTGGTCTTTAATCCAAACCACCTTATCAAAATCCCCTTCTTTCTTCCAAATGAAAACACCCTACTTATCACAATTATTGCATGTTATTTCATTCTTTCATTTCATTCTCCCAGTTTCTCCATCCCTGTTGCATCTGTTAGTATAATGCCATTTCCCACAAGGCCGCCTCAAACATGATCTCTTTTTCCTCAATCGAGGAATACTTCATGAGGTATGTTGTCCAAAGATAAATGGAGTAGTCCAAATAGATTCTGACCAATGTACTATACTACTGATGCATTAATTTCTTCCTTTTATAATTCAAGCACCTTGAGATATGGGCGAACATTCCATTAACCTTTCTCATTGCTTTTTGCAATGGTTCGGTAGCTTTTAAAGATTTATTTATTTAGCTTTTGAAATCACTTTGCTCCTCTACAGTTCCAAGATTTTCATTCTTTTGAAAATACTGTGATGTACAGGAGATCACAGCATTCAAGTGAATCTTTGAGGCATTGAAACATCCTTCCAAAAAATTGAAATCAACTTATTTGCCAAGCAGAAAACATTAACAGCTAGTGTGCTTCCAATTAAACCTGTTGGATTATAACCTGGTGTTATGTGATTTTTAACTTTATACAGTCCAACACCGGCATCTCCAAATTATTCTACAATATCTTTACCTACAATAAAAGTTACAAAAACTTTCAAATTCTTTATCTTCGGTATCTGGTGCAAACAGTTCACCAAATTCATTCTGTGGCATTTTGGCTATGGCATCTTCGTAAGGATCCCACTTCTGATCTGATTGGCTGCTTTCATTTTCAGAATCAATCTTCCACAACAAATCCTCTTTCTTTCCACCCAATCCACATATTATTTGAAGTTGAAGGGTGGTGAGGTTGACTACCATTGACATTAAGGCAGCATTTAATTGAAGTGACATTAAGAAGCTCAAGCAGGACTAGAGTCAATGGGAGAGAGGGAGAACTGTCTGCCTGTTGGAGTCATACCCACCACAAAGAAAGTGGTTGTTGTTGTTATAAGCCAATCATGCCCTACACCACAAAATGGCTGAAGGTGTTTCTCAGTAGAGGTTCCAGGACGACTTCACCAATGATCTTCCCTCTGACAAAGTCAAACTAAGGGCGTGCTGAGTTAAGGTTAAGTTCGGTGTTCAGTTTAATTCACAACTTCTCAGATACTGAAGCAGTTTGTGCCTGGATGCAATATGAGCCAGACAATATTCAGCCTTGGTGCAGTAAGAAGCAAGTAACGTATCCCTGATAATCTTTCGATCTATCTCTGCCTTAAAAATAATGAAAAAGTCTGCTTCCACCATCTTTCTAGGTAGAGAGATTCAAAAACTCACTACCTTCAAAGAAAAAGCTTTGCCTAAATTATGTTTTGATTGGACAACTCTGATTTTTAAACAGAGACCCATAAAAGGAAACACCCCCACCCCACAAACCTTGTTAAGACCCCTGAGGATTTGGTGTGTTTCAATCAAGGCATCTTTCAATATTCCAAATTCCAGTGAATACAAAACTATCTTGTGCAAACTTGCAACATATGACAACCTGCCTATTCCAGAGACGAGAGTAAAATCTTCTCTGAACTGCCTCCAGTAACTTACATCCTCCCTTAAACAAGATTTGGAGGTGCCAGTGTTGGATTGGGGTAGACAAAGTTTTAAAAAATCACACAATACCAGGTTATAGTCCAACAGATTTATTTGGAAGCACTAGATTTTGGAGTGCTACTCCTTCATCAGGTGTTGTGGAGCATAAGATAGATACAGAATTTATAGCAAAAGTTTACAGTATGATGCTAATGAAATGATATATTGAAAAAGACTGGATTGTTTGTTATGTCTCTCATCTTTTAAAATGACCATGCGAGTTTCAGCTCTTTCTTATGTAAATCCCAGAACTTTTTTTAATGTTACATTCTCAAGTGAACTTTAACAATAGGTGCCATGTCAGCTCAGATAATGCATTGAAAGTGTAAGGTTAAAGTCTGCCTGTCTGTGTCACAATGTGCAGACTGATTCTATTTTGGGAAAATGGATTTACAGAATCTTACATGGATTCGTGCACTTTTTGAGCAAAATAAAATGTAATTCTGCAAGTACAAATTCACCCCACAAACCTTTATGTGTGGGCGTGCATGTGGATGTGTGTGTGTGTGTGTGTGGCCGGGGGGGAGCCATGTGAGTGTCTGTGAGAGAGTGTATGTATGTGTTTGTGTGTGAGTGTAAAGGGATGTAAGTCTGTGAGAGGGTGCATGTGTGGGTATCCCATGGGATGGCCTCGACCAGGACCTTAGCTTCATGTCACACTACAGTTGACCCCAATGCGCATATGCGCGCGCACACACACTTTTCCCATACACATACCACCATTCTCACATCCACACACGTACCTTCTCACAGATTTATACCCGTTCACACTCAGACCATACTCATAGACATTCACACGCCGCCCGGCCCCCACCCCCCCCCCCCCCCCCCACCCCCCACACACACATGCACGCACACAGGTGAGTTTAAAAGCATAAAGGTAGATAAATCTCCAGGACCTGATCAAGTTTATTCTAGGGTATTGTGGGAAGCTAAGGAACAATTGCTGGGCCTCTAGTGGAGATATTTGTATTATCTATATCCACAAGTGATGTGCCAGAAGACTGGAGGGTGGCTAATATTGTGCCTTTATTTAAGAAAGCATGCAAAGAGAAACCTTGGAACTATGGACTAATGAGTCCATAGTTCCAGTGATTGGTAAGTTATTGGAGGGGTTTCTGAGACTTAGGAGTTACATGCATTTGAAGAGGCAAGGACTGTTTAGAGATAGTGACCATGGTTTTGTGCATGGAAAATTGTATCTCACAAACTTGATTTGAGTTTTTTGAGTATGTGACCCAGAAAATAGATGAGGGCAGAATGGTAGACTTCATCTACATGGAAATCAGTGAGGCCTTTGACAAGTTACTGCATGGTAAACTGATTAGCAAGGTTAGATCACATGGGATTCAGGGAGAGATTGCCAATTGTATACAAAATTAGCTTGAAGGTAAGAGACAGATGGTGGTGTTTTTTTTGGACTGGAGGCCTGTGACCAGCAATGCTCCACAGGATCAATGCTGGATCCACTGTTTGTTAATTATAAATGACTCACATGAGAATATATAAAGCATAGTTACTAAGTTGCAGAAGACACCAAAGTTGTTAACATTTTAGACAGAGGAAAATTATCTAAGATTACAAAGAGATCTTGATCAATTGGGCTAATGGGCCAAAGAATGGCAGAGGGGGTTTAATTTCGATAAATTTTGAGATGTAGCATTTTGATAAGATGAACAAGGGCAGAGCTTACACAATTAATGGTAGGGCCCTGGGGAGTGCTGCGATGGAGTTGTTGTCAGCATATTGAGGCTCCAAGATGGAGATGGTGGAGACCTAGCCCTTGAACCTCTTAAGGTTGAACAGCCTGCCTTCCATGTAGTAAGTGATTTGAGCAAGTTTTAGTCAGTGAAATGGAGGATGGTGGCAATGAAGATGGTGAACAGAGTGGGTGCAATGATGCAGCCCTGCTTGACCCTGTCTCCACAGTGACAGGTTCACACCACAGTTGCTAAGCAATGTCACAGACATGTCACAATGCAACAGTCTCAGCATCCTAATGAAGTTATCAGAGTAGCAGCATCGTGACAGTTTCTACCAGAGACTCTGGTGGTTAACTGTGTGAAAGGCGTTAATTAGGTAAATGAAGACCATGTAAAGCGGTTGTTTCCATTTCTGACATTTTTCTTGTAATTAATGTGATGTGAAGATCATGTCTGTTGTTCCTCTGGACGAATGGAAGCCACATTGCAACTCAAGGAATATATCCTCAGGTAACAACAGAAACCTATTGGCAAGGACATGTGCAAGTACTTTGCCAGTGGTTGACAGAAGGGAGCCTCTGTATTTCCCAGTCAGCCTCATCACCCTGTTTGAAAATGGTCACAATCAGAGCCACACTGAGCTCCGAGGGGAGTTCGTCTTTGAGCCAAATCTTCAAGAACCAAGCATGTATGTGTTCATGGAGCTGTGAGCCACCTCTCTTTTAGGATATCTGCAGGAATCTCATCAGGATCAGCAGTCTTGTTGTTTCTTAGGTTCCTTATGGCATTTTACACCAGTCAGACTGGGAGGTTCTCCCATGACACCCTGCATGGACTTCTGGGGGATTTGGTTGATGATTTCCCAGTTAACATTGGTATTATGGTTGAGGGTTCTTGTAAATGCTTTCTCCAGTGGGTGTTTATTTCATCATTGTCATTGTGCAGTTTTTGTGCATCTTTCAAGTGCATGGAATTTAGACCACAGACTGTGTATTGCTTTGCTTGTGCTAAAGAAGCCTCTTGTGTCACCGACTCAATCTGCTGGAGTTCCAAGGCCTTATCAGTCAACCAATGGTTCTGAGCTCCCTTATCGTCTTCTGGACATCAGCCTTAGCTTTGGCATTGGTCCTTCCTTTGCCCTTGCAGTTTTTGTCATTATGCCAGTCAGAACGATTGTTCTTTTCTTAGAAATGAGCTGTTCAATTTCCATGTCAATCTTATCAAGCCAGTCCCGATGGTTTCTGGTCTTGTACCCGAGAATGTTATTGCAGGTACTGAGAATGGTTGATTTAAGCAGACTCCAGTATTCTCCTCTGGGTATTCCTGAAGTCAGTTTTTAGCAAGTGACGCCTGTAGATGTTGCATAATGACCATGTCACCCAGGCTCTCGATGATAAGTCTTGGCTTTTCTGAACCCTCCTCTTTCTGTATGACCTGATAGGCATTGTGGAATGGATAAGGCAATGATCAGTCCAGCAGCCATCTGAGCCAATCATAGTCCTGGCAGTATTCACATCCCAGCAGTCCCTGGAGTGAACAATGACATAATCAGTGAGATGCCATGGTTTCAAGTATGGGTGCCTCCAAGATGCTTTGGATTTGTTTTTCTGCTAGAAGAGTGTATTTGTGATGGTGAGGTTGTACAATGCACATTTTGTGAGAAGGAGTTGATATTGCCAATACCTTTCCTTCCTCTGGTGCCAGTCCAACAGTAATGATCTCAACCAATCCTGCCATTTAAATCCCCAAGAAGAATTACCTTGTCCTCTTTGGGGATCCTTGACAATAGCGTGACGAGGTTGGCATTAAGTATTTCATTTACGTCCTCCTCGAAGTCAAAGGTTGGGGCTTACGCGCTCACAATTGTAGCCATCTGATTGTTAGAGAGCATCAAGTGAATGTTCATGAGTCAGTCATTGATCCTCACAGGAAGTTTAGAGAAGCAACTCATGAGCTTGTTCTTAATTGTGAATCTAACACCCTGAGATCTGAGCTCATCAGCAGCCTTCCCCATCCAGAAGAAGGTGTAACCACCTTTTGCCTCCTTTGGTTGCACTTTGTCTGCAAAGCAGGTTTCAGAAAGAGCAGCCAGGTTGATCTGGCATCTCTTCAGTTCTCTGGCTCTGATTGCAGTTCTTCTCTCAGGTTGGACACTTAGCTCGGTTCATCAGGGGTCTTACATTTCAGGATCCAAAGTTTATTATTCTCCATCTCTGACTGTACGTGGGTGATCCCTCTGGATGTGGTAATCCAGTCAAGCGTTTTAGAGTCATGGAGTCATAGCAATGTACAGCATGAAAACAGACCCTTCAGTCGAACTGGTCTATGTTGACCAGATATCCTAACCTAATTTAATCCCATTTGCCAGCACTTGGCCCATATCCCTCTAAACATTTCCTATTCATATACCCATCCAGAAGCCTTATAAATGTACCAGCCTCCACCACTTCCTCTGGCAGCTCATTCCATACATGCACCACCCTCTGCATGAAAACATTGCCCCTTAGGTTCCTTTTAAATGTTTCCCCTCTCACCCTAAATCTATGCCCTCTAGCTCTGGACTCCTCCACCCCAGTTAAAAAAAACATGTCTATTTATCCTATCTATGCCCCTCATGATTATATACACCTCTATAAGTCACCCCTCAGCCTCCGATACTCCAGGGAAAACAGCCCCAGCCTATTCAACCTCTCCCTATATCTCAAGTCCTCCAACCCTGGTAACATCCTTGTAAATCTTTTCTGAACCCTTTCAAGTTTCACAATATCCTTCCGATAGGAGGGAAATCGGAATTGCACACAATATTCCAAAAAGTGGCCTAACCAATGGCCTGCACAGTCACAACATGACCTCCCAACTCCTGTATTCAATACTCTTACCAATAAAGGAAAGCATACCAAATGTCTTCTTCACTCTCCTATCGACCTGTGACTCCACTTTCAAGGAATTATGAACTGTTCTCCAAGGTCTCTTTGTTCAGCAATACACCCCAGGACCTTACGATTGAGGGTATAAGTCTGGCTCTGATTTGCCTTTCCAAAATGCAGTACCTCACATTCATCTAAATTAAAGTCCATCTACCACTCCTCGGCCTATTGGCCCCTCTGATCAAGTTTGAGGTGATCATTAGGGCACCTTTTCCAACCCTCTCCCCAACTGGGGTAAGCAAAGCGGATCCCGTACAGGGCTGTTCAGTCATGGGCACAGCTACTGAAATGCACTAACTGCCTCATTCAGGAATAAAGCAATCAAATATGACACTGTGCCTAATGTGTAAGTTTGTGCCCAGGGGCTTCCAGATATCACAATCCTGCCCCCACCCCGCCACTAGCGGATTGCCATCAGACTTTTGTTCAGGATGTATGAAGGGCTGGTACAGCTTGAGAGGAAGCTTGAGCATATATCTTTTAAACTGGGGAGGCTGGTGCACTGACAAGCCACCACATGGACTTTGGCAGATAGGGATCGAAGCCCAGTGGCATGGAGACCAAGACGACTGGCCAGTAAATTTTGGGGGATTAGGAGAAAACATTTTTCACCCAGGGGCTGGTGGATATGCAGAATGCAGTGACTGGGAGGGTAGTTGAGGCCGGAAATCTAAAAACTTTTAAGAAGTATAACATTTTACTTTCAAAACTGCAGCTTCTGAAAATCTGAAACAAAATCAGAAATTGTTGGAGAAATTCAGCAGGCTGAGTAGCTTCTATGGAGAGAACGCTTAGTTAACTTTTTCAGTTCCACTCTGATGAAGGATTAGTAAACCCAAAATGTTGACCGTGCTTTATCTCCACTGTTACTGCCCAACCTTTAAAAAATACCTGGTTGAACACTTGTAATTCCATAAAATTCAAGTATATGGAACAAGTGCTAGCAAGTGGGACTAGTGTAGATTTAGAATTGTTTTTTTTGGTGCAAATTTGAGGGCTGAAGGGCCTCTTCTGTACTGTTTGATTCTGTGATAGAATACACTCCACTTGCCTAAATAAATTGAGCTCCACTAACGCTCGTGAAGCTCGATATCATCCAGGACAAAGCAAAAAGAAAAACAGGACACAGATAAAGAACAGCAGGTTCATGGGAACAGTATGACATGCAACATCCAAGTCACCATTACCATGATTTGGATTTTTATATTGTAATTCCTTAATTGTCACTGGATTAAATTCCTGGAACCCTCTTACCAAACTGCATAATCAGTGTACGTTCAATAGACAGACTGCAGTAGTTCAAGAAAGCATCTCACCGTCACCTTCCCAAGAGTAATTAGGAAATTGACCATACATACTCACCTGGTCCATGATGGTCATGCAGCATGAAAAAATAAATTTGTAGATCTTTGGGTAGATCTTCAGATGGAGGGAAAATTGGAGGCTGGAGAGGTTGGGAATTTGGAAAACAAAGGGAAGATGAGAAGTGGGAGTAGGAAAGAAGAGATTGGAGACCCAAATGCTTATTGGAATTGGGATTAAGGGGAAATTGGATCCAAAAAGCAGCTGAAAACTCTCAAGAAGGGATTGGATAGGTCAAAGTGTGAGGATTAGAAAGGTTGGAGAATTCCAGTCATGGTGAAAGGGTGAAATGTAAGCTCGTTCTAGGAGGTAAGTGGAAATAACAGTTCCGGTATCCAGCACTCCCCAACTCCCTACATTTGATTGTCCACGGCTAAAAAAATTCAGCTGGCCAGCGTTAAGTTTGTAACAGTGAGAAAATGTAAGGCTGGAACCTCCTTCAAATACCAATTTAGCTGTTTGATTGCTTACAGTAGGTTAATTGCCTATAATCTACTCTGCTTCCACTAAAACTAAAAATAGGTCGGTAACAGGTTCATTGACATCAGGATTCAGATTTTTACATTATTTTGTCACACTCGACACAAACTCATGACTATTATGGGTTAAAAGTCTTCCCATTCTACATCTTATGTAGCTTGACTAAGTATGACAAGTAATCATTAGTTGTCAAGTTTCTATATGTAAATTATGACCTAAAATATCACTTTTTAGAATCCCTATATTGTGTAAACAGGCCCTTTGGCCCAACAAGTCCAAAGAGTAACTCACACATATCCATTCCCCTTCCTCTGATCAATACACCTAGCCTATACATCCCTGAACAGTATGGGCAATTTAGCATAGCCAGTTCACCTAACCTGCACGTCTTTGGGGTGAGGGAGGAAATCAGAGCACCCAGAAGAAACCCACGCTGACACGAGGAGAATGTGCAAACTCCACACAGAGAGTAGCCTGAGGCTGGAATTGAACCAGAGTCACTGGCGCTGTGAGGCAGCAGTGCTAACCACTGAGCCACTGTGCCTTATTCTGTGTCAGACTCTAATGTAAATGTCCCTCCAGTTTTGTGATGGTTAGAAAGTGAACTAGCTACTTTCACAATTAATAAAAAGAACAGGCAATAAATGCTGTCTAGACTATGATACCCATGCACGACAAGAGGAAAAACAATTGTGACACCTTTTGACCCAGAAGCAATATAATGAAGAAAACTTGTAATCTCTTTTAAATGTCTGTGAAGTCTATAATTGCTTTAAAAACATTTTAAAAAGGATTGTTGTTGAGTTTGCTTCATTTGTAATGAGATAAATTGAAATTTTCTTGGATCCATGGAATCTGGTGAACTTTGGCCTGAAAGCAATACCAATATCAATGCCATGTGGCCAGACAGAAAGTAGAGATGCGGACACACAGGAAGGCTACAATAGAGGAGTAGAGAGTGAAAGTGATCAGTATACAGATATAGAGCAAGCGACAGCGAAGCATACTAAATTATTGTAACAAGCAAGGCGGCCAGGTCTGTCAATCAAAGATTGGCGTGGAGACAGAGCGGAAGAGTCGGACATCACACAGAGCCGTGGTAATAGGGGACTCCATAGTGGGAGGAACTGACCGGGGTTTTTGTGGCAGCAGACGGGACTTAAGGATGGTGTGTTGCCTTCCTGGTGCCAGGGTTAAAGACATCACAGATAGAGTGCAGGCAATCCTCAAGGACAAAGGTGACGAGCCAGAGGTGGTGGTACATGTCGGCACAAATGATGTCGGGAAGAAGAGGAGGAACATACTACAGCAGGACTTTGGAGAACTAGGAAGAAGGCTGAAAAGCAGGATGTCCAAGATGGTTATCTCCGGTTTGCTTCCAGTTCCTCGGGCTGGTGAGGCCAGAAACAGGGAGATAATGGACTTGAATGTGTGGCTGGGGAACTGGTGCAAGAAGCAAGGATTTAAATTCTTGGATCACTGGGGTATGTTTTGTGGTAAGCATAAATTCGACAAGAGAGACGGTTTGCACCTGAATAGGTTCGGGACCAGCATTCTGGCAGGCAGGTTTGCTACTGCAACACAGCTATGTTTAAACTAAGTAGCGGGGGGGAGGGGACAAACTGGATGTTTAAGAAGGAAATTGGAGTGAAAGTTAGAACAAGGGAAGTCAAGAAAGACAACTATATCAATGAGGCAGAAAACTCAGAAAGGGATCATGCTGTAAGGTTGAGTGAAATAGGAGTTGATGGGAAGGGTGAGGGCAGTAACAAATTAAAAATACTATATATGAATGCACGAAGCATTAGAAATAAGATGGATGAGCTTGAGGCTCTTTTGGAAATTGGCAGATACGATATTGTGGGGATAACTGAGACGTGGCTTCAAGTGGACAGGGCCTGGGAAATGAATATTCAAGTCAACACGTGCTATCATAAGGACAGGCTGATGGGCAGAGGGGGTGGGGTGGCCATGTTGGTAAGGGATGATATTCAGTCCCTTGCACGGGGGGACCTAGAATCAGGGGATGTAGAGACAGTGTGGATAAAGTTGAGAAATACTAAGGGTAAAAAGACCCTCTTGGGAGTTATCTACAGGCCCCAAACAGTAGTCTGGATGTCGGATGTAAGTTAAATCAGGAGCTGAAATTGGCCTGTCGCAAAGATGTTACTACAATTGTTATGGGGGATTTCAACATGCAGGTAGACTGGGAGAATCAGGATGGTATTGACCTCAAGAAAGAGACTTTGTGGAGTGCCTCAGAGATGGATTCTTAGAATAGCTGGTGCTGGAGCCAACCAGGGAGAAGGCAATTCTGGATCTGGTATTGTGCAACGAACTAGAATTAGTCAGGGAGCTTGAAGTGAAGGAGCCATTGGGAAGTAGTGACCATAATAAAATAAGCTTCAATCTGCAATTTGAGAGGGAGAGGGTACAATCGGAAGTGACAATATTTCTGTTGAATACAGGGAACAATGGCGCTATGAGGGAGGAGCTGGCCAAAGTTCAATGGTGCAATACCATAGCAGGGATGACAGTGGAGGAACAATGGCGGATATTTCTGTGTATAATGCAGAAGTTGCAGAATCAGTTCATTCCAAAAAGGAAGAAAGATCATAGGAGGAGGCATGGGTGGCCGTGGCTGATGAGGAAAGTTAAGAAACATATAAAGTTAAAAGAGAAAAAGTATAACATAGCAAAGATAAGTGGGAAAATGGAGGACTTTTAAAGAACAACAGAGGATTACTAAGATGGAAATACGCAGAGAAAAAATGAGGTACGAAGGTAAACTGGCCAATAATATAAAGGAGGATAGTAAAAGTTTTTTTAAGTATGTGAAAGGCAAAAAAATGGTTAAGACTAAAATTGGGCCCTTGAAGACAGAAACGGGAATATATTACGGGAGCAAAATTAGGGCACTTGGTATTGGGGGCAATGTACTAACTTGGATTGAAAGTTGGTCGGCTGATAGGAAACAAAGAGTAGTGATAAACGGCTCCATTTCGGAATGGCAGGCAGTGACCAGTAGGGTACCGCAGGGATCAGTACTGGGACTACTGCAGCTTTTTACAATATATGTTAATGATATAGAAGGTGGTATTAGTAATAACATTAGCAAATTTGCTGATGATACTAAGCTGGGTGGCAGGGTGAAATGTGATGAGGATGTTAGGAGATTACAGGGTGACCTGGACAGGTTAGGGCTTTTGCCCAAAACGTCGATTTCGAAGCTACTTGGATGCTGCCTGAACTGCTGTGCTCTTCCAGCACCACTAATCCAGAATCTGGTTTCCAGCATCTGCAGTCATTGTTTTTACCTTGGTTAGATGAGTGGTCAGATGCATGGCAGATGCAGTTTAATGTGGATAAATGTACGGTTATCCACTTTGGTGGCAAGATCAGGAAGGCAGATTACTACCTAAATGGAATCAATTTAGGTAAAGAGGCAGTACAGAGAGATCTGGGTGTTCTTGTACACCAGTCAATGAAGGTAAGCATGCAGGTACAGCAGGTAGTGAAGAAGGCTAATAGCATGCTGGCCTTCATAACAAGAGGGATTGAGTATAGAAGCAAAGAGGTTCTTCTGCAGCTGTACAGGGCCCTGGTGAGACCACACCTGGAGTACTGTGTGCAGTTCTGGTCTCCAAATTTGAGGAAAGACATTCTGGCTATTGAAGGAGTGCAGCGGAGGTTCACAAGGTCAATTCCTGGAATGGCGGGATTACCTTACACTGAAAGACTGGAGCGACTAGGCTTGTATACTCTTGAGTTTAGAAGACCGAGAGGGGATATGATTGAGACATATAAGATTATTAAAGGATTGGACACTCTGGAAGCAGGAAACATGTTTCCGCTGATGGGTGAGTGCCTAACCAGAGGATACAGCTTAAAAATACGGGGTAGACCATTTAGGACAGAGATGAGGAGAAACTTCTTCACCCAGAGAGTGGTGGCCGTGTGGAATGCTCTGCCCCAGAGGGCAGTGGAGGCCCAGTCTCTGGATTCATTTAAGAAAGAGTTGGATAGAGCTCTCAAGGATTGTGGAATCAAAGGTTATGGAGATAAGGCAGGAACAGGATACTGATTAAGGATGATCAGCCATGATCATATTGAATGGTGGTGCAGACTCGAAAGGCAGAATGGCCTACTCTGCACCTATTGTCTATTGTCTATTGTCTAAATCCCTGTCTGGAAGAGGTCATTTCCTCCTTTTGGTTGAAAAGAAGGAAAAAACTCTTGGAAGGATGTTGTTGTCTGGCTAAATAGCTTGAAGAGTTCCATATTTTATGAGATGTGGCCAAACTTTGAACAAGGATATTGATGGTTGACTGGTTGAAAAGGATCTCTGGAAAATTACATCATCAAAAGTCCCATGACTCAATGGTAGATAAGTTTTATAATAGTAGCCTTGCTGATGTTAATCATACCTATCATACTTAAACATGCAGATTGTTATGGATAAGACATACCCTTTGTGAGTGAAGACCAGCATATTGTGCAATCGTGTAGTTATAGAATGCCATACATGGTAAAGGGTAATGTTTGGGTTGTGCAAGTTGTATCTTTCTTGTATTGACAATTTAAATTATTTTTATATAATATGATTTTTATATGATATATCATTATGTGTTTCTTAATTCATTTGACTTGCATTGGTTCTGATTCATGTTCAAGTTAAAACAAAAAGATAAAAGTGACATTTCATTGGTAATTTCTTCATTTGTGGGTCCTTTTTAAAGTTGATTATAGTGGTTTACTTATCTACTGTAAGGATCATAACAAAATGTATAATCCAATTCAAGTTCAATGAAACTATGAACATGTGCATCATTTAGTAATAATAAAATACCTGAAAGTGTCAACATATAGACTCTCATCGAACTTCATCTGTCATAGGTTCATTTGGTCAATTCTATATTCTTTTTCAACTTTCTTGTCCTATTTCTCTGAATTAATTTTCAAACTTGGATGTTCAGACACCTCCCTATTTGTACTTCCATCGCATTGAATTATGAGTGGTAATTGCAGGAAAACCTTCATAAACATATTTTTGAGCCATCTTTTAGTCACCACTGTTAAATCTTCTGGCTCAATTGGTAGCATTATTTCCCTTGGAGTTAAATGGTCTGGATTCAGACAGCAGGATAGACTAGACTGAGACTCAATACAAAAGGAGTGCTTCATGTCCAGAAGGGTTAACTTCAGATAAATATTAAACAAAAGTCCTGTAGCCTGGTCAGTTGAAGTTCCTATTGTTGGAGGAACTATTTCTATTTTGCTGTGGTACAAATGACCACAGAAGATCTCCTGATATGATTTAAAGAAGAACAGTGAGCTCTTCTGCATCTTGGCAATCATTACCTCCTCAATTAATACAGCATTTTAATTACTATTTGTTCTGAATGAGAATTGGCTGCTATGCTTGCCATAATACCAAAAAGTTACCATTTGATTGCTTAATGATTTTATGTATATGTGACCCCAATGGTGGGAAGGAGGTAGTTGAACAAATTTATAGGCAAATTGCAGAAGATAACGAAGTATATAGAGTAATAGAAATGAAATACATCAATTATCTGAACATAAACTTGGAAAATAACAGTTTAAAAGACAAAAAAGTGAAGGGATTTCTGAAACATGTCCAGGAGAACTTTATTAATAATTGGGACTTTAGTCCAAGGAGAAAGAATGTAGTGTTGGATCTAGTTTCCAGCAATAAATTAGGGCATGTGGAAACATATTTCATTGAAGACCATTTGGGAATTGGTAATTATAAAAAAAAGTTGGGTTTTCGGTTATTTTTGCATTGGCAAGGAAAATTTAAACATGAAATTATTTCACGAGAGGAGAGCTAATTTCAATGAATTGAAAAGAGAATCGAGCCCAAATTGATGGAATTGGCAGACACACTTGTAAATGATCAATTGGAGACCTTCAAAGATTGTGTGAATAAGAGTCCATATTTTGAGAGTTGAGATAATGATGGTGCACAAAACCAAATCGTATTCCTTTGCTGTTGTCATAGTTGAGATTAGCACAGGATTTCCCTGGTTAATTCAGTCAGAAAGGAATAAATTAATTGTTTTCACAGTCTCAATGAAATGCAATTATTAGCCTAATTTTTCATCTAGGGTTCTCAATTTAAAGAAAAAATGAACAACCATGTATTATTTTTATGCAAGCTGCTACATGGTCAAATTATAATAATTTCCCCTGTAGATTTCATGTACCACTGATATATGTTATAGAGGCACATGTATAGCACGGAAACAGACCCTTCGATCCAACTCGCCCATACCGACCAGATATCCCAACCCAATCTAGTCCCAGTGAGTTTTGAGAAGATTTGTAGCTCAGGTTGACCCCATCTACCACTCCCTGAGAAAACAAACAGGAAATAACATCACCACAGGAAATGACATCACCAACCCAAAGAAACCCAAACATATAAATAAAAAGCAGGAATCATCAACAGTGCTTTGCCCAGAGGCCCACTGAAGACATTACCTAGTAGGGTGACGAAACATCTGGAAATGAAACTTCCGGCTCAGCGAGCAAACCTACATCCAATCTCGTCCGACCAGCACTTGGCTTATATCCCTCCAAATCCTTCATATTCATATACTCATCCAAGTGTGTTAAATGTTGCAACTGTACAAGCCTCCACCACTTCCTCTGGCAGCTCATTCCACACACGCACCACCCTCTGCATGAAAAAGTAGCCCCTTAGGTCTCTTTTATATCTTTCCCCTCTCACTTGAAACCTATGCCCTCAAGTTCTGGAGTCCCCCACCCCAGGGAAAATACCTTGTCTATTTACCCTATCCATGCCCCTCATGATTTTATAAACCTCTATAAGGTCATGCTCAGTCTCCGACACTCCAGGGAAAACAGCCCCAGCCTATTCAACCTCTCCCTATAGGTCAAATTCTCCAATCCAGGCAAAATCCTTGTAAATCTTTTCTGAATCCTTTCAAGTTTCATAACATCTTTCCAATAGGAAAGAGAGCAGAATTGCCTGCAATATTCTAAAAGTGGCCTAATCAATGTCTGTACAGCCGCAACATGACCTCACAATTCCTATACTCAATACCTGACCAATAAAGGAAAGCATACCAAACACCTTCTTCACTATCTTATCTACCTATGACTCTACTTCAAGGATCAATGAACCTGCACTCCAAGGTTTCTTTGTTCAACAACACTCCCAGGACCTTACCATTAATTATATAAGTCCTGCTAAGATTTGCTTTTCCAAACTGCAGCACCTCACATTTATCCAAATTAAACTCCATCTGCCACTCCTCAGCCAATTGGCTCATCTGATCACATCCAAATCATTTATATAAATGATGAAAAGTAGTGAACCCAGCACTGATCCCTGTGGCACTCCACTGGTCACAGGCCTCCAATCTGAAAAACAACCCTCCACCATCATCCTCTGTCTTCTACCTTTGAGCCAGTTCTGTATCTAAATGGTTACTTCTCCCTGTGCTTCATGAGACCTAACCTTGCTAACTAGTCTCCCATGGGGCACCTTGTCGATCGCCTTACTAAAGTCCATATCGATCATGTTTACCACTCTGCCCTCGTCAATCCTATTTTTTACTTCCTCAAAAAACTCAATCACATTTGTGAGGCATGATTTCCCATGCACAAACCATGTTGACTATCCCTAATCAGTCCTTGCCTTTCATGTACATCCTGTCCCTCAGGATTCCCCTCAACAACTTGCCTACCACCGATGTCAGGCTCACAGGTGTATAGTTTCATGGCTTCTCCTTACCACCTTTCTTAAACAGTGGAACCATGTTAGCCAACCTCAAGTCTTCCAGCACCTCACCTGTGACTATCTTGAATATTTAATAAATGTTATTTGAAACGTAAGAACTCCAAAACCTTTTAAAAGTAGAGTGTGACTAACTGAGTTCATTGTACTCTGACTTAAACTAGAAATTAAAAAATGTCACAGACTGTAATTTAATCCTTTCCAAAGTATAACATGACAACAATATGCTAGAATTGGAATAGTTTGAATCATCTGATTCTGTGCAATAATTTCTATGACAATGGTGACACATTTCAAAATGATGGTATGGTATACTAACACTGAGACACAATGATGCAATGTTAATGTTTTGAATTTATTATGACTTCTTCTAAACAAGAGATTTGGGGATCAAGTTAGAAGGGGAGTTGAGATTAAAGAATGACTATGATCTTGTACAGAGTAGTACAGCAAGCCTGAGGAGTCATTTGGCCTGTATTTGCCCCTATTTCATTTGTTCTTAGGTTAGTATAAGAGACCATAAATAATTTTAAACCTTCTATATTCATTATTTTGGTGAGTATCTTAATATATAGCCCTTGAGTTGCCAACTCAGAGATTGAGCCAGATATTTTTATTTTTTTTTATCTCGTGAAGATCATTCAAACTTTTTAACACACGAAGACAAGCGCATCAAAGGAGGTAAAAGCTGAATGAATCTGATATGTCTATCACAATGAAGGTTTCACAACGTGCAGGTGAGCAAATATTTTGTACTTGAATGCTCCATAAAAGTGATAAACTTATGATTTTTTTCCTCCTTTGTCATATCTGCTGACAAGAGTAGAATGTGAACATGAGATATGAGAAGATGAGATATCAGCACAACCTTGAATAATGTGCCAACATCAGAACATAGCTGTAGCCATGTAACTAAGGTGACATACTCTATTATTCAGCAAATAATGGGATTAAAATTTAATACTGAAAGGGTATATTAAAAGCCAGCCACCTTACATACAAGGGTAACACACACACTTAATCAAAAAGGGATGCTAGTCCTAAACAAATGAGAACCAGATCCATGTCATCGGGTGTTCGTAATATCCAGCTCTAAAAGCAGAAAATTTACTTCAATTGTGAAAATCTTTAGTAACAGTAATTATCATTAAAATGACTATAATAAATCATTAAAAGTAATATTGCAAACATACCTTTGCCCAAGAGGGACATCACCTACAGTTAAGTAAGTGGGAAATTCCACTATATTTGCAACTGGATAAGCATGCAAGGGAACAAGTAGAGCATCATCATCCTGCAAAAGTACGATAATTATTGTTTACAATTACAATGTATGTCATATGTTGGAATTAAATATCGTAGGTGAAGATGGAGAAACTAGAAAATGTCACAGTCACCCAAAAAAGAACAACCAAACAAATGGCAGTTACAATGAGAATGCCTGTTGTAATTTAAACTGGAGATGTACCTAACAATCAATCATTTGTCTTATAGGTGAATAAGCCTGCTGCCAGGGCCAAGTTGCAGCAGTAATATGATTATCATTATATTAATCATTACATTTGCCTTCTAACTTTTTGTGCTTCAATTTGCTTCGGCAAAGAAAGAGGAATGAATCAAGAACAGGTTGTATCTCTGTAATCTAGCAACCACTATACATCATGTTTCCCTTGTAACGTCACCCAGTAAGTCTACATGATTTTTATTCACATTACTTTTTGTTACACTTTGCTATGTTTGGATACCCTAAATGTGTAAAAGCATGCCAGATGGATTATAATATTGGAAACTGTATGTTATGTAATTTGGCAGGAAGAATAAAGGAGCTGAATACTAATGGAGAAAAACTGCAGAAAAATACAACATGGAGATTTTGGAATCGTTTTGCATAAATCACAAAAAAGCTAGCACACAGGTTCTGCTATTAACAGGAAATGCAATTAGAATGTTGGCCTTTATTTCAAAAGGAATGCAGTATATAATTATACAAGCCTTACTAAAATATATGCTAGTTATACCACACATAGAATTCTGTGAACAGTTTTGGTTCCCTTATCTGAGGAATGATATACTGGTATCAGTGGCAGAACAGAAAAACTTCACTCGGTTGATTCCAGGAATGGGTGATCTTATAAGGAGAGGTTGAGTAGGTTGGGCCTGTGTTCATTGGAGTTTAGAAGAATGAGAGTTGACCTTTTGGTAACACAAAAGACTTTTTGAGGATTTGACAGGGTAGATGCTGACAAGTTGTTGCCCCTTATTCTTAGAAGTTTTTTTTTTAAGAATTAACAAGGTTAAGCAGTAATCTGATTGAGGTTTTCAAGATATTAAGAGGAAAGGACAAGGTAGATAAAGATAAACGAGTTCCATTGGTCAGGGATTCTAGAACTAGGGGGCAGATCTGAGAAATAGCGTTAGGATATTCAGGAGAAATGTTAAGAAGCGCTTAACACCCACAAAGGGTAGTAGACATTTGGAACTCTCTTCCACAAACAGCAATGGTTGTTAGAGCAGTTGTTAATTTTAAATCTGAGATGGATAATAATTTTTGTTAAACAAAGGTCTTTTGGGACACAGGCCAAAGACAGGTGTGTGGTATTGGGTCACACATCTCATTGAATGGCAGAACATACTCAAGGAGCTGAATGGCATACTCCTGTTCCTGTGTTTAGAGATTCCTTGTGATAAATGCCTATTGCTGTTTGAACTGGAGATGTACCAGATGTATTATCTGAGGATGTAATCTCAAAGTAAGACAGTTATGAGGAAAAAAAATCCTCTCTGTGAGTACTGTATCTGTGGAATTCCTTACTGAATAGGGCAGCAACAGCTGAGATAGATTAATTTTTAATCAGAGGTTATGGGAAAACTGCAGGTAAGTGAAGTTGAGGATTATCAGATTGCATTAAGTAGTGGAGGAGCCTCGATTAGATGAATGGCTAGAGTTTTCCCTCCTGGTCTCTGCTGTCTAAAAAAGCCCAAGAAAGCCAATCAGTTCAAATGTTAGTTAAGGATTGGCAACTAACTGGTCCAGCCATCAACACTGACATCCCATGAACAATTAAAAGAAAAGCTGTTTAATTCCATCAAAAATCATCCAATTGATTAGGCATGTTTTATTTTTACATGTTGCATGGTCCACAGCTAGAACTCCTACAAAAGTGAATGCAAGACTACATTAACATTATTTTCCATTGATGTCTCTTGTACAGATGAAAATAATTTTAAAACTCACCTTACAATGAATACGAATACTGTCATAATAATACCGCCATTCGTTTGGACAGAAATTGACAGTAACATTAAATGACATTCCAGGAACTAGATGATTCTATGAGATAAATAACAAGACATGTAAATATCCTAAAACTCTAAAATACATTAATAGTGCAGAACAGAACAGCTTTATTGTTTTGTGCGATTTTTGTTTGTAAATATGGAAATACTTAAATAGAATGTACATTCTAGTAAATTTTATGTGTGTCTTTTTTTTCACTATGGCCAGACTAGAATTTAGATCAGATTGGACAGAGTTTTCTTTCCATTATACGTGCATCAACTTTTCTGTTTTTGGATTATATTGGAGATTCCCTCACCATGGTGCCTACTTTACTCTCTTTTCTAACCCACATCCAACTTTAATCATCATGTGATGTAAAATAACATCCATCACTATGCTAAACCTCAGACTTTCCATATATTTCTCAAATTCCTCAACCACATTTAAAAATAAATTGCTTACTTTTCTGCCCTGTTTCCTTCAAAAACTTATACAGCTATCTATCTCAAACCTCTTCCTTCACCAAATTCCTCTCCCTTGAGTTCACGTAATTTTAGTCATATTTTCTATGACTCCAACCTGAAACTCAATCTATTCTGCCCCATTAGTCAATTTCTTTACCCACTTTGTTTTTGTTAAATTCACATTTTAAATTTATTTCCCTGCAACCCCATTTTTTTTTTCTGTGTAATTTACTGTTGCTAACATCCACCATTATGTTGCAGTCCTAGGAAAAAGAATTATTAAGCTCCCCAGCTCTCACATGATATTTTGTTCAATTCATCCACCGTGACAAAACAAAAGAGCCAATGTTCTCCACTCAGGATAATTGACTGCCTTGACAATTTCTTTCTTATCTTATATGTAATGCTTCTCTCTTCATATAATTTCAGATAATTGCGAATCCCTACAACTCCACTAGGACTGAAGACATTTTTGTCACCTCGATTGCATTATACCTAAATTCTATTAACCAACTGTTTGCTGGACTTAGTGATTTCAAGTATGATCATTCCTTCTTTATATTATCTCACTTAAAAATTCTGTGGAGAGATATAGGGGGAAAAATCACATACTGGTATAACAAAGTTGCTTCAAAAGATGATTGATTAGAATAATAAGCACAAGATTGGACCAGGCATTTCAAATCAAGCATTCAAGAGTCAATGTGAGGAAGAAAATTAATTTTGCCTCCAAAAGTCCTCTAACTGATACATAGTAAAGATACACTGCAAACATACAATTGAATAAGACCAAAACTACTCACCTTCTTTATATATCTGACTTGGAAGTACTTTGTCTGAGGAGGTAGGATGTGAACATTTGTCATTGTTGAAGAAACATTGACCAATTTCTGCAAAGACAAATTATTTAAGAACTTTTGTATTTAAGGTATCTAAAATATCTTTTTATATCCACAGTATGATACTAACGTAACTCTTCATTGAATTTGTCACATTGGGAATAACAGCCTAATATGTTTGATGTGTCTTTTATGAGGGCCAAAAGTTCATTAGGAAATCAATACAAGGAAACAGTAGTGGACAGTAAATATTAAAGAAGGTATCTTAATGTGCATTAATGAATTAGTTTCTTAATTTGAAGTAATGCTGGTAAATTAATTCTCTTACAACTCTATTTCAGACCTGTCCAGTGAGTAATTTCTTAAGCTTCTCTCCTTTCCTTTTGGAATTCTAATGGTGCATTCTAAGCTAAATTTGTTGTCACTGTGAGATTTACAAAATTTAGGAATAGTCTTGGGTAACTGTGTGTAGAATTATAAGCTTGCATGGAGAGTAAAACTCAACACAGATTGTTTGGATGTTTTTTTTGGCATATAATGTTCTCATATAATTTCAATGAGGAGAATAATATAGGGACCTGTGCAAACTGGCTATGGCAACATGTGAGGCAGAATTTGGCAAGAAATGTGGCAGGCTCATCTCAAGAGCAAGATTTCTTGCTCCATCTTTTATGCTTTTCACAAGCAGCATGGTGAAGTTCTTGCTAGGCAACGGCAAGTTGCTAATTGATGGTGATTATTGTATGATAAACACCTTGTTAACAGCCCAGATCACCTCATTAACATTCAGCCTTCCATCTCACCAAACACACCAAGCAAACTCAAAGTCAGGAAGACCAAAAGGAGAAACAAAGCAAACACCTGACAGTTTCAATTTGCTGCTTGTTTCAAATGGCCAGACACCAACATCTCAGGGCATGCTATGTGAGCAACTATCACACACATCCAATATCCACAGACACTCACATCTGACATATATCAGCTTCTAACAACCCTCACGGTACATTTCTGATCCACTTACAAGATACTCCTGCACTTCAGTACTGCGCTGGGAGGTGTCATTATAATGTTGCATCAAGGACATTCTGCATCAGGGATGCATCCAGCTAATGGGCTCCTCACTTGCTGTCATAGCTTTCAACCATTCTGAGCTTCCCTGGATGATTATGGCATCCAGGTGTTGCATTGGCTTGCCTTGTCTTTTAGCACTTTGTCCCCTCAGCCAGAGATATCAAATAACTGCTGCCTTGCCTTGCTTTGTAGCACAGACAAAGGCAGGAAGCTCATCATAGCTGTTAGCAGACCTTCAAATCAAGGGGATAGTCAGGGGCTTCCTGCACGGCACGTCAATAGCAGCTGCCAATACCAGTCCAGAGTAGTCAGAGTCAAGATTCTCTGCTCATAAGGGGTGAGCAGCCATATGCCAGGCAACCCAGTACCAGACTTGACACTTCAGTGTCCTATCATTGACTGTCTTCCTCATGGAATGAAAGAGAGTCATGTATTACAAGAGATGAAAGTGGGTGACAAGCTAGAACTGTTGGTGTCATGGAGATGTTTGCTGAGCAATTGAGTAGGCAGCACAGGGGGTTCACGGGATGAGTGGTGCCAGGAGTTGGGGTGGGTGAGAGCACTTGGGGAACATTTTGTAGGCTATAGTGAGAGTGGTAAAGCATGAGCTTTGATGAGAAGTGGGTACAGTAGCAGAGATCAAGTGAATGAGGTGTACGGGGAGAGGATGGTGGAACTTAACCAGCAGAGTGGAGGAGTACATTGACCTCCTTTCTACCATATTCCTCCAGATGGCTGAGAGTGCTGTAGCCTGGGAAGCAGCCTTGGACCAAGCTGGCATGGTTTGGGTTGTGGCCCTCCACTCCTGATCTTGAGGCTTGAGGAAGTCATAATGGCACTACCCTAAGCAGCTGGACCCCCAGGACCTGCCCACAAAATGGGATGTTAATTTCCCTCCATCTGAGTCAAAAGTGTGGTGCTGATGACAGTCGAAATGTTGACTGTCCTGTTTCTTGGACGCTGCCTGATTAGCTTTTCCAGCACCACACTTTTTGACTCTGATCTCCAGAATCTCCAGTCCTCACTTTCTCCCATTTCCCTCCTTCTGCCATGTTAAGGAAAATATCAGCAACATGAAGAGCATCTCAAGCCTGACTATTCTTGACGATTGCACAATGCTTTTTTAAAGATTGCGTGGGTGTAAAGAATGCTGGTGAAATTTAGGATATTCCCTGAGTGGTGAGGTTTTAGTGAATGGTGTATGGTAAGATTGGGAAAAACTGGATGTGAGAGATGCCGTTTAAGTGTGGTAGATTAATAATGTACTGAGTTAGTTAAGATAAAGCAAGAGTACGTGCTATACCTTGCAGTGAAAAAACTGGGACATAGCCAAAAAAAAATCAAGATTTAATATTCTGTATTCTTCTAGAATCTGTGATGAAATCACTGACCTTTATCATATTGAGCAAGCCAGCAATCATAACTAGTAGCACACTCAATCACAATTGGTACACTCAGTTCTAGGTACTGATAGGAGACAACATTCAATTCTGCACACCAATAGATCAGGGGCTTATTATAAGTTTCCTTATTGGTCACTGAAGAGTGGTTCAAAAGATTGCAGACACAAAGTGAAGATTTGTATGTGAGAAAGACAGAAAGTAGATTTCTTATTAGAGATGCTGATTTTTTTCGCTCTGTTACAAGAAGGCTACAGAAAATATATATATTTAGGAGACTCATTGAGGAAAGGTCAAGTACAGCTGGCTACTTTGGTACTGTTATCACTCAGGCCAAATTCTAGGAATTTGGGTGTTAGGTGTTGTAGTCAGGGATTCTGAAATATTCTGGGAGTTGCAGTAGATCACATGAAGCTACGTGCCACCTATAGATCACTACATCTTAGAGTGGGGTCTTGAAAAGCCTGAAGCAGTATTTGCTTCACACAACAAAGAATGATGAGAGCTCAGAGAAATCCCAGGGACAGAACCAGCTTGGTAAAACTCGCTGTAAGTGAAAAGCTGAAGCTGTTCCATGAATCAGTACTAGAAAGCATGGAACTAGAACAGGAGAGTTTGTTGTTGAGGTGGTCTGTGATTGAATGGCTCTTGAGAGGGAGATTCAAGGCCAGATCTGGAAAAAAAAGGTGAAGAATTGGAATTCATTTTTAAAAATTTCCTGCTACACCATGACATTAACATCTGAGTGATAATACTCAGAATTTTGTGGGATCTGTAGCTGCATGCTGTAGTTTAACTCAATAATTAATTATGTGCTCATTAATGCTTCTCCATTTAGTTTAGAGAAATGTAAAACTTAGATTTCCTCAAGATACCACCACTGAGGCCACTGACAACCTAGTCATACAGAAAGGAAAAAAAACAATTTTCTGCATTAAAAACATTTTTTGGAGGAAGACTCCAGAGAAGAATGATATATATTCATTGATTGTGTAAAGTCAGAACCAAATTATCCCCATTGCTAAGGCTGTATATCCAATACATTCAGACACATGAATTATTATTTGTAATAGTAGTGCCATTAGAATTTCACCATGCAATATTTAATCTCTAATCTAAACTCAAAAGGCGCAAATAGGTGTGAAATTATAAAAATACAGCTGCATATCTCTTACCTCATGCAAAAGTAGTGAAAATGTTGGAGTTGGGTTCATTTGGAACATCATGAGAAAGTGTCCCACTTACACAAATTTTCAGCTTACCAGTATCTGTTGATGATGTTTTCCAAGCTCATAACCTCCAAAATGCAATATGGCCGGAACAGCTTCAATCACTTTGTTTCTCTGTATTGTGGTAAAGATCTCTGCAATGAAATGTGAATAAATATAGTCTAATACAATTCCTGGAAGAGTAAATTTTAACTTTCTTCCAGAAATGTGTTATCACATCAAAACATATTTCCAAGTTACAGCCCTTGTAATGTAACCTTGATAAAAACATGTCTCATGTGAAATCTGTCTTTCAGCAAATAGGGTCAGATTTTTGTGGAGTCAGAGTGCCTCCAGAGGCTTTGGCAAATAGGAGGCAGAACCAGGATGAGAATTTCCCAAGCTAATCTCAGTTAGTGTGCGGGGTGTGCAAGGCATGAATCACATAGACAGGAAACCAAAATCCAGCTACACCATCTGAAGTTACTGCTGAGTTTAAACAGCCCCATTTTGGCTGGTCCAAATGCTTGTACAAATTACTAATTTAGAAAGGAAAAATAAACACTCTTGAACATGAAAGGTGGATGAGGTCTGTTCGGAGTAATGATCTGAAGTAATTTGCATCCCCATCCCTTTAAACAAAAATAAAGTTGCAACTGTCTTTGAGTTTATACTACTGGGATACACTGATTGAAAGGCCTTCTGGTACAGCTTAGCGAAATATGACAACAGTTTGTTCTGATCGGTTCAAAAGACTTCACTGTTGATATTTTCCTCGGTTTGTTATTATACCTGCATGCATTTGGAATGCTTAACTAAGTTTTAAAATTTAAAAAAGTATGGATGGATAGGAGAGTGTGTTCATATTCTGATTGGCAGTTTTAAGGGCCCATTTAAGGATTATCTACTGAATAAAAGCTTTGTTATTTTATGAAAGTTTTAAAACTTCAATTGAATTTCACGAGAGTTTATTATACTATGTATATGAATGGGAACTCTCACAGATTGTTATAAGTTTAATATTTTTTCATGTAAATATGGCTTATGACCTCTGCCAATAGTGAGCAACTGGCAGAATGAGAAGACATTAAGATTGTTTGAGGACATAAGTAGGCAAGGGGATGGACAATGGGGTATGAAAGGGCATGAGGAATGGGTGGCTTGTGTAAGTGAACATAGTGGGTTGTGTGCAGACAGGGGAGGATGAGGACTAGAGGGCTTTCAGTATTTTATTAAATTTGTGCCAAAGGATAGGGGGAAATAACTAATAGTCAATCCATTTTTTAAAAAAGCCTTCCAATAACAGGTAATTATGGTTGCAAGAGTCTGGCAACTGGAACCACAGCCTTAAGTGTAATTCTGAGTCCAAACCAGGAAAACAGGAGCCAAGATTGCAGTTTCTATCAAAGGCTTGCCCAGTTAAGTATGCAATTATCATCAACTCAAGAGAGTGACAACACAGGTTTGCAGGCTGAGCTGTTTCTTGGACTGCCCTTTCCACTTATACATCATCCTGTTCACTGCACAGTGTACAAAGCATGATTAGTGGTCGTAGTGGCTCCTGGTTGTATTTAAGCAAGGCTTGTCTAAGAAAATTGACTTGAAATTACACAGATGTCTGCGCAATACTTTAATTCTACCGAACCTACATTCCACATGGAAACTGATGTTATTATGGCCTAAAACAAATTATCAGCAAAATTTACAATGCACTTAGTATAAGTGCATAGAGTTTTTTTCTCTTCTTTAAAGATATTAATTCAACTGAACCGATAATTCAACATTTTAGAGGTATTCTCCCCTCCCCCACCCTGTGAAATGTGTGCATTCACTGCAAGACAATTCAAATAATTTCAAAAAGTAAAATGCTTTTGGTTCAAAAAGTGTGAATGTCTATGACTAATGTGAACATGAAAACATCAACTTATTAAAACACAAATGGTTATTCACCAGTAAAAGAGAAGACAATATATTTGTGAGTTGTTTCATAATTTTAATTCTACATCTGCTATTTATCAAAGTTAAGATTGTTCTCAACTTATATTATATTAGCTGCTTGTATTAACTTACTGGTTTCCAGTAAATGATTTGGCACATTTCCAGACTTGGACTCCTCCACCAATCTGTCTTTTGGATAAATTGTCAGCTTCTTAAAGGTAAAGCCATGGTTGCTGAACTGCAAAGCATCATGTTTCTCCACCTCCATAATAAAAATTCAATCAAACAACCTGCATTGACGCACAGAACAGAAGATAAGAATGAACAGTTATTTCTCTGAGGATGCATGATCACATATTCAAATGAACAAATCAGCAAATATCAGGAATTAGATTTCTTTTAAAGTCTGCAATAAAAAATAATGTGCAATGTATTTTTTCTGCAAAAGTCAACGATGATTGGTTGATACTTGTATTAGGAGAAAGTGAGGACTGCAGATGCTGGAGATCAGAGCTGAAAATGTGTTGCTGGAAAAGCGCAGCAGGTCAGGCAGCATCCAAGGAACAGGAGAATCGACGTTTCGGGCATAAGCCCTTCTTCAGGATGCTTGGATGTTCCTTGGATGCTGCCTGACCTGCTGCACTTTTCCAACAACACATTTTCAGCTCTGACACTTGTATTAGCCAGCCTATATTTGAAGACGAAGGGTAATGGCTCAGAGGCTGGAAATGAAGTGTTGTTATTCACCATTAATCTTAAAGAAAACTTCCCACGTTAATCTTGTGATCTTTGTAGCACAGACGTCAACTTTTCAAAAGGCTCATTCTGGCATCGGCTAGATGGGAACTCTGATGTCTGGTAATTGTGATGTCACCAAGCAAGGTAAGTAGCCAGTCCCATTGAAGAATTCTCATAGATAGAAAAAAAAGGCAAAAGCAGACTTTATTATCCACTTCACATTATTTTACAGAAAATGAAATAAAAATTGATATTATATAGTTGATTACACTAGATGGCATTTCATAAACAAGCCTTTTTTTTACAAAAAGCAGCTATTGTTTTAAATATCCATGTGATTTTATCATTAGTTTTATCTTTAGTTAACAAATAATGTGCTATATTTTTCGGGAGCATACAGACTGTTCCACAGGCATAACTTACTAAGCATCAAAAACACTTCATTCAACAAGTGTGCCTTTCAAAATGTATTTTATTTAAATGAGAATAATAGAACATAGAACAATACAACGCAGAATAGGCCCTTCAGCTCTCGATGTTGCACCGACCTGTGAACTATTCTCAGCTCGTCCCCCTACACTATCCCAAAATCATCCATGTGCTTATCTAAGGATTGTTTAAATCTCCCTAATGTGGCTGAGTTGACTACATTAGCAGGTAGGGCATTCCACGCCCTTACCACTCTCTGCATAAAGAACCTGCCTCTGACATCTGTCTTAAATCTATCATCCCTCAATTTGTAGTTATGCCCCTTCGTACACACTGACGTCCTAGGAAAAAGACTTTCACTGCCTACCCTATCTAATCCTCTGATCATCAATAATAATGTGATAAGTATAAGTGCTCAAAATTTATGATTTCTAATTGATTTCTATTTGGAAGGGCCTCAACTTTACATCCTATGGATAAGCAGGAATCATTGGCAATAATTTTGATTTTCTGCATTTCAGATATGCAGACACTAAAGGTTGCTGACAATTCATACAGCAACAAGAAAAGAGAATGCACAGCAGATCTCCAATCTGTGTCCTGCTGAGTTAATTCAGGACTGTTATAATTCTGCAGATCATCTGAGAGTTTTGTCCATGCCTATTTGATGCTCTTCAGCTACAAAACTGAAAAAAGAAACCATTTTATGAAAAGCTTTCATCTAAGGATGTTTCAGGCCAATTCACACCCAACAACCTGTTCTGAAAGATCTGCTCATATTTTGACAGCTATAATAAATGGGAATATGCAACTGAAACAATTTACAATATTCTAAAATAAAAGTCTATTCACCCTAATTTCCAATGTTAATGAATCCATTAAAAATTCCAAGGTCTGGATGTACAGCTTCACAAAAATCTAATCTGTTTTGGTTTGTATCAAGTTTCATCACCTCTCCCCTCCTTCACTGATGAGGTTAATAATAGTTTTATCTAAAGTATAGATGCAAACTCCAGGCCAAAATGCTCAAGAATAAATATATTTCAACAAAGCACATTTATAAGCTGAAGGCACATCAGGCTCACTCTCAATGGTGTTGCTGAGACTGCTGAATTGTCAGTACTCTGATCGGCCAATATCCCGGTTGGCCAGCATCTTCCAAGGTTGAGAGCTCCATTGGTAATTAATTTGTGATCCAAAGGCTAGAAAGTTCAGCCAGAGATTTCACAAACATAAACAGCAAGGTTGTCCCCATATTTCACACCTATTGTCAAGGCCTCATCGTTATGTTACAGATGTGGATGTTGGATGCAGGTTACACACATTTCTGCGGTCAATTCGTTACAGCCCCAGCTCTGTAGCTTTAAATACAGTGGCAGCTTTATGCTGGACAGTAGAAAACCAAGATCAGGATGAAATCTAAAGGAATTAATTCTGTTACTATTTCTGCTCACATTTAGTAATTAACAAATCACTCTAACCCTAGAAAGCCTGGTTATTTCCATTAGTCTCTCCTGTGGTTCAGGTAACTGGAAGCCAGTTCAGAAGGACAAGAACAAAAGAATTTCAACAAAGCTGCTAAGTCAAGCATTTTGAAATCAACTGCGCAACTATTAATATTTTATGATCAAATCCATGAACAATAAAAGGATTGATTTTTACACATTTTAATTTCTGTCTTTTTCTGGACAAACATCTCATTTATAATGTGTTTGGATGTGCATTCTGTTATTATTTCTGCTCACATTTAGTAATTAACAAATCACTCTCACCAAGAAAGCCTGGTTATATTGATTCCTTTTAAAAGATAAGTTAATTTGGTCTGGGAGAGAGATATCTGCAAAGGAAGGGATTATTTTCAATTTGTCCTGTTACAACTAACTAAGGGGTAGTTGAATAAAGAAAAGGAGCCAGTTCATGCCCCCTCCCCCAGGAGCTGAATAATTTGGGCTACCCATCTAGAGTCATGATAAATTGGGGACCCTCACCCTGGGGCAATCTTTTACATTCACATACTGATCTCTATCATGCAAAATTTTTTTTAAAAACTGTGGATGCTGCAAATCAGAATCAGCATCATATCTGGATGAATTACATATTGGTATGGCAATTGATCTGCCCAAGACTGCAAGAAAGTACAGAGAGTTGTAAACATAGCACTGTCCATCACACAAACTAGCGTTCCAATCATTGACTCTGTATATACTTCCTGCTGCCTCAGGAAAGCAGCCAACATAATCAAAGACCCCTCCCACATTGGTAAGATGTGGCCTCCCCACTTCCACCTTATTCTTTTGGGCAGAAGATTCAAAAGTTTGAAAACACATACCACCAGGTCTAAGAACAGCTTCTACCCTGCTGTTAACAGACATTTTAATAAATGTTTCTCTGCACTTTCTCTCAAGCTCTAACACTATATTTTGCCTACTGTTCTATTATCATGATGTACTTTTGTAAGGTATGATTTGCCTAGCTAGCATGCAAAACAATACTTTTTACTGTATCTTGGTATGTGTGACAATAATAAATTAAATCAAATCAGTACCAATCAAAGAGAATTAGCGGGGGAAAGTTAAAGAGAAATTTCTTCTTGCAGAGCAAGAACATCTAATGATTTACCAAATTTTGAAGCAGAAACTATGCATCCATTAAGGGCAATGTTTAAAGCAGAGGAAGATAGAAGACAAAGAGAAGGGAGAATAGCAGTGAAATTAGATTTTGGACTGCAGCACAATGATTGACATCCAGTACATGCTCTTTATGTACCATTCATCTTTTCACATGACAACATCCTCTGTTAACAATTGTTTAATGAGTTACTCAACCAGCTTAATTGGTCTTAATCATGGAATGGGTGGTCTTGTAGGACCATCGTCTCGCTACCCTGATTAGAAAAGTTGGCTTGGGCAACAATCAAATAATCAAATGACCAGCCAATATCAATATTTTGACACCTTCTAATCTCTGTTACTGCACCAAATGATATTCTAAAATTCAGCCTTTTATTGAACCATCCTTACAAGTGATCTGGTCTGGGGTCACTGGAAGGAAAGTAGAGGTGCTAATTTAAAAGTAAAAGCTGATATGCCATTAATCTCTCATTTTAGTTATTTTGACTAATTTAATAGGTTTCTTCACATATTAATTTAACTAATTAATTAAATAATTTGTATCCATTCCTATCAATTAGTTGAAAATGAAATATTGAACCATAAAAATATTGAGAGCAAAGAAATTCATTTGAATTTTAAAGTCCACGAAATATCATGTTGCTCTACAACCATTCTTAAAATTGATTATTAATCAGTACAGCACTGTCAGATAAGAAATTTTTCTCATGGCTGTTTTCATTTGATCTTCAAAGAACATAATGAGGTTTAGTTAAGGAAAAAAAATGGATTGCTTCCTGGGGCTGTCTGTCTGTTAAATATTGGTTACAGTTATAAATCCTGAATTGGCTAATGACTTTTTTCTAAATGTCATTTTCACAAGTTAAAATATATTTTAAAAATTCTAATAATTTTGAATTCCAATGCTGTAAACTAGAGTGAAGGTAATAACACAACAGAAGATAATCTTAAATTGTTAATTTAGCTTCTGAAATTACTTAAATACAGTTACTTATAAATCTTTAGACTACATCTTAAACTATACAACTTCACTGCAATTGTGATAACACTTACATTTATATTCTAAGTGTCATAACATGAGAAGATAGATAGCTAACATGTATCTAAGTCCATGCCACTGCAGAAATTGCTCTTTCTGGAGACATGATGTACTCGTATTGTCCTGAGTCCACTCTTTAGCAATGAATTTATGTTAGTGATTCTCTTATTGATGTCAATGAGTTCTGACTTCGGACACAGCTTTCATTCACCAATGATTAAGCATCAAACTCCCTGATATCATAATACATTTTGGGCAATCTGATTCTAAACTACCCCTATGATGCAAGTTATTTAATTGCCCAGACTCAATCGATTGACAGGATAAGCATACGGTTGACACCTTTATTGCATACACTAGATTTGAAGATTTTTCTTGAAAAAGGAACAAAATTAAGTCACTTCAGCATGCAATACAGGTAGGAAAGGACCTTTCCATGGCAAGCCAATGCCCAATGCACATCCCGAACCCATACAGGACAATAGTATTCAGGCAGCAATCTATGGTAACAGTCAACTAAGAACAACAGGCTGCCTCTCCGCATCGTCTTCTCAATCAGAGATCTGGCACCTTTGAAGTTTCAACAGTGCTTTATATATATACACCTTTCTCCCTTTCTTTTACTAGGATAATTCTTCCCTTTTCTTTTCCCTCTGCTCTTAACTGTAATTCAAACTGTTTTCTTTTCTCTTTCTTTTTGTTCTGCCAGGGCTATTCTTTCTTTTTCTTTTCCCTTGCCATTGCCTCTAAGTCAAGCTGCTTCCCCAATGATTCTGACTGCAGTCCTGGCAATTGTAAATGTAGAATTAATTCTGTAATTATTTCTCCTTTCCTCACAGACACAGGCAACTCCATCTTCAACATGTTTGCAAATTCCAAAAACTTTGCCTTGTTCACTTCCTCTAAAACATCCAAAGTGACTTATTCCACTCTCGGGAAATTCTTAGCAATGGAAAGATTTATTACAAGACAAGGTACACCCTGTTTAAACCAACCAAATGCAACACCCGAAATGCAATACTCCCCACTCACTGCCTTTGAGTCCAATAAATCTAAAATCTGGAATTAGAGATTTTGATTTCAACAAGAGCCCCCAGTTTCTTATGGACCAGACCAAACTGTCTTAAAATATGTCAAGAAGATAACCTTGACCCTAACTTTTTCTTATTTTAAAGGCAAGTGTGAAGACTTAATTCCGGATGCAATTTGATTGGCCAAATTCTCAGGCTTAAAGTGAAATACACTTTAATTATACACTATGGTTAAAATATAGACAAAATACAAAAAGAAAAATAGAATGGGCTTAACTTCAACTCTATTGATGTACTTAACAAAATAATAAACTACTCATTAACTGTCCTAATATAGTAATATCCTATAAGCATATCCTTGACAAAAGCAAATTCAGTAACATAGATTATCACACATGCAATTCTATCAGCAGGAAGAGAACCCCAGTGTTCTAGCTGTAACAAAGACAGAGAGAGATGTGTCTGCTTTCACAACCCCAACAGTTGCTGAAAGCTAAACTAAAAAATCCTGGTTCTGTGAGAACTTGACCCCACCCATGCAGGTTGTTTCTATTGTACCAACTTTAAAAAACAACCCAAGGCATGACAAGCTGTTTACTTTATTCGCTTTGAGCAGACTGCTTGTCCTCTCTGTCTGAACCTTTCTTCATAAAAATAAGGACAAAATACATCTCTTAAATCCATTGTATCTTCACAACTGCAACATATCACAAACAAGGTGCAGTGATGAAAACTTACAAGGGAACGACAGTTATCTGATGTCTTGCGTTTCTGTCCATGGTCATTTGACGAAGAGGTCCAGACAATTGGTTCACATATTATAGTTTACATGTTCCTAGAAACATGCTCTAACAAGTGCTCAGGATTAGTGGAACAGGAAGGAGAAGATGTGGTCCTCCTGAGCAGTCATCATCAGGCAGATCCTGCAGGCGGCAGATCCTGCTGGCAGCAGTCCTCATTGTATGATCCTGAAAGAATTGCTTTCTCTACATGAAAGATAGACCAGAAGAAGAGGAGGAAGACTTTGGAAGAGTTCCCTCACACCTTGTCTACAGGATAGGATGCCGGCCCCTCAAATTTAACAAGATCAACAACTTGTTTGTCCACTGGTATCTGTGAACCATCTCCAATTGTCAATATTGTATACTTTCTTTACCTAATTAAATGTCAGAAAATTGCTAAAAATTGGCAATTGCCTATTTTAATTAACAGTAAACATAACCCTCAAAAATCAATACCAGTATACAACAGTTAATGTTATAAGAAGGGGGTATATTTTTCTTTACCTGTCTTCTTCTACGCGTATCAGTCTTCCAAAGAAATGGCTCAGTGACAAAATCTTTGTTGGCAGTGGCATTGACTTAAAGTTGATGCTGACTAGAAAGTCTGGCCCATCAACATCACTAAAACAGCTTTCGCTAAAATGCTTCAATTGCTTTTTCTAACTATTTATAATTAATCAGCAATCTTTACAAAGCTTATTTTACTTAAAACTTGCTGCTGAGATCACTCATAAAACTTCCCAAACAATAACATTTCTCAGATACATAACACCAAAATACTATTTTACTCTCTACTCCCTCTGAATTCTTCTTTGAAATACTTTCCGTATTTCATATTTTCTCTTCCACACTTTGAACAGTTTTTAATCATATGTCATTTTATGCTCACCAGTTTATGCTTGTGCAAATCAACTATATTAATTTATTGCTGCATCATAATATTTATTGCAGCATTCATAAAGCAACAGACAGCAGCTCCTCCAGAGTGAATGGGACAGTGATCATGTTAAATTCTAAAATTTGCCATCACTTTCACACACTTTAAATTGAACTGACATGTATTGCAGCTTGGGAAACTAATCTACCCTCAGGAGGGTCATCAATAATTTAACATGAACACAAGGCTGAGTGCCTCAGATTTGAATAAACTGTTACATTTAATTGGTAAAAAATTCAATTTCCTAAGGATTTGGAGCATTGGCAATATTGGGTGATACAAGCGGCCAGGTATGTTTCTAACACTGGATATGGACCAGGAGGAGCAGGACTGCTTCACCCCAGGTTCAAGCTAAAATACAACGATGTATCTGTCTGCAATGATCAACTGCCAACCCCTGAGAAAATCTCACCTTCAATTGTGATCCAAACCTGGCTGGTTCCCAACTGGAAAATTGAGAAAATAAAATGAAATAAGATCTTATTGTCACAAGGGCAGGAAAGTGATAATGAATGATGATGACAAGGCACATTTTAGAACTTACCTGGAGTACTGCACAGTTCTGTGCACTACACAGTAGGACTGACGTGAATGCAAAGGGTGCATGACGAGGGTACAGAAGAGATTTGTGAGAATGGTTCCAGTGATGAGACATTCAGTTATGAGAAAACATTGGGGAAGTTGGGACTGGAGAGGAGAAGGCTGAGAGGAAAGTTGATAAAGATTTTTCATGACGGGTCTAAGCAGAGTGGATAGGGAGAAATTGTCCCCACTCATAAAAAGATCGAGAACTAGAGGGCATTGTTTTCAATTGTTTTACAAAAGAAACAAATGCACAGTGAGAGAAAAAAACACAGCACTCAAGTAATTTACGTCTGGAAGGCACCACCCGGAAATGTGATGGAGTCTTCAAGATAATCTTGATATTCTTTAAATAAACACAAATGAGCAGGCTTAAGGGGGAAAGGTGGGAGATTGGCATCAATTTAAATGCTCGGAGAGCTACTGCAGACATGATGGGCCAAATAGTCTTCTTCTGCACTGTAAAATGTGTGTTTTACAGAAACTCACTCTACCTGCATTACAGGCTTTCTGATCACCACCACCCTCCTGGACTTGTCTCCTTCAGCACTTTTCAAAAATATCAAAACAAATGGCCCTTTGTGTCACAATAATTTAAGAATATAATCTTTATTCCTGACCATCACACTCCAGCTCTCCAATAGCTACTGATTAAACAACTAAAAATTCACCAATTGTATGGAATTACTGTTAACACCCAAGTTACACTTAGAACTCAAGAATTAAAAGCAGTTTAATATTTGTTGTCTCATAGAGATCACAGTTTTCAACTCTTCATAAGATTTTACAATGATATATACATAGTAAGTTAAAAATCATAACACCAGGTTGTAGTTCAACAGGTTTAATTGGAAGCACACTAACTTTCAGAGCACCACTCCTTCATCAAGTGATGAAACAGTGGCATACCGAAAGCTAGTGTGCCTCCAATTAAACCTGTTGGACTATAACCTGATGTTGTGTGATTTTTTTAACTTTGTACATCCTAGTCCAACACCGGCATCTCCAAATCATATATATAGTAATTTGTTTTAATGCTTGCTATTGCTTGTTGCATCTTGGTTCTTCAATCGTTAGAAATTTATTGTATTGAACTGTATGAATGCCAACTCTAGTGCATTCCAAAACTAATTTGGATGGGATTTCATTTGAATCTCTAAAAAATAGGCTGAAAGCACATGTGCTGTTTTGCAACCATGCAGAGAAGTATCTCCAGACATGATCTCCTCTAATATTTTATTTTTATCAACTATGTTACCTTAAAGCTGTATCTACAAAACATATTACAGAATACATAAATCTTCAGTAAGCTTTTCATCACAAACATCTCCTGCATGTTTGCCATTGCCAGATTTTCCACCAACTCCAAACATAGCCTTAACTGACAGAATAGCAAAAACTCTGTGACCAAAGTCTGCACAAGAACATAGTACTTGACTGACAGAAGTGCTGATCAGTTGCTGGTCTGAGGATTTTTAGAGGCATATAGAAATAGAAAATGATTTTACTTGTTTAAGGGTAATAAATTCAAATATTTAAAAGATATCTTCTGACAATAATAGATCGGCATTCAACTGTTGAATGTTCCTGGTAACTTGCCCCCACACTGACCACCCATGTTCCCTCCAAGTTGAGTTTGCTATGCACAAATCACAAAATTACACAA
This sequence comes from Chiloscyllium punctatum, assembly GCF_047496795.1. Classification (NCBI taxonomy): domain Eukaryota; kingdom Metazoa; phylum Chordata; class Chondrichthyes; order Orectolobiformes; family Hemiscylliidae; genus Chiloscyllium; species Chiloscyllium punctatum. The sequence continues at coordinate 77,011,456 of NC_092748.1, forward strand.
TCCAAAAATGTGTAGGTTAGATGAATTGGCCATGCTAAATTGCCCGTAGTGTTAGATGAAGGGGTAAATATAGGGGAATGGGTCTGGGTGGGTTGCACTTCGGTGGGTCGGTGTGGACTTGTTGGGCCGAAGGGCCTGTTTCCACACTGTAATCTAATCTAAATCTAAATCACATTATGTGGTTCAACTGAGATTGATACTCTGCTGTTGATACAAGTTTTTTAAAGAAAATGCTACACATATCTGGCTTTTTGTCCCTGTGCAGCACAATCCCAATTATGCTGAATGATATACTCATTCAATTTTGAGGGAGTATTGTTGACCATGATCTGTTTCTTTCATACTAATCATAGCTTTTCACATTACCCAATCACAAACCTCCTTGCAACAAGCAATATCACACTCCCCTCAAACCATAGTCTTCCTCCATCCTTGAGTTTCTTGTGCACAATTGTGTCAGAGCTGATTTAAGGGGTGGAAAGGAAAGAGATGTTCTGTTGCTTCTATTTTTCCTGTTCACTTTTAGTGTCAGGAATTGATTCTCACTCTGGTATAGGAGAAAATAATGGTTGGTTGGTGAAGATATGGTAAGTGACTGTGGTCTATTCTATTCCTAAAGTTAAATATAGTATAGCAACTGGTCATAAATTAATAAAGTTTTTTAAAAAATCACACAACACTAGGTTGTAGTCCAACAGGTTTATTTGGAAGTACAAGCTTTCAGAGCACTCTTTCTTCCTCAGGTAGCTACCTGACAAAAGAGCAACACTCTGAAAGTTTGTGCTTCCAAATAAACCTGCTGATCTGTAACCTGGTGTTATGTGGATTTTTTAACTTTGTTCATCCCAGTCCAACACTGGCACCTTCACATCATAAGTTAATAAATGACATAAAAACATACCTAAATATAAACCTGAATAAAATCATTAAGCAGTTTCTTAGAATCAAGGATAGCAGGTTGGCTGATGTGACATAGTTGGAGCATGTGGGAGATCCCAGTATAGTCCAGAACAAACACTGTAGCAAGTGTAAGTCTGAGCAATCTCCAGCTCAGAATTTATCAGCTGGAGGCCGAATTATAGACACTGATGCATTAGACAGGCAGCAAGTACCTGGATTCTTTGTATCAAAAGGCAGTTCCACCTCTTAGACTGGGGTCATCTGATTCAGCCAATGTTCAGGGGCAGGAAAGTGTGACTCTGAACAAAATGGTAGGGGAACACAGAGATCAGGAGGATGTGAGCTTCAACCGTTGCAACAATTCAACATAATTCTTTTAAATTTCAGATTGAGTGTGAGGACTGCAAGATGGATAAACGAACTGGCTGTGGCACCATAGTAAGGAAAGCCATTTAAAAGTGTGGAATAAAAAGGAATGCAATGGTAGTAAAGTACTGAATACCATTTGTCCTACTTCCCACTTCCGGATAGCCAACCACTTTTCTATCCATTCCAATGTGCTACCACCTAGGTCATGAGGTTTTTTTTCGCAATAACCTTTGTAATCAAATGCTTTCTAGAAACCTAAGCACTACATTGCACAATAAAGTTTACCCTTTAGTCAAAGCATATATTACCGCCTCAAAGAACTCCAACAGATTAGTCAAACATGGTTTCCCTTTCGCAAAACCATATTGACTCTATGTGATACACTTGAACATATACATCCAAGTCCCATGCTACAGTCGCTTTAATAATAGCTACTAAAAATTTCCCTATGATCGATTTTAAGCTAACTGGCTCATAATTTCCTGCTTTCTGTCTCCCTCCTTTTTTGAATAAAATTGTTACATTCACTCTCTTTCAATCTAATTGGATCACACCGAATCTGGGGAATATCGGAAAATTAAAACAAATACATAAGTTATCACACTAGCCACTTATTTTAGGAGCAAGTCCATCAGTACCCAGACACGCGCCAGTTTGGAGGTGTACTAATTTACTCTTTATCAATTCTCTGGTGTTTATAATTTTCTTGAGTTCCTGCTTCCCTTTCATCTCCTGACTTATCTGGGATGTAACTTTTACTCTCTATAGTGAAGACAAGATGAAAAATATCTGTTCATTTCATGTGCCATTTTCTTATTTTTCAGTAGTAATTCTCCAACCTCACTTTGAATAGGCCTAAAGATCAATTTGTTACTATTTTCTTCTTTAAGTATTTATAGAGATTGTAACTATCTACTTCCACATTTCTGTCTAACTTGCTTTTGAGTTTTTCCCTCTTTGTTAGTTTTTAGGTTATTGATGGCTGCTTCTGATTTTCCATCCAATCTTCTAGCCTGCCACCTTCCTTTCCACAATTGTATTTTTTTTATTATTTCGATGACATCATTAACATTTGTTAACTACAGATGGTGGGACTGTTGTCAAATCTTGCTGGAACAATACACTGAGAAACAAGCCAAGTTATTCCTGGAGTCATCACAAAAGTTAATGATTTTGAAAAGTACGCAGCATTTCCCAACTTAACTGTATGTTTAGATCCAAGTGAACAGAAGACATGAACCAGGTTCCCGTATTTAGTAACAATTATTTATGTCAAATAGATTCCAGCTGCAGGCTAACAACAATCAACTTTTGACAAGTAACTCCATTGAAGAAAGCTATACTACCTCCCTTTCCAAATGTATGAAGGCTTATGCCAATATTCTTCATGCCCACAACCTGTTCAGCTACCAGGAGCCAACCACATAGCTGTGTAATGGCCTTTGTTATCCACAGCTGGTCACACCCCAACTCAACAAACAAACCAACCATTTGTTGCCATCCAAATCTCATCTTTTACACACCTCCTAGTGCTGGCCGATCTGCAACTGACCTCCCTTACTTGTTGAATAAAGCAGCAAAGTAAAGACCACTTCCAATGGGTTCTGGCAACTTGTTTCAAAAAAGTACTGCAATACCTTCCACAGTCCTTGGTTATTAAAGAAATCATGTTCCCGTTTCAATACACAATCAAAAAAATATGGAAAGATAAAAAGATACAGTCATTACACTGTCAATTAGATTTTTCTTCTTCTCCTTTGAATGTATTCTGACATATTCCCTTAAACCCCTGCTTGTCAACTCCATGGAGCTAACTTTTAACTTTAATATACCAATTTACTTTAGCCAGTTTTGTTTTCTACGTTCTCAAAATGTCCCGTATTTATTTTCTTTAATATAGCTCAGACCCAGTCCTCCCTCTCTCTCTCAAACTGAATGTAAAATTTAATCGTATTACAGTCACTGCTACCTCAGGAAACCTTCACCACGAGGTACTTAATTAATCTTTTCTCATGACAAAAAAATCTTATCCAGAATAGTCTGCTTTCTGTTTGTTTCCGGAACATGTGGTTCCAAGAAGCTAGCCTGAAAACATTCAATAAATTCCTCATCTAGGTTGACTTGCCCATCCAACTTTTCCAGTCAAAATGTAAATTAAAATCTCCGATGACTATCATCACACGTTGCTTACTTACCTCAAGCAAATACCACAAGCTTTCGAAATGTAATTACTATTTCCAATATTACTCCTTTCAATGATTTAATTGGAGATGTGAATAGTGTTCCCTATCGCACCTAAAACCTTACAGTATAAAAGCCATCCAAGTTAATAACGGAGACAGTTAAAAAGTTAACTATCTCAATTTTTAAAAAGGATGTATCGATACCCAGATACAATACCTAACATGGAACCATAATTCAATAGTTTTGAGATAACAGTTATTTTAAGTTTTGACCTATATAAGTATGTGGTTGTGAGCAATCATTATGCAGTGACAGTAAGGAAAACATCTGTGGTTAGCACTGCTGCCTCACAGCGCCTGAGACCTGGGTTCAATTCCCGCCTCAGGCGACTGACTGTGTGGAGTTTGCACGTTCTCCCCGTGTCTGCGTGGGTTTCCTCCTGCTGTGCTTTTCCAACACCACACTCTCAACTCTGATCTCCAGCATCTGCAATCCTCACTTTCTCCAGGTGCTCCAGTTTCCTCCCACAGTCCAAAGATGTGCAGGCCAGGTGAATTGGCCATGCTAAATTGCCCATAGTGTTAGGTAAGGGGTAAATGTAGATGTAGGGGTATGGGTGGGTTACGCTTCGGCGGGGCGGTGTGGACTTGTTGGGCCGAAGGGCCTGTTTCCACCCTGTAAGTAATCTAATCTAATTTTGAAGTAGTCACTGCTTCTCAACAGGAAGACAGGAGGAGGGTGTCATGGACTGCTGTGCTGAACCAGGCACCCAACAGCCACAATTTGTAGAGCCAAAAAAATGAAACAAAGGAGCTTTCACTCATTCCCAGGTGCATGGTCAATCTGTGGGAGCAACTTTCAACTATTTGATGACAGAAGCCACAGACGATTTGGAGTCTGACTTCAAGGTTTCAACCCCTTTATTTGGAAAGAGAATCGTAAAGCAAGCCAACCTGCGTCTATGGTCCAAACTGATGTCCTTTTCACCTTTGTTTATAAATTATACCCTTCCTTACTTTGTATCTGTATTTTATCTAAATCCTTTTACCACATTTTACTGAAATAATTGCCAACAACAGTTGTGTAATAAACTGTTTATCTTGTTTTAAAGTATAACCAAGAGAAAGTGAGGATTGCAGATGCTGGAGATCAGAGTTGAGAGTGTGGTGTTGGAAAAGCACAGCAGGTCAGCCAACATCGGAGGAGCAGGAGAATTAGTTAAAGTATAACTGCTGGCCATTTTTTCAAATAAAAATTGAAATATTGAAATTCTAAAAGGGGGGGGGGCTAAATGCAGTTTATTTAAATTCATTAGTTCACAAACTGCTTTAAGGATATATCTTGGTGTGATCCTGACAATATATATTATTGCAAAGTTACTGCAGCATCATCTTGGTAGAGGGTTGAAAGAAATTCAGATTATTTATTCATTGCATTTTCTCCCAGAGTTTGAACGGATGCAGAATGTCATTCTTGACCTTATCCCACCCCAATACTGGTAATACCAGATTTTTCGCTTATTCCCTTCTATTGCTGGCTTGTGTGCATCTGTTTCATTCGTAGTTCGTCAGATTCCTTGGCAAGCACAGAGTCCAGGAATTTCCCATTAAAATTGCGGATGGCTTTACTCTATTAATCTAGTGTTTGCTTGTCCCTCTCCCCCATACAATTGAACACTGCTGCCTAATTTGCTGCCAAATCCCGCGGCTTTCGGAGTCTTTTCCGGTTAAAAAAAACATCAAAGCTGAGGCGATTTCTCGGCTTTCTCCGTCCATGGCCTTTGCCTGACCTGAAACATTGGTTTAAGGATCCTTTGTATATTGAGAAAGCTTATAATCATAAACTGTGCTTGAAGTTTTACACTGGAATATGTTCAATTTACAATTACAATCTATCACAGTTCTAATTGTATTCCGAAAAAGCACTCTCAGTACTTTGCTGACACAATCCCATTTATAATTAATTGGCGCTGTAGTACAAATAGAAATCTAGATTTACTAATTAAGAAAGACTATTACAGGATCGCATATGTTGTCCCTTTAAATAACAGTGCATTCCAATCAAAGATACATTTATATTAATAACATCCAATCCGCTCGTATGTGGACGGTGCAGTTCTGGGTTTATATTGTGGCTGCAATTGCTGCGCACCCCAATAATTTCGCTCCTGCTTTCGACTTCCTTGCCACTTGTGTCACTAAAAGAACGGAGGTTGGAGACGGGAAAAAAATACCTCGCCTAAGCTACAGGGAAGGGGTAGCGCTGGGTTTCCATTGGGAGAGCATTATCCACCCTATTGATGCCGAGTGATGGTGTAGGTGAGGGGTTGGCATGATAAATGAAACAGTATTAATCCCTCTTCTGCCTCCTTTGCTGCTATCGCTTGCTTGCCCTGCTGGCAGTTATCAAAGGGGTTGGCAGAAAGGGAGCAAACATGGCATTGCCACATGCCCAAAGGGAGGGGGGGGGGGGCGCGAAGGAATATCCCTCCTGAAGAAATACCATTTGAAATTACCAGTGAGCAGCCCAATGTCTGCACCCAGAGGCGAAGGGGCATTGAGTACAGCGGAGAGGGTCAGTAAAAGCAGCTTCTGTCCCTTTTCCAAGTGCTGCCAGGTTAGGCTGAAGCTGATTATGGGGAGCAGCTCGGCGATTCTGTAACACTGTCGAGAGTGTGATGCTGGAGAAGCATAGCAGGTCAGGCAGCATCTGAGCAACAGGGGAACAGACCTTTCAGGCATAAACCCTTCATCAGGATTCCTGATGCTTGCCTGAGCTGCTGTGCTTTCCCAGCACCACAGCATCTGGAGTTCTCACTTTCTCCTAGATTCTGTAACACTGCTTTATTTTTGTGGCTCTGAGTTCACTCACCCACATGCAGCGTTATCACCAAATGGCTCGGGCCCCTTCCCTACACCGCGACAGCCATGTTACCATGGCAACGGCGTCTCCAAAACAAACAGCGGCTTCCGGTCAAGTGACTCGAGCCCGGCAACCCTGCGCTGCTGGGGCTTGGAGCTTTGTTCGTGTCTCCAGCGAAGTGGCCATCAGTGCTGTTCCTACCCCCTGGAAAGAGCTGCTGCTGCTGCTGCTGCTGCTTCCCCTTCCCCAGACATTCACCGTGACTTTCTCATTATACCCCAGAGTTCCGATACCTATTCCGGCCACGAAGCGAAACCAACTGCATTTGGGGCTCACAACTGTCAGGTTTGACAGATCTGGACATATGTCAAAAAAATTCAGGAGAGATGAACTTTGTGCTACTACAGGCAGGGCGTGATACAGGCTCAAAGGCCAAAACTCCATAAAGTACACCAGGGAGAAATGTTCTGCAAGGTGCCTTAATTATCTTTGAGGATAACGAATAAGGTATTGAATATTCAAGGAGATCAAGGAGAGATTAATTACTGTAGAGGCAGAATATCGATCCCTACAAGAGGTACTGCAAAATTCACCAAAGATCCTCAGATTGCACCTTACAAACCCATGACCACTTCCAATTAGAAGAACAAGGGCAGCAGATATTTGGGAACACCACCACTTCCAAGTTCTACTCCAAGCCACTCACCATCCTGACTTGGAAATATATCACCATTCTTTCACTATTGCTGGTTCAAAATCCTGCTATTGTCTCCCTAATGACATTGTGGGTCAACCTACAACAGGTGGACTGCAGTAGTTCAAGAAGGCAGCTCACCACCACTTTCTCAAGGGCACCTAGGGACAGGCAATAAATGCTGGCCAGCCAGCGATGCCCAGACCCCCCAATTTTTTTTAAGTCAAAGTGGACCCAAAAAGAGGCATGACTAAAATGTTAAATTGATAAAGTGTTAAACTTTGCATCTGTCTTCAATTATGAGGCCAATGCAGCCCAGCTAAGTTGACAGACAAGGAAACACGGGCACTACACTGATGATGAGGAGATATTGGGTAAGCTTTTGGTAGTTTGGTAAGCACCAGAGATACAACTGAGAATATTGGAGGAAGTGGGAAGTGCAGAGATACTAACAAGTATCTTTCAATCTTCCCTGGATTCAGGGAGAGGGTTGCTGGGGGACTGGAGAATTGCAAACATTACGCCCTTGTTCAAAAATAAAATGTGGTAAAGTTAGACCAGGAATTACAGACCAGTTAGTTTAACTGTGGTGGTGGGGAAACTTCTAGAATCAATAATCACATGGAAAAATGTGGATTGATTCAGACGAAGAGAAGGAAATCTTCACCTGGTCTGGCCTACATGTGACTCCAGACCCACAGCAATGTGGTTGACTCTTAAATGCCCTCTGAGCAATTGGAGATGGGCAATAAATGCTGGCTTAATCAGTGATACCCTCATCCTGTGAATGAATGAATAATAAAAAATAGGACAGTTAGCATGAACTTGTTAAGAGAGCATCACATCTAACTTGCTAGGGTTTACTCGAGATAACAGAAAATGTTGATGAGGGGAAGGTGTACATGACAATGTAAAAGCTGTTAAACACAGTTCCACACATCAGACCTGTGAGGAAATGTTCAGACCATTGAATAAAGGGGACAGTTCCAACACAGACACAAAATTGGCTTTGGGATAGGAAACAGAGTAATGGTCAATTGGAATTTTTCACCATCTGTTATGGTGTTTCCCAGGTATCAGTGTTGGGATCCTTGAAGTTCCTGATATATAGAAATGATCTCAACCTTGGTGTGCAAGGGACAATTTTTAAAGTTTGTGGGAGATGCAACACTTAGGAGAATTGTAAACTGTGAGGAGGGCAGGGCAGAATTTCAAAAGGACATTGACATATAGTAGAAATGAGCAAATGGTGGTAGTTAAAATTCTGTCTAGAGAGATGTGAGGTGGTGTACTTTGGTACAAAAACCATGGGGAGGATAATATTTTTAAAAGGTTATTATTCTAAGGGTGTGTAAGAATGGAGAGACCTGAGTATGTATGTAAATACATCATTAAAGATGACAGGACATGCAGAGAGAAAGCTGTTAATACAGCATTTATTATTTTAGGCTTCATAAATAGGGGGATAGAGTACCAGAGGAGGGAGGCAATGATGAAGTTACACCAGACATTGGTTAGACCTCAGCTGGAGTACTGTGCACAGTTATGTTTGCCACAGTATAGAAATGCTTTGAATACATTAGAGATTATGTGGAGGAAGCTAATGAGAATAGTTCGAGGGATAACTCACCAGTTATGAGGAGAGATGTGAGAGGTTGAGAATGTTTTCCTTTGAGAGGAGAAGACTCAGAGCGATTTGATGGAATTTTTCAAAATCATGACGAGTCTAGACAAATGGTTGGGAGAAATTGTTCCCACTAAAAAAAATCAAAAATCAGACGGAACGGGTTTTAAATGTTTTGCAAAAGAAGCAACTGTGAAATGAGAAAAGTCTTTTTCACTCAGTGAGAAATTATGGTCTTGAATGCTCTGCTCAGACATGTGATGGAGGCAGGTTCAACTAAGGAATTAAAAAGGGTATTGAATGATTTCTTAAATGGAAATGTGGAGAGTTACAAATAAAAGGCAGGAGATTGGCACTGGCTCAAAAGATCCAGAGAGCCAGTGCAGAAACAATGGTTCAAATGGCCTCTTTCTGCACAGTAACAAATCTCTGATATTGTGAAACTAACTACAAATTCTCAATATACAGACAGAGATTTGTACTATCCATCACAGCATGTCCCAACAGATTTCCTTGACCTTTTTGGCTTTGGTTTCATTTGCTAAGTAAATTGACTGAGTAAATAAGAATCAACTCCTTTCCAGTTTATCAAGAAGATGAGACACCATTCCATTGCTTTCTAAGGTTATTTTATTTTTAAAGACAAGTGTTTTTGCAGTTTTAAGAATAAATATGAAATAAAAAACAGGTTTATCTTAAAATCTAGAAATGTCAGTGGTAGAACTCTTAAAAAATTATACAGGAAATTATTTTGATTTGTAGTGGACAGCGAAGTGGGTTACCTCAGATTACAACAGGATCTGGACCAAATGGGCCAATGGGCTGAGAAGTGGCAGATGGAGTTTAATTCAGATAAATGCGAGGTGCTGCATTTTGGGAAAGCAAATCTTAGCAGGAGAGTTGGGAGGTCATGTTGCGGCTGTACAGAACATTGGTCAGGCCATTGTTGGAATATTGTGTGCAATTCTGGTCTCCTTCCTATTGGAAAGATGTTGTGAAACTTGAAAGGGTTCAGAAAAGATTTACAAGGATGTTGCCAGGGCTGGAGGATCTGAGCTTCAGGGAGAGGCTGAACAGGCTGGGACTGTTTTCCCTGGAGCGTCGGAGGCTGAGGGGTGACCTTATAGAGGGTTATAAAATTATGAGGGGCATGGATAGGATAAATAGACAAAGTCTTTTCCCTGGGGTGGGGGAGTCCAGAACTAGAGGCATAGGTTTAGGGTGAGAGGGGAAAGATATAAAAGAGACCTAAGGGGCAACTTTTTCATGCAGAGGGTAGTACGTGTATGGAATGAGCTGCCAGAGGATGTGGTGGAGGCTGGTACAATTGCAACATTTAAGAGGCATTTGGATGTGTATATGAATAGGAAGGGTTTGGAGGGATATGGGCCAGATGCTGGCAGGTGGGACTAAATTGGGTTGGGATGTCTGGTCAGCATGGACGGGTTGGACCGAAGGGTCTGTTTCCATTCTGTATATCTCTATGACTCTATGACTCTAATATAACTTTTAACCACAAGTCTTCAGAACTTTAATGCTTCATTGGATATTTTAACATGTTTTGCCATGTTCCATAGATGAAGAAGGCTTTCCACCCAACACAGTGGTTACCAAGATAATTCTTTCAGCATATGTGGCCTAACTTTATTACGCAAAAGCAATAACTTTTGAAAATTACAGGTAATTGTTATCAGGAGCTAACATGATCATACCTCAAGAAAAAGGATTAACGTTAACAAATTCAAAACCTGTAGAAACCCTATTTGAACATTAAGTGTACATTGGTGACTTTAATACTAAAGATGGATCCATTTATGGTTTCCATACAATAATAAAGAAAGATATGGAATATGATTCTTCCAAACACTGTAAATAAACCCAGAATACCAGTTCACAAAAGTGGAAGTTAACTTCTCCAGTCATGTAATTCAATGGTCCTTCTGTTGTCTCCCACATGGCATAAACATCCTTACCAGGAAAAGGTTACTCTTCTAGCTAATTAATTGCAAGGCCTTGAAAAATCTTCCAGTTATTTAAATTTGATACTCAGCAGTATCTATTTTAATCAGACAAATTCCCAGGTCACTGTTAAGAAGCTTTTTCTATAGTACTGGAGAGTGAAGAAAATTAAATTTCCCTTTCTGATCACAGGTACCTGCATCTTTCCCTCATTGTGACTTCCCCAACTCTATATACCAACTCTAGTAACCATAACATTCCTTTCTCTCTGGTCTCGCTTCCACCAGTCACTTTTTTTATTAGATTGTGGGATGTGTGTGTAACTAACCAGACTTGCATTTATTTCCCAATTGCTCTTGAGCTGAATGGCTTACTCAGCCATTGTAGGGGACAATTAAGAATCAACCACATTACTGTTGGCCTGGAGTTACAAGTAGGTCAGACCTGCTAAAGATGAGAGATTTTCTTTCCTAAACGATGGTTTATTTTACAACAATTGACAATAGTTATATTATCACCAATCAGCTAACTTTTTTAGTTCCGGAATTTATTGAATTCATTGTTTTTATCATTCATTCGCAGGATCAAGGTGTCGCTTGCTGGGCCAGCATTTATTGCCCATCCCTAATTGAAGTTAAGAGCAAACCGCATTGCAGTGGGTCTGAAGTCACATATAGGCCAGACCAAGTAAGGATAGCAGTTTCCTTCCCTAAGGGACATTAGTGAGCCAGATGGGTTTTTTATCCTGACAATCGACAATGAACTTAATGGTCATCATTAGACTCTTAATTCCAGATTTTCTTTTATCGAATATTAATTATCTGCTATACAGGATTTTAAATCCATATCCCCAGAACATTAGACAGAGGTTCTGAATTACTGATGATTTTACAACTGCACCACTGCATTATCACCTACCCAATTCATCCACCAAAAAAACAGCTTTCAGTAGCATAATTTCCACTCCACAGTAGCTGATCTACAATTTCCTTCATACCTTCCATGTTCCAACAAACTTGGAACTCCAACATGCTCCATATTATGCTAGTGTTATCCCTTGATCTATTACTTTATTCCTAGTTTAACAATTTACCACTGCCACAACAGCATTCCCTCCATGTATTTGTACTTTTCCTTCCACTTGACCCATGACTCAGAATTTCTCCCAATACTGCCATGCATTAAATTAATAGTTTCTAATGCTTTTCATTTCTGAATATGATCCAGTAGTTCTGAGCAGAGAGGTCTCCAAAATTAAACTACATAAAATATTAAAACTACATCAATGCAAGTAACTCAAACTGTTCCAAGTTACGATTAAAGCACTTAAGCACTTTAAGGTGATTAACTTGCAAAAACTTGATTAAAACAAAATAAAGACCACGAGGTACTGGCTACATATTCAATTTTCTTTAAAAACCTGAGCTAATTTCCAAGGCCTGGAGTCAAGCTTATATGTCTAATTGTTTAATAAGAGAAAGAAATCAATGCTGAGGTTTATAGACCAGTCAGTTTGATAAATATTGAGGGAGAGCTGCTAGAGTGTTACTTATTATCATTTAGAAGGCTTTTTATTAAGTTATTAAGGATGTCCAAAACATCGTCAGGCAATATTAGTTAAATCTCAATTGTTTAAATTATTTCAGAAGCAACAAAATTATTGGATGCTGCAGCCCTCTTAATCCTATTTCTCTTGATGTCCCAAAACACTTTTGATAAATTTGACACATACAAGGCTATTAGAGATAAATAATGTTATCAGATTTTATACACAAATAGGTAATTGGTAGTAATATATTGGCAAACTTATCGAATTATTGGATTCTTCTGAATGGAGCTTAAAGGACTGAAGTTGCAAAGAGTTTTATTTCCAAACCATTCCTGTTCATTATTTTCATTCATTAGATTAATGAAGGGATTAACAAAAATATCTGTACATTCACCAATGTCATGAAAATGTGTAACGACATTTGTAACTAGATTAATAAATTGCAGCTGCTTTACATAGCTTGAGAAAATGAGTCTGTTAGTGTGACATGTATCTGTCAATGTGGAAAGTGCAATGCAATACATCTGGGGTTTGAAACACCAACTCTATTTATTTTGTGTTGAAATTCTTATTAAATAACCAGAACATGTTCGTAACCAACAATGGAACAGTACACTACACGAACTACCTTTTGACTCAACAAGCTTGAGCTAATACATACAGCTCTAAACTTAAAACCTTTCACCTCTATGCAGTCTGTATCCCTCTATTCCCTGCCTATGCATGTACTAAATCCTGTCATTGCTTCATGGTGCTCTCAATCACTTCATTTTTTCATGTAGGAGGACTGGGAGAAGAAACCAATCTCCTCCATGTTCTACTAGGCATTTGCTGTATCCTAGAGTACTTTTAAGTACTGTGTTCCTGAATTGATAATATGTAAGAGTAGCCCTAAGTGAACAGGAGTGAACAATATGCTCAAGACTGCAACTGTACATGAGCAATGTCATGAAGAATCGAGCAGAGGATCAAATGAGACATCCATGTCCCAAAACTTGAGTCTGAACAAATATAACTGATTTTGAAAACAAAACCAAGTATGAAATTTAAGAAATATGCAAGAGATGTTGTTATTGTTGTGTCTAGTCAGCTTAACCTAGTGTTCAACTGATTGCTGCAAATGTGGGAAAGATCCCAGATTTCTTAGAATTTTGTTTTTAGTTATGAGTATGTAATGTTTCATAAGGGATAATGAGCAAACATTGATAATGATGCCTTATTTGGTGGAGCAAAATTGTGGGGTCATTTTCAGCATATACAAATACAGTACAACAATGTGCCAAAAGTTAGCTAATTACTTTAAACTTTTGGAATTTGTGATATTTTTTCTCTAAACCTGAATGAAAATGGTCAAAATAATTTGCTTTCAAATTTCAGTAATTTTCCTATTTTGTCTTGCTCTGATAATCTTTATCATAAAGTGTTTCTCTTCTGCACAATCCCTGGGGTGAATGTATGAACAGACAAAAATGTTAAACAGCAAAAAAAACAGCTGGTCTATTTAATATGTTCCACATAATTATTATGCCTTATACAGAAGAAGTAGGAAAAATCCAGTTCCAAAGTTGGAATGGCTCAAGAAACACACTGATAATATTCAGAGTCAATGTGCTGGTAAATCACATGTTGTCCTAATCTGTTACTTTATTAGTCTAAAGTCTTGATGAATTTTTCCTCAATTTCTATAACACGTTGTAGTACAGAAATGTAATTAACAGTCAATGCCATTTTAAACATTAAATAATTCCTCAACTCAGACTTTAAAATGAAATATGATTAAAGTTTTTATTGAGTGATACTAATATCACATCACAGAAACCAAAAGTTCCAGATTGTTTAGATGATGTTATTATCTCAAGACTGGAAACAGATCAGTCTGTTCTTTGACCTTACATCTCATATTTTCTATTTTTTTATCCTTTTAATCTATATTTCTACACGTATTAAACTGTAACAAATTTTGGGTCAATTTGAAAATTCCTGTGAAGGAGAAGTTCAAACAACATACTGGCGCTATACTTTATTGGAGAACAGCTAGTGAAAAATCTGATTCAAAAAATTAGATTCTATTAATTGTTTATCATTTATAAAATTTGAAACTTACATCAGGGAATCTGTTCCTGCCTGTTAAAAGCTACTTAGTGTCAAAAACTGATCCAAAGTGACGTCCTATTTCTGAGGTTTCACCTTATGAGTTTCAATATTTCATGCATTGGTTATTGCTAAAGAATTGACCTGTCAAAAATAATTAATTTGGCTTATGTTATCTATTATCCAAATTAGGCTATTTATAGCTTTTTTTCACATCATCCCTAGAAACCTACTCTGTGACAGTACTGCATAAACTTTGAATGCTCTGCCTGTCTATTTGATTTCCACATGCAGCATCCAGATTTCCTTGAGCCACTTCTTTGGGGTTGGCATTTTCTCAAATGAGACCAAGAATATCTCATCCTGTTCATCACATTTTTGTAAAGCCTGCACAAATGTAAACATCACCTTACTTGATATTTGTATCTGAAGTCTTCTTTCTGTATCTGCATCATTCTAAGCACAAATTACTTCCTTTCTCCCTCTCTCTTTCTTGCATCTTTTATTGTAGTTTTCTCAATTCTATTATTTTTTATTTCCAATTCCTTACATTTTCAGCACTTTGTAATTCCATTTTCAGCTTTTTCATCTTTTCTTCATGCCGAAACTGCTATAACTACAACGCAATATTAACTGATTCTATGATCCTGTTCCAAGTATCTGGTATTCTATGTATCTGGTCCCTGCTGTATTTTTACTAAACTCAAATGCTGTGCTAACTCTTTGGTTACCTCCATCTTCTTAGTTCTGGCAGGCAATTCCACTTACAAGTTACTTACCAATTCAATAAATTTGACTTTTGTAATCTCATCAGGGCTCAAAGAACTCATTTGAAATCTGTAACATTTACTTCCATTGTCCTTGCTTCTAAAATCCAAAATAAAAAAAACATATTGTAGTCTTCGCAGAATGAATGCATATAAATCAATGTGTGTAAACTCTTAAACTGTGCACCAACACCAGGTACCAAATCGATAAATGTTATTATGCATGCATTGTGGTAATAGATTTCCTTGAGCCCCAAAGCTGAAACTACCTACAAACAGTTCTGTAGTAAGAATGAAAATACAAGCTAATCAAAAATAGTATTTTCCTGAAAACTTTCCATTCCTCCCATATTCTACTGCCAATATTGTCTCCTATCGCTTCTTTTAAACCCTCTTTCAACATCAGGTTTAGGGTGAGGGGGAAACATTTAAAATTTCTAAATTAAAATTTAAAATTTAAAATTAAAAGGGGCAATTCTTTTTCATGCAGAGAGCGGTGTGTGTATGGAATGGCCTGCCAGAGAAAGTAATGGAGGCTGCTACAACATTTTAAAGGCATCTGAATAGGAATATGAATAGGAAAGTTGAGAGGGATATGGGTCAAGTGCTAGCAAGTGGGATTAGATGAATTTAGGATATTGGTCAGCATGGATGAGTTGGACCAAAGGATCTGTTTAGACACTAACTTATTTCATAAGAATGTAAATTGATTTTTATCACTTATTTCATCCAACTGACTAACATCTAAAAACCTACTTTCTATTATCCCATTCTACTTCATCAATGTAATGAATAGTAGGTTTTATTCTTGCTCTTGTCCTTTTGGATTGGCCCGTCTCTAAACTGCAATAGAACTTCTGATCCTCATGAAGTATCAAAGCTGATTTGCACCTCAGCTGCATTTATCCACCAAAAGTCCTTTTCTTTTAATATACTTAACTAAATGCGTATATATTTTGAAGGTGGGGGGTGCAGTATGATGAATCAGAGAAGATGATTTTGAAAATGGATGGGATATTCACAGAGAAGACAGCCATAGTAACTTAAATTACTTAAAATCGTAAATAACAGTTCTTATCTGAGGATAAGTAAAACAAATCAAAACACTGTAAGATCACTTGCTGTGATGGACAATTGTTAGGCAGCGTTGGGAAATCTACTAACTGAGGCAACTGAGTCTTTTTGCTCCTAGGGAACAGTCTTTAGTTGACATCTGTGCTATACTTTAGAATGGGAGGAATCGTTGAAAATCTAATGAAATACCCTTCCGCTGAGGACAAAGTACATTCTACTAAAACGCAACTAAAAATTATGGGCAGTTACAGCTCACACGGTAACAATACCTTGAGTGCAACGGCATCACAATAAACGAGAAAGTCAAGATTTTGTAAAGCATAATAGGAAAATTGAATTAGTAATTTTTGAGAAGATTTGTAGCTCAGGTTGATGATAAGTCTAAGTTAGTTAATTAGTTAGCAAACTTACAGGAAAATTGAATATCAATAAACAATTTCAACACAAAATTGCAATTATGGCACGCTACTCCTTCAACCTATTCCCCGCACCTCCCACTGTCGCCTATCTATTATATTTAGTAGGGTGTTACTAAGACGAAAAAGAATGAAAAAAAGTGCCCACATCAAATTTAGTGAAAACCGAAAGAACTACGGATGCTGTAAATCAGAAACAGAAGTTGCTGGAAAAGCTCAGCAGGTCTGGCAGCATCTGTGCAGAGAAATCAAAGTTAACACTTCTGCTCCAGTTCTGAGGGAAAGTCACCAGACATGAAATGTTAACTCTGATTTCTCTGCACAGAGACTGCCAGACCTGCTGAGCTTCTCCAGCAACTTCTGTTTTTGTATCAAATGAAGTGATTCGACATAGCTCCCAAACTTAAATTGAAACTTGAATTACATTTTCTGGGTAAAGTTATATTATTTCAATGGTGATTTTAAAAAAGAATTGTATTACCACTGTCTTTTTATTCTTGTCTATATTTACACTAGCAGCCAGTACCGGAATTTAGAATCCAGCCGATTGTCTACCAGAACTTCTGTAACATCCCAATAGTTCGGAAGTCACATTCAACTAGCAGCACGGCAATCAAATCACATCGTGCATTACTTTATTATTTGTGTATATTAATGAAAACAAAGAAAAATGTTAAATTAGTCACCTCTTTATAAAATAGAATACCAGTTCTAAACTTGGACGCTGGGTGGTCGGTGTATTACGCAGCCAGATCCAATTTTTAAAAAAACATGATGTTTCCACTCGAGGAGACCAGTCTTAACGTGGTTTGAATCTTGAACAGTTTACCAACAGCGACAGCATGTTTTTGATTAGCTGTGGCGCAATGAAACAGGAATACCCTATCCGGCACTACAAATGCTTTTGTTTTCATATTGGACATAAAATGTTTTTAATTACACGCAGCTTCTGAACCGTGTATGATTTTATCAAACGGATGTAAAACATTTACATATCTCTGAAACTATTAGAAATAAAGTGATAGTATAAAATATGTTGAAATGTTATAACTCCCAATATCATAGTAGACTCAGAGTTGTATAGCACCGAAACAAGCCCTTCGGAAAAACTGGTCCATGCCAATCAGTAAATTACATTAATTTAGTACAATTTGGCCTATATCCCTCTAAACCCTGCCAATTTCTGCACCCATCCAGATGCCTTTTAAATATTGTGATTGTTCCAGCCTTCACCACTTCTGGCAGCTCGTTCCATTGGGCTATTCACCCTATCCATACCTTCATGATTTTATAAACCTCTAAAAGGTCACCACTCAGCCTCCATGCTCCTTGGAAAATAGCCTCAGCCTATTTAGCTCAGACCCTCCAACTCTGGCAACATCCTTGTAAATCTTTTCTGCACTCTTTCAAGTTAATAGCATCTTTCCTGCAGCAGGGGGACCAGAATTGAATGCAGTATTCCAAAAATGCCTGAACCAATGTCCTATACAGCTGCAACATGACACTATACTCAATGCAATGACCAATAAAGGCAAGGGTACCAAAGACCTTCTTCACTACCATGTCTACCTGTGACTTCATCTTCAAGGAACTATGAACCTGCATCTCAGGGTCTCTTTGCTTGGCAACACCCCCCAGGGTACTAACAATTAAGTATATTAAACTTGCCCTGATGTGCTTTACCAAAATGCAAGCCCTCATATTTATCAAATTAAAATCCTTCTGCCACTCCTCAGCCCATCAAGCCAACTGATCAAGGTCCTGTAACCTTCTTCACTGTGCACTACACAACCAAATTCAGTGTCATCTGTAAACTTACTAATTATTCCTCCTAAATTCACATCCAAATCGCAATTTTAGAGAAGATTTGTAGCTCAGGTTGTGGATCAAGTTGTAAGTTTGCTCACTGAGCTGGTAGATTTGTTCTCAGATGTTTCGTCACCATGCTAGGTAACCTCCTATGAGCCTCCAATGAAGCACTGGTGTCCTGTCCTGCTTGCTGTTTATGTGTCTTGGCCTGTTGTGGTGGGTGCTATCACTTCAGGTTCTTTTTCTAAGAGGTTGGAAAATGGAGTCCAAATCAATATTTTTTGTTAATGGAGTTCTGGTTTCAGTGCCAGACTTCTAGGAATTCCCGTGCATGTCTTGTTTAGCCTGTCCCAGAATGGATGTATTTTCCTAATCAAACTGATGTCCCTCTTTGCCTGTGTGTATGGATACTAGTGTTTTTTGGTACCTAGTTGATGCTCGAATATCCTTGTGGCTAGTTTCCTACCTATCTGTGCAATGTAATATTTGTTGCAGTCCACATAGGGTATTTTGTATATGACGTTCGTTCTGCTGGTTGTTGGTACGGGTCCTTTAAATTCATCAGGACCTGTTTCAGTGTGGCGGTAGGTTTGTGGGCTAGCATGATGTCTAGGGGCTGGAGTAGTCTGGTCATCATCTGACATGTCTTTAACGTATGCCAGCAGAACCAGCAGAATGAACGTCATATACAAAATACCCTGCAAGGACCACAACAAGCATTACTTTGGACAGATGTGCAGGAAGCTAGCCACCAGGATACATGAGAACCAATTAGCCACCAAAAGACATGACCAACTATCACTACCATGCATTCACACAGACAAAAAGGGACACCAGTTCGACTTGGACAATACATTCATCCTGGAACAGGCTAAACAAAGACACACAAAGGAATTCCTAGAGGCATGGCATTCTAACTGGAACTCCATAGACAACCTTGGAACTCATTTACCAACTTCTCAAAAAAGAACTGGAAGTGATATCACCCACCACAACAGACCAAGGCACATAAAAAGCAAATGGAACACCAGCATTTCATCGGAAGCTTACTGACGATATTACCTAACATAGTGATGAAACATCGGAGAATATATCTACCAGCTCAGCGGGCAAAATTATGATCTGATCAGATCCACATCATTTATGTAAATGACAAATAATAGTAGATCCAGCACCAATCCTTGCAGCACACCACTGGTCAAAAGCTTCCTGTGTGAAATATAGGGGTGGTACGGTGGCTCAATGGTTAACACTGCTGCCTCACAGCACTAGTGTCCCAGGTTCAAATCCCTCCTTGGGTGACTGTCTGTGTGGAGTTTGCACATTCTCCTCGAGTCTGCATGGGTTTCCTCCAGATGCTCCGGTTTCTTCCCACTGTCCAAAGATGTGCAGGTCAGGTGAATTGGCCATGCTAAATTGCCCATAGTGTTTGGTGCATTAGTCAGAGGTAAATGGGTCTGGGTGGGTTACTCTTTGGAGGGTCGGTGTGAACTTGTTGGGCCAAAAGACCTGTTTCCACACTGTAGGGAATCTAACCTAATCATAACTGTCCACCACCACACTCTGAGTCCTAATTTCAAGCCAGTTCTGTATTCAAATGGATAGCTCTCCCTGGATTCCATGTGATCTAACCTTGCTAATCAGTCTACCATGTGAAATCTTGTCAAACACCTTTCTGAAGTCCATATAGACAATGTCCATTGCTCTGCCTTCATCAATCTTTAACTTCTTCAAAACCTCAATCAAGTTAGATACATGATTTCCAACACACAAAGTCACGTTGACTATCTCTAATCACTCATAGAATCATAGAATCCCTATTGTCCCCTTCAGCCCAACAAGTCCACACCGACCCTCCAAAGAGTAACCCACCCAGACCCATTCCCCTACCTTATTATCATATATATACCCTGACTCAGGCACTTAACCTACACATTCCTGGACACCATGGGACAATTTGGCATGGTCAATTCACCTAAACTGCACATCTTTGGATTGTGGGAGGAAACAAGAGCACCCAAAGGAAACCCACACAGACATAGGGAGAATGTGCAAACTCCACACAGTTGCCCAAGGCTAACATCGAACTTGGGTCTCTGGCACTGGGAGGCAGAAGTGCTCACCATTGAGCTACTGTACGACCCCAATGCAGGTAAAGGACACAAAGGTTTATGGCAAGTCAAAAAATAACCTAATTCCCGCCTACAACTTGACCAAGAAGCATCTTTATAATCCTGGTTAAATCAGGAAGCTGGTACCCCTTGCCTTTTCAAATATATGTAAATCCTGTTCCTTAGAATCCCCTCCAATAACCTACACATTATTGATGTCAGGCTTCACCGGTCTATAATTCCCTGGTTTTCCTTACAGCTTTTCTTAAATAGTGGCACTATGTTAGACACGATCCAGTCTTCTGACACCTCACCTGTGGTTATCAATGATAAAAATATCTCAGCAAGGAGCCCAACAATCACTTCTCTATCTTCCCACAAAGTCCGAGGATATACCTGATCAGGTCCCTTTATGAAGTCTAAGACATCTAGCACCTCTTCCTCTGTAACAGGGGCCAGTTTTCAAGATATGATTATTTATTTCTCCAAGTTCTCTTGCTTCCATATCCTTCTCTAAAGTAAATACTGACACAAATTAATCATTTTGTACCTCACCCATCTCCTGCAGTTCCACACATAGAAGGCCTTATTGATCTTTAAAGGGTAGCTAATAGATAACGTGGAGGGAAAAGAAACTTAATGTGACTCCTTTAAAATTATTAAAATCATTAAAAAATTGCAATTTAATAGCAGATTACTGAGAATAAAGTGGAGCTGCATGGATGTATAGTATTAATTGACTGATTTATTGTCATCACATGTACCAAGGTACAATGAAAATTGTTGTTTTGTTCGCTATGCAGACAGATTGTACCATATAGAGTACGTCATGGTAGTAGAACATAATGCAGAATACAGTGTTACAGTTGGAGAGAAAGTGCAGAGAGAGACAGATCAGAATTAGCACTTGAGAAGTCCTTTCAAAGTCTGATAACAGCTGAGAGGAAGCTGTTCTGGGATCAGTTTGTACCTTTATTCAAACTATAATCTGCCTGATGGAAGAGGGAGGAAAAGAGTATAACTGAGTGGGGCGTGGGGGGGTCTTTGATTATGTTGGTTATTTTTGAGAGGCAGCAGAAAATTTAAATGGAGTCAGTGGATGGAAGACTGGTTTGCCATGAACGGAGGCTTTGTTGACCAATTCTGTAGTTTCTTGCTGTCCTGGGAAAAGCAGTTGCCATACCACACTATGATATATTCTGATAGGTTGCTTTCTGTCGTGCATTTATAAAAATTAGTAAGAGTCCTTGTGAACATGTGAAATTTCTTTAGCCCCCTGAGGAAGTAAAGGCGTTGTTGTGCTTTCTTGACCTTTGAGCTTGGAGACTAATTGCAAAGGATTAAGACAATTTGATAATGTCTATTCATAACGAACGATAAGGACAGAGGAGTCGAAACGTTAACTGTTTTCTCACCACAAACACTGGTGATGGTTGTGGCTCACAGGGTTCCTCCTCCTCCTACTCCTCCCCTGATCATCCATTGTCGGTGAGTAAAGGATAATGTGAAATCGAAAATCACTTGGTACTTCACAACAGCGGCTAAAACAACGGATCATCCGGCAAATCAGACTGAGCCTGCCAGGAGCCGGAGTCTTCATCAATTTAGCAGCTTTAGCAAGAGATCGATCATCATCAGCGCTCAATCTGCTTGTCACGGACTCGGGGATGTCAGCATTTTATAGCATTTGCAATTGTCGAAAAACACCACGTGAATCGTAGCGCAACCCGTATTTCCCGAGATCTGGGGATGTCACATCTCGGGGCTTGCACTTTCTTCCTGAAGTGAACGAGCTGCGGTCAGCGTGTGCTGTTTAAGTTTTTGACCAATGTTACTGAATGTTCGTGTGAGGAAGGCTTTGCGGCTGATGGTCAAACCTCAGAGCTCAGACTGAGTTATTTTCCTCGTATGGAAAAGGTCAGCTTTACATTAGTTTCTGACGAATCAAACATCGAAACTGACATTTTAATTGGCAAGACTGATGAACTTCATGCGATTTGATGCAATGATGCACAGAGCGGCTGGAGCACAACTTCTGGGAAATGTTGACGCTAACAAGATCTTTCTGATTCTGATGTATCTCGACTCCGTCATCACAGTAAGCAAACTGTTTAACTTTGTTTCTCACGGATTTAGATGAATGAATTTTCGTGAATTGAAGTCAATACAGGAGAAAAGGTCAGGTTATTGTTGTTTTTTTTAAAATGCCAAGACTATTTTGCACCTTTTCACAGTTAAAATGTTGGGCCGAGCATAAGGGTTGAGTTCCTGATCAACTTATTCACTTGACGATTTGGAACAAAGACCACCAATCCGATGTCAATAACTAGACTGTTCAATTCACTGGCCAGTGACCCGGAAAAGCGTTAGATTGGCTTAAGTATGGTAAAACGTGTTATCGAGAGAATACCCTACAATTAAACACTACTAAAAACTCTGAGGGCTGCGTAAGGCCGTGAACACCTTGCGATCGTGCGATGCTTTTCAGTATTAAACTGATGTATTCTAATTTTTGCTCTTCTATGTACATCGTTCATAACGAATCCACTACACGCAGTTAATTCAATGTATTCTGATACTGCATATTTATTGGCTAAGACACAGTTTGTGTCAAAATTCAAAACAAGAAGATGCCTTGTCATTTGCCTGGTTACAGATTTCAGACTTTATAAAACAAAAGGCTGTGAACCAGCGACTCATTCACAATTCTCACTGGTTGAATATAATAGAAAGTATGTGGAGAAATAAGAATCTCGCAAAGTGAA
Source organism: Chiloscyllium punctatum (assembly GCF_047496795.1). Lineage (NCBI taxonomy): Eukaryota > Metazoa > Chordata > Chondrichthyes > Orectolobiformes > Hemiscylliidae > Chiloscyllium > Chiloscyllium punctatum. The sequence continues at coordinate 77,034,630 of NC_092748.1, forward strand.
CGTTTAAAACAAAATCAAAAGGCGAACGTATCATTTTCTGTTGCACGAGACGTGACGAAGCTTGATTGAGAAGGGTTTGGATAACATACCAGGTTATTTTTACGTTTCTACAGGTGAGAACCAACCCACCAGAATGCGAAATTCCCAATATCCTCAGAAAACAAGAAGAAAAATGTTTTGAGAAGCTGACAAATGATAAAAGCATTTTTGAGAAGCAAAAGTTTCAAGCAGGTAAGAAAACATGGAATGGAGCATATAACATACATATTGAAAATTAGATGAAACACTTTATCAATGTTGTGATTTGCAATATATTGTCTTCCTGGAATCTTATTTATTTTTCAAAATCACACTATTCATCTTCCAGATATATCCAGAACATAGGATTCTAGTACTGTAACTGCTTTCAGGAAAACAAAGGCCATCAATTTTGGATCTGAAAAGTGGCCAGTCTATGTCAGATTGCCCAAGAATTGTAAAGCCTCAAAAATTTGAGCAGTAGGAAAAGCCAGCTGTTTCATGCTGCTGCCATGCACTAGCAATATGAGTTGCATTTGCCACGAACAGATTACTTCTAAAACAACATTCTGCTTAGCACATTGTTGAGCAATGCAGTATATGAATCTCAAAGCCCAGCAGTTAAGTGCCAATCATCATTAACTGGTGCATTTTCCATTGTAATACCTCAACCTATCCAAGACCACTTGCCAACTAATCAGCATTCTCCTTTCATGCAGTCTAAATATTATTTTCCTCAAGCTGATAGTTTTGTAAATTGCCCTGATAATTGCAAATGAAAACATTCAACAAAATTTGTCTTTTCCAGCAAGAAGTATTAGACATATAAATCAATGCAAGTCCCTCGCTCTGGCCACCATATAACTGTTTCTTCACCACAATGTCCGTGCATGCTCCATGGTTGCCATCCGGTTTCATCTGTCATCCACTCTTGTCAGCAGCTGGAAACCACCAACCTCCCCATGTCATCATGCCAATCCTCAAAACAACTCACACACCACTTCAGCTCTTCAACACTTTGAAGCTAAGTAAAAATCCTGCCTGTATCTCCAGGTCCCTATCTGTGAAGCAGGATGCAAGCTTTGTTTTCTAGGTCCTGTCCTCAGATATAATAGTCAAGCACCACAGCATAAGGGACAGTTCCTGACTTGTAGTGCAAATGAAGTGGTATGTAATTGTTCCATGGGCTAGAGTGATATGAACGTGGGGGAAGATCCAGGAAGTGGTAGGTACTTCCATCCCTCCTGCTGCACAATTGCACACGAATGGAATCAAATAGCTGGGTTACATAATTACATAAAAGTGTGGAATATTGCATGAGTAAAAGTGAGCCATTGCATTACCAGAGCCATGAATCTGACTCAACAGAGCACTGCAACTGAAAAAGGGAAATTCAGCCGAGTGGATCTGCCATTGACGTTTGTGGGATATTGCTGGCACATTGTGTGGATGTTGTTACTTTTTGACAACAAAGCTCTGATTGGGCTTCAAAAATAGCTCTTGCCAAAATTGATTGCAACTTCTGGAGCACATGTTTAAAGGGGAGACAGTTGCATCCTGGACTAGTAACCCAAACTAATTGTCTGGATTCAAATCTCTTGTGGGCAATTTTAAGGAGAAATTTTAATCCAAAGATTAGATTAGATTAGATTAGATTAGATTACTTACAGTGTGGAAACAGGCCCTTCGGCCCAACAAGTCCACACCGCCCCGCCGAAGCGCAACCCACCCATACCCCTACATCTACCCCTTACCTAACACTACGGGCAATTTAGCATGGCCAATTTACCTAACCTGCACATCTTTGGACTGTGGGAGGAAACCGGAGCACCCGGAGGAAACCCACGCAGACACGGGGAGAACGTGCAAACTCCACACAGTCAGTCACCTGAGGCGGGAATTGAACCCAGGTCTCTGGCGCTGTGAGGCAGCAGTGCTAACCACTGTGCCACCGTGCCGCCCCTAAAGAGTAAAGTCTGAAACAAAAACAAACATTGCTGGAAAAGCTCAGCAGGTTTGGCAGCATCTGTGGAGAAAAATCAGATTAATGTTTTATGTCCAGTGACCCTGCTGCCAGACATGCTGAGATTTTCTAGCAATTTCTGTTTTAGTTTCTGATTTCCAGCCTCTGCAGTTCTTTCAGTTTGTTATGTAAAATCTGAAATTAGAGTCATAGAATCATAGAATCCCAACAGTGTAGAAAAGACCCTTCAGCCTAACAAGTCCACACCGACCTTCTGAAGAATTGAAAGCTAGTTTCTTTAGTGGTGACCATGAAATTATCAATTTCCGTACAAATCCAACTGGCTCACTATTATACTTCAGGGAAGGAAACTTGCCATTCTTACCTGACCTAAGATTCCAGCCCAGAGTAATGTGGTTGATTTCTGTGTCCTGAAATGGCCTAGCAAGATGCTCATTTCAAGGGCAATTATTGATGTGCACTAAATGATGGGGCAGCATGGTGGCTCAGTGGTTAACACTGCTGCCTCACAGTGCCAGGGGCCGGATTCAATTCCTGCCTCAGGCAACTGTCTATGTGGAGTTTGCACATTCTCCCTGTGTCTGTGTGGGTTTTCTCCCACGGTCCAAAGATATGCAGGTTAGGTGAATTGGCCATACTAAATTGTCTGTAGTGTTAGGTGCATTAGTCAGGGGTAAACGTAGGGGAATGATTCTGGGTGGGTTGCTCTTCAGAGGGTCGGTGTGGACTTGGGGCCTGTTTCTACACTGTATGGAATCTAATCTAAATGCTGGCCTTCCCTCGACACCCACACCTCATGAATGAATAAAGAAAAAAAAACATTTTTAAATGCAAAGTGTTTTTAAATCTTTCAAATGTTAACCCTTGTAACCTAGAACAGGGGTTCTCAGAGTGGTGTTAGGCACAAAATAAAAGTCTTGTGACATGAACTCCAAGACAGTAATGGCCACCATGGAGCTCTGACCAAGTCACAATAGATGCACTTTTACCCAAACAGGCACTCTGTACCTCGGTCATCCCTCCACCAAGTCTCAAAAGTCTCTATCTTGTGCCCACAGGTCTCCCTCCCTCCATTCTCACAAGGTTGCTACTCCCATCACCGAGCTGTAGCCCACCCCTACACTACCTGGTTCTCACAGATCTCATTAAGGGTCGTGAAATATTCAATGCTTACATTTTTTTTGGAAAGGAGTTGGGAAGCATAGATCTAAAGACATATTCTTTTGTTTTTAATACATCAGTGTAAGCTTTCAAAAAGTATTCACCCAAGCGATCCACAATTAAAACCAATTTATACAAGTCAAAGTATTGCATATGTGTACCTTGAACATTTGGACGGTACACCCTTGCAATAATATTCTCTAAGAAAAATACATGTTATGCTTTTTATTCTTATTATAATAACCTCAGAAATCTATTGCATTTCAAATAATACATGTCCTCTATTCAAGCTTCAACTTCTTTCCAAAATTCCAACATGTCTATGAGGAATTATTATACAAATGATAAAAAGAAACATTGGTCTTAATATGAATTTAATTGAGAAAAACCACAAGAAAAGAAATGGAACAACTACTATGTTCAGTTTTGCAAAAATTTAGTTGTAAATGGTTCACAGCTATATGAAAAGATTGACTATCTAAAGATACTCACCATGTGAAATGCATTTCCTATTGCAGATTTACTATGATAATAACTGTAAACTATACAGTTGTGCATTGCATTGGTAATCTGAAGTATAATCTCACAAGTTGTTAATAAATTCAACATGCACAAGAAGACACTAACATGAAAGCAAGCATCTTTGTATCAGGAAAGCAAAATAATGTTGGCAGTCTTTATTTGGCTGCTTCCTTTTATCTCTTGACTAAGATACATTATAATTTATATGAAATGTGCAGCTCTCTAGAGCACCCTCCAAGCCATCAATGGAGGAAAAATATGGAGAGGAATGGGAGACGCATTCTACCAAAACACTAAACTAAGCGTGTACAGGCACTGCTGCACAGCAATAATTAAAGACACGCAAAAGTCACAATCATAAAATGTTTATTTCAAACAACTTTATAAACCTGTGCAAGTATGAACAGACATCATGACAAGTTGCTGTTGCCATCTAGTGGTTTCTGAATATTTTCTTATTTAAAAGAAAAACCTGAATAAGCATTGACAGCAGAAAACACATAAAGAAAACAGTTAAACTGATTGATTATAACAGGTAAACCATAAAGTTTACCAAGTATACAGTCATAACTGGTGTGTATTTAACATGGATAAATAACATTGTACGCCAATATACACTGTTACAACCAAATGTGTAACTCAGTTGTTGCTCTCATAAAACAGTAATTTTCACTTACAACAATTTTGTATTGTTTACAAAGAAGATGTATGGTGCGAGGAGAAGTAGTTATATCCTAAGTTCATGAATAAGGCTGCTTTCATTAAATATAAAAATTGCACAAGTTAATTTTATGAACTTGTCCAATTAACATAAGACACAACATTAACCTTGTTGCTTTCATGCATTCAGTTAGCTTTATTTTTAAATAATTTGCTGCTTTCTAAAACAAAATGCATACTTATTGTTTTACTGTGTGTTTGTTAAAATTCTCTCGTGTGAAATATGTTGTCAACCATATATTCGAGATTTTATATTCGTCAATGCATTCAGCTCAATTTTGAATATTATACAATAACTTTTGAATCAAAGGATTGAGCTAAAAACAGCAGAGAGCTGCATCAAATTTGAGCTCGTGATTTTTTTCTAAGTGTCCTTCAGAAGAGATTATGTGACTAGACAGTGCGATTGTCAGATTGTCACTGGAGCAAGGCAGACTGGAGTTGCATGCCAGGATCCTGTTGCATCCCAGATACAGCAGACTCATCAGGAATTGTTCAGGAAATTGAAGATTCTAAAAGGCATTTTCTCTGCATTAGGAAACCTCTGCAAAAAAAAAACCCTAAATATCAGTGAATCTGGACAGTTTTGCTTCCATTAAGCTCATAGTTACCCAGGCAAAAAAAAAGGTATGCAGCAAAAGTTAGACAATTCAAAACCAAGCCTAATTCCTAGGTAACTATCAAGCTGATTCTCCAACTTACCACACAGCCCCCAATTACAATTCTCCTGACCTCTTATATCCGTCAAACCCTGATAGCCAATTCCCTACCAGATCCTCCCAAGACCTGACACTATAACTCCCCCACCCACTGAACCATTGACCCTGACACTTCCTACTGCTGCTGTTGGCATTGATATCGCACCTGACACCACCGCTGGCCCCAACATCCCTATCTCTGCCACAATCAGTTCACAATCACCCTGTTACCCATTCCATTGTCAGCCCCAATGTACCCAGTCATGACCCTCTACCTCAACCCCATCAATTAATCTTAGTCACTTCATCACTTACTTGGTGCTGTATCCACCTGGCATGCTCATCCACTTGTCACTCTACCTAACTGGCATCCATACCCTTTAACCAAGTGTTACACTAACCCTACACTTACATTATCTATGTACCCTTTTACAGCGGTTGTGACAGTGTCTGGCTGTTCTTCTGGTCATTTAAACCTCAGAACATGGCAGTAAAGAGCAGTAGGCATTGTGTGTATGGACTTCAGCAAAGCATTCGATGGTTCTGCATGGTAGACTGATTAGTAATGTTAGATCACATGGGATCCGGGGGAGTTAGCAAATTAGAAACACAATTGGCTTGAAGGTAGAAGTCAGAGCATGGTGGTAGAGAGTTTCTTTTTGGATTGGAGACATATGTCCAGCATTATGCCAGAAGGTTTGGTGCTGGGTCCACTGATTTTCAACATTTAAATAAATGGTTTGGATCTGAATATAGAAAGTGTGGTTAATAGGTTTGCACATGACACCAGAATAGATGGTGCAGTAGACAGTGAAAAAGATTATCTCAGAGTACAACAGGACCTGGATCAGATGGTTTAATGGGCTGAGAAGTGGCAGATGGAGTTTAATTTAGATAAATGTGAAGTGTTGCATTTTGGTAAAGCAATCAGGTTAAGACTTATACAATTAATGGTAGGCCCTGGGGAGTGTTGCTGTACCAAGACATCGGAGGGCGCTGGTGCATAGTTCCTTGAAAGTGCTGCTGCAGGTACACAGGGTGGTGAAGAAGGCATTTGGCACGCTTGCCTTCATTGGTCAGAGCATTGAGTGTAGGCATTGGGACATCATATGGTGACTGTACAGGACATTGGTGAGGCCACTTTTAGAAAACTGCATACGATTCTGGTCACCCTTCTATAGGAAGGATGTTGTTAAACTTGAGAGGTTGCAGAAAGGATCTACATCGAGGTTGCTGGCACTGGAGGGCTTGAGTTATAGGAAGAGGCTGAATAGGCTAGTGCATTTTCCTTGAAGCATCGGAGGTTGAGGGGTGACCTTATAGAGGTTTATAAAATCATGAGGGGCATGGATAGGGTAAACAGCCAAGGGTGTTTCCTTGGGTGAGTGAGACCAAAATTAAAGGGAATAGGTTTAATGTGAGAGAGGGAAGGTTTAGAAAGGACCTGAAGGGTAACGTTTTCACACAGAGGGTGGTGCGTGTATGAAACAAGCTTTAGAAGTGATAGAGACGGGTATAATTACAACATTTAAGAGGCATCTGGATGGCACATGAATAAGAAAGCTTGAGAGGGATAGTGGGCCAAAACCTGGCAAATGAGACTAGGTCAGATTGGGATCATTTGTTGGCATGGATAAGTTGGACCAAAGGGTCTGTGCTGTTTGACACTAAGACTCAACAACTGCTGCAAAATGTGACATGCTTTTTTACTTGCCCTGACTATTCTGCACAACAAAGAAATATGCTGATTTCACCCATGCTCCACATGTATGAACGAGCCAGGATTGAATTCCCAGCTGGAAATGAGGAGCACAGTAGTAAAATTTTTAAAAATGACCAGCGTGCCAATTCAACTGTAATTGCCACAAAGCAAAAGTGAGGACTGTAGGTGCTGGAAACCAGAGTTTAGATCAGAGTGGTGCTGGAAAAGCACAGCAGGTCAGGCAGCATCCGAGGAGGAAAATCGATGTTTCGGGCAAAAGCCCTTCATCAGGAATAAGGCAGAAAGCCTCTAGGGTGGAGAGATAAATGGGGTGGGGGTGGGGCTGGGGAGAAGGTAGTAAAGAGTACAATAGGTGAACCACCCCCATTCACCTATTATACCCTTTGCTACCTTCTCCCTAGCCCCACCTCCCATTTATCTCTCCACCCTGGAGGCTTCCTGCCTCTATTCCTGATGAAGGGCTTTTGCCCGAAACGTCGATTTTCCTGCTCCTCGGATGCTGCCTGAACTGCTGTGCTTTTCCAGCACCACTGTGATCTAAAAACTATAATTGCCACTGCTTGGATCATCTGGGCCACAGTGCACTAATCATTTATTGGATAAGCAAGACAGCAAAAGTTTGTTGGACTTACGCCTCTAAGCCATTGTAACACCAGCAATTTTGTTTAAATCCAGTTCTGTTGATCTACATACACTGCACCTCATTGATAATAACAGATCATGAATTAGGACTTATCCACAAATAGGACTTACACATTGACACATCTACAAAAATTGACAGAAACCTTAGGCATACATTTATTTGTGAACATGATGGTATGATTTCTGAATGTTGGCATGCATGCCAAGTTTTATTTGTTGGGGTTATTGTACAGCAAAATATTATAATTTCTTATTTGAACAAGGCACTTAACAAATTTCAGTTTTCCAGGCTTTACAACTAGATTAGATTACATTACTGTGTGGAAACAGGCCCTTCAGCCCAACAAGTCCACACCGACACGCAACCCACCCATTTCCCTACATTTACCCCTTTACCTAACACTATGGGCAATTTAGCGTGGCCAATTCACCTGACCTGCACATCTTTGGACTGTGGGATGAAACCGGAGCACCCGGAGGAAACCCACGCAGACACGGGGAGAATGTGCAAACTCCACACAGTCAGTCACCTGAGGCGGGAAATGAACCCGGGTCTCTGGCGCTGTGAGGCAGCAGTGCTAACCACTGTGCCACCGTGCCGCCCACTCACGGTATTGTAGTCCTTTATAAATGGATACACTGAGCTTTTCATATTTCTGTTCTTAATATTTGGATTCTTAAATCTGTTCCTGACAATTTTGCATGGCAACGCTTTGGTTTTGGATGTAAAGTGGAAGATGACCTTGATAATACACATATATCCACCAACTATCCTAGGAATGACCCCATGTCACATACGAAGGAGAAAAACATTCAGTTCATCAACATAAAATTAGTGTGAGACCTCAGGAACAGTACATTGTCAGTGAATGTAAAATATCTAAGCATCTATCATATATCTTCAACTTACAGCAATCCATCGTGCCACCACAAGTTGAAGAACTAGTGAAATTGCACAGCTGACTGTTAAGGCAAAATGGAATCCAGTTGGACCCATAACTGCAGGCAACAATGAACAATTTCAATATAGGGGTTGAAAGGAAATTCCAAGGCTCATACCTTAATCTAAACTCTTTTGGAGCACAGAATTGATAATGTTTAATCAGAGGTCGCAACATCTCCACAACATTCCCAATCCAGTTTCTCACTCCAAACATACACCCACAAATCTGTCAGCAGTAGTCACCAGAAAATGATTGGCAACAGGGTGATATGGAGACAATGCTTGGCTGGTTGCCCTCAACTAGACTGGAGACTGGGACTCTACAATTCACTTTAAATCTTGGGTTAAAGAACAAAGAATTCAAAAGAAAGACATATTTAATGATGTTGATTTAGGGATAAAGTTTAGTCAGAATACCAGGGATCACTCTCCTGCTCATTCCAGAGTACTGCCATGGAATATTTTAAATTCTCCCAAGCAGGCAGGTGAGGTCTTAGTTTAACACCTCCTTCGAAAGAAGACACCTTTGCGCAGTACTCCCTCAGTACAGTGTGTCACCTTAATATTTATGCTCAGGTTCTGGAATGGCAATTGAAGGTGGAACTTTGTGACTCAAGCTATCAATCATGCCACAGCTGGTACTGAAGATGGTGAAGTGGTAATGTCACTGGACTAGTAATCCAGAAACCCAAGTTAATTCTCTGAGGGGAAAAGATTCAAATTCAATTAGTAAATCAGGAATCTAAAGCTCCATGCTTATGACTATAAAGCCATTGTTATTTAAAAATCCATCTGGTTTGGGGAAGGAAATCTACTGTCCTATCTGATCTGGTCTACAAATAACTCTAGATCCACAGCAATGTGATTGACTTTTAACTTCTAAAATGACCTAGCCAACAATTAAGGTAGAGCAAATAATGTTGGCCTTACCAGCGACATGAATGTTGTTTTTTAAAAAAAAATTGAAGTGGTCTGAGCATCTTGTCCTCCTGTGACACTTCACAAAATAAATTATTACAAAAATAATGGTCCTTCGAATGATGTTCCAAAAGGGACCAAAGAGCTGTGGAATGGCACCTTCACCTGGACTTAACATTTCTTTGGAGATAGTTTGGTTTTTCTCTGCCTGATCCAGATCATTAAGAACAATTTGAACACCTTTATTACCATACTGGCTGAGGTCAGAGAAGATGGCACAGTACTAAGATTGAACCTGAGATTTGTGCGACTCAGTTGGTTCAGGCAGTGAATGGCTTTGTAGAGCCATTTATCACTCAGAAATTCTATTCACAGGACTTTACACATAAGTCGAACTTGGCAGTCCCTTTATCAGCTTTATGATTGGCAGTTTTCTGATTCATACCACATTAGCACCATTGCTCTGTCACTTCTTACGAATGCATGAAGCTATCATGAATTGCACCTTTAGATTTGGATGCCAGTTTCATTGAAGGACAGAGAAAATGTCATTGAAATTGAACAACATGATAGTTTTGAATTTTTTTTTAAATCCACACATTGAACCCATTAAAATGCTGTGGAGAAAAGCTCTAGAGATAACAAAAATTTAGTCAGACGTAATGAATGTAGACTCTGTTACCACTTTGGCTGTCTCGCCCCACCACTGAAGAAGTCTCCTAAACAGACTGGCTATGGTCGAATCTGTCAAGAATGTGACTCCACATCCTCAAAAGAAGATGATGAAGACCTTGAGGAAGATGAAGCAGGTGAAGAAGAAAATGTTGCGGAAGAAAATGAATTCACCCCAGTGAATGAATAGTACAAAAGTAATATCTCCACATCATATAGGGATAGAAGTGGTAAATGTGTCATGTTGAAACCTACCTTTGTGTTTTGCCTGCTTTGTTCTTTAATATAGTTTTCATCAATCATCATTGTGTTAATCCTGAACCTATTAAAAAAACCTCAAAAGTGTTAAGAAAAAAATGCTGTGGACATTTTTACCAGTATCTTCTTGTATGTCCCTGCCTCCACTGGAATTTTACAAATGATGGGGCAGCCTTTGGACAATCCTTATGACCAACTGTCCTTGTGCCAATTGGCCAATTAATGGTCACCTAAGTCTCACTTGCCACCTCTGTGGCTGTTTGACACATAGACAACAGATGCCAGTGATAGATCAGAAACCTAGTAGAAAACACGACCTGAGCCTTAGCTGGTAAATGGGGTGGGGAGAGAGGTTGTCTCCTTTACAGGCATTTGGTGAGGAGTTACAAGCAGTAAACACACCAACATTTTCCTCTCTCTCCACCCCCAATACTCCTCACTGGGGATCTGACAGCCTAGCTTGGCAAGACCCCCGAATTTATTTTACAACTGACTCCAGTGAAAAATGTTTCTGGAGAATGAATGCAATCCCATCAGTGCCCATTTTTATAGGTAGTGTTGCCAGGATCCATCTGACTATCCTGTAGCTCTTGCAGAAGAGATTTCCTCTTTAGTGAGCTGGAGGTCAAAGCTCAAAATAATTAATCATCCAACAGTCAATTAACTGCTGTAAGGCTCAGGGACTGGAAAAAACAGAAATCATTCCCACTTATAAATCTGCCCATAGGTCCTACACCCTGAATGTAAGGTGTAGCCCACAGAATTGCCCAGGATACCAGTAGTACTCACCAGCGCCACCCCCCTCCCCCTCACCACCACCACCTCCCCCCCCCCACCTTTGAGCAGATTCTGCCTGCAACCTGCCTGATGCTGTTCTTCATAAACACGTTTTTATCTATGTTGATTATACTAACAACTGAAAACAATAGCTTTGAAAACATAATAGAGTCTTTGAGTGCAGACAGGAATTACATTATTGATTGCAGTTTTACAACTGGCAACATTAGTTTCTATTCATTTGTGAACCACTGAACCATGCAGATTAAACAATAAAATTATTACTTAAAAACTCAGTATAAATTAGCTGTGGCAATGGTGTAAAAAACATCAGTCCCGTTAGCTTTTGCACATCAACACAGTCAACTTCACTTTATAAATACATTTTTTTATTATTACTTATTTTTTTATTAATATTATTTTGCAAAGCATGGAAATGCTTGGATACGTTACACAAAGAATACAGAAAAAATAACTTGGGGATACAGAAATTTGAACCTTGCTAAAAAGTGATTTGAACATGAAGTTTTCACCCTATAAAGCAGAAAACTTCAACTTCACATTTCTTTTTAGAAATAGTACAAAATATGTCCACAGTACAATTGAATTATTACTTAAACACCTCTTAATAAAGTTTTCAGCTAAAGCAGTTTAAATATGCTTCATGAACATTTATTTTCCAAGTCCCTGTTTTATTGCAATCCAGTACAATCCAGTAGGAATTTTACTTATTTCCAGGAATGGTTTCAAAGAGAAGGTTAAAAAGAAATTAGGTAACCAAGTGAACAACACAACAGCGTAGGAATAAATTATTTATTAACTCTGGAAATGACAGAAAAAAATGCGTGCAGCATTAAAAAAGAGATCATGTATGACTTTTCTATTTGTCAATAAAATGTCCTTCCATGGAAAGCCTCAATGCCTCAATGGCCAAGAGCAACAAAATATCTTACTTCTATTTAAAGATGTCTGTTCAACTAATTTACCTACCTTCACTCAACAAGTATTCACTTTCATTATTCACAGGGATAAAACCTTTACTCAAAACAAGCAAATAATGAAATAGATTCCTTTATTAAGCTAAGGATTTATCAAAGTGAAAGCTGCATCAAATAGGGAAATGAAAATCTTATCTCTCAGATGTGCGTCAACCCACATCTATCTGCTTATTTTGAAGTGTAGTGACAGTGTTTTTTTGTGGTTTGGTCAAGTTTTTCTTACCCCCAAATGTCTGCTGATTGAGTTTATGGTATTTTATGCAAGAACTGTCATTGACATCTTGATGTTTATGTGCATTATCTCTTTATGTGATGTTAAAGTTGTTCCGTTTTAGATCTTGCTACCCATATGAGGAGGTCATGATATAATGGTATTGTCAGTGAACCACTAACCCATAGACCCAAATAATGTATTGGGGATCCAGGTTTAAATGCCACCTCGGTAGATGAGAGAATTTAAATTCAATGAAACAAAAATGCTCAGGTGTTATCCTAATTATTCTCCATCTTCCCTCAGGTTTTTGTCCTTATTTTTATTTCCATTCCATACATTTCCTCCTAAAATCTCAGACTTTGCAGAATTAGTATTTGTGATGCCTTGACCAATCTTCTTTATCTGACATAGTGAGATTCAACCTCAAATCTTCACAACATTACCTTGAGTTTCAAGATTACTAATCCAATGACATTATTATTATGTCACTACCTCCCTCAGATTCTGCTTGATTGAGGATTTGGTGGCTTCACCTTCCTTGATGAAATCTGAGTCCACTCGAACAATTTCATTTGATGGTATCCTTGAAAGCGTGCCTGCTGTTGCTTGGTATTCACCCACATGTATTCAGTGGTTGAAAAAAACCTTATGAGTTGTAATCTGAACTATTGTATCTTGGGTGGTATCTTGACAGTCTCTTTCTTGTTCAGAACAGGGACCAATGGTTTATAGTTTGTGTTGGTCTTGAATCGCAATCCCATTACATACTTGCAAAAGCTTTTATGCATGCACATGACTGCAAAACCTTCACCCTCTATCATGATGCAATGCTGATCCAAATGTGTAAATGATCTAGAAGGCGGCATGGTGGCACAGTGGTTAGCACTGCTGCCTCACAGCGCCAGAGACCCGGGTTCAATTCCTGCCTCAGGCGACTGACTGTGTGGAGTTTGCACATTCTCCCCGTGTCTGCGTGGGTTTCCTCCGGGTGCTCCGGTTTCCTCCCACTATCCAAAGATGTGCAGGTCAGGTGAATTGGCCATCCTAAATTGTCCGTAGTGTAGCTAAGGGGTAGGGGTATGGGTGGGTTGCGCTTCGGCGGGGCAGTGTGGACTTGTTGGGCCGAAGGGCCTGTTTCCACACTGTAAGTAATCTAAAGTAATCTAATCTAAAAAGGACAGTAGACTAGTCTTCACTTGTCATCTCTGATTGATTGATTGATTGATTGATTGTCACATACTGAAGTACATGAAAAGCTTTGTTTACAAGCAGTACAGGCAGATCATAGTAAACAAAGATGTATAGATCAGAAAGACTTAGACAGAGGCGTATAGGTTATGTTGCTTAGGGCGTGCTCTAAACGATATCAACATGAGAAAATCAGCATTACTTGAGGCGAGAGTGTCCATTCATCAGTCTAATAATGTCTAGGAAGAAGCTGTTCCTGAACCTGCTGGTGCATGTGTTCAGGTTTCTGTGTCTTCTGCCTGACGGAAGAGGTTGCAGAAGATCATTACTGGGGTGCAATGGGTCTTTGGTGACGTTGTTATCGTTTCCGTGGCAGTGAGCCTTATAAATGGAGTCCATGGATGGGAGGTTGGATTTATGATGGTTTGGGCTGTGCACATCACCCTTTGTAGTTTCTTACAGCCCTGAGCAGAATAGTTGCCATACCAGGTCATTATGCACCCAGACAGTATGCTTTCAATGGTGCATCTGTAGAAGTTGGTGAGGGTCCTTATGTACTTACCAAATTTCTTGAGGCACCTGAGAAAGAAAAGATGTTGTTATGTCTTCTTGACTGTCGCATCTATGTGGGATGTACAGGACAGGCTGTTGATTATCATCACTCTGAGGAACTTGATGCTCTCCACCCTCTCAACTTCAGTTTTATTAATGTAGATGGGGGGAATGTTCTCCTCTCCTTCTGAAGTCAATGATCAGTTCGTCAGTTTTGAGAGAGAGATTGTTCTCACTGTACCATGTTACCAAGCCCTCTAACTCCCTTCTGTATTTTGACTCATCATTGTTAGATATCTGTTGTACTACAGTGGTGTTGTCAGTGAATTTGTAGATGGCATTCATTCAGAATTTGGCAACACATCAATGAGTGTACAGGGAGTATAATAGGGGCTGAGAATGCATCCTCAGGGTGCAGTTACCTATCTTCACTAATTGCAGTCTGTGGGTCAGAAAGCTAAGGATCCAGTTGCAGAGGGTGGAGATCCAACCAAGATGGTGGAGTTTTGTGATCAGTCTGGACTGAATATAGTGTTGAAGACAGAGCTGTAGTCAATGAGTCGAAGTCTGACGTAAGTGTCCTTGTTGTCCAGATATTCTGGGGTGAACCTGTTATGTTGGTAGGCAAATTGTAGGGGATTGTGGCAGGTTGGGAGACTCAAGTTAACGTGGGCCACCACCAGCCTCTCGAAACACTTCATGAGTTTTGAGGTCAGAGCTACTGGGCGGTATTCATTAAGGCACATTGCATGTGCTTTCTTATGAATGGGGATGCTGATGGTCTTCTGGAAGCAGGTGGGGACTGTGGCTTGTAGGAGGGACAGGTTGAAGATGTTGATGAATGCCTCCACCAGTTGGTCTGCGCCACATTCCAAATAGTCTTAATAGACCGAAAGCTCACGTTTTCAAATAAACCTGTTGGAATAAAACCTGGTGTTGTCTCATTACAAATACTATTGCTCTGAGCCCTTTAGACAATGTATCTTTCACTATTATATTTTGTAAATGTAGATTGGGCTGCTATGAATTATTTAGGGTTTAGGAGTTTCTTCACCTTTTCAAAAGCATTTTACTGGCCCAAGTTCCATCACTATAGCTGATCCAGTCACAACAGGTGTCTCAAGCACTCATTGGCCTCTGACAATTTTGGTAAAAGCCTGTCCACTTGATCCATCATACCAAGAAATCTTTGAATTTTTCCAACATTCCCAAGTGATGGAAAATGTCTTATAGGACATAGAACAGTACAGCACACGAACAGGCCATTCGGTCCACCATGCCTGTGCTGACATGATGCCATTCTAAACTAATCCTCTGTGACTGCAGAGGTTCCATATCCCTCTATTCCCTGTTTGTTCATGCTTCTTAAACATTGCTATCATCTCTGACTCTACCATCCCTCTGGTCAGTGCATTCAGGCACCGGCCTGCCTCTGTGTACAAAACTTGCCTTGCACATCTCCTTTAAATTTTCCTTATCTCACTTTAAACCTTTGTCCCCTAGTATTTAACATTTCCACCCTGGGAAAAGACTCTGACTATCTACCCTAGCCATGCCTCTCATACATTCATCAGGTTGCCCCTCAGTCTCCAACATAAAAGCAAAATAACTCAGATATTGGAAATCTGAAACAAAGCCAGAGAATGCTGGAGAAACTCAAGTCTGGTAGCATCTGCTGAGAGAAAAGCAGAGTTAATCTTTCAAATCTGGTATCATTTCTTCTGAAGGACTATTAGACCAGACATAAAACATTAACTCATCAGTCCCTGATGTAGGGTCACTCTATAGATGCTACCAGACCTGCCGAGTTTCTCCAGCAATTTCTGCTTTGGTTTCAGATTTACAGCATCCATAGTCCTTGATTCTATTTTTCTTTTAAACCTGCCTTTCTACTTAGTAGAGAACATACCTGATTCAGAATGACATTGAAAGATTCAAGGATTTCTCATTCTTTATACTTGAGAACTTTTACCTTATACTTTTGTATTGAACTTGCCCTTAACTTTTAATCAATCTCCTCCAGGATCTTGTAATTTAATAGAGATGTTTGCAATGTAATTTATTTTAGTCATGCTGAAATTACGGGATCCTGTATCAAATTTAATGTCTTTGGAATATCCATCCATTTCTAGTTTAACACTCCAATACTTGTTTTTCGTTTAAATGATTCTCCCAAAGAGAGTTTCAGTTTGTTCCTATGGTTCTTCAACTTCTTGTATGTGGCATTGCTGAAAGAACTTCTCCCTTTGTCTCCAGGTTGTGGAATAATAGGCTGCTTTAAAATGACCTATGTTTTCCACAGTTGTAGCACTATGTGCCCCTGTTGGACATTCATAACATTTGTGTTGCTTGCTTTTCCCACACCGGAGATGTTTTGAAATATGCCTGACCTATTTTTCCCCATTTTGTTGGGCTAAGGGTTTTCTGCACTTTTTCCTTTATGGCCAACAATCTGAAATGCCTCACTTGATTTTTTTCCATTGTGCAGTACTATCACTCAAACAAAAATACTTGTTTCTAGCTCATAATTTGAATTGTTTTCTCCTGAATTAAATTATAACCAGTCTACAAGAGGTTCAATAATACCTTCCCTGCAACCTTGACAACAATCTGATCGCAAATCAACTCTGCTTTTAAATCTTTATAAGCACAGCTCTATGCCAGCCTATGGAGTCATTAAACAAAAATCACTCCGTGCTTTTACCTGGTGTTTGTTTCCAAACTTTGACCATTCAATAATTAATTTGCAACTACCATTGAAATATGTCAAATGCCTATTGTAACCCTTCATATGAAGCAGTAGTGTCATCAATGCCCCACTTTGCTCGAATATTATTGATGATGATGTCCACAGTATACCTCAATAGCCTGGAACATTTCTGGGAGTAATAGGTTGGATTCCATGTTACTTTGGAATCTTAGAACTATTCCTGTATCATAACTATCTAAATCCCACTGTGTGTGGTTTCAGGCCTTTGTTCACTGCTGTCTAGATTCTGTATCCTTTTTCCAGTTTACTGAAGCTGTCCCTGTGATGATCCCAATGTCTTGCTGAGCTTCCAAATTCTTCTCTCTGGTTCTTTTTCTTAATATTGAGATTGTCTTCAACTGTTGGCTTCATAATTTCTTTCATCCTTTAGAGCTGCCATCATTTGTGTATAGTTGTGTTGCAACTGTTTAGACTCCCAAAAGTATGGCTTTTTAACGCAAAAGCAGGTTACTTACAACTAATTCTTTACTTACATTATTTATTCATGTGAGGTCAAAGCTTCTGCCCTCTTCCAGGTCTCTCAACAGACTGTGTCCCTGACATCATTACTACAAAAAAACCGAACTACTGCAGAAATCATAAATTGCTGGAAAAATTCAACAGGTCTGGCAACATCTGTGGAGAAAAAGAGCAGGGTTCTGAAAAAGGGTCACTGAACCCAAAACATTAACTCTGCTTTCTCTCCAGATCTTGGATTAGTGGTGCTGGAAGAGCACAGCAGTTCAGGCAGCATCCAAGTAGCTTCGAAATCGACGTTTCCGGCAAAAGCCCTTCATCTCCAAAAACTGCTGAGTTTTTCCAGGAATTTCTGATTGTGTTTATCATTAGTACATGCTTCTGATCTCATCCCTATGGCTTTTACTACGACTCGATTGGGTAAATACATGCAACAGTCATTTTATACAAACCAAATTGAACAAAAACAATGATATAGTCTTGCTTCAATGAGATTTGTGGAAAGAATTACACTTACGATGAGACCAAGGAAATTGTCTTCTTGTGGTAGGCTTAAATCCACAAAGTGTTGATTCAAAAATATAAATGGCAACCAACTAAACCAAGCAAACAACTTTGAGTAAGTTCATATATCATGGAAAGAGAAAAGAAAATAAATATCATTAAGTGTTTTATATGATCGTAGAATCAAGAGAAATTACAAAAAGCACTGTAAAAATGATTGCAGTGGTACATTTTAAAATAAAGACTCAAAACTGAACAGAGGTTAAGAAAAGTTCCCATGAAAATTATTTAAGAACTAGAAAATTATTTTGCTAAATTTATTTTGTAATTATGGTACTCATTGTCGATTTTAAGTGCCAAATCAATAATGAAAACCCCATAGAATTGAAGCACATGTAAACGGATTGAAAGGAATTTTATCTGGACAAATTTCTGTGGTATTTGGACAATTTTCTGTGAGTGTTCAATTAGATTAGATTACATTACAGTATGGAAACAGGCCCTTCGGCCCAACAAGTCCACACCGACGCGTAACCCACCCATTCCCCTACATTTACCCCTTACCTAACACTACGGGCAATTTAACAAGGCCAATTCACCTAACCTGCACATCTTTTGGACTGTGGGAGGAAACCGGAGCACCCAGAGGAAACCCACGCAGACACAGGGAGAACATGCAAACTCCACACAGTCAGTCGCCTGAGGCGGGAATTGAACCCGGGTCTCTGGCACTGTGAGGCAGCAGTGCTAACCACTGTGTCACCGTGCCGCCCAATGTTCACTTAAATTCCATATGATATTGTAAATCAAAGTTAAGTTCTCATATATAAATGGAAATGGTTATTTAGAATGTACTAAATTGTTTACAAAAACTGCAATTAAGGTTCCATTCCTAACAAGCAGAAAGAGTACAATTATTAAATGTGGGAGTATGTTGTTCCTCTGAGAAAGGTTGTTTAATATCACATTATGAATGGAAAGTTTCATTAAAATATAATGACCCAAATCTTCTGATCAGAATTGAAACCTGAACATTTAATGAAGTTCTCTGTGCAAACTTCTAGTGTGACAGATATTTGAAGGGGTTGAGGTGGCAAGTCGATGAGATGTTGGGCTGACAGGGGAGTGGGGTTGCAGGGGTTGAAGTAGGGTTAGAATGCTAGTGAATTAGGGGTAGCATGCCAGGTGAGTGAGGTGTTGTGGTGCCATGTGGGTGAAGTGTTGAGGTGTCAGGTCACTAAGTGGGTTAGGTGGCAGGCAAATGAGTCCTTAGAATAGAATAGGGAGTAGGTGGTTGTGGGGATGGTCCTGTTGGGGGTGGGAGGGTTGGTATTGGTACTGGGAGGGTTCTTTGAAATCTTGGAATCTGAGAGGAGTGGGTTGAGTCAGGAGAGGGGTTGTGTCTTTTGTGAGTCAGACAGGGTCAGATTGTGGGGAGTTGGGTTGAGTTTTGGGGGCTCTGTAAAATGTCTTTGGAAGGTTTGGGGGGGATTTGGGTTGAGGGGGATATTCAGTGAGGACTGTCGGGTATGGAGGGAGTGTTAGATCTGGCAGAGATTGGGGATAAGTGGTGATTGGGAATGGGTGATGAAGATTGGGAAGAGTCAGGAGTTGAATTTGGTGGATGGAAGTGTCATGGGTTCAAGTCTACCTCATTGCTAAGCTGGGGGATCAGTTTTACACTTATGGAGGAGTTAGAGCAGGTTATATTTCGTTAACATTTCCTGAATAGCTATTTAATCAGAACCATCAGAAATCTCCAACTCTTACTCAGAGTAATTCTCCATCAGAAGTTTCAACTTCGAGAGCAAATTTCAAGGAGTCAGCTCTACTGGGACTTCCATATTACCCTGATGCACAACTCTAGCCTATAATCCTGCAATGACTATCTTCCCATCAAAATATCTGTGCTATAGTACCCAAGTTACATCTTCTAATACTTTTTAAAACTGACTTTTTACCTTATTCTATCTTATTTTCCAATAGGCTGCGAAGGAATGTGGGATAACTTGACATGTTGGCCCTTCTCCTCACTTGGAAAGACTGTTACCCTACCTTGCCCCAATGTGATCTATCTTTTGGCTCAAAAGGAAGGTAAATAAAACAGTCACAATGAAGGAAGTGGATTCATTTTGTACTGTGTAGATTTTTTAACGAAAATTACCATTGAAATTTTATGAAAATTATCACTGTAAAACAGCTTTTCTTAAAACTTAAGTCTATTTTCAAATTCTTCTCAAAAATAAATACTCTTTTCAATTAAAAGTTTGAATAGTATGTTGGTATCAGATTTCAAAAGTGAACCTCAATTACTGCAGCCATAACATTACATTCCTCGCTCTGTTCTATTACCTTTATGCACTTCGTATTGTATGATCTGCCTGTACTGCACAGAAAACAAAATGTTTCACTGTACCTAGGTACATGTAGCAATAATAAATCAAATCAAATCAAATCAATTCATGCTTTACTGATTGTCTCAAAAACCATTGTCATTTCAATTATCCATGATGACTCCATTATAAACGTGCAGAAGAAGTTACTATCATTAGAAAGCAACAATAAATGGCTAGCAGACTTGATTGTGGTCCTCAAAGGATAGGTCTGAGGCCCCCAGGCCTTGTTCAAGATACAAGTAAGTGGGTTTTTTTAAAATGCTGTTAAGTTTCTCATCAAATCATGGGCTGTTCTGACCTGTATTTGCTGCTGATCAGTTGACCAGTGAGCCAAATAGCAAGAATCTTGGGAACGAAACTGGCTCTGTATTTACATAGTTCTTTAAATAAGCAGAGCAAAATGGCACAGTAGTCAATATGTGGTTCACTAATGCCTTGTGTAAGTGAAGCATAATATCCTAACCTTTATGATCAATCCTCTTGTAATAAATTATAGTGTCCATTAGCTTTCATAATCAATTCATGTATTTGCACTCTAACTTGCAGTGACTCATGCAGTCGTATGCCTAGATCCTTTTCACCACTGCAACTGGCTTAGGTTTGGGTAAGAGAAATATTGCATGCAAACCTGGGGAGAGGTAAAGCCTCCAGCTGTGAGCCCTTCTCTCCCTGCTCCTCCCTCCTCTACAAACAGTTTGACCACTTTTGTTGTATCTGCTCGACCGCTCTTATATGCTGCAAATCCAGGATGCATTAACCAGAACAACCATGTTTGTGAGCAGATGGTTTGACCAAGAATTTTACATACTCCAAAACAGTTCATCAACAATTAACCACAGAGTGGTTGATGATCCAGTTAATAGACATTGTTTGTGATTTGCAGCTAGATGTGCATAAAAGAAGGCATAAGTTGGAGATACTGGTTCAAAAAGTGCAGTGCTGGTATTGAATCAGCATTCTGCTAGGACTGAAACCATAAACCATCTGCTTTGTATACTTTCAACAGATATTTAAGGCCCACACCAATGCTGTCACCAAGACGTTGTTCAGTAGGGGCTGCACCAAATTATGTACATACAATGCAGATGACACTTTGGAGCTGAAATAATACTTATAGTACCAAAACTATGGAGTGCAGTTCCATGGTTACTGTATTTCAGGTATATAGAATGTAACTTTGCTCCTTTCCTAAGTTTTCCTTCTGTTATGATCTAGGGGGCTATCACCAAAGAATTATCTTTACCAAAGGATCACTCCCACTGCTGCTCCATTGAGAAATTTCACTTTTTGCGACTTCTGTTTTCATAAAAATTAGAAGAAATGTAAATTGACATGGAAGTCATGGTTGACACAAACTATATATTTTCATGGAATAGCACATATAATAATGACTATATCTAAGTGATCTCGTAGACTACTCATGTCCACTGCAGGACCCAACCAAATCCCAGTCCTTTTCCTTCCTGGCATTAGCTGATTCTCCACAGATTGCCAAAATGTCTCCATGAAGGCTGGTACCCATCACCAAGTCACCCTTTATTTACATGTACATAGTACATGACACTGACCCAGCTAACGGAAAACTGGTTCCTAGAATGAGCAGAACCCCTGACACTCCTCTTTATATCTGTCAGCCAAGACTCCCTGACTGGGGTTAACAGTCCCAATCAGGGAACTCATATTCTATAAGATCTACCTGGCTGCCTTCATTCCAATCACTGCAATAGCAGTTTCCACGTGAACAGGGTACTGCTTAAGCAATCTTCCCTGTATCATTCACTTCCTTCCAGATCTTCTAAACTCTTTGCTTTGCTTTATTTCTGCACCTTAGACTCACCACCTTCTGCCTTCAGCTGTGCTCTCTTGCAGCCTCTGTTTCTTTGCTTACATCACTTTCGTACATTAGCTTCCATCCTGATTGCATTCCATCCAGGTCACATGCCAGTGTTTCTTATTATTCGAGAAATTCCAATTTAATACCTTTACAGTTCATAGAAATTTTTCAAGACCTTGTTACAAGTTTCTTTCGGAAAAAAGATTCCCCAATATTTTTTTTTCAGTTTTAAACATCCTTATTGCTTTCAAAGGCCAAAACATTTCTTACTGGCTTGGACAAGAGTGGTGCTATAATGACATTTTCTTTACAACTGTACAGGAGATGCCTGTGTATCTATAGTATACAAGAAATAGTATATAACATTGTATCCATTGTATATAAATGATAGATTTTATTACATATGCAGATTTATTTTATAATCCGAAAAGATATAATGCATTTATCTGGTTTTAGGACATTATTACAACCCTTGATCTTTTACACTCAATAAAGCTTCTGTAACGACATTGTTTCATTTGGCAACATATGATTTTTAGTGCAAGTGGTTGTAGCATCAAACTTCTTAGAAACAGTTTTGAAATTTTTGAGAAAGATCTGTTAGTTGTGGTCTGTAAATAGTAGTCCAACACTTCCCTATACAATATAAACGCTTAAATACTTCATATTTGCAATATTATAATGATTAACTTATAACAAGGAACCAAAGGTGACAATTAAGATTTAAAGTCCAGATTCCATGAGTTAATATACTCCCAAGTCTTGCAAATGTCACACTGTTAATTTACTTTCTATCCTTCTCCACAAAAGTTCTCGGAAACTTTTGATCCTAAAACATTTCGTTGGAGCATAGCCCATTGTTGTTTAAACCAATCCAGATTTGTAGCAATTTTCTCAAATGACATGAAATGCATCTCCACTTCCTCCTTACTAAATTTGGGTAGTATGTGGAGATTCCCCACCAAATCGAAATTCTTTGAGTCATCCTCACCTCACTCACACAAGTTTGCATAATCAAAATCCATTCTCCAGTTGAATTTTTTCACAACTCTCTGACTTTACTCTTTCATATCTCTGTTCTGTTTCTAGCTAATTTCTCTTTCAAAGCCAAACTGCATTAGTTCAATTTCAACTTAAAGTCTGGCAATGGTACTTGGTCATGAAGAGAAACAGTCTTTTCATTCTCAAGGTATGGATGCCGAGCCAGTTGTTCAAGGGCTCCTTCTTAGCTTCTGATCTTAGGTTAATTCCCACATGTTCTTTGGTAGCTGTAAACCATCTTTCCTTAATTGCTTCAGATGTCTGAGAGTTAGATTCTCTCAAAGGCTTGAGACTCAAAGATACTCATGTTGATTTCCAAATACAATATTACAAAAGCAAATGTGAAATATTGCTTGTTTGAACACTGAAAAGTTACAGTGAACTCATTTCAGTCTCTGGAAGGAATTTTCTCCTCTTTGGTGTAACACGATCAACAGTGAGAAAGTGACAAAGACCTCCTTGGAAAACGTCCAAGCCAGACAGTGTGAAGGCATTACATGAGGTTTCATTATGATTGTCATAAGGGTGAGGGCATTCTTTCAACAAAATAATGATTTCTTTCTGACATTCCATACAGATTATCTGTTCAGGGAACATCATGGAGAATGCCAAAATTAGACATGATTTAGAGATGGATAGGGTAAATAAGCAAAGTCTTTTTCCTGGGGTCGGGGAGTCCAGAACTAGAGGGCATAGGTTTAGGATGAGAGCGGAAAGATATAAAAGAGACCTAAGGAGCAACTTTTTCACACAGAGGGTGGTACGTGCATGGAATGAGCTGCCAGAGGAAGTGGTGGAGGCTGGTACAATAGCAACATTTAAGAGGCATCTGGATGGGTATATGAATAGAAAGGGTTTGGAGGGATATGGGTCAGGTGCTGGCAGGTGGGACTAAATTGGGTTGGGATATCTGGATGGGTCGGACTGAAGGGTCTGTTTCCATGCTGTACATCTCTATGATTCTATGACTCTAGATGCCGGCGTTGGACTGGGGTGTACAAAGTTAAAAATCACACAACACCAGGTTATAGTCCAACAGGTTGCTCCCGATGAAGTCTCCTCTACATTGAGGAGACTGGACGCCTCCTAGTAGAGCGCTTTAGGGAACATCTCCGGGACACCCGCACCAATCAACCACACTGCCCTGTGGCCCAACATTTCAACTCCCCCTCCCACTCTGCCAAGGACATGGAGGCCCTGGGCCTCCTTCACTGCTGCTCCCTCAGCACCAGATGCCTGGAGGAAGAACGCCTCATCTTCTACCTCGGAACACTTCAACCCCAGGGCATCAATGTGGACTTCAACAGTTTTCTCATTTCCCCTTCCCCCACCTCACCCTAGTTCCAAACTTCCAGCTCAGCACTGTCCCCATGACTTATCCGACCTGCCTATCTTCTTTTCCACCTATCCACTCCACCCTCCTCCCTGACCTATCACCTTCATCCCCTCCCCCACTCACCTATTGTACTCTATGCTACTTTCTCCCCACCCCCACCCTCCTCTAACTTATCTCTCCACCCTTCAGGCTCTCTGCCTTTATTCCTGATGAAGGGCTTTTGCCTGAAACGTCGATTTTACTGCTCCTCGGATGCTGCCTGAACTGCTGTGCTCTTCCAGCAAGATCCAGAATCTTGTTTCCAGCATCTGCAGTCATTGTATTTGCCAGGTTTAATTGGAAGCACTAGCTTTCGGAGTGTCGCTCTTTCATCAGGTGGTTGTCCATAAATTCTATAATTCTATCATTCTCCTGAACTCTCTACAGCAGAGAATTAGGAAAAAATGAGGACCGCAGATGCTGGAGCTCAGAATCAAGAGTGTAGAGCTGGAAAAGCATCTGCAGTCCTCCCTTTCTCCTAGTTGATTTTAACCTTACTGTGAAGCCTCTTCCAAGGATGCCTACCTTGAAGAAGTTCTCCTCCTTTCCTGATGAATGGTTTATGCCCGAAATGTTGATTCTCCTGCTCCTTGGATGCTGTCTGATCTGCTGTGCTTTTCCAGCACTACAATCTCGACTCTGCAGCAGAGAATTTCATACATTCGCTATTCTCTGAGAGGTGAAATCCTTCACTTCTCAATTTTAAAGTGTCTCCTTATTCCATAACTATGTGCCCCAGTTTGAAATTCCATCAAGAGTGGAAACATCTCTTTGGGATGGGTGTAGATCTCCCAATCCTAAACCTTAACATCAATGCAGGAGGTAAGTGATGCCATTTTCTACAAATGGTAGTTTTTCATATTCTCGCTTTGTGATGAGGAGAGTCAAGCAGCTTGGGCAATGGGATTTGTCATCATTATTGGGTTCCCCAGTTGTGGGACATCACAGACTGCACTCGGGTTACTCTAGCAGACCCTAGCACCAAGTCACAGAGTCACAGAGTCATAGAGATCTACAGCATCTCTAGAGAAACAGATCCTTCGGTCCAACCCATCCATGCCGACCAGATATCCCAACCTAATCTAGTCCCACCTGCCAACACCCGTCCCATATCCCTCCAACCCTACCTATTCATATACCCATCCAAAAGCTTCTTAAATGTTGCAATTGTACCAGCTTCCACCACATCCTTTGGCAGCTCATTCCATACACGTACCACCCTCTGCGTGAAAAAGTTGCCCTTTAGGTCTCTTTTATATCTTTCCCCCTCACCCTAAACCTATGCCCTCTAGCTCTGGACTCCCCAACCCCAGGGAAAAGACTTTGCCTACTTACCCTATCCATGCCCCTCATAATTTTGTAAACCTCCAGAAGGTCACCCCTCAGCCTTCAATGCTCCAGGGAAAACAGCCCCAGCCTGTTCAGCCTCTCCCTATAGCTCAGATCCTCCAACCCTGTCAACATCCTTGTAAATCTTTTCTGAACCCTTTCAAGTTTCATAACATCTTTCCAATACGAAGGAGACCAGAATTGCACACAATATTCCAACAGTGGCCTAATCAATGTCCTATACAGCCGCAACATGACCTCCCAACTCCTGTACTCAGTACTCTGACCAATAAACAAAAGCATACCAAACGCCTTCTTCACTATCCTATCTACCTGCGACTCCACTTTCAAGGAGCTATGAACCTGCACTCCAAGGTCTCTTTGTTCAGCAACACTCCCTAGGACCTTACCATTAAGTGTGTAAGTCCTGCTAAGACTAAATGCACCTCACATTTATTTGAATTAAACTCCATCTGCCACTTCTCAGCCCATTGGCCCATCTGATCAATGTCCTGTTGTAATCTGAAGTAACCTTCTTCGCTGTCCACCTCCAATTTTGGCGTCATCTCCAAACTTACTAACTGTGACTCTTATGCTCACATCCAAATCATTTATGTAAATAACAAAAAATAGAAGATCCAGCACCGATCCTTGTCACAGGCCTCCAGTCTGAAAAACAACCCTGCACCACAATCCTCTGTCTTCTACCTTTGAGTCAGTTCTGTATCCAAATGGCTAGTTCTCCATGTATTCCGTGATATCTAACCTTGCTAATCAGTCTCCCATGGGGAACCTTGTCAAACACCTTACTAAAGTCCAGATATATCACATCAACTGCTCTGCCCTCATCAATCCTCTTTGTTACTTCCTCAAAAACTCAATCTAGTTTGTGAGACATGATTTCCCACGCACAAAGCCATGTTGACTATCCATAATCAGACCTTGCCTTTCCGAATACCTCAGGATTCCCTCCAATAACTTGCCCACCACCGATGTCAGGCTCACTGGTCTATAGTTCCCTTCTTAAACTGTAGCACCACATTAGCCAACCTCCAGTCTTCTGGCACCTCACCTGTGACTATCGATGATATAAATATCTCAGCAACAGGCCCAGCAATCACTTCTCTTCCTTCCCACAGAGATTTCAGGTCCACGTGATCAGGTCCTGGGGATTTATCCACCTTTATCCATTTCAAGACATCCAGTACTTCCTTCTCTGTAATATGAACATTTTGCAAAATGTCACCATCTATTTCCCTACAGTCTATATCTTCCATATCCTTTTCTACAGTAAATACTGATGCAAAATACAAATCAACAGAAAAGATTTCCAATCCATCAATGTTCAAACTTTATGTAACCATTATTACCAGATTTTGGAGGTCTGCACTAAATATTCTGAGACTTGCCACGGCTCTTAAATACTAGGGAATGTTAGAGATTCCTGACTCTTTGTAAGATTCTTTGGCCATACAGGGATGGCTGCTGGGAAACAAGAGCTACATCAAAATATAAGGTCATCTTCCATCTAAACAACAATATGCATGCACTGTGCACTTATATACAAAAAGGCATGTTTTATTACTTTCTGACTTATTTTTCGCTTATTTTCCATCCTCTGTAGCATTCTCAAACTTTTGACCACTTTTAATGAGATTGAAGTAAAATGTGATCACTCGTAAATGTCCTTTCCCTCTAAATAAATTAGTGTAAACTTCTAAAGCAAAGTGAAGAGAACACATTACTCTGAAACATGGGACAGTTCATGGTAAACTGATGTATGTGTGTGCAAAAGTACAAGAATATTTTGCCAAGTGTAAAATACTTCTCTTGTAGTTCTGAACTGGGATATTGTAACAGTAGTCATCCACCTTGAGTAATATCTAGTGCTAACACATCACATGATTTTGCAAAACATTTATTTTTATTCATAGGAACAAGTTAATTGATGGAATTGGACCTCGATATCAGCATACTCCGACTATATGTTTACTATCAGGGAAATGAAGCCCAAATAATCGGTTTGGACCTGTGTATGCTAGTTTCTAGCATCCACTCAATGTTCACTTCAAACAGCAGAGCACAGACCATGTTGATTGTTCAGGATCAACATCATGCTGTGGCATGATGCTTGTCTGAACCACGTGACTCCCTTCACTGCTATTTGATTAATGCCATATAGGACCCATGGCAATCTACCTCTGGGCAATTCAAGTAAGACTTTTATGTGAACAAATTTCTCTTCTACATTTCTATGTAGTCTTGGTTTGATAAAATGTCCAATTAAAAACAGATCACCCAAATATGAGGTTACATGAATGGGATTAGTGGTGGGTATGAGAAATGAAGGGACAGCTGAACTGGGAATAACCTCAGCCCGAGACAGACAGAAGCACAGTCAATTGTAAGATGGTATGCTGGTTGGAGAAGATGTGTGCATATGAGTCATCTACAAAGATAGTCTTGTGTCGTGGACTCATGAAGAAAACTATATATTGTTAAGTGTCAGTGGAATGGCATAAAGAATTTTCCAATTACAGTCTTCCTTTGGTAGAGAGTTTAGCTAATGGAGTGGTTAACCTTTGCTGGCAGAAAACACATGTAAACATGTTGCACCTTTTTCAACTCAACAAAGTAGGGGATAGCCATTCTCTGGTTCATTTCAAAGGGAAATGTCTTGGGAGATCACAGTTGACCTTAACATTTAAGCAAAGCTTGGCAAACACTATTAAACAGTGCATTCTCCATGGCAATGCCTCTATGGAATCAGAGTCCACTCATTAACCAAATAACACTTTAAACTCCTAAAATACTGTTTTCCCTTTACTTTGGTATTTCTTGTGAATCACCCTGACGACTGCAACATGAAATGCTCATCAAAATATGCCATTTTTCAGCATACTCATGTTTTGGCCAGTGGCACAGTGGTTAGCACTGCTGCATCACAGCACCAGGGACCCAGGTTCGATAGCAGTCTTGGTTGATCGCGTGAAGTTGACACATTCTCCCTGTGTCTGTATGGGTTTCCTACAGCTGCTCAGTCCAAAGATGTGTAGCTTAGGTGGATTGGCCATGCTAAATTGCCCCATAATGTACAGGCCAGGTGGGTTAACTATGGTGAGTATGGGGTTACAGGGATAGAATGGGATGCTCTTCAGTGGGTTGGTGTAAACTCAATAGGTGGAATGCATTGTAGGGATTCTAGTCTGATTCAGACAGCAGATGATTCCTCAGTTTAATTTCTCATCTGATAGATACCAGTTCCAACAGTTCACTTAAGAACTGGCCTATTAAACTAGGTGCTTAATTTTTTAGAACACGATTTGAACATACAAACTGCTGATTTAGATACAAGTCTGCTATTAATGAGTCAATGCTGACACCTAGTAGCTTCAGCATTATTTGGTAATGGTGGAGACTTAAGGAACTAAAACAGCACTGGTGTAGTGACTGTATGTTTTCCTCAAATGACATTGCCAAGGATCAGTTCATTGAAATAATTATTTTGCATTTCCTGCAGAGTCGCACCTTGCACAGGAATATGTCTCTCACAGAGTGTGAAATCTTGCATATGTGCAATTTTAAAAGATAGCAGCTTGACTTTAAATGGAAGGAGTTAATTAATGGTAATCAGATGTGTGTGGAGGCTAATATTCAAGAAATTTATAAATAACTATTCCTTTTCCTGATGTTATTATATACTGGGATGGAAATAATTGAAGAATTATTGAGATAACTGACAGTTTGTGATATGTCTCACAATCAGAATGTCATTACACTTTTAAGAGACATGCTTACGATACCATTACTGTTTGACAGCGTATGAGCTGAGGCTGTAAAGGTCTCAAATGCCATCTTAACTGAATCACTTGAAGCATGACATGCTAATGAAAGCATACTGCTTTTTGAAGCCAAACATCCTAACATGTCAGTGGATTTTTCAATATCAGATTGCCATGTCTAGTTTCTTATGTTATGAGGGAGAAGCATTGCCACATCAGGTAAGGATACTCAGTTACAGGCAATGCACACACTGTGGTGGTTATGGTAGATTTCTGTATATCCAGGAAATCTGGATTTAAAGGCCAGACCCCAGAATAGAAGTGATCAACAAAATTGTATAACACTACAAGGTTAGTCTTAAAAAGGTGTATGAACACAAGCATATCAATGAGGTGTAGAGTTAACCAAAGCAAATGACAAATTTATTAAGATAATTAAGCTTTTCACATTGTTAACCTCACCAGGTTGACAATATAAGGACAGCAAAGCTTTTATGACTATTAACAGTATATATCCTGTAAGAGCAGGGTGATACAACTTAAAAGCTAAAACAAAACACAGGCGTTAATGTCAACATGTTACTACAATGCTTCCTGAAAGACATGTACCTCAGCAATTTGCACTGCACAATACAACCTACCAGAATCCATCTCATGCCAGGATTGGCATCATCACATTGTAATTCCCATATGCAAGCTTACCTTATTTTCCTGAAATCTTCTACCTGATCCAGCAGGTCCATCAGGCGCAGGACTACCAGGGTGCATATATCTCAGTATAGTCACAGTTCATGAGATTCAAACTGTACCCATAGCAGAACAGACTACATGTGATACATCAAATTAGTTGAATTTGGAGGCATTCTCTGTTGCACATTGACCAGAGCCAATGTAAACAAAGGCAATTGGCATCCGCCAAAGATGATCTACTAAAAGAGTTTCAAACGATCATTGTCCAGTGATGTCCTGAAAGAATTAAAACAGTATCTGAGCTGATTAATTCATTTTGGTCATACAGAGAAGAGTTTGGTGTCTTCTGGCAGGTTGTTTTAAAGGACAAATATGTTCTAATACCAAAAGTGTTATGCCATGGTATCATATCCATGTTACACCAGGGTATTGAATGCACAAATCAAGCAGCATGTGAATTTATGCACAGGTCAGGAACGAATCAGGACATGAAATGATTTGTGAATATATGTGATGCAATGCCAAACATATCAACCCTAGCAGCAGAGGGAGCTTTGCTATCCACATGACATTCCATCCATTGCTTGGACAAAAATAGCTCCAGATCTATTCTCTACTCATGGGGATGCTTACATCCCTGTGATGGATTACTCCTCCAATTTTCTGTTGTTCAATGCTTTAGCCGCACAGTAAGTGTGACTGTCACTGACATATTGAGTGTTAATTTTAGTTTATTTGGCATACCAGAATGGATAGTTTTCAGCCATGGACCACAACTCAGTGGTAAAACATTTAATGATGTGTTCTATGTGACCTTATAGAGGTTTATAAAATCATGAGGGGCATGGATAGGATAAATAGGCAAAGTCTTTTCCCTTGGGTATGGGAGTCCAGAACTAGAGGGCATAGGTTTAGGGTGAGAGAGGAAAGATATAAAAGAGACTTGAGGGGCAACATTTTCACGCAGAGGGTGGTCCTTGTATGGAAATGAGCTGTCATCTCTATAACTTTATGTGGGATGTGACTAAATCACATCTTTACCCCACTACCCATGCTCAAATGGTCTAGCAGAATGTATGATATGTACATCAAATCAAGGATCATTAAGTACAAAAACAGATATAGCTGGAGAAACTCAGCAGTTCTGGACTGAAGAAGTGTCACTGGACTCGAAATGTTGACTCTGCTTTCTCTCCAGAAACGCTATGA
This sequence comes from Chiloscyllium punctatum, assembly GCF_047496795.1. NCBI lineage: Eukaryota > Metazoa > Chordata > Chondrichthyes > Orectolobiformes > Hemiscylliidae > Chiloscyllium > Chiloscyllium punctatum. The sequence continues at coordinate 77,066,004 of NC_092748.1, forward strand.
GACCTGCTGAGTTTCTCCAGCTATTTCTGTTTTTGTTTCAGATTTCCAGCATCCACAGTTTTTTTGATGGATAATTAGGTGTCGAGCAATAAAATAAGATTTTTGTGTTGCATTGCTGCATTTTCATGCAACACCAATAGAGAAGGGATTATTTTAACCAATATAAGGTATGGTCGAAAGGTCAATTGAGATGCAGGGTGTTCTTCATCCAGGCAAAGGAGAATGAAAGAGATACACAACAAATAAGCAGATAAAGAATTACCAAAATTGTACTCGGGGCAGTTGGTGCAAATTATAAATACAAATCCAAACATTTGGATACCAGCAAATGTTTCTAAAATATTCAGCCAGCCCAGGTCATATGAAGCCATCACTGATGATGGTGCTACATTGCAAATGAACAGAAGCCAGCTCAGATCCAGGTATGACACATCAATCAAGCACACACATAGTGAGCTAGGAACCTCAAATGATGAAAAATATGCAGTGACATTGAGTGACATCACCAGCAGCAAGGCAATGAAAGTGTCAAACAACTGCAACAGTGAAAAACACTGACCCCTTCAGATGGGTGTACAATCAACAGATCAGTATGAGTTGTCAGACCTCCACAACATTACATTGAAGTTTAAATTGCTATTCTTGTAAACTTCATTTTACCTGTTTGAATAATTTTCAAATTGACAGCTTGTGTATATGTGCAACCATGTATGTCTATTTGAAGATGTTTTAACCTTTAGAAAAAGTGGACATTATATATGTTGCATAGTCAAAAATGTGGTGCTGGTAAAGCACAGCAGGTCAGGCAACATCTGAAGACCAGGAGAGTTGACGGTTCAGGCATAAGCCCTTCATCAACTCTCCTGCTCCTCAGATGCTGCCTGACCTGCTGTACTTTACCAGTACCACACGTTTTTGACTATGAGACATATACAATACTCCTACTCCTCAGATGCTGTTTGACCTGCTCTGCTTTTCCAGCACCATACACTCGACTCTGATCTCTAGCATCTGCAGTCCTCACTGTCTTCTATGTCTCTCAGTCAGTATGTCAATATACCTTTAAGAGACATGCTTGTGTTATCATCGCTGTGTCATATGCATGTGACCTGAGAGTATAACAGCATCAAACACCATCTTAACTCAAATCACTTGAAGCATGACATATTGCTCTTTGTAACCAAATTGTCTAATACTAACGCAGACCCTTGTATTTATGGATGTAATAATTCTATGTAATAGTCAGTGGTTTTAGATGTCATTTGGATCCTTGAAAACATAAAAACATAGAAATGGAAGTAGGTCATTCAGTCCCTCATTCAATTGTTCAATTATTCAATGACATCATGGCTGATATGTGGCCTAACTCCATATATCTGCCTTTGGCTCATATCCCTTAATAGCTTTGCTGAACAAAATTTATCCGTTTCAGATTGAAAATTAATAACTGATCCAGCATCCATTGCTATTTGTGGAAGAGAGTTACAAATATCTACCAGCCTTTCTGTGTAAAATTTCTCCCTGAACTCTCTCCTGTACAGTGTGGCTGTAATTCTGAGACCATGCCACCTAGGTCTAGAATCCACAACCAGTGGAAATAGTTTATATTTTTTCTGTCCTGTCTTTTCTGTTAATACCGTGTAGACTTTGATCTTATAACCCCTTTCTGAATTCTATGAAAACAGGCCTAATTGTTTAATCACTCATCATAAATTAACCCTGGAGTCCAGATATCATTCTTGTAGGCCTACACTGTACTCCCTCCAAGGCTGGAATGAGCCAGATCTGCTCAAAGTACTCCATGCGGGGTCTAACCAGGGTTCTATATAACTGCAATGTAACTTCTTCATCCCTGTACTCCAGTTCTCTTGACTTAAGGCCGGCATTCCATTAGCTTTCTTGATTATTTTCTGCACCGATCATGACATTTTAAAGATCAATGCACCCAAATGCCCAAGTCTCTGTGGACATCACCATGTTTAACTTAATACCATCTGGAAAATACCCTGATCTATCTTTTAAATTAATACCACATTATCCATACCTAGTTTCTTATGTATGAGGGATAACAGAAGCATTGCTGCATTAGGTAAATGATGCATCGCTGCTGAAGGCAAAACTCGTATCAGCTTCTATTTTAACTCACTTAATCTAAATTACTGTTGTATCAAGATCTATTTATAATTTTTACCAGGTTTTATTTCTCGAAACTGCACAAGTGAGGGGTGGTCTGATACATTCCCTGAATACAGAACAGCTTGTGGATATGATATGGATGATACCACAAACGATGCCAAGGTATGTATGTAGTAACACAAATATGCCAGAATGAACACATCCAGCATCTCATGTGCTCTAATGATTGTTTCATGACTGTTTGTTCAGTTTTGTTCATGGAATCGAATTGTATATGCATTTGCAAAGATATCAATGACATAGATAACTAAATCAATGAAAATATGCTGAATACAGTTGAGTTTATTTTGAAAATGTTATTTGTTTGTATTTTTATAAAGGAAGCATTCTACATGAAACTGAAAATCATTTACACTGTGGGAAACAGCATTTCTTTCATATTCCTGTTCACAGCAGTCACAATCCTCAGCTTATTTCGGTAAGTGCAACTTCAGCAGTATCAGTGTTCATAAAAATTTTGTATTTATGTATTTGGGGGAAGAAAATTGCATATGACAGTAGGAACATCAATGATTAAGGCTATCCATGGTCCCAAGTTTTATGAGTCATCAGGAAAGGAAAAAAATATTTTGTTCACCTCACTAGCAGCTACTCAGAAAGTTTTTGTAAGTTTCAGAGTTCTCGTCTGGTCTTTGATTAAGCATGGTACTTTAAACAGAGGAACAGAGGCCTCTGTGAGTAAGTAGCAGTGAAGCTCTTTAACCAAGTAGATTGAAAAATCATCAATGACATGCAGGACAGGATATTCTATTGTTGGCTCCATTCCACCAGCAGGGAAAGTGCAAGCTGGGAACCTGCACATGCTCTCACTGGGAATTAGAGCATAATTTCTGAGAATGTGGTCAATACATCCAAATAAAAATGGAAGAATTGGAGTCTGATGCTAAATGGCAATGCTTCTTAGAAAAAAAAGTCTCCACCATATTTTAATTAAATTAAATGAGAATCCTCACATGTAAAATTATGTTTTAGGGGCAGCTAGGTTGTTTGACATTAACTATCACTTATAACATGGTTACAACTCACTTCCCTGAGTGCATGAGCTCTATGTTTTCCTGTTGTCATAATAGGAGACTATTGGGAAAGTAATCCAGTTTCAACTGCTATATTGATTTCAGAGTATGGTGAGGACTATAATTGTGCATTCTGTGAAGGTGCAGGGTATATCTGACACCACACATCCGGCACCAGAAATGGCTGTTTGATTTAGTCTGTGACATTGATAAACACTATTAGCCTCATCCATATTTTTGTTGCAAAACAGGCTCTTGGTATTGTCATTCACATGATCAGCATGAACCAAGCATACTCCAATACATTTCCTAAAACCAGAAATGGAAAACCAGCCATGAAAGCTAATGTGCCTTTCCCATTCTCCTTAGTCAGCCCAATAAATGTAAAAGCTGGAACCTATGAATGAAGTTCAAACAATTTACAAACCAGCCTGTGAGTACTTTGATATGCCCAACTGTTTCACCTTAATGTTAACCATTCTAACTTCTAGTCCAGTCTTTTCCTCTACTCTTTGTATCCAGTGATCCCACTGTCCATTTCCCACAGGCTCTATTTATTCTGTAGTACTTGCTCGTGCCTTTAGAATGACAAAACTTGTTATTGGTGCTAGAAGGCAAAAACTTGCAACTCCAATTATATTGTCTCCCTTTCTGCTATCAGCACTGCATTTTCCCAAAGCCAGAAGCCATGAATAGAACTACGATAGACTTTGTCTTAAATTTTTAATTTTTTTCCCTTATCTGTACCTTCTATAATTAATATAGACACCATAGTATAGCGACATATATACATTTCACTGTACGTTTTTTGTAAAAAAATACTAGTCACAATAAATTCTATTCGATCCAGTCCCCAATATTGGCATTTGCAATGCTATGTGACATATAGTGTTATTTTAAAAGAGATAGAAGCATAGATAAGTTTAAATAATTTAGAACGGTAACTAATATAACTGAACTACATTGCATATTTTACAGGAAGCTTCACTGTACCAGGAATTATATTCATATGCATTTGTTTGTGTCATACATTCTTCGTGCAATTTCAATCTTCATAAAAGACAATGTCCTGTTTTCCAGTGAGGATAAGCGTCACTGCACTATTTACCCGGTAATTATTTCATTACCTAGCAACATTTATCATTATTTCTCATGATTATTTTAAAGTGCTAAATTGTTTAAATTATTGTTAAGAATTAAGCAGAATGCTATGATAAAGAGGCAAAAACTTAGTACAAGATACATCGCTATGATCAGTCATTGATTAGGTAAAAGTCACCATAGTTGTACCAGAGTTGCTCTGTCAGTAAAGAGAGATGACTGATGTGGTGTAACCTTAGGGTCAAAAAGGACAGTCTTTCATGGTAACCTCAGCCAGTGCAGGATTTGATAGCCCCCCCCCACCCGCCCATGGACAGTGTTGCCACCGCCCTGCATGCAACCAGCCATCTGATCAACTGAGCTAACCAATGCCCTTAAATAGGAGAAAGTGATGACTGCAGATGCTGGAGATCAGAGTTGAAAGGTGGGAGGGCACTACTGAATGATGTTCATTCACTGTCACCTTTGAAAAGTACACAGTAGGAAAGAGAATAGCGGGGACTACACCAGAATAGTGAATCTTGACCAGTGAGACAGTTTGTAGACCCACTGATATGAGGTCAATAGCATTTCACACAGACCCATGCACTGTACAAGACACAGACCTGCAAACCTCTTAATTCCTGGCAATGCTAATGCATTGGCTGCATCTGTCTGTACACCTCCCTGCTCCAGATATTGCTGCACACTTCATTCACCATTACTTTTGGACGCAGAGGCCAGTGTAAGAATAGGGATGTTTGACCATGAGGGGCAACAGTAGCAACAGAAACAATTGCACAGTATACACTTTGTCTACATTGTGTTCAAATGCTGTAGGCAACTGTCAACAGAGACATTGATCCAAGGTACATCCTGTACAGACATGACATTAGGCATCATACCAGCAATGTTCCAACTGGGACTATGCAGAGAATCAAACAACATCGTGAAAAAGTAATAGAATTTATATAAATGTGAATTATATAAATGTCAAACTTTATCTACATTATCATCATGCCACCAAACGATTATTGGCTCAGGCTCTGCAGCTAGGCAAGAGAGAGCCCGTCCAGCACTGGAACCCATTGGTCATGGGAGGGTAGCTTGGGCCACCACAGAGGCATTTGTATCTGGATGGCCCTTGACATACTGAGAGTTTTCACGTCAGAGGCAAGTGGATCATCCTCAGCTTGAACTTTTCGGGGCAGAGAGGGGCAGATAGGGTTGAGGTGGAGGTCCCAGCCATCTCTTGAGTGTTCTGAGAGGAACCATCTGAGAGGCCTGTATGTGGTTCCTCCTCCTGCTGGCTGCTTCCTGGCACTGCCCTGTCTCCTTGTGAGGAAGTGGCACTGACAGTGTGTACTAGCTTCCCTGATCTTCTGTCCAATGCCTTCGGTCCTGAGCCAATGGCTGGGGCAATGGCGTGCAAGTGTGTGCTCCTCTCTAGCTGACCTTGAGCGGGCTGGAGCTGGCTCCCCATGGCAATAACCAGCCCATCCATGGAGGTAGCCAATTACATGGTGAAGGAACTGGGTTTCTATAGCATTGCTGCACTCACGCAGCCCCTGGACAATAAGTGCTATTGACCTCCACAGAGCTGTCCATTGGTGCATATGGCTGAAGTCCCTGATGCTGATTCCACCAGTTTCTCTCCTGCATAATACTGATTTTTGTCAGTCCTCTGAGTTCCAACTGCCGAGAGCAGTTTTTCCTCATTAGCTGTGTAGTCATTACATTGAGCTGCTGATCAGCTTGTGCTCCCAAATGTTCTAACATTAATGTTCCCACCAAGGTGCCAATATTTGGGCTGGTGGTAACTGCAGGAGGCAGTCTTGCTGACATTATTGCTATTTGTACCTACATACACAGCCTAGATCAATAGTATCAATTCATTATTATAGTGATATAAAAATAAAGTTAATAGTGTATCACTTTAGTAAGTTATCTGAAACAAGATATAGAAATTGCTTGAGAAACTCTGCAGATTTGGCAGCAACTGTGGAGAGAAAGCAGAGCCAACATTTGGAGTGTAATGACCCTTCTTCAGAACTCTATTTTCCCTCCTCAGATGCTGCCAGACCTATTGACTTTATCTCACAATTTCAGATTTTTAATTTAGATTTCCAGCAACCACAGTTCTTTGTTTTATAATAACAAGTTAACCTGTTTCTGTAGTAAAAGTAGTAAAGGCTTGGCCTGTGATTTATTGTCTTTTCTGTTTACTTTTGTTCCCAGGTTGAATGCAAAGTCGCTATTGTTTTCTTCCAATACTGTGTCCTGGCTAATTTCAATTGGTTGCTCATCGAAGCATTGTACTTGCACACACTTCTGGCGGTATCTGCCTTTTCAGAGCAAAAATATTTCAGATGGTACATCATTCTAGGATGGGGCAAGTTTTACTTTGAGAAACTAAATCTCATATTTTTGTATAATTCTAAGTCTTTTATTTTGAGAAAACTGTCATCCTTTTTTCCTTCATCTAATAGTCTGATTTTCCCTTCTTTTGTTGTTTTTGTTTTACATTTTTCACATTCAGGTGCACCAGCAGTTTTTATCATACCCTGGTCAATTACAAGACAGATATATGAGAACACTGGGTAAGCCATGTTTTCATGTAAATAAAACCTAGAATCAAAAACATTTGTTGCCCTGAAGAAACTTTCATATCAAACTTTCTTTATTGCTTTACTTTGGAGGATAATATTACTTTAAGTAATATTACTTTAAGATATGATCAGCAAAACCAAATTATAGATTAACAGAATGATGTACAGAACTGTACAAAACCTCCAAAGCTACAGCATATTTATACATAAGTATAAAAATACATGGTACCTACAAGTGCACATTATGCTAAAAGTCTCCAAATTCTTTAAATGGTTTAGAATTGTTTTCTCAAATTCAATTGCACGATAGTGAAATTGTTTACCATGTTATTTGAGAAAAATAGTAACTATTGCCCTCCTTACACTTTGACAATTGTTCCTTAATATTTAATTCTTATTTCAAGTTTAGTATCAACTTTATATCTATAATATGCTGATGCTAAAGGGTTGAGAGTGTGGTGTTTGATAGGCACAGCTGGTCAGGTAGCATCCGAGCAGCAGAAGAATCGATGTTTCGGGCAAAATCCCTTCATCAGGAATGAGGCTGTGAGCTGAGGGGGCGGTGAGATAAATGGGAGAGGGGTGGGTCTGGGGGAGGTTAGTTGAGAGTGCGATGGGTAGATGGAGGTGGGGTTAAAGGTGATAGGTCGGAGAGAAGGGTGGAGCAGATAGGTAGGAAGGAAGATGGACAGATCATGAGGGCAGTGCCACGTCGGAAAGTTGGGACTGGGATAAGGTGGGGGAGAGGAAATGAGGAAACTGGTGAAATCCACATTGATGCCTTGGGGTTGAAGGGTCCCAAGGCAGAAGATGAGGCGTTCTTCCTCCAGGCATCAGGTAGTTAGGCAGTGGCGATCAAGGAGGCCTAGGACCTGCATGTCCTTGTGGAGTGGGAGGGGGAGTTGAAGTGTTTGGCCACGGGGCAGTGGGGTTGGTTGATGTGTGTGTCTTGGAGATGTTCCCTGAAGCACTCTGCAAGTAGGCATCCTGTCTCTCCAATGTAGAGGAGGCCGCATTGGGAGCAACGGATACAGTAAATGACATGTGGAATTGCAGGTAAAGCTCTGATGGATGTGGAAGAGGGGAGGTGTGGGTGCAGGTTATGCAATTCCTGCAGTGGCAGGGGAAGGTGCGGGGAGGGGAAGGTGGATTGTTTGGGGGGGGTGGGGGGGGGATTGTGGACCTGACAAGGGAGTCGCAGAGGGAATGGTCTTTACGGAAAGCGGATTGGAGTGGGAAGGAAACATATCTCTAGTGGTGGGGTCCGTTTGTAGCTGGTGGAAATGGCAGTGGATGATGCGATGTATATAGAGGTTTGTGCGGTGGAAGGTGAGGACCAGGGGGCGTTCTGTCCTTCTTGCGGTTGGAGGGGTGGGGTTCAAGGGTGGAAGTGCGGGAGGTGGATGGGATGCACTGGATGGCAACATCAAATACATGGGAGGGGAAATTGTGGTCTTTAAAGGAGGAGGTCATCTGGTGTGTTCTGTGGTGGAACTGGTCCCCTGGGAGCAGCTACGGCGGAGGCGGAGGATTTGGAAATAAGGGATAGCGTATTTACAGGAAGCAGGGTAGAAGGAGGTGTAATCTAGGAAGCTGTGGGAGTCGGTGGATTTGTCAAAAGTGTTAATGTTAAGTCGGCCACTGTTGATGGAGATGGAGAGGCCCAGGAAAAGGAGGGAGGTGTCTGAGATGATCCAGGTGACTCTAATTTCCAGCATCTGCAGCCCTCTGTTTCGCCTGATGCTAAAGGATGACAAATTAAAATGTATTAACTATTAATATGTAAATACAGCACCAGCATAATTAATCAAATAATTTGTCAGATTCATAGTGTTCAATCATTTAAACTCAAAGAAACAGCTTTATAATTTCTATAATCCATAGCTGCTGGAATGTTAACTCAGATGTACGTATATGGTGGATCATTAAAGGACCTCCAGTTGTATCAATTTTGGTAAGTATTTTTTTAATTGAAGATGATTCTGATTTCTTGTAAATTATTATTGTAAGTGTACATTTTAACCAACTTGGATTGTACACCCTAGGTACATCAGATATTTTAGAATTTGCAGAATTATGTATGGTGCATGCACTTATTTCTTCAAATGTGGTAGCTTTTGGTAATATTGTAAAATAAGCTTGACAAATCAATAATTTGTTATACACTTTTTCTGATATCTCTTTCTATTGACATCAATGAAACAAAATTTAGGTGGGGTGTATAATGTGTACCCACTCATTATCACCCATTTGACATTATCTCTAAAACTGAAAATGACTACCAACAGTGCTTTGATACCTCTGATTCCACACATATCATTTTCAAGATTGAATTGGCTATACAGGTGCAGTTTGGTCCATTTAATTTATTTTTTGTTTCAACATTGTGCAATGATATCATGTTGAATGTGAAGCAGTCATAGAGATGTACAGCATGAAAGAAAGACCCTCTGGTCCAATTCGTCTATGCAGACCAGGTTGCCTAAATTAATCTAGTCCCATTTACCAGCATTTGGCCCACATTCCGCTAAACCTTCCCTATTCACATACCCATCCAGATGCCTTTTAAATGTAATTGTACCAGCCTCCACCACTTCCTATGGCAGCTCATTCTAAACATGCACCACACTCTGAGTGAAAAGGTTGCCTTTTAGATCCCTTTTATATTTTTCCCTTCTCACCTTAGACCTATGCCCCCTAGTTTGGACTCCCCTAAACTGGGAAAAAAAACACCTTGGCTGTTTACCCTAACCATGCCCCTCATGATTTTATAAACCTTTATAAGGTCACCCCTCAGCCTCCGACACTCCAAGGAATATAGCCCTAGGCTTTTCAGCCTTTCCCTATAGCTCAAGCATTCCAACCCTGGCAACATCCTTGTAAATCTTTTCTGCACCCTTTCAAGTTTAGCAGCATCCTTCCCATAGCAGGGAGACCCAAACTGCACACAGTATTGCAAAAATGGCTAACCAATGTCCTATATAGGTGCAACATGACCTCCCAACTCCTATACTCAATGCACTGACCAATAAAGGCAAATGTACCAAATGCTTTCTTCACTACATAGGAGCAAATTATTGCAGATGCTGGAATCTTTACTGGGGACAGAAAAATGCTGGAAATCACAGTGGGTCAGTCAGCATCTGTGGAGAGAGAGCAAGGTAATGTTTCAAGTCTAGATGATTTCTCATCAAAACATTAGCTTGCTCTTTCTCCATGGATGTGGTCTGACCTGCTGTGATTTCCAGCATTTTTTTATTTTCAGCCTTCTTCACTATCCTGTCCACCTGTGACTCCACCTGCAAGGAACTGAGAACCTGCACCCCAAGGTCTCTGCTCAGCAACACTCCCCAGGACCCTACCATTAAATATATATGTCCTGCCCTGATTTGCCCTACCAAAATGCAACACCTCACATTTATCTAAATTAAACTCCATGTGCAATTCCTTGGCCCCGCAGATCAAAGTTATGTTGTACTCTGAGATAACTTTCTTCATTGTCCACTACCACCAATTTTGGTGTCATCTGCAAACTTACTAACCTTTTCTCCTATATTCTCTTGTAACATTCTGAAATTTCTCAATGATTATAAGATAAACCAAATTTTTTTTAAAAATCTGAATTTCTGGTAACTGCCTAAATGAAAAGAATCACATAACAAGTCTTCACATTTTAAGATCTTTACTATTTTGATAATTATGTGTCAATGAATTTGAAAGGCCCGTTTGCTCAATAGTTTTTCCTCAATTCACAGAATCTCACAATACAGAATGTGGCCATTTGACATCATAAGTGCTGCAAGAATAGTGTACTGACTGACTTTACCATGAAGGTCCCACCATCTTAATCTCTCCCTTGACTGAGGCCTGGTGTCCCTCAGGTTAAACCACCACCAGGTGTTTCTCTCTCGTGAGAGAACAACCCTATGATCTGCCAAGACCATGGTGACTTTACATTTTTATACTGACCTATATAATTTGCAGTGTATGGTCAAAAAGAAATATAGAAACATGCAAGATAGGAGCAGGAGTAGACCAATCAACCTCTCGAGCCTGCTCTACATTTCATTATAATCATGGCTGATCACCGAGCTTAATACTCTACAAATCCCTTGAAGACTTTGGCCACAAGAGCTATATCTATCTCCTTCATAAAAAAGACATTATGTTTTGACCACAACCATTTTCTGTTGTAGTCTATTCCACAGACTCACCACTCTCAGGGTGAAGAAATTTCTCCTCATCTCAGCGCTAAAAGGTTTACCATTATCCTTAAATTACGACCCATGGATCAGGACTGCTCTACCATTGAGAACATGCGTCCCACCTGTCTAATCCTGTTAGAATGTTTTAGGTGAGATCCCCCTTCATTTTTTTAAACTCCAGTGACTGCAATCCTAATTGGCTTAATTCCTCCTTATGCATCAGTCCTGCCATCCCAAGAATCAATTTGGTGAACCTTTGCTGTACTCTCTCTATAGCAAGAACATCTGTCCTCAGATAAGGAGACCAAAACTGCACATAATATTCCAGGTTTGGCCTTACCAATGCTCTCTGTAATTGCAGCAAGACATCCTTGTTCCTGTACTGGATTAGTGGTGCTGGAAGAGCTGCTCGTTGGATGCTGCCTGAACTGCTGTGCTCTTCCAGCACCACTAATCCAATATTTGGTTTTCAGCATCTGCAGTCATTGTTTTTATCCTTGTTCCTGTACTCAAATCTTCTTGCTATAGAGGCCAACATCAATCTGCCTTCTTTACTGCTTGCTGGACCCACACTTACTTTCAGTGACTGGTGCTCAAGGATACACAGGTCTCATTGAACATTCCTCTCTCTCAATTTACAGGCATTCAAATCATAATCTGCGTTCCTATTTTTAGTACCAAAGTAGATAACGTTAGATTTATCCACATCATCCAGCCGGTCACTGAGGGAAAGCAATTCTTTTTATTTTGTGGTACATCGCAGAGTTTGCAGTACCCAATGAGTGATGTCTATGCAACAAGTAGCAACACCCTATACCATGGGAAAACCTGCAATCCTCTTAAAACCCAGGTGATTTCTCCACTTGTTCCTCTCTGGAAAGGAGGATTGAAATGAAGTGTATATTCAGAATGTTAGTGATCTCTTTTACAGACAGCAAACTATGAGATATTACAAGTATTCCCTTTCCAGACTGGAAGAAGCCAGACACTGAAAAGCTACACTGACAATGTAGCGTATGCTTTGCTTTTAGGTTATAGTTGAGGTTGCAACAGCTGGTAGATTTCAGAGAAGACATTCTTCAACGTAGTTCCTTAAGAAGCTTCAGCTAAGAGACAATCTCACTGAACCCACTAGATTGATATGATCTCTTAATAACAGCCTTTCTTCTGCCTCCTGTTCCTTTCCCTTCTTGTTCTGTTTGATCCTCTGATCATTCTCTTGAGTCATGCTGTAATCCAGAAAGAAAGCCTACCAGTAATGAATGGTTTGTACAGAAGTCTTTTATTCATCTCTTTTAACAGTTACCATGCAGCTCCCTGTAGATGTTAGCAATTTGAAAGAATTATCAAAAGTGTCAAAGACAAATAAAATCAAAGAAGTAATCATCTGAAATCACTCAGCAAATAAATATCATAAGTGTGTGCTTTCCTTCTGTTTAACGTATTAAGTAAAGATATTCATGTATATGGACCAAAGGCAGGAATTACGCCACAGATCAACCATGATCTCATTGAATGGTGGAAAAGGCTTGAGGGGCTGAATGGCTTTCTCCAGTTACTATGTTCCTGTGCATTCAGTTATGAACAGTTAAGCGATGATGGTAGATGGAGCATTGGGATTCAAAGTGGCAGCACTGGTATCAAATCAGTATTTTACAATGATTAACATGATTACCTCTGCTCGGTATCATTTTTAATGAATGCTTCTGTTCCATCAAAATGACATTCAGTGTGACTTGTATTTGCAAAAGTGTTTATACTCACTGGGAATTTTTGGCTCTCTTGGATGACTTGCAGAAAATGGATGTTACGCTTCTATATTTTGTGCTATGGGTACATATTTACAAAGCTAGGATCATAGACATTTTTGTAAACGTTTTATCAATGTGCCCTGTTGACTTTTAAAATGTACATCTTTACTTTTATTCTATTTCACAGATCAACTTTATTCTCTTTGTGCGCATCATTAGGACGTTAATGAAAAAACTAATTATGCCAGATGCAGTGGGACAAGATTTAAACCAGTACAGGTAAGTGATTATACCTATCAGCCCTTTTAATTTGAAGCATATGTGAAATTGAATGTGGCTTTGAAAAAGTCAGTGAGCTTGATTGGCAATCTGCTCCCCCCCCGCCCCCCCCACCACCGCCCCCACTCGCCACCCCCATCCCCCAGCTTCATTTCATCCACCACCAGCACAAGATTCACTGCAGCAACTCACTGAGGATCTTTCGACAGCATCTTCCAAACCTCCAATTTAAATGCAAAAGGGCTTCAGGCACAAAAGAATACCATCACCTGCAAGTTCCCCTCCAAATCAGAATACCAGTTTGAAAATACAGCACCATTCCTTCATCACTGATAAGTGAAAGTCCTGGAATCCACTACAGAACAGTGCTGTTACTGTACGCACACCACATGGAGTGCAGTCACTGCAGCAATTCAGAAAGGTGGCTTACCACTGCCCTTTTAATGCTGTTAATTAGAGGTAATAAATGCTGGACTTGCCACAGCCTATGAAGAAATTTAAAAACATACCACATAATAATACTGCAAAATCCAACCCAGTACCTACTTCTACCCTAAACATATACTATTTGCCATCCTGAGTTGTGTCCATTTCTTTAACATATAGAAGTTTAAAAAATACTGAGTGTGTGCAGAACAAACAGGAAATGAAAATGAGAACAAATTGATACGAGAACTGAGAATTTTTGGGTGGTGTTTTATGGTCTTTCTCAAGGTGTATTTCGAGGTGAGGAGGGCATTTGGGAGGAGAGTACTGTATTAAACTTGCTCTGCCAGAATTAACTCAAGGATAGAAGGGCCCATGGGTGGATGTACAGATCCATTGTCAAATGAGGCCCTTAAACATACATTGAAACATACATAGAATCCTTACACTGCAGATAGAGGCCATTCAGTCCATTGATCTGCACCGACCCTCCAATGAGCATCCCACCCTATCCGTGTAAATGCACATTTGACATAGTTAACCCACCCAGTCTGCACACTACAGGAAAATTTAGCATGGCCAATCCACCTAACCTGCACATCTTGAACTGTGGGAGGAAGTTGAAGCACCCAGAAGAAATCCCCGCAGACACAGAGAGAATGTGCAAACTCCATACAGATAGCCACCTTAGGCTAGGATTGAACCTGAGTCCCTGGTGCTGTGAGGCTGCAGTGCTAACTATTGTGCCATCAAGCTACTAAGTGGGCATTTAATGGCTTATTCTACACCACTGGTATTTTAACCCCAATGCCAGGCAGCCTGCCAACATACAGTGGGCATGACAGCAAAAGCAGCAAGGGATGCTGTTGGTCTCCCAATGGGCTTTACATCATTCAAAGGCACTCAGTTGAATGCAACATTGAGAAAGGGGCTGCTGAGGACCAGAAAGCACCGGCCCCGTCACCTTTGCTGCTGTAACTCAGACCTTCCTGCCCCATGGTCTCTGTGAAATGAAATTCTCTTGCCAATAATGTGACCTGGCATTCATTTTCTCCAGCATTGTCTGTATTTGTTTCTGGTTTCCAGCATCAGCAGTATTTTGCTTTTAATGTAGTGAGGTGACAGATGAGGATGCAAGGGGTCTTTTTGAGACCTCTAATGGATCAACAGTTTTGCACTTAATAAATCTGAGATTTTTTTCAAAAAGAGGCAAAGTTATTCAAATGTCCAATGCAGTGAGTCTGATATGGAAGGGAGGTTCCCTGATAAATCTCGGTTGAAATACAAGAGAAATGTTTTGATGCAGGCAGCTTGCTCTGCATTGCTAGTAGACATATCACATGCATTGTGAGTGCATTAGCACCCTGCAGTTGCAGTGCTAGCAAACACAGCCAATAGGGTGGGCAGCGAGCATAGTTCCAGCCAAACTTACAGCCCTGGCCTGCCAACTCACTGTTAGTGACGGAGAATTCCTATCATAGTGCTCAGTTTTCCATGCTTTAATTTAGGAAGAATGGCAAAGCTAAGGCAAGCATATTGATATAAAGATGTTATACTCAGGATGACTAACTTGATGTCCAGTGAGAGAATACAGAAAATAGGACATTTCCCATTTTTCACTCTGTTGGAGAAGAATGACAATAAAATGACAAATTATCATATAATGATAGAAGATGGAGAGAGAGTAGTTAAATCCAAAACTCTTCATCCTATATCTAAATAAGGGGAACTATGAAGGAATAAGATGCAAATTGTCAAAGATGGATTAGGGAACCTTACTAAAAGGGTTGGCAGTGGCTAGGCAATGTCAAATATTTAATTAACATTTTTGTGAATTACAATTCCCATTTTGCACAAAAATTAAACAGCAAAGGTGGCTCAACCATGGCTCACAAATGAAATTAAGGATAGTCATGGATGCAAAGAGGACAGATATAAAATTGCCAGAAAAAACAGCAAGCCTGAGGACTGGGAACAGTTTTGATCAAGAGAATGACAGTCAACTTGCAGGAACATAAAACCTGACTGTACAAACCTCTATAAAAATGTGAAGAGAAAAATAATAGTATAGATTAATGTAAGTTCCATACAGTGTGAAATCAGTCAACTTTGCTTGTCAGAAGGAGAGATCACTTTCACAGTTTATTGTTCAGGGAAGCTGAAGGCACCATGGGAATAGATGGGAATAAATCTTTCTTTTGTTTCTTCATTTTAAACATTTGGGAATTTGGTGCAGAGTAGAGGAGGTGCTTTTTGTTTTATTTTTGGTTCATAGGTTGTAAGGTTTTTAACAGGATAAATTGAAGCCCAGGATTAGGGGCCCACCACAAAAGAAAGTGACAACACAGGAAAACCGTAAGTTCATTATTCGGTAATAGCTACAGGCCTCCTCGCAGTATTCAGAATGTGGGGAAGGAACAATTCAGCAGATAGAAAAGACATGAGGGACTTAAATAAGCTGGTAGACTGGGAAAAATCAGGGTGGTAGCAGATCTCAAGAAAAAGAACCTATGGAAAGTTTATAAGACTTTAGTTTGGAGCAGCTTGTGGTACAAGTAATTCTAGACTTGGAAATGTGTAATGAGACAGATTTGATTAGAGAGCTAAGGTAAAAAGAAACCCGAGGGGGTAGTGACAATAATACGATAGAACTTACCCTACAGTTTGAGAAGGAGAAGCTGGAATTGGATGTAACAAAATTACAATTGAGTAATGGTAGCTAGAAAGACATGGTCACTGATTGGAAGGGGAGCCCAGCAAGGAAGATAATAGATCAGCAATGGGAGGAGTATCTGAGGGGTAATGAAGAGGCACAGCAGAAATGCATCCCATGGAAGAAGAAACATACTAAAGGGAAGGACGAGGCAACCATGAGTGACAAGGGAAGCCAGGGATAGCATAAAAGTAAAAGGGCAAGCATGCAGTGTGGCAAAGATTAGTAGGAAACCAAAGGATTAGGAAGCTGTTAAAAACCTGCAGAGGGTAACAAAAAAAAGCAGAAAAGGGGGAGAAGATAAAAAATGAGGGTAAGCTAGTTGGTAATATAAAAGAGGATTGCAAGAGTGTTTTTTTTCAGATATATAAAAGAGAGGCAAGAGTGGACATTGAATCCATGGGAAATGAGGCTGGTGAAGTTGTAATGGGTAACAAAACTGGCAGAGGAACTGTATAAGTATATTGCATATTGTAGATGGTACACTATTCTGCCAGTGTGGGTTAGTTAGGGAGGGACTGTATGTTTGTAAATGTGGAGCCAGTCAAGCAGGCTGTTTTGATCTGAATGGTGTCAAGCTTCCTGAGTGTTGTTGGAGCTGCACGCATCCAGGCATATAGAGAATAGTCTATATCCTCCTGACTTGTACCTTGTAGATGTTAGGAAAGTTTTGTCTGTGGTTTCTGGCCAATGGTAACCCCGGAACATTGATAATATGGGATTCAGTGAATATGTCATTGAATATCAAGGGAAATGGTTAAATTCACTCTTGTTGGAGATAACCATTGCCGAGAACTTATGTGGTGCACTTTTTAATTCATTCACAGGATGGCATCACTTGCTAGACCATCATTTATTATTGAAAATGTATTACTGGAAAAGCGCAGCAGGTCAGGTAGCATCCAAGGAGCAGGAGAATCGACGTTTCGGGCATGAGCCCTTCTTCAGGAATGAGGAAAGTGTGCCAAGCAGGCTAAGATAAAAGGTAGGGAGGAGGAACTTGGGGGAGGGGCGTTGGAAATGCGATAGGTGGAAGGAGGTTAAGGTGAGGGTGATAGGCTGGAGTGGGGTGGGGGTGGAGAGGTCAGGAAGAAGATTGCAGGTTGGGAAGGTGGTTATGAGTTCAAGGGTTGGGACTGAGACAAGGTGGGGGGAGGGGAAATGAGGAAACTGGAGAAATCTGAGTTCATCCGTTGTGGTTGGAGGGTTCCTAGGTAGAAGATGAGGTGCTCTTCCTCCAGCCGTCGTGTTGCTATGGTCTGGTGATGGAGGAGTCCAAGGACCTGCATGTCCTTGGTGGAGTGGGAGGGGGAGTTGAAGTGTTGAGCCACGGGGTAGTTGGGTTGGTTGGTCTGGGTGTCCCAGAGGTGTTCTCTGAAATGCTCCGCAAGTAGGAGACCTGTCTCCCCAATGTAGAGGAGGCCACACTGGGTGCAGCGGATGTGGTAAATGATGTGTGTGGAGATGGACGTGCAGGTGAATTTGTGGCGGATATGGTAGGATCCCTTGGGGCCTTGGAGGGAAGTAAGGAGGGAGGTGTGGGCTCAAGTTTTGCATTTCTTGCGGTTGCAGGGGAAGGTGCCAGGAGTGGAGGTTGGGTTGGTGGGGGGTGTGGACCTGACGAGGGAGTCATGGAGGGAGTGGTCTTTTCAGAACACTGATAGGGGAGGGGAGGGAAATATATCCCTGATGCTAGGGTCCGTTTGGAGGTGGCGGAAATGGCAACAGATAATACGATGGTGGTTGATGGGGTGGTGGGTGAGGACCAGTGGGGTTCTGTCCTGGTGGCGATTGGAGGGGTGAGGCTCAAGGGCGGAGGTGAGGGAAGTGGAGGAGATGCAGTGGAGAGCATCGTTGAACAGGTCTGGGGGGATATTGTGGTCTTTGAAGAAATAGGCCATCTGGGTTGTTCGAATTTGGAACTGGTCCTCTTGGGAGCAGGTGCGGTGGAGACGAAGGAATTGGGAATATGGGATGGCGTTTTTACAGGGGGCATGGTGGGAGGAGGTGTAGTCTAGGTAGCTGTGGGAGTTGGTCGGTTTATAGTAAATGTCCGTGTTGATTCGGTCGCCCGAGATAGAAATGGAGAGGTCTAGGAAGGGAAGGGAGGAGTCTGAGACGGTCCAGGTAAATTTGAGGTTGGGGTGGAAGGTGTTAATAAAGTGGATGAAGCGTTCAACCTCCTCGTGGGAGCACGAGGCAGCGCCGATACAGTCGTTGATGTAGCGGAGGAAAAGGTGGGGGGTAGTGCCAGTGTAGCTGCAGAAAATGGACTGTTCCACATAGCCTACAAAACGGCAGGCATAGCTGGGGCCCATGCAGGTGCCCATGGCTACTCCTTTGGTTTCCCCTGTAAAAACGCCATCCCATATTCCCAATTCCTTCGTCTCCGCTGCATCTGCTCCCAGGAGGACCAGTTCCAATACCGAACAACCCAGATGGCCTCTTTCTTCAAAGACCGCAATCTCCCCTCAGACGTGGTCGACGATGCTCTCCACCGCATCTCCTCCAGTTCCTGCTCCTCCGCCCTTGAGCCCCGCCCCTCCAATCGCCACCAGGACAGAACCCCACTGGTTCTCACCCACCACCCCACCAACCTCCATATACATCGTATCATCCGTTGCCATTTCCGCCACCTCCAACGGACCCCACCACCAGGGATATTTTTCCCTCCCCTCCCCTATCAGAGGGAGTTCCGAAAAGATCACTCCCTCCCTCCGTGACTCCCTCGTCAGGTCCACACCCCCCACCAACCCAGCCTCCACTCCTGGCACCTTCCCCTGCAACTGCAAGAAATGCAAAACGTGCGCCCACACCTCCCTCCTTACTTTCCTCTAAGGCCCTAAGGGATCCTTCCATATCCGCCACAAATTCACCTGCACCTCCACACACATCATTTATTGCATCCGCTGCACCCGATGTGGCCTCCTCTATACTGGGGAGACAGGCCGCCTACTTGCGGAACGTTTCAGAGAACACCTCTGGGACACCCAGACCAACCAACCCAACCACCCCGTGGCTCAACACTTCAACTCCCCCTCCCACTCCGCCAAGGACATGCAGGTCCTTGGACTCCTCCATCGCCAGACCATAGCAACACGACGGCTGGAGGAAGAGCACCTCATCTTCCGCCTAGGAACCCTCCAACCACAAGGGATGAACTCAGACTTCTCCAGTTTCCTCACTTCCCCTCCCCCCACCTTGTCTCAGTCCCAACCCTTGAACTCAGCACCACCTTCCTAACCTGCAATCTTCTACCTGACCTCTCCGCCCCCACCCCCATTCCGGCCTATCACCTTCACCTTAACCTCCTTCCACCTATCGCATTTCCAACGCCCCTCCCCCAAGTCCCTCCTCCCTACCTTTTATCTTAGCCTGCTTGGCACACTTTCCTCATTCCTGAAGAAGGGCTCATGCCCGAAACGTCAATTCTCCTGCTCCTAGGATGCTGCCTGACCTGCTGCGCTTTTCCAGCAACACATTTTCTGCTCTGATCTCCAGCATCTGCTGTCCTCACTTTCTCCTACATCATTTATTACTGTTATGACACGGCGGAGAATCCCTCTGTTAATTAAACCAAACACCCAGAAAATCTCACTTTGCCTTGTATTTTGTTAAAATATGAGTGACAGAGAGCTTCCCAATTTTACTATTTACAGAAAATAACATTACTTTATTTTTTAACTCTAAAAGTGAACATTAAATAACTATTCACAACTCTAAGCCCCCCTTTCTCTTAAATGCTTATATCTGTCTGCAACTCTCTAACAAAATACTGTTCCAATAAGACACTTATTAAACTTACATCAGCTTAATTTCAAAACCATACAGCTGCTGTCTTCTGTGTCTTTCTTCTTCTGGCTGAGGATTTCCCTGGGTTATCTTCTTTCTTTTTACTGTGAATATGTTTCGCATTAAAAGGTACCTTTGATAGAGAGTGTTTTCTAATTTCTTGGAGAGCAAGGTGGTGGCTCTCCTTGCATTTCTGTCTCTACCACAGTTGCTCTCTTTTCAAAATATCTGCATTTTATACCTCCCCTCTTCATTAGATCATCCTCATTGGTTCAATGTTGACAAAACAATAAATTCAAACTTGATTGGGTTTTAGTATCTTGGGGCCTAATTTAACCTGATTGGTTCAAGCTGACTGTTGTCAAAATAGCAACCAAAACTCAGGTATGCATTTCATAGCCAAATGTTACATATTTTCAATTTTCCAGTACATTCTGAGACTGCCATTTACTCATATACATAAGTGCCTGTAAACTCTCGGTTCAGAACAGCAGTCTATATCTCTCTTAAAGGTACAGTACATGCCTCAAACTTCATAACACTACTCATCCCTAGTTGCCCAGAAGTCAGTTAAGAACTAACCACTTTGCTGTAGGTCTGGTGGCTGATGTGTAAGCCAGACCCGATAAAGAATGTAGATTTCCTTTTCTGAAGGACATTGGTGAACCAGGTGAGTTTTTCCAACAATCAATATGGATTTATGGTCATTAGATTTATAATTTCAGATTTTTATTGGCTTTAAATTCCACCACCTGCCATGGCAGGATTCAAACCTGAGTCTCCAGAACGTTATCTGAGTCTCTGGATTAATACTGTAGTGCTAATACCACTAGTCCATTACCCCACCAATAAATGTAACTTGCTATTTATCAGCCCAAGCCTAGATATTGTGTAGGTTTGTTGGATTTTGGCTTGTTAAGCTTCAGTGTCTGTGGAATCGTGAATGGTGCTGAACATTGTTCAGTTGTCAGCGAGCATCCCACATCTGACTTTATGAAGAAGGTAAGAGCCTTGATAAAGCAGCTGAAGATGTAGTAAGATACAAACCTGAGGAACTCCTGCAGAGATGCTCTGGAGCTGAGATGAATGACCTCCAATAGCCTCCATCTGCCTTTGAGTTAAAAAGTGTGATGCTGGAAAAGCACAGCCAGTCAGGCAGCATTCGAGGAGCAGGAGAGTCAACGTTTTGAGCATAAGCTCTTCATCAGACATTCTTGATGAAGAACTTATGCTTGAAATGTCAACTTTCCTGCTCCTTGGATGCTGCCTAACTGGCTGTGCTTTACCAGCACCACACTTTTTCACTTTGATTCCAGCATATGCAGTCCTCACTTTCTCCATCTTTCTTTGACCTTGGAATAACTCTAACCAGTGAGCGTTTTCTCCTTGAATACCATTATCTCTGTTTTTGATAGGGCTCCTTTTGACACCAGACTTGATCAAAGGCTGCCTTGTTGTCAAGGGCAGTCACCTTTAGATTAGATTACTTACAGTGTGGAAACAGGCCCTTCGGGCCAACAAGTCCACACCGACCTGCCGAAGCGCAACCCACCCATACCCCTAACCTAACACTACGGGCAATTTAGCATGGCCAATTCACCTGATCTGGACATCTTTGGACTGTGGGAGGAAACCGGAGCACCTGGAGGAAACCCACGCAGACACGGGGAGAATGTGCAAACTCCACACAGTCAGTCGCCTGACGTGGCAATTGAACCCAGGTCTCTGGTGCTGTGAGGCAGCAGTGCTAACCACTGTGCCACCGTGCTTTTTTACTTTGTGTTCAACTCTTTGGTCCATGATCGAACCAAAGCCATACTGAGGTCAGGAGCTGAGTGACCATGATTGAACCAAAACTGAGCATTACTGAGCAGGTTATTGTTGAGCAAGTGCTGTTTGATAGCACTGTTGATAAAGCCTTCCATCATTTTATTCATCATTGAGAGTGGATGGATTGGTGGTAATTGACTGGATTTTTTCCCTTTATTTTGCATACAGGATATACTGAGGCAATTAATCACTTTGTTGGTTAAGTGCCTTTAGTATACCTGTACTTGACTAAGAGTGCAGTAAGTACAGATTTTCAATACTATTCTAAGAATGTTGTCAAAGCCCATAGTCTATGTAGTCTCCGGTGCCTCTAATCATTTCTTGATATCATGTGGAGTGAATCGAATTGGCTGAAGTATGACACCTGTGATAAGTGATGATAGGAGCTTTGGAGGAGCTCAAGATTCAGCATTAACATTATTACAACGTGCCACCAAGCATTCAGTCTCTTTCCTGTATTCTGTTTCATCGTTGTCTGAGATCCGGCCTACAATGGTGGAGTCATCAGCGAACTTGTAGATGGAGTTGGCATGGAATTTGGCCACACAGTTGTGAGTGGATAGGGAAAATAGTAAGGGGCTGAGTACACAGCTTTGTGGGGTGCTGATGCTGGATCTTATTGTTGAGGTGTTGTTGCCTATTCTCACTGGTTGCGGTCTGTGGGTCAGGAAGTCGAGGATCCAGTTGCAGAGGGTGGAGCAGAGACCTATGTTTGGATAAAATAAATGACATTGGTGGATGTGCAACAGATATTTATTGTATCTGTTGCTCCCGATGCGGTCTCATTTACACTGGGGAGACAGGACGCCTTCTCGCAGAGTGCTTTAGAGAACATCTCCGGGACACCCGCACCAATCAACCCCACTGCCCCGTGGCCCATCATTTCAACTTCCCCTCCCACTCTGCCGAGGACATGCAGGTCTTGGGCTTCCTCTACTGTCATTCCCTCACCACCCGACACCTGGAGGAAGAACGCCTCATCTTCTGCCTCGGAACACTTCAACCCCAGGGCATCAATGTGAACTTCACCAGTTTCCTCATTTCCCCTCCCCCCACCTTACCCCAGTTCCAACCTTCCAGCCCAGCACCATCCTCATGACCTGTCCTACCTGCCAATCTTCCCTCCCACCTATCTGCTCCACCCTCTTCTCTGACTTATCACCTTCATCTCCACCTCCATCCACCTATAGTGGGCAGCACGGTGACACAGTGGTTAGCACTGCTGCCTGACAGCGCCAGAGACCTGGGTTCAATTCCCGCCTCAGGTGACTGTGTGGAGTTTGCACATTCTCCCTGTGTCAGTGTGAGTTTCCTCTGGGTGTTCCAGTTTCCTCCCACAGTCCAAAAACTTGCAGGTTAGGTGAATTGGCCATGCTAAATTGCCTGTCGTGTTAGTTGTAGGAGAATGGGTCTGGGTGGGTCGGTGTGGACTTGTTGGGCCGAAGGGCCTGTTTCCACACTGTAAGTAATCTATTGTACTGTTGGCTACCTTCTCCCCAGCCCAACTCCCCTCCCATTTACCTCTCCACCCCGAAGGCTCCCTGCCTTCATTCCTGATGAAGGGCTTTTGCCCGCCCGAAACATCAATGTTCCTGCTCCTTGGATACAGCCTGACCTGCTGTGCTTTTCTAGCATCATTCTAATCTAAACTCTGATCTCCAGCATCTGCAGTCCTCACTTTTGCCTAAAGTTGATGTGAGCCATGATTAATTTCTCAAAACACTTCATGATTATAGAGGTCAGAGCCACTGGGTGGTAGATATTAAGACACACTGCATGAGAGTTTTTTGGCACTGGGGTGACACTGGTCTTCTTGAAGCAGGCATGGACTTCAGATCATAGTAAGGAGGAGTTAAAGATGTCTGTGAATACTCCCTCCAGTTGTTCTCTACAGGATATGAGTGCATGGCCAGAAACACCATCTAGGCCAGTTGCATTCCGTGGGTTCACTTTCAAAAAGACTGACCTGACATCTACAGTGGTGACTGAGGGAACAGGTGCAACCACAGCTTTTGGGACAGGTGACACCATTTCACTGATGTTCTGTTCAAAACGAGCATGAAATGCATTGAGTGCATGAGCGAGGGATGTAATTTTACTTGTTATTCTCTTCTGCTTCGCTTTGTAACCCATTATGCCATTTAAGCTTTGCCACAAACAATGGGTGCCAGTGTCATTAGTTGGGTCTCAATAGTCCAGTATTGCTGGCATCTCTAATGGGCCTTATGGAGGTTATGTCTTCATTTTCTGTTAAGGTCAGGGTCATCTGACTCACACCTGGATTTCAGCAGGCAATGGTTCTCCCAGTTTATCCATTGTTTCTGATTGGGGAACGTGCAGATTAGCTCCTGTGGCATGCAGTCTTCTACACTCTTGCTAATGAAGTCTTTAATGGTAGTGGCATACTCATTTAGGTTGACTGCCAAGTTCCTGAATATGGACCAGTCCACCCACTGCAAGCGGTCCCATTGAAGCTTTTTTGCTGCCTCAGACCAGCACTGTACTACTTTCTGTATTAGGTCCTCACACTTCATTTTCTGCTTATAATCTGAGGAAGAACACAGCATTGGTCCGATTTTCTGAAATGCAGATGGGGTATGGAGCAGTAGATATCTTTGATGGTTGTGTAACAATGGTCAAGGATATTTGGACCTCTGGTGGGACAGGAGACATGTTGATGGTATTTTGGCCGCACACTCTTGAGGTTGGTCTGCTTGAAGTCACCAGCTATGATGAACAAGGCCTCAATCTCTACCTCAATGTCAATAAAACAAAAGAGCTAATCATTGACTTCAGGAAGCAAGGTGCAGGGCATGTGCCTGTCTGCATCAATGGTGCTGAGGTGGAGAACGTCAAGTTCCTAGGAGTGATGATCACCAACAATCTGTCCTGGTGCACCCACGTTGATGCTACAATCGAGAAAGCACAGCAACACATAATCAGGAAACTAATGAAATTTCCCATGTCCATAAAGACTCTTACCATTTTTTATAGATGCACCATAAAAAGCATTCTAGCCGGATGCATCATGACTTGAAATGGCAACTGCTGTGCCCAGGACCTTGACAAAATGCAGAGAGTTTTGAACATAGCCCAGACCATCACAGAAGCCAGTCTTCCATCTGTTGTCTCCATCTATGCTTGTCACTGCCTTCGGAAGGCAGCCAACATTATCAAAGGCACACACACAACTCCCCTCCCCCCTCCCCCACCAGTTATTATCTCTTCCATTAGGCAGAAGATATAAAAGCTTATACTGCTGTACCAACAGCTTCTTCCCCAACTGTTATAAGACTTCTGAATGGACCTGTCAATTTTTAACTTTAATGTTGATCTTGTTCTTTGTGCATCTTCTCTGTAGCTGTAACATTGTATTCTTCATTCTGTTTTATTACCCTTAATACACTTTGTATCGTATGATCTGCACACAAAACAAAACTTTTCACTGTGCCTAGATACGTGACAATAATAAGTCAAATGAAATCAAATAAAGATAGTAACAGATACAGCATTATCTTTTGCGCTAATGTACTGGACTTCCCAATTATTGACGATGGAGATATTTGTGAAACCTCCTCTTCCAGTGAGTTGTTTAATAGTCCACCACCACTTATGACTGAATGTGCAGGACTCAGAGCTTAGGTTTGATCTGCTGGTTGCAGAATCACTTAGCTATGTTTATTACTTGTTGCTTATGCTTTTTGGCACAAAAGTTGTCCTGTTTTATTATTTCACCAAGTTGACACCTAATTTTTATCTATACCTGATACAACTCCTTGCATGGCCTGCTGTACTGCACTCAACCAGGGTTGATCCTTGACTTGATAGTGATAGTAGCATGAGGAATATATGGGGCCATGAAGTTGCAGCCTATGTGTGAGTACAATTCTGCTAATGCTAACCCACAGTGCCTCATGAATGTCCAGTCTTGAGTTGCTGGGCCTGTTTGAAATCTATCCCATTTAGCATGTTAGAGGGCATCCTCATATTTTGTCTCCACATAGATAGTGCTGTAATTACTCTTGCTGATACCATCACAGACAGATGCAGCAGCAGCAGGCAGATTGAGAATAATGTCAGCTCTGTTTTTTTCTATTATTATTTCCCTTACCACTTCATGCAGACCCAGTTTTGCAGTTATATCTTTTAGGACTTGACCAGCTTGTTCAATAGCGGTGCTGCCAAGCCACTCTTAGTGATAAGCATTGAGGTCTCACACTGAGAATATATTCTTCATCCTCACCATTCTCACTGCTTCCTCCATGTGGGGTTCAACATAGAAGTGAACTGATTCATCAGTTGAGAGGGGGAAATACGTGGTAATCAGCAGGAGGTTTCCTTGCCTATGGGTTGGCCTGATTCCCTGAGACTTCATGGGATTGGAGTCAATGTTGAGGACTCTCAGGGCAACCCCCCCATGACTATATACAATTTTGCTACCAACTCCGTTGAATCTGTACTTCTAGTAGGACAGAAGATAGAAGGGCAAGGCATTGTCTGGAGCATTGTCTGTAAATTCTATGAGTATGACTATGTCGGGCTGTTGGTTGACTGGTGAAATGGCTCTGTCACTTCTGTCACTGCCCCCAGATGTTAGTCAAGAGGACTTTCTGGGGTCAACAGTGCCGAGTTCACTGTTGTTTCCAATCCCTAGGTTAATGCCTGGAGGCTCATCTAAATTCTTTGAGACTTTTTATTGGTTAAGGCCATTTCAGGGGGCTGTTGAGAGTCAATTCCATTGCTGCGGGTCAGGAATCACATGGAGGCAGATATCCTTCCAAAAAGGAGATTAATGGACCAGATGGGTTTTTATGACATTAAACAATAGTTTCATGATGACCATTAGACTTCACAATTCCAGCTTTTCTAAAGTTCAAACTCTGAGATTTGAACCCAGGTCCCCAGAGCTGTGTCTCTGGATTACTGGTCCAACAACAATACTGCTATACCATCACCTCCCACAAGTGTATGTTTATAAGAACAGGCAAGAGCATAAGAAGTGGTTAATTATTTGATTGACCATTTCTTTATTTCAATACTTCCTTGGCCATTTCATTCCAGAATATAGCAAAAAAAAGTTGACATGAATCACATCCTGCATTTTTATCAGAAGCTAAACTTCATAGTGAGATAAATTGAACCTTGACATATTAAATTCTAAAGCATTGTGAAGCAACCTTCCTTGCTTCTAGCTACAGTATAAATGCAGAAACAATGTATAATTTGAACACAAAAATCTTAATCATTAAAGATTAAACAATTGCGCTAATCCTACATGTGTATGTTTATAAGAACAGGCAAGAGTATAAATTTAAGGCAATCATTGCAGGAATGTCGAGGGCAGTTAGAAAGTTTTCTGCAGGGGATCATTGGGAGATATAATGTCCTACAAAAATGGAAGGAAAATCAACTTAAATTTAAAAGGAAAATGGACAAATACTTGATTTATTTTAATATCATGTGGATGTCGATAGAATAGGGGAATGGGACTAATGTGTATCAGATTTTTAAGTCTACAAAGACCTGGTTGACTATCTATCTGCCTTCTTTACTGGAAAGTAACATTATTCTATGATTCTTGTGATAATCAAGTTAAATATAGCTCTAGATTAACAAGCTATTATCATAATCATGTTTCAGATAAGGGAATATTAAAAAACTTGGAGTGGAAATATCCAGTGGTATAAAATAAAGTTACACCTTGTACAAAGAAAGTCTTCAAATTAAGTTCCTTTTAGTCATCAGCTGTTGTCACTGTGAAACAGAAATTTTATTGTGGAATCTGTAGTTCTTGACACACTAAGCAGAAGTAACCTATTCTCTTTATCATTCCCAAGTGGCATTATTATCAACCCATATTTATAAACAGTAGTCTACTACTTAAGGAAAAGCATGGGTATGAATACCATTTCAATCAAAGGCTAAAAACTACAATCAGAATTCATGTCTAAGCATACAAGGTAACTCTAAAAATATGACTTAAATTCTAGAACAAACATAAAAGAATTTTAACCATTACCATCCAGCAATTAAGATATCTATACAACGATTTATTGCCCCATTTCCATGCATTTTTTACTGGCAAAGGAGATTCACTAAGATGTTGCCTGAGATAGAGCAATCTGGCTATGAAGAGAGGCTGGATACTCTTAGGTTGTTTTCTTTGGAGGAGAGAGGTTGAGGGAAGACCTGATAGAGGTGTAAAGGTTTATGAGGGGCCTGGACAGGGTGAATATAAAGCAGCTGTTCTCCTTAGTCAAAGGATTAATAACAAGTGATCATAGTTGTAAGGTGAAAGGCAGAAAGTTTAAAGGAGATTTGAGGATTTCTTTTCATCTAGAGGGTGGTGGTGGTCTGGAATATTCTGCCTGGGTGGTTAGTTGAGGTGGGTAACCTTACAATCTTTAAAAAGTACTTGGATAAGGACTTGAAACATCATACTGGTCAAGATTATGTACCTAGTGCATGAAAGTGGGATTAGTATAGAGTTAACGTGGCTTTGGTGGTATAGATTTTCTGGGCCGAGAGGTCTCTTCTGAATTGTATGGTTCCATGATTGCCAGTATCTTAACTGGGCCTTTTCCACTGCTAGATCAATGCAAATAGAAAACAGAAACCAAGACACTTTTCTTTGTGGATAGAATTTATTCACACTCAGTCTCACACCTCCTTTATCACATCTATCCTACCTGGTCTCCATTTATATCTATCGCTTCACTTAATAATTTAACACCACTCACCTGTTTAGCTCATCGCTAAATTAGATTAGATTCCCTACAGTGTGGAAACAGGCCCTTCGGCCCAACCAATTCACACTGACCCTCTGAAAAATAACCCACCCAGACCCATTTCCTTCTGACTATGGGCAATTTAACATGGCCAATTCACCTGACCTGCACGTCTTTGGACTGTGGGAGGAAACCAGAGCACCAGGAGGAAACCCACACAGACACGGGGAGAACATGCAAACTCCACACAGTTGCCCGAGGCTGGAATCTAACCTGGAACCCTCATGCTGTGAGGCAGCAATGCTAACCATTGAGCCACCATGCCGCATTTGCAGGTTGTCAAGGTTTGCACCTGGTTTAGTAAAGTGTCACTGTTGTATATTAATCAGGTTCCTCGATGTACCAAACACTCATGTGGCAATTTTATGGCCAGCTGAGTAAAGTGCCCAATATGGGCTTACCTTTTAGTATTATATTTTGTAAAAAAAGGTGAGGTGACCCTGAGCATATAGAAACATTTGTATATAGGCCAGGAAAAATTGGAGTGTACCCTGAACTCCATAAGGATATTTTGAATTTTTAATGTCCTGGTCTTCTCACATCTCACATTCCTGCTGTAGTCATCTGGGACATACTTTGGTGTTGGTGGATAGACTCCAGGGCACATGGCACTGGTCTGTTCAATTCCTGCTAGCTGTGTCTTTATTAGAGACAATAAAATTACAGACGCTGAAATCTAAAGTAGAGAAACAGGAGGCTGGAAGAACACAGCATCAGGAGGTGGAGAAGTCAGTGTTTCCGGTCTAACCTTTCTTCATGACTGGGGGTGGGTGTAAGGGGAGTGCAGGTAAAGCGGCAGGTGGGGGAGGATTTTGGATGGGGAAAGGGGCAGAATGGTGAGGTGAAGGTACAGCCTGGTTGATCAATGGAATAATGAATCTGGTTGATAGCTGGAATGAAAGGTCAGAGAAATGGAAGGGAGGGGGAGGGGCTGGAAAGGGAGTCAGGGGATGGGAAAGGAGGTTATTAGAAATTGGGGAACTCAATGTTGAGTCCTCTGGTCTGTAGGCTGCCTAGACAGAAGATGACTACTTGTTCCTCCAATTTGCCCCCCACCAAGACTATCTTCCCCTTCCCACCTCTGTCTGCCTTCCGCAAGGAGCAGTCCCTTCACCAATTCTTGGTTCATGCCACTCTCCCCACCAAACCCTCTCCCCTGAACCCCTGGTACCATCCGCTTCGACCATAATAATAATGTTTCTATATTCTTAGGATCACCTAATTTTTTTTTCACAAAATATTACTAAAAGGCAAGCCCATGTTGGGCACTTTACTCAGCTGGCCATTAAATTTCCATCTGGGTGTTTGGTACATCCTAGGAACCTGATTATTATGCAGTTTTTAACAGTGACACTTTGCTAAGCAAAACCTACAGGCACACCACCCCGCTTACCTCCATCCAGGGCCCCAAAATGTCCTTGCAGGTGAGACAGAGGTTCACCTGCCTCTCCTCCAACTTAGCTTACCGGTGTTCCCAATGTGGTCTTCTCTACATTGCTGAGACCAAATGTAAAACTAAGGGTATGTTTCACCAAGCATCTCAGCCAGGTTTGCATGGACTGACCTGACCTCCTGGTCACAGCCCATTCCAATTCCCCTTCTCATTCTCTCTCTGACATGACCATTCTTTGCCTCCTCCATTGCCACAGTGAATCAGACCTCATCTTCCGCCTGAGCAGCTAACAGCCCGAAAGACATTGAGTTCTCCAATTTCAAATAACCTTCCCACCCATTCCCCCCAACTCCCTTTCCAGCCTCTTCTCCTATCTTCCATTCTTCTGACTGACCCTTCCTTCCAGCGACCAACCGGATTCATTTTTCCCATCCACCAACCACCAGGCTGTACTCTCACCTGTGTTCACCAATCACTACCTCACCACCCTATCTCTCTCCCCAAACAAATTCCTCCCTGACTCCACTTTTATCAGCAGCTGCTCTTACCCCCACCCCAGTCTTGAAGAAAGGTTGCATCTGAAACATTGATTTTTCCTTCCTGATGCTGCCTGGCTAGCTGTCCCTTTATTGTTTGTTTCAGGCCACGGGCTAACAGAACATGAGGTCCAACTATTATTGGTAGACAACATCCAAGAGTGTGAAGGGTGGGAAAGATGTAGGTTGGGGACTGAGGTGATTAATTTTGTCCAGTTTCACACCTGGAAGTGACAAACCACTGACAATATAAGGATCAAATGTATTTTAACGAGTTCTGTATGTTGTATTTTGTTATTTCTAGGAGGCTTGCAAAATCCACTCTCTTCTTAATCCCGTTGTTTGGAATCCATCATACTGTTTTTGCATTTCTTCCGGATATTGAAAACTACCTTGCAGTGTACTTGCGTGTAGGCTTTGAACTTGGTCTTGCATCGTTGCAGGTATTTAAAATTATCAGTCAGCCATATTATCACTAACAAGATTGTAGTTTTATAGGATCTTGATGTGAATAATAATGTATCACATGTTTAGGGGTTTCCAATATTCATTAAGAGCAATTGAGATTTTCTGCCATTGGCTTACAAGAAGCCTTACTCTATGTATGTTCAGTAGCATTGTGACGTCAAATTATTTTTCTGAGAGTAATATTATATCAATGTAAATGTGTTCTTTCCACCATTAATGAGGTGTTTTTTTTTTAACACTTACAGGGATTTGCTGTTGCATTACTCTACTGTTTCCTTAATGGGGAAGTAAGTATTTTACTGATTAGTTCTGTTTTGTGTGTCACACATCATCAAAAGAGCTTTTCCTTCACAGTAATAACATTGTTTTACTTTGCTATCAATAAAACATGATAGGTTCGAGCTGAAATCAAGAGAAAATGGAGACGATGGAGGTTAAAGAAATATTTTGCTGTTAACTTACGCAATCAAAAAAGTTCCATAATTACCAGTGGGGTAACTGGTGCAATCCAAGTATCGCTACTGACGAGGTGCAGTACCATGGATAAAAGGGAATTTGCTTAAGAAGGTTCAGATGTTCTCTGAAGGATCGCGTGAAATATTGTGAATTAAATGCTTTTCCAAAAGAAAATGTTAAAAAAAAATGTATTTCTGTGAACAATTTTACAGAGATTCTGCTGCTATGGATGGTCCAGAGGTTATTGACTTGTCAATTCCACTGAGAAGTACAAATTGTTTTCGTATTGTCTTCTCCACTAAGCTGTTGTTTGCAATGTGCTCTTACCAAGGAACAATACATTGATCCAGATTACTGGTATTATGTATGAGGTTTATGTGTAATTTTGTTACAAGTGCTTTGGTATTTAAGTAAGTTTATTTCAACTTATTACATGAATTGGCTTTGAGTGAGCAAGATAATTCTTGAGTCGCTTTTTTGTGTATTGTGATTGCAAATCAGTGTCCCAAATAATTCTTGAAGTATCTAAGTTACATTGTTGCATGCATGGGAAAATGAAATTCTTACAAATAACCAAATGCTAATAGTGTCTGAGTGTTAATCTCATTGTTTTATTATATTGTCACAGTTCCACAATCAGCTAAGATGGATAGCAAAGCCTTTCCTCTCAAAATAATCTATCAACAAGCATTGCAAAGACCTAGTCCCTGTAAAACTGTTACTGTAAGGAAACCAAATCGTCTTGCCCTTCAGCATGATTAAGACACTGAAAATCTGAGAGTTGGAACACTCTGAGGTATAATGCATTAGAGTTGCAGCTTTGTAATTCTATTACATGAAACATAATTACTAACCTCTATGCAGACAGAGGCTAATGCTTATTAACAGGCTGCCAAATCGAGTTTCCTTAGTAAGGATGAAGAATTAAGTTTACAGAAGCGTTTCAGTTTCAAATATTATTTTCGTGAGATTAGTGAAGCTAATTTAGTATTAACAGTAATAATATCAAAGAAGAGCAAATTTGAATTAATTTCACTACAATTATACTATAATCAAGATAAGATAAATTATTTCATTAGCAATATATATTGTTTTGGTTATTGTATCTCTTCAACTTATTTAGTTTGCTTGAACCAATTGGAGTTGGGGTTCAAGGGAGGCTTGTGGGGACTACCACGTATCATTTGACCCTGTAACTCAAAGCCTCTGCATTTCTTTTCTGATGCTTTAGGGTTTCACATGGGTAATGGGCAGGTTTTATACACACATCTTGCAATTTGATGACATCAGCTGAATGGCCTGTTCTTATGTTCCGATGATGTATAATGTTAGTCAACACAATTACATCAATATGTTGTATAAATCAGTTAATTATAACTGGTGATGAATTATTATGGGCTAAATTCAACATTTTTTTGGTTAAGTGTCAGATACGTTGAGTTTTTTGAAATTTATTTGACTTATTTTGAAAAGCTGCTTGAACCCAGATGTGCACTGGGATTCTGAAGTTGCCCTACCCAACAATGAACAGGTTCTGAACATGGGGTGATGGTGCTGTGATTTTCTAACACGAACTTGGACACTGTATTGGAAAGGTGGTGCAGAGAAGGGGTAGCCTTTTCCCAGAGGACTGGCAGACCACATTAGCCAGCTGATCTGTGTTTGCCACTCAGGTCAGTGCCGTATCCATGGTGTGCAGGATGGCTAGCCGTGCCACAAGAAGGTCAATGACCTTCTCCACTACACCAGGATATGTGCCACATTCAGATTCATACAGCACAGAAAAGTCTCTTTGGCCCGTTGAGTCTGTATCAATACAATAACTACTATAAGTGTGCTAATAGCAATTTCCTGCACTTGTCCCATATCCTTGAATGTTATGATATTTGAAGTACTCACCCAAATTCTTTTTAAAGGTTGTAAGGTTTTCCGACTCCAATACCTTCCCAGGCAGTGCATCCCAGATTCCCACAACCCACTCAATGAAAAAGCTTTTTCCCCCCCTCTGAATCTCCTGACCCTTACTCTAAAACTATGCCCCCTCATGACTGACCCCTCAACCAAAGGGAACAGCTAATTTCTATTCACCCTGTCCATACCCCTCATAAACTTAAACACCTAAAACCTGTCCCACTTTAGTCTTCCCTGCTCTAAAGAAAACAATCCAGGCCAATCTAGTCTCTCTTTTCAGCTCAATTTCTCCATCTTAGGCAACAGCCTGGTAAACCACCTCTGTACCCCCTCCAATGTGCATTGAGGTGATCAGAACAGCACACAGTACTCCTGTTGTGATCTGATCAATACTCTGTAGAACTCCAACATTACCTCCTCTTGCTTTTACACTTTCATCAATCATGGCATAGACTAAGTGTCCTGTATTTCTTCTTAACTATCCTATTTACATGCTCTGCTGACTTTAGGGATCTGTGAATAATTACCTCCAAGATTCCTCTGTTCCTCCAAGCTACCCAGTATCCTGCAATTCATTAAATACTCCCTCATCTTGTTTCGTCTTCCAAAGTGCATTACTTCACACTTATCAAAATTAAATACCATCTGCACTGGTCTGCCCATCTCATCTATACCTTCTTGTAACTTATATCTTCCTGTAATCTGCTTTGCTATTAACTACTCTGCTAATCTTGGTGTCATCTGCAAATTTGCTGAATGTTCCTCTTATGTTTTCATCTGTATTACTTAAGTATGTCAGAAACAATAAGGGCCTCAGTACTGATCTTTGTGGCACACTGCTGGACATCGGCATCCAATCACTCAAACAGCTTTCTACCACTACCATTTGTGTCTTATTACTAAGCCAGTTTCTGATCCATCTCACCAAGTTTCCCTCAATTCCACATGCTTTAACCATCTCAATCAATCAGTCTTCCATGTGGGACCTTGTCAAAAGCTTTGCTAGAATCCATATAAACTACATAAACTGAACTTCCCTCATCTAGGTACTTGATCACTTTTCCAAAAAAATTCTAACAAAGTTGTTCGGCATGACTTCCCTCTGCCAAAGCCATATTGATTATCCTTAATTAACGCATCCCTTTCCAAATGGATATTAATTTGCTTCTTCAGAATTTTCTCCAATATTTTCCCGACCACTGATATGAGACTCACTGGTATATAATTTCCTAGTTCATCGCTACCACTCTTCCTGTGGGTCAGAAGTCACACGACAACAGGTTATACTCCAACAGGTTTATTTGAAATCACAAGCTTTCGGAGCGCTGCTCCTTCATCAGCATTTCTTTGTTAAATACAGTATTATTGTAAATTCTTGAATGTGACCATTTGCTACCATTAACCATTTTTCATGTGCAAAACTGAAACTTCTTGTGCTGGCTTATCCATGTGAGTTGTTTACTTCTTAGTTATTACATAAACTAGTAAATATAACTTATAACTTGTAGTCTCTTTTTGGAGTACTTGTTGCCAATTGTAATGTTTATAAAAGCTTTTGCTCTCCATTCTCCATGCACTAGTCTCTCAATACATGTTACCAAACCAAAACTCCCCAGAAGAGCAGAATACTCAGGATGCTGAAGATCTCATAAGACAGAAGGTGCTGGAAAACTCGGCAGGTTTAGCAGTATCTATGGAGAGAGAAAAACACTGTTAAATGTTTCATGGCTCTTCTTTGGAACTTTAGAACTGTTTCAAGGAGAAGTAATTAGGCTCAAATGTTAGATGTTTCTCTCTTACAGATGCTGTCAGACCATCTGAATTTCTCCAGCATCTTTTGTTTTAACTTCTAGGAGAGGATGGGGTGTCATTCTGCTTTATGTGCAACAATAGTGGCTTAGTTTATAGTTAGACTGCCTGTGAAATGTGCATTCTATAGTCATAAAGTACACTGATCTTCTCTCCACCATAAGGTTAGAAGTCGGGATGTTCACTCATGATTGCACGATGTTCAGCTCAATTTGTGATTCCTCATATATTGAAGCCACCCACATTCAAATGCAGCAAGAGCTGGACAATATCCAAATGGCAAGTAACATTCATTCCCATCAAGTTCCAGACAATGGCCATCTCTTCAACAAGGGATAATCCAACTCTTGCCTCTTGACATTCAATGGCATAATCGATTCTCCTGCTATCAACATGCTGGTGGTCACCATTGATCATAAACTGAACTGGTCTAGCCATATAAATACTGTGGCTAAAAGAGCAGGTCAGAGGCTAGGAATCCTGCAATGAGTGATTCACCTCCTGATGCCATCCACCATTATAGTGAATGGAGTACCCTCCACTTAGCTAGCTGAGTACAGCTCTAACAACACTTAGAAAGCTAACACCATCCAGATCAAAGCAGCCCACTTGATTGGCACCATATCCACAACCACTCAAACTCAAGAGCAGCAGTGTTCACTAACTCAATGTTTGAGGACCATTATTCCTGAATGTTTTTTATTGTTTCATAGGATGTGGGTAGTCTCTGGAAAAGACAGTATTTGTCACCTATCCAAATGGATTTTGGGCAACATTTATTTTTTGAATTATTGTAACCATTTGGTTTTGATCATATTAGGCATCAGTGGAGTAATTTTATTTGCTTGCACTGCTCTTTTTGTGGCAGAACATGTGAAAAATTCAGACATTAGCTGCCCACCTTAATTTTCCAACTG
This sequence comes from Chiloscyllium punctatum, assembly GCF_047496795.1. Lineage (NCBI taxonomy): Eukaryota > Metazoa > Chordata > Chondrichthyes > Orectolobiformes > Hemiscylliidae > Chiloscyllium > Chiloscyllium punctatum. Next base: position 77,102,176 of record NC_092748.1, read on the forward strand.
TATCTGAATTTTCACTGTTGCCTGCCAAGAGAAGTTCCCCGCTGACACCATAGTTCAATAAAATTACCATGTTCAGTATCTATATCAGGCATCATATGTCAGGAAATTTGAGTGAGCTGCAGAACAATGTTTTCTCTGATTAATTCCAAAAAAATACACCTCAACACAATCCCAGAAGAGCACTTGCATTATTTCAATATTCATTATCCTAATTCTCACACCAGTCATGCTCAGAACATCTCAGCGAGTCAGCCAATTTAATGCCAACCAGTAGACAGCTTTATGATCTAAACCTATTCCCAATATAATTGGTTTAAGACTTTCCACATTCATTTTACTCAGAACATTTCCCATAAAAGCACAGGAGACAGTGTCCAGAAATCTGAATTGGACTCAAATCCATATTTCAAGAAGATAAAATACAGAGTTTAGTAAGCTAAAGTGTCACTTAATTCATAAAGTATGCGATCTTCAAATCCCATAAATGATACAATTTTTAATTTCTTTTAAAATAAATGGTCAAAATTTTCAAAGCTTTTAAATTTTGTTAAATATTAAGACAATAATATTCTCACCTATCCACCACTCACCAGTTGCACCTGCTTATCCTTTCATTAACATAGTTGATCTCACTTCAAGTACAGTTAGTAAAGTGGTTACTTTTAACATAAATGCAATATTCTTAGAAATAATGAAACTATAAACACAAGCTGGAGTTATTCTCCAAATCACAAATTATCGCATATATTTTGGTACTGTGATTTGTTTTCTGATTCCTGCTTGAATATTGTTGATTTTTTTAAAAATCCTATTTAAAAATAGGAACATAAAATAGCACATTGCAATACAAATTACAGAGCCAGTGCAGTTTTATTGAGTTTGTGAAAATAGTAATAGCAATGCTCAAAAGTCAGAAACCTGGAACACACACACTTCACATATACAGACTCAGAGACCAAACTATTTCATATAAGTGAGGAACTCATAAGAAAAAGTATCGAGCAAACAAAATTATTCATATGTCTGCTGAAATCTCTGAGTTTGTAATGCTGTACATGTGAAGACCACTAATACCATTGATGAAGAAAAGAAATGATGTGATGAACGCACACCAATAAGCTAAACTGATGCCTGTGAATGTAATAAAAGTCCACAACTGAATGGCAAAGACCAGCACGCCAACAGATGTCATGAAGAAAGCCAGGAGAATCAGCCCTGAACCATATGCCCACTTGCGCCTGGAATAAGTATCTTGACAAATCTGAGAGGTGATCAGCATGTCCAAGCCAAAAATTGCCAGCACCACAGCACATGTGATGACGATTCTTGTGAAAACAAGAGCTGTATATAACCCATTAACCTCAGCAACACTTAAATCTGTTGTACATTGAGGCTCGCTGTCATACTCTACAGTGCAGAAATGCCAGAGTCCAAATAGCTTCCTGTCTGCAAATAGCCAAAAACTTGAGCACACAGAGATGGATGACAGAACAACTGCAATGGTTGTGCAGAGAATTATCAGAATCTTTAAGACTGTGTTCAGTGCTGATGTTCCAACCTTCCAGCCTTGGAGCCCTTCTTGTACCTAGAATGAAATGTACATATTATTAGGAGAGAGACATTACTTCAGAACTAATGTTCAATGAATTTTATATTTTTGAACTTAGATAATAGGCTTTATTCTATCAAGCTTCACAGAGGTAGTGCATCCCTAAACATTTTAATTGCTACAAAATCACAAAATCCGATTTCTGCAAGTGTTCCCTAAAGGATTGTAAAATAGGCCTTTATGGCTACAAGCCAAATTAAGTGGTTCAGATAGCATCATGATAGCAGACCACCAGATGACAGTACAAACAAATTTTAAACATTTGAATTTTAAAAGCTTGAAAGGTTTGGGACTGTCCATTTCATTGTGAGCATTTTACTGTATGCAATTTCTCTTTCCCATTTTAAACGAAAATAGTGTTCTGGAAAATGATTTGATATTATAGTGCTAAGAAATGGAATTCTTTCCATTTCAGACAACCAGAGAAAGATGTTTGCTCCTGGGAAAATAAGCTAATCAGCAGCCTATCCAGGAGTAGTAGCTGAGAAAATAATGTTCATGATGGAAAACAGTTCCATTCTCTAAGATGGTTTCTCATTTAAACCTGCCAGGAATGATAAGGAGACAGAGAGCTGGAAGTGATATTTTGATCAACAAGAGGGGATCTAATGCAATAGTTTCCAGCATAATTCTCACAGACAGGGAGGTACAGAGGCAAAGTAAAATGAGAATATCTAGCTTCTGCTGGGTGAGAGGGTTACAATTCCCCCTACTCAGTTGTTAATTTTGTTTAACTCTATCAAACTGGCAGTCGTTACCTAGGGACTTACTTGTGTTCCTATAAATAGGAAAAGACTGAAATTGTGATTGGCTAAGGTAGGGCATATACATCCCCTTAGGCCATCCGCCATTAATTTGTTCATGCCTCGACTGTATTTCAAACTTCCATTTCCTCCAGATCTCATGATACCAGAGCCTAACAAAAATCATTGGGCAACATGAATTCCAGATTCCTATCATCTTTTGGGTGAATAAATGCTCCTTGCTCTTAGTCCTCAATGGCTTAGTTTAAATTATGTCCCACACTGGTACTAGATTTAGGGCCTCACACTATGAGAGACGTCGAAATATGCCAAAACAAAAGACATTTCAAGTTTTACATAACTGATTGGAAGGTAAAGCAGATAGGAAAACAAGATGGTCTAAAACACATTTCCATTCTGATATGGCAAACTATATTTACGTGTGACAATTATTATATGACAACACAATTATTAAACAGAGGCAATTATTCAACAATTGTTATATAAAACAGTCTCACCTAGACATTAAACATGCTTAGAAAGCTTTGAAATACTCCCAGCCACTATTCAAGGAATGTAGTTCTCAGATTCCCAGATCCATGTCTCAAATTGTCAGTATGCAATGCAACAAAGCAAACAAAAAACACTCCCACATAGCCACCCCTTTGCCTTGACCTCTGACAATGACATGATCCATTTTGATGCTTTAATCACAAAAGTGCTCATATGACTTTTTTTAAGACATCAGAGCTTTTTCAAAAATTTTGTAAAGTATTTTCCTTTAAAATATATTTTCTCAAAACCAATGAAGCAGAAAAATACTCCTTTCTCTTCATAACACAAGTACATTATTAAATGTACACATTGCAATTATTACTTCTAATTTAAGTAAAAACAAAGGAATCTGTTCAAAAAATTGTCTAGGGTTTAATTCTCTCATTATAGAGAGGTCTGTTAAAAGTGAAGAGAACATTTGAAAGTGGCTGTCAGAAGAGGATTAAAAGAGACAGCAACTTGAAGGGCAGCTAAAGCAATTACCAAACAATGACAGTTATTTCACTATAATAAAAGGTGGAACTGTATAATTGAGAGTTAGCCAGCTCACATCATCCACTGCTTCTACTTGGATAGAGGTTACAGATATGAATGTGACTGCTGCGCCTGACAAGGTTACCGAGCCTGAATCACCAGGTAAATAAAATAGATACACAATGTCCAAGCACCTTGATTTCCAGCATATCTTGAATAAGCATGTTATTTCATTTTAGATACAGGGAGATCAACATTGGAATTGCCCATTTCACGAAACAATGTGGTCATTCAAAGACCAACTTAGATATTGTGCAAAAGGATTGTTTTATTGAACAAGAGTTAATGATGAAAAAATACAATCATGAGTGGCAAGTGTACTCTCCAACAACAGGATCTTTTAGGTTTATTGGTTTTATCTGTAAACACTTCTCAACATTATCGTCAGCACTCAGAGGTGGGTTTAATGATGGGTGAAAACCTGTTTGAATCAAAGTCCTGAGAACGTTGAGGAATAGGAAAAAGCATTGCTTACATATTTAATCAGGCAGTATCGGTTCACCTTGGATTCATATCTGAAGTAATGCTTGAAAAGGAGCTAATGTACTGGAGGAATGGAGTTGAAAACATTGTTGCATTTGAGTGTAATTGAGCAAAATGTGCACCAGCTTTTAGGGGTGTTTTTGAAAAGTTTGGCTTGCCACATAATGGACATTGTTAGAATGCATTGCTAAGTTTAACCCATTTCTTACCAACCACCTGCAAGGGACAGCACAGCATCTCAGCAGTTAGCAATGCTGCCTCACAGTGCCTGGGACCCAGCCTTGGGTGACTGTGTGTAGTTTGCACAATCACCATATCCGCATGGATTTCTCTCACAGTCCAAAGGTTAGGTGGACTGGCCATGGTAAGTTGTATGTAACATGCATGTTAAGTGGATGAACCATGCTAAATGCAGGGTTACAGGGTCTGTGTGGGATGCTTTTCTGAGCATTGGTGCACAGTCAATGGGCTGAATGGTCTCTTTCCACACTGTGGAATTCTATGATATGCAATGTGGCGGGAGCAGTGGATTTGTGAAGCCTTCTTGTTGTTGTTAGAAATGTGTTCATCCAGTTTATGGCTGAAAAAGAAGATCTATTTTTGGATGTCTTGAGTAAGACAGGAGGTCCCACCTACCTCCTGTAAAAACGCCATCCCTTATTCCCAATTCTTCCGCTTCCGCCACATCTATTTCCAGAATAACCAATTTGACCTCAGAAAGTCCCAAATGGCCTCCTTCTTCCATGATCACAACTTCCCTTCCCACGTGGTTGATAATGCCCTCAAGCGCATCTCCTCCACTTCACGCACCACCCTCTTGAACCCCACCCCTCCCAACGCAACAGGGACAGAGCCCACTGGTCCACTTTCACATCCTCCGCCACTTCCGCCAACTCCAAACGGACTCCAACACCAAAAATATATTTCCCTCCCTACCCCTATCAGCATTCTGGAGAGACCATATCCTCCGCGAGTCCCTCGTCAGGTCCACACCCCTCCCACCAGCCCACACCCCACTCCTGGCACAATTCCCTACCACCCCAAGAAGTGCAAAACCTGCGCCCACACCACTCCCCTCACCTCTGGAGCATACTCAAATAATTTTTTAGTCCTGATTCCCCTGTACAAAACATCTCTCGAACAACATGTGCAAAGCACCTACAAAGGTTACTTCAGGCATTGCTGAGACTTGTGGTTTAATTGCTGATGCTCTTACTCACTTTCATACTGATGACAGTGAAACACATGACAGAAGGAAAGAAGCTGGCATTCTGCAAGAAAAAATGGGGGAATTAAGAGTTTGTGTTCAGGTTAGAATTATTTGTTAACTCTATTCCACATATGGAAAGCTTTACATTATCTTACTTCTTGAAAGAAGTCAGAGAAAGTTATAATGGAATTGAACTCAAAAAAACTGTACTGTTTCTCATTTCATTAAGGTAATCTGGAAGGGTTCTTTTACTATCAACTAGCAACTTTTCAGTTATTGTGTTGGTGGGAATAGGATGTTAGTGATGCCTTTTAAAGGAATTGACATTGTGAATGGATTTACTTTTAGGACAAGAATGATGGAAAGCAAATATATTTGAGGAAGGTTTCCCAACCCAGGATGTCATCAAGAAGACATTGCTGACTTTTGGCTCCTAATGACATAGAAGTGACTTGGCAAGCAGCACAATGACATGAGCTGAGATGACAGAACATAAGAATGCTATCTGCACTGTGCTCAGGACCCAGAATGATATGCACACAGAAATATCAGTACTCAGGCATTGACTCATGAAGTTGACCTTGGTACCATGGGACTGACAGATACTATTCAACCACAACAGAACATAATGCCATATCCTCGAACACCTTCTGACCCAGTGTCATTGCTGATGCCCGGCAGCTGAGCGAGACATACACAATCATTAAGATAATAGTCTGTAGGTCAGTGTTTGAGGAAGTGCCTTCCCAAGTCCCTTTGGTAGTAAGTTAGCAGCCTTCTATCTCATGTACTGCTACCGTCAGTGAAGACGTCATAAGAAAACTGGACCAAACAAACAATCAGAGTTAACTTGGTCAGGATTGTGGAGAATAAGAATATAAAATCCATAAGACATAGGAGCAGAATTGGACCATTTGGCTTATCAAGTTTGCTCTGCCATTCAATCATGGCTGATATGTTTCTCAACTCCATTCTTCACCCTTCACTTCTTTTATATTGCTGGCTAGCTTACCCCCATATTTCAACTCCTTCCCCCTTATTGCTTTTTAGTTATCCTTTTCTGGTTTTTAAAGGTTTCCCACTAATTGTCACCACACTACAGTATATACTTTTTTTTTACTTTAATGCATTCCTTGTAAGTCACAGTTGCCTCTTCCTCCCCTTAGTAGCTTTCTTCTTCCTTTGGACGAATTCCTGTTGAACGTCCTGAATTAACCCCAGAAACTCCTGCCTTTGCAGTTCCACTGTCTTCCCCATTAGGGTCTCCTTCCTGAACTGAATTCATTAAAAAAAGTCAAATGATGACCATGAAACCATTGTCAATTGTCTGGAAAAAAAACCAACCATTTAGTTCACTAATATCCTTTAGGGAAGGAAATTGTCTTCTTTATTTGGTTTGGACTACACGTGACTCCAGAACCTCAGCAATGTGACTGACCCTTAACTGCCCTTTGGGCCTTTACACATGAGCAATTAATGTTAGCCTAGTCAGCGACACCCATATCCTGTGAATGAATTTTTTAAAAACTAATCACATAAGAATGAATGTTGTCTTGGCCAGAAAGGTATAAAGTTTACTCAGAAACTACGCTGCCAGTTAAAACTAATTCATCCAAGAACCCTATCACATGACTAACGCTCCTGGCCTTTGGAAAGAAAAAGCTTTAACTGTATATTTTTATACCCTTGCTTCAGTTTGGTAAAAATCAATTTGCTGTTTACATCAAGTCAGTCGGCTAAGCATCTAACTGGTAGCATCTCAGTCATACCGGAGAAAGTGACTGTAGATGCTGGAGATCAGAGTCGAGAGTGTGGTCTAGAAAAGCACAACAGGTCAGGCAGCATCCAAGGAGCAGGGGAATCGACTTTTCAGGCATAAGCCCTTCATCAGGATTCCTGCACCGCACTCTTGACACCTAAGTCATGCTCAGCTAAGACTGCATATAGGTGAAAGTGATGGCGAAAGTGATCTGCTGTGCTTTCCAGCACCACTCTAATCCTAAACCTGCATATAGTCTAAATCTTCAAATTATAACGCTTGAAGGAAAATGACAAACAGTGGAAAACTACATAACAACTTTAAGCCTTTGTCAACTTCAAAAGGAATTCCGCACCTTCAGCCAACCGTAGTCACCGGAACTTGAATGCCAATTGAAAAGAGCCTTCACTGGACACTGACCTTCTGGACTCAGTCAAACATCAAGTGAACTATTGGCCATATTGTCAAATTACCTTTAAATTTTCTTTATTTCTTTTGTGTTTGAAAGTATGAAGGAAAAAGCATTTCTTTGTTTTAAGATGCTTATATGAAAAGATGTCACAGCCTATTTAAAAACAAATAGCAGAAGAAATAAAAAATCACCTCTACTTATGATCAGAAGAGAATAAAATAATTCAAATTAATTCTCCCTGGTGTCCACAATGTGTCGGCAAAAGTGGGATGCTGAGTGGAGTCAGGGGTCATAGGGTCGGTCAGACAGTCTCAGGCGAGGAAAAGTGGCTGCTGCTGAGGCTAAGTGGATGTTCTATAGAGCAGCCAACAAGGGCCATATCTGTGAGCCACAGAATGTCTGACTTAATAGACCCACAACTTGAGCCCAGAGGGAGGCTGTCAACCCTCACCAGTCAGCTCCTAAATGGACAGACAGTCTACACACTGCTGATAAAATGCAGGTGGTGTGGTATTTTCTTAGATGACCACTCCTAGTACATTTATTTCCACTGCTCTAAGATTGTGACACTGAATGAGGGTTGTTTCAGATAGTTTGCTGTCACCAGTCCTCCTTTGTCTTTGTTTTATCTTGGGCCTATCTAATCCTTAGTGGTAGTCTATACACCACTAAGATGAGCATGTACAGAAAAGGCACTCTCCCTGAATAACAAGTTTAATCCACAATAGCAATAAGTACGACCACATTTGGTCAGGCACAATTACTAAAACCTTAAGCAGCTGGTACTGATACATCTGCTCTCTTCAAAAGCTACAGTAGCAATTGTTGCCTCTCCCCAAAATCTTTGACATCTTTAGAATCAATGGAGCCAGTGCAAAATGAACAGTAACCCTGTTTGGAACCATAACCTTCTACAATAAATGGCAGTGGACAACTATGTACCTTTAATAGGTCTTGCAGGTCAGAACCCCACCCCCGACCAATGCTACCAAAGAGCTGAAATGGCTTATGCAATTTTACCAAATCTTGCCTCACCGCTCGAAAGTCTGTAAAATGCTGGCTATTGTCACCTTTTTAGGCAATGTAATGAAACAGAAAAGTATCGCTAGGCTATTCATCCAGAAACCCTAGTGATGTCCTGGGGATCCAGGTTCAAATACTGCCAACGGCAGATGGTTGAATGTGAATTGCAAACAATATGTGAATTAGAATTCGAATGATGGTGATAAAACCATTGTCAATTGTTAGGAAAAACTCATCTGGCTCACTAATATCCTTTAGGGAAGGTAACTGCCATCCTTATCTAGTCTGGCCTACACACGACTCCAGACCCACAACAATGTTGTTGGCACTTAACTGCCTTCTTGGGAATAGGTGATAAATGCTGGCCTGGCCAGTGATGCGCACATCCAGTGAATTATATTGTTTTTAAAAAGTCCGCCCACCTTTTATGCTATTTATCCTTCACTGACGGTTTTAAGCACCTTACCCTGCAGACATTAAGAAATACCATCAATTCCTTTATATGATTGATGTCCTAGAAAACATGCTCCAACAGTTCAGGAATGAAAACTCTCACAGTTACATTGGAATTCATCCATCACAAATATCCTAGGTAAGAAATCAATCTAACCTAGTTGACATGAAGTGTGAATATCAATAATAGTACGAGCTGGAATCTGAAAACACTTCTTAATTATCTTCAGGTATTGTTTCGAGTGGCAACATGCAAGTTTAATATATTTGCATCAGGAACATGGTAGATAATGTGAAAAGGAAGCAAAATGGTTAAAAGATAATAATGACGTTATGTGTGAGCTGCATGCAACTGTTGATATAGAAATGGTATTTTAACGGGAGTAGTAAATTAAGAATTTTTCTCAGCCATGAATCAGTGGTAACACCGACAACTCTAGGATATGTTTTGATTTCGCTTCAGACTTATACAGTGAAAGTGCCTCTCTGCTGACTGTAAGGACCTTTGAGAGCTGGGTCTTTTAAGATCTAATGTATCGCTTACTGTGCATATGACCATGACAACAACTGACTACAATAATACAAGTTCGCAATCTCAGACATGGAAACCAAAATAGGCAACTGAAATGTTTCAAATGGTGCAGATTGTATTCATTTTTGAAAGTTATGATTGGATGTTAAATTCTACAAGCTATAGTGAAGTTAGTTTTATGTTATGCCTTTCCACGGTCAGCATTCTGTGGGGAATATTCTCTCCTTAATACCCTGGTCCATTTCTCCATCATTCCTGACATTTCCTCACTTCCCTATGGTACCTTCTTATGTAATCACAGAAGATATAACACTTGCCCATTCACCTCCTCCCTACTCACTGTCCAAGATCCCAAACACACTTTCCAGGTGAAGCAGTGTTTCACATATACTTATTTCAATTTAGTCTATTAATTTGTACTTAACAATGCTGTCTTCTTTGCATTGGCAAGATCAAACACCTTCACCCAGTCCAAAGGAATGATCCTGACCTCTTGGTTTCTTGCCATTTCAATAAGTCTTGTTCTCATGCCAACATTTCTGCCCTGGGCCTGCTCCAACAAAGTATAATACAAGTTTGAGGACCATCACCTCATTTTCTGCTGAAGCACTTTACAGCCTCAAGGTATTAATATTGAATTCCATTACTTCAGACCACATGATGTCCATTATCCATTTTTCATTTATTCTTCCTCCATCCCCCTCAGCCATGACTTGTTTATGTCTTGTTTACTTTGCTCTTTTCAGTTCTGAAGAAGAATCATACCAGATTCAAAAAGTTAACGCTGTTTCTCTTTCTACAGATGTTATCAGGCCAGCTAGCTTCTCTGTGATCATGTCAGATTTCCAAGGTCTGTAGAATTTAGCTGTTTATGCATATACAAAGTATATACAATGAAAGGTAAATGCATAATTTCCATGCACATTTACCAAAAGGTGCACATTCTACTATACTGAAAATCTTCAATTATTCTTTTTATTCTTTAAAAGCGTACTTTTGTTGCAACTTATCCTTTTATTTAAAGGAAGTAATAATGAAAGCAGGTAAAGAGACAGGTTTTACATTAAACTCAAATTTGCAGAACATATAAATACTAGGACTGAAAACTTTGGAGCTAAGATCATGCAATTTGCATTCATCCTTGGGATGGAGAAATTACAACATGGTTCAGATTCTGTACCTGATCGAGATTGAGTCATATTTACATTGACCTTTAGATTGTAGAGACATGAGACCAGATCTTTCATTTGGCATTGCAGCAGATTTCTTCTGCTCCATCCCCACCGACTTTCCCACAACAAGAGGCATGTCAGGAATAGTTTCTAAACTACTTTGAAAAACAAGATCATCATTTAAAGCCATGAAATTGAAGAATGATGAAAAAAGTACCAAAAGGTTTGTCTGTAGGGTGATAAAGGGTTTCAGCATAGCAGAGAAAAACCTAACATTGAAAGGGAAATAAATTATAATAAAAAGTGATTTTTAGTTACCATTAAGCAGAATATAATGAGAAATGGAATGAGCCACTGCAAATAGGATTGGATGATGGTGTAACAACTGATGCTGAACTGGCTACAAAATTGTGGTAAAAACAAGTTTTGCCTGAACCTTTACCTAGGAGTGGATAGACAATTTATTTGTATGGTTAGTTCTTCAGAAGACTAAAGAAAATTTCAATAGGATATTGATTAGTCAGAGGCATGGGCTAAGAAATGGCAAATGGAAGTTGATGCCATTAAATGTATGATAATGCTCTTTATTTTTATTAAAGTAAGTATACTTTGCATATGAAGCAGACTCATTGCTTTAGAAAAGAGGGGAACTTAGTGATTTAGGTTTAAAAAACATTAAAGGAAGCATCATTGTTAATAAGGATATAAATGCTATAGGCTGAATTTCATGGGATGCCATGATCCCTGTCCCATCAATCCTTCAGATATCCTATGCTAATGCCCATTTGTTTGTAATCATGCTGAGAGAGCAAAGGAAGCAGCAGAACAGGACACTGAAAAGAAATAATAAAATGTAAAATATCTGGAAAGATAAAGAGAGAGCTGGGAAGAGCCCATCCAGGAAAAATAGGTCTCTCATTTTGACAATTCAAAGGCAGAAGACCAATCTCGGTGAGCTGCTGGCCAATCAGAAGTACTAATCAGTATTAATAGGGACTAAGGGTTAATAAGGCTGAGGGCCTTGAGGCTGTTTTCATTGGAGAGAAGAAGGTTTAGAGGTGACTTAATAGAGACATATAAGATAACCAGAGGGTTAGATGGGGTGGACAGGGAGAGCCTTTTTCCAACTATGGTGACGGCAAGCACAAGGGGACATAGCTTTAAATTGAGGGGTGATAGATATAGGACAGATGTCAGAGGTAGTAAGGGTATGGAATGCATTGCCTGCAACAGTGGTAGATATGCCAACTTTAAGTGCATTTAAGTTGTCATTGGACAAGCAAATGTAGGTTAGATGTGCTTCAGATTGGTATGCCTGGTCGGCGCAACATCGAGGGCTGAAGGGCCTGTACTGCACTGTAATGTTCTATGTTCTATGTATGTTAAGAGCTGAAGTGGTAAGCAGCATTGGATTGTGACACAAATGTTTGGATGTCTTGCCAGCCCTCCATGAAAGACTGGGCAACCAGAATTTGAGATGCCATGAGGGTAGAGGAAAACCTGTCCTCAGAGCTCTACAGTAGGCCTAGAAAGTTCACTGGGGGATTTCTTGGACCCCAACCCAAAAACCAACCTGGAGGAAAACTTGCAGAGCTGGTCAATATTGTGGGCCTCTGCCTGTTAAATAGTCTTTTGAACTCATTCATTGAATATGGATGTCACAGGATGGGCCAGCATTTGTTGCCCATCCCTAGTTGGCCTTGCCAAGGTGATCTTCGAGGAGAAAGTGAGGACTGCAGATGCTAGAGATCAGAGCTGAAAATGTGTTGCTGGAAAAGCGCAGCAGGTCAGGCAGCATCCAAGGAACAGGAGAATCGACGTTTCGGGCATCAGCCCGAAACGTCGATTCTCCTGTTCCTTGGATGCTGCCTGACCTGCTGCGCTTTTCCAGTAACACATTTTCAGCTTGAGAAGGTGATGGTGAGTTGCCTTCTTAAAACACTGCAGCCCATTTGGTGTAGCTACCTCCCCAGTGCAGGTAATGAGGGAATTCCAGGATTTTGACTTAGCAACGCTTAAGAAATGGCAGTATATGGTTGAGAAATGGTTGGGAATGGTTGGGAAAGGAACTTGTAGCTGTTCAAGTTTATTTGCTGCCCTTGGTTCTTCCAGATGGCAATGGTTTCATGTTTGTAGTGTGCTCTCCAAAGATCCTTGATGAATTTCTGCAGGGCAAACGGAACTAATCATTCTTGAAAATACCGTTCTTTAATTTCTCAGTGACGTTATAGCCAAATCGTGCTGCCGGAACACTCGCTATCTGAAAACTACCTGTATGTGGTCATTTTTTTTTCCCTTTATTCATTCACAGGATGAAAGCATCATTGACTAGAGCAGCACATTGTCCAAAGGGCAGTTAAGAATCAACCACATTGCTGTGAGTCTAGAATCATATGTAGGCCAGACCAGGTATGGATGACAGTTTCCTTCCCTAAAGGACATTAGATTAGATTACTTAGTGTGGAAACAGGCCATTTGGCCCAACAAGTCCACACCGACCCACCAAAGAGCAACCCACCCAGACCCATTCCCCTACAGTTACCCCTTCATCTGACACTATGGGCAATTTAGCATGGCCAATTCACCTAACCTGCACATTTTTGGACTGTGGGAGGAAACCGGAGCACCCGGAGGAAAATTGCACATTCTCCCCGGCTGACATGGGGAGAATGTGCAAACTCCACACAGACAGTTGCCTGAGGCGGGAATTGAACCTGGGTCTCTGGCACTGTGAGGCAGCAGTGCTAACCACTGTGCCGCCCATTAGTGAACCAGATAGGTTTTCCTGGCAATGGATTCATGGTCATCATTAAGCTCTTAATTCCAGATTTTTTTTGTTATTGAATTCAAATTTCACCATCTGCTATGGCGAGATTTGAACCCAGCCCCCCAGAACATTATCTGAGTCTCTGGATTAACAGCCGCATGATAATACCACTAGGCCATCCCTGCCCCATGTTTGGGGTACCTAAGTGGGCTGGTGACCAGCTGGATTCATTACTTTGAGACTTCTTAGCAGTTTGATGCAAGTGAGTGGCTTGCTTGCCTATTTCTAGAGACAAAAAAACTGCAGATGCTGGAATCCAAAGTGGGCAGGCACTAAGCTAGAAAAACGCAGCAAGCCAGGCAGCATCAGGAGGTGGAGAAGTTGCATTTCAGGTTCAACCCTTCTTCAAGACTGGTGGTGGGTGTTAGGTAAGCTGCAGATAAAGGGGCGGAGCAGGATGGTGAAGTGGGGATAGGTGAAGGCAGGTAGAGGGTACAACCTGGTTGGTCAATGGGAGGAATGAATCCGCTAAATGGCTGGAGGAAGGGGCTGGGAAAGGAGGTTATTTGAAATTGGGGAACTCAATGTTGAATCTTCCGGGCTGTAGGCGGCCCCAGGTGGAAGATGAGGTGTTGTTCCTTTAATTTACTGTTGGGGTTCATTGTGGCAATGGAGTAGGCCAAGGATGGTCAGGTCGGAAAGGGAGTGAGAAGGGGAATTGAAATGGGCGGTGACTGGGCCTGGCTGAGATGCTTGGCAAACTGTTCCCTAAGTTTATATTTGGTCTCCCTGATGTAGAGAAAACCACATTGGGAACACTCAATGCAGTAAACTAAGTTTAAAAAGAGGCAGGTGAGCCTTTGTCTCTGCTGAAAGGACTGTTTGGGGCCCTGGATGGAGGTGAGGGGGAGGGGGGGAGCGGTGTACCAGCAGGTTTTGCATTTTTTCCCGATTGCAGAGGAAGGTACCTGGGAGTTCAAGAGGGTTGGTGGAGAGAGTGGCGCAATCGAAGGACTGTCCCAGGGAATGGTCCTTGAAAAAGGCAGAGAGAGGTGGGGAGGGGCAGATGTTCTTGGTGGTGGGGTCTATTTGGAGTTGACAGAAGTGGTTAAGGATGATGCGTTGGATGGGGAGACTAGAGGGGTAGTAGGTGAAGACAAGGGGGAGTCAGTCTTATTGCATTTGGGGGGATGTATTAGAGCAGTGGAACGGGGAATGGAGGTGGTGCAGTGGAGGGCTGTCTGGATGACAGAGGGAGGAAAAGCATGTTGTTCAAAATAGGCAGACATCTGGGACGCTTGGGAGTGGAATGTCTCTTTATCCGAGCAGATGCGGAAGAGTTGAAGGAATTGGGAGAACGGGATGGAGTTCTTGCAGGATACTGGGTGGGAGGAGGTGTAGTCCAAGTAGTTATGGGAGTCCATGGGTTTGTAGTGAACATCCATCTGGAGACTGTCACCAAAGATGGAAATGGAGAGGTAAAGAAAGGGAAGGCAAGTGTCCGAGATGGACCAAATGAATTTGAGGGCGGGATGGAAGTTGTGGGCGAAGTTGATGAACTGCTCCAGTTCAGCCTGGGTTCAGGACACTGTGCCGATGCAGTCATAGATGTAACGGTGGAAGAGTTGGGGTACAGTGTCTGTGTAGGTACTGAAGAGAGACTGTTCAACATAGCCGACAAAGAAGCACGAGTAGCTGGGGCCCATACGGGTGCCCGTGGTGTCCCCCTGGATTTGGAGGAAATGGGAGGAGTTAAAGAAAGATTATGAAGGATGAGGACCAGTTTGGCAAGGCAGAGGAAGGTATTGGTGGAGGGGGAGGGGGACTGGATAGGTATATACAGCAGTCTCTCTCAAGATTATCTTAGTTTGATTAGTTTCAGAAAGTTGTTGCAGATTTTTGTTTTAATCCATCTCCCCATTAATTATCAGTTTGACAGCTTCAATGTGTACAGAGCACCACTTTGTTCACTTAACTCAGGAGTTTACACAATCATAGCAGTTTTTTTAGGTTATAGTGAAAGACAATTTAGGCAGGCTCATCATAAAGCAGACTATTACAAGCTAGTCAATTGCAGTATTTTATCCTTTGTAACAAAGTTGGCATGTTTCAAAGATCCAAATTAAGGGCTAATTTATGCTTTGCATTGTCTGCTTCTTGGTCTCTTAGTGAGGATTTCATTGACAGGATTTGAAATGTGGTGATGTGGAAAATCCTTCATATTTAAGTAGACATGATTATTTAAATATGGAAAGCATTCAGGACAGTATTTCCAACTAATTTGTTTTGGCAGCAGAGATCAGGGGCTCCAAACTGAAACCTCTTTCATTTTAATTGCTGTTACTTTGGGTTCGCTTCTTCACTGTATACTGAACGCTCAAATAATGAAGAAAGATAGATTTAGTCTTTGTGAAATTTTCATCACTATGCAGGACTGAGGATGCAACTGCCATTATAACAAAGCTATCAGAGACCCATAGATTAACAACTTTAGTTTTATATATCAGGTCAATAGAAACAGAAGTTCCTCTCCTGTCTTCACAAAACTTAATTTGAATTGTTAGTGTGTTGGGATGTCCCCGTGTCCCCATGTAACCTATTACCAGCTAAGATGACCCAATGTTAGAAAGCTTGAATCCAGTGAGGTGAATCAGGATACTGGTTTCATGCCTTGTAATTCACTAGATCATTATAAATGAGGTCAAAACCCTCAAAATGATGCTGAATCTTCAATACTGGCTCACTTCACTGATAAGCTGATAACATGGTCAAATAGCTGATTATCAATCTCTAAATCCTTCCAACACCCAATGGAGGTCAACAAGAACCATGAGGTAGATGTAGCACAATAGCTTCCTCATGTTAAAATACTTCACATTGCAGTTTCTTGCCATGAGCTAGTATTATCCACATTATGGGGAACTGATCCATGCATGCATATACATTGAGGTCAGCCATCCAAATGTCAAAATCCAACTCTCTGAATAGTAGTCAGACCACAGCTAAAGTGCTGTGTACACTCTGGTCATTGAATTACAGGGAGAATATGACTGCACTCGACAGGTATGGAATAGACCTAAAAGGATATTGCCGAGAATAGAGAATTTTAACTAAGAGTAAAGATTAAATAGACTTGGGCTTGTTTTTCTTAGAACAGTGGAGGGTGAAGGAAGACCTAATGGAAGTTTATAAAATGATGACTTGTCTAGACAAAGAGGACCAGGAATGACATGCTATCCTTAGCAGAATTCAATAAGCAGAGGGCATAGATATAAAGTAATTGATTGAAAATTATAACAGTGTAGAAAATAAATATTTTCTTCACAGCATGGTGGGGGTAAGAAATTTATTGGCGAAAGGATGGTAAAGAACCCCTCAATGCATTTATAAAGTTACTTGGATATGCACTCGAAATAGTGTAAACTATGTTCATGTATCTTTCTCTTCCATGAAAACCCAACTGCTGTGCTCCCATTCAATTTTCTAATATTTGTTTTTTATATATATACTAGTTGCAATAGTTCCTTTCCTTTTTCATAATAGTTTGTCACAATAGTTTTGTTAAATTTGTAATTTAGCTATTAAAATTGAACTAATTAAATTGTTTAAAGGATGATTTAATGATAGCTTTCTCTTGACAGTGTTATTTAAACTTAATCATATAACAAGCTCATTAGCAGGCAATATTACCCTCAGGATTCTTGCACACAGCTTTGCAATTAACCTAATATCTTATAGACTGAACATGATATTGATTTTATTGGTGAATTATTAAGAAATTATAAAATACAAGGAAACTCTTTTATAGCAAAACCTGATTTTTCTGCACCCGATCATTATAGTAGGAATGGGATGACTGTGTATTATTGACTGATAAAAGAGGGAAACACAAGATTTTCTTAGAATAAATACTGGAATCAATTACAAATCAATGACTCCTGGTAGTTTAATTACTAATTCAATATGTTCCATTTTATTTTTCAGTTATCAACCTAATGTCTGCCCGACTACCTGATGAAAGAATGATATAATCTTCATGGATTACAATAAACTAACAAAAAATTAATTTGGTGCAAAGGCAGACTATGCCCTTATGTGTCCATAAAAACTGCTCCAGATTACTGTGAAATCCATTATTTCTTTGGATAAAACAATATGAGTAGAACTCAGATTTTGAATATGTGCATTGATACATAATAATTATTCCACTAAAATTATTTTTTAAAATCCACAGTCTAAATTGTTCATTAGCATGTCTATATTATATATTCCTCATAGGCCTAAAACTATGGTTTCACTAATTCATAGATATCATAAAATTCATAGTAAATATGTAGAGGACAATTTTAACCCTATTCACAGTTAAACTATCCAGACCATTAAGCCACTAGAAAGGCTGAATCCAATGTGCAATTAACAACTTCTTTAAGAATGCAGTTTTTATAAAGACAGATTATACTTTCTTGGAAATTCTGCTTATCAATGTCTTTTGTAGTTGCTTCATGAAATCAATTTCATTTTCTTCATGTGCAAATAATATTATTGGCATGTGGTTGGGAAATATTTAGAAGAATAAAATGCTTGTTTTATAAAATTTCTAAATGTACTCATTGTAGAAACATTCTAAAGTTGTGAAACTTGTATCCACACATCCCATGCCTCATAATAAATTACATAATTATATATATTTTCCTTATTTCTTTCAACTCTCTTATTCTCTTCAGCATTTTATCACATAGGCTCACAATGTATACTTTCTCAATATTTATGCAGAGTATTTGGGCATTGCTGGGAGGAATTGCACTCATTATCCATTCCTGGTTGTTATTGAGAAGATGGCAGAAAGACTTCGTATTGAACCACTGATGTCCATGTGCTGAAGGAACTCTCATAATTATGTAAACGTTAAATAAATCAAGGATTGTGTCTCAGCAACTATGAAAGATCTGTGATGCATAGGCTAATGGTATGATTTGGAGGAGAATTTGGAGAAGATGGTCTTCTAATTCCCCTACTGAATTTGTCCTACTAGATGACTGAAGTTGTGTCTTTGGGAGAGGTTATCAAAGTACTGCCAAGTTAGTGAATTACATCCTGTAGATAATAAAGTTAGGATAAACTGATAGTAGAGAGAGGAATATTTAAATTGGAGGATACTTTAATGGCCCAGATGTAATCAAACTTCTTTAGTACTGTTCAGCTAGACAAGTGGAGAACATTAAGTGTTAGGTGCATTAGTCAGAGGGAAATAGGTCTGGGTGAGTTACTCTTCGTAGGGCCGGTGTGGACTGGTTGGGCTCAAGGGCCTGTTTCCACACTGTAGGGAATCTAATTCAAAAATTACATCGCAATCTTAACCTATGCCTTGTCGCTGATGGAGAGGCTTTGAGAGTTTGGAAGTGAGGTACTCGTCACAGAATATTCAGCTTCTGACCTGCTTGAACAACCATAATTTGTATGTGGTGAGCCAGTTTTGCTTCTGACAAGTTCTGAATCAAATATCTGTGCTCATTCCAAGAAACACGTGGCGTAGACTTATTAAGATAAAGTACAGTGGTTGCAAGCCAAAAAGGTTATCATTAGGCTAAAACAACTTTGCATGGTGTCAATGTAGGCAAGATAATGCTCAACTGAAAGTGATTGTTACACATATATTTTCCATATGAACTGTAAATATATCTGAATATGTTATGGAAAATCATTATAAATACTTAATGATATTTATTTTAATTATACATGAAACTAAATTTCAGTACTGCACGTATTATTATTCACCAACAAAAACCATTATGTTGTGGTGACCCTGAAAATTATTTAGATGTCTACAAGGCAGATTTTCTATTTTTTTCTTTTGAGTAAACATATGTAAATGAGTGAGTTTTTAAAAACGTTTTTAACTTTGCACACTGAAGAACAGAGGAGAGGAGAGGTGGGAGCAGAGGAAAAAATTCATAAAATGTTTTGGGGACATCTCATGCTATGTGGGGGTGGAAATGAGTGATCTTTCTTTTTTTAAACTTTGCACACTGAAGAGAGGTGGTGGAAGCAGAGGAAAGGATAGATAAAATGTTTTTGGGATATCACATTCTATGAATCGGTGGAAAGATAACTAATTTGAATTAGCTCAAACATGCTCATTATTTGCAGCATAACCATTTCTAACACGGAACAATAAATACTATATGGGAATGAAATAAAACATTAAGATTCCATTTAAATCATTACTGGGCTTCCAAGTCACATTCAAAACTTCAATTTACTCTAATCAAATTTTACTAATTTTAGTTAACTTTGTAAGTTGTATTTTTTCACTTTAAAGGTTTCCAGTAGGTGGCACAATTTGCCACAGAAAAACAAAACACCATCGCAAAACAGCAAGTGCAATAGTTACAGCCAGCAAAGGCACCTTGAAATCACATTGACAATAAATTTTGCAAATCTGATCGGGTCAGTTTGAAATGTCTTTCATTTGTTCTGTGGTAACAGTTAATTTATGGATGGCTAATCAGTGTGGCTAACTGCAGGGCAAATCACCTACATAACTGTCATATTCATAATTGCTGAAACAGTTATCAATTTAATTACACCTACTTTAACTTTCCTAACTTAGCCAATGTGGTACCCTGCTAGGTTCTTTTCCCCCATTGTTGTTCCAGAACAGTATCATCTAAAAACATATAGTGCAATTTCCCCTGCTTGGAGTGGAGAGAACAATGGCAAGACAAGGTTGGGTACATTGGTGAAAATGAAAAAAATTGGAATCTCAACATTGAGAAAACGATATTCTGATTTTTCCCTTAATCTTTAAATGGTGACTTCAGATTCTTACGACTCAGGAAATGAGATTATTAGCCCAACTTGTCTCATATATAAACCATTTCCAACTCTCCTCTCCTTCCCAGAGAATCTAAACAGTCTCTGTTCAACGCGAGTTATATCAATTTAAAACCAACAGCATTTGTCAACACTTTATGTCACAAACATTGCATAAGTCCCAACAAATTAACCATGCCTGAGAATCAAAGAGTAGCATTGCTTAGTTAGGTCAAGCAGGATTTTACTTTTTAAAAAAGTTCTTGGAATTGGATGTTGCTGGCTACGCCACCATTTACCACATATCCCTTGTAGCCCAGCGCCATGCACATTGCTGTGGGAGTGGAGTCATATTTAAGCCAGATAAGGATGACAGACTTACTTGCCTAAAAGACACTAGTGAACCACATGGCTTTTTAGAACAAGCAACATTGATTGCAAAGTCACAATTAGGTTGGCTTTTTATTTCAAACATTTACTGAATTTATATTTCACCATTACCTTGGGATTTGAACTCATGTTCCCAGAAAATGAGCGTGGGACTCTGCCACTACTACAATGACATTACCACTATGCAAACAGAGCCTCCCACTGTCAGTCAGAGGCAGTCACCTCAGTTAGCCCAGAGGCTAGTCTGATCCTTGTCCAGGTGGTTGATCAGGATCAGTCAAGCACTTAGTCCTATCAGAGTCAGGGAATTGGTGTTCTCAGAGTCCAGGGATTGGGCCATGATCAGTCCTGCAAGTTAAATACAAGTAGTCCAGGGATAACAGGTACATCTATCGGGGAGCTTTGGAGACATCAGCCTGGAAACTGGGCAAGAAAGTTCAATATCATCCCACAACAGAGAGCTGTGGGCTATATAATCTTTTTCAAATATATGTTGCACATGTAACAGTTTATGCTACATTAAGAGTTGAATTCTGTCAGTGTGACAACATTGTAGATGCATCCCCCACCCCGCCACAAAGAAAAGTCAAACTGCCACATCCCCTGAATGAAAGAGAAAAGGGTCACGGTTACCCTGAATTTTTATGCCAGGGTCACATTTCAAGGAGCGACTGTGGACTTCTGTGGTAATCTTCAATCCAGAAATGGGATATCACCGATGCCACTTTGTTCCTCAATCACAGCTGCTCATGTCGTCATGGGGGGGGGGGGGGGGGGGGGGGGAAGGATAAGGTGAGTCAAGCAACTTGGGCAGCGTAATTCTCCACCATCATTGGATTCTCTCAGGTGAAGTGGGCTATAGAACATACCTGAACTGCATAGTGAGGACTCGACATAAAGTTCGTCAACAGAAGTCTTCCATTCCATCATCGTTCAAATTATTTGTGACTATCGGTGCCAGATTCTGGAGGTTTGTGCCAGTTATCCTGGGAGCTGCTATGGTACTTGCATTCTGGAGAACTCCTAGGGCCCTGTTTCTTTGCAAGTTTGCCACACAATGATTGGGAGACAAAGGCTACGCCTTTACCAAGTTTCAGAATTTATTACAAAACATAGCCTAGTACCCATTTAAAGTTTAAACTTGATACTTAATCTAATCTTACTGAGCTGTCAGATGTTTGTATCTAATCATCAGAATCAAAAGAGCTAAGTAGCTGAATATTTATGAGCCAAACAAT
Organism: Chiloscyllium punctatum; assembly: GCF_047496795.1. Taxonomy (NCBI): domain Eukaryota; kingdom Metazoa; phylum Chordata; class Chondrichthyes; order Orectolobiformes; family Hemiscylliidae; genus Chiloscyllium; species Chiloscyllium punctatum. The sequence continues at coordinate 77,123,869 of NC_092748.1, forward strand.
GGAGCTATCAATTAGGATCTAACTCACAAACAGAACACAGGATATCAGTTATTATGTCATCAGTTGAAACATTTCAACCTTCTACTTTCAGCTTCTCCCAGTTTTCTTGGGGGTCACCACAATGCTGGCTTAATTATCTTCTCCCATCACTTCCAGCCAATCACCTATTATTCTTCTAGTGCTGCTATGTTTCGGTCTTGTAATACCACATCCTTTCAGCTGGTCGTAGGCCTTCCTCTTCTCCTCCTTCCTGAGAATACCATCATCATCAGTTGCCTCACAACATGTCCTCTCTGTCAGATCCAAGATGGTGGCAGAGTAGGACTCTTCAGCCAGAGCTCGTCGGCTCCATCATTTCTTTTTTTTAATTCAACTTTGTTTTTTTTTCACCATTCTTTCTTTTCAACAATGTCCTGAACTCCCAGCTGTGGCAATCTCTTGGCTTGGTGTGGGTGTCTCTCGGCCCGGCATAGCAGACTCCAGGTGGCCCAGTATGGACTTCCAGTTGAAATGACTCCAGAGCAGTCCACTGGCCTCGAGATGAAGCCCAGCATGGTCTGGAGGCAAGGCCTGGTGTGGACTAGGTTGGAAGGGCTGTTATTCTGAACTTTTTTATTTCTTTACTTTTCTAATTTATTCCTATGATTGGTAATGCTAGACTTTTTATTTCTCCATGTTTCTAATTTTCTCTCCCTACGAATTTGTACTTAAGAATCTGGACATTGGGTCCTTTGTAACTAAGATGATACCATAAGTGGCGACTTGTAAACTCTTCTCTGTACTCATTTGAGTAGACTCAAAGAGATGTACATCACAGAAATGGACCCTTTGGTCCAACTAGTCCATGCCGACCAGATATCCTAATCTAATCTAGTTTCATTTGCCAGCACTTGGATCATATCCCTCTAAACCTTTCCTATTCATGTATTCATCCAGATGCCTTTTAAATCTTGTAATTGTTCCAGCCTCCACCACTTCCTCTGGCAGCTCATTCCACATATGCATCACCCTCTCTGTGAAAAGTTGCCCCTTATGTCCCTTTTAAGTTTTTCTACTCTCACCCTAAACCTATGCCCTCTGTTTCTGGACTCCTCTAACCCAGGGAAAAAACCTTGTCTATTTACCCTATCCATGTCCCTCATGGTTTTATAAACCTCTAAAAGGTCACCCCTCAGCCTCCTACGCTCCAGGGAAAACAGCCGCAGCTTATTCAGCCTCTCCCTGTAGTTCAAATCCTCCAACCCTGACAACATACTTGTAAATCTTTTCTGAACTCTTTCAAGTTTCACAACATCCATCCGATAGGAGGGAGACCAGAATTGCACACAATATTCCAAAAGTGGCCTAACCAATGTCTAGTACATCCACAACATTACCTCTCAACTCCAAAACATAATCCTCTGTCCAATAAAGGAAAGCATACCAAAAACCTTCTTCATTATCCTATCCACTTATGAGTCCACTTTCAAGAAACTATGAACCTGCACTCCAAATACATGACATAAAGCTAATTCTAAAATTCACTATACAGCATGGCATGATACCATTTCAAACTCATCTTGGCTAGTTTCTTGATGCTCTAACAGTCTTCACTGATTCCCAGATGTACTTGTTCCTAATCTTGTCCTTTCTTGTCACTCCATGCATCTAGTTACTCAGCATCCACATCTCTTTATTACCAATCAGTATTCCTCTCTTCTTGATGATGTACAAGTCAATTCTTCCTTTTGGTGATGGTAACATATCCCACAACACTACACTATTTCTCTTGCAATTACTCCAAACACAACTAATCCTTTTGCTCAACTTCCATTCCTTTACTTGCAACTCCTGCCCTCAGTGACCCCAATTATTTGAAGCTACTCATTTTCCCTAAGTTTTCCTCCATAGCCTTTACAACTTAACTTTGGTCTTTTGTTTTCCCTAGGATCAAACTGACAGCCCATATATTGAATGTTTGGTCTGCTGATCATCGTACCCTGCCTTCTCTAGTTCTTCAGATATTCAGTCACATTCTGATCATCTCCTTCATATAACTCAATGTTATCTGCAAATATCACTGATCATGGGACTTCCTCCTCCTTGACTCAGATCCTGCATGACAATTATGAAGAAGGAACTAAGTGATGAATGATCCTTGGTGTAAACTTTCAAATCCTCATTCCTGCCCACACTGTTTCTTTCTATTCCTTAGTTCCTTGTACATGCCTGTAATTATTGTACATACGTCTCAGAGTCTCTACAAATTTTAAAACCTGTCTTGGACATCTACCCCCTCAGAAGATTTGGTCATAAGCCTTTGCTTGACACGTGAATAAAATCTTCATATAGCATTGAATCTTCAATATTTCTCCACCATTTCCTTCAAGCAAAAAAGTACGTTGTGGTGATTCTACTTGTCATGAAACCAAACCGGCTTTCAAAGATTTGTCATTTTGCTGTGTTCTGTCTATGACTCTGTACCATATTTTGATGATGTGGCAGTAATTTAATTCGTGGATAGTTGAGGCAATATTGAATGTGTCCCTTTCTTTGAATGTCGATGCAAAAATGTTTGGCCCCATGCCCTTGAATTTTCTTTTTCATTGTAAAATAATTGTATAGCTTATTCAGGATTTGAACCCCAGACTTATCTGAATAGGTCCATGCAGTCACTGATATCTCATCTGATCTGACTGCATTACCATATTTCACTCTATTCAGTGTTGGTCTGACGATTTTATTCATGCTTCTTATTATTCCTAGATTTTCTGCTACATCTTTGATTTTTTTTCTTCGGTCTTCATCACTTATACTGCAGTCAAAGTATTTATCCCATTTTTCAATGATTTCATCTCAATTACTAACGTTACTCTACTGGTATCCTCAAATCTTCATATATTTCCCATAAATTTTGTTAATCAATCTAATCTGAAAAAAACCTTTTCTTTCTCTTTGTTTGTGAAGAACGTCATACATTTGCATTACGGCCAGGGATATTTCAAAGTGATTGAATAAACAATCAAAATATTGAAGTGATTTCTTGAAGTCACCCACTGATAGGATGATGGTAAACATGGACAATCAAACTTTTAACTTACATCATTTGATTTTAATATAAGACCTTCACAGACTAAAATGATTTCTGAAAGGTAAAAAAAGTGGCTGCTGTGGTCATCTGACCACAGATTGAGGCAAGCTTCATGAAACCAATGTGAGATAAACAAAACCATCTGAATACCTTAAAAAAATACTTAAGGAAGTGACCTTAGAAATAGTGGATGCATTAGTGGTCAACTTTCAAGATTCTATAGGCTTTGGTACAGTTCCTATGGATTGGGCGGTGGCTAATGATTCCCCACTGTTTAACAAGGAGGTAGAGGGAAAATAGTGAAACGTGGCATATTAGACCGAGATCTGTAATGGGGAAACTTCTTTGCCCGGGACCATATGAAATTTCAGAAGTTGTGAACACTGCCCAGTCCATCACACAAGCCAACCTTCCATCCATTGACTTCACCTATATTCCCCACTGCCTCAAGAAGGCAGCCAATATTGTCAAAGACCCCTCCCAACCTGGTTATAATCTCTTCCATCAGGCAGAACTTATAAAAGCTTAAACATATGTATCATCAGATTCAAGAACTGCTTCTTCACTGCTGCTATTAGACTTCTGAATAGACTTCTCAAATTTCAAATTTACTGTTGATCTCACACTTTTTGCACTTACTCTGCAGCCGTAATGCCCTGTTCTAACACCCTAACACACTCTGTGTGGTATGACCTTCACAGCACCCAAGTACATGTGACAACAATAAATCGAATCAAATAAAAGATTTAATAGCAGAGCACTTCAAAAACAGTGACAAGGTCAGACAAAGTCAGCAAGAATTTTTGTGAGGAAAGTCATGCCAGACAAATCTACTGGAATCTTTTCAAAATGTAACATGCAGAGTTGACAAAGGAAAGCCAGTGAATGTGGTTTACTTGAGCTTTCAAAGGCTTTCAATAAGTTTTCACATTATAGACTGGCGGTTGGGGGTATGTGGAGGGGTTGGTTAACTCAGCTGATCGCATATCTGGTTTGCAATGCAAAGTGATGCTAACAGTGTGGGTTCAATTCCCATGAAAGATTTTTCTTGTTAACCTCTTCCCTCGCCTGAGGCACGGTAACTGTCAGGTTAAACCACCTCCAGTCATCTCTCTCTAATGAGACAGCAACCTTATATTCTGGCAAGAATATCACTATTTTATGTAATAGATGACCATGTAAAATTAAAGCTCACGTAATTGAGATAGTATACTGACACTGATAGAGAGTTGGTTCATGGACAAGACACAAGGCTGAATAAACAGGTCTTTTTTCTGAATGGCTGACAGCGACTAGTGAGCTATGCAAGGTTCAGTGCTTGGACTTGCAGTGTTGGACTTAAAAATATCTCCAAACTTGCTTGTTAAAGATTAGTGGTTTAGGGTTAATTGGATATGACAATAAGCAATCAAAGGAAAATATATTAAAAAAAATAGGGGAGCAATGATCTAATGGTCTGATGGCTAGTCTAGTAATCCAGAAACCCAGCTAATGGGGACCCAGGTTTGAATCCCACCATGGCAGATGGTGGTACTTGAATTCAGTTTTTAAAAATCTGGAATTAAGAGTCTACTGTCAAGCATGAACCATTCTCTATATTTTTGGGAAACCAATCTTGCTCACTGAATGAAGGAAATCTGCCCTCCTTACCTGATGGGGCCCAAATGTGACTCCAAAGCTTCAGCAATGTGGTCGACTCTCAAATGCCCTCTGAAATGGCCTAGCAAGCTACTCAGTTGTATCAATTGCTACAAAGTCACAACAAAGAAATGAAACTGGACAGATCAAGGCAACAGCAGGAACAGCCTCGTCGACCCTGCCAATCCTCTTACTAATATCTGGGGGCTAGTTCCAAAATTGGGAGAGCTGTCTCAGACTAGTCAAGTAACAACCTGACATAGTCATACTTATGGGATCATATCTTACAATGTCCCAGACACCAGGATCACCATCCCTGGGTAAGTCTCACAGGCAGGACAGGCCCAGCAGAGGTGGTGACACAGTGGTATACAGTCAGAAGGGAGTTGCCCTGGGAGCCTTCAATATTGACTCCAGACCCCAACAGGTCTCATAACTTCAGGTTCAACATGGCTAATCCCCCTGCTGATTACCACGCACTGTCTTCCCTCAGCTGATAAATCAGTACACTTCGACGTTGAGCAACAGGGAGGAAGCACTGAGGGTGACAAGAGTGCAGATTGTACCCTGGGTAAAGAATATCAATGGTCACCACTAAGAGTGGCTCAGCAGCAGCACTACTCATCAAGCTGGTTGAGTCCGAAAGGACATAGCTGCTAGATTGGATCTGCAGCAGATGGTGAGGGAACCAACAAATAGGTAAAACATAATTGACCTCATCCTTACCAATCTGCCAGCTGCAGATACATCTTTCCATGACAGTATCAGTAAGAGTGACCACAACACTGTCCTTGTGGAGATGAAGTCCAGCCTTCACATTGAGAATACCTTCCATCGTGTTGTAAAGCACTATCCCTGTGCTATATAGGACAGGCTTCCAACAAATCTACCAACACGTTTGCTAATAAATTTGCTATGTATTGCAGCCCACGTATTCAGTTTGATCAGATCTTAAAGAACCCGTTAGCCACTTTCAGCCTAACAAAACAGGACCCCAGCTATTCACTATGCATATTAATTATTTAAATAAGGGAACAGAAAGTAACTTCTCCATGTTCACAAAAGTGAATGAGGGCATATCAGGAGCAGCACTAGGCATGCCCAAAAATGAGGTGTCAACCTGCTGAAGCTTCCAAACACGACTACTTGAATGCTAAACAGATTAAGCAGGAAGTGACAGAGAGTGAATGGATCCCATAACGAACACATCAGATCTAAGTTCTGCAGTCCTGCCACATCCAGTCGTAAATGGTGGTGGGCAATTAAACAACTTACTGGAGGAAGATGCTCTTCAAACATCCCCATCCTCAAAGATGAACAGCCCCAACACATAATGCAAAAGATAAGGGTGAAGAGTTTGCAGCAATCTTCAGCTAGAAGTGCCGAGTGAATGATCCACCTTGGCTTCATCCAGTGGTCCCCACTGATACCAGTCTGCAGTCAATTCAATTCGGTCTACGTCATGTCAAGAAATGGTTGGGAACACTGGGTACTGCAAAACCATGGCGCCTGACAACATTCTGGGAATAGTATTGAAGACTTGTGCTCCAGAACTTGCCACTCCTGTAGCCAAGCTGTTCCAGTACAGTAGCATTTACCTGACAATGTGGAAAACTTACCGAGGTATATCCTCTACGCAAAAAGCAGGACAAGTCCAAACTGGCCATTTACGGCCCCATTAGTCTACTCTCAATTACTAGTAAAGTGTTGGAAGGTATCATGAACAATACTATCCAACAGCACCTGCTCAGCAACAACTTACCCAGTGACATCCAGTTTGTGTTCCACCAGGGCCATTCAGCTCTTGACTTCAGTACAGCCTTGGTTCAAACATGGGAAAAACAGCTGAATTCCAGAGATGAGGTGGAAGTAACAAGCCATCATATCAAGGCCGTATTTGACCAAACGTGGCATCAAGAAGCCCTAGCAAAAGTGGATTAAATGCATAACGGGGGAGAACTCTCCACTGGTTGGAGTCATACCTGGTACACAGGAAGATAGTTATGGTTGATTGAGATCAGTCGTCTCAACTCCAGGACTCCAACCACCTTCAGTTGCTTCATCAATCCATCATAATGTCAGAAGTGAGGATGTTCGCTGATGATTGCACAATATTCAGCACCATTCACAACTCCTCAGATACTGAAGAAGTCCATTTTCAAATGCAGTAATTTCTGATCAATATTCAGGCTTGGATTGAGAAGTGGCAAGTAACACGCACACCACATAAATACCAGGCAATGACTGTCTCCATATAAAAGACGGTGAAAGTGAGGACTGCAGATGCTGGAGATTATGGTCAAGAGTGTGGTGCTGGAAAAGCACAGGAGGTCAGGCAGCATCCAAATTCCAGTTTGGAATTCATGATGAAGGAATGCTGCCTGACCTGCTGTACATTTCTAGCACCACACTATCGACTCCAATAAAAGACAATCTATTCAATGTTGTTATCATCACTGAATTCATATTGTCAACATGTGTGTGTGTGTGTGTGTGTGTGTCTGGGATGGGGGAGGTGGGGTTTACAATTGACCAGAAATTCAATCAGACTCACCATATAAACACCGTGACTACAAAGAAACAGTCAAAAGCTTCGAATACTGTGGCGAGTAACTCATTCCTAACTCCTCCAAATCTGTTCACCATCTACAAGTCACAATCAAAAGGCTGATGGTATATTCCACACTTGCCTGGATGGATATAGTTCCAACAACGCTCAAATAGTGTCCATCTAAGACAAAGTAGCTCACTTGACTAGTATCACATCCACAAACATCCACTCCCTTGACAGCAGATGCTCAGTACAAATAGCTGCTACAATCTACAAGATGCGTTGCAGAAATTCATCAAAGATCCCTTCCAAACCCATGACTAGTTCTATCTAGAAGGACAAGGACAGCAGATACATGGTAACACCGCTATCTTGAAGCTGCTCACCATCCTGACTTTTTAAAATTCTCTTGTATGATGTATGCGTCTCTGGCTGGCCATCTCCAGTTGGCCTTGTGAAGGTGGACTTGGAAATATCCTGCTGCTCCTTCAGTCACTGGCTGAAAATTCCTGGGATTCCCTGTATTAGGACTTTGTGGGTCTACCTGCAGCACACAGACTGCTGAGGTTCACACCACCTTCAAGGGCAACTAGGGACAGGCATTAAATGCTGTCCAGAGGCAATGCCCACATCCCACGAATCACAAAACAAGAAACAGGCTTAATGTAAGAGCAGTCTGTTTTAGCTGGAAGGTAACTGCAATGTACCTGCCTTGGAATTGGAACAGGCTCTTCTACAACAACATCTGGACCTATTTTTTGCACAAAGGAAAGCTTAGGAAAAGTACTCTGGAAACATCAGTGCAGCATGTAATATCAGATTCAGAATAGTATTAATATTGTGAACTTTTCCCACCTCAAAGGGGCCTTTCACTATCGGACTGGGGCTGACTGGTCTGGGAAAAGTTAGATAAAGCTCAAAGATACAGCTGTCATCCAGGAATCCCTGATGGGTAGAAGGCAGTTAGACTTGCTTGCTGAATATGTCTAAAGTAGTTTCAGCTGATAGGTTCACTCATTAGTTTGCATAAATCTTATGTAGATTATCCTAATAGATTTGCTATGTATTGAATATCAAAATGTATTCATTTTGATCAGACCTTAAAGAATCCATTCGCTACTTTCAGCCTAACAATACAGGACCCAGCTATTCACTAAGCATTTTAATGATTTAAATGAGGGAACTGAAAAGTAATGTCTCCATGTTCACAAAACAGGATGGGAGGGTGAACTGTGAGAAGGATACAGTGACGTTTCAGTGTGATTTTGACAAAGTGATGAAGTGGACAAATGCATGACAGATGAAGTATAATACAGATAAATGTGAGGTCATCTACTTCGGTAGTAAAAATAAGAAGGCCTATTGTTATCTGAAAGGTGTGACGGATTAGGAAAGGGAGAGGTACAATGAGATCCTTATGTCCACGTACACCAGTCACTGAAAGTAAGCATTTGGGTGCATAGGCTGTGAAGACGACAAATGGTATGTTGACCTTCATAGTAAAATAATTCAAGTACAGAAACAGGGATGTCTTGCTGCAATTATACAATGCCTTTGGGATAGCATTTCTGGAGTACTGTGTCCACTTTTGATCTCCTTATCTGAAGAAGGATATTCTGACTATGGAGGGATTGCAATGATGATTTACCAGGCTTAACTCTGGATGGCAGAACAGATGTATGAAGAGACACTGGATCATTTAGGACTTCATTCACTTGAGTTTTGAAGAATAAGGGGGATCTCATAGAAACCTATAAAGTTCTAACAGGACTAGACATGGTTAATGCAGGAAGGATTTTCCTGACGATCAGGGAATCCAGAGCATGAAGTCACAGTCTAAAGTTACAAGGTAAGCTATTTAGGACTGAGATCAGGTAAAATTTGTTCACTCAAATAATGGTGAACCAGTGATATAAGTTTATCATGGAAAGCAGTTGAGGCCAAAACATGGAATGCTTTCAAGAAGACAAAATAGTTCTTTGAGCTGAAGGAGTCAAAGGGCAGGAGAGAAAGTGGCAACATGGTACTGAGTTGAATGGTCAGCCATGATCATGTAGAGTGGTGGGGCAGACTCGAAGGGCAAAATGGTCTACTTCTGTTCCTATTTTCGATGCTTTTATGCATTTTTGCATATGTGTTTATTTTTCTTGGGTTATTAGGTCAAAGTTTTCTCTTTCTTGCCCCATTCTGGAAAATCATGAAATTTACACCTTCAAATTGATTAACTACATTTTTAATTGACATCTGATACTGCTGCATGTAAAAAATAAATGCAAGTATTTGTTGCAATTGGCTAAAGGCAGGTTGACAGCGATACCTCTACCAACATCATATGAAAAATATTACTCTTCCAGAAAACATATCAAGCTGATCCAATCATTGCATTCTTTCAAAGGCATATATGGTTCATTGAGGAGCAATTTTCTAATTTCAGGTCCAAACAGTCAATTCATTTGCATAACAAACTTTACTCAGCACTGCTGGTACACAGTGGCAAGAGCATGCACTGCATATAAGATATGCAACAGGAACTGACCAAGCCTCCTACTTTGGTAGCACTTTCCAAACCCACATTCTCTACTATCTAGGAGGGTAAGGGAAGTACATTGTTTTCATATTCTTTCACGGGATATGGATGTCATTGGCAACCGTAGCATTTTTAGGCTGTCCCTAATTGCCCTTGATCAGAGTGGCTTTCTAGGGCATTTCAGAGAGCACATAAAAATCATCCATGTGACTGTCTGGGTAAGGATGACAGTTTTCCTTCCCTAATGAGCAGTGAACCAGATGGCTTTGTATGACAACTGATGATAGTTTCACAGTCGCCATTACTGATGCTAGCTCTCATCTCCAGATTTGTGAATTGAATTTGAATTTGAATTCATTAGCAGCCCTGGTAGGATCTGAACCATTTCCACAGAGAATTAACTGGGTCGGCAGATTATTATGTAGAAGCATTACCACGACGCCACCATCTCTGCACAATGCATGGGAACACTGCCACTTGCAAGATTCCCTCCAAGTTACACATTATAACACCATTCCTTCACTGTCACTAGGTCAAATGCTGACATTTTGGAACTCCATTCCTAACAGAACAATAGTGTTCCATCTCCACATGACAGGCAGCTCACCAACAGCTTGTCAAGGGCATTTAGGGATGAGCAAATGTTGAAGTTGCCAGTTGTGCTTATATCCCACGAGTGTATAATTTTATAAAACTTCCTTAACCTCCCACAGAATTCCAGGGTGAATAAAATGTTGCATGGTAACTTTTCTATTTTTAGTTTCATTAGCATTTTTAATTTGGTGCCCTTTTGAATAATTATTCCCAGTACAGGGACTTCCACACTGTCCTCAGGCATCCCTAGAGTTCTACTTTCACATTCACCTGCTAAGAAATTATGCAAAATGCTTATTCCACATCCCAGCAATGTGAAACACATGTTCCGTTTCTCAAATGGAGATCACCTCTTCTTTCAATATCCCTACATTTCAGATGTTCTGATAAAAACTGTTACTTTTCTTTCTATTGATTCCCAGTGATCTTTATTATCCATTTTAGATCTCCATTGATTCTTCATGATTCCCCTTAAAATTATTTATGATCTTTTGTCTTTGCTTCTCCATGAAACTTCCTGACTTTAATGGACTTATTCTTTTCCCAAATTAATGTATTTAATTTGTGCCACTTTACCTCAGTTGAATGGACAGAATTCTTTGCTGACAAGAACAGGACTGTGGATTTGAACTACATAAGCACATAATCTAAACTGGTATTTCAGTGCATTACTGAGAGTGCTAAAATATGAAAGGTATTATAATTCTGGTGAAAAATTTGGCTGAGGCCCTATAATCCTGTTCAGATGGAAGTACTGGGTTCTAAAGCATTCATCTGAATTAATATTATTATGAAGGGTACAAAATCATATCCCCTATTCTAATTAGTGCCTCTAGTTTTCCACTTAATATTTACTGATTTGTATATTCACACAGAATTTAGGTGAAGCCAATCATATCTGTTGATCATTCCCTCTTCCTAAACTCATCCAATGCCACAGGCATTGGATTAAAAGGATTACCCTTTTAATCCATTTGTTGAGTTATGTGCTGTTGTGTATAGGCTCGGTCTCCTTAATAGGCCAGATAAAGTAAACTCTGAGACTAGTAAAAGAAAACAAATCTAACTTCTCAATATTCTTTTGAAAGGCCTCAATCCCTTCTCTTCCCTAACGCAGTTAATCCAATATAAATTGAGTCTTGAATCTGGTCACTCTCCCTGTCCAACACCATCTCTGGCTACTCAATTACACTCCTTACACCTATTCCCAGAAAGCATTCCTGTTCATTGCAGCTGCAGAAAAAAAAACATTTTATACCTCGACTAATGGAGTATGCAAAATGTCATGGCTATGTAATTACATTGAAAATATTTTGTAAAAAAAATCCTCGTTAACTTTTGGACTTTTGTCAGCCAGCAGTTACATGGGTGATTCTTGTCGATTCACTTCCATCAGCCGAAAGCAGATAGATTGCTCTTAGCAACCGCAAAGGGAATCATTCGGAATTTGATCATCCCTTTGGTTTTGAAGACATGAAAATTCAAATCTTCTGAGACAAGCAAATGTCTGGAAGGAACCATCTCAGATAATTTCTACACAAATAACTTTGCTATTTGAGACAATGATTTATCAAGAGGTAAAACTGAAGTTGGCTGCTGTATTATCTGTCCAAAACTACTTTCAAACCAGAACTACACAGAAAGCTCTCTGAGAGGTAACATCTTCAAGTGAGTGCTCAGGTGTGAGAAAGCTATGTTTCAGGGAAAAAAGAACTAGCTTTTCTGCCAAAAGAGTCCAGGCAATCTACAAGCATCATAGCCACAGAACTAGATAGGAACGATAAATCTTCTCTCACTCACTGCCTCAAAGTCTGCTCTACTCACGGTGTATACTTACACAAGAAAAGACCATTACAGAAGGCATGCAGTTGCAGAATCTGAGGCTAAGGGTTGACATTTTCAATTCAGTAAGGAGGAACTCAAGCAACGGTACACAAGATATTTAGTGGAACTTTCTCCGTTGACCTTGGTAACTATTTTGTTTTCTTTAATAGCTTTATCTCTTTATGCTACAGAAAACTTTAGCAATAGGTTTTAATAAACTGCAAATGTTTAACTGCTGGGCTATTTTAATTCAAATCATAAAAATTAAAAATTAGCGCTAAAAAAGCTACATTAATTTGTAGCTCACTGACAATACTACAGACATGTCTGGTGTTTAGTACCTTGTTTATTTTCTGAACGTACCTTCAGCTTCTAATTTCCTTATGGTAACCCTTAGATTCACAGTACCATGGTATTGAGCGTGAATTCTCTCTCCTAAGTCACCATTCTTGGACGTGACAAAGACACCCTATTGAACAACTTCAGACCTTCAGGAATACTGCAATAACTATCCCACATCACAATTTACCTAGATAACTGGTCACTAGATTCACTCCCAAGCATCTTTTAGTTGTAGAGTGAGCTGTTTATGCAATGTGTACCTGAGAAAGCCTTTTCTCTCATATTGTGATGCATGCCTAATTATTTCTCAAAGTCTGGAACTTTGTGTTTGGAACTGAGCTCCAGAGGAGTAAATGTCACCATCTTCTATGAAGTACTCACAGGTCTATCACTCACTCTAAACCTGCCAATGCACATGACCTTTAATAAGGCTCATGGACTACAACTCTCACTATTGCATGCATTACATCAACTCAAATGCTCTCACCCATTTCATTCTCCCAAACTACAAACCTGTCCTGCCCTCTGTACTTTCCATTTATTCACAGGGGAGACACTAATTATCCGTCCTCTGTAAATATACTCTGTGCCTCCCTTTGTCTCATTAGACCATCCTTCAGACTAATATCTCCACAGCAGCACAACTGACTTTCCTGTAAACCACAGACTTGTTGCACCTTACTTATGAAACTGACATTTGTCAAGTTCTTGGAAGGGAACTTGCATATGGTGGTGTTTCTATGTAATTTTATGTTCTATGTCCTTGTCCTTCTAGGAAATAGTAGGTTGGCGTGGTTCTCAATGGTTAGTGTTGCTGCCTCACAGTGCCAGTGTCTGATTCCACCCTCAGGTGACTATCTGTGTGGAGTTTGTACATACTCCCCATGTCTACATCGGTTTATTCCAGGTATTCTGCTTTCCTCCCACACACCAAAGATGTGCAGGCTAGGTGGATTAGCTATGCTAACTTGTCCCATAGCATGCAGGGATATGCAGACTAGATGGATTAGCCATGGGAAATGTAGGGGTATAGCGCCAGGGTAGGGGGATGGGTCTGGGTGGGATGCTCTTCAGAGGGTCAGTGTAGACACGATGGGCCAAATGACCTACTTCCACACTGTTGGGATTCTTTGATTCTATCGGTTTGCAAAATAATATCTTTATGAATTTTTGCAGTGCATAATGTAGATGGTACACATTGCTGCTACTAAACATCAGTAGTGGCGTGAAGAATCGTTTGTGGTGCCAATCAAGTGGGCTGCTTTGTCCTGGATGGTGTCAAGCTTTTTGATTGTTTTTTGCATAGTACTCATCCAATTGCGTGGGGTGTATTCCATTAGACACCTGTATTGTGGCTTTGGGTGGACAGACTCTGGGGACTCGGAGGCGAGCTACATGCTGCAGGATTCTTAGTCTCTGACCTTGTAGCCACAGTATATATATGCTAGACCAGTTCAATTAATGACCAACAGTTACCCCAGTTCATTAATTGTGAGGAATTCAGTGTGTTATGGACCAGACTATATTTTAAAATAAGTAACCTAGACCCTAACTTTTCTTGCTTTAAAGGCAACCATAAAGTGATGTGTGCCAGGTGCAATCCGACCGGTCAAACTATTGTTAAGCAAAAACACAATTTATTCAAACATTATAGTTAAAATACAACAAAAGGAGGAAGTAACTGGAATAAATTAACAGAATAATAGGTACAGTAACTCATACTAATTAAGTGTTCTAATGTAGTAAACATTCCCCTTGGCAAAAAGGCAAATTCAGAAATCAGATTGTCTCACATGCAATGCCCGGAATAGGAAATTAAACCTGAACAACTCACTGTAAACAAGAGAAGGGAAACAATAGCTTCGACAAAACTCAAGTAGCTTCTGGTGAATCTAAAAGTTAAAAACACAAACAAGAAATCCTTCCAACTCTGAGCAAGCTGGCCACACCCATCCAGGCTGCTTCAATTATTCCTACTTTAAAAAAAGGCCTCACAAGTTGTTTATGTTTCCACAGATTGCTCTGCACCTCCTGTTCAATCTCTCTCTTCAAAGAAACCAGGATAAAATCACAACATTAACACAAGTGAAGGTAATGCTGTTGAATACTAAGGGGTGACAGTTAGATACTCTCTTGTTAGAGATGGCCATTGTCTGGCACTTCTTTGTGTAAATGTTACTTGTTAATTGTCAGCCCTTCCCTGGACATGTCCTGACTTTGCTTCATTTGGGCACAGACTGATTTAATATTTGAGGAATCATGAATGGCCCTGAGCATATCCAGCTTGTAACCTTATGAAGAAGGGAATGCCATTAGTGAAGTGGCTGAGGATGCTTGGGCAGGAGGAATTCCTGCAGCGATGTCCTGGAGCTGAGATGACCAATCTCCAACAACCATAACCATCTTCCTTCATGCTAGGTATGACTCTAACTAGCAGAAACATCTTCCTGAGATTCCCACTGAATCCTGCTTTGCTAGGGCTCCTTTATACCATACTTGGTCAAATGCAGCCTCAATTCAAGAGCAGTCACTTTTGCTTTAAATCTGGAATTCAGCTATTTGATCCATGCTTGGGGTCTTTAACTTCCCCAATATTGACTGGGAATACTATAGTTCAGGTAGCTTAGATGGGTCAGTTTTTGTTCAATGTGCGCAGGAGGGTTTTCCTGGCACAGTATGTAGGCAGGCCAACAAGGGGTGATGCCATATTGGATTTGAAACAGGGGAATGAATCCGGGCAAGTGTTAGATTTGGAGGTAGATGAGCACTTTGGTGATAGTGATCATAATTTGGTTATGTTTACATTAGCAATGTGCAGAGATAGGTTTATACTGCAGGGAAAGAGGTATAACTGGGGGAAAATGATCCGATTAGGCAAGATTTAGGATGCATAGTATGGGGAAGGAAACTGCAGGGGATGGACACTCTTGAAATGTGGAACTTATTCAAGGAACAGCTACTGCGGATCCTTGATAAGTACATACCTATCAGGCAGGGAGATAATTGTTGAGAGAGGGAGCCATGGTTTACTAGAGAAGTTGAATCTCTTGTCAAGAGGAAGAGGAGGTTTTTGTGAGGATGAGGCATGAAAGCTCAGTTAGGGAGCTTGAGAGCTATAAGTTAGCCAGACAAGATCGAAAGAGAGGGCTAAGAAGAGCCAGGAGGGGGACATGAGAAGTTGTTGGCGAATAGGATCAAGGAAAACTCTAAGGCCTTCTACAGGTATATCAGGAATAAAAGAATGACTAGAGTAAGATTAGAACTAATCAAAAATAGTAAATGGAAAGTTGTGTGTGTGGAATCTGAGGACATAGGGGAAGTGCTTAATGAATACTTTTCATCAGTATTCACATTGGAAAAGGGCAATGTTAGTGAGAATATGAAGATACAGACTACAAGATTAGATGGGATTGAGGTTGACACAGAAGAAGCTTTATCAATTTTGGAAGATCTGAAAGTAGATAAGACCAGGGCTGGTTGGGATTTATCCTCGGATTCTCTGGGAAGCCAGGTAAGAGATTGTTGTGCCTTTGGCTTCAATCTTTATGTTACCATTGGCAACAAGAGTAGTGCCAAAAGACTGGAGGATAGCAAATGTTGTTCCCTTGTTTAAGAAGAGGAGTCAAGACAACCCTGGTAATTATAGGCCAGTGAGCCTTACTTCGGTTGTGGTTAAGGTGTTGGAAAAGGTTAGAAGAGATAGGATTTATAATCATCTGGAGAGGAATAATTTGATTAGGGATAGTCAACCCTTCATGAAGGGTAGGTCGTGCCTCATTAACCTTATTGAGTTCTTTGAGAAGGTGAGAAAACAGGTGGATGAAGGTCAGGTGGTTGATGTGGTGTATATGGCCTTCAGTAAGGCATTTGATAAGGTTCCACATGGTAGGCTGTTGCATAAAATAAAAAGTTCGGGTTTGAGGGTGATTTAGTGATTTGGATCAGAAATTGGCTAGCTGAAAGAAGACAGAGGGTGGTGGTTGATGGGAAATGTTCATCCTGGAACTCAGTAATCACTGGTCTGCTGCAAGGATCTGTTTTGGGGCCACCGCTGTTTGTCATTTTTATAAATGATCCCGATGTGGGTGTAGAAGGATGGGTTAGTAAATTTGCGGATGACACAAAGGTAGGCAGATGTGGATAGTGTTGAAGGATGTTGTGGGTTACAGAGGGACGTAGATAAGCTGCAGAGTTAGGCTGAGAAGTGGCAAATGGAGTTTAATGTAGATAAGTGTGAGGTAGTTCACTTCAGAAGAAGCAACAAGAATGTAGATGAACAGAGACATCTCTGTGTCCAGGTACATAAATGCTTGGTATGGAAGGAAGGTCTTATGATGAAAGGCTGAGGGAACTGAGGGTGTTTTCGTTAGAGAAGAAGGTTGAGAGGTGACTTAATTGAGATGTATATGATAATCAGAGGGTTAGATAGGGTGAACAGGGAGAGACTTTTTCGGATGGTGAGCACTAATATGAGGGGACATAGCTTTAAATTGATGGGTGATAGATTTAGTCCACTTATCAGGGGTAGTTTTTTTAATCAGAGAGTAGTAGGGGCATGGAACGGCCTGCCTGCAACAGTAGTAGACTCACCAATGTTAAGAGCATTTAAATGGGCATTGGACATACATATGAATAATAATAGAATGATTGGCATCAGATTAATTTCACAGGTCAAGCAACATCAAGGGTTGAACAGCCTGTTCTGCACTGTAACGTTCTATGTTCTTTGTTCTATGACATACCTGGGCAAATGTTCACATTGTTGGGTAGAGACAGTGCTAAAGCTTTTCTGGAACAGCTTGCTAGGGGTGCAGTGAGTTCTGGAGCACAAGTATTCAGTTCTACTGCTGAGCTTAGATCTGACCCATTGGTTATGGGATCACTTAACTCTGTCTATCACTTGTTGCCTGGCATGTAAACAGTCCTGTTTTGTAGGTGACTCTTCATTTTTAGGTAGCCATGGTGCTGCTCGTGGTATGACCTATTGCACTCTTCATTGAAACTTTTGAGATACTGGTCAGTAACTACTGTTTCACATAAATAGTAACTCAGTTTATCATTTAAGATTATACTTTGAAGGACTCATCTATTTATTTTAAATTTTTATGGTAAAATGTACTGTATAATTTATGGGCTTTAAATAATCATCACGCATTTCAACAAAAATAGCTACACCATAAAATGCTTGAGGTAGTGAACTATTACATAGATCACTGAAAATAACTATTTTGTTGTCCATTTTTTGAGATTACACAAAGCTTTGGGAACATGCAGTTTATAAATAAGAGAAAGGGTTTTTTAAAAAATTCTTGAAATTATATATTGGTACTACATGTTTCTATGATCTAATGAAAGTATCACAATCTGGAGCCAAAATGTAACACACGTAATGTTCCTTCCAAACTTAAATATAGTTTAGAAAATTTAAAAAAAACTCTTAATTGGCCCTGAACAGTTTGGGCTAATGTGCAACATTTGGGAGAATCATTTAAGAGGCGAGGCTTATCTTGATGTGGGGAGCAACTACTTGTATTTTCCAAGAGAGTTCCAGTCTTGGAGACAAGATTCTCTCACAGTAGCCTCATTAACTGCATATCTCATCTCATTAATTTCAAGTGTCCTATCCCACCACACATAATTAGGAAACTAAGATACTTAGGATAAGTGAGACATGAAAGTTAGTGCAAGTACTCGGTGACTCCAGCTTACTGCTTGCTCTTCTGGATATCCATCTTATACACCCAGCACCAATATCTCAGAAAACACCCGAGTGTACCTGCCACTCAACAACCCTGTCCATAGATGCTGGCATCCAATACCTGCCAATCTCTCGAAGCCCTCATGACACCTCTTCAATCCACTTATGGATCACTTCTGAACTTTAAAGCAGCACTTTGAGGTGAGTGGATAACTTGCATTGAAATGTTAGCACAAGGAGACTGTGCATCTAACTCATGAACTGAGCCAGGCTGCATTTCAAAACTCTTTGTTTGCTGTCTTTAGTACTCACTCACTTTGAGTCTCCCTGGATATTCTCATCACCACCATTACCTTGCCTTGCCTTTTAGTGCTTTGTATCCCCAACCAGAACTACCAGGCTCATGTTATATCTGTCTTACCTTGCTGGTTAGTGAAACACAAAGCCAGCAAGCTTGTCATGGTTGTCAGTAGTCCTCATTCAAGTCCAGGGCTCCTTGCAGAATAAGTCAAAAGTAGCCTCCAATATTGGTCCAGAGGCTTGGGTACAGTTGACCACTCAAAGTGGTCACATTCAGGATCTTCTCTTCATAGGGATGGGAAGTTGAATATTGGGCAACCCACCAACCATTTTGGCTATTTCTACTCTTCCCACTTAGAAGAAAAAGGGAGGGACTGTAGAAGATGAAATTGAATAGAACTGGTGCTGTTGGGCAAAGGTGATAGGTTGAGAGAGAAAGACTGAGTCAGCTGAGCAGTGGTTACGAGAGTGGGTGTTTGAGTGGATGAAAGCAAGCTTGAACTTTGGTGGATGCAAGAGTAGAAACAGTGAGTGTGAGGTAGCAGAGTGAAGGTGTTGGTCCTTACCCTGACCAAGTGGAGAAGGTAGGAGAAAGTGAGGACTGCAGATGCTGGAGATCAGGGTCGAAGAGTGTGGAGCTGCAAAACCACAGCTGGTCAAGCAGCATCCGAGGAGCAGGAGAATTGACATTTCCAGCATAAGCCCTTCATCACGAATGAGGCTAGTGGACAAAATAATTTATATTCTTCTTGCACTGCTGGGTACTCCTCCGGATGGCTCAGACTACAATAAGCTAGGCAACAACGTTGGGTCAAGACTGGCAGGATCTGATGACGTGGGTACCTCTACTAATCCTGGAGAAAAAGATCATCCTTTCCCTGCACTATCCTGCTTACCATGAGCTTCAGGTGGCAGTCCACAAAGCCGGGCACCAGGTTTCCCTTCTCTGCCAGATACAGGGCAAATATCATGCTGTGAAGGACAACTGAGAATTGACAATGCTTTTCCAGGTGCATTAAACCTTTTAAAAATGGCAAAAAGAAACAATGAAACTCGACAACATTGACATAGTGAAAAAAAAAGTTAAGGTTCAGTTCCATATTTTATGATGACACAACAGAACTGCTGCAAAATGGACTTTCAACAGATATTAAAGGCTTATGCTCTGTAGTAACCTTCTTAAGCTAGTCATTTAGAATTCAACGAAGTGTCCAGTTAAGTTCTCATCTGACAAGTTTTGATAAGGCTGCTAAACAATTGCCTTGCTGATCTGCCAGTCTGCAAAGAAGGTTGAGCTCCCTTCCAAGTTGTGTAAACTGTATGAAAATAAAGACAGTAACAAATGCCTTCAGAACTGTACCTTCTGTAGGGTGAATGATATGCTTGTTGAGCTGATTCAAAGCTCAAGCCAAAATTTATTTTGAGGGGCCGGGGATCATTTTGTCTCATATCACCTGATCCCCTTTGAAGTCCTGCCCACAATTTATCTTTGTATCAGTGAGAGAAGATGGTGAGAAGATGGAAATATGAGCAGAGGGTCTGGTGAAGCAATGAGGCAAAAGTGGATACTGCAGATGCTGCAGATTAGAGTCAAGATTAGAGTAGGGCTGGAAAAGCACAACAGGTCAGGCAGCATCAGAGAAGCAGGAAAATCGACATTTCTGGCAAAAGCCCTTCAGCAGGAGGGCTTCCTGATGAAGACCTTTTGCTCGAAACGTGAATTTTCCAGCTCCTCGGATGCTGTCTGACCTGCTGTGCTTTTCCAGCACTACTCTAACCTTTACTTGTGAAGCAATGGTCATGTCCCTACTTCTTGGCCAAATTTCCAGATTCAAGTTCCACCGTTCTAGAGACATGTCAGAACATGATTACACAGTGTGATTTAAACAATGCTTTGAAATAAATATTTTTAAAAGAACAGAAAATCGATCAGATTTTATTGAGATTATTAAAAGAACAATCAACATGTTTAAAATATCATTGGAACGGTTTCATAGTTAATAGTACTCTATCCCATTCTCCAGGTTCTCTCCCCTGGCCCTGTCAGACCTAATTTAAGTTCGATCATCCTCTTATACCGGCCTGGGTTTAAGTTGGCATATGCGTGATTTCAAAGTAAATTTGTTTATTTCTGTTTGCCTGAATAACTGTATGATTATTTTCTTGCAGAACTATGAAACAGCAGCTCTTGAGAGTGAACGTACCTTTAGCAGGACATTAAGCTTCATGATGTTTGGAATGAACAGACAGCACGACCAGCAGCAATAATTAGGAATGGCGAAGCTATTTGTTTCCAGACATTGAAGATTTCTCTACAATTTCTGGAGTCAAAAGTCCAACATTTGCCTGGAGATTTATGATTAACGAATGCAGTAGATCGAAGACGGGCGGTCCGGAAAAGCGGTGTGATTTCAAAACTGGTTGGAGCTTTTCTGCTGACTTAGCTGGAACACCAGGTCCTTTTCCGCTCCTTGGTAAACAAGTAACTTCACAGCCGACTGGGTGGAGCTGACTCAGAAAGATATCAGATCAAACTGAGCATTTCGGTGTTTTCCGGAGCCATGGGAAAGTTACGTGCTCACGTACACTTGAGGTTTCTGATTTGACCGGTGACTTATCACTAGTAACCAGGGCGAAACTGCATTACATTACGGCAAACTGTTTCAACCCGCGATTTTATTTTATAAAAAACGAATTTACATAAATATCAGTCAACAGAAATGTTTAGAGGAGCGTGATGGGCCAGTTACACTTAATTTGCGTAGAAATCCTGAGCAATTCCGAATTAATTTTCTGGCAATGATATAGTGACTGTTATGTTTGTGTTGGTGCAAGAAAGTTCAGAGTGAACTAGAATAAGCTCCAGTAGAGAGGATCCTACAAGGGCTAAACTATTGGTTTCTTTTGCGCTTTTGCAAACAAATCGTGATTGAAACGAAGCGATAGATCTGGGGAGACTGACTGGAGTGCAGGTATAAAACTGTTAATGGTGCAGTAACTTCAAGTGGAAAATGATTCGTCAGTTTTTGCATTCAGTTTCCGTGGTTGAAAGTCCCGATTTTGTGGTCGGTAGTGAAGTGAGACTGCACATTTTGCAGGTCTGACACCATCTGTGCAACAAACAAACCTCAGAACAAGTTATATCTTTATCCACAGATGGTGCCAGACATGCTGCGTTTCTCCAGCATTTTGTGTTTATCTCAGATTTCCAGCTTGGGCAGTCTATTGGTTTTATTTTTATTTGACTCTCCTCACCCTCGTTTTTGAAGAAAGTTCCCTGCAGAGATACAGTGAGAGTTATGGTATGCATTTCACATTTTGAAACGTGCGTTTAAGCCAATTCCAGCGACAGGAAACTTCTGCTCCTGAGCAACAGTGATGTAATAAAGCAGACTGAGCAACCAATCACATTAAAGAGCTCTCAGAGAGCCAATCAGAAGTTAACCAGAGGTTGTTGTTGGAACTTGGATTTGCACAGTACAGGAACGGGCCCTTCGGCTCACAATGTTGTGCCGAACATGACGCAAAATTAAATTAATCCCTTCTGCCTGGACTTGGACCACTTTCCCCGTATCCCTCCAATACTTGCATATGCATATCTAAAAGTCCCTTAAACACCCCTATCATATCTGTCTCCGCCAGACTTTTACCTGTGTGTATAAAAAGCTTGCCTTTTACATCGCCTTTGAACGTTTCCCTCTCACCTTAAATGCATGCTCTGTAGTAGTAGACATTTCAACCCTGGAAAAAGATTCTGACCATCAAACCAATTTATGCATCGGAGAAGTTTATACACTTCTATCAAGTCTCCCTTCAGCATCATCTGCTCCAGAGAAAACAACCCCATTTTTCTTTAGCCTCTGTATAGCTTATGGCCTCTAATCCAGGCATCGTCCTAGCAGCCCTCTTCTGCACCCTTTTCAAAGCCTCCAAATCCCTCTAATATGATGACCAGAATTGACCACATTACTCTAAGACCAAAGTCTGATAAAGCTTCAACATGATATCCTGACTCGTGTACTCAATTCCCCTGCCAGTAAAGGCAAGCATGCCAAATGCCTTCTTTATCACCTTATCTACTTGAGTAGGCACTTTTGGAGTGCTATGGACTTGAACCCCAGGATCCCTCTGGACATCAATGCTGTTTTTAAGTGTATACTTCTCTTTTTACATTTGATCTCCATTGCAGCATCTCACATCCAGATTAAACTCCATCTGCCATTTCTCTGCCCATAACTGCAATGGATCTATATCCCACTGTATCCTATGACAATCTTCTACACTATGCACAACTCTTTGTATCATCTGCAAACTTACTAACCCACCCAACAACATTTTCATTCAAGTCATTTATATGGACCACAAGCCGTAGAGGTCCCAGTATGGATCCCTGTGGAACACCACTAGTCACGGACATCCAGCCAGAAAAACACCCTTCCATCACTGCCCTCTGCCTTCTATGGGCAAGCTAATTCTGAATCCATGCGGCCAAGTCACCATGGATCCCATGCATCTTAATCTTCTGGATGGGCCGACAATGAGTGGCCTTGTCAGAAGCCTTACTAAAACCCATGTAGACAACATCCACTGCTCTACCCTCATGGATCACCTTTATCACATCCTCGAAAAATTCAATCAAGTTAGTGTGGGACCATGTTCAAATAAGGACTGAATTCAGTGTGTGGTGAAAATAGCCTCCTTTTTCAGCAACCACAGTAGCACAAGTTTGCGGTGGCAATAGAATCCCAAAATACAGTTCTTACAATATCCTCTTTATACACAGTTCTTACATATATTAAAATTCCATCACAATGATGTTACATTGTTTTCTTAATAGCACACAAATGTTTCAGTAACTTCTGTCCTGGGGAGACTGGAAATGGGTTAAACATCTGTTAAATGGTGGGATTAAGAGTGTCTGTCCAGTCTGCTTGCATAATTAAGAGGTGTCTCTAAGTTAGTACATGTTAGCAGAAATATTAGGCCGACATGCTCTAAATAAATTAGAAATTATATCTGTACTCAATAAAAGAATAAAGGATATTACACTAATTACCACAGCTGTGTTGTGAGATTTGTTTCCTATTGCCGGTGTGAGTTTCATTCATTCATGTAATTTCACGGAAGCACTGGAGAACATAGAACATTTAGAACATAGAACATTACAGCGCAGTACAGGACCTTCGGCCCTGGATGTTGCACCAACCTGTGAAACCAATCTGAAGCTTATCTAACACAAACCATTCCATTTTCGTCTATATGACTATCCAATGACCATTTAAATGCCATTTAAAGTTGGTGAGTCAAATAGTAAGTCATAGAGTCATAGAGATGTACAGCATGGAAACAGATCCTTCAGTCCAACTCATGCATGCCAACCAGATAGCCTTAAAGGCAGCATAGTGGCACAGTGGTTAGCACTGCGCCTCACAGCACCAGAGACCTGGGTTAAATTCCCACCTTGGGCAACTGTGTGGAGTTTGCACATTCTCCCCGTGTCTGTGTGGGTTTCCTCCTGGTGCTCAGGTTTCCTCCCACAGTCTAAAGATGTGCAGGTTCGGTGAATTGGTCATGCTAAATTACCCGTAGAGTTAGATGAAGGGATAAATGTAGGGGAATGGGTCTGGGTGGGTTGCTCTTCAGAGGGTTGGTGTGGACTTGTTGGGCCGAAGGGCCTGTTTCCACACTGTAAGTAATCTAATCTAAACTTGCCCACCACCGGCGTTAGGCTCATCGGCCAATTGTTCCCTGGTTTGTCATTACCACCTTTCTTAAATAATGATACCACATTAGCCAACCTCCAGTCTTCTGGCACCTCACCTGTGACTATCGATGATACAAATATCTCAACAAGTGGCCCAGCAATCACTTCTCTAGCTTCCCACAGAGCTCTAGGGTACACCTGATCAGGTCCTGGGGATTTATCGACCTTTATGCATTTCAAGACATCCAGCACTTCCTCCTATGTAATTCGGACATTTTTCAAGATGTCACCATCTATTTTCCCCACATTCTATATCTTCCATGTCCTTCTCCACAGTAATCACTGATGCAAAATACTTGTTTAGTATCTCCCCCATCTCCTGCGGCTCCACACATAGGCTGCCTTGCTCGCTAGTTACCCTTTTGTCCTTAATGTATTTGTGAAAACCCTTTGGATTCTATTTAACCCTATTTGCCAAAGCTACCTCATATCCCCTTTTTGCCCTACCGATTCCCTCTTAAGTATACTCCTACTGCCTTTATATTCTTCTAATGATTCTCTCGATCACTCTTGTCTATACCTGACATATGCTTCCCCCTTTTTCTTAACCAAACCCTCAATTTCTCTAGTCATCCAACATTCCCTACACCTAGCAGCCTTTCCTTTCACTCTAACAGGAATATACTGTCTCTGGACTCTCGTTACCTCACTTCTGAAGGCATCCCATTTTCTAGCTGTCCCTTTACCTGCAAACATCTACCCCCAGTCAGCTTTTGAAAGTTCTTGCCTAATACCGTCAAAATTAGCCTTCCTTCAATTTAGAACTTCAACTGTTAGATCTGGTCTACCTTTTCCATCACTATTTTAAAACTAATGGAATTATGGTCGCTGGCCACTAACACCTCAGTCACCTAGGTAAAAACAATGACTGTAGATGCTGGAAACCAGAATCTGGATTAGTGGTGCTGGAAGAGCACAGCAGTTCAGGCAGCATCCGAGGAGCAGCAAAATCGATGTTTCAGGCAAAAGCCCTTCATCAGGAATAGAGGCAGGAAGCCTCCAGGGTGGAGAGATAAATGAGGGGTGGGGCTAGGGAGAAGGTAGCAAAGGGTATAATAGGTGAATGGGGGTGGTTCACCTATTGTACTCTTTACTACCTTCTCCCCAGCCCCACCCCCACCCCCATTTATCTCTCCACCCTGGAGGCTTTCTGCCTCTATTCCTGATGAAGGGCTTTTGCCCGAAACATCGATTTTCCTGCTCCTCAGATGCTGCCTGACCTGCTGTGCTTTTCCAGCACCACTCTGATCTAAACTCTGGTTTCCAGCACCTACAGTCCTCACTTTTGCTTCGTGGCAATTACAGTTGAATTGGCACGCTGGTCATTTTTAAAAACTTTACTACTGTGCTCCTCATTTCCAGCTGGGAATTCAATCCTGGCTCGTTCATACATGTGGAGCATGGGTGAAATCAGCATATTTCTTTGTTGTGAAGGGCTTTTGCCCGAAACGTTGATTTTGCTGCTCCTCGGATGCTGCCTGAACTGCTGTGCTCTTCCAGTGCCACTAATCCAAAACCTCAGTCACCTGCCCTGCCTTATTTCCTAAGAGTAGGTTAAGTGTTGCACCTTCTCTATTAGGTACATCCACATATTGGCTCAGAAAATTTTATTGCACGCCTTTTACAAATTCTGCTCCAACTAAACCCTTAACACTATGACATTCCCAGTCTATGTTTTGGAAAGTTAAATTGCCCTACCATAACCAACCTATTATTCTTACAGATAACTGAAATCTCTTTCCAAATTTGTTTCTCAATTTCCCGTTGACTGTTACGGGGTCTATAATACAATCCCAATAAGGTGAACATCCCTTCCTTATTTCTCAGTTTCACCCAAATAATTTCCCTGGATGTATGTTCAGGAATATCCTCCCTAAGTACAGCTGTAATGCTATCCCTTATCAAAAAAGCCACTCCCCCCTCCTCTCTTGCCTCCCTTTCTATGCTTCCTATAGCATTAGTATCCTAAAATATTAAACTGCCAGTCCTGTCCATTCCTGTAATTGCTATGATATCCCAGTCCCATGTTCCTAATCATGTCCTGTGTTCACCTGCCTTCCCTGTTAGGCCTGTTGCATTGAAATAATTGCAGTTTAAGTTATCAGACCTACCTTGTTCTCTGCTTTGTTCCTGTCTGCTCTGACTGTTTGACTCACTTCTTTTCTCAACTGTACCAGTCTCAGATTGATCTCTTTCCTCACTATCTCCCTGGGTCCCACGTCCTCCCCACCTTACTACTTTAAATCCTCCTGAGGAGCTCTAGCAAATTTCCCTGCCAGTATATTAGTCCCCTTCCAATTTAGGTGCAATCCGTCCTTCTTGTATAGGTCGCTTCTACCTAAGAAGAGATTCCAATGATCCAAAAATGTGAATCCTTCTCCCATACACCAGCTCCTCAGCCATGCATTCATCTGCTCTATCCTCCTATTCCTACCCTCACTAGCTTGTTAGCACCGGGAGTAATCCAGATATTACTACCCTCGAGGACCTTTTTAAATTCCTGCCTAGCTTTCTATATTCTCCCTTCAGAATCTCATCCTTTTCCCTTCCTATGTCGTTGGCACCAATGTGTACAATGACCTTCTCCTGGTCCCTCTCCCCCTCGAGAACATTCTGCACCCTCTCTGAGACATCCTGGATCCTAGCACCAGGGAGGCAGCACACTATTCTGATTTTTTGCTGCTGGCCACAGCAACATCTGTCTGTGCCTCTAACTAGAGAGTCCCCTAACACAATCGATCGCTTGGAATCTGACGTACCCTTCATTGCATTACAGCCGGTCTTGCTACCAGAAACATGGATGTTTGTGATACATTCGCCTGAGAATCCATCACCCACTGCATCTTCCAAAACAGCATACTAGTTTGAAGTGGTGATAGCCACAGAAGACTCCTGTACTATCTGCCTACCTCTCCTACTTTGCTTAGAATTCACCCATCTACCTGATTGTATCTGTGGCTTTTCTCCCTTCTTATAAATGCTATCCATCACACCCTCTAGCTCTTGCAAATTCCTTATTGCCTCTAACTGTCGCTCCAACCGATCCATTTGAATTGACAGGATTCGCAACTAACGGCATTTATTGCAGATATAATCCTCAGTAACCCGTAAACTCTCTGAACTCCCACATCTGACAAGAAGAGCATATCACTGTACTAAAGGCCATTTTGCTCCTTCTAATCTACAGACCCAGAAAATGGCACCGTCTTATTGTTCTACAAAACACTGTTCCAGGCTAACTTAATACTTATGGCTTACATTTTAAAAATTTAATCAAGTGACGGATCCCAATAAGAACATATAATCAAGAAAGAACCCAATCTACTCACTATTGTAGATTTACAGCAAGGCTGTACTTAGAGCTATTCACTTATCTGTTTCTGTGCTGTGACCGCTCCCAAGCAGGTTCCTCCAAGATCAGTTGTGAATTTTGCCATTTGTGAATTTTTCCTCGACATGCTCCGATGTCCAACGATACATGAATTCAAACAGCAAAGGCAGTAACAGCACAGATTCACTGCTGTGACAGTCAGCAGTGTAGGTTTCTTTCTCTCCCTCCCTTACAGACCATATGCTTGCTGCTTTTGTCTTTCTCCCTTTTAAAAGTGATGTTTTGACATATTTT
Organism: Chiloscyllium punctatum; assembly: GCF_047496795.1. NCBI lineage: Eukaryota > Metazoa > Chordata > Chondrichthyes > Orectolobiformes > Hemiscylliidae > Chiloscyllium > Chiloscyllium punctatum. The sequence goes on from NC_092748.1 coordinate 77,151,802, forward strand.
CTTGCAAGTTCCAAAACAATTGCAACAACATATAAAACAGTAACTGCTTCTCCTGGAATTCAAGGAAATCACCTCCAACACCTAAAATACCTCAAAAAATGAGCTGCTGTTACAGCTACAAATTTTTCCTGTCCTCCATCTTGGATTACCCAGAATCCTCTATCTAGACAGTATGTTTCTGAAAAGGGGTAGTTGCTGTTAGTTGGAGAACTGTTTGATGTTCTGTACCTATTAAGGTCCCGCAAGTTGGTTGGTAAAGGCTTATTAGTATTATAGTCTTTCATGGAGATGTAATAGTAGAATGGTATTGTTCTGAATATGTTACACTTATTCAGAGGTAGCTTTTGATGTAAATAGGCCTAAGCACTACTAATAGCAAGGGCTGAGAAGGATTGAAGGCATGAAAAAGCAGTATAGTCATTTCTGTTATGATGCAGTAGTTCCATTCTCGCGCAACTCCATATTATAAGAAAATCGTGTAATAGTAACACCACTTAAACCAATGGGACCAGACTTGCATTATAACCAATACATGCTTTAAAAGTTTGCACTATAGAAACAATGTCCCCAATTCATCAATCGTGTTATAACAGATGAGCATTAATAAAATGTGTGTTATAGCAGAAAGACATGAAATGAGTTGAAATAGTTGTTTTCATCTGGTTTATCTTGTAATAGTAAAATATACTATGGAACCCCGGTTTTATGGATGAATGAATGAAACTGTGTAATAGTAGGGAGTTATGAATGAATGAAATGGGAATGCAGTATTATTAAATATAGGGTACTTGTGAGTGGGTTAGTAAAGTAACCTCAAATACAATATCTCATGTTAGTAAGACATGACCTGTCCCGCACTAAGCCATGCTAACTGCTCCTAATTATGCCATGCTTTTCCAAATCTGCATAAATCCTTTCCCTAAGAACTCTCTCCAATAACTTCCTAATCATTGGTATGAGACCAAGCGGTCTATAGTTTCCTGGATTATTCTTATTTCCTTTCTTGAACAGGGGAACAACATTAGCTACTCGCCAGTCCTCCGGAACCTCTCCAGTGGCTAGCGAGGATACAAAAATCTTGGACAAGACCCCAGCAATCTCCTCTCTCACCTCTTTCAATAACCTGGGGTAGATACCATTGGTCCCTGGGGACTTATCCACCTTAATGCTCTTCAAGAGACCCAACTCTTTCTTGATCTCATGATGATGTTGCTCATGTTTTATATTTTTACAAAAAGTGAAAGGATGCTACAGTGATAATGTCACAGGACTAGCAATTCAGAACCCATACCAATGTTCTGGGGACATGGGTTCATATTACATCATATCAGATGGTGAAGTCAATAAAATTAGCTGGCCTAATGGTGATGATGTAACCACATCAATTGTCATTTTGAAAAAATCTGATTCACTAATCCTCTTCAGGGAAGGAAATCGGCTATTAGTACGTGGTCTGGCTTCCATGTGATTCATAAGAATAAAAGATATAGGAGAAAGTAAGGACTTCAGATTCTGGAAGTCAGAGTTGATAAAATGTAGAGCTGGAAAAGCACAGCCGGTCACATAGCATCAGAGGAACAGGAAAGTCAACAATTCAGGTCAGGACCCTTCATCAGGACTGATTGGCTGTGCTTTTCCAGCTCCACATTTTATCAAAAAGATAGCGGAGCAGAATTTTGCCATTCAGCCTATCAAGTCTGCTTCACCATTCAATCATGGCTGATATGTTTCTCAGTCCCATTCTCCTACCTTCTCTCTAACCCTTGATCCCCTTACCAGTCAAAAACTTCTGTCTTAAATACACTTGTCACGTGGCCTCCAAAGCCATCTGCAACAATGAGTTCCACAGACTCACCTCCCTCTGGCTGAAGAAATTCTTCCACGCCTCAGTTCTAAAGGGTCCCTCTGAGGCTGTGCCCTCATTTTCATGTCTCTCCAACTAATAGAAACATCTTATCCACATCTATACTTTCCAGACCATCCATCCTCCTAAACTGCATTGACTACAGACCCAGAGGCCTCAACCGCTCCTCATTTGACAAGCCATTCATTCCCAGATCATTCTTGTAAACCTCCTCTGGACACCCTAAAAGGCGAGTCTAGCCTATCTTAGGTATGAGGCCCAAAACTGCTCACAATGTTCCAAATGTGGTCTGACTAGAGCCTCAGACTGATGAGATTAGATATTTTTGCACCTATAATCCAGCCCTCTTAAAACTGATGATAACATTACATTTGCTTTCCTAACAACCAATTGAAACTGCATGATAGCCTTAAGAGAATTCTGAACTAATACTTCAAAATCACTTTGTGGCTAAATTTGTTTAGAAAATAAACTTGCCTCTATTCTTACTACCAGAGTGCATAATTTCACATTTTTCCACATTGTGTTCCATGTGTCACTTCTTTTCCCTCTCTACTTCGTCAGCACTATTAGTCCGTCCACCTATCTTTGTGACTTCAGCAAATGTAGCAACAATACCCTCAGCTTGATCGTCCAGATCATTATTGCATGGTGTGAATAGTTGTGGTCCCAGCACGGACCGTTGTGGAACCCCACCTATCGCAGGCTACTATCCTGAAAAATACCCCTTTACCCTTACTCTCTGTCTTCTGCCCATCAGCCAATTGTAAATCTGTACACAACCCCTAACACCATTGGCTGTCCTTTGTCTAAATTGCTTTTTACAACCTCAAAGAATTCTAACAGGTTTGTCAGGTATGAGTATCATTTCCGAGTACTCTGCAATCACAGCCTTAATAATGTACTGTAAAATCTTACAATGACTGGGGTCAGGCTAGTTGGCCTATAGTTTCCTGTTTCCTGCCATCCTCCCTTCTTAAACAGAGGTGTTACATTAAACCTTTTCCATTCCTCTGGCACGCTTCCTGACTCCAGTGATAGAAAGATCATCACCAATGCCTCCACAGTCGCCTCAGTTATCGCCTTCGGTAACCCTGGGTTGTAGTCCATCTGATCAAGGTGATATATCCAACACATGAAAGAAGTGAAACTATCATGGTATTCAAACAGATGAAAGACTCAACAGACAATCAAGGTATTTTTCAACGTATAATTTCAGTTACATCACACTGTAAATTTTTGCGATAAATTCTGTGTTTTAGGATTGAGTCCTCCACGATCACCTGATTCCAAAAGCTAGTGTGCTTCCAATTAAACCTATTGGACTATAACCTGGTGTTGTGTGATTTTTAACTTTGTACACTCCAGTCCAACACCAGCATCGTCTTCTTTGCCAGATGGGCGGCACGGTGGCACAGTGGTTAGCACTGCTGCCTCACAGCACTAGAGAACTGGGTTCAATTCCAGCCTTGGGCAACTGTGCGTGTGGAGTTTGCATATTCTCCCCGTGTCTGCATGGGTTTCCTCCGGGTGCTCCGGTTTCCTCCCACAGTCCAAAGATGTGCAGGTCAGGTGAATTGGCCATGCTAAATTGCCCATTGTGTTAGGTGTAAGGGAATGGGTCTGGGTGGGGTTGGTCTTCAGAGGGTTGGTGTGGACTTGTTGGGCTGAAGGGCCTATTTCCACACTAAGTAATCTAATCTCCAAATCATATCCAACTTTAGACCTTGCAGCTTCTCCTTAGTGATGGCTACTCTACTGAGGAAGTTAAAATGCCACAGAGGGGTCAGTTCCATGTTTTGCTTCTCTTTCAGGACACATTGGGGACTAAAATGTTAAACATCCCCTGCCAAAGGTCTTACTGCAGTATCAACTAAAGACCTGTACTCTTACAATCCAGACAGAACATTTCAGTAGACTGTATCTTAGAAATAGAGCCGAGTCGAGCCACACATGTGGATTCCCCCTTTAGCCCCAGACAGAGGAATTTGCCTTTCCAGACAAGACTGATAGCCCTGGCCACAACCCTGTTAAAATGCCTCCCGCTCCCATTGTCTCACTTCTCCTCCATATCAGCATAGGTAAGTGAATCCCCCGTTTACTGAAGGCAGAACCCTTCTGCCTTAATCTCTTTCCATCAAAACGTAATCATGAACAATACGATAATCAGTTTCTGTAATCCATTCACACATTATCTCAGGACATCGACATTCATCAAGCTTTGTAAATTCATAATTACCTACTTTAAACTATGTCATGACAATCACCCATATGACTGATATACCTTCGTTTAATTCCTATAAAATATACTGTTTCTGTGTGTAAGGCAGAGATTCATAAAGAAGAGTCACTAAAAGTAGACACTCGGCTACTTTAGAGACGCTTTGAATCTCTTGCCGGTTGTCCGATCATAAAGCTACTGTTGTTGTACACAAAACTTGTGTCATCCAGATTTCTGGAACAGAATAGACATCAGCATTTAGTGTTGTGACACAGATCTCAACATAAGGAATGTTTCACTGAGCTGAGTAAGTGACACAAAAGTCTGAATTGAACAGAACAGAGTGGTAAGGGCACTCCAGGATATTTTACCCCAGACTGCTCCTTGTGTTCAGCCAGACAATCTATCCCTCACCCAGTGGAACTGGTACCTTGAAGAGGTTGAACGAACAACCTGGACCCAGCTTATACGGTGGGAAAGATTTGTCAGATTGCTCTGAATTGTTGCGGGTAACATTGGCTACTCTGTATTGTTCCTGTAGGAAAAAGGTTAGGACTGGGGACTCAGGTCAGGGAAGTGTTCATTACTACCTGACTGATTTGGTTTAGGGAGCTGTCTCTTTCGGATATGGCTGGTGGAAATTAATATATAGTAAGGAAAGAGGGCAGACTTAGAAAATGTCTTACCTCGCTGTATTGATCTAGCCGGTGGAAACTGTTGACAGCAGAGCAACGACTCATAAGGTAAAATGGGACAGTCCCTCTATGTAGTTGGGAAGCGAAACAATCTGTGGGAAAATACCTGATCAGGAAAATGGTTATAAGGGTTCTGGCCCCTCTGCGAGATTGGTCATTTTACTAAATTTTTACATACAAATTAAAGTATATCCAATTTGAATTTTTGAGTGATTGTGATGGTTTGTGTGGTGGAAGCTTTCAGTTGAATGTTGAATTGATTCCAAAACTATGACTTAGCACTTTTAATTGCGATCGCATCAAAACAATTGACTAGGGTGCCAGTGTTTAGTTGTGTCTGTGTGGGTTTTGTGTTGTTGTTTGTTCTTTGTTTCTGGTTTGTTTTCTTACAGAACACTGGGCTGAAACTCTAAAATGCCAGAGAAAGGCTGCCCCTGGGAACATCCTTACTCAAAAAATCTAAACCTAACATTGAGGAAAATCACTTCAGACTTTAACATTTGTTCATTAAGTGGAGGAATTACAGTGAACTTTATACAGTTTAACTTAAAAATTGTAAAACAGAGTGTAAAGGTGGATCTGGATATACCAAAGCAACAATATTGTTTTCAGAAAATGATACTGGTTGAATTGAATCTTTGTTTCGGATCCGTTTACCTCCACTTAATTTTAAGACTGCTTCGTCTCTTTTGTCAGTATGGAGTGCCATTCATAGCTTTATTCAATGTCAATGTCCCTTCCTCATTGAGAACTGAAGGGTCAGTTCAACATTATCTTGCAAAAAAAACATGTAACAAAGGTTAAGATACTGTTTATTTGTGCAGATGAGGCATCTTGACAAGACTTTTATTAATGCTTCTGCAGTCATTTTACAGCCTAGGACATTATAAGTGAGCAATAACTGATCAGAACTGCTTGAAAAAACAACAAGTTGGGGATTTAAATTGAAAGACTAGAACCAGCTAATTGTAATGGAGTTCAGAGTTGGAAACTGTGCACATTCTACATTTTATTTTGTAAATATATTTATAAGCAATTCTTTTAACTTTACAAACATATAAAATTATTGAAAAAAACAATCAATCACAAATATCAGGATAATAAAAAGAAAAAAAACTACAATACAACTATTATCTACTAACTACTAACCTACTCTATAAAACAAACCAAACCCTAACACCGTGCAAAACAACACCAAAAAAAAGAAAGAAAAGCAAAAAAACCCACAAAATACAGAACAGCCATGCTCGGCGCAAGGCTCCCAAACAAAGGAATGGGAGCATTGCATACATACCCGTATTAACTCAGGAGACCCCCTCCAGGGCCCAGGGCTTGACAAATCGAATCATCCTGTTTAAACAAACGCCCTAGTTAAGATAACTGATAAATTTATAACCAAATAACCCAAGTAGGGCTGCCATGTCTTATAAAAATTGTCTGTTGCGCGATGCACCATGTTTGTGAAAAAGTCCAAGGGAATGTGCTCCATAATTAATTTCTGCCATCCCAGCAAGTCCGGTGGGTTCTCAGACATCCAATTCAAAAGAATATTCTTCCGTGCACAGTATGCAATAATATTAAATAGTTTCTTCCCATGCCCGTCTAAAGACGGTAAATTCGGTAGACCTAAGAGGAGAGATATCAGGTCTACTTTGACTTCAGTCCTCAATACCCTCCCTATCTCTCCTGAGACAGCAGTCCAATAAACACGAAGCCTGTGGCATATCCAGAAGCAATGGGTAAGAGTACCTATACTTATTTTACATTTGGGGCACACTGAAGATGCCCCTTTTTTAAACTTCGCCAGACGGTCTGGTGCCAGATGAGCCCTGTACAGAACTTTTAACTGCGTAGCACATGTTCTGTTACAGATTGAGATCTTTTGAGTATTCTCCCATATGTTCTCCGATGTTTCAGAAAAGATCTCCACTCCCAGCTTTTGCTCCCAGACCTCACATTACGGGTTAATATCCTGCCAGGCCCTGCAACCCAGCAGGCGATAAAGGGCATTAACCGAAAGGGTGCTTGTGAAGCGTAGCACCAACCTCTCTGTATCAGGCTTATAGGGAGAAGCGTGGTCTTCTTCTGGATGAAATCCCTAACCTGAAAAAAATAGAGAAGGTCTCTGCTGGGCAACCCGTATTTGCGGCTCAGTTGCTCAAAAGACATCATAACCTCCCCCTCAAACTAGAAACTCCTCTCGCTTCCCAAAGTATGAACCCTGAGTCCATCATCCCTGGTCGGAACCCTGGCATGCCACTCTGATGCATTGCACTCCATGCCTTGACTGTACTAATGACAATGACAAAAGGGTTCCGGCAGTGGTCCATAACTGTCCTCATCTTATCCATGAACAATAGGTTAATAAGAGGGCACTTTGCTTGGGAGGCCTCAATATCCAGCCATATTAAGTTTGGATTGTTACCTGCCCAGTCACAGACAAAGGACAGCAGGGAACTCAATTGATACCTTCTAATGTCTGGGAAATCAACTCCTCCCCCTCCTTGAGGCAACTGCAACTTAGAAAGTTTGATGAGGGGCCGCTCATGATGCCAGACAAAGGAACCAAACCACCCCATAAGCTTCCACAGCGTTGACCTGGGAAACATTATAGGGAACATATGCATGGGATAAAGCAAACAAGGAAGAATATTCATCTTAATGAGAGATATTCAGCCCAGCCATGAAATTGGAAGAGTCTCCCATCTCTGGAGATCTCGCCTAATATTGTTGAGCAAATGAGCAAAGTTAGTCCGAAATAACAGATCAAACTTGGAGGTAATAAAAATGCCTAGGTACCGGAACCCTGCCCGTGACCACTTAAAAGGGAACTTAGGGCCACCTTCAACTTCTGGCACATCCTTAAGGTTCCCCAAAGGCATAGCCTCCGACTTTGCAAAGTTAATCTTATATTCTGAAATAGCCCCAAATGAATTAATACATTGTATCAAATGGGGTACGGAGGTGCTCGGGTTCGATAAAAACAGAAGGACAAAATATAATCTTGTGCGCTCTCGATCCCACTTCCAGAGTGGTTATTAGATTAGATTACTTTAGATTTGATTAGTTTACTTACAGTGTGGAAACAGGCCAAGTGGACGTTCTGACGAATAGCCTCTGCCAGTGGCTCTATCACCAATGTAAACAACAACGGTGAGAGGGGGCAGCCTTGCCAACTACCCCTACCAATTGTAAAATTCCCAGACTTCACCCTTTTTGTGACGACCATGGCCAGAGGGTGGTGATATAAAACCTCCACCCACCTAGCAAAGACTCCACTCAACCCGAACTGTTCTAAGACATAAAAATGGCCATTCCACCCGGTCAAATGCTTTCTCTGCATCTAAGGAATCACCAACCCCTGAATTGATCGTTGCTGATAAACTTGGACCACATTCAGCAACCTTCTAATATTATTAGAGGACCTACGGGCCCTTATAAAGCCTGTCTGGTCCTCTTTAATAATATGGGGCAACACCCTTTCTAATCTCAGCGCCAGGACCTTGGACAGAATCTTGAAGTCTGAATTTAATAGAGAGATGGGCCTGTAAGAGGCATAATCCTCAGGAACCTTCCCCTTCTTAAGAATTAAGGAAATGTTAGCTTCTCTCAAAGATGGTGGTAGGCATTCATGCATATAGGAGTGACTGTACATCTCCAACATCGGCCCTGACAGAATCTCTATAAATTCCTTATAAAACTCACCCGGGAGACCATCAGGGCCAGGCGCTTTCCCACTCTGAAGTTGCCTAGCTGCCTCCTGTATTTCCTGAACTGTCAAGGAAGCATTAAGGAGAGAGGCCTGTTCCAAGGTTACCCCTGGGAGGTCCAGGTTCTTAAAAAAGGTCTCCATTTTAGCAATTCTGTCTTGGCAACCATCAGACCAATACAATTCAGAGTAAAAGCTCCAAAAAGTCTCAATAATCTTTTTAGCATCGTATGTAAGGACCCTGGCGCTGTCTCTGATTATAGTAATGGATTGGGGAGCACGCTTTTTCCTAGTCAGGTATGCTAAATACTTCCCTGTCCTATCCCCATATTCAAACAGCCTCTGTCTAGCAAAAGCAAGTTCTTTCTTTGCGTTTTGTGTCAGTATTGAAATCAAGGCAGCCCAAAGGGCTGTGATCCGCTGTAGCTTAGTCACCGTAGGCTGCGCAAAATGTGCTGCTTCTGTGGCTTTCAACTGCATTTCAAGTAGATGCTGCTGTTCCTCCTTCTGTCGTTTCCAGTTAGCCGAATAGGAAATGGCTAATCCCCTAGCAAAGGCCTTAACAGTCTCCCATAGCATGGATGGACTACTAGCCATGCCTGAGTTGATAGTCAAGAATTCCTGAAACTCCTTCCAAAAGTATTCCACAAATTTGGAATCCTTAAGGAGAAAGGGGTCCAAATGCCAGTGCCGCAAGCCTAGCCCTTCAGTCTTGGCCTTAACCTCCAAATATACTGCCGCATGATCAGAGATAGCTATATTCCCAATTTTACAACCCATAATCGGTTCCAGAAGGGCCGAGGGAGCCAGAAAGAGGTCAATCCTTGTGTGACATTTATGTGGGTTTGAAAAAAAAGGTGAAGTCCCTGCTGGTAGGGTGAAGACATCTCCAAATATCCACCAGCCCCAGCTCCTCGCATAAGTCAATGAACTGCTTGGCCTGCGAAGAAATAGTTGGGGGCCCAATAAGCGTCCTATCCACTGTTGGATCCAAAAGACAATTGAAATCCTCCCCATAATAATGTGCCGTGTTCCAAAAGCACTCAGCTCAGAAAAGGCACTAGTCAAAAATTTGAGGGAAGGCGCCGGAGGACAGTAGATGTTTAAAAAGCCATATTCCTCCCCATGTATCAGGGCTTTAAATATCATAAACCGTCCCTGCTCATCTTTCACCTGCTCTAATAATGTGAACGGAAGACTTTTCTGGATAAGTACAGCCACTCCCCTACTTTTAGTAGTAAAGGATGAAAAGAATACCCGGTCATAACCCCCCGTTGTAATTTCAGGTATTCCCTATCATCAAGATGGGTTTTCTGCAACAAAGCGATATCTTAAGGCTAGAAAGCACTTTTTTTCCTTTTAATAGGCGAATGACTTCCCGTAATGTTCCAGGTGCATCATTTAATGAGACAATTAGCCATATCCCCTTTCAGACACCCTTGAACCCTTCGGAGGGAGAACCTTGCTTACAAAGCACCAAGCATAAGTAAATAAAGATTCGAAGAATCAAAAAACTATATATACAAAAACTACTCTGTCATAACTATAAATAATTATTACTACCAAAAAACTATAAAGAAAACCAACTATAGAACCTTGAATGGAAGACTCTTCCCCCTTCCATAGGGGGCACTCACCCTACCCATCCCTTCCTTCACTGCTCCTTCAAACCTGGACTATGCCCCAGCCTGAGGCCAGAATAAAAAAAAGGAGATGATCCTTAAATCAAAAGACAAAGTCAGGATGAGCAGTCCACCCATCCCTGGCTTCATGACACCCCTACTTATGACTAAAAGAGAAGCAGAACAAACAAAAAAAAGGGAGAGAGACAACAAAGAACATCCAAAAAATTTCCCATCAGAAAATCCAGTTATTAAAAAAAGGAACAACTTATTCCAAAGTCTTTTCCCCCCTTTCCAAAAAGGAAATTATTAGGGAGAAAGAAAGAAATTTAAAAAAGGGAAAACATGGAGAAAAATAAAAAAGAGAACAAACATTAACCATATTCTTCAGACCAATCCATCTATTTTAAACTGTCCACAAAATTTTTAAGCCTTATCTGCTGAGTCAAATGTATAAACTGAGTCCTTGTGGCTGAAACGAAGCACTGCGGGGTGTCTCATGGAGTACTGGATGCCCAGGTTCCTCAGTCTCTTTTTAACTACATCAAAGAACTTCCTCTTTCAGATTACAGCTGCTGAAAAATCCTGGAAAAACATGATTTTTGACCCCTTGTACAGCAGCACCTGCAGATCTTTTCCCAGGAAGTGGGAAGCTTCTATAACTTTTTGCTTGTCCTTATATGAGTGGAGGTGCACTAGGACTGGGCGGGGATGCTGCACCGGCCCTGACCTGTGCACTGTAACCCGGTACACCCTTTCAATCTGCAGCCTGCTGGACTCAATGTGAAGGCCCAAAAACTTCGGCAGCCAGCTTTCAAAGAGGCTGACTGGCTGCTCACCTTCCTCACCTTCAGGGAGCCCGACAATTTGGAGATTTAACCACCGACCTCGATTTCTGAGGTCGTCGATATGGTTTCGCAAGGCCTGTACCTCTCGCTCCAGCACCTGGATCCGACTGGATGAGGACTCAATCGCAGCTTCCGAGGCCTTAGTCCGACCCTCCACCTCCTCCAGCCTCTCCCCGAGGCCCTGGATCTCCTGCTTGTGCTTCTGTAGCATGGATGCAATAGGTTGCACCTGTGCACGAATCTCCCCACGGATTTCCTCAAACGCAGCCACAACTTTCAAGGTAAGTCTTTCCATTGCCGCAGCCAATTCCTGTGAGTCTGTCAGGTCCCCAGGGGGTTCAGGAGAGGCTGCTGCTGCTGCAGTCTCTGGTGTAGTAGGTGCTGCAGGGGAGTGTCCTCCCTGCTGCTGTTTGCTTGCTCCTTTTCCCTTTGGCATCCTTCCCACTCCCAAATATTAACAAATATGTGTTCTGTAAGGTTTTAAACTAATATTTCCACCACATAAGTTGGCCAGGGATGGCAAAAACACTGGTATACCTTGGCTGTTAGGCAAAGCTGTCCATAGCAGTCCTACAGAATTGCCACCATCTTGTCAAGTCTCACACATTCTACATTTTAGCACTGGACTTTGATTAAATGAATTTCCAGTTTATATTGAAGACTCTTAACAAAACTCCTATTCAATAGGGAAAAACTTGTGATTTGGTCAGCTGAATGGTGTGAGAAACAAAGCTCACTCACTTCAATAATTGCAGTCCGAGACAAAATCTGAATCAGCAGTGTCCTTTATTTTACACTTGCAAGAGGGTGAGATGTCCAGTGCCTATAAGGCAGAGGACATACACACACCAAATTCAATTCATACACAATATTTATATAATTTGGTTTCTTTTGTTTTACATTGCTCCTCCCCTGCTTACATCTCCACTTCTCTAAGACCAGCCCCCATTACCCCTGTTTATCTCTTGCCTTATCCGGCCTTGTCTGTGACAAAATGCTTATTTCTGGCCTCACAAGGCTGTTTGACCTCATCCCGCTGTAGGTCATTGTTAGGCATATTCTTTCTTCATCATTATCTACCCCCTTCATCTGTGCCTTTCCCAAGGCCGTTCTGATCCCTATGACCCTTTTAATTGGGGTTTGTTCCTCTGTCTCTGTAAAAGTGGGAAACAGATGTTTATACCTACTGTTTGTACAGGCGTATCTAGCTTAACTTCATCCCCTCACAACATCTTATCTATTTGCCCGTAATATCTACCATTGTTTTGTAGTCACATTTCATTCTGGCATACAATTTTAGCTAATACAAAAACAATTATATATTTCCTCCACATCGTTTTCATTCTTGTTGACTCAGCTCTTGGCCAAAACAATTACACACTGGTGTGAGTTCATTTACTTTGTAAAATGGAATTGCAGAAGTAACATTACTTCTCCCACATCCCACAATGTATGTCATTGAACAATTCTGCTACAATTTCATATGTACAACACTAAACAGATTTGAATCATTTCTGTGACTTTGAAATCTGTTTGTTCATTCTTATTACTTCACAGTGCGATGTCTAGTCACTTGTTCAGTTTCCATCTCTCATTAAAAATGCTTATTTCTCAATATTTTAAAACAATTTGTACTATCCTGAACTGCATTATCACAGTTTGTTAATTAATTAAATGGCAAGGCTTTATACCTTTCCACATTGACAGTGATCTGTGTCATTGCCTCATGGTTACTTTAAAGCATGGCTGCATTGATTAATGTTCAGTTGGTGACAGAAGTTATGGCAAAATGAGGAAACATTTCGGTAGCATAGCAAGTGAGGAATTGTTAAAGGCAAGTGAGACCTTATTGTTCCTTATGCAAAGCACTGGCACTGAAACAAGAAGTTAAATAACCTTCTTTGCGGGAGGCACCTTTATTTTTACTCCATAAGTTGCCTAGGAGTAGGACAAATCTAATAGATGGGATTGTTTACACTACTACTTCTGGACAGTAGGCAGTACTAGAGGCAATACTTCTCTTAGCTGTTGAAATTGGGTGTATTAATGACGTTAAAGAAAGAAGGGAGTAGGAGAAACAGCATAAAGAAGCTAAAGCTGAATAAGATAAACAAGAGGGCTAAAGCAGCAAAGCTGGAGAGAGAACCTAAGCACTTCTTGGGATCCCAAGCTCAGGTGTGGCATACCAACCCTGTTTGAGGAGGAAAAGAATGATACTGAAGTAGAGGGGGAAACGGGGATGTTACCCTGGTGCACCGGTGCCTCCCGTTGAGCCACCTATGACTCCGTCCCCGCTGCTATACCTGAGTCTGTGTATAGCTGATAGGGTTAAGGTGTGCTCTAGGAAACCAGTGGCACCCTGTTACCGTTGCACTGAAGTTCACCATTGTAATGGAAAATTAACATTTATTGTGAAATCTATAAAAGCATAGGGAAACAAAGAAGTAAGGGCCTGACTTTGCAGAAGGCAAGTATTGCAGACAGACAGAAAAAATGTAAAGGCAAACCAACCTAACAGCAGAATTACAAGGCCAGTTAAACTACCATATCAACAGTCAAGGAATGAGAAAAACAACTCCATATATGGAAAGGAACTTAAATGTCCCTGGCCCCTGACCTTGAGGTGTTGATAAGAAGAAGTGAATTATAGAATAAAGGGAAAATGTGAACGCTATCAGATGCCTCTTACATGAGGTGTCTTGCCAATGTATTGGGTCCCTTTGCAGAGATCTAAAATAAACATTTTCTTTGCTCTTGCTAGCATTTGAGTCGATCAATTTAATTTCCACGACACCATCTCCATGTCACCCCTCCAAAACTATGCTCCCCATAAGACAGCTACTAAACCCCAAGGCAGATGAAGAAGATGAGCCACCAATTATTGGGGTCTTTGTCGACTGGAAATCCCAAGAGATTATCATGCTAATGAATCAGGCTCTGGATTGCCAAAGATAAACTTGCCCAATTTGCCCATTATGTCTGGCCCACAACTCAAATGGATAATGCAACACCATGGGATCTCTTTGCCCTCTGTTGCATGATCTTGTCACCAGAACAAGTTACTAAGTGGCAGGAACAAATGAGCGAGCGTGACAGAAAGGGACCAGTCCACACTTATGATGATTTAAGTGACAGATTCAAAGAGAACATCTCGAGTATCACGAGCATGCTACACACATAGAACATGGATTGGTCTGAGAGCAGTAGGTCATAGATGAGGAGAAGGCCAGAACGACCCCAAGTTATGCTTTAAAGGTCATACAAAAACTGAGTTTGTTCGGCTGTCCCACGATCACAATGCACCTTCAGCCAGTACTGAGGAATTTCATTGGGACCAGGATACCACAGACCTGCCACTTGAACATGCAAACTTCACTTTTTATGTGGGTGGCATCTCCTTTATTTCAGCCACAGATAGCGATGCTGCAGATACGCGATTGCTACAGATTCTGAAGTGGATGAACGTGCAGGCCTCGAGACTCCACTGTCAGCACAGAAGGCTGAATTGTTTGCCCTCATTCGGGCTTGCATCCTAGCGGAAGGGAGTTCAGCCAATATTTATATGGACTCTCGCTATGCTATCTGTGTTGCCCATGACCATGGCGCCTTACAGGCACTTAGGGGATTTTTAACCTCAATGGGGCAACCCATTAGTAACGCTGTTTTTGTGCATAGCCTTTTGCAGGCCTCGCAGTTACTGTCCAGCCTAGTGGTGATCAAATGTTTAGCTCACAATGGTGCCGCTGACAGAATCTCCAAAGGCAACATACAAATAGATACCGCCGCCAAGCAGGCAGCCTTAGACCCTACTTTCCTGGATCTGTTGGGTTCACAGCAACACCTCATTACAAAAAGTATGAAGATGGGTATGCCAGACCTGGGTGAGATACATCACTGACAGGGAGACACCCCTGCAGAGGAACACAGACTGTGGGTCACAGGTGGGGTGCACCCTTGATGGTCATACCAAACTGTGGGACAGATCTGTGTTCCTTCTTTGATTTTACCAACCTTGGTGGATTATGTACATAACTGTACATACCGAGGCAAGGAAGAAATGGTCAGCATGTTGCTACAAACCTGGTGGCACTCTGATTCCCAAAACATTGGTTGAGAAATGAGCCAAAGCATGCTTCATCCGCAAAAAGGCAAATGCTGGAAAGGGGATGCCTTGCAGTTCCGTGACTACCCCCTTGCCTGGTGGGCCTTTTCATTGTTTACAATTAGATTTTATAGAACTACCCAGAGTACAATGTTATAAGTATGGCTTGGTAATAGTACATGACTTCAACAGATGGATTGATGCAATCCCAACGACGGACAACATGGCTGCACCAATAGTGAAAATACTGCTGAGGGAAATAATTCCCCGAAATGGACTCCGGAGACTATTAGCTCAGATAATGGGCCACACTTCATGGCCAAAATTAACCAAGTTATTTGCGGGAAACTAGCGACAGAACAATTCCACTGTACCCACCACTCAAATGCAGCTGGAGTGGTGGAGCAGGCAAATGGCACCCTAAAAAAATAAGCTGGCGAAGCTAAAAGAGGAAACAGGCCTAAGTTGGTTGAAGATCCTTCCCCCAGCCCTATTCCACATGAGGGTTACTCCTTCTAGCAAGACCTGCCTGTCTCCTGCTGAGGTAGTTTACGGGAAGCCCATGAGGACCTCATGGGTACGTGGGATAGTCCGACCCACCCCTCCCCAAGAGACTAGATATGAACACCCTGGGAGAAGAGGTGGGGGTGTATCTACGGGGGCTAACCAAAACTGTCCAAAGTTTGCATTCGCAGGTACGTCAGGTTTACAGAGAAAGCGACAATCTGCCTGAAGGAGACTACCCCGCTGCTGAACCGGGTGACTTTGTCATGATAAAAAACTGGGAATGAAAGAAACTGGGACCCAAGATGGAAAGGACCTTTCCAGGTGCTACTAACCGCTCCCATGGCTGTGAAAGTACAAGGCCATCCCTGGTGGATATATAGAACCGACTGCAAAAGAGACAGCTTGGAAGCAGACAACAACTAAGGACAAGGACGTTTTCCATACTTGTGACCTTGGTGACTTTGGGACAGGGGGCCTTGAGAATAGATGGATCCTAAATTGACCACCCACAGCATCAAACGTTTTGCACTGAGCCTATCAGACAGCTTGGGTAACGGGGAGAGACACTCACTGCTGGGTATGTGCCCACGTGCCACCCCACTCGGTGGGAGGAATCCTTTTGTAGCCCGTACCTTTTCGATGGCATGAATTGACCGAATGGGTACTGCGTCGAAGCCCCTCCGGTGACCTTGCTAACACTGATGATGCACAAGAGTGGCGGTGGTGGGGTATAACCTGACCTTAATTACAACCAATCACCTAGGCCCCTATCCCTTGTAGTTCTCAACAATACCATCGACTACACCATTTGTTTCAGGTGGGAGGGGAAGCCACCAAAGGCAGTTATGTGTGAATGAGTGAATGCTCCTCTACCATCCCCTGGGTTGAACCTGTTCGGAACTTAACAGAACACGGGTACTTTATATTTGGTTGGTCCACAGACCCAACAGAACCTCAGGCCACCTCTGGAACAAGGCAGAAGTGAGGACTGCAGATGCTGGAAATCAGAGTTTAGATTAGAGTGGTGCTGGAAAAGCACAGCAGGTCAAGCAGCATCCAAGGAGCAGGAAAATCAACATTCGGGCAAAAGCCCTTCATCAGGAATGGAGGCAGAGAGTCCGAGGAGCAGGAAAAATCGATTTTCCTGCTCCACCTCTGGAATAATTCTGTTTCCGGGGAGAGGGGGGGGTGTGGGGGGGTGTACTGCTTCCACCCTGACAGCTTACAATGGTACATATTTCATTTACGGGTTGAAAGCCTACCTCTGGTCTCCCTCAGATTGGGAGGGGTCATGCTACACAGGGTATGTTGTACCCCACATTCAGGTTTTGGGAAACCTGCCTTCATCCCGAGTTCCAGAAGGTCCCTCGTCAAGTTCCTCACCTTGGTGGGAATGTTCTCCCCACCTGACAGGAATCTATTTACACTCCCAAGAACTTAGCAAGCTCAGAACTGTATGGGAAAGGGTCGCCAATGATACTGCTCATGTCCTCACTGAAATTAACGCAAAGCTACTTGCAGTTAGAACTGTGGCCTCCAGAATCGTTTGGCACTTGACTTCCTGCTAGCTGAGGAGGGTGGTACCTCTGCTAATGTTGGGGCAGGATACTACACCTCATCCCGGACGAGTCCACTAACATTACTGACCTCTCTAAACACATCAAGCAGGAAATCCAGACTGTCCAAACCACCAACAAGGGGTTCAGCGATGGCCTGGGATGGTGATCACCAAGGGGCATTTCTGGAGGATGGGGAGGCCTGTTGGCACATATCGGAATAACAATAGTAATTGTGATCTCCTGCATTCTAGTGCTCCAGTGCTTTCGGCCACTGTTGTCTGAGTTTTTTCACAATAGGCTCTGAGGGGACCTGGTTGATCATCAAATGATCAAACGTAGGGAATGAGGAAGTTAAAATGCCACAAAGGGGTCAGTTCCATGCTTTGCTTCTCTTTCAGGACACACTGGGGACTCAAGGATTAAACATTCTACTGCCAAAGGCCTATCTGCAGTACCAACTGAAGGCCTGTACTCTTACAATCCAGACAGAACACCTCAGTAGGGGGGAGGCTGATGTATCTTAGAAATAGAGCCTAGTAGAGCCACACATGTGGATTCCCCCTTTAGCCCCAGACAGAGGAATTTGCCCTTTCCAGACAAGACTGATAGCCCTAGCCACAGCCCTATTAAAACGCCTCCCGCTCCCATTGTCTCAGTTCCCCTTCATATTAGCATAGGCATGTGAATCCCTATTCCCTTCCATATTAGCATAGGTATATAAATCCCCAATTTACTGAAGGAAGAACCCTTCTGCTTTAATCTCTTTCTATCAATACATAATCATGAACAATACGATAATCAGTTTCTGTAATCCATTCACATGTTATCACAGGACATCGACATTCATTAAGCTTTGTAAATTCATAATTATCTACTTTAAACTATGTAATGACAATCGCCCATGTGACTGATATGTCTTTGTTTAATTCCTATAAAATATACTGTCTCTGTGTGTAAGGCAGAGATTCATGAAGAAGAGTCACTACAAGTAAAAATGTCTGGCTGTAACAGCTGCTCCTTTTTTAGAACATAGAACATAGAACATTACAGCGCAGTACAGGCCCCTCGGCCCTTGATGTTGTGCCGACCTGCCATAACAATCTGAAGCCCATCTAACCTACACTATTCCATGTACGTCCATATGCTTGTCCAATGACAACTTAAGTGTAATTAAAGTTGGTGAATCTACTACCATTGCAGGCAAAGCATTCTATACCCTTACTACTCTCTGAGTAAAGAAACTACCTCTGACATCTGTCCTATATCTATCACCCCTCAATTTAAAGCTATGCCCCCTTGCGCTCGCCATCACCACACTTTGAAAAAGGCTCTCCCGTCCACCCTATCTAACCCTCTGATTATCTTATATGTCTCTATTAAGTCACCTCTCAATCCTCTTCTCTCTAACGAAAACAGCCTCAAGTCCCTCAGCCTTTCCTCATAAGACTTTCCCTCCATACCAGGCAACATCCTAGTAAATCTCCTCTGCACCCTTTCCAAAGCTTCCACATCCTTCTTATAATGCGGTGACTACAACTGCACACAATACTCCAAGTGTGGCCGTACCAGAGCTTTGTACAGCTGCAGCATAACCTCATGGTTCCGGAACTCGATCCCTCTATTAATAAAAGCTAAAGACATGTATGCCTTTTTAACAACCCTGTCAACCTGGGTGGCAACTTTCAAGGATCTGTGTACCTGGACGCCGAGATCTCTCTCCTCATCTACACTACCAAGAATCTTACCATTAGCCCAGTACTTTGCATTCCAGTTACTCTGACCAAAGTGAATCCCCTCACACTTGTCCGCATTAAACTCCATTTGCCACCTCTCAGTCCAGCTCTGCAGCTTATCTATGTCTCTGTAACCTACAACATCCTTCGTCACTATCCACAACTCCACCGATTTTAGTGTCATCTGCAAATGTACTAACCCACCCTTCTACGTCTTCATCCAGGTCATTTATAAAAATGACAAACAGCAGTGGACCCAGCACCGACCCTTGTGGTACACCACTGGTAACTGGACTCCAGGATGAACATTTCCCATCAACCACCATCCTCTGTCTTCTTTCAGCAAGCCAATTACTGATCCAAACAGTTATATCTCCCACAATCCCATTCTTCCGCATTTTGTACAATAGCCTACTGTGGGGAACCTTATCGAACGCCTTGCTGAAATCCATATACAACACATCAACCGGTTTACTCTCATCTACCTGTTTGGTCACCTTCTCAAAGAACTCAATAAGGTTTATGAGGCACGACCTATCCTTCACAAAACTGTGCTGACTATCCCTAATCAAATTATTATTTTCTAGATGATTATAAATCCTATCTCTTACAAGCTTTTCCAGCACTTTACCAACAACTGAAGTAAGGCTCACTGGTCTATAATTACCTGGGTTGTCTCTACTCCCCTTCTTGAAAAGGGGAACCACATTTGCTATCCTCCAGTCTTCTGGCACTATTTCTGTAGACAATGTCGATTTAAAGATCAACGCCAAAGGCTCGGCAATCTCCTCCCTGGCTTCCCAGATGATCCTAGGATAAATCCCATCCAGCCCAGGGGACATATCTATTTTCACACTCTGCAGGATTTCTAATACCTCTTCCTTGTGAACCTCAATCACACCTAGTCTAGTACCCTGTATCTCAGTATTCTCCTCAACAACATTGTCATTTTCTAGAGTGAATACTGTCAAAAAATATTCATTAAGTGCTTCCCCTACCTCCTCTGACTCCACACACAACTTCCCACTACTACCCTTGATTGGCCCTAATCTTACTCGCGTCATTCTTTTATTCCATAAATACCTATAAAAAGCCTTAGGGTTTACCCTGATCCTATCCACCAACAATTTCACATGTCTCCTCCTGGTTCTTCTGAGCTCTCTCTTTAGGTGTTTCCTGGCTACCTTGTAACCTCAAGTGCCCTAACTGAGCCTTCACATCTCATCCTAACATAAGCTTTCATCTTTTTGACCAGAGATTCCACTTTCTTCGTAAACCACGGCTCCCGTGCTCTACAGCTTCCTTCCTGCCTGAGGTATTTTAGGTGCTGGAGATGATTTCCTCGAATTCCAGGAGCAGCAATTACTGTTTCATAAGCCGTTGCATTATTTTGGAACTTTGGAAAACAAAAGTCAAAACAACACCAGTTTTAAAAATGAGAAGAGGAAGAAAGCACATGGTGAGAACGGTGCAGGAGAGAGGGCTAAAACCTGCACAGTTACTGCCTTTGCTGTTTTGAATTCATGTATTGCTGGACATCGGAGTGCATCTGGGAAAATTAACAAACAGTGAAATTCACAACTAATCTTGGAGGAACCTGTTTGGGCGAAGTTCACAACACAGGATCAGATAAGTTAATCGTTGTTTTAAGTGTGTCCAATAGAAAGGCTGCAGTAGTGAGTAGAGTGGGTTCTTTCTTGATTATATGTTTTTGGAGATATGTCTCTTGAATAAACTTAAGATATAAGCTATAACTATTAATTTAACCTGGGGCAGTGTTTTGTAGAGGAATAAGATGGTGTTATTTTCTGAGTCTGTAGATTGTGAAGGAGCAAAAATGGCCTTTAGTACAGTGATATGTACTTCTTGTCAGATGTGGGAGTTTAAAGAGAGTTTAAGGGTTACTGCAGATTATATCTGCCATAAATGCTGTTGAATGCAAATCTTATCAGATCGAATGGATCGGTTGGAGAGACAGAAACAATGAGGAATTTGCAACAGCAACAGTATGTAATGGATGGCAGTTATAGGAAGGGGGGGAAGTCTCAGATACAGTCACGTAGATGGGTTAACTCCAAGAAAGCTAAGAGAGGTAGGCACCTAGGGCAGGAGTCTTTTGTGGATATACCCATTTCAAACAGGAATGCCGTTTTGGAAAACGTTGGGGGTGATGGATGCTCAGGGGAACAGAGCATGAACAGCCAAGTTTCTGGTACTGAGACGAGCGCTAATGCAACGAGGGGTATGTCGGCTTCCAAGATATCAATTATGTTAGGGGATTCTGTAGTCCAAGGGACAGACAGACATTCCTGTGACCAGCAGCTAAAAAACAGAATGGTGTGTTGTTTCCCTGGTGCCAGGATCAAGGATGTCTCAGAGAGGGTGCAGAATATTCTCACGGGGAAGAGGGGCCAGCAAGAGGTCTTTGTCCACATTAGAACCAACGACATTGGAAGGGAAAAGGTTGAGATTCTGAAGGGAGATTACAGAGGGTTAGGCAGGTACTTAAAAAGGAGGTCCTCGAGAGTAGTAATATCTGGATTACTCACAGTACTATGAGCTAGTGAGGGCAGGAATAGGAGGATGGAGCAGATGAATGCATGGCTGAGGAGCTGGTGTTTTGGAGAAGGATTCACATTTTTGGATCATTAGAATCTCTTTTTGGGTAGAAGTGACCTGTACAAGAAGGATGGATTGCACCTAAATTGGAAGAGGACTAATATACTGACAGGGAAATTTGCTAAAACTACTCGGGAGGATTTAAACAAGTAAGGTGGGTGGGAGGTAGGACCCAGGGAGTTAGTTAGGAAAGAGATCAATCTGAGACTGGTACAGTTGAGAACAGAAGTGAGTCAAACAGTTAGGGCAGGCAGGGATAAGGTAGGACTAATAAATTAAACTGCATTTATTTGAATGCAAGGGGCCTAACAGGGAAGGCAGATGAACTCAGGGCATGGTTAGGAACATGGGACTGGGATATCATAGCAATTACAGAAACATGGCTCAGGATGGGCAGGATTGGCAGCTTATACTGGATTAGTGGTGCTAGAAGAGCACAGCAGTTCAGGCAGCATCCAACGAGCAGCGAAATCGACGTTTCGGGCAAAAAGCCCTTCATCATTGGCAGCTTAATGTTCCAGGATACCAATGCTCCAGGAAGGATAGAAAGGGTGGCAAGAGAGATGGAGGAGTGGCATTTTTGATAAAGGATAGCATTATAGCTGTGCTGAGGGAGGATATTCCCGGAAATACACCCAGGGAAGTTATTTGGGTGGAACTGAGAAATAAGAAAGGGATGATCACGTTATTTGGATTGTATTATAGACCCCCTAATAGTCAGAGGGAAATTGAGAAACAAATTTGTAAGGAGATCTCAGCTATCTGTCAGAATAATAGGGTAGTTATGGCAGGGGATTTTAACTTTCCAAACATTGACTGGGACTGCCATAGTGTTAAAGGTTTAGATGGAGAGGAATTTGTTAAGTGCGTACAAGACAATTTTCTGAGTCAGAATGTACCTACTAGAGAAGGTGCAAACCTTGACCTACTCTTGGAAAATAAGGCAGGGCAGGTGACTGAGGTGTCAGTGCGGGAGCACTTTGGGGCCAGCGACCCTAACTCTATTCGTTTTAAAATAGAGATGGGAAAGGATAGACCAGATCTAAAAGTTGAAGTTCTAAATTGGAGAAAGGTCAATTTTGACGGTATTAGGCTAGAACTTTCGAAAGCTGATTCACAGGTAAAGGGACGGCTGGAAAATGGAAAGCCTTCAGAAATGAGATTATGAGAATCCAGAGAAAGTATATTCCTGGTAGGGTGAAAGGAAAGGCTGGTAGGTATAGGGAATGCTGGGTGAAATTGAGGGTTTGGTTAAGAATAAGAAGGAAGCATATGTCAGGTATAAACAGGATAGATCGAGTGACTCCTTAGAAGAGTATAAAGGAAGTAGAAGTATACTTAAGAGGGAAATCAGGAGGGCAAAAAGGGGACATGAGACAGCTTTGGCAAATAGAATTAAGGAGAATCCAAATGGTTTTTACAAATATATTAAGGACAAAAGGGTAACTAGGGAGAGAATAGGACCCCTCAAAGATCAGCAAGGCGCCCTTTGTGTGGAGCCACAGAAAATGGGGGAGATACTAAATGAGTATTTTGCATCAGTATTTACTGTGGAAAAGGATACGGAAGATATACACTGAAGGGAAATAGATGTTGACAACTTGCAGAATGTCCATATTACAGAGGAGGAAAGGCTGGATGTCTTGAAACGAGTAAAGGTGGATAAATCCCCAGGACCTGATCAGGTGTACCCAAGAACTCTGTGGGAAGCTAGAGAAGTAATTGCTGGGCCTCTTGCTGAGATATTTGTATCATCGATAGTCACAGGTGAGGTGCCGGAAGACTGGAGGTTGGCAAACGTGGTGCCACTGTTTAAGAAAGGTGGTAAGGACAAGCCAAAGATGATGCCTGACCTGCTGTGCTTTTCCAGCACCACCCTGATCTAAGTTATAGACCAGTGAGCCTGACGTCGGTGGTGGGCAAGTTGTTGGAGGGAATCCTGAGGAACAGTATGTACATGTATTTTGAAAGGCAAGGACTGATTAGGGATAGTCAACTTGGCTTTTTGCGTGGGAAATCATGCCTCACAAACTTGATTGAGTTTTTTGAGGCAGTAACAAAGAGGATTGCTGAGGACAGAGCAGTTGATGTGATCTATATGGACTTCAATAAGGCGTTCGACAAGGTTCCCCATGTGAGACTGATTAGGAAGGTTAGACCTCATGGAATACAGGGAGAACTAGCCATTTGGATACAGAACTGGCTGAAAGGTGGAAGACAGAGGTGGTGGTGGAGGGTTGTTTTTCAGACTGGAGGCCTGTGACCTGTGGGGTGCCACAACGATCGGTGCTGGATCCTCTACTTTTTGTCATTTACATAAATGATTTGGATGTGAGCATAAGAGGTACAGTTAGTATTTTTGCAGATGACACCAAAATTAGAGGTATAGTGGAGAGCGAAGAGGGTTACCTCAGATTACAACAGGATCTTGTCCAGATGAGCCAATGGGCTGAGAAGTGACAGATGGAGTTTAATTCGATAAATGCAAGGTGCTGCATTTTGGGAAAGCAAGTCTTAGCAGGACTTATACACTTAATGGTAAGGTCCTAGGGACTGTTGCTGAACAAAGAGACCTTGGAGTGCAGGTTCATAGCTCCTTGAAAGTGGAGTCGCAGGTAGATAGGATAGTGAGGAAGGCGTTTGGTATGCTTTCCTTTATTGGTCAGAGTATTGTGTACAGTAGTTGGGAGTACATGTTGTGACTGTACAGGGCATTGGTTAGGCCACTGTAGGAATATTGCATGCAATTCTGGTCTCCTTCCTATTGGAAAGATGTTGTGAAACTTGAAAAGATTCAGAAAAGATTTACAAGAATGTTGCAAGGGTTGGAGGATTTGAGCTATAGGCAGACGCTGAATAGGCTGGGGCATCAGAGGCTGAGGGGTGACCTCATATAGGTTTCTAAAATCATAAGGGACATGGATAAGATAAATGGACAAAGTCTTTTCCTGGGGTCAGCGAGTCCAGAAGTAGAGGGCATAGGGTTTATATGAGAGGGGAAAGATATAAAAGAGACCTAAGGGGCAACTTTTTCACACAGAGGGTGGTGCGTATATGGAATGAGCTTTCAGAGGATGTGGTGGAGGCTGGGACAATTGCAACATTTAAGAGGCATTTGGATGGGTTTATGAATAGGAAGGGTTTGGAGGGATATGGGCCGGGTGCTGGCACGTGGGACTGGATTGAGTTGGGATATCTGGTCGGCATGGACAGGTTGAACCAAAGGGTCTGTTTTTGAGCTGTACGACACTATGACTCTGTAAGTGGCCACTCGGCTATTTTAGAGTGCTTTCAATCTCTTGCCGGATGTCTGATGAGAAAGCTACTGCTGTTGTATAGAAAACATGTGTCATTCGGATTTGTGGAACAAAATAGACATCAACAATACTCATCTCTGCCTCTGGACTCTCTTGAAGTCTGGTGTGATACTTCATCTTCCACCATGAAGACTGGTGCAAAGTACTTACTTAGTTCCTCTGCCATTTTTTGTTCCTCTTTACTTGTTCTCCAGCCTCATTTTCCAATGGTCCAATGTCTCCTGTTGCCTCTCTCTTACCTTTTATATATCTAAAAGAAAAGTCTTGTAGCTTACTTTAATATTTCAACTTCTCGTTTTTTTTTTGTTATCCTCTGGCTTTTAAACGCTTCCAAATCCTTTGGCTTCCGACTAAACGTCACTATGTTGTATGTTTATTTCTTTTGCATCAGTTACCTTATTATCCTTTTCAGTGGATTATTTAATTCTAAGCTTTAAAAATGAGGAAAGAAAAGATTTACCAGTTCTATTCCTCCAAAGTCCCTGAATAGAAACCCACACTCAGGCTGTCTCACTTCAAATGTAATATCTCCTTTCTGTCCGTGTGCAGCTTATTCTGACTCCAGACCCACAATAGTGTTCTGATTCTTAACTACCCTCAGAGCAATTAGGGATCAAAGTAAATGCTGGTGCCCTTATCCTCTGAATTAATTAAAATAAATAGAAAGTGAAAGGAGATAATGACAAATAGGGTTGAAGCTAAAGGCTGAAATATCATAAACGAGCTTATATTCGATTATTTTAAATATTGATGAGCTTTTTTGTACTAATGTAGGAATAAAACATTTTACAATACAACATTGGGTTTTCATGGTTTGAGGAGTTATCCAAGAATAATTAAAATCTAATACACTGTTAAAATCTGTCTTGCAATCATTTAACAAGTTATAGAGTCTTAGAGTCATCCAGCATTAAAACAGACCCTTACGTCCAACCAGTCCGTGTTGACCATAACCCCAAAGTAAACTAGTGCCACCTTCCTTCGCTTTGTCATATCATTCCAAACATTTCTTATTCATGTACTTATCCAAATGTCATTTAAAAATTGTCACTGTACCTACATCCACTTTTCCAAGGATTTTTGCATTGACATTACTACCTCGTATAAAAATAAAGTGTCCTTAAAGATTGTCATAATAATGGTAAAATATGGATTATTCATTTTCAACTTCCATCATCTGATTTGAATAGCTTGGATCTTCATGTACTTAAATGGTTTTAAAAAGGAAAAACACTGACTTTAAAACAGCTGACGTTAGGTAATTCCAGCTTTATGAAACCAAAGTAGGATCAACAAAGGTATTCCGAGCTGAAATTAGTATTTTCAAAGGGCATTGAAATTAAGATCTATATTATCAGTTTGATTTACAAAATTATAGATAGGTTTCAGATATTGGTGATGAAAATATTACCTGCAACTTATCCAGATGAGAAACCGTGAGCCCAGATATGAAAAGACATGAATGAGCTGTATTTCAGGGACAAAAATAGAAATTGCTGGAAAAGCTCAGCAGGTCTGGCAGCATCTGTGGAGAAAAATCAAAGTTAACGTTTTGGGTTGAGCTATGTTTCACATAGTTGCATTGCAGAACATCAAAGTGAAAATGTATTTGTAACTGGAACTGGAGAATGCCAATGTTGACTTGCTTTCTGTCCACATTTTTTGCCAGTGACTCTCAAAAGACACAACCAAGGGATAAAGCAAATTAGAAGAACATCTGTTTGCTGTGAGCGAAAAGATCTGCAATGTTTGCTATTGATGAGAATAGAATTAATTAATTAAACAACCACAGTCTCAGATTAAGACCTAATATCTCAAGGACACTCTCAGGAATTTGAAACGGAATATTCTTTTATCTTCCTTTTTATACTTTTTATTCCAGTATTACACTTTATAACTGTATTTGTGTGCATGTATGGCATTATGTTTTAATAATTTTTCTCAACACAACAAGTCATAAAATTGTTTTTTTTTCACTGAAGAAAACCATACAATTAGCTCCTTATTTCATTCTAATGAATTTGTGAATTGCATTTTAATTGGAGTGAGGCATAGTTTTATGCGAAACATATAGAAAAAAAATTGCTGTGACCAAGCAAGCGTTGATTCATGCCCCTTCATCTGGTCATTACAGAGTGATCATGAAACTATGAGATTATCATTTTAAAAAAAATAATGCAGGCCAACCAGAAAAATTCTATTCTGTGGACTCTATATGATGCACTTAACAGTACACTCCTATCCCATGGATATTCGGCTTATATTCCAACGGGAGGAGTTAATTCGACAGTTATTCTAAATCTATGGTTTGTTTTACCTACTTGTTAATTGAACAATAATTGATGTTTCATTGTATTCAGGTGGTGATTAATGATAAGATGTGGGAACAGAAGTAGGCCAAATGAGTCTGGTCTGTCATTCAAAGAGATCATGGCTGATCTGATCATCCTCAAATCCACTTTCCTGCCTTTTCTCCATTACCCTTGATTTCTTTACTGATGAAAGATCTATCCTGAGAATCCAACCTCTACAGTTCTCTGTGGTAAAGAATTCCACATATTTATTTTCTTCTGAGAGAAGACATTTTTTCTAATCTATTTCATACGCTAGCCTTTACCAGTCAGAGCATTGAATCCTGGAGTGGGACATTATGATATGGCTGTACAAGACATTTATAAGTCCATATTTACGTATTGGGTGAAATTCTGGTCTCCTTCCTATAGGAAGGCTGTTACTTAATAAAAAGGTGCAAAAAGATTTATAAAGATGTTACCGAGACTGTAGGAATAGAGTTATAATAAGAGTTTGGATAGGCTGGCACTTTCCCTGGAGTGTAGAAGGCTGAGAGGTGACCTTACAGAAGTTTATAAAACCATGAGTGGCATAGATTAGGTGAATAGCTAAGGTCTTTTTCCCAGGATAGGAGAGTCCAAAACTAGAGGGTGTGGGTTTAAGTTGAGAATAGAAAGATTTAAAAGAGACCTGAGGGGCAATGTTTTCACACAGAGTGTGGGGTATATATAGAACAATTTGCGAGAGGAAGTGATAGCGGCGAGTACAATTACAATATTAAAAAATTATTTGGACAGATACATGGATAGGAAACGTTTAGAGAGATATGGGCCAAATGCAGGCAAATAGGACTAATTCAGTTTCAGAATCCTGGTCGACATGGATGAGTGAGGCTGAAGGGTCTGTTTCTGTGCTGTATGACTCTCACTGTATGTCTTATATGAGTGGCTCCTTACTCTGAGATGATGCCCACTGGTCCCAGACTCTCTTACCTGTGGCTGCCATTGAAATAGCAGTAGAGATCATTTTAGTCATTGATGCTCATAATGAAAGACAAGGTAAGAGGGTGTCCCTTCCTCTCAACTGGACAGAATAGTGGCAACAGATACCAAGGTGGAGGAGAAGACACCAGAAGTCTCTTTTTCTAGAATCATAGATTCATAGAGTCACAGAAACAGATCTTTTGGTCTATGCTGACCAGGATTCCCATATTAAAATAGTCCCAATTACATACGTTTGGCCCATATCCCTCTAAACCTTTCTTATTAACCTATCTGCCCATATGTGAACCATCCTCTGTGTGAAAAAGTTGCTCCTCATTTCCCTTTTAAATCTTTCTCCTCTTACCTTAAAAGTTTGCCCTCTAGTTTTGAACTCCTCTAGGGAAAAGTCCTTTGTTATTCACCTTATCTTTGCCTCTCATGATTTTATAAACCTCTATAAGGTTTATAGAGGTTTAAAGACTAAAGAGTCCCTATTTTTCCAAATGTGAGTAAATCCTACCCCTAAGAATCTTCTCCGATAATTTCCCTGCCACTGACTTAAGGCTCACTGGTAATTTTATTGACCTGTGTAGAAAATTGACTCAACCTCCCAGCTCCCAGCTACCCAGCCTCTTTTACAACTCAAACTCTCCAACCTTGGCAACATCCTGGTAAATCGTTTCTGAACCCTCTCCAATATAATGATATCCTTCCTATAGCAGGATGACCAGTACTAAACACAGTGCTCACCTATGTCTTGTAAAACTTCAATATGATGTCCCAATTTCTATACACAAAGGTCTGTGTAATGAAGGCAAGCTCTTAACCTTCTGTCACAAATCCCTCAGAAAATACTCAGTTAATGTTTTTTCCTGCACTCTTCATGAGTACTGAGACCTTGGTGGGTTCTATTTGTAGATTAGAAAAAGCCACCCTTAACTACCTTGTCTACCTTTGCTGCAACCTTCAAAGAACTATGTACTGGGCACTTCTAATCCACCCTGCCTGTGAATCTTAAATCTGTGGAAATTGATGCTGAGGAAGTTGAGCTTCCATTTGGGCAGGACACTCTCAGTTGTCTAGACCACAAACACCTGTCCAATCTTCGAGGACAACAAACTCCAAGACAGGTATCCTGGAACTGCAATGGGAGGTCAAGGAATAAGAAAACCTTCTGAGTGCATATAGGTGGCAAGGGTGATTCTTCATTGTAAACAGATATCACAGCTATCAATCAATCGGGGCTGCGAGAGAGTAAAAATCTGGATTCCTGACCAGGAATCGAACCCAGGCAGCAGCAGTGAGCCCTAACCACTAGACCACCAGGAATGTCCTGATGAATGGTCCTGCCTGAAATGTCAATACACCTGTTCCTCAGATGCTGCTTGACCTGCTGTGTTTTTTCCAGTGTCACATTTTATTGACTCTCACTTTAAGTCATCACCTCTCTCATCAAATGTCTTTTAAGCTCAAGGACCAAGAATCAAGTGGCAGAAGATATGTGTTCTTAGTGCCACATCATGTTCCAACCATATCTGAAGGAGTGCTACTCATTCCCTAATACTCATCAGAAAATAACATCCTTCATTGTGGGAGCAGCAGATATTGTTAAGCCTTCAAAAAGTTGTTAATGTTAAACTTAATTAGTTAGCGGGGAAAGTTAAGAATGAACAAGCCAAAAAGCTGCATTTGAGTTAGGGATCATGCTTAGGTAACTACAGTCACTGAATGATGACTTCAGCCAAATCAGATTGCTTTGAAGTGAATGTCAGTTACATCTTGTCTGGCCTAGTGTCCCTGATGCTGCACTGTTCCTCACGGTGAAGATACTGTTTCCCCTGTTCAATGTCCTCATTTTCCATCTCAGAAAACTGTTGCTGTTCTTTAGTTCTTCAACATCCAGCACATCCCTTTGCTTGTTCCAGCTGTGCAGAGTACAGCATGCTAGGAATTCACAGCATACTCTGGTGTACTGCAAGGCTCTGTCGGGTTGATCCAAGTCTCTGAACTTCATCTTAAGAAGTCATCTTGTCTGCTCCATGATAGCTCAGGTAGAAGAATGAGGTGCATTGTATCTATAATCAGCCTCAGTCAGGGAGTCATCAGCCTTGATTGGGGAAGATAGCACTTGTCTCACAGCAGCCATCCAAATATGGCATCTGACCGTTAGAATGAAGCAGAAACCTGAGAATTATCAAGGACATTGACATCATAGCAGCTCTAGGGTAGCTGGTGCAGACCTGTATGATGTAGTAGTGATGATCACAGATAACTTGGACATTTACCAAGTAGAAGACTTTCCTCGCATGAGCGTGGCTTGGTGCCTCAGTGGTTAGTACTGCTGCTTCACAGCACCATGGACATGTATTCTTTTCCACCATTGGCGACAGTCTGTGTAGAGTTTGCACAATCTCGCCCTGTCTCCCTGGGTTTCCTCCATAGTTCAAAGATGTGCAGGTTATTTGGATTGGCCATGCTAAATTGTCTGTCGTGTCCAGGGATACATAGATTAGTTGGATTAGCCATAGAAAATGTAGGGTTACAAGAATAAGGTAGGGTTTGAATCCAAGTAGGATACTTTTCAGAGGCTCTGTGTGGACTCAATGGGACAAATGGCTGCTTCCACACTGTAAAGAATTCTCTGAATCATTGAAATGATGCTCGTAAATTGATGGATGAAGTCTATAGTACTGACTTTGTTGTAGTTCTGACCTCATTGTAGGGAAATGAGATGAAGTGGTGTGGTCTGGCACAAATACATTTGTGGGTTAAAATTTCAAACAGTTTTTCCAATGGATATTTAGAAGGAGCTAGTTGCAAAAAAATTAAGCAATGCTGTCATGTTAATGAGCAGCACGCTGGAAGTCTCTTACCCCTTCACAGCACAAGTCTCGCTCCAGTAGGGTACACGGGCGTCAGGATATAGGTGTCCCAGATCATAGTATAACTGCTTTCCTCACCTTGAGCAAGTTACATAGAGGATGATACATCTGAGCCTATTGAACCTCCTCTGCATCTTGACGGTACCTTCCGCTACGGCTTCTGAAGGAGAGAATTAATCTTTGACATGGAGATTAGGTTTGATCAGAGATAGTCAGCATGGCTTTGTTAGAGGGACAGCAAACAAAATTGGTGTTCGTGCCTCACAAATTTGATTGCCTGAGGAGGTGACCAGGTGTGTAGATGAGAGTAGTTTATGTAGTTTACATGGACTTCAGCAAAGCCTTTGACAATGTCCCACTTAGGATCCTGATAAAAAAGGAAAAACACATAAGATTCAGGGTAACCTGGCAAGTTGGATCCCAAATTGGCTTAGTGGTAGGATACAGAAGGTGATGGTAGAAGGCTCTTTGTGTGACTGGTGGCCAATGACCAGTGGTATATCACAAGGGTCAGTGCTAGATCCCTCATTTTATATACAAACAATATATTTGAGAATGTAGGGGTGGTGATGATGATGAGCAAATTTGCAGATGACACAATGATTGATCAGATGGTTAACAAGTGAGGAAATTGGACTAGGTTCCAGGAGGGTATAGATGATTGGTCAGATGGACAGATTAGATTGAAGATGGCAGATGAAATTTAATGCTGAAAAGTGTGAGGTGATGCACTTTGGAAGAAATACCAAGGCAAGGGAATACTCACTGAATAGAAAACATGAGGAAGATTAGAGGAATGGAAGAATGTTGGGGTACTTGTCCACAGATCCCCGAAGGTGACAGAACAGGTTAATAGAGTGGTTAAGAAGGCATATGGGATATTTGCCTTTATCAGTCGTGGTATAAATTATAAGAGCAGGGAGGTTGTGTTGGATCTGTACAACACTTTGGTTCGTCCAGAGCTGGAGTACCATTTGCAATTATGATCACCACACTATAGGAAGTATGTGATTGCACTGAGGGGATGCGGAGGAGGTTCACCAGGGTGTGGTCTGGGCTGGAGCAGTTTGGCTATGAAGACAGGCTGGATAAGCTCAGGTTATTTTCTTGAGCAGAGAAGGCTATGGGGACCTGATTAAGATATGTAAGTCTATGAGGACATGGACAGGGTTGTTAGAAAGCAGCTTTTCCCTTTGTTGAAGGGTCAACAACAAGGGGGCATAATTTTACAGTGAAAGCATTTAAGGAAAATTATTTTTACCCAGAGGATGAAGGGAATCTGGAATGCATTGCCAATGATGATAGTTGAGGTGGGGAGAAAGTGAGGACTGCAGATGCTGGAGATCAGAGCTGAAAAATGTGTTGCTGGAAAAGCGTAGCAGGTCAGGCAGCATCCGAGGAGCAGGAGAATCAACGTTTCCTGAAGAAGGGCTTATGCCTGAAACGTCAATTCTCCTGCTCCTTGGATGCTGCCTGACCTGCTGCGCTTTTCCAGCAACACATTTTTCAACTCTGATAGTTGAGGTGACAACCCTCACCACCTTTAAAAAGCACTTGTTTGACTGCTTGAAATGTCAGAACATTCAAGGCTATGGGCTAAGTGTTAGAAAGTAACTCGAGTGTAGATATGGAGTAGCTTAGTCAGTGACTCAATGACCTCTTCTGTGCTGTATGATTCAACGTTACAATAGCTTCTCCATAGGAGGTTATTCCACAGCTACTGGAGATTGCTGTAAGATTCTGGGCTAGCTGACGCCTTTGTGCCTCCTCAATATGTCAATGTAATCTTTGTAAGGCTGTGACAGTGATAATAACACCTTCTGTCACTGGATGCATTCAGTCAAAATAGCTTTGTGATGATGTAAATCATCAGCAGTTGCAGCAGGCAGAAGTTAGACTGTTACCATAGGCTTTCTTATAGTAGGCTGCACAGGTCTTCAACAAGGAGAGTTGTGAGGTAACTCTACATGGATCCTTGACATTTAAAACTTTATTTCCATGTATTTAGCCTGAGTCATATTCCACTAATACAGTGAAAGATTCTAAGTGGGATAGGATTACCACCACATTTCTGCCTCCACCCAAATCATTCGAGAAATGTAGCGTTGCACGTAACTTACTGTTCAATGTATGAGAAAAGCAGCACCACTCTCTTGTGTATGCTATGAGACCTTCAGAATGTTTTTAAGAATTGGTGTCTGCCTGTGACTTTTTAAAGTTCATCTGTGATCTCTTCTACTTCACCGAGATTGATAAGATTAATTTGTAATGTTCAATGATATGGTCAGAATTGCTTGTGACCAGGATTTCTAATGTACATTGTCAGTCAATGCATGAGTTGTATATGCTAAGTAATGAAATGACATGTGTGTGATATTTTGAATTTATAGTTGCCAGGTTATACATGCTAAATACCATTGAGGGGCCTCACATCACCCACAAATGGAGCCCACTTCTATGGACAAAACAAGCTCATGTCACCCTCTCAGAGATTTCATTGCTATTATGAGTTGAGATTTGGTGGCAGATGGAAGACTTTTCTGATTGCACTCGTGAGTGAGTTGCAAGCCCTGCCTGTTACTCTAGGTGTGTGCACCCCCATCCCAAACAATCTTGGTCCCAAGTCCATCTCAGCCAGGACATTTCTCCTGTACCAGCTCAGTCTAATCATCAACTTACTGATATAACAAAAATCTGTTTAACTCCTCTATAAATACCCTCCATAACTCTCTGGGGTATTGAATTCCTAGACATTCATTTCCCTCTGGTGGAAGAAATTCCAATGTATATCAGCTATAAATGAGTGTCCCCTTATCCTGTAACTATGCCCTCTAGTTTAAGATTCTGCCACAGGTTGAAACAGTTTCTCAACATCTACCTTCTCAAATCCCCACAGATTTTTGTGTGTCTCAATGAAATACTTTATAGATGGTTTGTCCAATTAGTGAACTACAAAACATGTGCACTTGCATGTGCATTTTCTATGTGTGAATGTACCTACGTAAAATTATACATGCTAAAGAAGTACACTGACCCCATCTAGTGATAGTGTATAGAATTATTTAATTTACTCTTTCTATTATATGACTGTCCCAAGAAAATGTCATTAGGAAAAATAGGATGTTATGATATTAGAAACAACCTTGAGTTAAAATAATGTTATTGATCTGCAGTGTTAACTGAGTTTCTCCACATAGATGTGACTGGACCTGCTAAGTATTTTCAGCATTTTCTGTCTTAATTTCTGAATGCCTGCTCTTCACCACCTTGCTGCATTTAAGAAATTATTTTAAAGATAATTTCTTACATAAAAGTTTTGGTCACTATTTTTCATAATTTATTTTTTAACTTTACAAATTATGCCTCAGTGAAGCATTTTGGGACATGGTGCTTCATTGATGGCACATAAGGGAAAAATGTTGTTATCAAATGCCTCTGTTTGATCATTCCTACAGTCCACATTGTTTATGAGCTTTGCTGTGTAACCTCCTTCTGTTTAATCAGTTTTAGTTTCAGGGAATTAACTAGTATATGTTACTGCTGCTAGCAGATCTCCAGTGGCATTGCTCACAATGAATTACATGTTACATTGTTGTGAAGAAGATTACTGAGGTGTGGAAGTGAAAGTGAAGTGCACAGCTCCAAGGATCTCAATAACATTTAGCACTCTACATGCATAATCCATCAAAACATCCACCAATCCTGTCTCTCCCAGGAATTAACAGTTTCCTGCAGGATATAACAATGATTTATGGACAACAATGTGCAAAACATCTTGAGAAATAAATATAAAATAGATCTCCAAAACATAATTGTCCACGCATGGCCTGCATGATTGGTCTGTGTGCACATTCAAGGAGATTCATCCAAGCACATGCATAATTCATCACAACAGAGAGTGAGAAAATATGATGCTCCATTTATCCAAGAACAGTTTTCAAATGATATTACCCTGAGTGTTATGACATTGTATCCAGACAATTGCCAAAGTTGTACACAAAAGGTGTGTTAAACTGAAAGCTTTGGAAACTCAGTAAAGGAACAAAACATGATAAAGAGAGCATCCAAAGAACTAATACTTCTTAGCATTTTGTAGATTTTGATCTCAAAACATTAGTAGGGTTGATGCTGAACATGTCCAATCCACACAGAATAGTTATCACTAATGAATCTGGGCTGAATCTTATTAGAAATCAGCTAAGTATCAATTTTGAAGAATTTCATGAAAGGTTTTGCTCCATGAGCCCTAATGGGTTTAATTACATGGTCTTCCCAACTCACTTCATTACCTTTGTGTGCATCCTATTCACCACCCATCATGGATGGTGTGACCTCCTAAGGTTCATGGCATTGGTGCAATACCTAGAGCCCAACAGTGCACCCAGTGGAGTGCTGACAGTCCACTGCTGCTCCACACATGTCTTGTCAATCTACTCTAGACAAGTTGGACAGAGAGAAATTTGCAACCCATTTTGCCAAAGAGGGAGATCTTGGTGAATGGAGGATGCGTGCAGTTGCTGCCCATGAAACATACCCAGAGATATCAATGACTAATCAAAGCCGCAAGTTGGAGGTGCCAGTTTACTGATCTGACTTACATGGAATTATCAATGTTTATTTCAAACTAGTGGGTGGGAGGTTGGGAAACTGAATATCGATAAGGTGAAATGATGCAGTTAAGATGAGGTTATGTCTCTCACCACTCACAAGTGAGAATCTCATCTTGCCCTGCAACACTTGATTGGAAAATGGGGCTTTTGCTTTTGACTCTAGGAATCCCTTATTGCTGATTTCATGGAATTCTTCCAACACTCTAACCATTGGCAATGTCATTCAATGACTGGTAAGATACTATTCAGTAAAGTGTTGACTTAACTAATCAGAACAGTAGAATATAAGATAATAGTAGTACATCTTGCATCTGTTGTTTAAGTGCAAAAAGGAACAAAACATGATAAATGAATACTGTAATGGTCTATGTCCAGTCTATATAAATGTTACACAAACACAAAATTGCTGAAGAAAATTAGAAAATCTGGCAGCATCCATGGAAAGAGAAACAGAGTTAACATTTCAAATTCAGTACAACTTCTTCAGAACAGTGGCAAATCTGCCCCTATTATGTAACTTTAGCTCTATAATTCAGATTTAATCAATCTATATGTGATCAGAATACCTTGAGAATTGTGCCCAGTTCAGTTCATAGAGAAAGAAAAGATATACATTGGGATGCTATAGAGTCAGCACAGATAAAAGCAGAAATGCTGATACCTAGGCATGTACTTAGCTGAAGTGGAAAAATTGGAAGGATTTGGGCTTTTCCACTTGAAATTTGGTGACTGATGTGACCTTATATATGTACATGATAATTGAAGATCAGAATACAGAAGTCCACAATACTATTTCACATTAACTTGACAAAATAGGACAAGTCACCATGGAGTCAAACTAATAAAAAATTATTAATTTAGCACTGAGCATTCTCATCAATACAGAATGGAATGGCAGATCGATTGGCAGAAGCAAATATCATGTCATTTATGAACCAATTGGATAGCACATTAGGGGTGGGAGATTGTAGGATCTTTCCAATGAATAAATGAAGATTAGCCACATTGAATTCTTTATTGGTAGTATTCTTGTCATCTTGTGCATATTTAAAATTAAATCACAGAAAACGGGTCACATTCGTATAAAACCTACATCAATCATTTTAGCAGCTGCAGGAATCTGCTTTGCAGATTTATCAATGTAGCATGATGCTAGCAGAAAGAGATTATCTTTATATAAATGTTAATTATTTCTTGTCATTCAGAACAAAACACATTTTATTACAGTCAAATAAAATACATGGTTTTCATGGGAAGACCTGTTCCACAAATTCATACCTAGCACAAATGTTTAGATTACATAATATGATGTACAATTTACATGTATTATATGTTCATATGTGTATATATAAAACTACACATCACCCCTATTCACCAAAATCCTTTGTTTGTGATTTGAACAGTTATCCAATAATCATACTGTTTTAATCCATCTCCCTAGATATTTTGTTCTATAGCTGCTCACAATCCCACTGGCATTAATCTTATAATAGTAAGATCATGACATTTACTGCTGTAGATTTGAAGTTATTAAACAACTATAAAATGTGCATTGCTGGGTCCATAGAGTTTTTGGTGATTGACAAGTGCAGTCAATCAAGACGACTGCCTGAGGAATTGTTCTTTAAATTGGGAGAAGACAATTATTTTAGAGCAGGAACTTCCTTTTCTCATGGGTAAATAGGTATTTTCTTAACATTTTATGGAAGCATTTGTACAAATTTTGTGCATTTCATAGCAGTTTTTAAAACAAGTTGTATTGGCTATACCTGGTAAGTATCTTTTAACATTACTCTTAGTATACTATAATTGGCCTATTTATGACTTCTGAGATGAAGTTTGGATATACTCACCCACAATAGAAATGTGCCGTTTTGATTTGCATTCATTAAATCTGTTGAAACCAAGTCAGTAATTCTTCTCTAATTTGGAAATGAAAGTAGTTGTGCATTTTCTTATTTTTCTTTATAACGTCACATTATGCAAGGTCACCAATTATTGCCCATCCCTAATTTTACATTTAGTTAGGCAGAGAATGTGGGTGTCACTGGCTGGGCCAGCATTTATTGCTACTCCTAGTTACCCTTGAGAGAATGTTGTGAATTGCCTTCTTGAAACATTGCATTCCATTTAGTGTACAGACACACATACAATGCTGTTGGTCAGGGAGTTCTAGGATTTTGATCCAGCAACATTAGGGGAACAGCAATATATTTTCAAGTCAGGATGGTGAGTGGCTTGGAGGAGAACTTACAAGTGGTGGTGTTCCCATGTATCTACTCCCCTTGGCCTTCTAAATGGTAGAGGAAAGTGATATTTAAGGAACATTGGTAAATTGCTTCAGTACATCTTACAGATGGTACACATTGTGACTGTGCATTTCTAGAGATGTAATTTTGAGAATGTGGTGTCAATTAAGTGGGTTGATTTATCCTGGATGGTGTCAAGCTTCTTCAGTGTTATTGAATCTGCACTCATCTAGGCAAGTGGGGAGTATTCCATTGCTGAATTGTACCTTCGAGATAGTGGTGAAAGACAGTACAGCAGATGCTGGAAATTAGAGTGGTGCTGGAAAAGTATAGCAGGTCAGGCAGCATCCGAGGAGCAGGAAAATCGACGTTTCAGACAAAAGCCCTTCATCTAATCTAATATTGACCCTTGGAGATAGTGGACAAGCTTTAGGGAGTTGGAAGCAATTCACTTTGTGTGGAATTCCTAATCTCTGACCTGCTCTTATAGCGAGAGTACTTATATGGCTAACCCAGCTCAGTTTTTGATCATTAGTAAATCTCAGAATGTTGATAGTGAAAGATTCAGCAATGGTAGTCCCATTGAATGCCAAGGGCAAAGGGTTAGATTCTCCCTTGTTGGAGATTGTCAATGTGTGGTAGTTGTGTGACATGAATAGTACTTATCACTTCTCAGACTAAGCCTAGATATTGTCCAGGTCTTACAGCATTTGGATATGGACAGTTTCAGGATCTGAAGCGTTGCAAATAGTGCTGAACATTGTGCAATCATCGATGAATGTCCCCACTTCTGACCTTATGATGGAGAGAAGTTATTGATGAAGCAGCTGAAGATGATTGGACCTAGGACACTACGCTGAAGAGCTCCAACAGTGATGTCATTGAGCTGAGATGACTGACTACCAACAACCACAATCATATTCCTCTGTGACAGTTATGATTCCAGTGAGTTAAGTGTCTATCACCATTAAGACTGGCTTTTACAGGACTGCAGAGATTACATCTGATCACTTTGTTGTGGAATTATTCAGCTCTATCTGTCAGTTGCTCTTTAAGCAATTTGACATGTGCATAATTCTGTGCTGTAGCTTCACCAGGTTGACAGCTCATTTTTAGGTATGCCTGGTGCCACCTCTGGCATGGATTCTTCATTCAACCACAGTTGATGCCCCTGGTTTGATGGTAATAGTAGATTATGCCAGGCCATAATCTTGCAGACTGTATTGAAGTGTAATTCTGCTGCTGCTGCTATGCTGACGGCGGATGCCTAGTCTTGAGTTTCTGTATCTGTTCACAAAGTCTGTCACAAAAAAGGGAACCTGAGGGGCAACTATTTTACACAGAGGGTGGTACGCACATAGAATGAGCTGCCAGCAGAAGTGGTTGAGGCAGCTACCTTAGCAACATTTAAAAGGCACTTGGACAAGTATATGGATAAGAAAGGATTAGAACGATATGGGCCAAGTGCAGGGAAATGGGTCATTGTGGATGGGCATTTTGGTCAGCATGGACCAGTTTGGCCAAAGGGCCTGTCTCCATGCTGTAAGACTCTATGATTCTATGACATTTATCATAGTGGTAGTGCCAATCACATGATAGAGGGCATCCTCAATGTGAAGGTGGGACTTTGACTTCACAAGGATTGTGCAGTGGTCGTGCCTACTAATACTGTCACAGATAGATGCATTTGTAGCAGACAGATTGCCAAATTGCCTTGAGAAAGTAGTGCTAAGTCACCATCTTGAACTGTGTCTATATTTCTATATGTGTGCCAAAGATTCACCTTTTTTTAATTCATTCATGGGATGTGAGCGCTGCTGGCTGTCCAGCATTTATTGTCCATCTCTAGTTGCCCTTGAGTGATGATATCTGTGCTGCATTCTTGAACCACTGAAGTCCATGTGCTGGAGCTAGACCCACAGTGCCATTCAGGAGGAAATTCTAGGATTTTGACCCAGTGACAATGAAAGAAAGGTGATATAATCCCAAGTCAGGATGGTGAGAGGCTTGAAGCGGAACTTGCAGATGGTGGTGTTCCCAAATATCTCCTGCTTTTGTCCTTATAGATAAAAGTTGTTGTGGGTTTGGAAGGTGCTGCCTAAGGATGTTTGGCCAATTTCAGCACTGCATCTTGTTGAGTACATACTGTTGTTACTGAGCATTGGTACAAAAAGACTGTATGTCTATGGAACTGATGTTTGTGAACCATTAGGTAGGGATTTCCAGGATTTTGATGCCATGATTAAGAAGGAACAACAGTATACTTCCAAATAAAGAGATCTGGAGGGGAATTTGCAGGTGAATGTGTTCCTATGTGAGCTTCTACCATTGTTCTTCTGGAGATCATGTATTTGGGAGATGATCTTGCAGAACTTGGAGAGTTGTTGTGATGCTTCTTGTAGCTAATACATGAAGGTGCACCAAAAGTAGAAGGAGTGAATGTTTCAGGTGGTTGGCAAATGCCCAACAAGCAGATTGCTTTATCTAAATGTTCCAAGATTTTGAAGTTGTTACAACTGTACTCATCTGCGATATGGAAAGTATTCAATCACACTCTTGACTTGTAATTTGCAAATGGTGGACTGGCTTAGATAAGTCTTGGGTTGATTCACTTAGTATGGAATACCTAGCCTCTGAGCTGCTCTTGTCATCACGATATTCATGTGACAGGTCCAGTTAAGAATTTGGTTATTGTGACCCCAGGATCTTGATGGCAACCAATTTAGCAAAAATAATTAAATAAATGTTGGGGTGGAGGTGGTTAGATTTTCTCCTATGTGACATTATTAAATTTTTTTTCATGGGGTGTAAGATTCACAGGCAAGGCTAGAAATTGTTTTCCCTTAGTTTCCCTCGACAAGGTAGTGGTGAACTGCCTTCTTAAGCTTCAGAGATCACCATCTGTAAGTATATCTGTTAGTGCTTTTGATGTTGGGAATTCCAGGCTTTTTGGCCCAGCAATAGTGAAGGAATTAACAGGTCCTGCTACTTAACTGCTCAAGGCTGAATAATGACCAGTTCTTGCTGCATGTGGAGATGGGCTACTTCATGAAAGATGGAGGTGTGCAATCATCAACAAACATTCAGGCTTCAGGTGGAGGGCAGATCGTTTATGAAGCAGTTAGAAATGGTTGAGCCTAGGACGCTGTCAATAGGAACCCCTGGAGCAAAGTTCTGGAGCTGAGAGTGTTGGCCTCCATCAATCACAACCATCTCTATTTATGCTAGTCCAACCAGGGATTTCCATTGATTTCAATTTTATTAGCTCATAAACAGGTTTTAGTAATTTACATACATCTGATACAAATTAGCAAAAAAACCTGGAAGTAGTCGCAAATTGGCTCTGTAATGAAGACCATCAGAAACAAAAAAAATCTTATTCCTTATTTCTAAGTTGGTAGTACTGTGTTAGAATAAATCTGCCATAATTGGATACATGTATAAATCTGTGATAAAATTTGAATGTTTAATTTCATCTGATCAAACAATTTAATTGAAACTTGTATTTTTTCTGCTAATACAACACTAAATTTAAGACCTTTCTGTTAGAAGAAATAAGTTTTGTTTGCAGAATTCTAGAATTACTTTGCAAAAAGAAGTACTAAATTGTGCAGTTCCTGTTGTGACATGAGAAAATCCAGTTTACATATACGTGCAGTTAACAGTGAATTTGCAAAGTTGCTGGTTATATGTCCCCACTGTGTGGTTTAGTAGAACATAGAGCATGCATTCAGAATGAAAATTGCATGAGAGGACTGCAGGAGGGAACATAAAGCCATTGTGTCAGTCATGTGATCTTGTTGATGTATGTTATTAAAATTCTGACATATCA
The DNA here is from genome assembly GCF_047496795.1 of Chiloscyllium punctatum. Taxonomy (NCBI): domain Eukaryota; kingdom Metazoa; phylum Chordata; class Chondrichthyes; order Orectolobiformes; family Hemiscylliidae; genus Chiloscyllium; species Chiloscyllium punctatum. The sequence goes on from NC_092748.1 coordinate 77,193,446, forward strand.
AGCAGGTTTCTGTGTAATTAGGTTGTGTGAAAAATGCTTTGGTCAGACTGAAAAATTGTACATGTCATGCTGTGCTTAAAGTTAAGCAGTCCTTGGTAAGTCAGAAGTCCGGAAGGGTGTACTGGAATGAGTAAGATGTTTAAATTATGTCTTGCTTACAGAAATGGTTAGTTCAAAAATGAGCTACACCTTTCCCACAAATACATTTGAGGCACCAGTCCTAATACAGGGATTAACTGGAACTATGATTTATGGAATACTGCATCTATGATCATATTACCAGTGAGGTAAAGGATGCTAAGGACAGTGTTTGATATTTTACTAAATTGATTTGCTGTGGTCTTTTTTCTATTAATTTATAGATAGTTTCAAATAAACATGCCATTTTCAGTTCAGATCATAGTGAGTAGGTTTCCATATGCAGACTGGAACCAATCTGATGACTTCAAGTATTTGACATGACCTTTTGAAGTGGGCCTACAAAGCACACAAACACTAAATCAATCTATTTTAAACAATGTCAAAAATGAGCAGATTTACAAGATTGATCCTATTGGACTCATAACCTTTAAGTACAATTTTTAAAAATCTCAGTTTGCACAAAACAGATATTTGGCAGCACCTATAATTCTCAATTGAAAGTGTATCCTAATTCTCTTTTACAGACACAAAAGTATTCACCAACTGGATATGATTTTGGATAATGGCTTGAAGAAAGTTCCACTTTTAAGGAAAAAACACCTTCTTGTTGAGCCTTTTGTCTTCTGTCCCCTGTGACATCAGCTACATGTAATTGAAATAATGTGCATTTTGATTGCATACAGTAGTTAAATATCATTTATGACAGATCACACATCACCAACATGCCTGCTGTAATTTTAACAGTATTTATTAAATTTTTTGAGTCTTTGTTTACAATAAATGAAAACACATACACAAATAATTGTGGAGTCAACAGTGAAAAACAAACAGGTTAATTATCAGTGAAACCTTTAGCAGACTAAATACCTACACCTTGTTATTCTGACCTTATTCAGAGCTATTTTGGCTTCAAAATGTTCTAACTATTCAAAAACTGAGTGAAAATTGCTTGCACATTTTCTTACTGCTTTAGTTATGTACTTTAAAAACATCCATAAATCATGCAAAGTTATTAAGGGCACAAAATACATTTCCTGCTTTGGGATTGATAGCAGGTGATCTACACCTATAACAGACAAAGTCTCTTAAGTATGTGTTGTGCAATAATTTTAAAAACTTTTTTGAGAAAAATATACTTGATGTGAAGTAAAAATGCTGTCTCAATGACATGATGGTTGGAATATGAACCTTAAAAAATTGACAAATTAAGAGAGGGTCTGATGTTAAAGTGCTAATAACATGAATCCTGATACGAACTTACTTCTAGCCTTTGCACTTCTGGTTTTACTGGAAGCAGGACATGGAAGGTGTTCAATTCACTTCACATAGATCGCATCAAAAAGAGGCTGCATGTCTCAGATTGGACACCATTTCTAATTTAAAGGAGTTAGTGGGCTTTGCAAGCCTCAGGAAAACCATCATTACAGAAAAACGAGGACTGCTAGATCTTGAAGGTAAGTGATTTTCCAATAACCTACCAGATGCAGCCCTACCTGCCAACTAATCCCCTCTGGGATTTGACAAATATAGCCTTAGAAGCTCCCTCCCACCCTCACCACCACTAACCATAAATCTATTTCCGAATCAATTACTCTATTTTTACTGATACATTGAATATGAGCATCACCAATAAGGTCAGATTTTATTGCCCATTCCTTGTCATCAAGAAGGTAGTGGGGTCCACCTATAATTGCTAGAGTCCATGTGGGGTGGATGCATCCACAGTGCTGTTCGATAGTGAGTTCCAGGATACTGACAATGAAGAACAGCAAACATTTCTGAGTCAGTGTGGTACATGACTTGGAAAGGCACTGAGAGATGATGGTGTTCCCATGTGCCTGATCCACCTGACCAAAGCTTTTCATTCAATAAGTAGTGAGGCTGAAATAAAAAAAAGAAAGAACTGGACAAATTCAGTTGATCTGGCAGCATATTTGGAGAAGGAAAATGAGTTAATGTTTTGGGTCTAATGACAAGGGGATCCAACACACAGTGCCAGCTCAGACTTTGACAATCTATAGCATTGAATGCTCAACAACAAAGACCTCTGCAAGCCAACAAATTTCCTAGTGTAATTGTTGTCTCCACACTCCTGTACTGAAGTGAGATTTGGACTGTGTATCAGCAACATATTCAAAAGGCAAACAGTATGTGAGCATTTATTGCTAAAAGATTTTACAAATTACATTACTGGAGTGGTGCAGGAATATGGAGTTATGGTAGGTTGTTAGTCACGGGCTGAGGGGCATACTCCTGCCCTTACATTCTAAAAAACACTAGGGAAGTTCTATCAATAATGCCTCTGCTGCATTCGCTATATTCAATGCATGAACCGTTGAACAAATGCCCGTGTCCTTCTTGAACTTTATAAGAAGTCAATACTCTGCAAAATCAGCAATAGGAATCCGAGACTACACCTGGATGGCCAACAAGGATTGCTTCCATCAGATCCTGTTTCGCAACTAGCATATGGCTTACATTCCAAGGGATGATGAAGAAAATGACATTCTGAAACTTTCCTTGAAGTGCAGCAGTACACTATTGATTGGGAGGACATCTCTATGACTCTATGACCAATTGTTCAAAATGGCTAAAACTTGTCAATCAATTTGCATCCCACTCTCATTCCATTCACCACAACGATGATGCTGAACAGCAGTAGAGAAGGAAAGAAAGTGAAGTAAATCTTGCATTCTGAATATTTCTCATGGAATATTCACTGCCATTTCCCAAAGATATAGTGTTTGGGAATCAATCTTTTCCATAGCATGAAGACCCATGCCAGAAACTCACAATCTTGAGTAGAAGTCATCCTTGAATCAAGAGACAACCATGTCCTTGTCTTTCTAGGTGGTAGAAATTGTGGGTTTGAAAGCTGCAAATAGAGGGCATAGATTTAAGGTTAAAGGGGAACAATTTAAAAGGGACCTGAGGGGCAAGTTTCTCATGCAGATGGTGGATGTATGGAATTAGCTGCCAGAGGATGTGGTGGAGGCTGGTACAATTACAACATTTAAAAGGCATCTGATGGGTACATGATTAGGAAGGGTTTAGAGGGATATGGGCCAAATGCTGGCAAATGGGCTTAGATGAATTTGAGATATCTAGTCAGCATGGATGAATTGAACCGAAGGGTCTATTTCCATGCTGTACAGCTCTATGACTCAGTTGCCTAAGCTTTGGTGAGTTGACAAAACGTAAATATTAGATTCTGCAGACACAGTGAGCCAATGGTAAGAGAGAGGGATTGTTTAAGGTAGATGGGTCGGCAATGTAGTGGTCTGCTTTATCCTTGGTAGCGTTGAGCTTTTTGAGTGATGCTGGTGCTGTACCCATTCAGACAAGATCGGAATATTCCATCACATTTCCTGACAGGTACTTTGTATCTGTTGGACAGAATTTTGGAAATCCAGAGGTGAGTTATTTGCCAGAGGACACAGACTTTGACTTACTCTAGTGGTCACACTGTATACATATGGAAATTTGGGAAACTTGGTCAGCATGGACGTGTTGGACCAAATAGTCTGTTTTAGTGCTGTCCAACTCTATGCCATTTAAGTTCCCGTAAATGATGACTCCCATAAAACCATAAAGAAAAGGAATAGGGGTAGGCCATTTAGTCCCTTGAGCCTGCTGCATCATTCAGTATAATAACGCTGATCTGACATTCCTCATATCCACTTACTTGTGTTTTCTATGTAACCCTTAATTCTTCTATTGATGAATAATCTGTCTATCTCAGCCTTAAATATTGACAAGGTTACACCCCTCCCAGTTCGGAAGTGGCCTCACTGGACCCAACATGTAGACTCTGCTTTCTATCCAGAGATACTGCCAGACATGCTGAGTTTCTCCTGCTACTTGTTTTTGTTTCAGATTTCCAGCATCAGTTTTTTTTTGCTTACAATTCACCCAGTGTCCCACACACCTTCAGTCACCATCCCAATGTATGTCCTGTCCAACACGCAGAACACATGTGAGGAGAGGCAGCATATTGGTGCCTTGGAATATGTAACATCGACTCCAGATAACTGTAAGCATTAGGCAAACATGGATGAGAAAACTTATTGCTCACTACAACCTATAGTCCTCCTTCAGCTGATGAATCAGTATCGCTCCATCACTTGGAAGGAATACTGAGGGTAGCAAGGATACAAAATATACACTGGGTGGAGGACTTCAATGTTCATCACCAAGAGTATCATGGCTTTCACTGACTAATTATTCGTTCACAGGATGTGGATGTCGCTGGCTAGGCCAGCATTTATTGCCCAAAGGGCAGTTAAGAATCAATGACATTGCTATCACATATAGATCAAACCAGGTAAGGATGGCAGTTTCCTTCCCTAAAGAACATTAGTGAACCAGATGGATTTTTTTGCCTTATAATTGGCAATGGTTCATGATCATTATTAAACTCTTAATTCCATATTTTTATTGATTACAGATGCCACAGAGGCAGGATTTGAAACTGAATCCCCACGGCTTTACCTGGGTCTTTAGATTAATAGTCCAGGGATAACACCACTGGGCCATTGCCTCCCCCTAGTCTTGTACAAGGTAACTGCTAGCTCTGGCCTCTTATAGCTGGTGATTGAAACAAGGGGAGAAATTTATTTGACTACACCCATGCTGATCTACCAATCGCATCTCTGACGGTATTGGTTTGAAATACCATTCTATATCCTTGTTAAATAAAGATTCAGTCTTCAGGCCAAAACTAGCCTCCACTGTCTTTGGCACTTCAACTCAGATCAGGCAGATGGGTTCAAACGCGATCCAGCAGCTGGCTGTCAATGTATGATCATTTTGAAGCTGTTTCAAAAACCTAGTAGTCACATGTTCTTTAATCATATTGTTGTAGCTCTGGGGTCACATATAGGACAGAACAGGCAGACTTTTTCCTGTAGAAGGCACTATGATGGTTTTTATCACAATCCAGTCATTTCACTTCACCATTACTGATCTATTTATTTCAGATTTTCTTTAATTTTGCCAGGTTAAGTTCTCCAGCTGCTGTAATGGGATTTGATTTTTTATATTTTTTTGTTATTCATCACTGTCTAGACCGGCATTTATTGCCCATCCCTAATTACCCAGAAGGCAGTTGAGAGTCAACCACATTGCTGTGGGTCTGGAATCACATGTAGGCCAGACCAGGTAAGGAGGGCAGTTTCTTTCCCTAAAGGACATTAGTGAATCAAATGGTTGTTTTTAAAAAAAAATGGCTAACATTAGACACGTAACTCCAGGTTTCTTTTTAATGATTTCAAATTCCACCATCTGATTCAAACCCAGGTCCCCAGAATATTATCTGGGCTCCTGGATTAACAGTCCAGCGATAATAACACTAAGCCATTGCCTCCCCATAAATACATCACCACATAATTAGATTGGATTACCAAATCACTAGGGTAACCACAATGATATCATTTTTGTTTTAAATTCAACAGTGGTAATTCCAGAAATGTGCAAATCACTCTACATCCTTACTTTTAATTACATGATGATGATGACTATCATATGCAAAAAAACTTTATATATTGAAAATAACTTGTAACAAGACATAAAAGTTGAAGTGATCAGAAAGCAGCTTTACATTATCCAGTTTGTAATAGCTGTTAAGCCCATTTTTCTTTATTTTTAAAACAGTGTATAAATATGTTATTTTCTTTGCCCTTTCCTGGTAAGTAACCAACATTAGATTATTTGCTTAGGTTTTCCCACTTTTCTGCTGCCTTCGCTGGATCTCAATTCTGCTTTCTGCTTTCTGTTGGTTGCTGCCTTTTAGCTCTTAGGTTTAAACCATACCACATGGGATTTCCCACAGGATGAGCAGTGTCAATAGGACACACAGTTCTTCCAACATTTTGTAGCATCCTGAAATTTGATTACAAACCACAGATAATGAGGCAGCTTCAAATGACAGAGATAACATAGATCAATGAATAATGTCCTGTGTTTATTCTATTTTCTGCACAGATCTAATAAACTGAATAAATAATTTATTCTAGACTGGTTGGCTACTTCATAACTAACTGATGGACATGTCCCAGAAGTGAAAATCAAAAGACAATTCATGTGCATGAGACACTTAACAGTAAACAACATGCAGTGTTCCATAGATAATTTGAAGACTCTGGAGGTTCTGCAAGGAGTGTCTCACACACATAGGATAAAACAATGTTTCATGTTGTGTTTCATTTAGGTAATGGGCCATAACTTGCACCTGCACAACATGTGAATCATAGGTTTTTGAAACAGCTGCTATAATGCTCAGTCACGAGTGACGGCCTTTAAACAAGGACAGTAATATAACAATTACTCAGTGCAATTGCAGTACTGATATATATCATTTTGTAAGTGATATGCCACATCGCCTATGTCATTTTATACCTACAATACTTGTAAATTTATAGTATCTGTTTTAAATATGGAAATAAAAAAATAAAAGTTTGCAGCTGCATGCTATTTAATAGAATACAAGTTAGCTAACAAATGCATTTACAGAGGTCACTGCTTTAAGAACTTGACCACATGGGATTTTTCTCCAATTCTAGCTCCGTATGTGAACTTGCACGAATTATGAACATTTACTTGGAGAGAAAGATAACTTTGCTATTTTCTACATGGGAAGTTGGAAGGTTTTCTAGTTAATTTTAATTTCTTTCAGGTTCTCATGAGTCATTCAGACAATATTACAGATACCATATCTCCATTACTTATAGTAACCGCATCCATCAAATTCCAACCAAGTTGCAAAACTTTCTGCTTGTTCCACTTCTGTATTACAAAAGTTCAGAAGCAAATTATTGGCTGTAAACACATTGGAATAGATATAAAACATAAGTCTTTTCCTACTTTTGCCAGCTATGACATGCATCAGCACAGTGATAAACTGACACCACTCATCTGAAAAAAAAGTACAGTTTGACAAATATTGAACAGAGCTTCTTGAGCAGATTATCCTAAACTCAACTGGGGCTGGAGTGGGAGAAGAAAACAAGAACTAGGTTACAAATCAAGGAATTCTACTTTAGTTTGGCAGGGGCTGGCACTTTATAGGGTTTGGAATACAGCATATCTAAAAAGCTACAATTTTTTTTCTAGATGAAAAATGACAATAAAGCTTCCTGCCACATAAATCAGAAGGAACACTAGAAAGGCAAACTGTTGAGCAAGCATCCCATTTTAATTTAAAGAGTCCGTTGGTAGGTGTGGGAAGAAAATTTTCAGCCTTCAGACTGGAGATTTAATTTAGTAATTATAATACTTGCTTTAATGTTTATATAACATTTTAGCTTTGTGGATACTTTAGGAAGAAAGCATATGGTATTTACTGCACAGAAACAGACTACTCAGCCCATTTGATTCTTGTAGTTTATACTCCATACCACTCCTGTCCCACTAAATCTCATTCAATCGGATTATTTTTTTTTTATCCATGGTTTGGAAATATCTGTCTACTTGTATGCAGATAATCAGGATGGCTTTGTATTTAATAATTTTTGAGGAATCAAATTTTGAAGACTGTGGGAAAAGTAGATTTATTTCAAGTTTTGTGTACACCTGGACTGTTTAGTTATAAAGAGTAATTGAAACTTCAATTAGGACACTGGGGCACTTTGTTTCTAAAAAGGCTTTTCTTGGAAACTGCATGCTTTCAGCTAACTGCTGGACTTGTTTGCTTGAGGTTATTATTATGCATTACGGCTGCCAGAAACCTAGTTTCAGCTTGAAGCATTTGGATGTTGTTGGAATTAGTGTCCAGCCTGCTGAAAGAAAGCTTCCCGTTCAGTGCTCCTCTTACTCAAAAAGCCCTTGACATCCATCCAATGTGGTACCTAGAACACTGATCAAGCTGCTCTGAACAGAAACCTTTGACGGAGGTTGTCTCAGTATTCCTTGATCAAAAGCACTTGCAAACATCCCGGAGATAACAGTACATTTCTGGTGACCTGTTCATGTGACAAAACACTAGGCTGATAGCATCAGAACATTTCATGTTATCCTTCTGTGCCTTTAAAAATGAAGTTATGGGCCAGAAATGCTTATTGTTTTCCCGAAAGTAAGTCTTTATGGAGAGAAATCAATTTTTTATTTGCTTCCTTTACTAAAGTCTCTGAGTGGTTTTGGCTATTTAGAAGAGTGGATATGTATACTTCTTTATGTCAAAATGTGAAAATTAGCTCTACATCCTTGTCAAGAGAGGTGATGGCCTATTGGTATTGCCAGTGGACTGTTGAGCCTGGTAATGATCTGGGTTCAGATCCTCAATTAAAGAAAATCTGGAACTAAGAATCGTATGATAACCATGAATCCAATCTATCTGGTTCACTAATGCCCTTTAGGGAAGGAAACTGCCATCCTTACAAGGTCTGGTATACATGTGACTCCAGACCCACAGCAATGTGGTCGGCTCTTAACTGCCCTCTGGGGATGGATAATAAATGCTGGCCTAACCTGTGACTAAATAATTTTTTTAAAAGTCTGACTTTCATAATAAATCAATAATTTTGTCTTTTATGTTTAAGAAACCTGGTTCATGAACTTTAAATTTATAAATTTACTATATATAATGCACAAAGTTGGCCACATCAGTAGCTGGATAAAGCATTTAATTTTATATTGTGACTCTTGACATAGTGAGACTAAAGATAAACTTTGCACTCCTCCAGCCTTGGTATTAAAATAATTTATTTTCTATTTATCGGGACTAGGACAATAAAAAGAAACGATGAACTGTGGTGCTTTGCCTGTTTCCAATCTCTCCCATCCACCTCTTCATTTATGCATGTTACTTCTTTCCGTCTTTCAAGATTCAACAATCAATTCAACAAAAAAATCATGGAACACTCTTGTAAAATGATAACACCCATTATTGGGATATTCTGCTTTGCATACAGTAAAATATTACAGATGCTGCAAATCTGAAATGAAAATTAGAATGCTATGGAGAGAAACAGTCAAAATTTCAGTTCAACCATCTTTCATTAGAACAGCAAATCCATAAATGAACAAATAATTCAGCATTTACAACCCAGATTGCATGGAAATATTTCAGATTTAGTTTTATATATTTCAACCATCTGTTCTGCATCATAAAGAAAGATTGATTCTTACTGCGGGCAACATTGTTTCACTGCTGTGGAGTGGGAGAATGGAATGAGAAAAAGGACGAGGAAACGTTCCTATTATAAAGTCATAGAGATGTACAGCATGGAAACAGACCCTTTGGTCCAACCCGTCCATACCGAGCAGATATCCCAACCCAATCTAGTCCCACCGCCAGCACCTGGCCCATATCCCTCCAAACCCTTCCTATTCATAAACCCATCAAAATGCCTCTTAAATGTTGCAAATGTACCAGCCTCCACCACTTCCTCTGGCAGCTCATTCCATACCCATACCATACCTCTGTGTGAAAAAGTTGCCCCTTAGGTCTCTTTTATATCTTTCCCCTCTTACCCTAAACCTATGTCCCCTAGTTCTGGACTCCTCGATACCAGGGAAAAGACTTTGCCTATTTTGGACACGTGGCTCAGGGATGGACAGGACTGGCAGCTGAATGTTCCAGGATACAAATGCTACAGGAAGGATAGAAAGGGAGGCAAAAGAGGAGGGGGAGTGGCATTTTTGATAAGGGATAGCATTACAGCTGTGCTAAAGGAGGATATTCCCGGAAATACATCCAGGGAAGTTATTTGGGTGGAACTGAGAAATAAGAAAGGGATGATCACCTTATTGGGATTGTATTATAGGCCCCCCAATAGCCAGAGGGAAATTGAGAAACAAACTTGTAAGGAGATCTCAGCTATCTGTAAGAATAATAGGGTGGTTATCGTAGGGGATTTTAACTTTCCAAACATCGACTGGGACTGCCATAGTGTTAAAAGGTTTAGATGGAGAGGAATTTCTTAAGTGTGTATCAGACAATTTTCTGATTCAGTTTGTGGATGTACCTACTAGAGAAGGTGCAAAACTTGACCTACTCTTGGGAAATAAGGCAGGGCAGGTGACTGAGGTGTCAGTGGGGGAGTACTTTGGGGCCAGCAATCATAATTCTATTAGCTTTAAAATAGTGATGGAAAAGGATAGACCAGATCTAAAAGTTGAAGTTCTAAATTGGAGAAAGGCCAATTTTGACAGTATTAGGCAAGAACTTTCAAAAGCTAATTGGAGGCAAATGTTCGCAGGTACAGGGATGGCTGGAAAATGGAAAGCCTTCAGAAATGAGATAACAAGAACCCAGAGAAAGTATATTCCTGTCAGGGTGAAAGGGAAGGCTGGTAGGTATAGGGATGCTGGATGACTAAAGAAATTGAGGGTTTGGTTAAGAAAAAGAAGGAAGCATATGTCAGGTACAGAAAGGATAGATCAAGTGAATCGTGAGAAGAGTATAAAGAAAGTAGGAGTATACTTAAGAGGAAATCAGGAGGGCAAAATGGGGACATGAGGTATCTTTGGCAAATAGAATTAAGGAGAATCCAAAGGGGTTTTACAAATATATTAAGGACAAAAGGATAACTAGGGAGAGAATAGGGCCCCTCAAAGATCAGCAAGGTGGCCTTTGTGTGGAGCCACAGAAAATGGGGAAGATACTAAATGAATATTTTGCATCAGTATTTATTGTGGAAAAGGATATGGAAGATTTAGACTGTAGGGAAATAGATGGTGACATGTTGCAAAATGTCCAGATTACAGAGGAAGAAGTGCTGGATGTCTTGAAATGGTTAAAGGTGGATAAATCCCCAGGACCTGATCAGGCATACCCGAAACTCTGTGGGAAGCTAGAGACGTGATTGCTGGGCCTCTTGCTGAGGTATTTGTATCATCGATACTCACAGGTGAGGTGCCGGAAGACTGGAGGTTGGCTGACATGGTGCCACTGTTTAAGAAGGGTGGTAAGGACAAGCCAGGGAACTATAGACCAGTGAGCCTGACGTCCGTGGTGGGCAAGATGTTGGAGGGAATCCTGAGGGACAGGATGTACATGTATTTGGAAAGGCAAGGACTGATTAGGGATAGTCAACATGGCTTTGTGCGTGGGAAATCATGTCTCACAAACTTGATTGAGTTTTTGACGAAGTAACAAAGAATATTGATGAGGGCAGAGCAGTAGATGTGATCTATATGGACTTCAGTAAGGCATTCAACAAGGTTCCCCATGAGAGACTGATTAGCAAGGTTAGATCTCATGGAATACAGGGAGAACTAGCCATTTGGATACAGAACTGGCTCAAAGGTAGAAGAAAGAGGGTGGTGGTGGAGGGTTGTTTTTCGGACTGGAGGCCTGTGACCAGTGGAGTGCCACAAGGATTGGTGCTGGGCCCTCTAATTTTTGTCATTTACATAAACGATTTGGATGCGAGCATAAGAGGTAAAGTTAGTAGGTTTGCAGATGACACCAAAATTGGAGGTGTAGTGGACAGCAAAGAGGCTTACCTCAGATTACAACAGTATCTGGATCAGATGGGCCAATGGGCTGAGAAGTGACCGATGGAGTTTAATTCAGATAAATGTGAGGTGCTGCATTTTGGGAAAGCAAATCTTAGCAGGAATTATACAATTAATGGTATAGTCCTAGGGAGTCTTGCTGAGCAAAAAGACCTTGGAGTGCATCCACATACTGAATCAGAAAAGTGTCTTGTACGGACTCAACAAATTCCTCTCCATCTAAACCTTTAACACTATGGCAGTTCCAGTCTATGTTTGGAAAGTTAAAATCTCCTGCCATATCCACCCTATTATTCTTACAGATAGCTGAGATCTCCTTACAAGTTTGTTTCTAAATTTCCATCTGACTACTGTGGGGGTCTATAATACAATCCCAATAAGGTGATCATCCCTTTCCTATTTCTCAGTTCCACCCAAATAACTTCCCTGGATGTATTTCCGGGAATATCCTCCCTCAGCACAGCTGTAATGCCACTCCCCCATCTCTCTTGCCACCCTTTCTATCCTTCCTGTAGCATTTGTATCCTGGAACATTCAGCTGCCAGTCCTGCCCATCCCTGAGCCATGTTTCTGTAATTGCTATGATATCCCAGTCCCATGTTTCGAACCATGCCCAGAGTTCATCTGCCTTCCCCGTTAGGTACCTTGCAATGAAATAAACGCAGTTTAATTTATTAGTCCGACCTTGTCCCTGCCTGCCCTGCCTATTTGACTCACTTCTGTTCTCAACTGTACCAGTCTCAGATCGATCTCTTTCCTAACTATCTCCCTGGGCCCCACCTGCTTACTAGTTTAAATCCTCCCAAGCTGTTCTAGCAAATTTCCCTGCCAGTATATTAGTCCCCTTCCAATTAGGTGCTATCCTCCTTCTTGTACAGATCTCTTCTACCCCAAAAGAGATTGCAATGATCCAAAAATGTGAATCCTTCTCCCAAACACCAGCTCGTCAACCATGCATCCATCTGCTCTATCCTCCTATTCCTGCCCTCACTAGCTCGTAGCACTGGGAATAATCCAGATATTACTACTCCCGAGGACCTCCTTTTTAAATTTCTGCCTAACTCTCTGTAATCTGCCTTCAGAATCTCAACCTTTTCCCTTCCTATGGCATTGGTTCCAATGTGGACAATGACCTCTTGCTGGCCCCTCTTCTCCATGAGAAAATTCTGCACCCTCTCTGAGACATCCTTTATCCTGGCACCAGGGAAGTAACACACCATTCTGCTTTTCTCTGCTGGCCACAGAAACATCTGTCTGTACCCCGGACTACAGAATCCCCTGACACAATTGATCTCTTGGAAGCCGACGTACCCCTCGTTGCATTAGAGCCAGTCTCAATACCAGAAACTTGGCTGTTTGTGCTACGTTCCCCTGAGAATCCATCACCCCCTACATTTTCCAAAACAGCATACCTGTTTGAAATGGATATATCCACAAAAATACTCCTACTCTAGGGGCCTACCTCTCTTACTCTTCCTGAAGTTAACCCCCCTCTATGTGACTATATCTGAGACTTTCCCCCTTCCTATAACTGCCATCCATCACATACTGTTGCTGTTGCAAATTCCTCATCGCTTCTAAGTGTCTCTCCAACCGATCCACTCGATCTGATAAGATTCGCATTCCATCTGATGAATCAGTACCACTTCATGCTGAAGAGCACTTGAAGGAAGCACTGAGGGCGTAAAAAAGTGCAGAATGTACTTTGGCAGGTTCATCACTAAGAGTGGCTCACTGCTCTACTAATTGAGCTGGTAGAGTCCTACCAACAACATAGCTGCTAATCTGCAGGTGGTGGTGAGGAAACCTACAAAAGGAAAGAAAAGATACTTGACCTTATCTTCAGCAGCATGACTGCTGCAGATATATCTGTCCATAATACTGACAAAGGTGATCATCACCTACAGTCCTGTGAAGACAAAGACCCAATTTTATTGAAGATACACTACTATCACTGTGCTAAATGGGATAGACTTCACATGGATCTAGCAACTAAAGACTGGACATTCATGAGGTATTGAGACAATCCGTAATCTCGTATCCCGGCGTTTTTGCCCCAACACTACCAGTACCATCAAGCCAGGGATCAACCTTAATTCAATGCAGGAAAGCATATCAGGAGCAGCACCAGGCATCCCTAAAACTAAGGTGCCAACAGGTGAAGCTAAAAACCAGGATTACCTATGTGCCAAACTGCATTGACAGCAATTGCAATGAAGGGCTAAGCAATTCCAAACCATCAGGTCAGATCTAAGTTGCACAGTCCTGCCACAATCAGTTGTAAATGTTGGTGAACAATTAAACAACACACTGGAGGAGATTGCACACATATCCTCATCCTCAAATAAATGCAAAATACTGCAGATGCTGTAAATACAAAATAAAAATAAAGGTGCTGGAGAAATTCAGGAGATCTGGCTGCATTTGGAAGATTCATACTGGACTGGAAATGTTAATTCTATTCTGTACTTCACATGTCAGCAGACCTGCTGAGTTGTTCCAGCGCTGTTTTTAATTCCCATCCTCAGTGATGCAAGAACCTAGCATACCAGGGCAAAAGATAAAGTGAGAAGCATTTGCAATAAGCTTCAACAAGAGTTGCAGAGCAAATTATCCATTTCAGCCTCTTCCAAAGGTCCCCAACATCACAGAGGCTAGTCTTCAGCAAATTTAATTCACTTCACATAATATCAAGAAATGTTGGAAGCACTGGTTGCTGCAAAGGGTGTGGGTCCTGACAATATTACAGCAAAAGTACTGAAGACACATGCCCATGACTTGCCTCACCCCATGCCAAACTCTTGCATCAGTGGTACCTATTTGACAATGTGTAAAACTGACTAAAATTTCCTGTATAGAAAAGAAAAGGATAAATTTAACACAGCCTATATCAGCCCATCAGTCTACTGTCAAGAGATGGAAGGGTCATCAACAATGCTGTCAAGTAGCAGTTGCTTAGCAACAACCTGCTCACTGACATTCCGTTTGGGTTCTGCCAGCAACACATACTTTCTTATCTGGGTCCAAACATTGACAAAAAAATCTAAATTCCAGAGGTGAGGTCAGAGTGACTGACCTTGATAACAAGGCCATATTTGACTGTGTTTAGTATCAAGACGCCCTAGCAAAACTGCAGTCAATGAGAATCTGGAGAATCCTCTGCTAGTTGGACTGAGAATTGGCAGAAAGTTTAAGATATTTGTGGGTGTTGGAGGCACTGTTCCTTCTCAGTGGCCTCACAGCCATTTTGAGGTTCTGTGCACCAAAAAGATAATTTCAGGGAATACTGTTTGGATATCAGTCTTCTTAGCTGCAGGTGTTCCTCAGTTTGTGTCCTAGACCCAAATATCTTTAGCTGTTTTATCAATGATCTTCCCTCCATCATAAGGTCAGAGTGGCGATGTTTGCTGATGATTGCACAATGTTCAGCACCATTCATAACTCCTCATATAATGAAGTATCCCTGTCTAAATACAGTAAGACCTATAGCAATATAGTATCCATGGCTGGACTGACAAATGCTAAGTAAAATACATGCCACACAAGTGCCAGACAATGGTAATCTCCAAGGTGAGAGAATCTAACCATATTTGTTGACATGGGTGACCAAAAGCAAAGTTGATCAGTTAATGGGGATAGAATGCAAGACATACATGTGAGATGCATGACAGGGTGACATGAGAGAAGCCACGAGGGGAGACAGGAAAGAAATTAGGTGAAGGCGAGAGTTCAGGCTGGCACAAGGAGCAACATTATGGGGCAGTTGACTTGATGGGCAAATGTATGAGTTAGGTAGATTAGATTAGATTCTCTACAGTGTGGAAATAGGCCCTTGGGCCCAACAAGTCCACACTGACTCTCCGAAGAGTAACCCACCCAGACCCATTTCTTTCTGACTAACACTATGGGCAATTTAACATGTCCAATTCACCTGATCTGCACATCTTTGCACTGTGGGAGGAAACCCACACAGACACGGGGAGAATATGTAAACTCCACACAGACAGTCGCCCGAGGCTGGAATTGAACCTGGAATCCTTGTGTTGTGAGGCAGCAGTGCAACCACTGAGCCATCGTGCCATAGCAGAGGCAGCCAATCAGATTGTCTCAATTTTAACATCAAAAAATCTATTAGCTCTCACATCTGCTGGAGGTACAAGAAATCAGCCATATGAGAGTAATGTACAATTCCTGTGAACACTGCTGCACAAAGCAGGGGCCAGAACTCTGGATCCTCAATTTTATTTTTTTTAAAACACAGTTCTGCCGCAAAATCTGACCAGCATGTTAAGTGTTCAGCTTATACTTCCTTTCAATGCAAATGACTTAAATAGTCATTATAAATTTTCAAAAATAACTTCTGGATATTGGTTATCTTTTTTCAAAAATTAAATTTGGTGCAGGAAATGGCAACAGTAGCAAACCCACAAAGAATCACTAACTATATTAAGGGATGTCAGAACGGGATAGGAAAAGGACAGAAAGGAAATAGACTCCCCTTGCAATAGAAAAAACTTTTCAAACTTCACCTGGTCAAGCCCTCCCAAAATTTTGTATTTTAGAAATCACATCTCACTCATGTAAACTTCAGAGTACGAGTCACTGACTCAATTTCTACTCACAAGCCAACTGTCAACCTAGGACTCAATCTAGTCAACTTACATTACACTCCATCCAAGGCGAGTATATTCTTCCTTAGATATAGAAAGCAAAACTGCACTCACTACTCTGGATGTGATCTCACCAATACTCTTTACTATTGCATCAAACCTTCCTTACTCTTTTTTTCACCAACCCCCACCCCCCTCCCCCGCCCCTCACAATAAAAGTCAACATGCCATTTACGTTAATAATTGCTTCCTGTAACTGTATATGCACGGACATCCAAACTTCTCTTAACACATTTGATAGGTTAGCCTTATTTTCAAAAAACATTCAATTTTTCTTTCAAACTGAATAGCCTCCAAATCTCCACAATATATTCCATTTGCTAGAGTCAATGAACAGTACTGATACCATTGGTTCTATTTTTAAAAATATATTATCATTGAAAAATAGGTTTTTTAATATTACAACAAATACAAAACAATACAATTCAAACCAATAAAAAGAAAGAACACCAAAAATTGTAAACAGTCCAAACCGTTCTCATGTACAAATGTATAAATATGTGTAAAAATTTACATTAAAATCTATTTAACTAAATAAATGATAACTAAGAACAAACTAATAAATAATTAAAATACAGCTCAGCAAAACAAAACGCTAACTCTCGAATATTTGTATGTTCGCAGTTGCCCCTCTCTAGATATTGGACTCATAAAACACAATAATTACGGCTATATAAAAGCCCTTATTAGTGTGGCAGACAAATCTGTGTCCAGGTATTCCAAAAAGGGCTGCCATGTCTTATAGGAATTTTCAGTTTTATGGTGTACCATGCTTGTTAGAAAACCCAAGAGGATATGCTCCATAATAACTTTATGCCAACCTAATAGGCCGGGATATTTTCAGACACCCAACCTAACAAGATAGCCTTTCTTGCGCAGAAAGTAAGGATGTTGAAAAGATTTTTCTTATGCGCATCTACAGGTAATACACTGGGCAGGTCAAGGAGAAGAGAGATTAGTCATTCTCCACCCTTACACACCAAATTCCCTTCTTTGCACCCACCACAGCGCTCCAGTATGTTTGAAGCCTACCACAGGACCAGAGACAATGGGTAAGAGTGCCTGTACCAACTTTGCACTTGGGGTACATTGAAGATATCCCTGGTTTAAATTTTGACAAACAATCCAGAGCCAAGTAGACCCTATGAAGAATCTTCAACTGTAAAGCATGGGCCATTTTGCAAATTGATATCTTCCTTGCATTTTCCCAAATATCTTCCCATGTCCCTGAGGAGACCGCAATGCCTAGTTATCTCTCCCACACCCTGTAAAGTTGATGAAACTCATCTGAGGGGCTGCTCCTCAATCAATGATATAAAGTGCCGACAGAAAGTGTACTCTTTACACTAAGCCCCCTCCTCTCTATTTCAGATTTGTAAGGATCAATCAAAAGTGTTGTCTTTGTTTGAATAAAATTTATAACTTGAAAAAATCAAAAGAGGTCCCGGCTAGATAGCTCGCAATTCTGTGCTAACTGATCAAAAGACATCATTGTGTCTCCCTCAAATAAATCAACCAAGACACACCCCTAGCTGCCCAATGTTTGAATCCGGAATCCATTATCCCATTTGAAAACCTGGCATACCCACTATAGGTATAAGAAAAGATATTTTTGCCAATATTGCCTTCCCTGTGGTGAATTTCATTTCATGCCTTAACAGTATTGATAAAAACTATTGGTTTATGGCAATATTCCTTAACTGTCCTCATTCTGTCCAAACACAGCAAGCTAGCAAGGAGCACTTAGCCAGAGAGGTTTTGATATCTAACGATATTGAAAAAGCATCCCACAAGCCCAATCACTCACTTAAGATAAAAGTGAGCTTAGTTGATATTTTTTAATGTCCGGGAGATGCATTCTGCTCCCCCGCCCCCAGACTGTGAGGCAATTGCAATTTAGCTAATTTAATAAGGGGCCGCTTACAATGCCAAATATAAGAACTGAACTAGCTGTTTGGTGTCCTGAACGTTTAGTTATTGAAAATCAGGGGGAAGCATCCAGAAAGGGTACAACAAACAGGGAGAATATTCATCTTAATCAGAGCTATCTGACCTAACCATGAGACCGAAAGTGCTTCGTATCTTTGAAGGTCTTGTTTGATTTTGTTGAAAAATTAAATAAAATTAGCTTTAAACAGCCGATCCAGAATTGGAGTGATGAATATGCCCAAATACATAAAATCCCGCTGTGACCACTTAAATGGGAATCAAGATTTGCCCTTATAAGTCTAGCACCTTCATAAGACCACCTACAGGTATAGCCTCTGATTTTTCAAAATTAATCTTGTATCCCGAAATGTTGCCAAACGCACTGATGCATTGTATCAGGTAAGATACTGAAACTGCAGGATTGACAAAAAAATGAGGACATCTTCCGCGTACAACAAAATATTATAATGCCACTTTCAGAGCCGATATATTGGGATCCCTACAAAAGCCTCCGCCAATGGTTCAATCACCAATGTAAAAAGCAATGGCAAAAGGGGACAGTTCTGCTGGCTGCCCCTAAAAATGCTAAAATTACTTGATCGTACCCAATTGGTGATGACTGTGGTGACAGGGTCACTGTAGAGAACCTTTAGCCATCTTATAACAACTTTGCCCAATCCAAACCGGTCTGGAGTATAAAAAAGGTACAGCCACTCAACTTGGTCAAATGCCTTCTCTGCATCTAGAGAAGTCACCATTCCCTGTATTGACTGTTGTTGACACACTTTAATTACATTAAGCAGCCTCCTAATATTACTGGAGGATCTGTGGCCATTTATGAAGCCTGTCTGGTCCTCTTTAACAAAAGAAGGTAACACGGTCTCCGGCCTTAATGCAAGGGACTTAAATGTTGACTTTAAAATCCTCCCTAAGAGTGAAATGGGCCTGTAAGAAGCACAGTCCTTCAGGACCTTCCCTTTTATAAGAAAAAGCGAAATATTGGCCTCTCAGAGATGGCAGGAGATGATCATGACTGTACGAGTCATTGAACATGCTGTACATCGGGCAATATGCTTATAAATTCCTTATAGAATTCGCTGGGAAGTTCATCAGGACCGGATGCCTTTTCATTCTGAAGCTGCTTCACAGACTCCTGCATCTCTTGCTCTGATAAGGGGGCACCAAGAAAAAAACTCTTGTTCGGGGCTTAGACCCGGGAGTTCCAGATCCTTGAAAAAGGACTCCATCTTGGCCCAACCCTCCTCACAACCCTTAAATTGGAATAATTCAGAGTAAAATCTCTGGAATGCTGCGTTAATCAATTTGGAATCACATAGGTTCCCAGACCCCTCCTTAATCAACGTAATGGCTTGAGGGGCACTCCTTTTCCTGGCGAGATAAACTAGGTACTTTCCCGGCTTGTCACCATGCTCATATAACCTGTGTTTTGTGAAAATAAGCTTCTTCTTTGCTGTCTGCGTGAACACAGAATTCAATGCAGACCACAGCACCAGAATCCTCTTAGCTTGGCCATTGAGGGCCTGTCAAAGTAAGCTTTCTCAGCTGCCTTCAACTGTGCTTCAAGGAGATGTTTCTGCCTGCTCTTCTGCCCCTAGCTACTGGCAGAGTAGGAAATAACTAACCCCCGGCATAGGCTTCGGCAGTTTCCCAAAGGACAGACAGGCTATTGACTGAGCCTGAATTAATATCTAGGAATGCCCTAAATTCCTTAGAAAGTACTCCACAAACTTATTATCCTTAAGGAGAAAGGGATCCAATCGCCAGTGCCTCTGGCCCACTATAGCATCCTTAATCTTAACCAACAGGTACACTGGAGCGTGAATGGAGATGGTAATATTATCAATTGCACAAGTTGCTACCAAGTCCAAAGTTGCCACAGGGGTCAGAAATAAAATCAGTCCTGGTGTGACATCTGTGCAGATTAGAATAAAACATAAAGTTCCTGCATGTAGGGTGGAGACGTCTCCAGACGTCCACCAACCCTAACTCCACACACAGATCCACTAATTGTTTAGAACATAGAACATAGAACATAGAACATAGAAGAATACAGCGGAGTACAGGCCCTTCGGCCCTCGATGTTGCGCCGATCAAAGCCCACCTAACCTACACTAACCCACTATCCTCCATATACCTATCCAATGCCCACTTAAATACCCATAAAGAGGGAGAGTCCACCACTGCTACTGGCAGGGCATTCCATGAACTTACGACTCGCTGAGTGAAGAACCTACCCCTAGCATCAGTCCTATATCTACCCCCCCTTAATTTAAAGCTATGCCCCCTTGTAATAGCTGACTCCATACATGGAAAAAGGTTCTCACTGTCAACCCTATCTAACCCCCTAATCATCTTGTACACCTCTATCAAGTCACCCCTAAACCTTCTTTTCTCCAATGAAAACAACCCCAAGTGCCTCAGCCTTTCCTCATAGGATCTTCCTACCATACCAGGTAAACTTCCTCTGCACCCGTTCCAGTGCCTCCACATCCTTCCTATAGTATGGCGACCAAAACTGCACACAATATTCCAGGTGCGGCCGCACCAGAGTCTTATACAACTGCAGCATGACCTCAGGACTCCGGAACTCAATTCCTCTACCAATAAAAGCCAGTACGCCATATGCCTTCTTCACTGCACTATTTACCTGGGTGGCAACTTTCAGAGATCTGTGTACATGGACACCAAGATCCCTCTGCTCTTCCACACTACCAAGTATCCGACCATTAGCCCAGTACCCCATCTTTTTGTTACTCTTACCAAAGTGAATCACCTCACACTTAGCTACATTGAACTCCATTTGCCACCTTTCTGCCCAGCTCTGCAGCTTCTCTATATCCCGCTGTAACCTGCCACATCCTTCCTCACTGTCTACAACTCCTCCGACTTTCGTATCACCCGCAAACTTGCTCACCCAACCTTCTAACCCTTCCTCCAGGTCATTTATAAAAATGACAAACAGCAATGGTCCCAAAACAGATCCTTGCAGAACACCGCTAGTGACGGCACTCCAAGATGAACCTTTGCCATCAACTACTACCCTGTCTTCTTCCAGCCAGCCAATTCCTAATCCAAACCTCCAACTCACCCTCAATGCCATATCTCTGTATTTTCTGCAGTAGCCTACCATGGGGGACCTTATCAAACGCCTTACTAAAATCCATATATACCACATCTACCGCTTTCCCCTCATCTACCTCCTTAGTCACCTTCTCAAAGAATTCAATAAGGTTTGTGAGGCACGACCTGCCCTTCACAAAACCAGTTTAGTTTGTACAGAGGGTATCGGGGGGGGGGCCTTTGGATAACCTGTGTACTGTGGGATCCATAAGACAATTAAAATCTCCCCCTATAATGATATGCCGGGACTCAGGAGTTGAAATGCCCATCAGCCATGATTGAATGGCAGAGTGGACTCGATGGGCCGAATGGCCTTACTTCCACTCCTATGTCTTATGGTCTTATGGTCTTATGATCTTAGGACTGATCAATTTCGAGAACGCATCGACCAGAAATTTGAGGGGATGGGCTGCAGGGCAATAAACATTTAAAACATCATATTCTTCCCTGTTTATCAGGGTTTTGAGGATTACAAACCTCCCTGTGTGTCTTTAACATACTCTAGTAACCTAAATGGGAGATTCCTCCTAACCAATATAGCCGCTCCCCTTTTTCTAGTATTAAAAGATGGAAAGTAAACACGATCAAAGCCAATCTGCTGTATTTTCAAATGCTCCCTATCATCTAAGTGTGTCGCCTGTAGTAAAGCAATATCCACCTTTTCCTTTCTAAGACTCAAGAATACCTTTTTCCTCTTAATTGGTCAGTGACTCCCCTTGATGTTCCAAGTACACCATTTAATCAAGTCATTAGTCATAACCTTCTGCAGTAACATTTAGTTTCCAGAGGAACTCGAATTACAAATTCCCAAGTCTTAGTTTTGCAAGATCCATCAAACATAAAAACTACATAAACTAAAAAGTCTACAGTTAACAAACCTATAAAGCTATAAAATATTATATACAAGAAAAACTAAAAACAAACCAACATATACAGCGTCAAGTGCGCTGAATAGGGGAACTCACCCCCTGCCTAAAGGGGGCATCTACATATTCCAAAACCCAATTGCCCATCCCGCTGCTAAGACTGCAGCCAGGGCATTTAAATACCTGAACTAGGCATAAACTTCCCGTAAGTAGGCATCTAGCCATCCCAACCATTTTCCCTCCTCCTAGCTAGAGTTGCACTGAAACACAAGCAGAAAAGAAAGAAAATACACCATGAAATGACAATATAAAAAAGAAATTTTGAAAAAAAGGGAAGAATCCCACCCATCCTTTGGTATAACTTAACTTAGAAATTGAAAGTCCACATCCCAACCGTCCCCAAGCATAGTTTAGACCAGATTGTTACCAATGAAAAAGGAAAAGAAAGCCCCGACCAGACTTCCTTTTTTTTAAAGAAAAGTAGAGATATACCCAAACAACACTACTATTTGTGCATACTCAATTGTTCAGATTAAGCTAATTTGTCCACAAAGTCTCTTGCTTTCTCCAATGTGTCAAAGAGATGTGCAGATCCATCTAGTGAATCTTGGCACCGCGGAATACCTCAGAGAATACTGAATCCCAAGCTCCCATAGTCTTGACGCTGCCATAGGATTTTCTTTTCTGGATCACCGATGTTGAGAAGTCCTGGAAGAACAGGATCTTAGAGACCTTGCAAACTAGGGTCTTCGGATCCTTCCCCTGAATTCTGGAAGTTTCCATAATTCTGTCCTTACCTCTATAGTGATGAAACCGTACCAAGACAGGACAAGGACGTTGGTCCAGACTTGACCTCCGCGCCGGGACCGGTGAGCCCTCTCAATCTTCAAGCTTGTCATTCCAGCCGCCAAGTTAAGGAATTTCAGCAACCAGTCCTCAATAAATTCCACCGGCCGCTCACCTTCCTTACCCTCCGGCAGACTTGACGATCTAAATTACTTTTCTCCTGTTCCTGTTCTAGAGGTCATCAACCTGGTCAAGCAAATTACGGACCTTCGTCTCTAGGGCCTGGATCCTATCCTTAAAGGAACTGGTATCAGCTTCCACCATTGTAACTCTGTGTTCTACCTTAGCCATCCTTTTCTCCAGGTCTCCCAGCTGCTGTTCGTGCTTCTGCAGCATGATAGAGATCGGGGCCAGCTTCTCCTCTATCTGCTTGCCCAACATCTCATGAGATTTTGTGAGCTCCTTCACCAGGACCCGGTAGGAAATAGAGTACAAGGATCCTGTGGCCCAGCCTCATACGTACCTCCTCCCATCTTCGGCATCCCTGGATGGCAAAAGCCAAGGTAAGTTGCTCTCTGACAGTTTACTGAGACTCCACAACCTTTCTAGAGTCTTAGGATATCGTGATGGCCCAGGTAGGGCAGGTTAGGACTTTGTCCCGCTTGCAATGCGGTGCGGAGCTCTGCAACACGATCTTCCTAGATTGCCGCCAGCTTGGGACCCCCCCCGCCCCACATCCCCAGGATGTAGTTTAACAGCATGCCGTATAGTGGCAAAGTTGTAACAGCAAATTCAGAGCATTGGTGCAAAATCCTCCACAGTTAAAGTCCTCCATTGGTGAGATTACTATTACAGTTTACATTAGAATAAAAGAACACACAAAGGGGAAAAGGTTTCTGCAGTGCATGCAATAAAATTTTATTGATTAGTATCTTTACAACCCAACAATGAAGGAGGCTTTGATTCTGGAGAACAAGGTGTGTCAATTGAAACAAGTAGGAGAAAGTGAGGATTACAGATGCTGGAGATCAGAGTCGAGAGCGGGGTGCTGATAAAGCACAACACATCAGACAGCATCTGAGCAGGAGAATCGACGTTTCAGCCAAGAGCCTTATACTTAAGGATAAAGGATCCAACCATCAGTGCCTCCGGCCCACGACAGGAAATTAGGAAACTGGATTTCACCAGTTTCATACTCTTAGCTACCTTCCCTCCCCCTAACCCCAACCTCCCCCCTTTCATTTATCTCACCATCCCCTCAGCCTGCTGCCTCATTCTGATGAAGGGCTCTTGCCGAAACACCAATTCTCCTGCTCCTCCAATGCTACCTGACCTGTTGTGCTTTTCCAGCGCCCCACTCTCGACAATTGAAACAAGTGTCAAGAGGCGGACATTTAGGAGACAGCGATGGTAATGCTGTAATACTTAGGTTGGCTTGGAAAAGGATTAATAGCAGTCTAGTGTAAAAGTTTAAGTTGAAGAGCCACTTTTCAGAAGAGAAAGATCAGATGTGTCAAAGGTAAATGGAAATTTAAGTTTGGAACTGCCTTTGAATGAAACTTCTTCACCCAGAGAGTGGTGAGTGTATGGAATGCTCTGCTCCAGAAGGCTGTGGAGGCCAAGTCTCTGGATACTTTCAAGAAAGAGTTGGATAGAGCTCTTAAGGATAGTGGAATCAAGGGTTATGGGGATAAGGCAGAACAGGATACTGATTGAGGATGTTCAGCCATGATCATAATGAATGGTGGTGCTGGCTTGAAGGGCAGAATGGCTGACTCCTGCACCTATTGTCTATTGATATTTAGTTACATTCCCATGAAGGCAAAACAACCAAAAGCAGAACTCCCTGGCTGAAGAAACAAATGGAGTTTAAGATAATAAATAAAGAGATTGTCTTTCGTGTACGTCAGGTTGGCAATACAAATGCGAATCCAGCTGAATATGGATTGTTGAGAGGATAAGCCAAAAACAGATTATGTGGAAAGGCTATCAAATATAAAATGGAATACAAGTCTTCTTGCAGGTATTTAAGTAGTGAATGGATTGCAAGAGCAAGAGTGGGACCAGAGGGAAGATTAATGCATGGAAGCAGAGGGCATGGCTAAGGTACTAAATGAGTGATTTGCATGATTATCAAAGAAG
Organism: Chiloscyllium punctatum; assembly: GCF_047496795.1. NCBI lineage: Eukaryota > Metazoa > Chordata > Chondrichthyes > Orectolobiformes > Hemiscylliidae > Chiloscyllium > Chiloscyllium punctatum. Next base: position 77,218,578 of record NC_092748.1, read on the forward strand.
ATGCTGCCAGAGTGATGTATAATAACATGCCTTATTTTTAAGATGGTGAAGAATTTTTCATGTTCGCAAAGGGTTGTTAGTCTGTGGAAATTTCTTCCCCAGAAAGCAGTATCTTTCTTCATCTAGTAAATAAACAACGCAAAGAAAGATAGTGATCTCAGGTTCCCTACAGGTGAGAGAGGTTAAAATCATCCCTGTTTAGAGTCACATGACAAATTTTCAAGAGTGCAAAGTATAAGTTGCTGGTAAATTTGTGGTCATATTGGCCCTTATGGTGACTGGGCCACAATCAGAAAAAAAAAATACAGCATTTTTGATTTTCGCACAACAATCTACCAAATTATAGAGGAAACACTTTAGGACAGTCCATTCAGTTTGCAGAGTTTTAGTATTTACTGGTAGGTGGCCAGTCACCCCCATTCTACAAGGGTTAAGAAGTCAATGATAGACGAACATATGACACCGTAGAACACACTGAATTTGAGCTCAAACCTTTTGCTTGGGCAGTCAGGCAGAACTCTCAAGTTTACAACTTTAATATTACGGGACAGAGCGACTGGTGAAATTGAGAAACTATGGGAGATTAGAATTTTCTTTTAAGATTAGCTTTCCTACAGTATGAAAACAGGCCCTTCAGCCCAACAAGTCCACATCGACCCTCCAAAATGTAACCCACCCGGCCCCATTCCCCTACCCTATACTTACCATGGATTGTGGACAATTTAGCATGGCCAATCCACCTAACCTGCATATTTTTGGACTGTAGGAGGAAACCAGAGCACCCAGAGGAAACCCACACAGACACAGGGAGTGTGTGCAAACTCCACACAGATGGTCGCCCGAGGCAGGAATTGAACCAGGTCACTGGCACTATGAGGCAGCAGTGCTAGCCACTGTGCCACACAAGGTTACAACTCTATTTCAAGATATTTCATAATCAAAACAACAAAGGCACAAATGAGTTGTTAATTGTATCCCTGTTGTCATTTTATTTTTCTTAAGAGGTTTACAGAAAAGCCAGTATTGAATTCACTGATATGATTAAACATTAATAAGTGATACAAATTACCATACTTTTAATAGAAAAATCACAAATGTAACTACCATTAAGGCAGTTGGTTAAATATTATCTCCTCTATGTGTATCATGAGGAAACAAATTAGTCAGTGCATTTTTCTACAACTGCAGTCTAAAGATCAAAGCTTTTTTTAAAAAAAGTTACATTTTAGTTCATTCCATACTTTTCCTTCAGCTCTTGAACTTTTGAGATGTACATAGTCATTGCTTCTTCTTTACTTGTTCCTAATTAGGTCAACAACAAATTGGAGACAATTTTTTTAATGCATCTTTAAAATCATTTACAAGTAGGATTTTATTTCATACATGAAAACACTTCATAACTTAATTAATACACTGCTAAAGAAATTGTGCATCCACAGAAATGGTCAAAACTTTTCTTGAAATGGAATATCTAGATGGAGATTATAAATACCAGGATATAATTCTTGTACTTATTTTGTCTTCCTCTTTAATAAGAAGAGTTGCTCTAATAGTAAACCACATGGGATCAGCTAACTAGGTACAGCAGGCACTAATCTAAGAACTTTTAATTATCATTTTATATTTACAGGACATATTTAATTTTACACAATCTCAAATTTTACTAGTGACTCTTGATAGTCAGAAGTCAAGCCAAATTTCAGATTAACTAGCAAACTCATGTTATAGCTTTACGAATAGAAGATAGATAATAGCTATTAATGCATGTAATTAACAGAGATTATGAGTAGTAATACATAGAGAGCACACGAGATAAACTGGATAGACTACTTCAAACCTATTCAAGTTACCATACATAGTTATGTTGGATAATTAGAAAAATTCATTTTCATATAATTTATAGAACTTCAAAAATTGTTTCATATAAACTTTAGAAGTTTATATCTATAGAAATAAAATTAAAGAATTTTTGTACAAACCTTTACGTGCACTCCACGCATCCCACTTGGCCTTTCCTTTTAGATCAAACATGCCGGGACGATCTGGGAAAATAAAAGCAATTTTAATTGACGAATAACAGCTCTACTCCAAGCGATATTAGTACTGAACTTTGTCACTAACAAACCTGTATTCACATCTCCAACTGTTGCCTGTTTGTATAGACTGTAGACAGCCAACATTTCATCATCAGATGGTTGTGACTTGAGTTGTTTAACTTCTTCTGCTGCCTTTTCAAAATCACCCTAAAATAGAAAGAAGAATTCAGATGATAAGTCTCAAAGATATTGGATGTAGGTTTGCACACTGAGCTGAAAGGTTCATTTTTTCAGATGTTGTTTCATCACCATATTAAGTAACATCAGTGAGCCTCCAGTGTAGCACTGGTGGCATGGCCCACTTTCTATTTGTGTGTTTAAGGTTTCAATGGGTTGCTGATGTCATTTCCCATGATGATGCAATTTCCTGTTCTTTTTCCTCAGGGTGTGGTAAATGGGATCCAAGTCAATGTGTTTGTTGATAGAGTTCCAGTTGGAATGCCATGCGCCTTTCTGTTGGCTTGTTCTGGGATGGATTTGTTCTCCCAGTCAGGTGTCCTTCCTCATCTGTATATAAGGATACTAGTGAGAGTAGGTAATGTCTTTTTGTGGCTAGTTTTCTGTCTGTTTGTCCAATGTAGTGTTTGTTACAGTCCTTGCAAGGTATTTTGTATATGACATTAGTTTTGCTTGTTGTCTGGATAGGGTCTTTCAAGTTCTTTAGCTGCGGTTTTAATGTGTTGGTGGGCTTGTGAGCTACCATGACGCCAAGAGGTCTGATTAGTCTGGTAGTCATTTCCATTCTTCATCCAGAAGCTTGCTAATGATGTCACCTACTATGGTGACAAAACATCTGAAAATTCATTTTCCAACTCAGTGAGCAAACCTACATTCAGAACCTCAACCTGAGCTACAAACCTTTTCATTATAAAAGATATGATTGCCAACTAAAATCCTTGCCAAGATAGTTGGCTCTGTATGGGCTCCCTAATAATTATACCTTCTTGAAGAGATCAAGAGATCAAACAAGTAATCAGATCTCCACAATGAACACAGTTACAGTAAATACATTATTAATGTAATCTATTTAGAGACCAATAACAGGCTGGGTCTCATCACTGCTTTCCCCATATTTGTCTGTAATCGGCTCATTCTAAGGTGACATTGAGCATTTCTAATTCTGAGTTACATCTGCAGCAGAATTAGGAAAATGTACTCTGAAGCATTTAGTCAGTAATTTAGTAGCTTGGTGCCTTTCAATCCCTTAGCTCTAATACGAAACATACTTCATGTAATTATTTTGCTCTTTCATCTCAGTTCCTTGTAGTATGTGACTGAAGTCATGACCAGATGTCAATTGCAACTCTTTAACAACATTCAATTGATAACGATGATAACTGAACAAAGTAAATGTTTTTATAAAAATTAACATCAATTCTCGTTTGGTGCTTAGCTCAGTGAACCACAAGCAATAATATTGAAATAGATTGTGTGATGTGGGTTTCAGATGTTTTGACTCCTCTTCCAAGGAAATTGGTCTGTGATTAAGCTGAAAGATAGTAACTCGTCAATGGTCATATCTTGTAAAGTATCACACTCTCAACCTCTTTTCTCTTTACCCTTCATACTCCGTATGCAAGTGCATACTCAGGCACTCTGCCCTCCTATTTCCCGACCACAAGCCTTGGGGATTCAGGAATGTTCCTGCTCTCTCTCTCACTGGAAGATAAGCTTACAGTTTTCCTCCAGTTCTCTTTACATCTATTGACAGGTTCATTAATGTACTCAGTGCTGGATCATTTTGAGCAGCAACCCCAATTGCTTCAACCACTTTCGACCTTCCCACCAACTGGGAGCTAAGTCTCGCTCCCTGTCAAACTCTCACCTCTTACTACTGACTTTGTGGACACTGCCAGCAGATCATCTGTCACCATACTTCCACACATCTCCCTCCAGAACGTCCTTTCACTTATAACAAGGGTGCTGCCATCCATTAACTTATTGTGGATTATCACACAGATATTATTAACAGAACCTTCTTGAGTGATGACACCTAATGAAACCTGCTTAGCAAACTACATCTCGCATCAAATAATCCCTCAGAGCTCTGATAGCAGCAGTTCAGTGATTATGACAAGATCACATCTTGACTTCATCTACAGGTCCTCTAACACTATCACTTTCTTCAGATAAGGTGGAACTTTTTCATGCAGGGGATGGTACGTGTATGGAATGAGTTGCCAGAGGAAGTGGTGGAGGCTGGTACAATTGCAACATTTAAAAGGAATTTGGATGGGAAGGGTTTGGAGTGGAATGTACCAGGTGCTGGCAGGTGGGACTAGATCGGGTTGGGATACGTAGTCGGCATGGATAGGTTGGACCGAAGGGTCTGTTTCCATGCTGTACAACTCTAACTCTATATATACACTTTGTACTCAACTCTCTTTCAAAATCATCATTCAATACCACCTTGCCAAGGACAGTAAAAATGCCATCACAGATTTTCGTTCATAGACCTCTTCGTGTGGAAACCGGCCATTTGACTCAACAAGTCCACACCAAACCTCTGAAAAGTATCACACCAAAACCCATTCCCCTACCCCATTACTTTACATTTCCCTTGACAAGTGCACCTAACTTACACATCCCTGAACACTATGAGCAATTTAGTATGGCAAATTCACCTAGCCTGCACATCTTTGGACTATGGGAGGAAACCTACATAGACACTCAGAGTGTCTGTTGGAGTTTGCACAGTCACCCAAGGCTGGAATTGAACCCAGGTCCATGGCGCTGTGAAGCTGCAGTGCTAACCACTGAGTTGCCCTAATCACTTCTTTGCTTTCCCTCCTCAGCCTCTTCTCCAAGTTACTTTTTATTTTCTACAATTTTAACCTTTATTTCAATTTGATGCTGTCCCTCATGGATTCATTCTCCTCTTATCCTCCATAAATCTGTTCCACGTAACCTTTCTCTATACTCCACCATCTCTCTACCTCACTGTAGACTTCAAAGAGGCTTTTTGAAACTCTGATAAAACTTGTGACTCCCTCACCTAGAATGAGTCTTGGAATCACTTCCTTCCATAACGTTTCTGATGTGCTAATTTGGGTGTTTCATTATGTTAAAGCTGGTAGGTAAGTTATTGTTAATAATTGCTGACAGTTTTTTAAAATGAGTTTAGAGTGGTGCTGGAAAAGCACAGCAGGTCAGGCAGCATCTGAGGAGCAGGAAAATTGACATTTTGGGCAAAAGTCCTTCATCAGGAATGGAGGCAGGGAGCCTCCGGGTGGAGAGATAAGTGGGGGCGTGGTGGGTGAAAGAGTGTGGCTGGGGAGAAGGTGCCAAAGAATACAATAGGTGAATGGGGGTGGCAATAGATCAGAGGGAAGGGTGGAGCAGATAGGTGGGAAGGGAGATTGGCAGGTAGATTAGAGTGGTGCTATTATTTATGACTCAACCCCAACACTTCAATGTTTGTTTATACCCAAAATTATAATCAACCTCCGTCTTGAACAAATCCTTCAGGGTTGCGAATACCATAGACACACAATCTTTAGTGAACAAACTTTACAAAATAATTTGCCAACTCCAAACTGACATAGTACTCCCATTTTCTAGATTCCCAATGTCAGGGAAACATTTACTGAGCTGCTCCAATCCCAAGCCGCTTGAAAAATTTTATATTTTTCAACTTTCCCAACCCTCGGGGAGTAGGGAGATATGATTGAGATTTATAAAATTGAGGGGGCAGAGACAGGGTCCCGTTGGGATCACTGACCAGGGACACAGTTAAAAGCTAAGGAACAGGAGATTTAGAGCACTTGTGAGGAAAAGAGTAATGGGAATCTGGAACTCTGTCTGTAAGGGATGATAGAGGCACTAACCCTCATAACAGTTTAGTATTTAGGTATACACTTCGACCATTAAAGAATACAAGACTCTGGGCACAGTGCAGGAAAATAGCAGTAGATTAGTTAGGTCCTTCTTTTTCATTGTTGCAAACTTAGTGGGCCAAAGGGCCTTTTATCTCCAGTGCAGACTTCTACGATTCCGACACCTCGGAATAACTTTAAAGTAATAACATTAAAAAAGGTCCAACACCAGCATCTCCAATGCATTAAAGGAGACATCTATAATTTTGCACATTTGCATTTACCAGTACTACTGGTCAATTGCTGGCTGGTACGTTACGATACTTGGGCCAATAACAAACGCCCATGGTTGTACGATAAGGATCTTTTTCGCAACAATTTTATGTATTAAAAACGTATTCCGCTATAAAGTTAGAGGCACATTTAAGGCATTGCGATGCACCTTTCCGTTTATCGTTTGATATTAGAAATATTTCCAATAAGGAATTGTGCTGACTGCCAGAAGAATCTACAAAGGTATGTTTTAAAATGTGAGTTAATCCCTCTACTAAGCTATTTTGCTTCTCCAGTTTGCAGATACCTTGTTAGAGTCTAAATGGCTTTGTCATCCGCGATGGGATCTTAGAGGGAGACGCACCCATTTGGAGGCGCCGAAAATTCCCTAAAATCGTAGACTTCCCGGTGGGGTGATGAAGCTGATGCAGGAGGGCAGGCCACAGCAGACTCAGTGGTTGGCAGCAGTGGGAGAACCGTGATATATAACGAGCCCGAGTTACAGGGCGTGGAGTCCACAATCAGAGCCAGCCCAGAGACTGCGGCTACAGCCCCTCCACCCGCAGGCGAGGAGCCAGGCAAATCAGACCGCACAACGATACAAACCATCAGATTTTATAACTCCATAACTACCTCCACCATTCATGCCCGGCCGGAGTCTGCCTATTCCTACAGCCACTGCTTTTACCTGTGCCATTGCTGCCGCTTACTCGATGTAACCCACTCCAACTGCACGCTCTCAAAGCGGTGTGCGACTACGGCGGCGCCAATCCCGGGCGTAATACTGCCACACCGCGTTCTCTGATTGGCGGGCCTAGGAGGGAATGACCCGTCATCCTGGCCCCGCCCCATTCGTAAAGCACCATCCTGGCCCCGCCTCTCTCATCCATACCGCTCCATCCCGGCCCCGCCCCTCTACTCCGTACCATTACATCCTGGCCCCGCCCCATTCGTCCGTACCGCACCATCCTGGCTTCGCGCCTCTCCTGCACATCTGCATCATCCTGACCCGGCCCGCCCCTTCACACCACACCATCCTGACCCCGCCCCTCTCCTGCACACCGCACCATCCTGACCCCGCCCCTCTCCTGCACACCGCACCATCCTGACCCCGCCCCTCTCCTGCACACCGCACCATCCTGACCCCGCCCCTCTCCTGCACACCGCACCATCCTGGCCCCGCCGCTCTCCTCAACTTCTGGCCCCGCCCCACTACACCGCACTTCCCTATCCTGCCCCTTCCCTCCAGACGCACCATTCCTGGCCCCACCCCTAGAGACCGCACCATCGTGACCCCGCCCCGTCCCTCGAGATCACTCTGTCCTGACCCTGTCCCGTTGCTCAACACTGATGAATACTGGCCCCGCCTCTTCCCTCTAGGCCACTCCAACGAGGAAGGCCTCTCCCACTCCAGGTATGAACCTGTCCTTTCACCATGTTCTTGAGATTAGAATTTATTATAAATAGTGTCATTCATGTTAGCCTGATGAGATGTATCTAATTTCAGAGAAACAACATAACCAAGTTCAAATACTGTACAAAACCTCCCTGGGAAAACCACTGAAGGCAGTTTGAGTCCATCTTGCAGAAATTTCCTCTCATTTCATTGCTGGGCGATTTCCTGTATTGGTTGTTCAGATGAGGGACTTAAACAATATATAATTTCAGTTACATCACACTGTGAACATTTGCTATGAATTCTGTGTCTTACAATGTTATTCTCCACAACCACTGATAAAGGCACAGCGCTACAAAAGCTAGTGCTTCCAAATAAACCTGTTGGACTATAACCTGGATTAGGGTGGTGCTGGAAAAGCACAGCAGGTCAGGAATGAAGGATGGAGAGATAAATGGAGGAGTGTGGGGCTGGGGAGAAGCTAACCAAGAGTACAATAGTTGGATGGAGGTGGGGATGAAGGGGATAGGTCAGAGAGGAGGGTGGAGTGGATAGGTGGGAAGGAAGATTGGCAGGTAGGACAGCTGGAAGGTTGGAACTGAGGGGAGGGGAAATTAGGAAACTGGTGAAGTCCATATTGATGCCCTGGGGTTGAAGTGTTCCAAGGCGGAAGATGAGGCGTTCTTCCTCCAGGCGTCAGGGGTGAGGGAGTGGCGGTGGAGTAGATCCAAGACCTGCATGTCCTCAGCAGAGTGGGAGAGGGAGTTGAAATCTTGGGCTATGGGGCAGTGGGGTTGATAGGTGCGGGTATCCCAGAGATGTTCCATAAAGCGCTCTGTGAGAAGGCCTCCCCAATGTAGAGGAGACCGCATCAGGAGCAATGGATACAATAAATGACATTGGTGGATGTGCAGGTGAAACTAAACTATAACCTGGTGGTGTGATTTTTAACTAAATAACTCTAGCCCTATTTGCCAAAATTTGGCCCATATCCCTCTAAGCCGTATTCATGTGCCATATCCAGAAGCCTTTTAAATGTTGTAGTCGTATCAGCCTCCACCACTTTTTCTGACAGCCCATTACATACACACATCACCCTCAGTGTGAAAGAGTTGCCCTTTAAGTGCCTTTTAAATCATTCCCCTATCACCTTGAATTTATGCCTCCTAGTTTTGGATTCCCTTGCCCCAGGGGAAAGTCCTTGTCTACTTACTCTATCCATGCCCCTCATAATTTTATAAGATTAGATTCTCTACAATTTGGAAACAGACCCTTTGGCCCAACCAATCCTCTGAAGAGTAACCCACCCAGACCCATTTCCCTCTGACTAATGCACCTAACACTATGGGCAATTTAGCATGCCCAATTCACTTGGCCTGCACATCTTTGGACTGTGGGAGGAAACCCACACAGACATAGGGAGAATGTGCAAACTCCACACAGTCACCCGAAGCTGGAATTGAACCTGGGACCCTGGTGCTATGAGGCAGTAGTGCTAACCACTGAGCCACCGTGCCACCCCAAAATCTCTATAAAGTCACTTCTCAGCCTCCAATGGTCCAAAGAAAATAGTCCATTGAGCCTCTCCTGAGAGTTCAAACCCTGCAACCTTGGCAACATCCTTATAAGTCTTTTCAAGTTTCGAACAACTTTCCTATAGCAGAACTGCATGCAGTATTCCAATAGTGACCTAACCAATGTCCTGTATTGGTGCAACATGACCTCCCAATTCCTATTCTCAATACACTGACCAATTAAGGCAAGCATACCAAACACCTTCTTCACTACCCCATCCACCCGCAAGTCCACTCATCATCCAATGTTTGAAACCTCCAATTCTGGAACAGGTAAAGTAGGCCATTGTAGCATACATCAAGCCTTTACATAGATATATAAGGGAAATAATGATAAAGTTTGCAGGTGTTTAAAAAATTGGCCATTATTATGATCCAACTGACAATTTCTGGGTAAATCAATCCCAGAATTAAACATGGTTTGATACACCATATATTTAATATGTTTATTTAATTAAAAGGCGCTGTAGTATATTCACATAAGAAAGGTAAGAACACAAAAGAAAGACGAAAATAAAGCCATTACAATTACAAATACCTTAATACAAACATCAAAACCAAGTCTCAACCTGATTCCCAATACCATAATTTACAGAGATTCAAGTCCAGATGAAGTATACCTCTATTTCAACTCCTTAAATTTCTACTAACTCCTTCAAAAGTTCTTTTCCATGAACTGTGGAGATAATTTGATGATTCCTTATTGAATCTACTGTAATGAACTCTTCATAAATCTAAATCCTAAACATTAAATACCTTTTAGATTTATATCCAAATTCCCCCGGAGGGGACACTGCACAAACTAAACGTATCTGCTGGGGTAACTGGCTTCCATGTCCTAAATTCCTACTACAAGCGGACAAGGGTGGCATGACGGCTCATGGGTAGCAATGCTAGTTCATAGCGCCAGGGTCCTGGATTCAATTCCAGCCTTGGGCGACTATCTGTGTGGAATTGGCACATTCTCCCCGTGCCTGCGTGGGTTTCCTCCGGGTGCTCCGGTTTCCTCCCACACTCCAAAGATGTGCAGGTCAGGTGAATTGGCCATGCTAAATTGCCCATAGTGTTAGGTAAGGGGTAGATATAGATGTAGGGGTATGGATGGGTTACGCTTCGGCGGGTGCGGTGTGGACTTGTTGGGCCGAAGGGCCTGTTTCCACACTGTAAGTAATCTAATCTAATCTAATCTAATCTAAAATAATTCCTATATTAGCCAATGAATGAAATATAAGAAATTAAGGTAGAACTATATAAAATACTAGTTAGGTTTGGAGGTTTGGCCTCAGTAAATGGGAAACAGAGGAGTTTTAAAAAGGCTTTGTCAATGAAAACTTTTAACAAAGGAAGATTCGTTTGACTTGGGTTGTTTTCTTCAAAATATATGCATACAAAATTGTGAGGATTCTCAACTGAGGGGATAGGAAGGACATATTTCTGTTAACAGCATTGACCTAAAGTAATGAGCAGAAAGATTATTGGGAAAATTGAGAGGAGTTTTACCGAATGTGTCATGTTTGAAAGGTTGATGAAAGCATCAATAAATGCATTAAAAATTGTTGTGCTTGAACTAATCCTTGCTAATAAAATAGTTTGTCTGAGTTTTGTTTTGTCTGAGGACACTGGCAATCCACTTTATTGTTCTGTGCCATGTGTCGCTGGACCTCGGAGTGCATCTGGGAAAATTAACAAACAGTGAGTTTCACAACTAATCTTGGAGGAACTGGTTTGGGCGAAGTTCACAACACAGAATCAGATAAGTTAATTGTTGTTTTAAGTCTGTCCAAGAGAAAAGCTGTATTAGTGAGTATAGTGGGTTCTTTCTTGATTATATGTTTTTGTAGATAAGTCTCTTGATTAAGCTTAAAATATAAGCCATAGCTATTAATTTAACCTGGTGCAGTGTTTGTAGAGGAATAAGAAGTTGTTATTTTCTGGGTCTGTAGATTGTGAAGGAGCAAAAATGGCCTTTGCAGTGATATGTACTTCTTGTCAGACGTGGGAGTTTAAAGAGAGTTTAAGGGTTACTGCGGATTATAACTGCCATAAATGCTGTTGGATGCGAATCTTATCAGGTCGAGTGGATCGGTTGGAGAAATAGATAGAAGCGATGAGGAATTTGCAACAGCAGCAGTATGTGATGGATGGCAGTTATATGAAGAGGGGAAAGTCTCAGATACAGTCACATAGATGGGTTAACTCCAGGAAGGGTAAGAGAAGTCGGCACCTAGGACAGGAGTCTTTTGTGGATATACCCATTTCAAACAGGTATGCTGTTTTGGAAAATGTAGGGAGTGATGATTTCTCAGGGGAACGCAGCACAAACAGCCAAGATTCTGGTATTGAGACTGGCTGTAATGCAACGAGGGGTACATCGGCTTCCAAGAGATCAATTGTGTTAGGGGATTCAGTAGTCCGAGGTACAGACAGACGTTTCTATGGCCAGTAGAGAAAAAACAGAATGGTGTGTTGTTTCCCTGGTGCCAGGATCAAGGGTGTCTCAGAGAGGTTGCAGAATTCAAAGTTTGTGAGAAGATTTGTAGCTCGGGTGCTCGTTGTTGTGGTTCTGTTCGCCGAGTTGGGAATTTGTGTTGCAGACGTTTCGTCCCCTGTCTAGGTGACATCCTCAGTGCTTGGGGGCCTCCTGTGAAGCACTTCTGTGATCTTTCCTCCAGCATTTGTAGTGGTTTGAATCTGCCGCTTCCGGTTGTCAGTTCCAGCTGTCTGTTACAGTGGCCAGTATATTGGGTCCAGATCGATGTGCTTATTGATTGAATCTGTGGATGAGTGCCATGCCTCTAGGAATTCCTTGGCTGTTCTCTGTTTGGCTTGTCCTATAATAGTAGTGTTGTCAATACCGGCAGATTCAAACCACTACAAATGCCGGAGGAAAGATCACAGAAGTGCTTCACAGGAGGCTCCCAAGCACTGAGGATGTCACCTAGACAGGGGACGGAATGTCTGCAACACAAATTCCCAGCTCGGCGAACAGAACCACAACAGGGTGCAGCATGTTCTCACGGGGAGAGGGGCTAGCAAGAAGTCATTGTCCACATTGGAACCAACGATATAGGAAGGGAAAAAGTTGAGATTCTGAAGGGAGATTACAGAGAGTTAGGCAGAAATTTAAAAAGGAGGTCCTCAAGGATAGTAATATCTGGATTACTCCCAGTGCTGTGAACTAGTGAGGGCAGGATTAGGAGAATAGAGTAGATGAATACATGGCTGAGGAGCTGGTGCATGGGAGAAGGATTCACATTTTTGGATCATTGGAATCTCTTTTGGGGTAGAAGTGACCTGTACAAGAAGGATGGATTGCACTTAAATTGGAAGGGGACTAATATACTGGCAGGGAAATTTGCTAGAACTGCTTGGGAGAATTTAAACTAGTAAGGTGGTGGGGAGACCCAGGGAGATAGTGAGGAAATAGATCAATCTGAGACTGGTACAGTTGAGAACAGAAGTGAGTCAAACAGTCAGAGTGGGCAGGGACAAGGTAGGACTAATAAATTAAACTGCATTTATTTGAATGCAAGGGGCCTAACAGGGAAGGCAGATTAACTCAGGGCATGGTTAGGAACATGGCTCAGGGATGGACAGGACTGGCAGCTTAATGTTCCAGGATACAAGTGCTACAGGAAGGATAGAAAGGGAAGCAAGAGAGGAGGGATAGCATTACAGCTGTGCTGAGGGAGGATATTCCCGGAAATAAGTCCAGGGAAGTTATTTGGGTGGAACTGAGAAATAAGAAAGGGCTGATCACCTTATTGGGATTGTATTATGGACCCTCTAATAATCAGCGGGAAATTGAGAAACAAACTTGTAAGGAGATCTCATCTATCTGTAAGAATAATAGGATAGTTATGGTAGGGGATTTTAACTTTCCAAACATCGACTGGGACTGCCATAGTGTTAAGGGTTTAGATGGAGAGGAATTTCTTATGTGCGTACAAGACAATTTTCTGAGTCAGTATGCACCTACTAGAGAAGGTGCAAAACTTGACCTACTCTTGGGAAATAAGGCAGGGCAGGTGACTGAGGTGTCAGTGGGGGGAGCACTTTGGGGCCAGCGACCATAATTCTATTTGTTTTAAAATAGTGATGGAAAAGGATAGACCAGATCTAAAAGTTGAAGTTCTAAATTGGAGAAAGGCCAATTTTGACAGTATTAGGCAAGAACTTTCGAAAGCTGATTGGAGGCAGATGTTTGCAGGTAAAGGGACAGCTGGAAGATGGGAATCCTTCAGAAAGGAAATAAGAAGAATCCAGAGAAAGTATATTCCTGTCAGGGTGAAAGGGAAGGCTTGTAGGGATTGCTGGATGACTAAAGAAATTGCAAGTTTGGTTAAGAAAAAAAAGGAAGCCATATGTCAGGTATAGACAGGATAGATCGAGTGAATCCTTAGAAGAGTATAAAGGAAATGGGAGTATACTTAAGAGGTAAATCAGGAAGGCAAAAAGGGGACATGAGATAGCTTTGGCAAATAGAATTAAGGAGAATCCAAAGGGTTTTTACAAATATATTAAGGACAAAGGGGCGGGCGGCACGGTGGTAAGCACTGCTCCCTCACAGTGCCAGAGACCCAGGTTGAATTCCTGCCTCAGGCAACTGACTGTGTGGAGTTTGCACATTCTCCCCGTGTCTGCGTGGGTTTCCTCTGGGTGCTGTGATTTCCTCCCACAGTCCAAAAATGTGCAGGTTAGGTGAATTGGCCATGCTAAATTGCCCGTAGTGTTAGGTGCAGGGGTAAATGTAAGGTGGTGGGTTGGTGTGCATTTGTTGGGCCAAAGGGCCTGTTTCCACACTGTAAATAATCTAATCTATGTAGCTAGGGAGAGAAAAGGGCCCCTCAAAGATCAGCAAGGCGGCCTTTGTGTGGAGCCACAGAAAATGGGGGAGATACTAAATGATTATTTTGCATCAGTGTTTACTGTGGAAAAGGATATGGAAGATATAAACTGAAGCAAAATAGATGGTGACATCTTTCAAAATGTCCAGATCACAGAAGAGGAAGTGCTGGATGTCTTGAAATGGTTAATGGTGGATAAATCCCCAGGACCTGATCAGGTGTACCTGAGAACTCTGTGGGAAGCTAGAGAAGTGATTGCTGGGCCTCTTGTTGAGATATTTGTATCAACGATAGTCACAGGTGAGGTGCCGGAAGACTGGAGGTTGGCAAACGTGGTGCCACTGTTTAAGAAGGATGGTAAAGACAAGCCAGGGAATGATAGACCAGTGAGCCTGACCTCAGTGGTGGGCAAGTTGTTGGAGGGAATCCTGAGGGACAGGATGTACATGTATTTGGAAAGGCAAGGATTGATTAGGGATAGTCAACATGGCTTTGTGCGTGGGAAATCATGCCTCACAAACTTGATTGAGGTTTTTGAAGAAGTAACAAAGAAAATTGATGAGGGCAGAGCAGTAGATGTGATCAATATGGACTTCAGTAAGGTGTTCGACAAGGTTGCCAAGGGAGACTGATTAGCAAGGTTAGATCTCATGGAATACAGGGAGAACTAGCCATTTGGATACAGAAATGGCTCAAAGGTAGAAGACAGAGGGTGGTGGTGGAGAGTTGCTTTTCAGACTGGAGGCCTGTGACCAGTGGAGTGCCAGAAGGATCTGTGCTGGGCCCTCTACTTTTTGTCATTTACATAAATGATTTGGATGCAGGCATAAGAGGTACAGTTAGTAAGTTTGCAGATGACACCAAAATTGGAGATGTAGTGGAGAGCGAAGAGGGTTACCTCAGATTACAACAGGATCTGGACCAGCTGGGTCAATGGGCTGAGAAGTGGCAGATGGAATTTAATTCAGATTGTGGGATGTGTGAAAAATAGTGTTACTTCTGCAATTCCATTTACTTATACAAAGTAAATGAACTCACACCAGTATGTAATTGTTTTAGCCAAGGGCTGAGTCAACAAGAATGGAAACTACGTGGAGAAAATACATAATTGTTTTTGTATTAGCTAAAATTGTATGCCAGAATGAAACGTGACTGCAAAACAATGGTAGATATTACAGGTGAATAGATAAGATGCTGTGAGGGGAGGAAGTTAAGCTAGATACGCCTGTACAAACAATAGGTATAAACATCTGTTTCCCACTTTTACAGAAACACGGGAACAAACCCCAATTAAAAGGATCATAAGGATCAGTATGGTAGGGGAAGGTACAGATGGAGGGAGTAGATAATGATGAAGAAAGATTATGCCTAACAATGACCTACAGCGGGATGAGGTCAACGGCCTTGTGAGGCCAGAACTAAGCATTTTGTCACAGACAAGGCCGGATAAGGCAAGAGATAAACAGGAGTAATGGGTCCCGGTCTTAGGGAAGTGGAAGATGCAAACAGGGGAGGAACAATGTAAAACAAAAGAAATTGGGGTGTGTATGTCCCTTGCCTTATAGACACTGGACATCACACCCTCTTGCAAGAGTAAAATAAAGGACACTACGGATTCAGATTTTGTCTCGGACTGAAATTATTGATGTGTGTGAGCTTTGTTTCTCACAAGATAAATGCGAGGTGCTAAATTTTGGGAAAGCAAATCTTAGCAGGACTTATACACTTAATGGTAAGGTCCTAGGGAGTGTTGCTGAACAAAGAGACCTTGGAGTGCAGGTTCATAGCTCCTTGAAAGTGGAGTCGCAGATAGATAGGATAGTGAGGAAGGCCTTTGGTATGCTTTCCTTTATTGGTCAGAGTATTGAGTACAGGAGTTGGGAGGTCATGTTGCAGCTGTACAGGACATTGATTAGGCCACTGTTGGAAAATTGCATGCAATTCTGGTCTCCTTCCTATTGGAAAGATGTGAAACTTGAAAGGTTCAGAAAAGATTTACAAGGATGCTGCCAAGGTTAGACAATTTGAGCTACAGGGAGAGGCTGAAAAAGCTGGGGCTGTTTTCCCTGGAGCATCAAACGCTGTGGGGTGACCTTATAGAGGTTTACAAAATTATGAGGGGCATGGATAGGATAAAGAGACAAATTATTTTCCTTGGGGTCGGGGAGTCCAGAACTAGAGTGCATAGGTTTAAGGTGAGAGGGGAAAGATATAAAAGAGACCTAAGGGGCAACGTTTTCGCGCAGAGGGTGGTCATGTATGGAATGACCTGCCAGAGGATGTGGTGGAGGCTGGTACAATTGCAACATTTAAGAGGCATTGGGATGGGTATATAAATAGGAAGGGTTTGGAGGGATATGGGCCGGGTGCTGGCAGGTGGGACTAGATTGGGTTGGGATATCTGGTAGGCATGGATGGGTTGTACCGAAGGATCTGTTTCAATGCTGTACATCTCTATGACTATGACTCTACGCAGTAAATGAATATCACTTCTGATGGAATACTACGGTAAAATGGAGATCGCGCAGTTATTAGAAGGTGTGCGGTAAAGATTTCGGAGGGGGCGGAGTCATGGGGCGGGAAGTGAATCTCGCGGGATTTGAGACGCACACGAGTGCGCAGGCGTTAACACGGTGTCTCGCTTTTGAGGTAAACAATGGTGGTGGGTTGGAGTGAACTGGGGAACCAGGCAAGGTCTAGCAGTACTTAGCTCAAGAGATACACACACAGAGAGAATATACACGTATGTAATATATGTATGTGTTTGGGATCATGTTATTTTACTGTTTTCTCTCGTCTACCAAGGTGCTAACCCGCCTCTGGTCTACGGCTGTCTTCATAAAACCTTGAGTCCAGGGGACAGGTCTGGGAGGGAGAAGGGGCGCAGTCTGGGGAAGTGGGGTGGGGCGCAGGAAGGGGGAGTTTGGAAATGAGAATGACAATGACAATGACAATGAGAATCAACTCATCCCCACCCCCTCAATCCCGCCCCCTCTCCCTAACTGACATTCACTATTTAGGAATTAGGAGTCGGACTCTTGGCTTTGGCCGACATTTCCGCTCCAGGATGTGTAATGTTTGCTCCCTGCTGTATTCTCGGTCTTGTTTGGTTTTTGTTTCAAACAGCGAACCATCTGTGATTGATAACCAGCAAGTGAAATGGTGACGGGGAGGTGCTGAATGAAACTGTATCTTCATGAGGAAGGAAAACTCTAGAGAAAGTAAATGGTCTTTTAGTTTGATTTATTGAGTAATGTTATTGAAAAAGATAAATTGAGCTGTGTACTTTTGGGTTCCTTCAACGCAGGATGAATGGGGTGGCCAGGTTTTACTGGGACAGGCCCAGTTTTAAACCAAATGCCCTGGTGTCCTAACAGTAATTTCTTCAAAATATTTTTAATATTCCAGATTTGACCTCTCCCATTTTGTCTGAGGTTTGTTATGAATTTAGGTTTGTGTGTGTTCCAGAGCTGCAGTTTTTGTCTCTCAGTCGGTGCAGTGCGCTGCAGTTTGGCATAACATTTTTGATAAAGTACTTCTGGCTGAAGTAGAAAGAAAATGGGCTGTGAGAACGAGGAATCTGTTGTCTGAATTATTTATGCCTGCAGTGACTGATTTTTTTTGGTGCAGTGTTGCTTTCAACTTGGAAAAGAAGAAACTGGATTAATTTATGGGCACTTTACTTATTTTAGCAAGTGTTCCATCTGAGGAACCACAAAATGGAATCTGTTATGTGCTGTACTTGGATGCATCATGTTTATTCCCCTCATAGCTTTTTATAATCTATGTTAATAAAGTTAAGGTCTGCGTACTGAACCTGTTAATTTATGATTTACCAACTTGAAAACATAACATTTATTCCTACACTACTATTTTCTCTTTAGCTACACAGTAATTTGTGCTAAAATAAAACAAAGAATTATGGATGCTGAAGATCTGAAACAAAAACATGTTACTGGAGAAGCTCTACGGTCTGATCACCACTGGACTCAATGTTTAACTCTATTTTCTCTTTACATGCTACCAGACCTGTTGAGTTTCTCCATTTTTTGTTTTTGTTATCATTCTATTAATTGTTTATTTATTTATGTACTTAATAAAGAAGGTGTGGTAGGCATCTCAATAAGATGCTAGAAATAAAGTATAAATGTTCATTTGATATTCTTACAAAGCTGCATCACTTCATTATGATTTGATATTCATTTCTTATGGATCTTTCTAGGTAAATTCACATGTAATTAATGGTGCACTTTTCAGGACTAGGACACTTGACTCTCAGCTTTCTTATTTTCATAAATTTGTGCATCTCTTTGTATATGTATCTGGATGGCACAAAGATACAATTTTAGCTCTATAACCTCTTTCTCACTCAGAGGTTCACTTGCTTTTGTTACAGCAACAACTTCTGACATAAATAGGTAAACTACAGCTAAAACAGGAATCCAAAAAGACTGAAACTAGAGCTAAATGGAGGACTTCAGTATCAAATATACCTAATTTACAAAAATCTCAGTTTCAGTGACCAATCCGAATGGCAATCCCCTAGCCAAGCTGTTCCTGTAAAGCTACAAGACTGGCATATATCTGACAACATGAAAAAGTAACCAGATATGCTCTGTGTGCAAGACAAGACCGATCCAATCTAGCCAAAACACTATTATCAGCAAAGTGACAGATTGAGGTGCTGACAAGCAGCACTTCAAAGTAATAACTTGCTCACTGATACTCGGTTTGGGTTCTGCTAGGAAACGAGAGCTGAACTGGTGAGGTGAGAGTGACTGCTCTAAACGTCAAAGCAGCATTCAATGAATAAGATATCATGGAGCCCGAGCCTGTCGGAGTCAAAGTGGGAATGAGTGAAAAATGTCAGCTGCTTGATATTGTACCTGGCAAAAGAAAATGACTGTAGATGTTGCAAGTCAGTCATCTTGGTCTCTGGGTGCAACCTGTAGAAATTCCATATGTAGTGCCCTAGACCCAGTTAATGACCAATCCTCCTGCATAAGACCAGGAGTGGGGATGTTTGATGACTGTATAACATTTAACACTGTTAGTGACTCCTCAGATACTCAGGCAGCACGATGGCACAGTGGTTAGCACTGCTGCCTCACAGTACCAGTTTGCATGTTCTCCCCGTGTCTGCGTGGGTTTCCTTTGGGTGCTCCAGTTTCCTCCCACGGTCTAAAGATGTGCAGGTCAGGTGAATTGGCCATGCTAAATTGCCTATATGTTAGTCAGAGGGAATGGGTCTGGGTGGGTTACTCTTCGGAGGGTCGGTGTGGACTTGTTGGGCCGAGGGGCCTGTTTCCACACTGTAGGGAATCTAATCTAAAGTAGTCCTTAATATGGCAAAAAATGTTCAATATCAAAGATTGTCGAAGTGGCAGATGGAGTTTCATTTAGATAAATGTGAGGTGCTGCATTTTGGGAAAGTAAATCTTAGCAGGTTCTCTGTAGTGTTGCTGAACAAAGAGATCTTGGAGTCCAGGTTCATAGCTCCTTGAAAGTGGAGTCGCAGGTAGATAGGATAGTGCAGAAGACGTTTGGTTAGCTTTCGTTTATTGGTCAGCGTATTGAGTACAGGAGTTAGGACGTCATGTTATGGCTCTACAGGATATTGGTTAGGCCATGTGGAATATTGCATGCAGTTCTGGTCTCCTTCCTATCGTAACAATGTTGTTAAACTTGAAAGGGTTCTGAAAAGATTTACAAGGATGTTGCCAGGATTTAAAGATTTGAGCCATAGGGAGGTCTTGAATAGGCTTGGGGTGTTTTCCCTGGAGCATCGGAGGCTGAGGGGTGTGGTGCTTTATAGAGGTTTACAAAATCATGTGGGGCATGGATCGGATAAATAGACAAAGTCTTTTCCCTGGGGTGGGGGATCCAGAACTAGAGGGCATAGGTTTAGGATGAGAGGGGAAAGATATAAAAGAGACCTAAGGGGCAACGTTTTTACACAGAGGGTGATACGTATATGGAATGAGCTGCCAGTGGAAGTGGTAGAGGCTGGTACAATTACAACATTTTAAAGGCATCTGGATGGGTATATGAATAAGAGGGGTTTGGAAGGATATGGGCCAGGTGTTGGCAGGTGGGACTAGATTGGGTTGGGATATCTGGTTGTCATGGACGAGTTGGACCAAAGAGTCTGTTTCCATGCTGTACATCTGTGCCAGTCACTGATGATCTTCAACAGAAGAGCACATAATCATCATTAGTTGATGTTTAATTGCTGAATCTCCTATTGTCAGGAACCTGGGTTTCCTTTTGACCAGAAGCTGCATTTGTCTGTTATTTAGGTGGCTCAAAGAGTACTTCAAAGTCCAGGGATTTGCAGTTTGTGGGTTCCTGGCTCCCAAGTGTCGATCAACCATCTACAAGAATTTATATTTCCACCAACACTATTTTTGAATCTTACTTTCATAGATGTCGACAGCACAGAAGATAGGGTATTTGACCCAACAAGACTGGACTGGTTAAAAACATGCACTTGGCTATACTAATCCATCTTCCAGCACAAGACCCATCATGTTGTATGCCTTGGATTGCAAATGTACAGCTAAATAGTTGTTATGAGGGTTTCTGCCTCTATCACCTTTTCAGTCAGAGAGTTCCAGATTTCCACCCACTTCGTACTACCCAAGTGCCTCAAGTCATTCATGGATTCTGGATTGACTTCAATTTGCCATTGATCAACCTATCTGACCAGCCTGTCTATACCCTCTTGTAACCTAAGGCTACCCTCCTCTCTATTTACCACTTCAGTGATTTTTGTATTATCTGCAATCTTACTGATTACCTGCTATTTTCAAGTCTTCAAGAGGCTGGATGCCATTCAGAATGAAGCAGCCAGCTTGACTGGTACCCTGTTCATGCCCTTCACCATCATAGTGATAGCAGTGTATACCATCTACATGATGTATTGTAGTAACTCACCAAGGCTTCTCTGATGGCACCTTTCAAACATCTACCACCTGGAATGACAAGGCAGTATATATGCTAACAACTTATGTCTTCTCAAGGATGATAAGTGCTAGCCCAGCCAGCAATGTCAACATTACCATGAACCTATGTTTTAAATGTAGTCACTGCAAGTGGCCATGTTAATGAAATGGCAACAAATATGCTATTCTGGATGGTTCCTGACCTTCTTTGCACTTTAGTTACAGTTTCTCACAGCTCCACATGATGCCGAATATCTTCATTTACCACTTGACGAGTTGTCTCTGGGCTTGCCACATAGGTTGTTGCTTGTTTTCATTTCCTAACATTGTTTAATGTGTCATGGTTAAGTTGATGTTCACCAAATGTCAGGATTCAGTCTGACTATTGAATCAATTTTGAGGGCAATCTATTAATGCATTTCTTCTGCTATTTTATTTTGTCACCTCGAATTATAGTTTAATTTGTAGGAAAACAGAAATTAATGTTTTTGAATATAAATAATGTATTTTCATAATGAAATGTTTTCTGGTATTTAAATGTTAAATTTGAACCATACACCAAATTCTCTTTGTCATCACGGGTTAACTCCATTATTCCTTTACAATTCATAGGCTCAACATATTAAAATTCCTAGCGCAACACATGTCTCCTGAGAAAGTAACTGTCACAGTTCGTTTGGTACGGTCCTTTGAACATCGCAATTTCAAATCTGTGGTCTACCATGATGTTAATGTAAATCAGACTGTGCAGGAATTTCTTAACGTTCTTCAGAATGGTGAGATAATTGGCAAGAGATATAAATACCTATTTGTTCTTGATATTCAACCTGTTAAGTTATTTTCTTTAATAAAAGTCAGAAAATGCTTGACCAGATTTGGCAGCATCTGTGGCGAGAAAAACAAAGTTACTATTAAGGTCCTGGCCTTTTGTCAGAACTGGGGAATTTTAGTAATACAATAGGTGGGATAAAGAGCAAAAGTCTGGTATGATAGTGAGTAGAAGAGATTAAATGATAAAATGAATGATACTATTGACACAGTATTGATTGGGTAACTGATGTGCTACTATATTCTATCTTAAGTTAAAACCTTGTCGGTTCAGAAACAGATATTAAGAAATTGGCAGTTATCTTGTGGAATAGAAGAATTCTCTCTATAGTTATTTCTCAATCAGTACTGCAAAAAACAAATTATGTCATTAAAATTAAAGTTGTTGTTGTCCTGACGAGCCTACCTTATTACATTTGTGAGACCTATTGGCACACAAATTGGCAGTTGCCTCTCCTTACATTGCAGCAGTGATTATACTTCAAAGCACGAAAATGTGTGAATTACTTCCCAGGTTGTGAAATGTGCTATAGTTGAGAGTTTGCTTTCGTTTAATATATACAAATAATATGGTTATTTAGATGTAGGAAAATATTATTCAAACTTATAGGAGTGACAAATAGCAAGGATACCAATCAGCTGCAAGGTAATGTAGGCTAGAATGGACAGACAAATAACTGATAGAATTTAATACAGGGAAGTGTGTGGTAATGTGGTCTGGCAGGGAGAGGCAATATATACTTCATTGATGTAGAATGTCCTGGGGTTTCATTTGCTTAAAATATTTGAAGGTGCAGGACGAATTCAGAGTAGAGTTAGCAAAGAGATTTTGGACTTCAAAAATATAGATACTGATTACAAAAATAGGGAAGTTATAATAAAACTTCATAACACTCTAGTTAAGGTCATAAGTATTGTGCCCAGTTCTGATTATGACAATTTAGGAAGGATCTACAGTCCTTAGAGGGCAGAGGAGATTTACAAAATTGTTCTCAACATGAGATATTTTAGCTACGGGAGCATTATGTAAAGCTGGTATTTATTTTTGGAGCAAGGTGGTTTGGGTAAGATTTTAGAGAGTTTTATTACTGTATGACAACTTTAGGGTAGATGGGGAAACATTGTTTGCATTTGCTGGTGCATTAGCATTGGTGCAAGTACAACAGGATACGCATTTAAGTTGTTGGGTTTGTGATGCAGAATGGATGTGAGGAAGAATGTTTTATGCAATGAGTGTTAATGAACTGGATCCGACAGCCTAAGAAGATGGTGGAAGTGGAAAGGATCTTGACAAATAAATTTTCTGGTGTATAGGGTAAGAATGACTGGATTGCTGTATAAGATAACATGGGCTGAATGTCCTCCTGTGTTTTGAGTATGATTTCTTACTTGATGACTCTTCTCTATTCAATTACCTTTCTATTTCCTTTGTGCTAATTATAATTAGCCATGTTGCCATTCAGGTGAAGTTATGATATTTTTATCATCTTTGAGTAACTGCTGTAGCATAACCAAACATGGTGATTTCTTTTTTGATAATCTGCATCAATGTTATTTAGAAATGTTTATCTTTGCTTTTCACAGATTTATCTTCAAAACCTGGTCTTCCACCACCTTTTAAGAAATACACCTATGGTATGTTGCATTTGAATTGAAATAGCTTAATTTAGCTGCCATTTTAATCATGAGAAAACTGAATTGAACATAGTTTCATTTATGTAAGGATTTCACTAATAATAATGGTCTGGATTTTCTGGTGACCAGATAATCATTTCAGCCACAGGTGGGGGATTGTACATCAGTAACCTGCGGAATCCCTATTGTTGCAACAAGCCCTTTGAAATATCTATTAAACTCTGAGGTTCCACAGCAGGAAAGTTATGTCTTACCCAGGAAATGTTAGACAATTTAAAGTCTGGTCTATCTCCTAGGTAAATTGCCACATGCCCAAGTACACCTCTCCCAAACCCATCCCCAATACCGAACACAGATTATCCACCTTCCTGGATGCACCTAATGTCATGCCTACTTTGCATACTTAGCCTTTCACAAGGCTGTTGTCTGTGCTGTTGGACATTTAAATCTCACAATACTGTAACTAATGCTGTGAACAAAAATCGTGGTTCACTTCCCTTGATTATCCTGCACTATGAGAGACTTCTTAGATTTAAGATACGCTAAGCATTTTTGAAGAAGCCATGATCGAAATACAGAGCTCTGCTCAGGAAGAGCTAAGAAGGCTGCAAAGCAACAGTACTTTTCGTGTTTCAGTTTTCTGAACACACTTGTTTGAAGGAAAGTATGAGTAATTATGATTCAGCCAAGTAATTCAGTTATTACTATGTGATCCAGTCAGATATTCCCTAGCTGTTTGTAGTGCCAGCTTGATTCTTCCCAAGCTTTAGAGGGATAAACCAGATTATTTTTTGTTGACAAAAGGATCAGACCCATAAATCTAACTACAGGTTCACTAGGTGATGAAAACCAGAATAGAGAACGAAAAATATACAGTGTTGAACACTGGTTGAGAAAGCAGACACAGAATCATCCAGCTATAATTTTTTTGTTTCTGAACAGAGTAACTTTTACTAATTTAAATCTCTCCGCAGATACATTAAAGATTATTCACCAAGCACATGGAGCAAAGGTATATTCAAATACTGAAGTCCTTTTGTTTTGTTTTTTAAACAGCTAAAGGTTGTTCTTCTATAATGCGATGGTTGCATTCTTTTGGAACCTTGAATCATGGAACCAAGCGCTTTAGAAACAGCGCTTAAAGTGCTAGTGATGTAATCGCTTTACAGCTAATACACGTTTTAAAAGTCCACACTTTAGAAACAGTGTCTCCAATTTGTCAATCATGTTACAGCGAATTCGCATTAACGAAGCGTGGGTTATAGCAGAACAACCTGTAGTTGTAGCCCATGATGCACTAACAAAAAAAATTAGTGCACTTGATTGCACATAATACAAAATCAACATTTCCTTGCATGTTAGAATCTTACAGAAACAAAAGCACTATCTAGTTGTTACATATCATTTAAATGAATATACAATATATAAACAAATAATATATATGTATTTCCTGTTTATACATGGCAGCTAACAACTTTCTAAACTGATCCTAATTCAGTTTTAAACGTGTTAAGGTTTTAAAATGCTACATTCTTGGACGCATTGGCTATTTCATACAAAAAAGAAATCAAGGCTTTATCAGTATCTACTATGCGTCCCTGGATCTCTTTGTTCCTCTATGCCATCTAGACTATTATCCAAGTAGTAGTTTCTTTCTTTCATTTTTGTAGCAAAATGTATCACTTTATACTTCATGAAAATTAATTTGCCATTTACACACCATTCTGTTTGTTGACGATGTATAACATTTCCTAAGCTGCCTTTGGGTAGGCAAATTACCTGCTGTAAATGCACAACAGTATTTTAATTCTAGAGGTGTTTTTGCTTTGGCTTATTCTGCCATTTCTTTCATCAGAGAGTTAGTCTTTTGATCCTAATTTTTGGAATGGAGTTTCAGCCTTCTATTTTCTTTCAGCACTCTATTTCTTAACATGTTTGCTTGAAGAGATGTTTATTTTCACTTCTGAAAGTGCAAGGCTCCAACAACTGTTCAAGAATAATAACCTGATGCTTAAATGAAAATTAAATTTTAATCTATAATTATGTCCAATATCAGTTCTAAAAGTAATCCAGTAGCTGTGATAAGTATTTGAGTATTTGTCTTGACATTAGTTCAGTTCCTAACCTTGTTCTGACATATTTGTAAGAAACGTAGTATTGCATTCTAATTGCCACGTTGGTAATCTGCAATATGAGTTCCCTTTTTACATTTGTTAATCTAATACAGGTATTCCCAAATTTTAGTTGTAAGGGAAATTAATGCAGTTAATACTGCTTTCCTGCATTTTGAAGATCCATTTAAAGCCCTTCTTGAAATTGGCTGAGCTTGTTCAAATCCCTTGAACTATGTTTACTGGAGTTGAGAAGAATGAGGGGGGAAACCTACAAAATTCCAACAGAACTTGACAAGGTAAATGCAAGAAGGATGTTGCCAGTGACCATGGATTCCAGAAGTGAGGGTCACAGTTTAAGGAAACCTGGTAGGCCTGAGATGAGGAGAAATTTCTTCACCCAGAGAGGGGTGAACCTGTGGAATTTTCTGTCATAGAAAAAGGGTTGAAGCCAAAACATTGAATGTTTTCAAGAAGGAGTTAGACATAGTTCTTAGAGCTAAAAGGACAAAGGGTATATGCCAAAAGAAAGACCAGGCTACTGAGATGGACGATCAACCATATTGAATGGTGGATCAGGCTCAATGGGTTACTCCCATTATTTTTCTGTTTCTCCAAATTTCAAGCAGCTTTTTTTGTGAGGACGATAACTAAAATGAACAGTACACTCCGCTACATAATTAATCAAGTAATGCATTAGATAAATTTATGCTGTAATCTAATTTGGGGTGCGGACGTTTAGAGTTCTAGAGATATACAGCACGAAAACAGACCCTTTCAATCTAACGCATCCATGCCAACCAGATTTTCTAACTAAATTAAGTCCCATTTGCCAGTGTTTGGCTCCTATCCCTCTAAATCCTTCCTATTCGTATATCAATCCAGTTGCCTTTTAAATGTTGTAATCTTACCAGCCTCCACCTCTTCCTCTGGCAGCTCATTCCATACACGCGACATCCTCTGCCTTTAAAAAGTTGCCTGTTAGGTCCCTTTTGTGTCTTTCTCTTCTCACCTTAAACTTATGCCCTCTAGTTTTGGACACGCTGGGGAAAAGACCTTGCCTATTTACCATATCTATGCCCCTCACTTTTATGAAATGGTCATCGGAGCCCCTCAGACAACTAATTTTTCTGTGCATTTTGTAATAACTGCTTATTTGAAATAAGCATATATAAGTTGATCTCATAGCGTGATCAAATGTCAGCATTACAAGGCAACCATTTCCAGAACTCTGCAGAGATGAGTATTATGAAATAAAAACTTGTGATTGATTTTTCTTTTATCTACTTATGGGATGTAATCTTCATGTGATCTATGTTTGTTATCCATCACTTATTGACCTTGTGAAGATAATGTTGAACCACATTTGTGAATTAAAGTGTGTCTGCTTTAATGCAAGGAGTGTCTGGAATAAGAGTGACGAACTTAGAGCATGGATCAGTACTTGGAGCTACAATGTTGTGGCCATAACGGAGACGTGGGTTTCATAGGGACAGGAATGCTTGCTTGATGTTCCAGGGTTTAGAACATATATAAAGAACAGGGAGGGTGGAAAAAGAGAAGAGGGTGTAGCATTGCTAATCAGAGAGTGCATCACAGCTACAGAAACAAAGGTTGTTGAGGAAGGTTTGTCTACTGAGCCAGTATGGGTAGAAATTAGGAACAGCAAGGGAATAGCCATCGCACTGGGGATTTTCTACAGACCATCTAATAGCAGTAGAGATTGAAGATCGCAAAGGCAGGCAGATTCTGGAAAAATGCAAAAGTAACAGGGTTGTTGTTATGGGTGATTTCAACTTTCCCAATATTGACTGGAACCTTGTAAGTGCAGATGGTTTGGATGGAGCAATTTTTGTCAGGTGTGTTCAGGAGGGTTTCCTTACTCAGTATGTAGACAGACCAATGAGGGGAGAGGCCATTTTGGATTTGGCACCAAGCCAGGACAGGTGTCAGATCTCACGGTGGGAGAGCACTTTGGTGAAAGTGATCACAACTGCCTCACATTTAGCATGGCCTTAGAGTGAAAGGAGCAGTTATTGGGGAAAAAGAAATTATGATACAATCAGACAGAAGTTGGGAAGTACAGACTGGGAGCAATTGTTCCACAGAAAGGGCACAGCAGACATGTGGAGACTATTTAAGGAGCAGTTGTTGCGAGTGATGCACAAATTTGTTCCTCTGAGACAGGTAAGAAGGGGTAAGATTAACGAACCTTGGATGACGAAAACAAAGGAACTTCTTGTCAAAAGGAAGAAGGAAGCTTGCGTAAGGTGGAGGATGCAAGGATCTAGCACAGCTTTAGAGGATTACAGGCTTGCACGAAAGGAGCTTAGAAATGGACTGAGGAGAGCCAGTGGGGGGGGCATGAAAAATGCTTGGCAAGATGGATTAGAGAGAACCCAAAGGCGTTTTACTCATACGTGAGGAATAAGAGAATGTTCAGGGAGAAGGTATGACCGATCAGGGATAGCAGAGGGAACTTGTGTGTGGAGTCTGAGTAGATAGGGAAAGCCCTAAATGAGTTTTTTTTGCTTCGGTTTTCATCAAGGAAAGGGAACTTGATGTAAATGAAAACTTAGAGGAGCTGGGATACAGTCATGACCAGATCAAGATTGATGAATTTGGTGTGCTAGAAATTTTGGAAAACATTAAGATTGATAAGTCCCCAGGGCCAGACCAGATTTATCCTAGGCTGCTCCGGGAAGTTTGAAAGGAGGTTGCTAAGCCGCTGGCGAGGATATTTACCTCCTCACACTCCACGGGAGTCGTACCAGAGGATTGGAAGGAGGCGAATGTTGTTCCACTTTTCAAGAAGGTAATAGGGGAATCCCTGGCAATTACAGACAAGTCAGTCTTGCGTCTGTGGTCAGCAAAGCTGTGGAAAGAATTGAGGGATAGCATTTATGACTATTTGGTAAATTATAGTGTGATTAAAAGCAGTCAGCATGGCTTTGTGAGGGGCAGGTTATGCCTCACAAATCATATTGAGTTCTTTGAGGATGTGTTAAGACAGGTCGATGACAGTAGAACAGTGGATGTGGTGTATATGGATTTCAGCAAGGCATTTGATAGGGTTCCCCATGGTAGGCTCATTCATAAAGTCAGCAAGTTTGGGATACAGGGAGATTTGGCTATCTGGATTCAGAATTGGCTGGCTGACAGAAGGCAGAGTGTGGTTGTAGATGGAAAATATTCTGCCTGGAGGACAGTGTTGAGTGGGGTCCCACGGGGCTCTGTTCTTGGGCCTCTGTTCTTTGTAGTTTTTATAAATGACTTTGAGGAGGTTGAGGGGTGGGTTTGTAAATTTGCAGATGACACAAAGGTTGGAGGTGTCGTCGATAGTATAGAGGGCTACTGCAGGCTGCAGCGCAACATAGACAGGATGCAGAGCTGGGCGTTCAACCTGGATAAATGCGAAGTGCTGCATTTTGGAAGGTCGAACTCGAATGCTGAATATAGGATTAAAGACAGGATTCTTGGCAGTGTGGAGGAACAGAGGGGTCTGGGTGTGCAAATACATAAGATCCCTCAAAGTTGCCACCCAAATGGATAGACTTGTTAAGAAAGCATATGGCATTTTGGCTTTCATTAACGGGGTATCGAGTTCAAGAACCGCGAGGTTTTGCTGCAGCTCTACAAATCCCTGGTAGGCCACACTTGGGATATGGTGTCCAGTTCTGGTCACCCTACTAAAGGAAAGATACAGAGGCTTTGGAGAGGGTACAAAGAAGGTTTACCAGGATGCTGCCTGGACTGGAGGGCATGCCGTATGAAGAAAGGTTGAATAAGCTCGGACTTTTCTCTCTAGAGAGAAGGAGGAAGGGAGGAAACCTGATTGAGGTGTACAAAATAATGAGAGGAATAGATAGTCAATAGCCAGAGCCTTTTCCCCAGGGCAGGATTGACTGGTATGAGAAGTCATAGTTTGAAGATATTAGGAGGAAGGTATAAAGGAGACATCAGAGGTAGGTTCTTTACACGGAGCTGTGAATGCATGGAATGCATTGCCAGCTGTGGTGGTGGAAGCAGATTCATTGGGGACATTTAAGCGACTGCTGGACATGCACTGGATAGCAGTGAGTTGAGGGGTGCGTAGGTTAAGTTACTAAATTTTACATTAGGATTAAATCATGGCACAACATCGTGGGCCTAAGGGCCTGTTCTGTGCTGTACTTTTCTTTGGTCTGTTCTAATTACATTTGTATTTCCATAGGCAGAAGTGGACACTGTTGATGCTGGAGATTAGAGTCAAGATTAGAGTGGTGCTGGAAAAGCACAATGGATCAGGCAGCATCCAAGGAGCAGGAGTATCGATAATTTGGGCAAAAGCCCTTCATCGGGGCTGATGAAGGGCTTTTGCCCAAAACATCTATTTTCCTGCTCCTTGGATGCTGCCTGACCCACTATGCTTTTCCAGCACCACTCTAATCTTTGTATTTCCATAGTTTTGTTAGTAGAGTTTTAGGGTTTTACCTTGGTGACCATGAATGGATTACGATATAGTTCTAAGTTAGGATGGCATGTAACTGGAGATCAATTTCCAGGTGATGGTGTTCCCATACGACCGCTTCTCTTGTCTTTTTTACGCAGTATAGCTTTGAGTTTTGGTAGATGCTGTTGAATTAACTAAGAGTTTGAGTGTTTTTGGAATGATGCTTAAGCAGGCAAGTTGGGGTTATTCCATCAGACTGTGCCTATGGATGATAGAAATGTTATTTTGAGTCATGTGGCCACGGATTGCTTAAGTTCTGTTGTTGCCACAGTATTTATTGTGACTGGCTCAGTTAAATTTGTGGTCAGTGGTGACCCCAGTATATTTGGGAATTCAGCTCTTGAATGTCAAGGGCAGATAGTTAGGTTCTCTCTTGTTGAAAATAGTCATTGTCTGAAACATTTGTGGGCGTTTATAAGCCCAAGTCAGGACTTGCTGCATGTGGGCACAGACTTATTCCTTACCAGAGTTGCAAATAGACTGGACGAACAATCATCAAGCTTCAGCATTTTTGAGCTTATGGTCAAAAGCTATTGATAAAACAGCGATGGTGTTTAGGCCTTTGTCACTTCTTTGAGAAACTCATTACGACTTTCAGCACTACAGTTATTTTTCCTAGTGCTAGGTGTAACTCTGGCTTTTGGAGTCTCCACCAGATTCCCATTTATTTCATTTTATCAGGGCTACTGAACTTCATAATCAAATACTGCCTTTAATATCAAGGGCAGTTACACTTAACGGACATCTCGCATTCAGCTCTTTTGCATGTTTGAAACAGGTCTGTAGCTAAATGGTACTGGTAGAATGCAAACTGAGGATTGGAATGGAGGTTATTAGAAAGTGCCACTTGATATGTCAATGTTGGCTAATGTTATTTGGAAGATTGAGAATAAGTTGGGGAAATTGGGTGTGTCTTGTTCCTGGACAGTTTCCCATTTTGCCAAGTGGACACCACACTGTAGCTATATTGATACAGCTTTACTTAGAGCATGGGATAGTTCACCAACACAAGACTTCAGTACTAAGATGTTGTTTGGGCCATGGTCTGTGCATTATACAGTGTATGTAACTGTCTATTGATATCATGTGAACTGAAACAAATATACTGGAATCTGCATTTGGGGGTATTGCAGGAATAAGTTGGATCCACTGGGTTTTTAAACTCTTCTCTTGCACTGACATGCTGGTGTCTGCCATCATTGAGAATGGAGATGTTTAGGGAGCCACTACCTCCTGTTAGTTGTTTAATTGATTACCGTCCGTGATTGCAATGACACAATTATGGAGTTTTGTTCACCATACTGCAGGATCAAATTAATTATCAGCTCACACCTTGCTGCTTTTGCTGTTTGACATGTATATAGGCCTGTTCTATTACTTCACTCAGGTTAAAGCCTCATTTTCAGTATGTCTAGTGTTGCTGTTAACATGCTGCCCTGTGCTCTTTATTCAACCAGGGTTATTCCCAATTTAATAAAACAAGTGATAAATATTCCAAGTAATGGAATGGAATGCAGGCTTGTTGTTAATGGCCTAAGGTGCCATATTGGATGCCCAGTTTTGAGCTGTTAGATATGTGTAAATAGCAAAACTCTTGCAAATCACATTGGTGCTGAGAATTATTTGGTGATCACTCCTACCAGCATCATTATAAACAGATATGTGAATGGCACGCAGACTGAAGAGGATGCAGTCAAGTAGATTTTCTGTTGCAAACTCATTTCGGTAGCGGTGTCAAATAGTGATCGGCTAGTTCACTTGTAGAAGTACTACCAAGCCAGTTTGGGTTGTTTTAAAGATTAGATTAGATTCCCTACAGTGTGGAAACAGGCCCCTCGACCCAACAAGTCCACACCGACCTTCAAAAGAGCAACCCACCCAAACCCATTCCCTGACATTTACACCTGCACCTAATACTACAGGCAATTTAGCATGGCCAATTCATTTAACCTGCACATCTTTGGACTGTGGGAGGAAACTGGAGCACCCAGAGGAAACCCACGTAGACACAGGGAGAATGTGCAAACTCCACACAGGCAGTTGCCCGAGACGGGAATTGAACCTGGGTCCCAGACACTGTGAGGCAGCAGTGCTAACCACTGAGCCACCATGGCACCCTAGTATGGATATTTAAAATTTTTCCACTCAGCATTTTATGTCCTAGCTATCCTCTATACTTCAAATGGTGTTCAACAAGAAGATTTTAATTTAATCAACTGAGGAAGGGCAAGGGCAAAATTAGCAGTAAGTTTTCTTCATCGGTTTATCCGGGGCTACATTCTCTCAACCTCTATGACAAAATTTATCACCTAGATGGATCTGTCTCCTTGGTGTGATAATGTGTCCAGGAATGGTGATGGAAAGTGTCTGGAAACCTTCATTGAAATGTAAAAATGATGTCAAGCTGTTGCATGTCTGTATGCTCACCATCTCAATTTTGAATCGATGTTATTGATAAGGAATTTAAAGGGTTGCCTGGACCTCATTATGCTTTTTATCATGTCCAGTTCTAAGATAGTACTTATTTTCCATTTTTCAGACAAATGATCTCGTTGTGAGCTTAGACAATGATGATCAACTTGTATTAAAGGAGGCAAGCACACTGAAAGAAGCAGGAGTGGGTAAGTGATTGGGAAACCTTTCTGACATATTTTATCTGGGTGAACACATTGTTGCATTCAGAATTGCTTTCTAATTAGTTTATATTTATTAAAAAAAACAATTTGTTCTAAGAAGATCGGACGCAGAAAGCAGTTTTTACATTCCTACACCAGCAATTGGAGTAACTCCACATTTAAATGCAATAAGCATTTCAAAATTTCAATAAGAATCTACATTTTGACTACGTGAAAGCTGGAACACTAATAAAACCCAAACCAACATTTGCCAAAATAGTGAAGATAAATTTCTGTTCACAAAGAAATGCACAGTAAATGTAAAAGATAGTTCCGTAGTAGGTAGTTAGAATTGAACAGCTCAGAGAAGTATCTTTTTGTCAGTAATTTAAATTTGATTGTTTTAAATTTATTTGTTGGGACATGTTGTAAATTCCAGGATACTCAACTCCAATGAAATTTCAGTTTGTTGTGAATTCTAAGGTTGCCAGCTATTTGTCCTAAATTCCATTTCTCAATTTCGTTGCTGATTTAAGATTTATAGACAATAGCGAGTGTTGAGATTCTGGATGTAAGTTTGCTTGCTGAGCTAGACTGTTCATTTTCAGAGTTTTGTCACCACACTAGTTAACATCATCAGTGAGCCTCCGGTGAAGTACTGGTGGTATGGCCTGCTTTTTATTTGTGTTTAGGATTCCTTGGGTTAGTGATGTCATTTCCTGTGGTGACATAATTTACCGTGGCGATGTCACTTCCAGTTCTTTTTCTCAGTGGGTGGTAGGTGGGATCCAAGTCAATGTGTTTGTTGGTAGAGTTCTGGTTGGAGTGACATGCTTCTAGGAATTCTCACACGTCTGTTTGACATGTTCTGGATGGGTATGTTGTCCCAGTTGAAACAGCGTCCTTATCTGTATGTAAGGATACTAGCGAGAGTGGGTCATGTCTTTTTGTGGCTAGTTGATGTTCATATATTGTGGTGGCTGGTTTTTTTTGACTGTTTCTTCAATGAAGTGTTTGTTAGAGTTCTTGCAATGTGGTAAGGCATAGATCCACTAGCTTTATGATACTGTCCTTGCTGATGAAGTTGGTGGTGTTTGGTGTATGTGTTTTTGGGTCTTCTAATAATGTAGTCAGTGTTTCCTTGGCCAGGTTGATATTGAGGGATGTGAATAGAGCTTTTACATCAAAGGAGACCATTATTTCATCCTCCTCTTTCTCAGTGTCTTTGGTCTTCAGGAATTCTTGGGTGGAGTGGATGGAATGGCGTGAGTCTTCTACTAAGTGTTTTAGTTTTTGGTGTAGCTCCTTGGTTAATCTGTAAGTTGGTGTTCCAGGTAGCGAGACTATGCGCCTGAGGGGAGGGGATGGGGGCTCCTGGTTTGAGAATTTTGGGTAATCCTAGAAGTGTGGTGTGATGGATCTGTCTGGTTTCATTTTTTGGAAGTCGGTCTTATTTATTTCTCCAGGTTTCTGAGTGTTTTGAGTAGGGCTGCGATTCTGTTCTCTAGTTGTGGGGTCAGGTCTATTGCCACTTATTGGTCATTGTTGGTATCTGTAAGCAGTGCGTTCACTTCAATTCGTCCCTGATTTAAAATCACTGTGAAGCGTCCTTTGTCTGCAGTAGGATAACAATATTTTTCTTTTTTGAGTCCTTCTAGTGCTTTCCTTTTATATATTGTGTGTGTTTCCTTCTTGTTTCCTGCTTCTTGTTGGTGCGACTGTCTGTCTGACAGTTTGCTGGGTTTCTTCTGTGAGTTAATTGTCTTTGTGTTGTTTCTAATACCGCTAAGAAATCTTTCTTGTCCGTATCCTGGAAGTTGTAATTTAATCCTCTTACTAAACGGCTTTTTCAGTGTCTGTTAAGGGTTGGTCAGATAAGTTTCTTATCCATGCTTCTGTATTGTCTATATTGTTATTTTGTGTAAGTTTTTCTACTTTTTTCTGCAGGTCTAGTTTTTCATTTTCTGTGCTGTCACTGTCTAATGTCTATAGCTTGTTGTACTGTCTGTCCATTCATGGTCTGTTGCATTAGTAAAGTTTTTTTTGGCGTGGTGTTTCCTCATTGTATTTATGGAGTCTGTTGTAGGCATCATTAATCATTTCTCTCAGCATTCTGTGGCCGATTTGCTCTGCTATTCTTTTTGGCTAGTGGGGTGTTATGGGGAAGTTTGTATTTAAGACATTTAGGTAGTGCCTTTTCCCTAAGCATTCATGCAGGAAGTACAGCTGTTTGCGGGTGGCACTCTGTCAGATGGCATTGGTTTCCCATTTTCGGGCCAGTTTTAGCGTAACATTCCCATAGGTGTTAGCGAGTTTTGAGAGGATTTGTAGCTCTGGATGTAAGTGTGCTCGCTGAGCTGAAAGGTTAGTTTTCAGAAGTTTCATCACTATACTAGGTAACATCAGTGAGCCTCTCGTGAAGCACTGGTGGCATGGCCTGCTTTTTATTTGTGTCTTGGTTTCCTTGGGTTGGTGATGTCGTTTCCTGTTTTTTTTTCAGGGGATAGTAAATGGGATCCAAGTCAATGTGTTTGTTGATAAAATTCCAGTTGGAGTGCCATGCTTCCAGGAATTCTTGCATGTGTCTCTATTTGGCTTGTCCTGGGATGGATGTGTTGTCCCATCCTCCTCTGTATATAAGGATACTAGTGCGAGTGGGCCATGTCTTTTTGTGACTTGTTAATGTTCATGTATCCTGGTGGCTTGGATTGACTTGGGAGTCTATTTACCACCCCTGAGAAAAAGAATAGGAAATGACATTACTGATCTAAGAAAACCTAAACACTTTCTTAAAAAAAAAAGCAGGCCATACTACCAATGCTTCACCGGAGGCTTACTGATGATGATACCTAGTATGGTGACAAAACGTCTGAAAATGAACCTTCCAGCTCACTGAACAAACTTCCATCCATTTATAGACAATATTATGCATTAGACTTTTAAGACTGAAGAGTTGCAGTATTATTTATTTTTGTCGACTTATGTTCAACATGCATATTGGATGAGATTGAAATATGAACTAATGAAGGAATTTGACATTGCACTTTGTTTCAAATCTACGAATCCAAGTTGATTATAACA
The DNA here is from genome assembly GCF_047496795.1 of Chiloscyllium punctatum. Classification (NCBI taxonomy): domain Eukaryota; kingdom Metazoa; phylum Chordata; class Chondrichthyes; order Orectolobiformes; family Hemiscylliidae; genus Chiloscyllium; species Chiloscyllium punctatum. Next base: position 77,254,285 of record NC_092748.1, read on the forward strand.
GCCAGTCAAAAAAATGTTTTGAAGTTTCTCCAATTTGTAGTTACAATAGTAAAATACACTTTCAGCTACACATACACTGCAGGATCTCAGGATCTGGGCTCAGTTGTCAATCCATTCGAAGTTGGCTGATCTTATTTGGGATAGAATGTGTTGTGCAATTAATCTCAACATTCCTATAGGTACAAGCTAATGAATCTTGTTTTTACCTCTGATTACTGTCCACTGTCTCCTGTTGGATAATTCAGTGATTGATAGAATTAACCATGACTGTAAACATATAAATACAAGTGGATTTTCTCAGTTACAGTTATTTAGCTAAACAAAAATCTGTTAAAAAAAATCATAAAGATCTTCACATCTGTCTCTTTATTTTTCAGCCCATGAAACAGAACTTGCTTGTTTTAAGAGAGAAGATTATGAAAAGTTCAAAAAGAACCCTGTAGTATTATGGTGATTTAACCAGAATGTGCCAAATCTTAAATAATTTTAATGAGTTTGAATATTATATTCTTCAGAATATGTTGAAACTTGTTCAAGAATCCAAAAGATGCCATGACATATAAATTTATTTCCTGTTAATGTTGACAGTAGAAATGTGCATTTTAATTTGGCTAGCCTAATAATCTCTTCCATGGTGTTTTGCCTTAGAAAAGATTGAGCTATAACTATGTACTTTCCCTGCAATTAATTAGAAAATTGGAATAGCCACTTGCTTATGATTGGTTACAGGTTAATTCTGAAAGATGCTGGAGACCACAGTCTTAGTTTAATGGAATTGAATAATGGAGTTGAAATCAGTCGCAGTTGTTGTCAAGTTCTGTTCATATTTTTTCAAATAAATGGAATTAAATTCAATGTAAATTTTAATGGTTGGGATTGAATAAAAGTGAAATGTTTATTAAATTGTCTCCAGCCCATTAAAAGTCCGTGAAAGGCACAGTTTGTTACACACCCTTGACGTTCCATAGCATTACTCAAAGGAAATACTTTATTCACTTAAAGTAAGTAAAGGTAGGAGTCACATTGATTCCTTACTTTCCCCACCAGAAACTCTTCTAATGTCCCTGCCTAGTGCCTGCGTGCATTCTCAGTCCCCCCCCCACCTCTAATTCCATGTTAAATCTATTCCTCTCCATAGGTGCTGCTCAACCTGTTGTGTTTCTCTAGTATTGTGTTTATTTCAGATTTCCAGCATCTGCAGTGTTTTGCTTTTATCCAGAATGTCACTAAATTGTGGAATGACCATAGACTACCCTCTGCAGTCAGTTTTGATATTGCAACTTGCTTACTCAAAATAATTTGGTGCAGTTATTGAGATAGTTTGACACTAACTTATTGACTGCATGACCAAGTTTGATTAGATTAGTTACAGGGGGGAAACAGGCCCTTCGGCCCAACAAGTCCACACCGACCTGCCGAAGCGCAATGCACCAAGACCCCATTCTCCTACATTTACCCCTTCACCTAACACTGTGGACAATTTAGCTCGGCCAATTCACCTAACCTGCACATTTTTGGACTGGAGCACCCGGAGGAAACCCATGCAGACACAGGGAGAATGTGCAAACTCCACAAAGTCAGTCATCTGAGACAGGAATTGAACTTGCGTCCCTGGCATTGAGAGGCAGCAGTGCTGACCACTGTGCTGTTTAATATGAACAACTTGGGTATTCCGCCTCCACCCCCCCCACCCCCACCCCATTGGAGGTGGAAGAGCTAAGTTAGCTTAGTTCTGCTTAACTGAACCTCGAAGTGTGAATATGTAAGACTTATCATAGAATGCAGTGGTTTTTTAATGTAGCACCTTTTGATTTGGGTCTTGTGATCTTATGGATTCACTGTGACAATGCACCAAGCTCATGTGTTTACAGCTATCTATTGTCTTGGTACTTGTCCTTCTGTACTATTGCATATACTGAACATTCTTATGAACAATTGAGTGACATTAAAAACTGCCACAATATTAACCCACTTAAAAACTATTCATCCTAATAAGTGGCATTTTAGATTACTACCCATGTAGGTAATGAATAAAATGTCAATAATTCTTTCTGTACATAACATTAAGAAAAATTAGAAATGCAGATAACTATTCTTTAACAAGCATGTCAGCTTTTATTTATAAAATACTCTAGAAATAGAATTAGTGCTTCAATTGAGAAAACTGCAAATTTTCAAAAAATAAATGAGATTCTGCAGAGGTAGTACTTAAACGACGCTAGTGTTCTCTGCGTGGTCATTTGAAAATTGGCTGGCATCACCATCCTCGCAGAACTTCACTTGACGATTAGCTTCCCAGCCACGTCTGATTCGTGTTAGTTTGCGATTGACAAAAGGAAGGAACAGGTATACTTTGGCCACAAGCACCATGCAAGGCACAATGAGAGCAATTGTAAAAGGAGGTGGCAGGTAGAATTTGTATTGGGCTGAATCGAAGGCTTTAGACCATCCAAATGTCAGTGTGTGTAGCGTGCTGATCACCAATGCAGCGCTTCCAAATCTTGACTGAAAAGCAATTAAGTTTCACTTGGTTAAAAGAATCTCATTCCAATTTTTACAAATGAATAAGTACATCATTTATCAAGCATGGACACTACTTTCTTTTGGTATGCACTTCTAATATTAGTAGCTTCATGCATACCTTTCTATTTAATGCTGGCATTACATTGTAAGTATTGTTTCACTTGCTGCATCATAATTCACCAATATACTTTTGTAATGTTGTAATCATTAATGTAATCACAGTGTATAGGATTATAGCTTTGTGCATGAATAGGCCCACAAAGTTTGACATAGACAATTGGATAATTAGTGACACTGACTGAGGGATAAATGGTAGTAGCTAGGGCACAGAACCACAATACTTAAAATTAGTACCAGAAAATAAGAACATAACCAGGCACAGGAGTAGGCAATTCAGCTTAGTATGTTCCACCATTTAATACAATTGTGGATGATGTAATCTCTGTCTGACCTCCACTTTCCTGCCTGCTTTTCATAACCTGTCACTAATTAAAATTCTATATCTCTTCAAATTTATTCAGTGTCCAGACATCTGCCACAGGCTGGGGTAGTGAATTCACAACCCTTTGAGAGAAGTAATTCCTCCTCATGGCTGTTCTGAATCTGCCACGGCATAATTTACATCCACTTAAAAAGGCAAATGGGACCTTGGTTTAAATGTTTCAGAGAGCATTCTTTTAGTATGACACTGAATTGTTAATTAAGATCATGTGTTCAAATTCTGGAACCCAGTTTTGACTGTTAGGAAGCTCACTTTTAAGAGACAAAGCTGAAAGCTTTCTGAATCCTTTATTTCTGATTCACTAGTAACATGTTATGTCATCCACTGATTCAACTATTAAAACAATCTAAAGTAGAAAAATACTGTCAAGGAGCAAACAAAATGCATCATTGCTTTGAGAAAAATTACCAATGATTGCACTTACCACAAATCTGGACATTGTTTATGTTCTAGCTAGTAAAGTTATAAACTGTAGTGAAATAATGATTCGCTAAATGGTTTGTGTTATAAATTTTCTGGTTTCTACAACAAAGATGGTTTTCTTTTCCTGTCCTTGTCAAAAGACAGTGAATTCAGAAATTCAATTAATGTTAATCAAATGCTGTCATACATGAAGGAAGTCAAAAGACTCAATTGTTCCACAACTGAATTTCTGCCAGAACTAGGAAATGAAACAAACAGGTGGTAATTGTTAGTAATGGAAAATGGAAGAATTACCAGTATGTAGTTTGTAAATTAGCAAAATTACACTCCACTTTCAAATAATAATAAAAGAATTAGTACCAATGTTTTACATTACAAATACCCAGTGATAGTTGCTGGTATCTTAACAAATGTCCAACATGACATTTTGTGGACAAATCTACACTAATCACAATGTGAGACAAAGTATATACGAAGAAATGTTGAATGCTTGTGAAAAAAAATGGCGAGAATCATAAGTGACTTTATATAGAAATTGGAATAGTCAGGTTGGCAATCTTATAAGATGAAGCTTTCATAGCAACTCAAAAGCATTCTTTGAGCAGCTGGTTTTGTAACCTAAATAAAGGCAACTATGTTGGTATGAAAAGGTGATCTAACTGAAGTAAAAACAGTATTCTAGGCAAGGGGCTAGATTAATAGAAAACACAGAAAAAAGGGAACATTTCAGAAGACTTAATAATAGTGCCTATTATCAAGAGATTCTAAAAGGATGACCAACCATTTATGGTTAACAATAGTTCTTAAGGAAAGTAATAAACTTGAGGAGAAAACATATTATTGCACAAAGATGACTGATAGGTCACATTATTGGCAGAAAAAGACTTGAGGGTCATTAGCAGGAAGAAATTAAAGTATAAAACATAGCAAAGGGGTTCTACAGGAAAAGTTTTATATTCAGGGAAAACAAAGTGAATATTGATCCTGTAAAGTGAATATAGTGGGTTAATAGTTGATAATAAGGAAATGGTGGTGGGAATTAAATGTGTTGCTTTTATCTTCACTATAGAGGGTATGAATAAATTCCAGGAATACTTGAAAATCTGGCACTGGAAGGGACCGTGGAACTTAGCAAATTTCTTGAGCTAAGTGCTGACAAATCTCCATATCCAGATGGAGTTCATCCTTAGGTTTTAAAAGAGGCTTTAAAATAAGGTAGTCGATGAGTTGGTGTTAGTTTTCCAGACAACATTAAGGTAGGTAGGAAAAGGATGTGTTTTGAAGAAGTCATAAGGAAGTTGCAGACAGATATTGATAGAGCAAGTGGGCTAAAACAAAACTGGCAGATGGTGTATAATAATGAGAAAAGAAGTTGGTGTTCAATTTGGCAGGAAACATTAATAATTAGCAGAGTATTACTTTTGTGGAGAATAACTGCAGAATTTCGAGGTACAGAGGTATTTAGATGCTCTAGTGTTAGGCTCAAAAATGATATATTCAAACCAGATCATGACACTGAACTACAGAAGTGCAAAAGTATTTTCCAGATATTTTTGAAGGCTGGAAAGTACTGAGGTTATTACAAAATGGTGATTCAGCACTTAACCTTACATTCAGAATAATATTAATTGCAAGGATACCAACCATCCTTATGTGGATCTTTTCAATCAGACCAGGTCCTTGAGATCAAAGCCCTGGATTTTCAGCATTGGACTGGGGTCTGTGGACTGATGCTGTGGAATCCAAGATAGAGCTACAAGTGCCAGCTGTCGCCCAGAATTACCAACAGTTAGAAGGCAATGAGACTCACTTGTTGAATATGTTTAAGGTAGATTAAGCTAATAGGTTTACTCAGTTTGCATAAATCAAAAACTGATAAAAGCTAATACATTTACTTGAAATCAAAATGCATTTGTCATCTTGTTTTGATCAGACCTTAAGGAACCCATTAAGTACTTTCGGCCGAACAATATATTTGGTGCAGGTGTCAATGTAATAAGCAGGTACAGCAAGTAATCAAGGCCCCAAGTGGAATGATCCACTTTAATATCAGAGGAATTGAACATAAATGTCACAGTTATACAGGGCATTACTGAGACAACATCTCAAACACTACATGTAGTTTTGGCCACCTGATTTAAGGAAGGATGTAGATGCATTGGAGGTCTTCAGAGGATATTCATTAGATTGATACCTGGACTGAGTGGGTTATCTGCTGGAGAAGATGGACAACTTTTATTTGCTTCCACTGGAGTGTATGACAACATCCTACAACATCCTAAGTGGTCTCAACAAAGTGAGCATGGAAAGGCTTTGTGGATCAACCCAGAATTGGGGAACACCTAAAATTAGGGGTTGCTCTTTTAGGGCAGAGAAGGGGAGAATTTCTTTTTCTCTTAGTGGGTTTCCTGACTTTGAAATTCTCTACCTGTGGAGATAGATACAATTGAATATCTTTAAAATAGGAGTGGATAAATTGCTAGACAGGGGAATCAAAGGTGATTGGCAGATGGGAATACAGAGTTTGAAACAAAACAGATCACACAATCTTATTGAATGGTGGAGCAGGCTTAAGCTGTGTAATATATTTCTACTATTTATGTTCACAATTAACTTCACTGATAAAATATGGAGTTAGTGGAAACTTTTTTTTAAATGAATCTATCTTACTTGAATGAAACTAAATTCTCTCCAGTTCAGAGAACCTGCCACTGATGGCAATGAGGTCACAGCAAGCAGTGAAAGCATGCCAATACCCAGAATTCCAAAGAAAAGATAAATTTCCATCCTCCACACTTCTTCCTCGACCCAAGCATTTTCTCTCTCATTTTTGACCTGTAAAAATAACAGAAAAAAAGCAAGTGTGCAAATATGGCATCGTATGCAAAGATCCTTTAGAACAATCCATTTTCTACCAAGCAGTTTGCAGGTTACTTAACACAACATTGTCATTGTTTAACACTTGATTATCCCATCTTTTATTTTTATTTTTAATCTTTATTCAGCTATCCTTCAGTTTCGGTGCAAGATCCACATCTAAACTGCCAATCCATATTTTTTTTCTTTGCAAAGGCTGATAGACTGACTTGCTGCATTCTTACAGCATTTACTTGATATGTCTCATGTCCTTTATGTTTGACTAGTTAATTATTTCAAAACACTTCATTCCATATGCCAAGTTTTTAGATGCAAGAGATTAGATTACTTACAGTGTGGAAACAGGCCCTTCGGCCCAACAAGTCCACACCGACCCGCCACCCACCCATTCCCCGACATTTACCCCTTCACCTAACACTACAGGCAATTTAGCGTGGCCAATTCACCTGACCTGCACATTTTTGGACTGTCAGAGGAAACCGGAGCACCCGGAGGAAACCCATGCAGACACGGGGAGAACGTGCAAACTCCACACAGTCAGTTGCCCGAGTCGGGAATTGAACCCGGGTCTCTGGCATTGTGAGGCAGCCGTGCTAACCATTGTGCCACCGTGCTGCCCTCCTGCTGTAATAAATAATATACTACGGTGATAGCAATATGTTGTTAGAACAGCTTATATGCCATCATTTTTTTAAAATTCTGAGACGAGGTCACTTGTACAAATTTTGGATTTTTAATTTTCCTGGAAAACTAGTCTCCTGGACTGTACACTATGCTTAATATGAAAGGATTGAATATATTTGTTTCAAATTTGGACTCCATCAACATAGACTCAGATTGTTGTTTCAGAAATACAGTGTGAATTTCATATTTAATACCAGTTTCTGTTACATTACTATTGTTTTGGATGCTTACAGTGCTAAACTTTTTGTTTTATTCTCAGTCATGGCCCTCAAACATTTCCACTCACTATATCAATTAAAAGAATAGAATGCTAAAATTATGGATCTTCAAAAATACAAATGATCATTTTTTAAGTAATGTAATTAGTCCACAGAACATGATTCACTAAGCTCCACACAATATTCCACCTTTCCTTGTTGCTTTTCTCAGCCACTTGGTAAAAGTGAAAGTTTACAAGTGAAGATTTATTAAATTAACACGCTATAAGTGTTAAGGATTATTCAAGTTTTCAATAACTGAACTTTGAGAAGTGAATTGTTATACTACTGGCAAACAACTATCAAGTTTTGATTTCAATTTATTTTTGATGCCAGAGACATGTACAGCAAACTTTTCCTTTAAACCGGCACCCTCGATAAGTCAGCAACAATTATATACCTGAAATATCAGAAGATTACTGTATTATTGTGATGCCCGAGTAGTCAGTTCAGGATGTGAGTGAGAAGACTCTCTGGTAAGTTTTACTTAAGTTATTTATGTTGTAAATAAAATATAACAGTGATGTGCATACCTGCTGCATTAATTTCTATTACTCTGTGTTTTTACATTAATTATGTGAACCTCTTGATCAACTGGAATATTTGATTAATTGGAACACTCCTGGTCAATAAAATAGTCTGCTGTACTTTTTTTTAACAAAGTATCACCTGACCTAACTGAGCCAAACTTTTGAAACCATCAATAACCAGACCTAGTCTAAACTGAAATGAATAGGTTACCAAAATGAATGAAACCAGCCACTTAGATCTATAATTCCTGTTTGATTTATCCAGAAAGATCTAAATCTCAAATCCTGGAGATGCAAGTCACCCTCTTATTAATTCAACAGTATTTCAGGCAGCAGATTTGGGAAGCACAGAGAGAAGAGAAAGATCTGTTGTTTGAGAAGAACTGAAAGCCTTGTACTCTTCTGGTTTTTCTTGGCCTCTCAAAACAGTGCCAAAGTGATGAAGTAAATTGGCGAAACATTAATTCACTTAGAATTCAAAAGGTATCTATAAATTTTGGCACAGCTCATGTTACGCAACATAAGTTGCTCAACTGTGATCTCCGTTTAAAACTGTACGCTTCCGCAGGAAGGGGTGGGTGTGGGTACAATTACAACATTTAAAAGGCTTTTGGGAAAGTACATGAATAGGAAAGATTTGGAGGGATATGGGCCAGGGCAGGCAGGAGGGACTAGTTTATTTTGGGATTATATTTGGCATAGACTGGTTGGACCGAAGGGTCTGTTTTGATGCTGTATGACTATGACTTAAGGACTTTTATTTAAGAGTCATACACACAGATTTATATAGCATGGAAACAGACCCCCTTTTGGTTCAACTCATCTGTGCCAACCAGACATCCCAATCTGACCTGGTTCCATTTGCCAACATTTGGCCCCTATCCCTCTAAACCATTCCTATTCATGTACCCATCCAGATGCCTTTAAATGTTGTAACTGTACCCACCTCCACCATCTCCTCTGGCAGCTCAGTCCATATATGCACCATGCTCTGTGTGAAAACGTTGTCCCTTAGGTCCCTCTTAAGTCTTTCTCCTCTCAACTTAAACCCAAGTCCTCTACCTTTGGACTTCCCCCTACACTAGGAAAAAGACATTGGCTATACACTCTATCCATGCCCCTCATGATTTTATAAACCTCTAAGATCACTCTCAGCCTCTGATGCTCCAGGCAAAAAAGCTTTCCATATACCTCAAACCCTCCAATCCTAGCAATGTCCTTGTAAATCTTTTCTGAACCCTTTCAATTTTAATAACATCTTTCCTGTTTAAACGGCCTATTCTTGATATTCATTTCGTATAAGACAGTTACCTCTTTTTAAAACATAGACCAGTGTTTATGTGTCTAGTGTTGCATTTTATTATTCGTCTCAGGGTTAGTAAGTAATAAAATTCTCTCAAGAAAATATTGCACTTTAACTTATTAAAACCTTGCGGTGTTTTAATTGAAGAATGATATATTTGCATGCTAAAAGGAATGTAAAATTTTTGTCACAACAAAATGAAATATTAAAGGAGGAGTGAAGCAACTCCCCTAAATTGTCAAAACATAAGAAAAATCTGCAAAGGTTAGATAGGCCATCAAGATCTACAGCTTTTGTTAATTTCCTTAATAAATTTTTATTAATGCCATAGATATTTTGATGGTACTTGATTTTTTTTCGTCCAATATGTTTTTAACAACTTAAACAATAGTACTAAACTCAAACAAATTATGATCACAAATATGATTGGCAGGTAGATCAGTCAAGAACAGATGTGTACAGTAAATGCAATAGTCTATTGTGGTTAATTATTAATTGAGGTAGTTGTTTCACAGGATAATAGCCACTATTAGTTTGTCTGTTGATTGGATTTTAAAAGTAAAATTAGCAAAGTACTCATACCCCAGGGATAACACCAAATTCTTTATTGAGTTACTGGATAGCTCAAAATTAGCAAATGAAATTTCTTAACATAAATCTTATTTAAATGTGCACTTAAATTTGCACTTATAAGCAGTACTTTGAGTGGTATTGCTTAATTAAAATTTCCTGAGAACTCCAAAAACTCATCTCTACCCACACACCTTCCCTCCAACCCCAAACTAGGAATAGTCTATTTTAAAGTTGCTTTGAACAAAATATCAATTTTATTTAAAAGTTAAGGGGAGAGAATGAGCCTAGATTGGCTAGATAAAATAGTCATTATTATTTTTTTAATGAAACCTGCCACTTGGTGGTGTGCTTGTTGCATCACCTTTAAAATTTTCCAACACTACATCAATTCACGTACCATATTTAAAATTATAATTCTTACCTGGTTAAAAGCCTCACTCAACAGCTTGTAACGTGCAGACCGGCGCATAGGGAGGCTGAGGCTATAGATTGCATGCAATGTAGCACAGAAAAAGCTCAACAGACCTAACTGTTTTCTTTGCTGAAGCCACTGATCTAACCAACGTGGAAAACGTTTGTACTTAGTGCCATTACGGAGCTGAAAGATGGCTGCTAGGACCCCTGGTAGGTAAACAAGGGACAGCATCACAAATGCAACACATGGCAGAGTGACATTAACAAGCTCAACTGGGATTTTATAAAACTTGTTCTGTCCTTTCACTACATATGGGTGAATAACACTTATGATGAAGTTATAGATATAAAAGCCAATAAATAAGCCTAGTGCAAGCAGAACAGGTGTTTTCCAGGCAGGAAAAAGGCGAAGTGGAAGATTCTCTATTTCTTTTGCAGTTGACAATGAGCCCATGTCCACAGGAATGAATCCCATATTTCGTGCCATTTCAGTCACTACACATTTAGCTTCCTGGCTGTCACTGCAGATCAGCACCTGTAGGAGAATAAGGCATGTTATTTTTCCAATTTAGTAATTCAGATCAGGAAAAGCTGCTTCCATGTAAAGTGGGAGAAATTCAGAACTATAGGGCACAGGTAAGTAAAGAAAGGGTTTCCCTATTTATCATAGAAACGAGGATGAATTTCTTTCCTGAGGATTGTTAATATTTGGAATTCCCTTCTGTAGAAAGCAATGGAGGCTGCATCATGAGTATGGTTAAAGGTGGAATTAAATAGATTTTGATTTACAAGGTAATTGCAGTTATTGAGAATAGGTAACAAAGGTAAGTTAAAACCAGCTAGGCAAGCCAGATGATGGCCTGGTGGTGTTATCACTGGATTGTTAAGCCAGGGGCTCAGGTCATGTGCTGGGGACCCAGGTGAAAATCCTGCCATAGTAGGTGGTGGAATGTATTGATCATGCAGCATTGCCCTTTGAGAAGGGCAGTGCTTGTCACTGGCCACTTGGGTGCTTTCCTTTCTTCCTGTTGGTGCAATATAAATAAAGGTTTATGTACTTATTGTTTTTCACTGTGTCTGACATCTGTGCACACGACATGGGTGCTGGGGGAAAAGTAAACACTACCACTGTCGGGTGGTAGTGTGGGGAGAAAATTTAAAAATAAATCAGGGAAAAAGAGAAAAAAAAAGAAAAAAAATTATAACCAGTTAGTACATCCATAATGTTATTCTATTGCTGAATATGCTTCAGGAGCTGCAAACCTACTACCACACTTTTTTCTTATGATCTCATGCTTCTCATGGTAGGATTGAGATACAGTATGCCTCCTGGAATTCATCTTTTTTAAAAAGGATGCTTTTGTGACAGGGTAACTGAGGAAATTTGTTAACGGAAAACAGGGTTTATGTATAAGGGTTAAGCAAGCATTTTTGTGCCAACAAGAATTGGGATTGTCTTATAGACCAGGGTGACTTATGAACAACAATCTACGATAAATCAAAGAAAGAATCATATTCTGCAGTTTTTACAACACAACAGCAAAACAAAAAATCATACACCAAGAGGAGCAAAGGACAAGGACAGAACCCAGAAAAGAGACAGCAAGAGAGCTAGATTCATTACAGTTGATTGGAATTGGTTCTTGCTGTGCTGCATTGACAGAAGCTACCTGTTTGGTGAGTCTCCAGTAAGTGGTTAGTCTTTTAAGTTTTAATAGTGTTCAAAGCCCTGGTAAGGTTAATAAAATCTGTAATGGGCAACACAAGTCAGTCAGTAATAAAATTAAATAATTAAAACTCATAAGGATGGTTGTTCAGGTGATGTGTCACAGCTGTAGCACATGGGAGCTCTTTGATACCATTGTGATCCAGAGCAAATGCCTACAATTAAGTAATTGAAGCCTGAGCATCTTCAGCTCAGAGTTTGCACTGGAGGCTGAACTACACAATGCGATGCATGTTGGGTGGGGGAAGAAAGTTACCTGGATTCTTTGTGCCATGAAGCTGTCACACTACTGAGTATAGAGTCTTCTGATTTGGTCAGCCAACGGTCTGAGATAGGAGGCTGTGGGTGAGGTGGATAGGGGGATTCAAAAGGCAACAGTGTAAGCCTCTGCAATTGACTTGAAGATTTGAAGTTCTGTCAGCTTGTTTGGATGACAGCGAAGAGAACTGGGTGAAAGTGTACTGAAAAAATAGACACTGTTCTCTGCAGTAAAGGGCAAGAGACCAGATGGCTGTGCTGCCTGTGAGGCTTTAGGCCATCCCAACGTTGGAATGAAACTTGCAGGTGGAGGATGTCAGAGTGACCTGGTGGTCATGGCCTGTCTAGGTACCAGCAGCATATATAGTACAAGGAAAGAGTTTCTGCTGGGAAAATATCATACATACAGTCACAGAAATATGGAGATGTACAGCACAGAAACAGACCCCTTCAGCCCAAGTCATCCATGATAACCAGATACCCTAAATTAATCTAATCCCATTTGCCAGCTTTTGGCCCATATCCCTCTAAACCCTTCCTATTCACATACTCATCCAGATGCCTTTTAAATGTCACAATTATACCAGTCTCCACCACTTCCTCTAGCAGCTCATTCCATACACTCACCACTATCTGTGTGAAAAAGTTGCCCTTTAGGGCTCTTTTAAATCTTTCCCTTCTCACCTTAAACCTACACCCTCTAGTTTTCAGACTCTCTCATTCTCGGGAAAAGGCCTCGGTTATTTACCCCATCCATGCCCCTCATGATTTTATAAACCTCTATCAGGTCTTCCTTCAGCCTCCAAAGCTCCAGGGAAATAGCTATTTTCTCCCTTTAGCTCAAACTCTCCTACCCTGGCAACCGAACCCTTTCATGTTTCGCAACATCCTTCCTATAACAGGGAGACTAGAATTGCATACAGGATTCCAGTAGTGGCCTAACCAGTGTCCTGTACATCCAGCTCATGACCTTCGAATTCCTGTACTCAATGCACTAAACAAGAAAGGCAAGCATATCAAAAATGCCTTCTTCACTATCCTATCTACCTGTGACTACAGGAGCATGGAACCAAATAAAGAACCTCAAAGTTTATAATCTCTGGATTACCACGAGCCAGGCGCAAATTGACATAGGGTGTATAAGAGAGGTTGATATTTGGCTCGAAGACTGGTCTGGTTCATGGACCTCTGGCACCAATACTGGGGAAAATGGGCTCTGTGCTGCTGGAACAGTCTACCACCTGAACAGTGCTGGGGTGAGTGTTTATGTGAAAAATGACAACAGGGAAATAACAGAGGGTTTTAAACAAAATAAAGGGACACAGATCGAATATGGAAAGATGTAGTACATCACAGACTAGAGACAAGATAAGAAAGGAAAATAGCTAATAATGAATATGAGGACATAATTCTCTGCCCAAGGAAACAGTACAGGCAGCTAAATTAAATATTTTCGAGACACAGTTGGATGGGTTTTGCATGGTAGGGGAATTAAGGGTTATGGGGATAATACAGGTAGGAGGAGCTGGCACAATGGATAGATCAGCCATGAATAGCGAAGCAGGCTCGATGGGCCAAATCGCTTACTCCTGCTTCTATTACAATGAATCTGACAGAGAACATGGGAAGAGGTAGGGAGAAAATACCTCAGAATAAACCAACATATATCAAGATTAGATGTTACAAAGATAACAAAAACCAAAACTAGGGGCACTGTACTTGAATTGTAGCATTCACAAAAATAGCGCACATTACAGTAAATAAATACAAATCTGACAACCATGATGGAGAGATGGCTGACGGATGACATGGATCACACCTTGAATATTGGGTATGACATTCAGGTGAAATAGGATGCTAAATAAAACTGGAGGGGTTGCACTGCTAATAATGGATGCCATTTCTGCAACAGTTAGAGATGATCTTTGGTCGGGGGAATAGGATGTAGATCCAGTTTGGATAGAAATAAGTAATTGAGAGCTGCCAGTGGGAGTAGTCTATGGACCTCCCTGTAGAACTGTAAAAGGACAATGTGGGAAAAACTATGCAAGAAAAAATATTAATTGTTTGTGATCAAGTGCAGTCAATAATCATAGGTAAATTTAATCTACATATAAACTGGAAAACTCAGATTTTTATAGGAAGAGCTTGAACAAGGAGTTCACAATACTTTCAAAATGGTTTTGTAGAGCAGAACATTTTAGAACCAGAGAGCAGATTGCATTTGATTTGGTATGGTAAAACATGACAGAATTAATTAATTATCTTAGTTAAGACATCCCTTGGGAGCACCCACCACAATATGATTGAATATTATATCCAGTTTGAAAGATCTAGGACTAAAATCGAAATAAGGGCAATGCTGGCATGAAACCTGAGCTTACGAAGGTAGGAGATGGATCAATAGAGACATAATGGCAAATATTTCAGGATACTCAATAATTATATTCCCATTATAAAGAACACTCTTGATCAAGGACCCACCTGTCATTTCTGTCATTGACTAAAGAAATTAAGGCAAGTATCAAGTTCGAAGAAAAGCACATAACCACACAAAGATGAGTGGCAGATTAGATGTGCAGTCAGAATACTAAGAATGACAGAGAATGATCGAATGATCGGGAGAAATAAATTAGAATGAGCGGAAGCCAGCTGGCAATCTAAAAACAGGCAAAAGTTTCTTCAGTTATTTGAAAAGGAAAAAAAGAGAAAGTGAGCATTGGTCTGTTACAGAGCAAAAATGAGGAGTTAATATTCAATAACAAATGATGGATGAAATGAACAAATACTTTGCTTTTGACTTCACTACAGTGAATACAAAAGCATTCCAGGTATAGTTGTAAATCAGGAGATGGCAGGGAGAGAGGAACTTAGAAACATTATAATCACAAGAGAAATGGTACTCAAAACTGGACGAAGCTGCAGGTTGACAAGTCTTCAGGTGCAGATAGATTCCAGTCCAGGGTCTAAAAACATGTTGCTGATGAGGTAGTCGAGACTTTTGTGTTAACTTTGCAAAATGTACCAGATTCAGAAAAGGTTCCATCAGACTGGATGGAAATACACCCTCCCTATTCAAGAAGGGAGGGAGGCAGGAAACAGGATAATATAGCCAGTTAGCTTGTGTCTGCTGTGGGCAAAATGTTAGAATTGATCATCGAAGACATTACAGCACTTGGAAAAACTCCATGTAATTGGGAAAGAGTAATAGGAAAATCATGTTTAACTATTGTATTGGAGCTATTTGAAGGATTAAGATGCGTGTGGATAGACAGAACTTGCAGACATGCTAAGATTTCCAGAAGGTATTTGACAACGTGCCACATTAAAGATTATTGGAAAACAAAAACTCATGGTGTGAGGATAACATATTAGCATGGATAGAGATTAGGTGATTAGCACAAACAGAGATTATGCACAAATGGGTCTTTGAGTGGCAGGATGTTTGACAAATTAAGTCCTACAGGGTTCTGTGCTGGGGCCTCAACCTTTTACAATTTCTGTTAATGATTAAGAGGAGGGGAGAGAAGATATGGTGGCTAAGGTCACAGTCTTCATTATGATAGGTGGTAAGTATTTAGTGAAGGCGACAAAGGGAAGTTGTAGTCAGATAGACAGTTTGATTGGGTGAGCAAAATAAACAGGCTTTGGAGTATAATGTTGGAAAATGTGGTGGTCTTCATTTTAGCCGGAAGAGCGAAAAAGCAGAGTCTTACTCAAAAGGACAAGCGTGGAATTCCGAGGTGCAGAGGGATTTAGATATCCTAGCACAGCACATAATCAAAGCAGATAATGGTATGTTATAATTTATTCAAGAGGAATGGAGAAAAGTAGCAAAGTTGCAATGCTTCACTTGTTAAGCACATTGGTGAGACCACATCTTGAGAACTATGTACAGTTTTGGTCTCCTTATTTAATGAAGGAAATTTAACAAATGCACTGAGGGTGTTTCATAGGAGGTTTACCAGATTGATACCCAAAAATCAGCAGGTTCTTTTGAGTAAAAATTGAACAGATTGGGCTTGGTCCACTTGAATTTAGAGAAGTGAGGGGTGACTTGATGAAGAGAATGGTCTCAGCAAGGCGGGTGTAGAAAGGCTGTTTCCTCTTGTGAGTGATTCCACAACTTGGGGGCATTATTTCAAAGTCTGTAATCGCCATTTCAGGATAGAGATGAGAGGAGAATTTATATGACTTTAGAAGTCTCTGCCTCAGTAGATGGTGGAATCAGGGTCACTGAATATTTTTAAGACAGCGGTACATAGATTTTCATTAGTACAGGACTTTAAAAATAATGGGGGAGATGGAATTTAAAAACAAACAGATGAGCCATGATCTTTGAGTTCTGAAGCAGGCTAGAGGGGATAAATGCTCTATTCCTATTTTGTATGTTTGTAAATTACTTAGAAATAAGTTGTACGATGATATTCCCTCTGCAGAAATCATACACCATTGACAAAGAAGGAATTGCTTTGCACCATTTATTTCTGTGATACCTACCTGTTTATTCCCATCTCTTGCTCCAAATTGTAAAGCCCAGGCTGAGATGACATTAAATGCTTTCACAATTGTGCATTCTGGGAACAAAGAGGCAAGGTGTTCAGCATTTGATTCCTCATACACATTTATTTCCATGTTGTTACTGACATCCACCAAAATCTTCCCAGTCAGTACATCTTTAAGATCACTCAATGTGCTGTAATGTTCATGGTTCACTGCTACAAAGATGATGTTGACCTTGCCGACGGCTTCCCGTTGACTGGTAACTTCATTCACAGTTGGAAACAAAGCTGCAGTGCGTTTAGGATGTCGGCTTCCTACAACTACACCGTAACCAGAACATGCCAGTCGTGCAGCCAATGAGCGAGCAAAGTCTCCAGTTCCCAGAATGCCAACATCAATTTTCTGGAGGTCACAATGATGAATTTCACTCTCGTTTCCCAAAAGTGGTTTAATCATTTCTTTTTTAGCCATTTTTTGCATCTGAAAGAGAGGGAGAATTATTATTTTCTATGGACAATCCACCATTGCTGTAAAGCAAAATTAATTCCCATTACCTTATGATGGGCATATTCATAACACTTTCTGTTGGTTAAAAAGTTTAGTCAGCTTAACTCAGACCAACAAATTAGCAACGACAAACAAGACCAGAGACCAAAAAGGGGATTTACAGATGGAGGCAGGGGGAATGGCTGAGGCATTAAATGAATACTTCACATGTATGTTTACACAAGAGGATGCTGCTGCCCAGGCCATTGTCACAAGAGGAAGAAGTGTCAGTAGAAGGATCAAAAAGGAAGTGGTCTTGGCTAGATTGTTGTCATTTACAGTTAACAAGACATCAAGACCAGGTAAGATGGATGCAAGGATTTTGAAGGTAGTGGGGAAAAAATTACACAGACAATGGCCATAATACTTCAGTCTTCCCTGGACATTACAAAACAGAAGATTTCAGGTTAATCCCAGCAATTTTAGACCAGTTTGTTTAAATTTGGTGGTGAAGAGACTTTTAGAAACAATTATTCATGGTAAAATCAGTCACACAGAAAACAGGTGAGAAGAGTCAGCATGGATTTCTGAAGTGGAAACTATGTTTAACTAATTTAGAGTCACAGAGATGTTCAGCAAGGAAACAGACCCTTTGGTCCAACTCATGGATGACAGCCACATATCCTAAATTAATCTAGTCCCATGTGTCAACATATGGCCATTACCCTCTAAATCCTTCCTATTCATATTCCCGTCTAGATGTCTTTTAAATGTTGTAATTTCGCCAGTCTCCACCACTTCCTCTGGCAGCTCATTTCATACATGCACCACCCTCTGCCTGAAAAGATGCCCCTTAGAACTCTTTTATGTCTTTCCCCTCTCACCCTAAACCCATGCCCTCTTGTTCTGGATGCCCCAACCCGGAGAAAAGACATTGTCCATTCACCCGATCAATGTCCCTCATTTTATAAACCTTTTTAAGGTCAACTCTCAGCCTCTTGTAACAGAAAGGATGGAGGAGGCAACACTTCTAATATGGTATACATGGGTTTCCAGAAGGCATTTAATAGACTGCTTCACAACAGACCTGTGAGGTAAGTTGTAGATCATGGTATCAAAGTGACATTGACAAATGTGAATATAAAAGTGGATAAGTGATGGAAAACAGAGTAATGGTCAATGGATAATCTTTTTGTACAGGTCACTTCTACCCCAAAAGAGATTCCAATGATTCAAAAATATGAATCCTTCTCCCATACATTGGCTCCTCAGCCATGCATTCATCTGCTCTGTCCTCCTATTCCTACCCTCACTAGCTCGTAGCACTGGGAGTAATTTAGATATTACTACTCTTGAGGACCTCCTTTTTAAATTCCTGCCTAACTCTCTATATTCTCCCTTTAGAATCTCAACCTTTTCCCTTCCTATGGCGTTGGTTCCCAAGAGTAAAGTGACATCCTGTTGGGCCCTCTTCACCCTTGAGAACATTCTGCACCCTCTCTGAGACATCCTTAATCCTGGCAACAGAGAGGCAATGCACCATTCTGATTTGTTGCTGCTGGCCACAGAAACATCTGACTGTGCCTCGGACTCGAGAGTCCCCTAACTACAATCAATCAATCTCTTGGAAGCCAAAGTACCCCTCATTGCATCAAAGCCAGTCTCAATACCAGAAACTTGGCTGTTCATGCTACATTCTCCTGTGAATCCATCACCTCCTACATTTTCTAAACAGCATACTTGTTTGAAATGGGGATAGCCACAGAAGACTGCTGCACTACCTGCCTACCTCTTACTTTTTCTGGAGTTAACCCATCTATGTGACTGTATCTGTGACTTTTCTCCCTTCCCATAATTGCCATCCATCAAACCCCCTTGTTCTTGTAAATTCCTCATTGCCTCCACTGGGAGCACTCCAAACGATCCATTCAATCTGATAGGATTCACAACCAACAGTATTTATTACAGATCTAATCCTCTGTAACACAAACGCTACCTAATCTCCCACATCCGACAAGGAGATGGGGAAGATACTAAAAGAGTATCTTGCATCAGTGGTAAAGGACATGGAAGATATAGATTGTAGGGAAATATATGGTAACATTTTGAAAAATGTCCATATAACAGAGGAGGATGTGCTGGATGTCTTGAAACACATAACAGCGAATAAATCCACAGGACTTGATCAGGTGTTACCCTATAACTCTGTGGGAAGCGAGGGAAGTGATTGCTGGGCCTCTTGTTGAGGTATTTGTATCATCAATAGTCAGAGGTGAGGTCAGAGAAGACTGGAGTTTGGCTAATGTGGTACCAATATTTAAGAAAGGTGGTAAGGAAAAGCCAGGGAACTATAGACCAGTGAGCCTGACATTGGTGGTGGGCAAGTTGTTGGAGGGAATCTTGAGGGACAGAATGTACATGTATTTGGAAAGGCAAAGACTGATTAGGGAGAGTCAACATGGCTTTGTGCGTGGGAAATCATGTCTCACAAACTTGATTGAGTTTCTTGAAGTAGTAACCAAGAGAATTGATGAGGGCAGAGCGGTAGACGTGATCTATACGGACTTCAGTAAGGTGGTCGAAAAGGTTCCCCATGAGAGACTGGTTAGCAAGATTAGATCTCATGGAATACAGGGAGAACTAACCATTTGGATACAGAACTGCTCAAAGGTAGAAGATGGAGAGTTGTTTTTCAGACTGGAGGCCTGTGAC
This sequence comes from Chiloscyllium punctatum, assembly GCF_047496795.1. Taxonomy (NCBI): domain Eukaryota; kingdom Metazoa; phylum Chordata; class Chondrichthyes; order Orectolobiformes; family Hemiscylliidae; genus Chiloscyllium; species Chiloscyllium punctatum. Next base: position 77,274,056 of record NC_092748.1, read on the forward strand.
CAGTGGAGTGTCACAAGGATCGGTCCTGGGTCCACGACTTTTCGTCATTCATATAAATGATTTGGAGGTGAGCTTAAGAGGTAGAGTAAGTTTGTAGATGACACCAAAATTGGAGGTGTAGTGGAAAAAGAAGTTTACCTCAGATTACAACGGGATCTTAATTAGATGGGCCAATGGGCTGAGACGTGGCAGATGGAGTTTAATTTAGATAAATACGTGGTGCTGCATTTTGGGAAAGCAAATCATGGCAGAGCTTATACACTTGATAGTAAGGGCCAAAAGGTGTATTGCTGAACAAAGAGACTTTGGAGTACAGGTTCATAGCTTCTTGAAAGCAGAGTTCAGGTAGATAGTATGGTGAAGAAGGCATTTGGTATGCTTTCCTCTATTGGTCAGAGTATTGAGTATAGGATTTGGGAGGTCATGTTGCGGCTGTACAGGACATTGGTTAGGCCACTTTTGAAATATTGTGTGCAATTCTGGTGTCCTTTCTATCAGAAAAATGTTGTGAAACTTGAAAGGGTTCAGAAAAGATTTACAAGGATGTTGCCAAGATTGGAGAATTTGAGCTATAGGGAGAGGTTGAATAGGCTGGAGCTGTTTTCCCTGGAGTGTCAGAGGCTGAGGGGGGATCTTATAAAGGTTTATAAAACCATGGATACGATAAATGGACAAAGTCTCTTCCCTGGGGTGGGGGAGTCCAGAACTAGAGGGCATAGGTTTAGGGGGAGATGGGAAGGATATAAAAGAGACCTAAGGGCAACACTTTCATGTTGAGGGTGGTGCATGTGTGGAATGGGCTGCCAGAGGAAGTGGTGGAGGCTGGTACAATTGCAGCATTTAAAAGGCATCTGAATGAGTATATGAATAAGAAGGGTTTGGAGGGAAATGGGCTGAGTGCTGGCAGGTGGGACTAGATTGGGTTGGGATATCTGGTCAGCATGGACGAGTTGGACCAAAGGGTCTGTTTCTGTGCTGTACATCTCAATGACTCTATGTCAATTTTTTTGGGCTGGAGAATGGTTTGTAGTGAAGTTCCCAAGGGATTGGAACCCTTGCTTTTCATTTTGTATATTGACAATCTGATTCTTGGTGGGCAGGGGACAATTTCCAAGTGTGCAGATGACTTCAAACTTGAAAACAAAACTATGAAAAGGTCAGTGTGGAACTCCAAAAGACCACTGACATGTTGGTTAAGTGGCTGGATAGCTGGCCGTGAGGTTCAATGCAGAGAAGTGAGTGTGATGCACTTTGGTCAAAGAACATTGAAAACGATATAATATTGGGGGTACGATTCAAAAGGGGATGCAAGAGGAGATGGACCTGAGTGTGTGTGTGTGTGTGTGTGTATATACAGTTGTCAAAACAGGGGGAGAGAGCAGTTAATAAAACAGTGCACTTGGCTTTTATTAATATAAGGGTATAGAGTACAAGAGTAGCATTTGAAAGTGATGCACGAATTGGCTACTTTAGTTTAGATTTACCTACGGCCAACTTTAACAAGATGGGACAGAGACTGTCCACAGTAAACTGAGAAAATCTGCTAATGGATACAACAACTGAAGAACAGTGGAGGATGTTTAATGAAACATTTAAGCACAATACAAATCCAGTTTATAGCCGAAAGGGAAAAGCACCACTTCACAGACATTAAAAACAATGATGAACAATTAAAGAGGTCAGAGCCTGCATAAAACTGAAAGGAAGAGCTTATAAAAATGTGAAGAACAGCACAGATCCAGCTGACTGGGAAAAAATACAAAAACCAGCAGAGGGCCACAAAGCAATTTATATGGCTTACTAAAAGGGATTATGAAAGGAAACTTACCAGGGTCATCAAAAATCGGTAAGAAAAGTTTTATAGTTACATAGGCAAGTGGGTTATGTAGCAAATGGGTGAAGATATCAGGGATAGTGACCACGAGTTGGTTAGATTTAGTAAAATTATGGAAAAGGACAGAGATAAAATCAGCAGTAATTCTTTTTAAACAAGGGGCAGGGTGCGGCAGAAGTTTGATTTGCAGGCTAATTTTCCAAAACTGACAAGTGATTTGGCTGAGGACAGGACTACTAAAAGGATAAATCAGTGGTAAAGCAATGGGAGGCACTAGAAAATTGAGATGCTTAGGACACAAAACAGACATATACCCTCCAAACATATAGTGCTGCCAAATCTAGACCTCCATGTTTGTCTAGAAAAATACATGGGAAGATTAAACAGAAAATGAAAGCTGATGATAGTCACAAGAAACTCAACCCTGCAGATAGCCTACAGTAGTGTAGAAGGTATAGCAATCAGGTTTAATAAAAAAAAATTAAAGAGAGGACATGAAAAAATATCAACAAGATAAAGAAAAACCCAAAGATGTTTTACCAGTATATACAGAGCAAAAGGACAGTAAAGGAAAATGTGGGACCTATGAGAATGAAGGAAAGAAATATTGTAAAGATGCAAAGGATATGAGAAGAATTTTAAATGACATTTTGTCTCCATGTTCATAATGGGAAAGATTGATTTGGATTTATTAATCCAAAGAGGAGCCATGTGAAGTATCAACTAAATTATCATAACAAGAAGCAAGTGTTAGAGGAGTTGGAATCCTTGAAAGTGGATAAGTCATGGATTGGATGGACTGTTCCCTAGAATGTTGAAGGTGGTCAGGGAGGAAATAGCTGACCTACTTTGGTGGTACAAATTTTTAGAATCAATACTGAGAGATAGGATAAAATGTCTCTTAGAAAGGGAGGGGCAAAGCTACAGAGGGATGTGAAAACAAGGATAAGTGTTTTAAAATTGAAGCACTGATGGACTGAGAAACAATGCAGTCAGTAAGCAGGTGTGAGGAGTGAATGAGAGTTGGGGCATGTTTGGATAACAACTGTGAAGTTTTCATTCTGCTTTAGTTTATGGAGGATGGAAGATGAGATGACGGCCAGGAGTGTGTTGTAATAGTCTAATCTGGAGGTAACATGTACGGATAAGGCTTCAGCCGTAAATTCGTTCAAAGTTAGATTTGAGTTAAATTACAGAAACAAAAATAGGTGATCTTGGTGATCTGTGAAGTTGTGGTTGGAAACCTACCTCAATTTATAGAAATGATTTGGATGTGAACATAGGAGGTTCAGTTAGTAAGTTTGCAGATGACACCAAAATTGGAGGTGGACAGCGAAGGTTACCAGAGAGTACAACAGGATCTTGATCAGATGGACCAAGATCTGATGGAGTTTAATTGAGATAAATGTGAGGTTTTCCACTTTGGAATGGCAAATCAGGGCAGGACTTATACACTTAATGGTAAGGTCCTGGGAGTGTTGCTGAACAAAGAGATCTAGGAATGCAGGTTCATAGTTCCTTGAAATTGAGTTGCAGGTAGATAGGATAGTGAAGGTGGTGTTTAGTATGCTTTCCTTTATTGGACAGACCATTGAGAAAAGGATTTAGGAGGTCATGTTACAGCTGTACAGGACATTGGTTAGGCCACTTTTGGAAGACTATGTGCAATTCTAGTCTCCCTTTTATCAGGAGGATGTTGTGAAACTTACAAGGGTTCAGAAAAGACTTACAAGGGTATTGTCAGGGTTGGAGGATTTGAGCTGCAAGGAGAGGCTGAATAGGCTGGGGCTGTTTTCCCTGGAGTGTCAGAGGCTGAGGGGTAACCTTACAGGTTTATAAAGTAATGAGGGGTATGGATAGGGTGAATAGACAAGGTCTCTTCCCTTGGGTGGGAGAGTTGAGAACTAGAGGACATAGGTTTAGACTGAGAGGGGAAAATTTTAAAAGGGACCTAAAGAGCAACCTTTTCACGCAGAGGGTGGTGAGCATATGGAATGAGCTGCCAAAGGAAGTGGTGGAGGCTGGTATGGTTATATAAATGGGAATGGTTTGGAGACATATTGGCCAAGTGATGGCAAATGTGGGGTCAGCATGGAAGATTTGGACTGAAGGGTCAGTTTCCATGCTGTATATCTCTATGACTATATAATTATGACACCAAAACATGTGATTTGTTTCTGTTCCAGATAGTTTGTCAGGAGAGAAACTATCTAGGTTGCTAGGGAGCAGAGTTTGTGGCAGGAGATCAAAGATAAGGATGTGTCTTCCTAAAATTGAATTGGAGAAAATATCCATTCATTGAGCATCCAGTCATTGGATGGCAGACAGTCTGACAATATGGAGGCACTTTAAGAGTTGAAGGAAGTGATGGTGAGAGTACAGCTGGGTATTAGCAGCATACATGAGGAAAGTGATGTCACAGAGCATTCATTATTCTGAAGCTTTCCAAAACCTGATGGGTAAGTAACATTTGCAGATTGGCGCTGCAACATTAATCTTTCAAAACTGATAAGCTGTGGTATGTACAGTAGAGTGCACAGTCAGATGTCAATTTTTCAAATCTAGAATGGGCATAATTCTTCCACAATGCGTATAACCCTCACTTTTGTTTCCATTCTCCAGAAGTAACCAAGATTTTTCTTCTGTTTTAAAGTTTATTGGAAAATCAAACAAATTAAATGTCCCTCTCTTTTCCACATACCTCACCACCTGTTTACTGGTTCCTTCCTATTCTCACTCCCCAGACTCCCAAATACATTAATTGATTTTCATTGTCAGCAACTTTAACATCTATGCGCAACTAAAAACAAATTCATGCCTGGAGGCAGAGTGCATGACTGAGGTACAAAATGAGTACTTTAGCATGTTTTTAAACAAAGTCAGATGCAAAGTTACAATGAAGGTGAAAGTGATTGAGATATGGGATAAGTTAAAAATTGATAAAGCAGGCACTACAAATGCTAGCTGGACTTCGAGTTGATAAGTTTAAAAATACATGCCACTTAATTAAATCTTGATGGTGGAAAGCTTTTAGAAAACAATATTGTTGTGGTTCTGTTCGCCGAGCTGGGAATTTGTCTTGCAAACGTTTTGTATAGGTATTGTCTAGATCAATCTTTGTGGAGATGTTATTATGGAAAAATAAAGGCAAAATACTGTGAATGCTAGAAATCTGAAACACAGAAAACTGGAGAAACCCAGCAGGTCAGATAGCATCTGTAGGGAGAGAAGCAGTACGATTTTTCTGGATTCGAAACATCAACTCTGTCTATCTGTCTGGCCACAGATGCTACCAACCCTGCTAAGCTTTTCATGCATTCTCAATGTCATTACACAGTTCTGGTGCAGGTGAGACTTGAAGCTCAGAATCAGAGATATGATCTGTAATGTAAGGCTTTTGATAAAGTGCCTTAAGAAGTTTGTCAGTGAAGTAGAATTCATAGAACAAAATATATGTGCAATTTTAACTTATCTGCTAATGCTGCTGAACATTTTTTCCCACTTAAAATATGGAAGCACAGGTCAAGGTTTGATCAGACCACTAGCTTTTTCTGAAAGAACAAAGTAAATTTGTAGAGATTGAGGCTTTGAATCCAAAAAAGATGCAACTTTTTAAAAGTTACATTTTATATTTAATGATAATACAGATAAATATTATAATTTTAAATTTTTAAAAATGCTGGATATGGGTGTCACGACAGGCAAAATAAACCTTACTTCAATTCAACTGCATATGATGATATCTACACCCATCTAATTTTGGTCTCAAGCACCCCGACCTTTTTAATATTTCACTTTTGGGTGGCTGTTGATGAAGTTGCCTTGATGCAAAGCTTGGGCATTCCCTCTGCAAACTTCTCCAAATCTCCACCTCACTTTCTTCCTTCAAGATATTCCCTAAAACTTACCTTTAGGACTAGGCTTTTTATCGTCTGTTCTTGCAGCAGTGTTAACTACTGAGCCACCATGCCGCCCATTTCATATCACTAAATCTTAAAAAGCCAAATGCTTGCACAGTAACATGATGCTAAATAGAAAAGCTTCCTAGAATGTGTCTTTATAGGTGGATATTTTTAATCAGCGTTCATGTTGTGATACATCTGGAGCAGGTGAACCCAAATCCAAACACAGGCCTTTTGGCTCAGAGGTAGGGTTAAGATGTCTTTACATCCTATCTTTCACATTGTACAACACTGGACATTGAAGTTAATGCCAATCAGGTCTTTGGGAGGAGGGCTAACTAGTAATGTTACAAGCAAAGTAATATCTTGCATAACATACACTACGTTGTACCATTGTTTAATCATGAAGAGTTAATGAACTGGAAACATAAATTCTGTTTCATCCCCACAGACATTTTCAAATCTGTTGAGGTTCTCCATCAATTTTTCTTTTTGTTTCAGATCTCTAGCATCTCAGTTCTTTGTTTTATTTCATTGTTCTATCATTTCTCCAGTGCCAGAATCAAAAAGCCATTAGGTGGTTGCATTCTGGACTTATGGATTTTGAATTGTGTTGTGGTTCAGAAATTTTTTGACAATTGCAGATGGTATATTTGTTTTGAAACTCAGCAGTTTAGTTTTCCAGAAAGGGTGAACATTTGAATTTAGTTCCTAACGGCATCTGCAAACTATATGTTAAAAAGAATTCTGCAAAGTTTATAATCATGCAAGGAGTGGACACAATGCAATTTTAAATTGAATTTGTACAAATTACTTTGACTGAAAAAACTATGTCTTTCAACATAATTTACAACAATTCAAGTTCTTTTCAAAATTAAATCTCTCAAAACACTAAAACTAACAATTACAAGGACATATACACCAGCGCTTGCACACATGTATACTGGAGTACATTTAAAACATGTAGAGCAAAGTTCTACAGAAGAATAAAATGCTACCTTTACCTACAGCTTTTCCATTGTGAGATATTCCAGACGAGGTGAACAAAATGGCAGATAGAGTTAATTCAAAATGTTGAACTTTAGACTCTATTTGTAATCAAAATTTTACTTTGCAATCATTTGTTTTTACAAAGTAAATGCTCAGAAACCTCAGCCAAGGACACTGTTAAAAACATTGAACAAGTGGGAGAGATAAAGTACAGAAGTCATAGCTGTTATCTTGTTTCAAACATTTAACTGTAAGTTTCTAATCTGCAAAGAGGAATTTCTTCTGTCTTGGTAAAAGGCAATTTAAAAAAACACAAAATTGTTTTGAGAATGTGCAACAGGAGCAAGGCTATAGTGAGTTTTGAGAAGATTTGTAGCTCAGGTTGAAGTTTTGAATGTAGGTTTGCTTGCTGAGGTGGAAGGTTCATTTTCAGACATTTTGTTACCCTACTAGATAACATGTTCAGTGGGCCTCAGGCGAAGCACTGCTGAAAATTCTTGCTTCCTATTTATACGTTTGGGTTTCTTTGGGTTAGTGATGTCATTTCCTGTGGTGATGTGGTATGGTGGCCTATTCTTGCTCTTAATTTGTATGTTCATATCCTGTGGACAGACAATACTGGCGCCAATGCTGATAGAACAGGGAGTTCTACTGAAACCAGTCTTTGATGGTGTCATACTTAAGTCCTTCATAAATTTTGTACAGCTACTCCAATTCTGAGGAGTGCAAGTTAAAGCAAGTGTGTGAGAAAATATGTGACTGTGAGTGAGCAAGTGCCTGAGTGAACACGTGTGACTGAGTGAGCGAGCGAGAGGGAATGCGGTTGAGAGTGAGCAAGCATGTGACTGAGACAGTGAGTTTGAGGAAGGGTCAATGGTCCCAAAATGTTAACTCTGATTTCACTCTACAGATGCTGCTCGAGCTGAGCTTTTCTAGCAATTTTAGTTTTTTTTCTGATTTCCAGAATCTGCAGTTTTTTTGGTTATTACCCCAAAAAAATAAGTTTTTTTTCCACTGCCCTGCTACAGAAACAATTGACTGCTCAATTCCTCCCTTTGGAACATCTAGGTCAGTTCAAAACCTTCATGTGAGGAATTACAAACAAATTGACAGTCTGTGTTAAGTTATTAGTACATTGAGTTATACAAACAATTTTTATTTAATATTCTAATGCCACACAATCTTCAAAGATCCAAGGGTTGTTTAATGTCAACAATACTATCCAATTTCAACAGTACTATTTCTAGGCTGAAACAAAGGTTAACTCCATGAACTCTGCACAATGTGCAATACAAACTAGTTTTGAGTTTAGCACAAATACTGGTGAAGTATTTTAGACGGGCCTAATGCCAAGAGGCAGATTCACCAGAAATTCCACCAGGTTACTAAAATTAATTTCAAAACAAATAGAAAAAATTGCATTGCTTACAGTTACTTTAGACAGCAGTACCATCTGGCAGGTGGTTCAAAATCATTGACGTTGATGAGAATTTTCTGTAATACAATGCCGCTAAACACTTACTACTAACTGTCTGAGCCAACAACAGGAGAGATTTTGGAACCAGTGCCAACAACCTAATAAAAATAGAGTAGTAAGTTTTCTTAAATTAAAGTACCAATGTTTGCAGTCATACAGAGCAGCTTTATATCCTGCATACTTTGGGGAGGGTTTTGGGCAAGGAATCTGCTCAATTTATGAGGGTAAAGTTCAATGAAATAAATGGACTTTGTAAGATTCTTCAAGAGTGGGGAAAGCAGATGGCTTAATAATCAAAACCCTACAATGTGGAAACAGGCAATTCGGCCCATCGAATCCAAAGGGCATCCCACCCAGATCTAAGCGTCTACCCTATCCCTGTAACCCTGCATTTCCTATGGCAAATCCACCTAGCCTGTACATCCTTGGGATGCTTCAGGCAATTTAGCATGGCCAATCCATCTATCCTGCACACTTTTGGACTGTGGGAGGAAACCTGGAGGAAACCCATGCAGACACATGGAGAATGTGCAAATTCCACATTGACAGTTTCATAGTAACAGAAGCAGGAGTAGGCCATTTGGACAACTGAGTCCGCTCTGCCATTCATTAAGATCATGGCTGATCATGTCAGCTCTTCCAACTGCATTATCCCCCTAACTCAATTCCCCACCATGCAAAAACCAATCCAACTATGTCTTGAATATATTTAATGAAGTTGCTTCTATTGCTTCCTTGGGAAGAGAATTCTAAAGATTCACTGCTCTCTGGGAAAAGCAGTTCCTCCTCATCTCTGTCCTAAATCTACTCTCCCAATCTTGAGGTCAAGTCCCCTAGTCCTAGTCTCACCCACCAATGGAAACAACTTGCCTGCCTCTATCTTATCTATCCCCTTCATAATTTTATGTTTCTATAAATTCCTCTCATTCTGCTAAATTCTAGCGAGTACAGTCCCAGGTAGCTCAACCTCTCCTCATAGGGTAACCCTTTCATCTCTGGAAGCAACCTGGTGAACCACCTCCGCACCGCCTCCCAAAACCAGTATATCCTTCCTCACGACAGATCAGAACTGCACACAATATTCCAGGTGCTGCCTCACCTGGAATATAATTGCAGTAGAACCTGTCTGTTCTTAAATTCAATCCCTTTAGCAATGAAAACCAATGTTCTATTTGCCTTCCTAATTTGTATGTGTATCTGCAAATCAACTTGTGGCGATTCACGTACAAGCACACCTAAGTCCCTCTGCACAACAGCATGCTGCAATCTTTCACCATTTAAATAATACTCTGACCTACTATTTTTACTTCCAAAGTGGATAACCTCACATTTACGAACAGTGCACTGCATTTGCCAGACCTCTGCCCATTCACAACCTATCTAAATCTCTTTGCAGATCCTCCACATCCTCTGCCCAAGGGTGGAAATGAACGCTTGTCTCCAGCAATGTGATACAGCAGTGCTAACCACTGAATCATCATGTTGCTTCAGTGACCAAAAGTAGGATACCTACAAAATGCCATATCTTGAGGACTAAAAGGCACAGGAAGGTTTGGAGAGTCAAAGAAGACTTCAGAGTAAGTGGATGTAGTATCACAATAATGGGATACAATGAAGAACTGAAGTAGTCTTATTTGTCTCCTAATTATTCATATAAAAAGGAGTTATAAAGTGATAAACCATTTCGGTAAATTTTAATAGATAAATACATCTCAGGATATGTGATTATGCACACATCATTGGATTTATAATGTGATGAAGTAATGATCGATAGTGTCATCATGTAACACCTACTTTCCAATAAATTGCTTAGAAATTCAGATTCTTCCAGACAGATAGGTCCAGATCAGCCTTGATCTAAAAGTGGATACAGGAATTGAAAACCAGGAATGTGTTAAAAATAAACAAACAATTCACCTTCAGAGAAGCGTGGCACAAGCAAAACTGCTCAGCTGGGTCAAATGGAAAAAATCCACTAGTGACTGAAGTTATACTTGACAATCCAAGATGGTTATAATGGTTCAGATAGGTCTTTGTAACTACAGGTAATCAATGAAGTGTTGTTTAAAAAGTATCCTTGACCAATCTTAACTGGTGAAGACTGACAAGATTGTAAAATGGTGAAAGAGAAGGCAAGAGTTTTAAATTTCAAGGGTTAATCTTGTGTAAATTCGAGGACTACTTACTTACAATTTATCATTTTACATAAAAATTACTGTTTCAATTCTAAGAGACTTCAGAGGCTTGGGCTAGGCCTAAGCAAGCAAATCAAGATCTCTGCTGCAGAGCAGGTGAGATCAGCCAAATAAGTAACTAGCTTCACTGTTCTTTGTCACTATTTGTCAGGAGGAATAGGAAGATAATTCAGAAGTCTCCTGTGGCTATTCCTCTCTCAAACATTTACACCATTTTGGGTAATGTTGAGGGGAATGGTCTCTCACAGGAAAATAAAAGTGGCAGCCAGATCTTGGGCAACAAAAATGTTTAGCGGGTTTTTCAAGATTCAAAAGAGTAATTGTTATATGGAATCCTCCTGTCAGTGGCCGTGAGCATGAATTCAGGATGGTGTATTGCCTCCCTGGTGCCAGACATTAGGAATGTCACAAAACAGTTGCAAAACGCTGTCAAGAGGGTGAGTGAGAAGCTGGATGCTGTTGTACACATTGGTAAGAGCAATATACTTAGAGACAGGGTTAAGGTTTTGCAGAGTGAATACAGATATTTTTAATACAAACTGGAAGGAGACGATTATCTCGGTGGGGAGATTTATTAGTGCTATTTGGGAAGGGGGACAGAGGTGAGGGCTCCTAATTAGTGTCATAAAGTTGGCTCGGAATTTTAAAAAAGAGCAAGTTAAGTAGAAAAGAAAAGAGCATGAGGCAACTCTGAAGAAGTAAACTGCATTTATTTCAATGCAAGGGGTCTTACAGGTAAGGCAGATGAACCCAGAGCACATATAAGAACATGGGACTCAGATATCATAGCTATTACAGAAACACAACTAATGGAGGGACAGAACTGGTGGCTCGATGCTCCAGGGTTTAGATGGCATAGAAAGGATAGAAAGGGAGGCAAGCGGGGAGCGGTGTTTTTGAACAAAGAACAAAGAAAATTTACACCCCAGATCACTGAGCATAGGAGTTGGGACATTGTGTTGACGTTGTACAGGACATTGGTGAGGCCACTTTTAGAGTACTGTGTTCAGTTCTCGTCACCCTGCCAGAGGAAGGCTATTATTAAACTGGAGATGGTTCAAAAAGGATTTACCACGATGTAGCCAGGACTGGAGGGTTTGAGTTATAGGCTGGATTGGCTGGGACTTTTCTCCCCCACTCGAGTGTAGGAGGTTAAGGGGTGACCTTATAGACATTTTTAAAAATCATGAGGGGTACAGATAAAGTGAATAGCAGATATCTTTTCTGTGGGGAGTGGGGGTAAGAGTTCAAAACTAGGGGGTATATTTTTAAGGTGAGTGGAGAAAGATTTAAAAGGGACCTAAGAGGCAACTTTTTCTACAGAGGGTGGTTTGTATGTGGAGTGAAGGCCAAGAGGAACTGGTTGGTGTGGGTACAACATTTAAAAAACATCTGGGGAAGAATGTAGGGAATGTTTAGAGAGATATGGACCAAGCGCAGGCAAGTGGGACTTGTTTAGATTGGGAAACTTGATCAGTATGGAAAAGTTGGACAAAGGGTACGTTGCTGTCTTGTATAACTCCATGAGAGTGATTAGTCCTAGTGTTATAAATAGAGCTTAAATGCCCTGGTGGTAAGTCTTAAAGTTTGATGAAATGGAGTTCATTAAAGAGGAAAAGGAAAAGAGCACTTCTCTTTTCTTTATTTATTTTCAGCCTCAAGGAGTTGAGTAGCTGTGAGACATGGCTGAGTATTTTTTTTAAAGCTTCAAGAATAATATCACAGAGAAAGTGTAAACTCAAGTGGTATCTTCAGTAAGTAAGAGAAAGTGAGAATTTTTATTGTCTAGTCATTAAAATAATGGTCTTTAGATTAGTAGTTTATTTCTTACGCTGTAAACACTAAGGACACTGACATACAATCAATATTCCTTAAAGTAGACGAAGTAAATAGAAAGCGAGTAATTTAAGGGTAAGTCACAGCAAGCCAGTTTGGCCAGCTGAAACAATCGTCCTGTGCAAAGTGCTAAGTTAGGGATACATTTCAAATGTCCAAGGCAGCAGCAGAAAATCCATGTTTTGGATCTAGAATGGTGACTCGCCTCACCATAAAGTATCTGCAGCCCTGGGATCTCTGTTGATAGCATGAACAGTGAAATAGTGAAGTAAGGAGTGCACAGGACTACACCAGACCACCAGACAGAGCAAAGCACCAGGCTGTGGGAAGAGGGTTTCTCAGGGGAATGCAATAAGAGCCAAGTCCATGGCACCAGGAGTGGCTCAGCTGCATGGATTGAGATTGGATAGTGTTTGTGCATGTGTGTGTGTAATGGTGTATAGGAAGGAGAATGAGGGAACCTATTTTAAGGATAACAGGTTGTCGATTCTGCACTTGCAGAGATTGTTGTCTGTGTCAGTAGCAATGATACAGAATGAGGTCCTCAAGCAGAACTTGATAGACTTTTTTGAAGAAGTGACAAAGAGAATTGATGAGGGCAGTGCAGTGGACGTGATTGATATGGACTTCAGGAAGGCATTTGACAAAGTTCCGCATGGGAAACTAGTTAGCAAGGTTAGATCTCATGGAATAGAGGGAGAACTAGCCACTTGGATAGAGAACTGGCTCAAAGATAGAAGACAGAGGGTGGTGGTGGAGGGTTGTTTTTCAGACTAGAGGCCCGTGACCAGTGGAGTGCCACAAGGATCGGTGGTGGGTCCACTACTTTTTGTCATTTATATCAATAATTTGGATGTGAGCAAAAGAGGTATAGTTAGTAAGTTTGCAGATTTTGACACCAAAATTGGAGGTTTTAGATTTCCTACAGTGTGGAAACAGGCCCTTCGGCCCAACCAGTCCATACCAACACTCCAAAGAGTAACCCAAATCCCTCTGACTAATGCACCTAACACTATGGCCAATTCAACTGACTTGCACATCTTTGGACTGTCGGAGGAAACCAAAGCGCCCAGAGGTAACCCACGCAGACACGGGGAGAATGTCTGACATTCACCTGAGGCTGGAATCAAACCACAGACCCTGGTGCTGTGAGGCAGCAGTGCTAACTATTCAGCCACCATGGAGGTGTTGTGGACAGCAAAGGAGGTTACCTCACAGTACAACGGGATCTTGATCAGATAGGCCAGTGGGCTAAGTGGCAGATGGAGTTTAATTTAGATAAATGCGAGGTGATGCATTTTGGGAAAGCAAATCTTAGCAGGACTTATACACTTAATGGTAAGGTGTTGCTGAACAAAGAGACCTTGGAGTGCAGGTTCATAGCTCCTTGAAAATGAAGTTGCAGGTAGACATGTTAGTGAAGAAGGCGTTTGATATGCTTTCCTTTATTGGTCAGAGTATTGAGTACAGGAATTGGGAGGTCATGTTATGGCTGTACAGGACATTGGTTAGGCCACTGTTGGAATATTGCATGCAATTCTGGTGTCTTTCCTATAGGAAGGATGTTGTGAAACTTGAAAGCGTTCAGAAAAGATTTACAAGCATGTTGCCAGGGTCGGAGGATTTAAGCTACAGGGAGAAGTTGAATAGGCTAGGGCTGTTTTCCCTGGAGCATCGGAGGCTGAGGGGTGACCTTACAGAGGTTCACAAAATCATGAGGAGCATAGATAGGATAAATAGACCTCACACTTATCCACATTTTGGCCCACATTCCTAACTTATCTAAATCCATTTGTAAGGTCCTTATTTCCTCATTGCAATTTACCATCCTGCCTATTTTTGTGTCATCCACATATCTGGCTTTGGAGCCTTCTAACCCTGTATCCAAGTCATTGATGTAGATTGTAAATAGCTGGGCCCAAGCATGTTGCATGTGTGGAATGGACTGCCAGAGGAAGTGGTGGAGGCTAGTACAACTGCAACATTTAAAACTGAAAAATGTGTTGCTGGAAAAGCGCAGGTCAGGCAGCATCCAAGGAGCAGGAGAATCGACGTTTCGGGCATAAGCCCTTCTTCAGGAATGAGGAAGGTGTGCCAAGCAGGCTAAGATAAAAGGTAGGGAGGAGGGACTTGGGGGAGGGGCGTTGGGAATGCGATGGGTGGAAGGAAGTTAAGGTGAGGGTCATAGGCTGGAGAGGGGGTGGGGGCAGAGAGGTCAGGAAGAAGATTGCAGGTCAAGAAGGCGGTGCTGAGTCCGAAGGTTGGGACTGAGATAAGGTGGGGGGAGGGGAAAGAAAATGAGGAAACTGGAGAAATCAGCACCGCCTTCATGACCTGCAATCTTCTTCCCGACCTCTCCGCCCCCACCCCCTCTCCAGCCTATCACCCTCATCTTAACCTCCTTCCACCTATCGCATTCCCAACGCCCCTCCCCCAAGTCCCTCCACCCTACCTTTTATCTTAGCCTGCTTGGCACACCTTCCTCATTCCTGAAGAAGGGCTTATGCCCAAAATGTCGATTCTTCTGCCCTTGGATGCTGCCTGACCTGCTGCGCTTTTCCAGCAACACATTTTTCAGCTCTGATTTCCAGCATCTGCAGTCCTCACTTTCTCCTGCAACATTTAAAAGGTAACTGGATGGGTATATGATTAGGAAGAGTTTGGAGGGACATGGGCCAGGTACTGGCAGGTGGGACTAGATTGGGTTGGATTATCTGGTCGGCATGGACGAGTTGGACCGAAGGGTCTGTTTCCGTGCTGTACATCTCTATGACTGACTCTTGAACATAGGAAGTTAGGAAATAACAAAAAAAAAGTAGGACTTCAAGGGTCGTAATCTCAGGATTACTGTTAGTTCCACCTGCTAGCCAGATCAAGAATAGAAGAACAGACTGTTTCAAGGTTAAAAAAATCACACAACACCAGGTTATAGCCCAACAGGTTTAATTGGAAGCACACTAGCTTTCTGAGCGGCGCTCCTTCATTAGGTGGTAGTGGAGGGCTCAATCCTAACGCAGAATTTATAGCAAAAATTTACAGTGTGAAATAATTGAAATTATACATTGAAAAATTGATTGTCTGTTAAACCTTTCATCTGTCAGAATACAGTGATAGTTTTACTTCTTTCATATGTAAATCACAAAACGTTTTTTTAAAAAAGTTGCATTGTACTTTACTAGTGTGCTTCCAATTAAATCTGTTGGACTATAACCTGGTGTTGTGTGATTTTTAACTTTGTACACCCCAGTCCAACACCGGCATCTCCAAATCAAGACTGTTTCAATGCATGGCTGAAGGGATGGTGTAAGATGGAGGCATTGGGACTTATACAACTTGCATGGATTGCAACCCCAGCAGCACTGGTGCAAAAGTCCTGCAGGGATAGGGTTTAAACAAGAGTGGAGGGGCATAGGAACTGTAGAAGGAAGACAAGAATGAGAAAAATAAGAAATGTTTAAAAAATGATATGTAGAAAGCAAAGGCAAAGAAAACAACTGCTGTCAGCAAATAGGTCAATTGCACAAAAAAAAGTTAATAAACAAAGACATATTTAGAAAAGGTACAACATCTGAACACACAAAACATTAAGGTAGATGAATTAAAAGGGACATAGTTATAAATGGGTATGACATGTTTGCAATTAGAGACATGGCTGCATGGTGACCAAGACTGGGAACTGAACATCCGCCAGTATTCGACATTTGGGTTGGACAGGCAAAAAGGAAAGAAAACGATGGATGGGTATTGTCAGTATAAAAATCTAAGAAATGCAAAGGTAAGAAAGAATATTAGCATAGGAAATTTAGATGAGAATTTAGTCTGGATAGAATAAAGTAGAAAACCTTGGTGGCAGTTGTCTACACTGAAAATGTGTTGCTGGAAAAGCACAGCAGGTCAGGCAGCATCCAAGGAACATGAGAATTGACGTTTTGGGCATGAGCCCTTCTTCAGGAATCTATGTTGTCTATGGGCTTCCAAGCAGTGTTCAGGTAGGGGATGGCATTAAACTGGAAATTAAAGGCGCAAGCAACAAGGGTGCTACAGTAGACATGGGTGACTTTAAATCTACACAGGCTAGGCAAACCATGTTCGCAATAATATCATGGCAGATTAAACATTAACCATTTATGTGGTCCAAGATTTTATGTGACTAGTCCAACTAGGTAACAGATCTGATTCTGTGCAATGAGATGGGGTTAGTTAATCTTGAGACAGTTCCTTTGGGGAAAGGGAAAAAAAAGATCACAACATAATAGAGTTCTTAACTGGAATAGAAAGTATTCTATCCAAAACCTGGTCCCTGGGTCTAAACAAAGAAAATTAAGATATGAAGGATGGGGTAAAAACAAAGGTGGCTGTGACAACTTCACTGAAAGGCAATAGATATGCAATGGCTAAAATTTAAGGATCAAATAAATGCATTTCAACTGTTATACATGCCTTTCTGGTGCAAAAAAATACAAAAGAAACTGTGGGCTAATCACAGCTAACAAAATAAAAGACAGTATTAGATCCAAAGAGGAGTCACATGAAGTTGTTAGAAATAGTAGTAAACTAGAAGACTGGGAGCATTTTAGAATTGGACTAAGGACAACCAAGAGATTGGCTAAGAGGGTGAATATAGAGTATGAGTGTAAACCTGCAAGTTTCATAATGGTGTACTGCAAGGTGCCAGAAATGACCAGAAGCTCATGAAAACTAACCATGAAATACAGTGGCTGCAAGAGCAGCTCAAAGGCTAGGAATCCTGCAATAAGTAACTCACCACCTGACTCTCCAAAGCCTTTCCACCATTTACAAGGCACCAGTCAGGAGCACGATGAAATTCTCCCCAATTGTCTGGTTGCAGCTCCAGCGATATGCAAGAAACTTGATATCATCCAAGACAAAGCAGCCCATTTTATTGGCACAGCATCTACATAAATTCAGTTCCCCACCATCAACATTCAGTCATCATATCTACAAGATGGACTGCAGAAATTCACCAAAGATCCTCAGTCTTCAAAATCCATAACCACTACCATTAGAAGTACAAAAGCATTTATTTTTACTAATCCCATTTTCAAGTTTGGCTTGTAGCCTTGAACATTATGGCATTCCAAATGCTCAGCTAAATACTTAGTAAATGTCTTGATGATTCCTGCTTCTACCAACCTTCTAGGTTGAGTTCCAGATATCATCTGCGTGAATCTTCTTTTCCCCACAAATCCCCTCTAAACCTCCCGCTCCATACCTGAAAGCTGCGGCTCTTGATTACTAGCCTCTCTGCTAAAGGGCAAGGTTTCACTATCGACTTAATGCCTCTCAATTTGTAGACCTTAATTGGGTCCCTCTCAGCTATCTGTGCTCTGAAAATAAAGACAACGCAGTCAATCAAATCTCTTCATAGCTGAAATGATACAGCACAGGCAACATCCTGATGAACATCCACTATGCCCTCCTTAGTGTAATCACATCCTTCCTATAGTGTGACGACCAGAAATGCTGTGCCTGACTAATATTATGTACAGCTCCATTATAACATTCCTGCTCTTGTATTCAAAGTCAAGTATCCCATATGCCATCTTGATCATCCTAACTACATCTTGCAGCCTTCAAGGATCTATGGACCTACACACTAATGTCTCTCTGATGCATAGTCTTTCCTAAGATCCTGTGATTCAACATATATTCCTTTCTCTTTTTACTCACTAAAATACATCACACTTCTTAGGATGAAATTCCATTTGCCACTGTTGAGCCCATTTACATTGTACTGTAGCACAAGATTTTTTTCTCACTATTTGCCACACCAATTTTCATGGTCGTCTGTGAACCATAAGACCATAAGACATAGGAGTGGAAGGAAGGCCATTCGGCCCATCGAGTCGACTCCGCCATTTAATCATGGCTGATGGGCATTTCGACTTCACTTACCCGCACGCTCCCCATAGCCCTTAATTCCTTGAGAGAGCAAGAGTTAATCAATCTCTGCCTTGAAGACACTAACGTCCTGGCCTGCACTGCGCTCGGTACTGATCATACTTCCTACATTCATGTTTCAAATCATTAATGCACGTAAACAGAAAGAGACGCAGCACCAAACCCGTGGTACACCACTGGTTACAGTGTCATCCCGTTTCCATATCTGTTTGAGTGTTTGCTTTGACTCAGTATGGCTTTACCTTCTTTACCTTTATGGCAAAAGTGAGGACTGCAGATACTGGAAACCAGAGTTTAGATCAGAGTGGTGCTGGAAAAACACAGGTCAGGCAGCATCCGAGGAGCAAGAAAAATCGATGTTTCCGGCAAAAGCCCTTCATCAGGAAGGCTGATGAAGGGCTTTTGTCTGAAACATCGATTTTCCTGCTCCTCGGATGCTGCCTGACCTGCTGTGCTTTTCCAGCTCCCTTCTTTACCTTTATTCCAAGCCGTGGTGAGAGAGCAATTGCCCACAGACACAAAGACGTGAGTTCCCGATCTTCTCTTGAACAGCAGATTCTTAAGGAATTATATCATCACTTACAGGAAGCAGCATCCAACTAAGACAACATTTATATTGATTGGGTGACCATTACAATCAGCAAACATCAACAATAAAGATTAAGCCATCTGGCATTACACAATGGATGTTCCTCACCTCGTTAACTGGCATTACATAGTGGATGTTCTTTACCTCGTTAAACCTCTACCCTTGCCTCCAGCACCTCATTGTTTACTGCAAGTTCTTATCTGATCAAAGTCATGCGAGCTAAGCCTTTTTCAAGCAACTCTAAACTTAACTCTTTCCCTCCCTTCTTATACATTTTCTCAACAGGCTTCCAGTCACAAAAGGTCAAGTGTATGGAAGAGGTTTGCCATGATAATGCTTGGATTAGAGGGTATGAGCTATAATGAGAGACTGGACAAAATAGGGTTGTTTTTTTCTGGAGCAACAGAGGCTGAAAAGAGACCTGACATGAATAAACAATGAATGGAGGGATATGGACTATGGGTAGAGAGAAAGGTTTAATTTAATTTGGCTTCACTTTCATGCAGCTGTTCCTGTGCTGTACTGTTCTGTGTTCTAAAAATATCCTTCAATCATCACTCCCACCTCCTTCCACCAGCCAATTTTAGATCCAATTTGCCTAACTGCCCTGGATCCCATGGACTCTTAGCTTTGTAAACCAGTCTCCTCCTCAAGATACTTAAAAGACTAACTGAAGTCCGCGTTGACTACATCGGCTGCATCCCATCTTCATTTATCATCTCAAAAAAATTCAATTCCATTTTTTAAGAGATTATCTTTCCTGGTTAGAGTCATGCTGACTATTTTTGATTATTCTTTGCTTTTCTAAGTGGAGATTAATACATCCCCAAAGTAATTAAAAAGACAGAGCCAAAGTTCGACCCATTATGGCCTAATTTACAGAACCTTCCAAGATATCATGCCTCCTTCCGGCAACGATTGACTCAGTGATAAATGCTGCCTCATTCACAAACCCACTAATCCAATCTCACCTAAGGATTATATACTGAACTGGGGTATTTTTGAGAGCTATGTTACATCCCCATGCATTAATGAATATTGTAAACACATCTGCCTTCCTCATAAAATTCCTTATATTTAAAGAAATGCAATGCAGTTTTGCTATGTTCCCTTGTGCCTTAACCTGACTATATTAACACTGTCTTCCAGATCAGCTTGATTCTTCTTCTATATTGGTCTGTTCATCACCGTTCACTGACATAGAACATTACAGCACAATACAGGCCCTCGATGTTGCACCGACCTGTGAAACCAATCTGAAGCCTATCTAACTGACACTATTCCATTATCATCCATATGTTTATCCAATGACCAATTAAATGCCCTTAAGGTTGGCGAGTCTACTATTGTTGCAGGCAGGGCGTTCCACCCTTACTACTCTCTGAGTAAAGAACCTACCTCTGACATCTGTCCTATATCTATCACCTCAATTTAAAGCTATGTCGCCTCATGCTAGCCATCACCATCTGAGGAAAAAGCTCTCACTATTTACCCTATCTAACCTCCTGATTATCATATGCCTCAATTAAGTCATCTCTCAACCTTCTCTCGAACAAAAACAGTCTTGCTTGACCATTCCCTCCCTCCCTGACAGGTACATACTTACCAAGGACACACAGTAGCTGTTTCTTGAACAAGCTCCACATTTCAATTGTGCCCATCCCCTGCAGTTTCCTTCCCCGTCCTAAATCTTGCCTAATTGCATCATAATTGCTTTACCCCCAGTTGTAACTCTTGCCCTGCGATATTTAACTATCCCTTTCCATCACTAAAGTAAATGTAACCGAATTGTGGTCACCATCACCAAAGTGCTCACCTACCTCCAAATCTAACATCTGGCCTCATTCATTACTCAGTACCAAATCCAATGTGGCCTTGCCTCTTGGACATCCACTCCATTCTTCCCCCGCCAAGTTAATTTATATCCCCACCCACCGCACAGCGAAGCATCGTTCTATTAAATTAATTCACAAAACACACCAATATGGAGCTGCCTTCCATTCTAGACTGATACTAATCCTGTTCATGTATACCAACACTTATTTTGCTTCCCTCCGGCCCAACAGCATACACTGCGTTATTTCTGGTCCGTCTGAGTAGAGAGCTTAAAATAAACCAATACATAGCAATTTCTATGATCACACAAAATACTGTTACAACCTCCTACAACAGACTCTCTAATACAAGTACTGTGTATGCCTCCGAAAAGATGGGCCGCTCGGGGACAGCGTCACTGTTGGGCCGTGCAGTTTCTACATTGTAACTTCCATGTGAAACTTAACTAATAAAAAGGCATAGTAAAGAGCAGCCGGCCCAAAGCAGACATCCGCGGGGCGGGAGTTCTGGTATCAATGAATTCTCGAATGCAGATCAGGCTTGGTATCGTTAGCCAGAAAGTTGTCGGAAACCAAGAGCGAACTCCCTCCTGCTCGGAGAGAAGATTCCTGCACAAGTTGAACTAATCCACTTCCTCATCTCCACAACACTTTACCCAGATATCGAAAGTAACTCGACATGGCAGATCGCAAGAAATTTAACCAGGTTTCAACACTAATACAAGATGACAGTAACACGACGAACTCAAAGACACTTTAACCTGGTAGTTACTTACATGTTGCCTTTACACTTGGTGCAACTGGAATGAAAGTTATCATGTGACTTAAAACATTAACATTCTAGACTGCGCCCTCCACGCTGGGCATCGCGATTAGATGAAACTCAATTCCTAATTCCTTATCAAAACCCAAACTTTTTTCACTCCTTAACGGTTATCACAGATTCACAGAATTTCTAGTTTCATTAGTTTTTATCCCTTCCTGCCAAAGTAACGTAAAACATTGCTTATCTCTTTTTGCGTTTGCATTTTAAACGTTTTTATATTTAAACATCCTATTGCATTTTTGAAACCACATGAAATTATCTAACACCCAAGGTACAGTGAGACATAGGCTCAAATAGGACATCAAATTCTGAAACAGTGTGATTCAGTCTGAATCATAGAATCACTACAGTGTGGAAGCAGGCCATTCGGCCCATCAAGTCCACACCAACCCTCCAAAGAACATCCCACAGAGACCCACCCATTCCTGTATCCCTGCATTTCCCAGAGCTAATCTGTCGAGCCTGCACAATGTAGACAATTTCGTATGGCCAATCCACCCAAGTTGCACGTCTTTGAACTGTAGGGGGAAGATAGAACACCTGCAGGAAACCCAGGATCTGTGACAGTCACTCAAAAATGAAATCAAACCCAGCCACTTGACACTGTGAGGCAGCCATGCTAACTACTGAGCAGCCATGCCACCTAGTCTGAGACTGTGACCAGAGAGAGATAAAATCAGAAACTGCACAACACCAGGTTATAATCCAACAGGTTCATGTGAAATCACAAGCTTTCGGAGCAATGCTCCTTTGTCAGGTGGGACGTGTGGACTATAATCTGGTGTCAAGTGACTTGTGACTGTATCCATTCTAGTCCAACACTGGCACCTCGCCATCAGGGAGAGACATGGAATCAAATTTGTGAAATGGCCCAAGACAAGTTTGTGCTGAATTTTACTGGCCTAGAACAATACCATGAGGAGTTTTCGTAGCGATATCTTAGGAATAACTTGGGTGCGCCCCCCCCCCAACAAGCACAATCATCTTCTGTTGTGTTAAACATAGCTCAACCAGAGAGTTTACTACTGAGTCCAGCTTTGGTACAGCGATTTTGTAATAGTATGTCATTGAAGTGTTCACTGAAATTATTCCTCTGAAAGTGAAAGAACTGTTTGGAGTAGGCAGCTTTACAGTTACAGTGGAAACCCAGAGGAAGCTATCAGTGGTTCTACACTTCACCAAAGGGGTGCATTGTTGAGGTCCCACATACTGTAATCAATTGGAAGTCATTGAACTGATGAGCACTTCTGTGGTTACACTCTTAGCCTTAGTGTAAACACTCTTGGATGGTTATACCTGTACACACTGAATGAGATTTTTAACTGGGTTTTTCATGGCGTACTAAGATTCAAACTATTATTAAGTAGCCACTGATTCTGAAAAAGTAATTTTATATTTGTTGGTTATGAAATTTCCATGTTGGTGTAACTGTATCATATCACATGAACTCTGCCAGTGAACGATAAGACACAACCAACAAATTTACAGCACAGAAACAGACCTTTCAGTCCAACTTGTCCATGCCAATCTGATATCCCAACCCAATCTAGTCTCGCCTGCCAGCACCCGGCCCATATCCCTCCAAACCTTTCCTGTTCATGGACCCATCCAGATGCCTTTTTAAATGTTGCAATTGTACTAGCCTCCACCAGTTTCTCTGGCAACTCATTCCATACCCGTACTACCTTCTGCGTGAAGCTGCCAGTGGAAGTGGTGGGGGCTGATACAATTGCAACATTTAAGAGGCATTTGGATGGGTATATGAATAGGAAGAGTTTGGAGGGATATGGACCAGGTGCTGGCAGGTAGGACTAGATTGGGTTGAGATATCTGGTCGACATGGATGGGTTAGACTGAAGGGTCTGTTTCCATGGTGTATATCTCTATGACTCTATGACTCTTAGGTCTCTTTTATATTTTTCCCCTCCCACCCTAAAACTATGCCCTCTAGTTTTGCACTCCCCCACCCTAGGGAAAAGACTTTGTCTATTTATCCTATCCATGTCCCTCATAATTTTGTAAACCTCTGTAAAGTCACCCCTCAGCCTCCGACACTCCAAGGAAAACAGTCCTAGCCTATTCAATCTCTCCTCATAACTCAAATCCTCCAATACTGGATTAGTGGTGCTGGAAGAGCACAGCAGTTCAGGCAGCATCCAACGAGCAGCGAAATCAACGTTTCGGGCAAAAGCCCTTCATCAGGATGAAGGGCTTTTGCCCGAAACGTTGATTTCGCTGCTCGTTGGATGCTGCCTGAACTGCTGTGCTCTTCCAGCACCACTAATCCAGTATTTGATTTTCAGCATCTGCAGTCATTGTTTTTACCTCAAATCCTCCAACCCTAGCAACATCATTGCAAATCTTTTCTGAACCCTTTCAAGTTTCACAACATCTTTCTGATAGGAAGGAGACCAGAATTGCACGCAATAATCCAACAGTGGCTTAACAAATGTTCTGTACAGCCGCAACATGACCTCCCAACTCCTGTACTCAATACTCTGACCAATAAAGGAAAGCATAACAAATGCTTTCTTCACTATCCTATCTAACTGCAACTTTACTTTCAAGGAGCTATGAACTTGCACTCCAAGGTGTCTTTGTTCAACAACACTCCATAGGACTTTACCATTAAGTGTATAAGTTGTTCTAAGATTTGCTTTCGCAAAATGCAGCATCTCGCATTTATCTGAATTAAACTCCATCTGCCACGTCTCAACCCATTGGCCCATCTGATCAAGATCCCATTGTAATCTGAGGTAACCTTCTTCACTGTCCACTACACCTCCGATTTTGGTGTCATCTGCAAACTTACTAACCATACCTCATATGTTCACATCCAAATCATTTATGTAAATGATGAAAAGTAGTGGACCCAGGACCGATCCTTGTGGCACTCCACTGGTCACAGGCCTCCAGTCTGAAAAACAACCCTCCACCACCACCCTCTGTGTTCTACCTTTGAGCCATTTCTGTATCCAAATGGCTAGTTCTCCCTGTATTCCATGAGATGTAACCTTGCTCACCTTGGGGAACCTTGTTGAATGCCTTACCTGATGTCCATATAGGTCACATCTACCGGTCTACCCTCGTCAATCCTCTTCGTTAATTCTTCAAAAAACTCAATCAAATTTGTGAGACATGATTTCCCACACACAAAGCCATGCTGACTATCCCTAATCAATCCTTGCCTTTCCAAATACATGTACAACCTGTCCCTCAGGATTCCCTCCAACAACTTGCCCACCACTAACGTCAGGTTCACCGGTGTATAGACCCCTGGCTTTTCCTTACTACCCTTCTTAAACAATGGCACCATGTTAGCCAACCTCCAGTCTTCCGGCGCCTCACCTGTAACTATCGATGATACAAATATCTCAGTAAGAGGCTCAATAATCACTTCTCTAGCTTCCCACAGAGTTCTAGAGTACACCTGATCAGGTCCTGGGGATTTATCCACTTTTATGCATTTCAAGACATCCAGCATTTCCTCCTCTGTAAAATGGACATTTTCCAAGATGTCACTATCTAGTTCCCTACAGTCCAAATCTTCTATGTCCTTTTCCACAGTAAATACTGATGCAAAATACTCGTTTAGTATCTCCTCCATCTCCTGCAGCTCCACACAAAGGCTGCCTTGCTGATCTTTGAGGGGCCCTATTCTCTCCCTAGTTAACCTTTTGTCCTTAATGTATTTGTAAAAACTCTTTGGATTCTCCTTAACTCTACTTGCCAAAGCTATTTCATGTCCCCTTTTGCTCTCCTGATTTCTCTCTTAAGTATACTCCTACTGTCTTTATACTTTTCTAAGGATTCACTCGATCTATCCTGTCTATACCTAACGTATGCTTCCTTCTTTTTCTTAATCAAACCCTCAATTTATTTAGTCACCCAGCATTCCTCGTCCTACCAGCCTTTCCTTTCACCCTAACAGGAATGAGAAATTTTGCATGTTTATAAAATAATAAAATAGTATGATGTTCTATCTTCAACATTAATCCAATGTTTGCGCCCTGATCATTCATTTCACTATCTATCACAAAAAGGTGAAGTTATTCAGTGAGTTTTATTTATTGATTTGCTAACTGTGAGAATACTTTAATGTGAGAATACTTCAACTTTAATTGGGACCAGAAACAAGCTGAAATTGGGAAAAGATCAATTCATATCATGGATATCTCTTTCCCATTGACTGCTAAATATGCCCATACAGTACACAACATTCATAGCTGCTTTCTTATCTGCTTATGGGAGAGGGTTTATTCACAGTATTTGTGCTGCGGGGCTACTTCACACAATAATATACAAATTAAACATAGGAGTAGGTTACTCCTCCTTTGAGCTTGCTCCATTATTCAGTAAGATGGTCTGATTGCTTCACATTTCCACTTACCCTGATAACATATGACTGCCTTGCTTATTCAAACTCTATTTACCCCTGCCTTAAAAATATTCAAAAATGTTCATTCCGATGCTTATCAAGGAAGAGAGTTCCAAAGATTTGTAATGTTCCAAGAGAAAATAATTTTTCCTTATCTCTGTCTTAAATGATTTTTCCATACTTATTAAACAATGACTCCCTAGTTTGAGATTGTCTCACAAAAGTAAATATCCCTTCTTCACCCATCCTGTCAAGAACCCTCAGGATCTTGTGTGTTTTAATCATGTCACAATGTATTCTTCTAAACTTTACAGAATACCGAGAGGTTGGATAGAGTGAATGTGGAGATGTTTCCACTAGGAGGAGAGACTAGGACCCAAGGGCACACCATCAAAGTGAAGGATGACCCTTTAGAAGTGAGGTGAGAAAAACTTTCTTCAGCCACAGGGTGGTCAATCTGTGGAACTTATTGTCGCAGAAGGCTTTGGAGACCAAGCCATTGTATGTATTTAATACATAGGTAGGTTCTTGGATAGCAGTAGATAGGGTGGCTCAGTGGCTCAGCACCAGGGACCTGAATTTGATTCCAGCCTTGAGTGACTGTGTCGAGTTTGCATGTTCTCCTTGTGTCTGTGAGGGTTTCCTCTGGGTTATCTAGTTTCCTCCTACAGTCCAAAGACACACACGTTAGGTGGATTGGCCATACTAAATTGCCCATAATGTCCAAGGATACATTAGCTAGGTGGATTAACCATGGGAAATGCAGGGTGACAGGGATAGGATTGGGTTAGAGGGAGTGGGGAGGGGTGCGGGCAGTAGGTAAGCTGCTCTTCACAGGGTCAGTGTGAACTCAATAGCGTACCTCTACATTGTTGTGATTTTATTCTATGATTTGGTTGGTAAAGGGATCAAGGGTTATGGGTAGAAGGCAGCAGAATGGTTTTGAGAAAAATATCAGGTATGGTTGCATAATGGAGCTGAATGGCCTGTTCTGCTTCTATGTATCATGGTACAAGCCAAGCCTGTCGACTTTTCCTCATACAACAATCCATCTTTCCAAGTGCTTGTCCAGCAGCACAGAAGTGACACATTATATCTCCTGTTATTGAAATAGGCTGTCTCATTTGAAAAACACTGCACAGAGGCCGTTACCTTTGTTACCAAGTCTCCCTTTATTTACACATGCAAAGTCCATGACACTGGTCCAGCTCCCTCTGAGCCAGCTGTCAGAGTGTCAGATGTCTGACACTGTTATGTTTATATCAGCTAGGACTCCCCGATTGAACCAGATTAACAATCCCAATCAGGGAGCTCATATTCTGTGAAGTGCAACTGGCTGACCTTGTTACAATCACGACATCATTATAGGACAGGAGATCCCTCTGATCACCTTGCTGGAAAGCAGGACATTCCCTTGAAAATCTAAGGAATTAGCTAAACTCCTCCAGAAACACAACATATCTTTACCATAAACCTCACACCAGCCAAAATAAGTCAAAAACATTTAAGATAAATAGGTACTTCACTGATAAGTTGGTTATTTTTTAAAATTGTATTAGTTCAGCTGGAAGTAACTATGAGAATGAACATACTGCTTTCTCCCCAGTGTTAAATGGCTCATTATGCAGTAAGTCACTGGAGGCTGATTGATCTCATATTCCACTGCATGCTTATTGCATATAGACTGTGTGCCCAAACTAATGCTCTGTCAGTCATGGTTCACAACAGGGGTGACACCACAGTAGCCTGAAAGATTCTGGATACTATTATTTGACTTGAGAATTTCTGAACTGCCGAATTCAGCTAATGGCTTAATTATATGGCCTGTATTTCTGTTTTTCATACAAAAGGGGGAGATGCAACAATATGTCCTGCTGTTAGAAGAACTGACCTGTTAAATAATTAATATCTTTTGGCCTGGTACAGTGAAAAAAAGAGCTTTTAGTGAGTCAATTTATGTATCATAGAAAAGATCCTAAGAGTGTGTGGTAGATATGTTATCTTCTAAAACTTGTTGCTTTAACATTTCCGACTTGCTGGGCCTTCTTTGTCATTAAAAGCTGGCTACTTTTTCGGCCTCCTCTTGGTCTTCTTTTTATCTATCATCTTTTCAAAGTGATAAGTGTGAGGTGTTTATTAATTGCCTGCTACTGGTATATTCTCTTGGAAATAATTAATTTTCTTTCGCTATATTGACTACTTATCATCGGGATGCCTTTCCCTAAACTTGTGTGAGCGCACTGTGCTTAGAAATAACTGTTAACAGTGGCTCTGTTTTTCTGACTCTTTCTGTTAAAAAAAATGAAATATGACAATTATATATTCAGATTTTTCAATCTAGTTTTGGCAGACCACTGATATTGACAGGAAATGAGAATTAGTATTCCATTCATAGCCCTTGCTATAGTCAAAGAATTAGTTTGAGATCATGATCAGTAAAAATATTCCTGAAGGAGACAACTTTAGACTGATAGGACTGCCAGTCATGTACTGCCAGTAATGAAATCGTTATACCTA
The DNA here is from genome assembly GCF_047496795.1 of Chiloscyllium punctatum. Lineage (NCBI taxonomy): Eukaryota > Metazoa > Chordata > Chondrichthyes > Orectolobiformes > Hemiscylliidae > Chiloscyllium > Chiloscyllium punctatum. The sequence goes on from NC_092748.1 coordinate 77,302,357, forward strand.
GGAATTATTTGAAAACAAACTACTTTGAGCAATGTGGAGCCTGCAGAAGTGCTATTTGTTCCATGCTGGTCTCCCATGATAGAAAGCAGAACCACATATACATATGTTTCAGCTATGCGGACTGACATCCAAATTCTGGTTAAACTTTAATTTTAGAACTGACAGGACAGTTGTTTAATATGCAATGGAACACCGCAGTAAAGATGGGAGGACATTTCAGGACCATTTTGTATGAATTAACTATGATGTGCCAAATGTCCTCACATGTCCATAATTACATTTTAATCCTGCGATTGTACAGATTCAGCTGGTGTTACAGCATTAATGGTAGCAGCAATAACCAGGTGTATCAGCCTTGTTGGATGGCCTCTAATTTTAAACAAATGAGCCTGGACTGAAGTCATGAGATGACTGACTATTTAAACATCATATTGCTGATGAATATGATACACAGGAATAACCTAGCATGGCGAGGATACTGAGTCCATTAGGATAGCAAAATTTCTCCATAAGGAAAACCAGCAGTGAGGAAACCTAAGAGAGGTAACTACAAAGGTAGGATCTCAGTAGTTCTTAGGGTCTAGTGAGAGATGCAGACAACTGAACAGGTTCAAGGAAGGAGACTAGTGTTTGTATCTTCATTATGTGGCTGAAGTCACAATAATTAGTGATGGCTTGATGGGAGTGGGGTATGCAGAAGGCTTCAGCTGGAATAACACAGATTTCTGTGAAGGGCATTGGGATAGGGAGGCCTGCACAGGATAAAGGAGAAAATAAGAAGGGATTTGAACATAAGGAGAAGTTGTTTAAATTGGAAGGATTTGGTGACTAGGAATCAAAATAAGTTACTGAGCACAACAGCAATTGGTGAGCCAGACCCAAAGAGCATTCACATGTATGCAACAGAACTTTCAATGTATTGGCTGGCTGAAGAAGTATTGGAAAAGTGGATTTGAGGGTGAAGAAGGCATATATGAAGCAAAGAGAAAATATTTAAAATCAGTAGTTGTTTACAGATGGCAGCAGGGTGGGGCTCCTGAACCCAGGGCTCGTCAGCTCCACCAACTTCTCTTTTCATTTCTTTTCTTTTACTTCTCTTTCCTTATTTTTAAAGTTTTACTTCCCACTTGCTGAAGAGCTTGGTCGCAGCAATGGTATCTGAAGCAGCGAGTGAGCCTAGCATGGACTCAAAGTAAGTCCAGTGCAGACTTGTGGCAGTTGGCAAGTGGGCCCAACATGGACTTGAAGTGAGCCTAGCGCTTCTGCATTGCCAAGGCTACCCTAACACTGACTCATGCATACTGTGGCGGAGGCAGATATGGGTTCCTAGTGGTGTCTGCATCCAGCGCAAAATCTTGGAGGCGGCAGTGGAGGTGAATTTAGGCCCAGTCTGAAACCAGGTACACCGGCAGTGGCTCATTGGCGAGTTGGGCACAAAACAGACTCAGAGTTGACTGTGAAGTTGAATTTGGGTAATGTGGTACACATTGGTGGAGGTTGAATTGGTGAGGTTTGGCGAAGAGTGGCAGAGTGTCGGTGGAGGTAAAATGACACCGAAGGCAGGTGACTCTTGTTCCAGCGGTGCAGCAAAGGAGAGTTGTGGCTGGCTACCAGGCCCATAATGGAGCACTTAACAAGAAGGACTGTAAAGTTGAACACTATTTCTTCATTTTTATGCCTTTATGTTCTATGTTTTGGTCTATATTTCTGTATTTTGAGAGGGAGCTGGAGAATGGGGACACAGTACAAAACTTATCACTGTATTTTGTAACAAAATCTGTGTGATGATACATAAATAAATAACTGGCAGGAGTCAAGAGGTTAGCTAATAGCACTGGGATGTTTCTTATATTCAATGCCCTGCACAAATACAATTTTGATTCAATTGTTTACAGTAGTTTTATGTTCAGGGGCTCATGGATGTTTGGAAGTCAGTTACTTAGTTGAATACAAGTTAATGCCACTAGCATTGCTTTCAAAATCATTTTACACCAACACTAAAAACCACTGCATATAAAACAATTAATGGCCAATAGCTTCACAATATTTGGTACAATAAAAGTTCCATACTTTTCTTCTTCTATTTTGTCTGAAGCAGCATTTGGAAATGGTTTCATTAAAGAAACTGAATAGTCAACTGGATAAATTTTGCAAAAATGAATATTTGTGTTCATGTCATCAGGATTTTAGCTTAACTAATAAGAAAACCAGCACTGCAGGGAAGACTTTTATTGAAGGTATTTCAATTAAGTCCAAAACTTGCATCACAACATCAAAAACACCATCCTAAATCACTGTGATAAAGGTGAAATTGTCTCTTCTGTAAGAAAGGATACTTCTCAGAATATGATAGAATTCTGACAGGATTAGCAGACACAACATATCTGGGAGAAGGCTGTTCCTCTGTCTGAAAAATACAAACAGTCTGGGGCTGAGGTTAAACAGAGATGGTGAACAAAGAGCAATTATGCTTTCAGGGAATCTTGTGTACCTTCTTATCTCTATAACTGCCTAACAGGAGTTAACAAATGACATTTATGATGAGATAAACTAAAGGATGACCTCAGCCAAAGTGATGACAATGGGGAGGTCACACCTTGACTAATTGTCCTTTGGGCATTCACAAGAACGTCTTGACCAACTGATTGACATAGGGTAAACAACCAGCTCTGGAAATAATATATATTACGGGTGCTGGGGTTGAGGTGGCAATCCTCACTAGGCAGCTACTTTCCACAGATGAAGGAAGATCAACAAAAAGAGGATAAACCAGGGATACTAGGAGCAGAGCTTTCTAATACTTTGGCCAGAAAGTAGAAAACTGCTGACACAAGCTACAAAGATCAATAGTCATCGGACCATCTGTCTATTCATCTCCTTTGAGATGAGTAAACTGTACTTACCTATTGTGAGTAGTACATTTTTCGTATCTATTTAACTTATGCATTTTTTTTACTTATTGTTTCCAAATAAACTATTTCAAATTAACTATGAGTTTGATCCCCATTGTGGGTAACATGTGGCTCCTGAACTGGAACTAAGTTTTACTTTGCTTGCCCTTCTTGAAGTGTTTGCAGCCTTTGACATGGTTTCCACATCATCATTGTCCTTGCTTCTCATCCATGTAATATATCTCAGTCAGAAAATTCTAAAGCTTCATATTAGTTTTCACGTGTAAGCTATTAACACCCAGCTCTAGCTCATCACCACTTCATTCAATTTCTTCGTTGTTGCTAAATTATTGTTGCTACTTTTCTGATATCCAGTACTGGAAGACTAGATATTCCTCCAATTAAATACTGAGAAGACTGAAACCATTGTCTTCAGTAACTGCTGCAAATTCCATCCCCTAGCTTCCAACACTATCCATCTCCTTGGCAACTGTTGGAGACTGAAACAGACTATTAGCAAGTTTCATGTCATAACTAATCAGTTTCTGTCAATGTATTTGGGCCATCACTATGATTTGGAAAGAAACCAAAACTAATCACCAAACATGTTGAAGAAAAGAGTGTTACCTTTGGAGACAGTGGTAGGCAAAAAGAGGGAGAGGGAGAGAGATAGGCAGAGAGAGAGAGAGAGATAGAAACAATAAAATTACTGCTGTGTGGGAGAAACAGTAGCTATTATTGTGAAGAAGAGGGTGAACTGTTTTGTGTTAACAGTAGGCAGAAAGCTTACAAAAGTTGGTCTTCTGTATGAAAGTAAGGGAACAGAACTAAGAGGACTTTTCTGAAATCCTAGGAACAAGAAATTACTGAAATTGGCATTGTTCTGGAATACTCATATTAAGTTGAATGATTTTTGAAGGACACTGAAAGATTTGATTTAATATGACAGGGAAAATGAGTCTGCTGGAAGCTAGGATAAGTTTAGAGTTTTTGATTGAGATATCAGTTAAAAGCAAAATTACATTTTCTTTGGTGTCTTAGTTGCCTTGTGCATAATGTTTGATCCAATAGATTTTAATTTGTTTATCAGAATAAAAGTCTAAAGATGTGAGATCATGTCCTGCAATTCCTTCCCTACTAGCAGAAAAAATCATCTCTTTTTAAAAAATTCATTAGTCTCTATAGGGATCGTAACCATGGCTTCAACACGCCACGTCTCTGTAAGCTCTTCAGGCTGAACAGCTTCTGATATACCTGTATCTGACTTAGCATAATTCTGACCTATTTACCATTTTCAATTTTAATTGGACTATCAGTGCAGGCTGTGGCTTAAGTTACCTAATCTTTGGGATTTTCTCTCAAAACTAATTTGATTCTTCACCTTCCTTTCCTTTTTTAAGACACTCTTTAAAATTAACTGTTTTGACAATGTTTTTGGTCATCTGCCCTAATATCACATTCGGTGAATTTACATCTAATTTTACTTTGTAACATTCCTGTGAACTACCTTATTCATGAATATTAAAGTATGACCTTGACACAGTCTGTTTGAGTAAGTGCAATAAATTTATTTCAGAGATACAGAAAGAGGCCATTCAGGCCAATCCGTCTGCACTGACCCTCCAAACAGCATCCCACCCAGACCCAGCTACGCTATCCTTGTAACCCTGTGGACACTACAGATAATCTTAGCACGGCCAATCCACCTAACTAGTGGACTGTGGGAGAATACAGGAGCAACAGGAAACCCACACAGACATGAGGAGATCATGCAAACTCCACACAGATAGTCATCTAAGGCTGGAATTGAACTCAGGCCCCTGGCAACAGTGTTTATCACTGAGCCACCATGCCATCTATTTAATGTGCAAGGGAGAAGGACTATAAAAGGCGAAATGTTTTAGCTTAGTTGGCTTAATGGCTGATTTGTGATGAGTGAAGCCAACAGTATGGGTTCAATTCCTGCATCAGGTGAGATTACCACAATGGACTCTCCTTCTTAACCATTGCCTGAGGTGTGGCACTGCTCAGGCTAAACCACCACCAGTCATTTCTTTCTACTGATAAAACATCCCTATTGTCTGATAAGAGTAAGGCAACTTTACCTTTTAGTGCATTAGTAAGGACATATCTGGAACACTGTGTACAGTTTGGTCTCCAGAATTAGGAAAGACTTAAAAATTATCTAGAATCATTTCAGTCATCTGGTCCCTGGAATTGTTTGGGAGGTGGTTATTTTCTGTGGGAAGATTTGACAGGTTAGTTCTGTATCAACTGGATTTTTGAAGAACAAGAATTGATCATCCTGAGTGAACTAGACAAGTGGATGCTGACAGGTGTATCTACTTGCAGGCGAGACTGGACTAGGGGTCACTGTTTAAAAGCAAGGTGCCTCCTATTTCAGACAGAGATGAGGAGAATGTTTTTTTTCTCTCAACAGGTCATGAGGCTTCAGAATTCTGTTCTCAAGAGGGTGGTCGATGCAGAGTCATTGAATATTAGGGGCGATTTGATGGCTCTTGCAGGTTGATAGGAATGTCGAGTTGAGGCTAAAGTTTGATTTTATTGAAAAGTGGAGAAGGCCAGAAGCATCAAATGGCTCACTCCTGATCCTAATTTGTATGCAAGATTATAGCAGTGCATTATTGCTCTAGTCCTACTATTCTATGTGTCACAACATCAAATAAAAATGGTATACTCAAGACCCAATATAGTGAATCATAATCCTTGATATTAGACATAAAATGAAAATATCTGTCAAGCCAGTTTCTTCAATAAACACTATTATTTACTTACTATGAAAGACACTCCTTCACAATCTCCTCCCTTGCCTGAGGTGTGGTGATCCACAGGTTAAATCACCCCCAGTTTCTTTCTCGAATGAAAGAGCAATCCTATGGTCTGGTAAGACTGTGGTGACTTTACAGAACCCATTTAGTGAAAGTACAGAACTGGTAAACTCACACAGGTTGAAAAATGAAATAGCAATGTTTAACCCAGTAAATAAACTAAAACACACAAACATATTATAGAGAAAAATAAAATAGAATTACCTGCAGGGATTCATTTAAAAAATAGAAAATCACTTACTACCTAATGGTGTTTGTTCTTGAAGATAAAAAAAGAGAAGGCATAGAATACTCTTAAGTCCTAACCTCTTGTTCTTGCAACTGTGGTCAAGTGATTAAGCACATGCTTTTGTCCTTGAAATGCTGGTGGACACAGATTACTCAGGAAATACACCATTGAGAAATTCTTTCAATTCCTCTTCCAGAACAATGGTCAGATTTCATTCTGCTCACAAGAAGTGATTTTAGAGACAGAAAACATGAACTAAGTTGCTTATTTTGTTTTGTAGCAGGCTTTCCTCAAATGAAAAATCCAAACTTAAACTCCAAACTGACAGTGTTAAAGCTAGACAGCCATAAAACCCAGTCACAAAACAGTCAGGTGTCTTACATGATGTGTGTTCAAGCTGCCATGACTAGTAATTACTCAGGATGTGGGGATTTCCAAGAAATGCCTTGTTTAATTAAAGTTCCAATGTGATTTTTCATTGACATTTTAAAAATGAATCCAAGCATTTGTAAAATCCTCCAAACTCAAGTCCACAAAAATGATTAAATATGAAGCATCTTCATAACAGCATTTGGCTACACAGCCTATTGTGTTTGTCACTGGACCACATGTTGTCTGGGAAACAAGACCAGCAACTTGGCACCAAATATATGATTTGGCTAATCTCCTCTTTAGATGATAGCTAAATAGAGTAGTAGGGATGTAATGGGTTTTGAAAAATGCATATGGAGAGATATCAGATATGCCAAAGATAGAAAGCTCATCAAGGAATTCAGATGATGCAACAAACCATCATTTAAATTCTGAAATGAGGTAGTATCTTGTAATTACATCCATGTGCTATTCTTATTAGTAAACATCTGTGGCACTTCTTATCAAATTGCATTCTCATTAGGCTCTCATTTCTGCACTGCTGCTCAGCTTTATGCGTGAGCACAACACCAGAGCTGAGACCATCTCAGTTTCAGGAATGAGGATGCGACACTTATTTGTTTAAATTTTTTTACCTCCTCAAATAATTTACTCCTTTCACCTAAGTTGTTTTTATTAATCCACCTCTTCCACTTCATCTGGAGCATTCTTACCTGTTGCTATCTCTTTATCATCCACCTTTACCAAAATTTCCTCTTTTATACTTCTTGTTTGTTTCCCTTGCATCCTCCTATTTGGTTTTCTGCTTACCATCACATTGCATTGGATCATGGTCAGTCCCCTTGCTCTACAGTGGCCAATCCAGGTGTTAGGACTAACATAGTGGGGAGATATTCAACCATCAGTCAGGGTTCTGGGCACTTCACATCCAGGTCTGTACAGTTGGGTTGCTCAGTGTGATGGATCACAATCAGTCCCTTGTTTCCATCTGCAGAAGTTAAAGGGAAAGGGGTTGAGGGTGAAGGGGGGGCAAGAGCAGATGCACTTGTGAGAATGAGATTCATTACAATAGTTTTTGGAACTAATGACAGCATGCAGGTTGTAGGGCAGGAATTTGATAAAGCATGGAAAGGAAGGGGGTCATGTAGGAGGGTGATTTATCCACAAACACAAGTACAGTTGCAGCGAGGGCTGTGTGTAGTCATGATTATTCATTCCTAGCATGGTTACCTCACATGCTAGGGAGACAGTGGAAACAGGAGGCATATGTAGACCAGTGAGTGAGGACCTGGGGAGCTGTGAAGCCAATAGCCTTGTGGGAAGGATTACCAGGAAGGGGATTTCACCATTCAGCACATGAATGAGATCATGTCTGACCTGATAATCCTCAACCTCATTTTCCTGCCTTTTTCCTATAACACTTGATTCCCTAACTGATTAAAAAGCTGCCTATCTGAGCCTTGCATATACTTAACAACTCAGCCTCAATAGCCCTCTGTAGTGACGAATTTCATAGGTTCAGTTCCTCTGAGAGAAGAAATTCTTTGTCATCTCTATTAAATGCGAGATCTCTTCTTCTAAGATTATGCCATTTGGCCCTAGACTCTCCACAAGGGGACAAAATATGTCCGCATCTACCTTGTCAAATGCTTTAGAATCTTGATGTTTCAATAAGGTTGTCTCTCAATCTTCTAAATTCTAACAATAATGGGTCCAACCTACTGACCTGTCCTCAAAAGGCAGTAGCTCCAAACCTGTTATCAGCCCTGTGAACTTCTCTGGACTGCCTTCAATGCCAATATATCTTTCTTTTGATAAGGGCCCAAAACTGTTCCCAGTATTCCAGTTGTGGTCTAAGTAGTCACTTGCACAGTTTGAGCAAAACCTCCCAACTTTTATTTGATGTTAGGGCTTTTACAGGGAAAACTATTGTTGTCTGTGTCAACAAAGTGCTCATTAGCCCTTCTTCTTCCACTAACTCCCATTGTGGCTCAGTGTATCTCCTGGCTCTGTAGCTGTGGTGGAGTGAACCTGCTCAGTTGTGGAGCCTGTTGGCCCTGGAGGTTTGAGTGCACTTGTGTGCTGCATGGGCCAGACATGCCTAGGGTCTTGTTGCCAGAGGCAATACCATTGCATTCCAGGGGTCAGAGATAGGAAGCTACAATGGTGATGGAGAACCTGGCCACTCTGGAGTCTCCTGAGAGGAGACTTCTGAGGGATCTCCATTTTGCCCAATCTCTGAGTGAGCAAGGGGCACCTGCAATATGCATCAGGTTCCCCATCACTCTGTCACCATGCCTTCAGATCCTGAGAACCTATGTTGGGGTTGTGATGTCCATATTTTGGTACTTTCATCCTCAAAGGTTATGGAGGTGACTTCTGTGCTGCCTGTTCGTCACAGAGGGGGCAGAGATGTATAGAAGCCATCATGTCCAGTGGTAAAAAGTGGTATACAATGCCCATGAGAGTTGTAGAGGGGCACTTTTCTGTTGACAGAACATAGATGTCTTCTCACCTTTGCCGTAATGATACTGGTCTTTCCCTGTGAAGGCCAGGACTCTATCCTTAAGGATTGAGGAGTCTAACATTGGGCACCCCTCCACACATTCAGCCTCAGTCTGCCTTGGCATAGGCTGTCTTCTCCTGGAATGAGAGAAAGGGAGAAATTGAGCGGGATGAAAGTGGATGGCATGTCTGTTAGTTCTGGTGCAAGTAGTTGAAAGGTGATGAGGCTTTCTGAGGTAGTGAGGAAGCAGTGCTGTGGGCATGCCAGGTTGGTGGTACGATAGCCTGAGGTGGTTGAGAGAAGATATTGTATGCAATAATGAGACTGGCAGAGTATGAGCCTTGTTGGGAGGGGGGGTGCAGTAGCAGGGATAGTGTGAGTGTTGGGTAGCAGAGAGAAGAGTGTGGCACTTGCCCTGGAGTTGTGGAGAAGGTCTGTTTACCTTCATAAGGTACTCCTGACTGTTCCTCTGGACCAGGGAAGTGGTAACAACCTGGGTAACAACTTCAGAGCAGGTTGTAACATCTGGTGTCATGGCATCCTCCGCTGGTCCACTTAAAAGATGACAGCTCTCCTTTGCATCATCCCCTTGAGCAGGGCTTCTAGGACACTGTCAGTGAATCACAGTGCGATCTTCCACTTTCCTTACATGTTCACAATCTGTCTTTCAATGAGCAAGGCAGCTTCAGAGTGCCAGTGCTTCCCCTGGTGCATACTAGCCATTTAAAAATGGTGCAAGTGCAAGGGATGTTGGTCTTTTGGCAGATATGTAGTCCATGGTGAGTTGTTCTGGGAATGACACATGGTCAGGTGGGCCTAGAATCAGACATGAGGGGTGTAATAGGATTGTGATGGTCATCAATAAGGTGAGATTAATAAGTTTTTTGATTTTGGCCAAAGGGCGTATGGGCCTGTTTCTGTGCTGTAGGACTCTATGACTCTATAAAGTGAGAAAAGACTTTAGGTTGTCTGGCTGAACTCCCTCCAAAATGCACAGCACAACTTGGACTTAGCAAAAAATCAATGATGTTCAGCCCAGACCTTTTTCATAAATATTTAGATCAAGTCCCATTTTTCCACGTCACTTCAACTTGCCACACAGTGTATATCCTAGAATTCACCAGTATTATTTGCTTCTGCTCCATTTTTGAAAGCCTTTTGTGCATCTTGCAAAACATGATTAGTCTGGAGCTGCCCTGCACAGTTCTGAAATTCAGAGTAATCGTGGAAGATAGGGAGAAATCAGTATTCTGCTTTGCTGACCGAGTTTTGGAGGTCCTGCTGTTTGAAATTCCTTTAAGTTTCAGCTTTGCAACCATACTCCCCCCGGAACCCAAAGACTTTGGTTTCCCGGAAGGTGCTCGGCCGGTCGTGGGAATAACGCCACCGGATTGCTAGTCGGCATCGTTTATGGTCGGAACTACGACGGTATCTGATTGTCTTCGAACCTCCGACTTTTGTTCTTGATTAATGAAAACATTCTTGGCAAATGCTTTCGCTTTTGTTCGTCTTGCACCGGTCCAAGAATTTCACCTCTAGCAGCACAATACGAATGCCCCCGGCCGTCCCTCTTAATCATGGCCCCAGTTCCGAAAACCAACAAAATAGAACCGGGATCCTATTCCATTATTCCTAGCTGGAGCATTCAGGTGACCAGCCTGCTTTGAGCATTCTAAATTTTTCAAAGTTGGCTGTCTAATTTGAGGCTACTAGCCATGTTAAAACATTCTCAGATATCTGGAGGAATACACAGTAATGCTAGAAATAGGTCAATGATGTTCTCCATTCCACCAGCTTAGGTACCACCATTTCTCTACAATACCCCATGCTCACTCTATCTCAGCTACTGTATCCAGCTCCCATGATCATGTTTTAACAATCTCACTATTGCCTGCAGCATTTATCCTGCTCACCCTCACCCACCCCAACTCCAGACAGCAATAACTCTGTACTCCCTGTATGCTGCCTATTCACTTGCTTGAGTAATTTCCCAACATGCGTCAAAAGTAATAGCTTTTCCAGCCCCTTTCATGCTGCCCTTGACCTACTTTGCTGGAACCCTCTGAGCGAAAGATATCCCCCTTGTATTGACTGAGGCCTGCTGACAATCATGCCAATTGTCTTCTTTTGTGTCTGCACCACTATCAAGGCAAGGCAGGGATAATATGAGCATGATATCTCCGGCTGAAGGGCAAAGTGCAGCAAAGCAAGACAGAGATATTGTGAGTATTCAGGTAGTGTCAAAGTGAGTGAGTGCAATGACAGGGACCAGTAAACCTGGAGATGTAACCTGGTCCATTCCAAGAGCTGGGTGTATGTCCTTCAGTGCACAGAGTTCTTGCGACAGTGGCAACTGTGGTGCACAATTGTAGTGTAGAAGAGTCCTGTAAGTGGCTTGGAGATATGCCATGATGGTTTTTAGAAGTTGGCACACATCAGTTGCCAATGTGAATGGCAATGTGAACCTGGGGTGCATCATACTTGAGTGGCCCCAACATGTTGGCATCCACACTGCAACATGAAGACTGTTTGGAGCAAGCAGTGAGCTGAAACCGCCAGGTACCTGATCTAGTTTTCATGTTGAGGTTTCTCAGATAGGAAGCTGAATATTAATGAGTTGCCCCCTCAGCCAGAGGTTTCATAAGCAATAATCTCCCTTAATTGGCAACTTGGTGCTGCCTAGTGAGAATCCTCAGTACACTGCATTGAAGAAGCAGAATGGGTTGATGTCAGGATCAACCACGCAGACTTCTTGTCCAATTCTGCCATGACTCATATTGCTCAGACCCTGATATGCATTTACGGTCTAGAAGAATTTTCTTTTGAAAACAACTGATTGTTATTTCAGTAAAAATATTGAAAAGAGATCTTTACAGATGCTCTGGTGATGTTGTGACCAGAGAAGCTCTTATCCATCATTGTTAAACAAACACCAAATGATTGATGGTTTGCATTTATATGGCTCTTCTAGCTGCAGTATTCTGACTCCTGCATCAAATAAAATAACTTTGGACGTATTAAATCTGTGGAAATATTGTTCAGCACAAGAGATTGTAATTTGTTTTCAGTGAAAGCTCATGCCTGGAATTTGAATAACATTATGACCTGAGCCATGATGTCTCTATGAAGTGTTTTAGTGTTCCACAGATAAATAAATATTTAAATGGCTATCATAAGGCAAAACAAGTAGAGGAATTCAACTATCCATTTTCTTTCAATAGTATAATTTTATTTCCAGACTGAAAGCTAAACTGAGTGAGCAAAAGCATGGGATGAAATATAATATGAATAATAAAAACAGTAAGTGTTGGAAAAACTTAACAAGTCTGAATAGATGGTGGGTCACTGCACTCAAATGTTAAGTCTGTTTTTTTCTCTGTACTGATGCTGCCAGATCTGCTGAATTTCTCAGGTCTTTCTGTTTTTGTTTCAGGTCTCCAGTGTCCATTGTTCTTTGTTTTATTATATTGTAGATAAATATGAGATTATCCACATTGATTTCAAAAACAGGCAGGAAGATTACTAAATAGAAAATGAAAGAACTGAGGATTCTGTAAATCAGAAACAAAAACAGAGGTTCCTGGAAATGCTCAGCAGGTCTGACAGCATCTGTGAAGAGAAATCAAAGTTAACTTTTTGGGTCTGGTGAACCTTGCTCATAGGTGTTCTTGTGAATCAGTCACTGAAACTAAACATGCAGGTGCTGCTGGCAGTGAAGAAGGCAAATGGTATGTTGACCTTTATAGTGAAAGGATTCAAGTATAGGAGCACTGATGTCTTTCTGCAATTGTACAGGGCTTTGGTGAGATCTCACATAGTATATTGTTAGCAGTTTTGGTCTCCTTATTTTCAGGAAGGATATTCTGGTAATGAAGGGACTGCAACAAAGGTTTACCAGACTGATTCCAAGGGTAACAGGACTGACATAAGAATAGAGACTGGATCAATTAGAAATGTATTCAATGCATTTTATAAGGTAATCTCTTAAAAACAAATACAATTCTAACAGGACTAGAACACAATAAATGTAGGAAGGATGTTCCCAATGACTGGGGAATCTGGAACCAGGGATCATAGTCTAAGTATACAGGGTAGGCCATTTAAGACTGAGATAAGGAGAAACATTTTCACTGAGGGAGCAGTGAGCCTATGGATTTCTCTGCCACAGAAAGTGGTTGAGGCCAAAACATTGAATGCTTTCGAGAAGGAAATAGATATGGTTCTTAAGACACAAGGGATAAAAGAGTATGGAGAGAAATCAGGAACAGGTTATTGAGTTAGATGATCAGCCATGATCATACTAAATGGTGGAACAGACTCAAAAAGGCTAAATGCACTACACCTGCTATTATTTTCAATGTTTCTGTGTTAATGCATGACAAACATTGTGTTGATTTATAAACAAGTCAGTAAATTGACAGGTTTAGATTGGTAATAGAGAAGAGCAGAGCTGAAAATGTGTTGCTGGAAAAGCGCAGCAGGTCAGGCAGCATCCAAGGAACAGGAGAATCGACGTTTCGGGCATAAGCCCTTCTTCAGGAATGAGGAAAGTGTGTCCAGTAGGCTAAGATAAAAGGTAGGGAGGAGGGACTTGGGGGAGGGGCGTTGGAAATGCGATAAGTGGAAGGAGGTCAAGGTGAGGGTGATAGGCCGGAGTGGGGTGGGGGGGGGCGGAGAGGTCAGGAAGAAGATTGGAGGTTAGGAAGGCGGTGCTGAGTTCGAGGGATTTGACTGAGACAAGGTGGGGGGAGGGAAAATGAGGAAACTGGAGAAACCTGCAATCTTCTTCCTCATGTGTCTCATTATGTTATGCAGCAACCTTTGATGTAATACCTCATTAAATATCTTTTAGATATTCAAGTTCACCATATTTAGGAATTCTCTTCTGCTACCTTGAATGCTACTATTAAATTAAGTTACCCTGCTTCTCCTTTCACAAAGCCATATGATTTTCTAAGTATTTTGCTATAATTATTTGAGTAATCAATTCTAATATGACAGATATTAAGCTAACTGGCCTATAGTTTCCTGCTTGCAGATCCCTATTTTATTGGATAAAAGAGTTTCAGTTGCTATTTTCTGATTCATTGAGACCCTTCCAGAATCTGATGAGGTGATGGTTAGAGTATTGAATCTAGAAGAGGTAATTACTACACTTAAGGAAAGATGTGACAAACCTTGAGATGAGACATAAGACTCAGGACCAACAGGAGAGGTAGCATGGTGGCCCAGTAGTTAGCACTGCTGCCTCACAGTGCCAGGGCTTACTGAATGATGAGACAGAAACTCCATCCTTGGGTGACTCTCTGCATGGAATTAGTGTATTCTTTCTGTGCCTGTGTGGGTTTCCTCCAGGTGCTCCAGTTTCCTCCCACAGTCCAAAGATGTGCAGGTTAGGTGTATTAGCCATGGGAAATGCATGGTTACAGGGATAGGATCAGGGTTAGGGTCTGGGTGGAATGCTCAAGCCCATGTTCAGGATTCTTTTAAGGTTAGCCTATAGGTTCATTTGGCATTTAGGAAGGCAAAAGCAAAGCTAGCATTCATTTCAAAAGGGCGAGAGTACAAAAAAAAGGATGTATCACTGACGTTGTATAATACTCCGGTCAGACTGCATTTGGACTATTTTGAACAACCTTGGGCCCTCTATCTAAGGAAGGATGCACTGCCATTGAAAGGGATTCAGAGGACGTTAACAAGAATAATCCTGGGGATAAAAGGCTTGTCATATGACAGGCAGTTGAGGACTCTGCGTCTGTACTTGATGGAGTTTAGAAGGATGAGGGAGGGAATCTGATTGAAATTTACAGAATACTGACAGGTCTGTATGGAGTGGACATGGAGAAGATTTTTCCATTAGGAGTAGAGACTAGGACCCGTTGGAATAGCCTCAGAGCAAAGGGTCAATCCTTTAGAACTGAGATGAGGAGAAATTTCTTGAGCGAGAGATTGCCGCAGAAAGCTGTGGAGGCCAAGTCATTATTTATGACAGGGATAGATATGTTTTTGACTACTGAAGGGATCAAGAGTTATGGCGAGAAGGCAGGAGATTGGGGTTGAGAAACATATCAGCCATAAGCAAATGATGGAGCAGACTTGATGGGCTGAATAGCCTAATTCTGCTTCTGTATCTTCTGGCCTTATGGAAAAGCATTGGGTCGAATGTGCTACAGTACGGCGGCAAATCCCTCTGTAATTAAACCAAACAACCAGAAAAGCACACTTTGCTTCATAATCTGTTAAAATATTAGTGACAGAGAACTCCCAACTTCCACTATTTTAAGGAAAAATATAACTTTTCTATGTATAACTGTAATATTAAGCAACAATATTTACAACTCTAAGCATCCTTTCTCTTAATGGTCTGTTATCTACCTCTGACTCTATAACAATATACTGATCCAATAAAAGCCCCATTAAAATTACATCAACTTAATTTTCAAAACCCTATAGTGGCTGTAGTCATCGGCATCTGTCTTCCTCTGGCTATAGATCTGCCTGGATCATCTTTGTTCTTTTTCTGCAAAGATGTTTCATAATTAGAAAGGTACCTTTGATAGAGAGTATTTTGGATGGCAGTCTCTCTCTAGATGGGGGGTTGTTGCTCTCTCTCTTTCTGGCTAACTCTCCAAATGCTGGCTTATTTGTACCCCAAATATTGGATTGGCTCATTTGTTCAATGTTGTGAAAACAGTAAAATTCAAATTTGATTGGGTTTTAGTATCCTATGGCATAATTTAAATTGATTGGTTAAGTTCAAATGGTGGTCAAAACAACTGAGGTATCTAGTTTACAGCCAAATGTTGCATATTTTCAATTTTTCAGTGCACTCTGAGACTGCTAGTCAGTCACATGACAGTTGCCTGCAAATTCTCACTGCTAAAACAGCCTTTACTCTCTCTTAAACGTCCAGTACATGCCTTCAACTTCATAACACCTCTCCCCTTAAGAAAAAAAAGTGAAAAGATGTTTTTTTTGTCTAATTCTTAATTCCATTACAATGAATATATATAGAGGATAAAGTATAGATAAGATTGAACAGATACCAATGTCATAAAACATTGGTATCTGTTCGATCTTATCTATACTTTATCCTTTAAATCCATGATAACACATTTACTGTCACATTATTATGACCTGCAACATGTACAACTTGTAAATTAAAAGTCTGTAACATAAGACTCCAACAAAATAGTCTCATATTCACGTCTTCAAATTGTTCCAAGAAAGTAAAAGGATTGTGATCAGTGTACACAACCATCTCCAACATATTGTTCATCACATAAACATTAAAATGTCACAAGGCCAGTACCAAACTCAATAATTACTTTTCAATGGTAGAGTATTTTATCTGATGTGTGTTGAGTTTCTTCGAAAAGTAACCAACTGGCCATTCAATTCCATCATCATCTTCCTGTAGCAGTACAGGTCCAATTCCTTTGGAACTTTGAAAGGTTTCAAAAAGTTTGGTACACCAAAAACTGGTGCGGTGGTTAATACTGCTTTTAAATTGTCAAATGCCTCCTGGGTTTCTGTCCACCAAAAGTTTGTGTTCTTCTTCAACAAATCTGTTAATGGTGCCACTACGCTGCTGAAGTTTGAAACAAACTTCTGGTAGAATCTGCTTAGTCCCAAACATCGAAGCATCTCTTTCTTCAAGGTTGGTCATGGAAATTTCTAGATGGCCTTCATCGTTGTGTTCCTTGGGGTCAACCTTTTATGAGAGACGTTATGTCCCAAAAATGTCATCTCTGCTTTTACCAGGTGGACAGTGAGAACTTTTTTCCTCGGATGGTAATGGCTAGCATGAGGGGATGTAGCTTTAAATTGAGGGATGGTAGTTATAGGATGGAGGTAGTTTCTTTACTCTGAGAGTAGCAAGAGCATGGAATGCACTGCCTGCAACAGTAGTAGACTCTATAACTTTAAGGGTATTTAAATGGTCATTGCATAAACATATGAATGAAAATAGAATAATGTAGGATAGATAGGCTTCAGATTGTTTCCACAGGTCAACGCAACATCGAAGGCTGAAGAGACTGTATTGCACTGTAATGAGCTCTGTTCTATGTGACTTATGATAGTAGGATCTTGTTACTACACAGTCTGGGAAAATTCCAGAGTATTTTTCTTTTAACTCCACAGTTCGCCGGTCTTCATTTGACTTCATCACAACAAGGGTTGTCATTCCTACCTTAGATCCCACCAAATTATTCCCAAGAACAAACTGTATTCCTGGAACTGTCACACTGTCAATTACTCCCACTGTTATTTCTCCAGTCTTGAGTTGGCACTCCAACCTGATCTTACATAGGGAATGCTAAATTTCTGTTCATCTGTCCCACAAATTACCACTCTCACAGGTAGCATGATAGAAAGAGTACAAATACACTCATCTCTTACTATTAGAGACTGTTAAATGTGGTATCTCTCAAAATTCCAACTTCTTTCCCTTCTCCCCCTGTTCTTTCTGACTAAACTTTACCGATAGACGTGAATTCCTTATAGAGATCAGGCACTATACAGTAAATGGAAAAGTCCTGGGGAAAATTGACGTACAGAGAGAACTGGGTGTTCAGGTCCATTGTTCCCTGAAGGTGGCAACGCAAGTCAGTCAAGTGGTCAAGAAGGCATACAGCATGCTTTCTTTCATTGGATGGAGTATTGAGTACAAATGTTGGCAGATCATCTTACAGTTATACAGGACTTTGGTTCGGCCACATTTGGAATACTGTGCATAGTTCTGATCGCCATATTACCAAATGGGTGTGGATGCTTTGAAGAGGGTGCAGAGGAGGTTCACCAGGATATTGCCTGGTATGGAGGGCACTAGCTATGAAGAGAGATTGAATAGATAGAATTATTTTCACTAGAAAGACAGAGGTTGGTGTGGTGGTGGAGGGGGGAGGGGGGTGGTTGCTGCGGTGGGGACCTGATTGAGGTCTACAAAATCATGAGAGGTATATACAGGGTGGATAGTAAGAAACTTTTTCCCAGAATGCAGAACTCAATTACTTGGGGTCACGAGTTCAAAGTGAGAGGGGAAAAGTTTATGGGAGATATGCATGGAAAGGTCTCTACGCAGAGGGTGGTGAGGGCCTGGAATACATTGACTGTGGAGGTGGTAGAGGCAGGAACAATAGCAACATTTAAGGTGTATCTAGAGAGATACATGAATGGGCAGGGAGCAAAGGGATACAGATCTTTAGAAAATAGGTGGCAGATTTAGATAGAGGATTTGGATTGGCACAAGCTTGGAGGGCCAAAGGGCCTGTATGCTGTAAGTTTCTTTGTTCTTTGTTCTTTGTTCACTAACTCCATACCCAGCCCCTGCCTAGGCTTTGCACTCTCCTCATCCACAACTTTTCTTGGGCTTTCCTTTATTACTTCCACTAATGCCACTGACTTAGCTTCTTCAACCACATCTTTTCCCACAGTGCCTTTCTTTAACTACCAGCACTGTGACATTACATGTTCCACTTTACCACAGTGGAAGCAGCTGAGGCCTTTCACTTCCTTTCCACCCTCTTGGGCTTCTTTTTTAATCTGTGGTAAACAATTACCAGTGTTCTCTACTCTTTGTTTCATAGTGTACGATCTCCCCTTCTCCCAGTTTCTATCACTCACAGGATGACATTCTTGCCAGAAGTGAAACTTTGCCTTATGCACCAATGTATATTCATCGGCCATCTCTGCTGCTCTTCTCACCTCTTGAACTTTCTATTCATCCACATGAATTCTTAACATCTCTGGAAGTGAGTTTTTAGACTCCTCCAGCAGAAAAATCTCTCATAGAGCCTCATAGGTCTTATCTACTTTTAAGGCCTGCACCTATCTATCAAAATTACAATGTTCATTTCTTTTGAACTCAACATAAGTCTGACTTGGTTCCTTCTTTATGCTTTTAAACCGCTGTCTATACATTTCTTGTACCAATTCATAAGCACTCAAAATAGCCTGTTTGACCTTTTCATAATCTCTTGACCCCTCATCTAACAGCACTGCAAATATCTCACAAGCTCTGCCTGCCAGCTTAGTCTAACTACCATTACCCACAAGTCCTCTGACCACACCATCTGCCCCACCAATTTTTCAAATGAGATAAAGAAGGCTTTGACATCTTTCTCATCAAAATATGGCAGTGTTTTAATACATTTGTATATATCATTAGTTTCTCTCTTCATCTCCATCATGTTAACTTGACCATACTGACTAATTTGCAACTTCTGAAGTTCAAATTCTCTCTCTCTTGTCTCTTTATTTCTCTATCCCTTTGTTTATCTTCTAACTCCATTTTCCTCAATTATAAGTTTTTTCTACCTCTGCACATGTCTGTTTTTCTGACACTCCTAAGTACTTGAGTAACTACCTTACAATTTCAGCTTTACTTTTGTCCTTGGTTAGACCCAGTTTTAACCTCTTTGCTAATTCTAAAATCATGGTATTTTTCTGTCTTCTAAACTTTCTTGGCAAATGTGGGAATCATCTTCAAACCCCAGAACCCATTTTGCGATCTTAACGGCCATTTCTTTCACTTTTAATTTAACCAATCACAAATAACCCAAAATTAAACAAATTGTCTCCTCTATGTTTTATTTAAAGATTGTGGATACTAATCAGCAAGTGTTTCAATCTGCTGGGATCTTTTGTACCCCAAATCTGCCCAAGTCTCAGACCGGATCTGTCTAAACCTGTCCAAATAACAGATCTGAGCCCCCAAACTTTACAACATGCCAGCAAATCCCACTGTTAATTAAATCAAACAACAAGAAATGCTCACCTTGCCTCGTAATCTAATATAGTATGAGTAACCGAGAACTTCCAATTTTTGCTATTTAAAGAAAAAGGTATCAATTTAATCTTTAACTCTAAAAGTAAACATTAAACAACAACTATCTACAACTCTAAGCTTCCTTTCTCTTAAAGGTCTGTTATCTACCTCCAACTCTATAGAGTCATAGAGTTATAGAAATGTGCAGCATGGAAACAGACCTCTGTCCATGCTGATCAGATATCCCAACCCAATCTAGTCCCACCTACCAGCACCCGGCCCATATCCCTCCAAACCCTTCCTATTCATATACCCATCCAAATGCCTCTTAAATGTTTCAATTGTACCAGCCTCCACCGCATCCACTGGCAGCTCATTAACAATATACTGATCCAATAAAAGCCCCTATTAAAATTACATCAACTTAATTTTCAAAACACTACAGTGGCTGTCATCATTGGTGTCTGTCTTCCCCTGTCTGTAGATCTCCCTGGGTCATCTTCAGTCTTTTGCTGCAAAGATGTTTCATATGAGAAAGGTACCTTTGATAGAGTGTGTTTTGGATGGCAGTCTCACTCTGTAGATGGCAGGTTGTTGCTCTCTCTAGCTAATTCTCTAAATGTTGGCTTATTTATAGCCCAAACATCAGATTGTCTCATTGGTTCGATGTTGGTCAAAACAACTGAGGTATCTAGTTTACAGCCAAATGTTACATATTTTCAATTTTCCAGTACACTCTGAGACTGCTATTCAGTCACATGACAGTTGCCTACAAACTCTCACTGCCAAAACAGCCTTCACATTTTCTTAAAGATACAGTACACACCTTCAACTTCATAACAGAATGTGACATGGATTCTTTGGAGTAGCGCCTGGCAACCAGGCAGATTCCCGTGCTGATAATGTCCACTGCAAGTCATGTTCCTTGCCATCCATTTCCATTCTCTTGTCATGAAATGCACAGAATTACAGAAACATTTTAGTGCGGAAGTAGATCATTTGAGCCATTATTTCCATTCAATTGAAAATCATTACCAAGGGCCAATCTCCTGGTTTTTCCCTTTTCCCATTATTTCTATACAAATGAATTGCCATTGTATGTCCAGTTGCCCAGTAGCCTTTTATAGAAGGCATGGATGTAAGGTATGCCAATGTTTTGGTGGACATCAACTGAATGGCAAGGTTTTCTGTGAATGGAGTGTGGTAAATTGGGGATATAATTGGACATGAGAGATACCAATGGGGTGGGCTAGATAGTTAATGATAGGAAGGTAAGTTACGATGAGAAATCTTGTTGGACTTCAAATGAGAAGCCCTCTAAAAAAATTCAATGCATTTTGCACCTTGACAAATACCTTTCAGCCTGTTGTTTTTCATTCTAGCAGAACTTTGGGATACTTTTCTTCTTATTTCCCAAATAAATGAATATAGAACACAAGATTGCAGAAAAAAAACGCTATTTCAAAATAATGTTAGTTAAATGTCTAAATGTGATCAAATATTGATGTATATAGGCATTATAGGCAGCAGATTATCTTAGTAGAAGCTAAAGCTGAAATGAAAAGGGATCCCACTTGAAATTTATGTAATAAATATGATTTTCATTCAAAAGTAAATACAGTAATATTTAACAGTTGAACACATTTACAGTCAGAAAAAAAGGTTTAAATCTTAAGAAAATGAAAAAAAAGATTAATTTTGACATGCTTGTTTCAATTTTTAACCCAAGAGTAATCTTGTGAAGGATAGTAACATCAAGGTTTGTAGGATGTCAGTCTTAAGGAGGGAAATAGCTGCTTTTGAGAGACAGGTAATGGTTGCCTTGGGGATAACAGCCAGGTTATGTGAATAGAATTGGGCGTGTGAATGGAGTGAATGAGGCAAATCTAATCTGATTAAGACTGCTGCTTTTCCACTTGTACACTAGAAGTCACTCAGGACACATATTTAAATGCAATGAAGAAATAACTGCTTCCAAGCTGTTAAAATTCATATCATTCAGATGCTGAAGTTGTGATCATATCAGGATACAACAGTCACACACTCTGACTGGGGATAATACTTGGCATTTCTTTGATCCCATTGATTGAATGTATATAACAACTTTTCCCCGAAGATTGAAGACATGCCAAAATTATTTAAAATGTGTGACTGCACTTTAGCAAGTCTTATTATAGCCTGAGGGTATATAAAGAATAATGGACACCCATGAATAAATGTAATACAGCAAGATATAATTGCAAAAAGGAGACAGTTACAAACAAATCAAGCAAGGTCAAGGTGTTCTAGATCAGCATCCCAAAACAAATGTATACTCAACACTTATACCTGTGTGATTCAAACATGACATAGTTAATAAATCACTTGAGTAAAAAGACTGGGTTGACAATCCAATCCAGCAGTCAGGGAATGCTGCTTTGTCGAACATGCCACAAACCAAAGGAGTCATCTGTCTATTTATTTGAATACTAAAAATTCCATGAAAAGGTTCAGAAAAGATTTACAAGAATGTTGCCAGGGTCGGAGGGTTTGAGCTATATGGAGAGGCTGAATAGGCTGTGGCTGCTTTCCTGGAGTATCAGAGGCTGAGGGGTGACCTTACAGAGGTTTATAAAATCATGAAGGGCATGGTTAGAGTAAATAAATAGACAAGGTCTTTTCCCTGGAATGGACGAGTTCAGAATTAGAGGCTATAGGTTTAAGGTGAGAGGGGAAAGATTTAAAAAGGACCTAATGAGCAACCTTTTCATGCAGAGGGTGGTGGGTGTATGGAATGAGCTATCAGAGGGACTGGTGGAGGTTGGTACAATTACAACATTTAAAAGACATTTGGATGGGTATATGAATTAGAAGGATTTAGAGGGATCTAGGCCAAATGGTGGCAAATGGGACTAGATTAGGTTAGAATATCTGGTCAGCATGGATGAGTTGGACTGAAGGGTTTGTTTCTGTGCTATACATAGCTATGACCATATAATACAAAATAAGATACTGCAATGAGTCCTATCCACGTCCTAATTAACAGTCCTCTCACAATCAACACCACATTAACAAAACATCTTACTTGATAGTTTACCTGGTAATTGTTTCTTACCTTCAGCATAACAGTTCTTTGCATATTTACCTGATAATTCATCTCATTGCTTTTTGTGGCATCCTGCTATATTCAAAGGGCTATGGTATTTGCTTACAGAACAGCAAGAGCTGCATTTCAAATTGAAATTTCTCAACATTAAATTTAATGCCCTTCACGGTTTTGAATTTGAAACCAACCAAAAGCATTGGTAGACTGCATGGAAACAATTATTACATTTTATTTAAGTTAGTTTACGCATAGTGAACTATTTAGTTTTAGACCCTATCTACAGCTCTAGTTCATCAGGACCTGGTCCCTGCATGATTCAAGTGGAGCCCATCCTCTCGGAACAGCTCCTTCCTTCCTGTGCCATCCAGATGTTCACTCTGTTGATTCAACATATGTCTCCATGAATAGCTAGCTCAGTTATGACTTCTGCTTGCCTTTTCAAAGGACTCCAGAATGGTGTCCCATTTCTGGTGCTCTGGGTGCAACTCAATTAGGTGATGAACATATCCCCAAGTCAATCACAACCTTTTCATTTGAATATTGCACATCGTCTTTGCTGATTCATATTGCAGTAACTGATTCCACAACCTAACATCATCATAGCAAGGCAATTGTAAATTCAGTCTGTCTGACAGCTTCATTTAATTGTAAAGTCATTGATGTCAGCATATTAATTTTTGTTTTCAAAGGGATTAAATATCTGAAGGGATTTATACATATTGAATTTTTTTTTTAAATCACTGAAAGTGCTGTTATTAAAATAGTAAAGTCATCACTAGATACCTAAAATTTTATTTTACTCCATTGCACCAAGGCACCTGAAGTCTGACCATGGTAGATAGTTGGCATGGAAGATAAAAGGGCAAAATGTGGTGAATGTAGGATCTTCAGTTGGTATAACGTGATACTTGGATGACGGGGTTATGAAGGGCAGATAGGAGGAGGGGAGTGGGGTAGTATGGAGAGGCCATGGAGTTCAGTATATTAGCACTGATTGAAATGGAGGTTATGATTGGTTATGCAGGATGATTTTCAGGCTTGCTCTAATATGCGTTGGCTGGGAAATATGGAGTGCGTGCAATTTATATGTGAGGGTGAATGTTAGAGGGCTGTCTTTTATTTATTTTACAGTTGGGACATAGTCTGGACAACCAAGGTGGACTACTCAAGTAGAATGCTTCCACACCCAGCAGCTCTGAGGGCTACCTCTGCACTGTTTGTGGAATCAGTGGAGCATATGAACCTGTGTTGGGTTAGTAGCTCTGCAGTCCCAACTTGTGAGGCCATAAATTAAGCCCAGAATTTTTTGGATTACAAGTGCTATTTGCTCATCAGCTTCACTAAATTCTGCCCCATAATCACACTGTTTGCATATAGATAAAAGTGCATCATTGAATATAATGGATATTTGGAATGGCTTGATTTATCAGGTCAATGTCTTCTATCTACAAACTTAGAACTAACAAAGGATCAACATGTACTCATCGTATGTTTTTTCTTTAAGGAAATCCAGAAGTTAATGAAGGGAAGTTTTGCAATGTTACTAGATTTTGTTGTCATTGGAATAAAAATTTGTTTGAAATAGGATGTTGATTCAACCTGTGCAGGACACTTATATTTGTATATATTAATATTTAAAACTGTGTCTTTTAATGCACAGGTCTCTGCAGCACCTGCTAATGTTGATCATTTTTAGGGTTTTTGTTGACATCCACTAAAATTGGATGAGCAATACTTGAAAGATAAATGTCAAACCAAATCTGGGCTTTTTGTTTTGCAGAGGCTCTAACACAAAATCAGCGAGATCTGAAGAGTTCTTGACAGAATCAGTTCATTACTCCTCTTGAAGCTAGACCTGGAGTGATCAAGAGAATCCAGCTCTTGTAGCTATAAATCCATCATTGTATTTAAAAACAGGCCTCAGCAGCCATTGGCAATATTTTCAGGGAAATCCTGACAAAGTTAGACAACATAAGAACTGTATTACTAACAAAAAGTGAAAGAAAACACTGAGTAGACTGAACTGTTAATTTAAAGCCAAGCTGATATAAAATGATTTTGTCAATCATATACTTTGCTTTTGATACCTATCCAATTTAGACAGGAGACAAAATGTAATGTTTCTAATTATATCATGCTTCAATAACTTTTCAGATTCTTTTGACAGTGTATTGACACTGCCAGTAGATACTTACTAATTATAGCTGTCAGCTAAAAGGTATTGCTAGTACAGGAACGCGATTGTAAATAAAGGAACAACTGTCGTTTGTAGGATTAACACCAAGACATTACTTTGGTATATTTCTTTTTGTGAAATGTGGTTGATGAAATTTCTGGCCAGGTTCTGCATGTACTTTATACATTCTATTTAATTCGGCATCATGAGCAGAATGGAAACATAACATAATTGTATTGTTGTATTACTAGCCGATATATTGAAATACTGTATTGAAATTAATGAGTGAATAGATTGTAATGTATTGGACTAGCTATCTTATCATTTCCATATTTAGTAAACATGTCTCATTCAATGCTTGGGAAAACATATAATCCAAAACTAATATGGTGGCTCAGTGGTAAGCACTGCTGCCTCACAGCACCAGGGTCTCAGGTTCGATTCCAGTCTCAGGCAATTGTCTGTGTGGAGTCTGCATGTTCTCCCTGTGCCTGTGTGGGTTTCCTCTGGGTGCTCCAGTTTCCTTCCACAGTCCAAAGATGTGCAGGTCAGGTGAATTGGCCATGTTAAATTGCCCATAGTATTAGGTGCATTAGGCAGAGCGAAATGAGTCTGG
This sequence comes from Chiloscyllium punctatum, assembly GCF_047496795.1. NCBI lineage: Eukaryota > Metazoa > Chordata > Chondrichthyes > Orectolobiformes > Hemiscylliidae > Chiloscyllium > Chiloscyllium punctatum. The sequence goes on from NC_092748.1 coordinate 77,327,852, forward strand.
GTGGGTTACTCTTCGGAGGGTCGGTGTGGACTTGATGGGCCGAAGGGCCATGTTTCCACACTGTAATGAATCTAATGACTGAATTTTTCATTTTTTTAAAAATGAAATAGCTCTTTTACATTTTATATTAATCAGCATTGCTGAATTGTTCATATCATAAAATTGAAATTTTGGCAAAATGAGATGGATGGGTATGCTTATTGTGACAGTTGTTTCTCAATGTTGTAATGATCTGATTTTGTTGCAGGAACAAAAACAGAAGTGGCTGGTAAAACTCAGCAGGTCTGGCAGCATCTGTAAAGAAAAATCAGAGTTAACATTTTGGGTCCTCAGAACTGGACCCGAAATGTTAACTCACAGATGCTATCAGACCTGCTGCGCTTTCCCAGTAACTTCTGTTTTTGTTCCTGATTTACAGCATCCGCAGTCCTTTCAGTTTTGACTTTGTTAGAGAAGAACTGATATTAGTGGCACACTGCTACATTTGTGATGTGTTGTCTTGATTCTCAATTAGACAATCAGCTAGGAAGTTAACTTTAACAAGTGCCAGAAGACTGGAGTATAGCAAATGTGGTTCCTCTGTTCAAGAAGGGGAGTAGAGACAATCCTGGTAATTATAGACCAGTTCAGTTGTTGGTAAAGTGTTGGAAAAGGTTATCAGAGATAGGATTTATAATCATCTAGAAAATAATAATTTGATTAGGGATAGTCAGCACAGTTTTGTGGAGGGTAGGTCGTGCCTCACAAACCTTATTGAGTTCTTTGAGAAGGTGACCAAACAAGTAGATGAGAGTAAACCAGTTGATGTGGTGTATATGGATTTCAGCAAAGCGTTCGATAAGGTTCCCCACAGTAGGCTATTGTACAAAATGCGGAGGAATGGGATTGTGGGAGATATAGCAATTTGGATCAGTAATTGGCTTGCTGAAAGAAGGTGGTGGTTGATGGGAAATGTTCATCCTGGAGTCCAGTTACCAATGGTGTACGGCAAGGGTTGGGGTTGAGTCCACTGCTGTTCATCATTTTTATAAACGACCTGGATGAGGTTGTAGAAGGGTGGGTTAGTAAATTTGCAGATGACACTAAGGTCAGTGGAGTTGTGGATAGTGACGAAGGATGTTGTAGATTACAAAGAAACATAGATAAGCTGCAGAGCTGGGCTCAGAGGTGGCAAATGGAGTTTAATGCAGACAAGTGTGAGGTGATTCACTTTGGTCGGAGTAACCGGAATGCAAAGTACTGGGCTAACGGTTGTGTAGATGAGCAAAGAGATCTCGGTGTCCAGGTACATAGATCCTTGAAAGTTGCCACCCAGGTTGACAGGGTTGTTAAGAAGGCATACAGTGTTTTAGCTTTTGTTAATAGAGGGATCGAGTTCTGGAACCATGAGGTGATGCTACAGCTGTACAAAATTCTAGTGTGGCCGCACTTGGAGTATTGTGTACAGTTCTGGTCACCACATTATAAGAAGGATGTGGAAAGGGTGCAGAGGAGATTTACTAGGACGTTGCCTGGTATGGAGGGGAGGTCTTACGAGGAAAGGCCGAGGGACTTGAGGCTGTTTTTGTTAGAGAGAAGAAAGTTGAGAGGTGACTTAATAGAGACATATAAGATCATCAGAGGGTTAGATAGGGTGGACAGGGAGACCCTTTTTCCAAGTATGGTGACAGCGAGCACGAGGGGCATAGCTTTAAATTGAGGGGTGACAGATATAGGACAGATGACAGAGGTAGTTTCTTTACTCAGAGAGTAGTAAGGGTATGGAATGCTTTGCCTGCAAAGGTAGTAGATTCGCCAACTTTAATTACATTTAAGTCGTCATTGGAGGTACATGGAATAGTGTAGGTTAGATGTGCTTCAGATTGGTATGACAAGTCGGCGCAACATTGAGGGCCGAAGGGCCTGTACTGCGCTGTAATGGCCTATGCTCTATGTTCTATGTTCTATAAATGTATCCTCTGCAGTGAATATAAAGTCTTATTCTATTATTTTGGAAAATCACATCAGACCTTAATAAAAGGGTGGCTTTTCTTGCAGAGCTGATGACTTGAAAATCAGATTTAATATAAAGATATCTTTAGAGAAGGTAACAGCATCTGAGTGTCCATACAGATCAAACTATGGTAACACAGCACAAAATATTAAAATATTGGTTTATACCAATCATCCAAGTGTTAAGTTTCAAATACTATTTGTGAGATGTGATGCAATGCCATGCAGAGACTGAGCACTTTTTGCATGGAGAAAGAATTGGGAAGATAGCCCAGGGCTGGTTTCATCCATGTCTATAATTTTGAGGCTTTAATCTTGTATTTGTGAAAACACAGAAGCGGGTTACCAATTCACCCCTCCCCCCAATCCTCTATAAACTTCCACCCTTGAAATAAAATGCACTGCATGAAAACCAAAAAGGGATACTTGAGAAAAATTTCTTAAAATCCTTATTTATTAATAATGTAATTTTCAACTTTATAAAGGATTTGCCTCAGAAAGGGTTCCTTTTAGCATCCTTTTTAAAAATAGTGAAAAATATCACTGGCATTATCTGAATAATCAGCCATAAATGTCACTCTGCTTAAAGTGCCATTTCAACCCATGTAAGTGATAGTCTGAATTTATCAATATCACAAGCAGAGCTGTTGCCAGGAGTCAAGTATCATCTATGCTGTTGTATTTCATCACTGACATATAAGAGTGAAGCTTGAAGTGACATTATTTTCTGGAACTTGTGCAGATTTCAGCAAGAATAGTTTAAACAGCTGTAAATGCTATTGCAAAGGGGTGCCTTTGTTTTTGTGGGGAAAGATAGAAATAAGAACTTGTGGCCATTTTTGATGCTTGCCATTCTCAGAGGATTGTGGATGACAGTTGGGGTTGTATTTCAATGTTTGTTGACATGGGAACTGTCAGAGATCTTACAAGTCAGAAGAATGTACAAATACTTTTGATCATTTTTTGTGTAATTTGGAATTAATGACTGAAGTAGTTAAGAATGCATTGCTAGAATATTTGGATAAATTCTAAAATCAATTTGAAAATTTAATTTTAAAATCTTCTTATGTCTTGTAAACAAGAAGTAAAGAAATCTTGAAATCTACATTATATAACAGCATACGTATTTCTGAAAGATATTTCCAAGCCAATCTTGCAAGGATTGATTCTGAATTGATATGCCTGCTGTAAATTAATTAAACATGACATTTAGCTACTATTGATTGAATTTTACATTTTGTTTTGGCTAAGCCCAAGCTACATTGAGCTTTCAGAAAATTTTTCGTTGCAATGCTTCGTGCGTTTCCTCACTATTTGTTACCAAATGTATTGCATTAATTACTTACTATATCCCAGATATATCTCTCACACCCAAATTCCATCCCGTCTTACCATGTGCTGTTCACAGTACAACCTGCCACTCAGCAGGTATCCACCCAAAGACTAGCATCCCTTCCATCCACGTCATCTTGAAAAGGCTACTAGGCAGCCGGATAAGCACTGGAAATCCAAAGCTGCCCTACTCATGAACATAGGAAAATATGAACAGGAGTAGGTCATTCATTCCCACGAGCCTGTTCCATCATTCAATGAAGTCATGGTTGATCTGTGGCCTAACCCTACACACCTAACTTTAGCCCATATGTCTTGATACCTTTGCTTAGCATAAATTTATCTATTTCTGAATTAAAATTAATAACTGTTCTAACATAAATTTCTATTTTTGGAAGAGAGTTACAAATCTCTACAACACTTTGTGTGTCAAAATCTTTCCTAATACCTCTCCTGAATGGTCTGGCCTTAATTCTCAAATGATGCCCCTAATTCTAGAATGTTCAACCAGTGGAGGTAGTTTTTCTTCATTCATTGACAAGACAGAATTGGTAGATGTTGGAAAAGGGGAAGATGGCACTGTGTTTATCCAGCAGGGATCTAGAGGATCTGGTGGACACTGAGGTGCAAAGGAGAGAAATCCTATTCCTGGAGGACCAGCACAGGAAGCTGTGCAACTGGACCAGTCTGGTCTGATGTCACCATGCGGGTCAATATCATCTCCACAATGTAGGGAAACATCCAGCAATGCAGAAATAAGGTCAATGACCTCCTCCATTCCACCAGTGTAAATGCAACCTCACACTTATTCTATCACTGCTACAGCACCCTGCATAAAGATTTTAAGAGTCTACAGCAACTTGTAACAATAATTGTCTTTGCAACTATGTTTATATTTGTTAAATGCTAGAATTAGAAACTAAGGGCTAGGAGTTTTTCCCCAGTACACTTTGAGTTTTTGAAGTTCACTGAATAAAGAGTTTGCTGTTACAATGAGTATTTCTGAAACGAGCAGCAATAGAATCATCAAATTGAACCCGAGTTCCTGGCACTGAGGCAATAGTACTAATAATGAGCTGCAATGCTGCCCAATTTAAGATACTATAGGCCAACTCTTCCCAGTTTTAGCTAAGTGTCAATGTCATTGACTTTTATGGAGGGTTTCTCTTCCCTAGTCCTAATGAGTCTTTTTGTGTTATTATCCCAAACTTTCTACATTTACTACTCCCCAAGCCCTAATTGTGCCCTCTCATCTGACACAAGCCTGATGTTTCCACTCACTGTAGCCAGCATTATTTGCCTCTTCCGGGATATCCTGGGATGTACCAATATCCTTGGTGCTGGTGCAATCTTAGAACCCCTGCCATGCCACTGGTCAAGCATTGGCGATCTCAGTTTAACCATCAACTGCCTCTCAAAGCGCAGGGGTGGCATGACTAACGCTGGCTCCACCATGCATTTGCACATTCTTACACTTATGGATGGTTATATACCAGCAACACAACTCACTAGTTCTTATCTGACCAGCCTCTCTAGGTCAATGCAATGCTTTCCAGAACACCCACTGTCGCCCAGCATCTTATCAGAGATGAATGTTGGACCATTACATACAGGAAACTTTCTAATACTTATAAAGATTAACTTTTATTTACAATCACTGTCAGCAAACAGAAATCCAGCAAACAGAAGCTGCATTTGCCTCACAGAACATGTTTGCATGTTGAACTGCAACAATTTTACAGTCAATGATTGCTCTCAAACTACTGGAACTGGGTAATAGTAAGTCCTGTCTGATGTATAAGCCCAATGTGCTCTATCATGCTCAACGTGATGTTTCTCCTGCTTAATGTTCTTAACTTTCTCCTCTTCTGAGGTCTGCTCCTACTCTCCCAGTTGTTCAGCATCACATCCCCTCATTTCCTGATCCAGTTGTGCACACTAAAATGCTCAACAAATAGCGTTGGTTGAAAAATGTGCTCCATTGTACTCTGTCTTAATTCGGGAATTGTATAGTGATTCATCAACCATAATCACTGTGGGTAGCCCTTATCTCATAGTAACCATTTTTGTAAGGAATCTGGATGCTCAATTCTAGTGGAAACATGAAAGTTATTGAGGAGGTGGGAATGGTGGCAATTCCCAGGAAGTTGGGAACAAACTTCTAAGAAGTGGAACCAGTCACCACAGATCGCTTGCACATTCATGGGATGGAGCCCTTTATTATTGATGAATTCAGTTGTGTTCTGACATGGGCCTCTCAGTGGGATATGTATGCAATATGTATGTGGGAAAATTCAGCTATAGTTCTGATTCCTACTGCCCTAACTGTAGAACTAACTGTGTCCTGGGGAAATGAGCTGAAGTGATCTCATCTGGTACCAATGGCATCAGTCACAGTCTTGATGCATTTTCACATGCACAATTGAGATATGTTCTGTGGCTTCTTGAAGCTAGATAATTCCATGCAGCTGTCACCTTGTTGACCACCAGGCTAGGATGTCCTCCTATTCCTTCAGGTCATAGGTCCAATTTCAGCAGTTGGCATAGTTCAGTGACAATATCCTGGGCAATCCTCAATCTGCACCAACATTGCGATGCTGTTTGCATTCTGTTGGAGGTTGCTGCCTGTCCTGGGCCAACTGGCACATCTTTTCTTCTTCCAGTGCTCTGCACCTTTGTTGCATCATAGCAACACTCCTGCCTCCTGTGCTGGATCCATCAGTCATGCTTGCAATGACCCAGCATGGAAATCAGAAGAAACAAAACAGGTCCTTCGCAATGATAACAGTCAGCATTCTGATCACTCACAAATAATGCCTCAACATATTCCACCATAGAGTGAGGCATGGACAATTTGAAAAGAAGGCCATGTATTGACACATTTTGATGCTTTGACACAGGACCTTATTCTGAAGCATTATTAGTCATGTGGCAAGTGGATAGTAGTGCCATGCAAGTGATGCATGAGTACTGATTCCTTCTCCTTCCCGCCCGACATCACCCTTAATGGCATCATTACATATAAAAGAGTCTTCCAATTCTGGTGGATAGAATCAGTTCTCTACCATTGTGTACTCTAGGGAGTTTTGTATTAACTTTGTGCATTGTAGCCCATTGGTACCTATTTTAAGGTGGCATATGATTCCTTCTATTTCATGAATTGAAACTTGCAGTAACCAATGACGTGTTCAACATCCGGTTATGACCAACACTTACATCCCATGCACTTATATACTGTGTGTATTTCATATGCACAATTGTATGATTGCAAATAATTTCAAACTGCTTTCTACAACTGCATGGTCATTGACTTAACCCTTGAAGGGCTGCCTCTTGTGCAAAAGTGAAGGCTGCATTTTTGATCATAAAGCAAATAGTGACTCAAGGTCTGGTTCCATCCATTTTCCATTCATAGGTCATATTTAGCAGGATTATGGAAGACAAAGTAGGTCACACTGGTTACCGTAAGCACCAGATTCCACTTCGTCATCAGATTCTGCTCCTTGTCTATACCTCTTTATCCATTTCTACCTGGTATTTCCTGGACAGTGCATGTTTACTGAACCCCACATGTTCCCACCTACTATCTTGAATGGAAATTCTTTCTGCCTGAGTTCCATCACTACAGTTTGTTCATGCCCACCATCATGCTGCACAATTCCCTGTCACAGAAATGATAGTGGTGCCCACCTATCACCTCCATACCTTCCATTCCCGCAGCATCCCATATCCTCCCATACATTATTGGCTTCCCTCTTGTATACCACATTTTGACCTTTATTTTCCTTGGACCCTTTGCATCCCAGGCTGCTGCCTACAATCTTCGGTATTGAGCTCACAACTTTTCCCCCAATCTCCACTACCACTGTGCCTTCTGATATACACCCACAACATCCATTCTGCTAATCCGCAGGACTGACTACTCTATCCCAACCTCACTGACTCAGGACCAACGTGGACAAATAGCCCCAGTTGATGACTGACAAGACGCCAAACTGCTCTCTGTGAAGCTCCCTGGCTAATGATCCATGAACCCTCGATTGATTGCCCTATACCAGCTGGACTGACCATGGTACATTTCCTGCACATCACCGAGACCGACCCCCTGAGTCTGACTGCTTCTAATGGAAGACCAACGGTTCTTAAGCCCCTAGACTGATCACGGGTGCAGTCCTTGCCTGACTGCATCAGCACCCTCTTACTGACAGCACCCTTTGTGACTTGACTGAGAGCTACTCCCTTTCTACTTTGAGACATGGCCATTTAGTTTATGTACATGCAGTTTGTTTGCTATGCATGCTGCTGGTACATATTATAGGTATGACATTGGCATAGCATAGTGCCATACAGCAATATGCCCATCACCTTGACTGATGACTGCTCATAAGAATGGCGAGTTTTGTGTTTGTGCTAAACAGTAAGACAAGACAGAGGTTCGGTGAACTTTTTAAAGTAAGGGGACAACATGACGAAAGGCAAGGTAAATCTGTGAACTTCCAGATAGGCACTAAGTGAGTGAGCACTAAGAGGGCAGGTGGACAGTCATGACATGGAGTCTGATCCAATCCATGAGCTGGGTGCCTGTCCCTCCCTTCAAAGTGTCCGTGCGTTAACATTCCTACATGAGGAGCCACTGCAGTTCCAAAGTGCAGCTGGGCAGTGTAGAGGTGTACTGTAAGTGGATCAGAGATGTGTCATGATAGTGCAGAGAGTCTAACACATTTTGGGTGTCAGTGTCTGTCAATGTGTGGTGCGTGTGGCCATGAGATGATGGTGCTGGGTGTCCATGATGGAGGTTTGGAAGAGCTGGTGCCACCAGCTACCTACTCCGAGTTTCATGTTGGAAATTCTTGGCATCCAGTTTCTATCTGGAAGGTGGTAGAACCTGCATGTTAATGAGATGAGATTAGGCAATAATGAGGGCAATATCCTCCATTAATAGACCTTTGCTGATCTCTAGTGAAAGTCTTGTTGTCTAGTCATCCAGAACTTAGTTGTAAAATGGAACTTGTTGTCCTGGACATCATCCACTTCTTATAGAATTCTTTGAAATTTCTCACTGCAAAGATTCTGTCCCATGCCATAAACTTCACTGTATCTTGTTTTTCTTCATAATTGGGCAGTTAGTTGTCAGGTAAGAAACCACGCTGATTTTACTCCCTCACATTGCCTAATTGTACCTAAATGAAAGTCACCAAGTCTGGTTACATCAAATGGGATGGTCAGTTGATTTAGGAGCATGCATGTATATTCTACCTTTATTGGACAAAATTGCTTTAGAAGTTGCTCTTCAACTCAATTATTGTAATGACATTGATTTGTACTCGGTTCATTCTTAAAAATGCCTTTTAGGCAATATGTCAACTTCACAACAAACGCTTCAAATAATGTTTACTCTGGTGAAAAGAAAACATTTCTGCTTCACTTGAATTATCCAATACATTTCTGAAAGAGTAATGAGCAAATTTTATAAATCTAGGAATACAAACCGTATTAAAATGGCTGTTTAAAAGTAAACTTCATTTTTTTTTTAAACACAGCTATGATGCAATATTAGCATGCTGAATGAAGCAATTTAGCTTCACTGCTTGATATAATAACTACAGAGGCAATGATCTTAAATATGTTTGATCATTTCAAAATGATGCAATGCTTAAACGATTGTTTTGGTTTAGAAGTACAAACCTGTGGCATAATCAGGTATTAAACAAACATGAAAATGCATTTGTGAATTTGATGGCATCAGAATACTGAATTTCGTCTGGCTGAATAATCATTTAGAGGCTCCACAAACCGATCTCATTAAAAGTGTTCTGCTATTTTAGAATAACTGCTTTTATGATCACCTGTTTTAATTCTGCCTGTTGCTGATATGTTTGTAAATCAAAGCAAATCTTCAGTTGTAGCATCGCTTCGACCAGTAGTTAATCTCAGCTCCTGTCAGACCAATACAGAATTTCCACCTCTTTACGCTTCATGCACACTTTGAGGTTTCCCCGAGGTGTGAGTTGAACCCTTCTGCCTGGAGCAGATGCAGGGATAGAAATGTCATGCTAATGAGCTCGGAATGAGACTAAAGGCTTTCTGTTTCATTATCTTGGGTCTCCACTTGGTGAAGGTCCAATGTAACAGTGCCAAGACTGAGTGAAGGAACTGAGAAGAGAGTAAGAATGGAACATCTGGACTCTGATGTATATGGCAAGGCAGAGAAGATGCAGAGGAAACACAATAAGACAGAGAAACCCTGTATGTAAACCCAACACCAAGTTATATACTTTTTATTTGCTTCTTACCTAGCAGTCAGTTGATCTGACTGGCTGGCAATCTGCCAGGCAGGAAAACTACTGACACATGGCCACAGCTGGACACCCTTAGGAATGTTTGATGGAAATTAAGAGGGATGGGTGCCAAGACTGCAACCTGGTAATGCGAATTGTGGGATGAGAATAACCATCAAAAGGGCAGGCAGCAGAGTCAAAAGGGTTAAATAACTGATTGTGTCAGAGAATAGAGAGGCCACCATAGGGGCAGAAGGGAGACCAAAGATTTCCCTGTGAGCACCCAGTACAGCACTCCCTCTCCTTCTCCACGGGAGGGGTAGATTCTGCCTGGAGCCATTTCATGGCTGACTTTCCTGGGTTCTGCCAGCAGCTGTGTTTACAATGGATTGATGGCATGAGCCATCCTCTCTACACTAACCCCTTTCCTGCACATTATGGGATGGTTTAATATCGAGATCTTAGAACCCACAAAAATAAGAGAATCTTGTTTTCACAGAGTTAGCAGAATTAACTTTGTGATTAGCACCCCTCTGGCTGATGTTTTAAATAGTCAAATATTGGTTGATTGAAGCCTTGAAACAATGAAGCCTTTGAACTTGTACTCATTGAATTGTGTACAGGCAATGTGAGGGAGTAAAATCAGTGTGGTTTCTTACCTGACAACTAACTGCCCAATTTTTCAACATGTGGGCGGCACGGTGGCACAGTGGTTAGCACTGCTGCCTCACAGCGCCAGAGACCCGGGTTCAATTCCCGCCTCAGGCGACTGACTGTGTGGAGTTTGCACGTTCTCCCCGTGTCTGCGTGGGTTTCCTCCGGGTGCTCCGGTTTCCTCCCACACTCCAAAGATGTGCAGGTCAGGTGAATTGGCCATGCTAAATTGCCCGTAGTGTTAGGTAAGGGGTAGATGTAGATGTAGGGGTATGGGTGGGTTACGCTTCGGCGGGGCGGTGTGGATTTGTTGGGCCGAAGGGCCTGTTTCCACACTGTAAGTAATCTAATCTAATCTAATCTAAAAAATCTAATGTGGCCTATGATCAAATTTCAGCCAAGCCATTTGATAAGTGAGGTTTATTTGAATGGAATTTCATGAGCTGGAATGAGAAAGACAGTCATCCACGATAGTTTTTGACCATGATCCCGTAATAGTTCTCAAAAATCCAACAAACGAAAGGCCAAATGATGCAGATGTAAACAGAATGTGCTGCAAATACTTAGCAGACCAGAAGTCTGAAGAGAGAAATAGTTCAAATGTTGTAAACCTGTTAAGCAGTTTGGTAATTCAATGACAACATGTTTTACACACGAGTGGAAAGACAGTGAAGCGTGGTGCACAGTGAGCTACCAGTTTGTTATCAGCAACTTTGCGTTACTCCCATTAAACAAGTTCACTCTGTATTGAAATGGCGAGAAAATTTATTAATTGAAAATAAAGGTTAAAATATTTAACTTAAGGGAATGTGTTTTCAGGAATAGAACATAGAACATAGAACATAGAACATAGAACATTACAGCGCAGTACAGGCCCTTCGGCCCTCGATGTTGCGCCAATCAAAGCCCACCTAACCTACACTAGCCCACTATCCTCCATATACCTATCCAATGCCTGCTTAAATACCCATAAAGAGGGAGAGTCCACTACTGCTACTGGCAGGAATGTTGCAAGTAAGCTATCGCAGAGCTTCTGACTGTCATTGTCTGAGGGCTAAGGGGTATATACGATATTAGGAACATTTTTGAAATAATTTAAGGGAGATGCAATAGAGAAGAGCAGATTATTTCTGGAACAGAGCATCTTCCAGTCAAGTGCACTTGCAGCATCACTGAAATGAAAGCTATTTCAAAGTGTTGCATTGAGTATAGCAGTGTAAAATAAGTGGATTGGAGAAATGCCATGATAATGCCAAAAGGCTAGAACATGTCAGGTGCCAATGCCAATGGTTGTGGGATGTATGCAGTCTCTGCCTATGGAGTGTATCTTGAAATGTGTTGCAGTGTGTCCAAGGTGGAGATTTGGCTGAGTAAGCACTGAGCTGGGGGTCACTAGATAGCCGCTCTGACTTTCATATTGAGAACTTTCAGTGTCTGCTTTCTATTAATACTAATGCACTTACTAGCTCATTATCTACTTCTTTTGTGATCTTAGGATGAAGACCAACAGGATCTGGGGACTTTTCAGCCTGTAGCTCCACCAGTTTTCTTGGTACCACTTCCCTAGTGATTGTAATTTCACTGAGTTTCTCTCTCCCTTCCATCTCCTGATTAACTGTAATTACTGAATTTTTTTTTAGATTCCCCCTAGTGATGGCAGAAGTAAAATATTTGTTCATTTCCTTCTTACCTACTTTTAACTTCTCATTCTTCCTGTCTAAAGAACCATCACTTCCTTTAATAAAACAAAATAACTAGGAATGTTGAATGTCTAAAACACAAGCAAAAATTGCTGGTGAAATTCAACAAATATGGTAACACCTGTGGAGAGAAAGCAGAGTTAATATTTTGAGTCCACCGAACCTTCTTCAGAACTGATTGTAGCCAAGAAAAGGTTTCACATACCTGTATACTAAAGACAGGGGGTGGGTGGTGGGAAGGAGGAAGTGAATATGTGGAGACAGAGCTAAGAGAGAGAAAAAGAGACAGGCAGACAAAAGGATAGATGATGGTAAGCAGGAAATGGAGAGAGAGCTGAAAATGTGTTGCTGGAAAAGCGCAGCAGGTCAGGCAGCATCCAAGGAGCAGGAGAATCGATGTTTCGGGCATGAGCCCTTCTTCAGGAATGAGGAGAGTGTGCCAAGCAGGCTAAGATAAAAGATAGGGAGGAGGGACTTGGGGGAGGGGTGTTGGAAATGTGATAGGTGGAAGGAGGTTAAGGTGAGGGTGATAGGCTGGAGTGGGGGTGGGGCCGGAGAGGTCAGGAAGATTGCAGTTAGGAAGGTGGTGCTGAGTTCGAGGGTTGGGACTGAGACAAGGTGGGGGGAGGGGAAATGAGGAAATTAGAGAAATCTGAGTTCATCCCTTGTGGTTGGAGGGTTCCTAGACAGAAGATGAGGTGCTCTTCCTCCAGCCGTCGTGTTGCTATGGTCTGGCAATGGAGGAGTCCAAGGACCTGCATGTCCTTGGTGGAGTGGGAAAAAGCTTTTTAGCAACACGACGGCTGGAGGAAGAGTGCCTTATCTTCCGCCTAGGAACCCTCCAACCACAAGAGATGAACTCAGATTTCTCCAGTTTCCTCATTTCCCCTCCCCCCACCTTGTCTCAGTCCCAACCCTCGAACTCAGCACCACCTTCCTAACCTGCAATCTTCTTCCTGACCTCTCCGCCCCCACCCCCACCCCCATTCTGGCCTATCACCCTCACCTTAACCTCCTTCCACCTATCGCATTTCCAACGCCCCTCCCCAAGTCCCTCCTGCTACCTTTTATCTTAGCCTGCTTGGCACACTCTCCTCATTCCTGAAGAAGGGCTCATGCCCGAAACGTCGATTCTCCTGCTCCTTGGATGCTGCCTGACCTGCTGCGCTTTTCCAGCAACACATTTTCAGCTTCCCAACCAGGAAATGGAGAGAGTCATGGCTGAGGATTCTGTCAATCAGAATGGCTGGGAATCCCTTGATGAAGAAAAAAGGTGGACATTTTTGAAGCCACCTGCAGGAGCTGCGACATTAGAACAGATGCGACAGCGACACAGAAACTGAGAGAATGGAAAGGAGTGCTTCCAGGAAGCAGAATGAATAGTCCAGGCAACCATGGAGTCTGTCAGTTTTTAATGGATACTAGTACTAACCTATCCCCAGGATTGGAAAAAGGGAAATCAAGAAAGGGAAGGGAAGAATCATAGCTGAACCAGGTGAGGGTGAGAGCGGGGTGGAAATTGGAAGTGAAATTGACAAACTTTTCCAATTTCAACAAGAGAGGGAAACAGCACTGATGATGAGTTGTGGGGAGGAACCCAAGTAAGACTGGAACAAGGAATGTTCTATGTACCTCACAGAGAGACAGACAGAACTGCAGCCCATGGCACACCTTTGATGTGAAGCAAGTGAGACTTTTCCAGTCAGGTAAATTTAATTGTTATTCCTTACTACTATTTCACTGTATCTATTAAATGTTGATACTATTTACGACACTTATCAGCTGAATGGTTTATCAGATTATGGGTGGCACGGTTGCACAGTGGTTAGCACTGCTACCTCACAGTGCCAAAGACCTGGGTTCAATTCCCACCTCAGGTAACTGTCTGTGTGGAGCTTGCACATTCTCCCTGTGTCTGTGTGGGCTTCCTCTGGGTGCTCCACTTTCCTCCCACAGTCCAAAAATGTGCAGGTTAGGTGAATTGGCCATGCTAAATTGCTCGTAGTGTTAGGTGAAGGGGTAAATGTAGAGGAATGGGTCTGGGTGGGTTGCTCTTCGTAGGGTCGATGTGGACTTGTTGGGCTGAAGGGCCTGTTTCCACACTGTAAGTAATCTAATCTAAAGAGTCCTAATATGTCACTCTTGTTTATCACTCTAGTTTTCAAACTGAGCAGGTGTTAGCACTCTGCAGCTGATATGATGCATTCCAAAAAAGTAAGGAAAGTAAAAGCAAGGTATATCTCTTTTCCCAACTACTGAATTTGTTCATGACTAAAAACCCAGGCGTTCCACTCTTGGCCAGCTGAAGTCAGTGCTGGTGTTCTTTATAGACAGTGTGTTTATACTGCTTTTGATAGATGAGTCAGCTTTGCTGTGCTTTTGTTTAACAAGTAGTTTTAGCTAACTCTCTGATTAACTGACTACATCACAGCTATTCTCAATAGACACCTTTCATGTTCGACTTCAAGAAAAACTTTGGATTTTATATTCAACTTAAACTGAGCAAATCTTACTTAATTCGAAATTCTAAACTGTAACTTTTCTTTCCCCATGGACCACTACAATTGTGAGGGACAAATGCAGCAAATCAGCAATGTCATGGGAGCACAATCATCTGCATGTTCTTCTCCAGAGCATATACTATCCTGAGTTGGGCATATGTAGTCATTCCTTCACTGGCATTGTGTCTTTGTCCTGTCATTTCCAGATTAGACTCATTATGTGAATGTGATTATTACAGTCAAAATCAAGAAAAAAAAGACCTTACTTCAGTTCCTCAGAATGACTAAGAACTCAAAGTGTAAATACTATTGCCAGAATTGCCCACACCTGAAAGAAAAAGGAATTTTCAATTCATAACTCCTTTTAATATGAACAGCAGCTCTGTTCGAGTTGCCACCATGTTAATGATGTCACACATCCTGAAAGTGTGCTCCAATGCCTGGGATAATATTCACAGGGGAAAATACAAATTATAATAACAAGTTGACCTCACGCGATCATACAAACGTTTATTGCAAAAGCAAAATTTACATACACAGCAATCTGGTCCCACCAGCACTGAATAATTGGTGCATAAAAGCAGCAAAATCTGTAACCAGCAAAAACCTAATTTTGGAACAATACTGAGCCAGCCTAAAATCCACCTAATATGGTGAAACCATTTCCTTAAGAGAAGTCAAATGCTTTGACTCATAAGTGTGGTCCTTTGTGAATTGAAGTATTAGAACAATATGCCACAAGACACAATTTGAATGCTAATGTGAGCAGTGGGATTAGTGTAAAGAAAATTAGGAGCAGGGTCAGTTACTTGATTGACAAAGCAAAGGAGAATTTCTTTTCAGTAAATTAAGACACAGACATTATTTTTCTTGGAAAGCTCCTAAGTGACAGAATCATTCACATCATATTAATTGATATGAACTACACACTAAATAATTAACAGAATGTAAATTGCGATTTAAAGTTACAACCAAATGGCAGTTTATAAAGCTTCTTTCATAGAATGTGAGCATCACTGTCAAGGTCAGTCTTTATTGCTCATCCCAAGTTGTCCTTGAGAAGGTGGTGGCACACCCCTTCTGAAATTCTGAAGTCCATTTGGTGTGGAGGGACACCCATAATACTGAAGGAAGATAGGGTTTTGACTCAATAACAGCGAAGGAACTAGTTCCATGTTAGGACAATGTGTGGTTTGAAGAGCAACTTGCCGGTGGTAGTGGTATTCCCATGTGTGTGCTGCACTTGGTCTTCTAGGTGGCTAAATTTAATTTGATTTATTGTTGTCACATGTACCTAAGTACAGTGAAAAGTTGTGCTTTTCATGCAGTTCAAGCATATCATAACATACAAGGATGTAGATTATAAGGTGATTTACGAGGCATACGGGTTACGGCTGCACAGGGGGTGTGCAAAAGCAAGATCAACATTAGATTTGAAATTTTGAGAGGTCCATTCAGCAGTCTAGAACAGCAGGGAAGAAGCTGTTGTTGAACCTTTTGGTATGTGTGTCTAAGCTTTTATATCTTCTGGCTGATGGAGGAGGTTAGAAGAGAGCATAACCAGGGTGGAAGAGGTCTTTGATGATGTTGGCTGCCTTTCTGTGGAGTGTAGATGGAATGAATGGATGGAAGGTTGGTTTGTGGGATGGTCTGGGCTGTGTTCAAAACTTTCTTACGGTCCTGGGCAGATTAGTTGCTGTACCAAGCCGTGAATCACCCAGACAGAATGTTTTCTGTGGTGCATTTGTAAAAGTTGGTGAGGGTCCTTATGAACATGTCAAATTTCCTTAGCCTCCTGAGGAAGAAGAGGTGTTGTACCTTCTTGACCATCACATCTACATGGATGGACTGAGACAGATGTTTGGTCAGTGTCACTCTTCGGAACTTGACACTCTCGACCCTCTTCACCTCCTTCATGTCCTTCTCCTTTTCTTTGTGTAATTGATTATCAGTTCTTTTGCTTTGCTGACATTGAGGGAGAGATTGTTATCTTTGCACCACAACACCAAGCACTCTATAGTCGGTTCTGCTATAATGTGTGTTTGGCTTTGACGCGATTGAAGAACCTAGAGTGTTATTTGTAGAACATGAATTTTCCTTATCTGTATTGGTTATAACGCGATTCTGGTCCTATTAGTTTAAATGGCACTGCTATTGCATGATTTTCTTATAACGCGAGATCTCATGAGAACGGAGCTACCGCATTATATCTGAACTGACTGTGTCTCCTGCCTGTATCCTGCCTCATCATTGTTTGATATCCGGCCTATAGCAGTGATATCATCAGCAAACTTGGAGATGGCGTTTGGATGAAAATTGGCTACACAGTTATGAATGTGAGGTTGAGACCATGGGATTGCAAAGTGCTATTGATGAGGCTTGTTGTATGTGGTACACACCTGCTGCTACTGTTTGTGTTGGGACAGGGAGAATGGATGTTAATGGTAGCAGACAGGATACTGATCCAAAAGGTTGTTTCGTCCTGGGTGGTTTCAACTTTCTGAAGTGTTGTTCAAGTTACACTCATCCAGCCAATGGGATGTGTTTCATCACACTCTTGACTTATATCTTGGAGATGGTAGCAGACTTTTGCGAGACAGCAGGGACATTAATTGTCACAAAATCCTTAGATTCTGACCTGCTTTTATAGCTATAATAAACACAAGGTTAGTCCAATTAAATTTATGAACAAGAATTGAGCAAAAATCCCCAAATTCCACGATACTGGATCAAAACATTGGACTTTCAAAAGCTTTTGAAAGAAAGGAGAGCAGTTGGACTGAGCTCTGGGAAAAATATACAGACACAGAGATGGCTGCCTGGAACCATTGTTCAACTGGAAAGTCCAAATTGACACCTCTGCTCTAAGAGAATAATCAACTAGACCTAACACTCTACACTGAAACTAACTTTTAACCTTGGGCTATCCAGCCCAGACGTTATGGAACTTATACAGATACTGGGCATTCAACTTCAATCAAAATACATTTACATGTACTCCTTAACTGCCTGGAAGCCAATTGGTTTCACCAGTAACTCAATGGCATGTGCAGATTTGGCGTGAAGATAAGAGGCCCACAATTAGTATAATTGGAGGTCCTGATCTCACCTGAGAAAGCTATCTCCCTGAGAGCTGTCTGCACAAGTACCTCTGAAAGAGGGATCCTGACAGCAATTCCAAAACCTACCAACACAGGCCTGTTCTGTACCAGGGAAACCAACAGCAACCGACCATGATCAACAGACCTGAGAGACAACAGTGTCTGAAAACCACAGACCTGACTGACACCACAAGGCCTCAGGCACATACTAAAGTGAAAACCAGGCAGCATAATCACCAGAAAGTAAGGAAGACTGAGTATTCACCCAATATATCAAAAATATACCCTACCACAAATATACCCTACCACATCAATGGACTCAACCCAGACAGAAGGCCTGAGAAGGCAAATAAGTCACTATACCTAGTGAAGTCTTCATTGGGTACGGCAAGTGGGAACAACCAGCTGTACTTCAAAATTGCATTTCTTCCCAGCGGTAAGCTCGAATTCCTGAGACCCCAAAGTTTTGAACCTAGCTGGAAGGGAGGAGAAGGCGGGTGGCAATCGTGCAGGAACCCCAAGGTTAGGAAGTCTGATTAAAGTTTCTATGACTAAAACTGCTGCATCGCTTCAAATAGTGTCTAACCTGTGTTTAATTTAATAATGTATCTAATTACTCCTCTCTGTATTGTTGATTGTGTTAATTTCACGGTTTACTATATTTACCTTTATTTCTTGTGTTATACTTACCTTTCATATTTAATAAACTCAGAGATTCTTTTGCCCTGAAACATCTGTCTGCTGTCTTCTTCATTTCATATTCCTTAAATAAGTCCTGTGTCAGAACCACAGATCGGAATTGATTCGAGCCATCTACAAATCAGCAAATTACTAATCACAAACCAGAATCCCTCGAAATGTTCACCTTGGGTAATCCAGCAATGGCAATGCTGTTGAATGCCAAAGGGAAATGGTTAGATTCTCTCATATTGGAATTTGTCATTGCCTGGCAGCAAGTCAGGTGCAGGAAATGTTCTGGCAAGTAACTAACCTCCTGTCTCCTTTATGGCACTTGTGCAACCTAAAAACTACTTGACATGTGACTAAAATATCTTAGTGATCTTATTTAACATTTTGCTTGCAAGTAAGTTTTCTGCGAAAAAATATGTCCTAATTAATAGTTAACATTTCAGACATATATGAGACATGTAAGTGCAAGCCTGTATGATCATTCAGGACTGGATTTCTTACTTTCCATTGTGCAAGTGGAAGTGGAGTGACCATGCTCTCATGAGCCTCTTGGCAGCAGGGAAACTTTGCTAAGAATTCAATCCTAAACCAAAACTTGGTGTATCTTTTTCCCAGGTTAATCCGCAGTTCTTCCAGCAAATTCATACCAAAGTTCCAACAGGATAATACTGGAAGTGCCAAAGTTAATTTGCTCAATTTCTCCTGCTCCTTGGATGCTGTCTGACCTGCTGTGTTTTTCTCTCGACTCTGATCTCCAGCATCTGCAGTCCGCATTTTCTCCTAAAATAAATTAAAATACCAACTATTGACCAAAAAGGTAAGGGCAAAAGGAAGTCATTTGACCTCTTGTGTCTGCGTTGCCTTTATGAATTTTTACTTAATACTAGTCTCCTGTTTTTCCCCATACTCTCGCACATTATTTCTATTTAAGTAATCACTCAATGACCTTTTGAATCCCTCAGTAGAATCTGCCTCGCCACACTTCTAGACAGTGAATTCCATGTCTTAATTACTTACTGTATAAAAAAGTTCTCAATCCTTTTATGAGTGAGATCAGTTTCTCCCAATCCGTCCAGGTGCATCATGGTTTTGAAAATTTCTATCAAATCTCCTCTTAGCCTTCTCTCCAAGGAGAACAATCGGAGCTTCACCAACCGATCCTCACAGCTGATGTTTCTCATTCCTGGAACCATTCTTTAAACTTCTTCTGCACTCTGTCCAAGACATTCACATTCTTTCTAAAATGTGGTGCTAAGAACTACACACAATACTCTATCCGATGTGTAACTATTGTCTTAAATCAGTTATTTAGCATAACCTTCTTTCTGTTGTACTCCATGCTTCTATTAATGAAATTGAAAATCACATTCTTTTGGACTTTAACCTGGTGTCATGTCATTTTCAACTTTGTACACCCCAGTCCAACACTGGCATCTCCACATCAATCCGAACAATGAAGCCGATAATAGAGTATGCTTAATTAACAACTCTCTTTTTCTTGACACGTTTAATGACTTATGAACATGAATACCCATGTCTCTCTGCTCCTGCGAAGCCTTGACATAAGAACTAAGAGCAGGAGTAGGCCGTCTAGCCCATGGAGCCTGCTCCACCATTCAATAAGATCATGGCCGATCTTTTCATGGACTCAGATCTACTTCTCCACACTCTCACCATATCCCTTAATTCCTTTATTGTTCTAACAAAATCCATCTTAGCTTTAAAAACGTTTACTGAAGTAACATCAACTACTTCTCCGGCCAAGGAATTCCATAGATTAACAACCCTCTGGATGAATAAGTTCCATCTCAATTCAGTCCTAAAACTGCTCGCTCTAATCTTCAGGCTATGCCCTCTTGTCCTAGCTTCACCTCTTGACAATTTCATTGTCCTCGCCAGTGAAAACATCCTCTCTACTTCTATTTTATCTATTCCCTTCATAATTTTATGTGTTTCAATAAGATCCCCCCTCAATCTTCTGAATTCCAATGAATATAATCCCAGTCTACTTGGTCTCTCCTCATAAACTAACCCCCTCAACTCCAGAATCAACCTAGTGAACTTCATCTGCATCCCGGTGGTAAAAACAATGACTGCAGATGCTGAAAATCAAATACTGGATTAGTGGTGCTGGAAGAGCACAGCAGTTCAGGCAGCATCCAACGAGCAGCGAAATCAACGTTTCGGGCAAAAGCCCTTCATCAGGAATAAAGGCAGTGAGCCTGAAGCATGGAGAGATAAGCTAGAGGAGGGTGGGGGTGGGGAGAGAGTAGCATTGGGTACAATGGGTGAGTGGGAAAGGAGATGAAGGTGATAGGTCAAGGAGGAGAGGGTGGAGTGGATAGGTGGAAAAGAAGATAGGCAGGTCGGACAAGTCAAGGAGACAGTAACTGAGCTGGAAGTTTGAAACTAGGATGAGGTGGGGGAAGGGGAAATGAGGAAGCTGTTGAAGTCCACATTGATGCCATGGGGTTGAAGTGTTCCGAGGCGGAAGATGAGGCGTTCTTCCTCCAGGCGTCTGGTGGTGAGGGAGCGGCGGTGAAGGAGGCCCAGGACCTCCATGTCCTCGGCAGAGTGGGAGGGGGAGTTGAAATGTTGGGCCACGGGGCGGTTTGGTTGATTGGTGCGGGTGTCTCGGAGATGTTCCCTAAAGCGCTCTGCTAGGAGGTGCCCAGTCTCCCCAATGTAGAGGAGACCACATCGGGAGCAACGGATACAATAAATGATATTGGTGGATGTGCAGGTGAAACTTTGATGGATGTGGAAGGCTCTTTTAGGGCCTTGGATAGAGGTGAGGGAGGAGGCATGGGCGCAGGTTTTACAGTTCCTGCGGTGGCAGGGGAAAGTGCCAGAATGGGAGGGTGGGTCGTAGGGGGGTGTGGACCTGACCAGGTAGTCACGGAGGGAACGGTCTTTGCGGAAGGCGGAAAGGGGTGGGGAGGGAAATATATCCCTGGTGGTGGGGTCTTTTTGGAGGTGGCGGAAATGTCGGTGGATGATTTGGTTGATGCGAAGGTTTGTAGGGTGGAAGATGAGCACCAGGGCCGTTCTGTCCTTGTTACGGTTGGAGGGGTGGGGTCTGAGGGCGGAGGTGCGGGATGTGGACGATATGCGTTGGAGGGCATCTTTAACCACGTGGGAAGGGAAATTGCGGTCTCTAAAGAAGGAGGCCATCTGGTGTGTCCTATGGTGGAACTGGTCCTCCTGGGAGCAGATACGGCGGAGGCGGAGAAATTGGGAATACGGGATGGCATTTTTGCAAGAGATAGGGTGGGAAGAGGTGTAATCCAGGTAGCTATGGGAATCAGTGGGTTTGTAAAAAATGTCAGTGTCAAGTCGGTCGTCACTAATGGAGATGGTGAGGTCCAGGAAGGGGAGCGAGGTGTCCGAGATAGTCCAGGTAAATTTAAGGTCAGGGTGGAATGTGTTGCCCCTCCAGTGCCAGTACATCCTTTCTCAAGTAAGGAGACCAAAACTGCACACAGTACTCCAGGTATGGCCTCACCAGCACCATGTACAGCTGCAACATAATCTCTCTGCTTTTAAACTCAATCCCATTAGCAATGAAGGACAAAATTCAATTTGCCTTCCTAATTACTTGTTGTACTCGCAGACCAACCTTCTGCGATTTATGCACAAGGACACCCAGGTTTCTCTGCATAGCAACATGCTGAAACTTTTTAACCATTCAAGTAATAATCCTTTTTACTACTAATCCTACCAAAATGTATGACTTCACATTTATTTACATGCATTCCATCTGCCAGACCTTTGCCCACTCACTCAAAGTATGTATGTTCCTCTGCAAAGTTTCAGTCTTCTGCACACTTTGCTCTGCCACTCATCTTAGTTAGACTTTGACACACTACACGTGGCCCCCAATTCCAAATCATCTATATAAATTGTAAATAATTGTGGTCCCAACACCGATCCCTGAGGCCACATCACTAGTGACTCATTGCCAGCCAGAATAGCATTCATGTATCCCCACTCTTTGCTTCCTGTTAGTCAACCAATCCTTTATCCAAGCTAATACTTTACCCCTAATGCCATGCACCCTTATCTTATGCAGCAGCCTTTTGTGTGGCACCTTGTCAAAGGCCTTTTGGAATCTAAGTATACCAATCCACTGGGTCCTCATTGTCCACCTTGCTCATAATGTCTTCATAGAATTCCAAAAGCTTTGTCAAGCATGACCTGCCCTTCATGAACCCATGCTGTATCTGCCCAATGGAACAATTTCTATCTAGATGCCTTGCTATTTCTTTCTTGATAATAGACTCAAGCATCTTCCCCACTACAGAGATTAAGCTAACCGATCTATAATTCCCCATCTTTTGTCTGCCTTCCTTTTTAAACGGTGACATCTCATTTGCTGTTTTCCAATCTGCTGGATTTGCCCCAGAGTCTAGCGAATTTTGGAAAATTATTGCCAGTGCACCTGCTATTTCTCCCACCATCTCTTTTAGTACCCTGGGATGCATTCCACTAGGGCCAGGAGACTTGTCTATCCTTACCTCCATTAGCTTGCCCAACACTAGCTCTTCTGTCATAATGATTGTTTCCAGGTTCTCACCTATCTTCGACTCTTTGCCAATTTCTAGCATGTTATCCCTCCACTGTGAAGACCAATACAAAATATCTGTTCAATGCCTTGGCCATTTCATCATATCCCATAACTAAATTCCTCTTCTCATCCTCTAATGGGTCATTGGTTATTTTAGCCACTGTTTTTCATATTATGCATTTATAGAAACTTTTGCTATCTGTCTTTATATTCATTGCTAGATTTTTTTCTCAAGTTCTATCTTACTTTTCTTTATAGCTCTTTTTATAGCTTTCTGTTGACATTTAAAGTTTTCCCAATCTTCTAGTTTCGTGCTGTTTTTGGTCACTTTATATGCCTTCTCTTTCAATTTGATAGCCTCCCATATTTCCTTAGACACTCACTGCAGATTACCCATTTTCTTACAATCCTTCCTTTTCTCTGGAATATACTTTTG
This sequence comes from Chiloscyllium punctatum, assembly GCF_047496795.1. Lineage (NCBI taxonomy): Eukaryota > Metazoa > Chordata > Chondrichthyes > Orectolobiformes > Hemiscylliidae > Chiloscyllium > Chiloscyllium punctatum. Next base: position 77,351,103 of record NC_092748.1, read on the forward strand.
CTGAACACTTTGAAAGGTTTATTTGAAAGTATTCCACTGCTCGCCAATTGTCCCACCATAAAATCTTTGTTTCCAGTCTACTTTAGCCAAGTCCTCTGTCATTCTATTGTAGCCTCCCTTGTTCAAGCACAGGACCCTGGTATTGGATTTTATCTTCACACTCTTCCTCTGTATTCTAAATTCAACCATACTGTGATCACTCCTTCCAAGAGGATCCCGAACTATGAGGTCATTAATTATTCCTGTCACGGTACACAGGACCAGATCTAGGATAGCTTGTTCCCTCATTGGTTCCATTACATACTATTCAAGAAGACTATCATGGATACACTCAACAAACTCCTTCTTGAGGCTACCCTGACCAAGCTGGTTCGACCAATCGACCTGTAGATTAAAATCCTCCATGATAATTGCTATACCAATTTTACAGGCATTAGTTATTTCTTTGTTTATTGCCTGCCCCAGTGTGATGTTATTATTTGCTGGCCTATAGACTATGCCTATTAGTGACTTTTTCCTCCTAGAATTTATAATATCCACCCAAATAGATTCAACCTCATTCTCCATAGAACCTACATCATCTCTCAGCCCTGATGTTGTCCTTGAATATCAGAGCTACACCACCTCCCAAAAGCATTTAGATTAGTACCCTTAATTCTATACTGTCTCTCCATGTTCTTTGTATCAAAATCTATCACCTCACACATCTCTGTATTGAAATCCGTCTGTCATCCATTAGCCCACGCATCAACTTGACTATATTCTTTACAAGTTTTAAACTGGCTTCCTCACAGTTTGAAATATTTCCAAGTTCCGTGTTGTCTGCAAATGAAGATATATGTGTTGCTGTCTGGCATTGTGCTATCTCAATATTACCCTGACACCATCTACCAGCAGCTTACCTGGTAAACACATTGCAGGTGCTTCAACCAAGTGGCCATGTCTCAAAGCTATAAAATGGTTTAGTGAAGGAAATTTGAAAGGCATATAAACTGTTATGGAAGGAAATAGTTTTCTGTAACTGGAGTGGAGTGGAAGGACATAACCTATTACTGAAATTTAACATTTTCAACTAACATTGATGATGAGACTGAAATATCTCCAAAGTTGTAAGATAACTTTTAAAAAAAACAGCCATCTCTGACACTATTTCAATGCTAAACTATGTAAATGCAAGTTCTTTTTTTAATCCAAATTTATAAATTGATTGACAGTGGAAGCAGGCGATTCTCATTTCTGATTTTTCTCTCACTTTTGCTGAATGACAGCGCCGTACTTTACTGTCGTGGTTATAAGACAAGTGCATTGCTATAATTCATGACTCTTGAATTTTTTGACGATTAAATGATTTGCAGCTCATTTACAGTCATAGAGTCATAGAGCTGTACAACATGGAAACAGACCCTTCAGTCCAACTTGTCCATGCTGACCACTTGTCCACTTGGCCCATATCCGTCTAAACCCTTCATTTTCATACACCCATCCAGAAGCTTTTTAAATGTTATAATTGTACCAGCCTCCACCACTTCCACTGGCAGTTTATTCAATACATGCACCATCCTCTGCCTGAAAATGTTGTCCTTTTAATTTTTTCCCCTCTTATAACTATGAACTCAAACCTATACCCTCTAGTTTTGTACTCCACTACCCTGAGGAAAAGACCTTGTCTACTCACCCTAACCATGTCCTTGATGATCTTATAAACCTCTATAAGGTCACCCAGGAAAAGTAACCCCACCCTCTTCAGCCTCCCCCTATAGCTCAAACCCTCCAACCTTGGCAACATCCTTGTAAATCTCTTCTGAATGCTTTCAAGTTTCAGTTGTACTGCAAGATCAAAATTGCACACAATGTTCAAAAAATTGGCCCAACCAATGTCTTTTACAGCTGCAACATGACCTCCCAACTCCTATACTCAGTGTACTGACTAATAAAGGCAAGCATGCCAAACACCTTCATAATCCTATTTACCTGTGACTCTACTTTCATGCACTCCAAGGCCTCTTTGTTCAGCAACACTCCCCAGGACCTTACCGTTAAGTGTATAAGTCCTGCCTTGACTTTCCTTTCCAAAATGTAGCACTTCACATTTATCTAAATTAACCTTCATCTGCCAGTCCTCAGCCCACCAGCCCACCTGATCAAAGTCCCATTATACACTGGGGTAACCTTTTTGGGCTGTTCACTACGCCACCAATTTTGGTGTCATCTGCAAACTTATTAACCATACCTCCTATGTTCTTTTTTCTTCTATGCTATCTGACTCAGTTTAATAAGTCAGGAAATAGCTGCACCCGCTGATATGACTGGTGATTATATGGTTTGTTATAGACATTGATATTTTTCACACTATCATCACATGTAATGAACAAGATTTTGCAAAGTTATCAATCATTCAGCTAATCCATTCCGTTCCTTTGGGGTTTAACCCCACACAAACTGCGGTTTAACCTAACTAATGCAAGACTCTGCACATTACTGCATTGGTGACTTTGCTTCAAGTGAAGTGTTGTACTGGTTCCATATGGTACAACCAATGATATGTTAAATGAGAAAATAAAATATTATTCCATCTTTTTTTTAAACCAATTAAGATTTTTTACTTTGAAAATGATAGAGTTTGTATGTTACCATTTTGACATCAAAAATGTAATAACTTATATAATATAAACAAAGAAATTACAACTCATTCTCCTTTCAAGGTTCTCTTCAAAACTTAATCATTTAACAAGCTTTTAATCACCCATCTGAGTATCCCCTTCTTTTGTTGATTGTCAATTTTTGTCAGATTATGCTCTTGTATAGTATCTTCTGATGTTTTAATGTGTTAAAGCCAATGTATGATTACAATTTGCCGATGTGAGAAAGAAAAATTGCGAAACAGTTTACAATGCAAACCATTAGGCCAAAACCATTACTAAGATTAATGAGGCATTTAAAATACAGATATCAACTCAACAAAACTTAAAGTATTGTTTAACATATTTTAACCCTGACCACAAATTTTGACCACAAATCAATGTCATTGTAACGATCACTTGTTTCCACCTCTATCACCACCCATACTCCTCTAATTTGCTGCTGAAACCATCATGTATATCATTGTAACCTCTCATCTTGACATCAAATTGTTCTCCTGTCTGACCTCTCATTTTCCACCCTCCATAAAATGCAAATTATTGAGAACTCTGTTGTCGGCATTCTAATTCACACAAAGTCTTATTCACCCGTTTCTCCTGTATCTGCTGTTATTTGGCTTTTCATCTGGAAATGCCTCAATTTTAAAATTGTCACCCCTGTTTACAAAACAATTCAATGGTTTTGCCACTCCCCTTTTCTATAAACCCACCCGGCCCTGTAACCCTTATATTCTTCTAATTCTGGCCTTTTGTGCAGCACCTATTTTATTTCTAGCTTTGGTGATCAGCTCCTTAAACCCTGGATGAACTCTGTAAACTTCTCTGCCTCTTTCCTTCTCTTTCCTCTTTTGAAACATTCATTAAAACCCAAACCCACTACTTTGACCATTGACAGAATAGTTTCTTATGTGAGTCAGTATCAAATTTTATATGATAACATTTCTATGATATACCTTTACAATTTAATGCACTAAAGGCAGTGTACAACTGTAAATTGTTGATTGTCATTTTTACAAAACCTCTCACAGTACTGGAAAACTTTTGCACAGGAAAGCAGCATTATCAATGAGAAAGTGTCAAGAAAGCTGTGAAGTCCAGCAAGGGATATATTTAAACTTTTTTAAGTGTAGACTTAATGCTTTAAGACAAGCAGGTAATCAATTTTAAAAGCATAAATTGGAATTTTGTCAGGGCCAACGTGGTCTTTGTGAGAAATGTGGCAGAATCAAGCCAAAGTCCAATGTGGCCTTTATCAACCTTGGGAACAACTCTGTATCTTTTAACTTAGGTTTGGGTGTCGATGTGAGCTTCTCATTAGGCAGCAGCAAATTGCCTAATAAGAGCGATTATTGCTCATTAATGACTTTATGAGGTGCACAGCTCACCTCATTAATACGCAACTTCCTGTTATACTGCTTACTATAAACAAACTAGATGCTGTGCGTTTTTGACAAAGAAGTGTGTACCTGGCTATTTCAACTGGGCGAAAGTGAGGACTGCAGATGCTTGAGATCAGAGTCAAGATTAGAGTGGTGCTGGGAAAACACAGCAGGTCAAGCAGCATCCGAGGAGCAGGAAAATCGACATCTTGGGCAGGAGCCTTCCTGATGAGGGGCTCCTGCTCGAAACGTCAATTTTCCTGCTCCTCGGAGTACCACAACCATACTGCTTCTTCAGTGCTTGCCTCCGCAACCAACTGATCCCACATGGACTCCGAACTACATTCAGACCAGTACAGTTTGGATCTGAACAGGACAACCAGTACAGACTACAAATTCAAAACCACCAGCAACGGTTCTCCTTCAGGATCCTCCGCTCCACACTCGCAGCAATGTGCCGGCACCTAACCTCTCTACAGTCAGCTATGCCTCAACTGAAGGCCACACTCTCTCAAAACTGTAAAGGGCCCCTTCTGTACTATATCCTAAGAAGAATTCATACTCTCAACAAACAGTATTTCTACACCATTTCAAACATCAAAAACTGTAAGCACAACAAACTTTTATATACCCACCTCCATCACTGGTGCTCCTCGAAATAAAAGATTCCTGATGAAGGGCTCCTTCCTAAAACGTCGATTCTCCTGCTCCTCGGATGCTGCCTGACCTGCTGTGTTTTTCCAGCACCACTCTAATCTTGACTCTGATATCCAGCATCTGCTGTCCTCACTTTTGCCGCGTTGATTTTAACCTTACTGTAAATCCTCTTGCAAGGATGCCTACCTGGAAGAAGTCCTCCTCCTCTCTCTACAAAGACCTCAGTGAGTCTATCTCTCTCTCTCACTGCAACTCCCAGGTCATCACCTCTGCCCTGAAGCTCTTCAACCATGTCCTGAAACATCTGCTTCCTCAGTGCCTGCTTCCGCAACCAACTGATCCCACATGGACTTCGGACTACATTCAGACCACCACAGTTTGGATCTGAACAGGACAACCAGTACAGACTACAAATTCAAAACTACCAGCAATGGGTCTCCTTCAGGATCCTCCGCTCCACACTCGCAGCCATGCATTGCCACCTAACCTCTCCACAGTCAGCTATGCCTCAACTGAGGGCCACACTCTCAGCACTGCAAAGGTCCCCTTCTGCACTATATCCTAAGAAGAATTCATACTCTCACAAACAGTACTTCTACACCATTGCAAACATCAAAATCTGTAAGTAAACAAACTTTTATATACCCACCTTCATCACCAGTGCACCTCAAAATAAAAGATTCCTGATGAAGGGCTCCTGCCTGAAACATCAATTTTCCTGCTCCTCGGATGCTTTTCCAGCACCACTCTAATCTTGACCTGGCAATTTCAGCTTCCTGCTGGCTAAGAAACCCCTCCATGTTGCTCACCACACAAAAGCATCTCAAGGCACAATCCATGGCCACCAACCACATGCAGTTTCACCTACAGATGTCAGCATCCAATAATCACTAACCAGGGTAACATTTCAGAGTGCAGTGGCAAATACCATTGAAAAGCTGTTGCAAGCACACTTCACACACAGAGAGGAATAGGAATCTAGCTCACTGTTTTGGCCAGGCTGTGTCTTAGATCTGCTTACTTGCTCTCTTCGCACTTGCTCACTGAGCACTTACCTGTATGAGTTTGGTGCCCAGACATTGCTTGCTGTGCCATTCCTGTTAAGGTATTGGCACTTCAACCCAAGCCTATCTGTACTGCTGAATTGATGTGCTCTTCTGCATAGGCACACAGACAGATTGCTTATCAGTCAGAATCTGTCTGGGACAGGGGACATCTTGCTGTATGGCACACCAAGATGACAATGTAATACATACAGCATGTGCCAGCTACATGTTTATATAATTAGCAGGGTGGGAGAGTGGCTGGGGGAGGTCCACTCAAAGTAGTGGGGAGATCCTGTTGGGCAGGGAGTCCCCAGTATCATCAATCAAGAGCATATCCTTTTCATAGTTCATGAGCTTGATTAGGGGAAATGTCCACCAACTGTTCAGAGGGTGGCAGTGCTCAGTCATGTAGGGCCATCACATGTAGTCAGACAAGTCACATATTGTCTGTAGGTGACCTGCAAAGACAGCTGCAGGGGTTTGGTCATTCATTTTTGGAGGTTGTTGGTCAAAATTGGGCCAAGGCCTGGAGCAATTACAGTTTAGATTAGATTAGATTAGATTACTTACAGTGTAGAAACAGGCCCTTCGGCCCAACAAGTCCACACCGCCCCGCCGAAGCGCAACCCACCCATACCCCTACATCTACCTAACACTACGGGCAATTTAGCATGGCCAATTCAGCTGACCTGCACATCTTTGGAGTGTGGGAGGAAACCGGAGCACCCGGAGTAAACCCACGCAGACACGGGGAGAATGTGCAAACTCCACACAGAGAGTCGCCTGAGGCGGGAATTGAACCCGGGTCTCTGGCGCTGTGAGGCAGCAGTGCTAACCACTGTGCCACCGTGCCGCCCACGGTGGCACAGTGGTTAGCACTGGAAGATCAGACATTGTGAGGGGGATGCTAGTGAGGGGGAGGTATACAAGTCTGGGGGGGTGGTGCTGTAGTGGCAAGGTGTCTCACTACAAGTAGAGTTGGGTAGTCAAAGCTGAGGGAGGAATGCAGCAGATGCTTGTGTCAAGATGGAAACAATGAAAATTACAGGAATAAAGTTAAGGTAAAAGGTGGGGTGTGCAGTACAACGTTAGATGGCATGGAATGCTACAGAAGGGAGTGTTATTGGCAAAGACCACCAACATAGTCACTACATGGTCAGTGTCCATGACCAAGTTGGGCACCAGTCAGCAACAGTTATGTCAGTAATCGGGGAACAAGGGGGCATGTTGGAGGTAGAGTTTAATGTGGTTGATCTCCACTCAGAAGATAGATGAAAATGGGCTTTTCTTTTCAGATTCACTGCCAGGATCTGGCTAATACCAATATTTATTGCCCATCCCTAATTGCCCAGAGGGCAGTTAAGAGTCAATCATGTTGCTGTAACTCTAGAGTCGCATGTTGGCCGCATCAGGTAAGGATGAGAGATTTCTAAAATTAATACCATTAAGCTATTGCCTCCCCTTGCAAAGTAAAATGGCACATAGAGACATTGGTGGAGAGTGTACCTCACCTGCTCCAGAGAAACTATTTGGGTGGAACTGAGAAATAAGAAAGGCATGGTAACCTTATTGGGATTGTATTATAGACCCCCTTATAGTCAGAGGGAAATTGAGAAACAAACTTTTAAGGAGATCTTAGCTACCTATAAGAATAATAGGGTGGTTATGGCAGGGGATTTTAACTTTCCAAACATAGACTGGGACTGCCATAGTGTTTTCGGTTTAAATGGAGAAGAATTTGTTAAGTGTGTACGAGACAATTTTCTGATTCAGTCTTGGGAAATAAGGTAGGGCAGGTGACTGAGGTGTCAGTGGGGCAGCACTTTGGGGCCAGCTACCATAATTCTATTAGATTTAAAATCATGATGGAAAAGGATAGACTAGATCTAAAAGTTGAAGTTCTAAATTGGAGAAAGGTCAATATTGACGGTATTAGGCAAGAACTTTCGAAAGCTGATTGGGGGGCAGATGTTCGCAGGTAAAGGGACGGCTGGAAAATGGGAAGCCTTCAGAAATGAGATAACGAGAATCCTGAGAAAGTATATTCCTGTTAGGGTGAAAGGAAAGGCTGGTAGGTATAGGGAATGCTGGATGACTAAAGAAATTGAAGGTTTGGTTAAGAAAAAGAAGGAAGCATATGAAAGGTATAGACAGGATAGATCAAGTGAATCCTTGGAAGAGTATAAAGGATGTAGGATCATATTTAAGAGGGAAATCAGGAGGACAAAAAGGGGACATGAGATAGCTGTGGCATGTTGAATTAATGAGAATCCAAAGGATTTTTACAAATATATTAAGGACAAAAGGTAACTAGGGAGAGAATAGGGCCCCTCAAAGATCAGCAAGGCAGCCTTTGCGTGGAGCCGCAGAAAATGGGAGAGATACTAAATGCGTATTTTGCATCAGTATTTACTGTGGAAAAGGATATGGATAGTGGGCAGCACGGTAGCACAGTGGTTAGCACTGCTGCCTCACAGCGCCAGAGACCAATTCCCGCCTCAGGCGACTGACTGTGTGGAGTTTGCACGTTCTCCCCGTGTCTGCGTGGGTTTCCTCCAGGTGCTCCGGTTTCCTCCCACAGTCCAAAGATGTGCAGGTCAGGTGAATTGACCATGCTAAATTGTCCGTAGTGTTAGGTAAGGGGTAAATGTAGGGGTATGGGTGGGTTGCGCTTCGGCGGGTTGGTATGGAGTTGTTGGGCCAAAGGGCCTGTTTCCACACTGTAATGTAATCTGTAATCTGTAATATAGACAGTAGGGAAATAGATGGTGACATCTTGCAAAATGTCCATATTACAGAGGAGGAAGTGCTGGATGTCTTGAAACGGGTAAAGGTGGATAAATCCCCAGGACCTGATCAGGTTTATCCGAGAACTCTATGGGAAGCTAGAGAAGTGATTGCTGGGCCTCTTGCTGAGATATTTGTATAATCGATACTCACAGGTCAGGTGCCGGAAGACTGGAGGTTGGCAAACGTGGTGCCACTGTTTATGAAGGGTGGTAAGGACAAGCCAGGGAACTATAGACCGGTGAGCCTGACCTCGGTGGCGGGCAAGTTGTTGGAGGAAATCCTGAGGGACAGGATGTACATGTATTTGAAAAGGCAAGGACTGATTCGGGATAGTCAGCATGGCTTTGTGCGTGGGAAATCGTGTCTCACAAACTTGATTGAGTTTTTTGATGAAGTAACAAAGAAGATTGATGAGGGCAGAGCAGAAGATGTGATCGATATGGACTTCAGTAAGGCATTCGACAAGGTTCCCCATGAGAGACTGATTAGCAAGGTTAGATCTCATGGAATACAGGGAGAACTAGCCATTTGGATACAGAACTGGCTCAAAGGTAGAAGACAGAGGGTGGTGGTGGAGGGTTGTTTTTCAGACTGGAGGCCTGTGACCAGTGGAGTGCCACAAGGATCGGTGCTGGGCCCTCTACTTTTTGTCATTTACATAAATGATTTGGATGCGAGCATAAGAGGTACAGTTAGTAAGTTTGCAGATGACAACAAAATTGGAGGTGTAGTGGACAGCAAAGACCTCAGATTACAACAGGATCTTGACCAGATGGGCCAATGGGCTGAGAAGTGGCAGATGGAGTTTAATTCAGATAAATGAGAGGTGCTGCATTTTGGGAAAGCAAATCTTGGCAGAACTTATACACTTAATGGTAAGGTCCTCGGGAGTGTTGCTGAACAAAGAGACCTTGAAGTGCAGGTTCATAGCTCCTTGAAAGTGGAGTCGCAGGTAGATAGGATAGTGAAGAAGGTGTTTGGTATGGTTTCATTTATTGGTCAGAGTATTGAGTATAGGAGTTGGGAGGTCATGTACAGGAGAGCTGTACAGGACATTGGTTGGGCCACTGTTGGAATATTGCGTGCAATTCTGGACTCCTTCCTATCGGAAAGATGTTGTGAAACTTGAAAGGGTTCAGAAAAGATTTACAAGGGTGTTGCCAGGGTTGGAGGATCTGAACTACAGGAAGAGGCTGAACAGGCTGGGGCTGTTTTTCCTGGAGTGTTGGAGGCTGATGGGTGACCTTATAGAGGTTTACAAAATTATGAGGAGCATGGATAGGATAAATAGGCAAAGTCTTTTCCCTGGGGTTGGGGAGTCCAGAACTAGAGGGCATAGGTTTAGGGTGAGAGGAGAAAAATATAAAAGGAACCTAAGGGGCAACTTTTTCACGCAGAGGGTAGTACGTGTATGGAATGAGCTGCCAGAGAATGTGGTGGAGGCTGGTACAATTGCAACATTTAAGAGGCATTTGGATGGGTGTATGAATAGGAAGGGTTTCGAGGGATATGAGCCGGGTGCTGGCAGGTGGGACTAGATTGGGTTGGGATATCTGGTTGGCATGGATGGGTTGGACCAAAAGGTCTGTTTCCATGCTGTACATCTTTATGACTCTATAACATAGTTATTCGAGTTATCAATACAGACACTGACTAATCTCAGCTGATCAATGATAGTACTTGCCACTCTACTGAACACATTGCATAATAAATCTAAAAGTTCAGTGGGAAATTAATTTCATGCAACATTTCAAAGAGGAAAATCAACAGTTGAGTTCATTTGAGACTTTCTGATAAGCTTCCTCATTGCCCATGATACTGCCTCTTTTAGTGTTAGCAGCAATCTTACTAATCATGCCTTGTACATTCTCATCCAAATCATTGATATAGATAACAAACAGCAATGGCCCCAGCACTGACCCCTGATGCACTCCACTAGTCACAAGCCTGCAGTCCGACAAACATCCACCCACTATTACCCCCTGCTTCTCACCATCAAGCCAATTTTGTATCCAATTTGCCAGTTCGCCCTGGATGCCATGCATTCTAACCTTCCAGAGGAACCTACCATGTGGAAACCTTACTGAAATCCATATAGACTACGTCTACTACCCTGCCCTCATCAACCTTCCTGGTCACTTCATCAAAGAACCCTGACAAATTTGTGAGACATGATTTCCTACTCACAAAGCCATGCTGACGACTCCTAAGCAAAACCTTTCTTTCCAAATGCATGTGTATCTTATCTCTCAGAATCTTCTCACCACAGGGATGTTAAGCTTACTGGTCTATAGTTCAGGCTTTTCTTTGCAGCCTTTCTTGAATAATGGCAGAACATACGCTACCCTCCAGTCTTCTGGGACCTCACTCATGGCTAACAATGTTGCAAAACTATCAGCCAGGGCCCCCCGCAATTTCTTCTCTAGCCTCTTGCAGTGTTCTTGGATATATCTGGTCAGGGCCAGGAGATTTCTCCACCTTCACATATTCTAATACATCCAACAACTCCTCTACTGTGATGAGGACTATGTCCAAGATATCACCACTAACTTCTTCCAGTTCCCAAGTCTTTGTGTCTTTCTCCATAGTAATCACAGAGGAGACATATTCATTGAGAACCTCACTATCTCCTGCGGTTCTATACATACATGTCCATTTTGGGGCCTTTGATGGGGCCTATTCTTTCTCAAGTTATTCTTTTTTCTTTAAAGTACCGCTTTGGATTCACCCTAAACTTCTCAGCCAAGGCTATCCTGTGCCCCATTTTCGCCCTCCTGATTTCCTTCTTCAGTAAACTCCTGTATTCCCTGTAAACCTCCAGGGATTCCATTGATCCCAGCTGCCTGTACCTGAGGCATGCCTCTTTTTTTCTGCTTCAATACCTCTTGTCATTCAGGGTTTCCTATTCCTGCCAATGTTGCTCTTTACCCACAATGGAACATTTAGGCCTTGAACTCTAGCTATCTCACTTGCCAGAGGTCCCTTTGCCTGTGAACAAACTGCTCCAATCAGTCCTACAAGTTCCTGTCTAATTCCATCAACGTTTGCCTTGACCCAGTTTAGAACTTGAACCTGTGGACCAGTTTTGTCCATCTCCATAACTATTTTAAAATTAACAGAGCTATGGTCACTTGTCCCAAAGTGCTCCCCCACTGTCATCTCCTTCACCTGGCCCCTACCCTATTTCCCGAGTTTTGCGCCTTCCTGAGAATGACTCTCTATATACTGCTTGATGAAACCTTCCTGAATGCACTTAACAAATTCTACCTCATCTAAGCCCTTCACATTCGAGCAGTTCCTGTCCAGGTTAGGAAAACTAACATTCTCTACTATGGCAACGCTATTGCTCCTACAAGTCTCCCCAATCTCGCTGCATATTTGTTCCTCTAATTCCCATTGGCTACTTGGAGGCCTATAGTACAATCCCAATAATGTCACCATCCCTTTCTTATTTCTTTGCTCCACCCACAAAGTCTTACTGGACAATCTTTCAGTTATTTCATCTCTGATTACTGCTGTGATATTTGCCTTAATCAAAAATGCAACTCCCCCTCCCCTCCTTCCACCACCTCTGTCCCACCTGAAGCAACTGTAACCTGGCATATTAAGCTGCCAGTTCAGTCCCTCCCTTAGCCACGTTTCTGTAATGGCTTTAGTATCCCAGTACCATGTACCTATCCACACCCTGAGTTCATTGGCCTTACTTGTCAGCCTTCCTGCACTGAAATATATGCAAGTTAGTCCAACAGGCATTCCTTGCTCCCTGTCGTGTTCCAGCCTGACCGCTCTCTTCAGCTTACTGTTTCTGATTACTATATCTCCTTTGAGCCTCTCACTTGCCTCCCTGCTGTTGAAGATCCCACCCTCCCACAATCTAATTTAAATCCTCCCTTGCAGCGCTAGCAAACCTGGCCGCTAACATACTGGTCCCCCTCCAGTTCAGGGGCATGTTGAACAGGTCACCTCAACCCAAAAACACATCCCAATGATCCAAAAATCCACATCCTTGTCCCCTGCACCAATTCTTTAGCCATGTATTCATCTGCCAGATCTTTCTGTTCTTGCCCTCACTAGGACGTGGCACTGGAACTAACTTGGAGTTTACTTTCAGTTCTTTCAGGTTTTTTTGTTTTACTTTTCATAACATATCTGGTCAGAAAACGTTTACTTCCCTCTTGATAGCTGCCAGTTACTCCTTATTCAGACCCTGTCTTCAATTGATTGCACTCACCTTGAGATATGTTGAGGTATCAACTCCTGAACAGCTGTCAGAAAACAGAAAATCCTAACACTGATAAACAGGTAAGAATGAACTGATTCTCCATGTAAAACTAATGCAATAGGATTATTTTTTTTAAAAAAGACTGGGTTATCTGAGAACCCCACCACAGGATTTGTTGACATGAATATTCTAAGAGTGTAATAGTCAGAACATACCCAATTTCATCATCCTACCTTATCACACAGTGAATTTCTTCCATTGCAGAGGTGTCGACCTAACTATGATATAAAAGCAAAATACTATGTTGGAAATCGGAAACAAAGGCAGTCACTGAGTTCCTGCTTTAGGTTGTGAACTTAATTGTTCTCTTCACCCAAGTTGGCTGACGTACTGAATATGACCAGCATCTTCTGTTTCACTCTGCATATGGAACTGGCATGTTTTACAGAAGTTACTGTGGGATTTTACTTTCATTCACTCAATCATGTCAGTATTCAGCGATTTATCAGTTGAGTGATAACTATGGTGAGAACTGTAACAGCCATGAAATCCAGAGTGGGCAAATTCAGTTACAATGTATTTAAAAATGAAATCAAACGGTTCCGTCTAAACATGGAGTGTTTTCCGAATTTTCTTCCAATATGTATGGACCTGTTTGCACATCACTGATTTACCATATTGTTGGGGTTAGGTAGCTAACAGAATGCAAAACTTCATTACCAAGCTTGCGACCACATTCCAACAGGGTCTAAATAAAATCACATCATCTTTTACCAACACTCTGGAATATGTTTCTTCAAGTAAACGCTTTGGTCTGCTTGGTTTGCTGATTATTCAATTATTTCTCGCGGCAAGTTAATTATTTAATTCGAGTTGCATTAACAGAGAGAGAGAGAGAAACGCTGTGGGACTCTGATGGCGCGCTGGGAGTATCTCCAATCTCTGAGTCCTACCTGCGCATCTCTGAGCGGGTGGCTGAGAAAATATGTAGAACAGAAGGTGGAATATTTTAATTGTTTTACTCAAGCTCACAGTGGGTTTTGTAACGGAGAGCTCGTCACTTTGACGAAGTCAAACTGCAAGAATATGCTGGAAAGAATCTCTGGAAAGTTGGCATCAGTCAAGGGTTGGAAAGTGTTGGTACTGACCGGGGTCTCAGGTTGGCTGCAAAACTTCCCAAGGACATAGGTGGAGTGTGAAACTTTCTCATCCTCCTTCGGATTCGAGTCTTGATTTTATCCGGATTCTTTTGTGTATGTGCGTGTATGTTTTTTTTTGTGTCACGGTGTGTCTATTGATTGGTGATTAATTCACGTTGCATTTGGCTTTGCCCTGGACTCATTACGTCAGTTGGTTTTGTTGCAGTCCACGGGCTGTGATTGCTGCAGGGGTCTTGTTGAAAGCGTTTGCTGCTTTCAGGCCATTGCCATGATGAATATATCCCGCTGATGCTAAGTCAGGCTGACAGTGCAGTCATCGCCTGAGGACGGACGAACTTTGGGTTAAGGAAAGTCTATATTTTTCCTCCTAATATTTATTTTAAGCATTGCATCGATCACTACTTCGTTTTTCTTCCTGTAAAGCTGACATTATTAGCTGATATTTGCATAAGCTTTCACCATTACTTCCAAAAGTAAAGAGTTACTGGATTTGGCTTCTCGGATATTCCGAAGAAAGCGCCTAATCGCGGCACTGGTGGGTACCGTCATGGTACTGATCGTGCTTGTGATTATCCCCACGCTGGTGCACAGTTCGAGAGCCGCTGCTCACTATGAGATGCTGGGGACCTGCAGGATGATCTGTGATCCTTACAACTCCAACCCCAGCAGCACGGCTGTGGAAGCTATGCGGGATTTCAGTGCCATCCCTCCGCCGCCCTTCATCCAAGGACCGAAAGGGGAACCTGGGCGGACGGGAAAGCCTGGCCCACGCGGTCCTCCCGGTGAGGCCGGTCCCCCGGGTCCAAGGGGCCCACCGGGGGAGAGGGGTGACCCGGTGAAGGCCGGCTTCCCGGCGCTGGGTGGGGCGGCGGGACCGGTGACTGGAGCGCTGAGCAGCACCGCCGTCAGCAGCCCGAAGATCGCCTTCTATGTCGGTTTGAAGAGCCCCCATGAAGGATACGAAGTGCTCAAGTTTGACGATGTGGTCACGAATTTAGGAAACTACTACGATTCCACCTCAGGAAAGTTTACCTGCGCCGTGCCCGGCATCTACTTCTTCACGTACCATGTCCTGATGAGAGGAGGCGACGGGACCAGTATGTGGGCAGATCTCTGCAAAAACGGCCAGGTAAGTGTCAAACAGGCAGCTCATTGCACTCGGGGGGATCCCAACCAGCGGCAAGCAACTCCATAATATGGCCTGCTACTTTAAAATAAGTTAATATGAAATTACTTTGATGCCAACTCGGGAATGAAGGGCCAGTCATTTCACCTGATAAACTGTTCCCGTAGGAACTTGCTTCACGAGTTCAGATTTAAATCCCACTGTTAATCTTCCACATTGGCTTGCAGATCGTGATTTTGTTTTTTTTTTGTCAACAGTTGGATCTGCCGCTCCTTTCAGTAAGAAGGGATTGACCAACCCGGCACTCAACATTAGAGGCGCGAATTTAACTTGACTCTGCGTTTAAACAAACTTCTCTCGAAGTCCTAGCTTCAGAGTTATTTTAGAGATAATTAGAGTCAGACAAGGGCCTTTCAGACTCCGTGGAGGAGCGGTAATAATTTGTTCTCTCTCTCTCTCTCTATATCTATAATATATTGGTTTAGGTTCGTGCCAGTGCGATTGCCCAGGACGCAGACCAGAATTACGATTATGCCAGCAACAGTGTGGTGCTTCATCTGGACTCTGGAGATGAAATTTATATCAAACTAGACGGTGGAAAAGCACATGGCGGCAACAACAACAAATACAGCACCTTCTCCGGTTTCATTTTATATCCTGATTAAATGACATGAAAAGGAATATAAATGAGATATTATGTAACGTTGTTTTCCTGTCAATGTCAGTTTGTCTGTGGTTACTTCCCCTTCAGAACTTTTCGTACAGAATGCGAAAGTGTACTTGTTCGTGTAGGCCATATTCGTGAGCAAAGCGTGCTTGGCATATGGCGCAAGGCTTAATAACAATGCATCACATCAGACAACTTCTGCATGGGCAGTTCTTGGGAAGAATATAATAAGCTGCAAAATTGGACTTGTTCATTACAAAAGCAGAACACTGCGGATGCTGGAAATCTGGATTGAAAACAGAAAATGCTGGAAATATTCATCAGCCTGGTGGAAGGCCTGAATGAAACACTCCTTTCTCTCTCCTCAGGTGCTGCCTGTTCTGCTGGACTTTTCCAGCCTTTTCTTTATTTATTCTGGATTTCTTCATCCCGGTGACCATGCTGCAGGCACCGATTTTTGTGTGATGATACACAGTATTGGTAACACGCTCTTTCACTGTTACACATGAAATATTTATCTTATCGTTACAATCCAAGCCTTTGATGTAATGTTACAACATTAAATACCATTTTCTACAATGCTTTGCGCTGATCCTTTACATGTATTGAATAAATCGTCTATTACTGTGTTTTAAGTTGCACCCTATAGCTTTTCAGCCAGGATTTCCTGGCATGTATTGAATAATGCAGAGAACTCTTCTTCCGAATTAATTTGATGGTCGCCTCTCTTATCGTCAATAGGCCCACCAAAAGGGTTTCACGGATATGAATCAGTTTTCGTAGCTTTTGATCTACAAGTATCATTTCCAGAGGCCGCCTCACTATAGAATTCTAACCACAAGTGGCATCTTAGAGAACGAATAAACACAAATTAACTTGATAATGAGCATGATTTGAAAGTACAACTCGTAATTCTCAACTGCAAGTCCAACGGTTGTGCGTTAGTCGCCCAATACTAGCCCTTGGGATATTTCAGAAAATCGGTCCCTGTATTAATCATTGCGATATAATATGACAAACTAATTTCACAGCAACAAGTACTGTTAGTGTTCTAATCATAGCAAAGACAACAACTTTTTTATGTTTACAACTATTTTCTGTTTACTTTGCATATTATAAAAAATGCATGCAGCAATTGTCTTGGTAGTTGTAATTTTTGATTTACGTTTGAGTGTGAAAGCAACTTTATTTTCACTGAGATTTTGTTTAAAGTTCATCATACTAGCAGTCTGCTCATAACAAAAATGATCAGGAAATAACATCCATTTTGGTAAGGTTTTAATACAACTGTATATGTATATGTAAAGTGATTACTCTCCTCAATACATCAAAGGAGATTAACAGAGTATAGGAATTTATCTTTAAACTGGTTCAACTAAAACAGACCGGATCCGCGCCACTTTCATTCAGCCCCCAAAATTTGTTGTAAGAAATCCCACTTGTTCAGAGAGAGAGGAGGGTAAAGCATTAACTCTACTTCAAGTCTCAAAAATGAATATTGACATACAAGTCTTTTTCAGCGCAGTATAGAAATCTAAGGAGATATTCTTGTGCTTTATTCTGGTCCAAAGGAAAACTTTGTACTTTAACAAAGGCCAAACCATTCCCCACGGATGCAATGAAGATTCATTGCAAGGGAATTGATGTTCACATTAAAAATACAAATTTCAGCTTGAAATTCTTAAATCTGTATTCCCCGCTACAGGCGGCTACCTGCAATTCTCATTCACGGCTGCATATGTGTCTGTGGAGGTGTCAAGAGCTAAGAGAATGATGGATTGATGAGGCTTGTGAAAGAGGAGAGTTGCGTGACAGTTAGCCCTGACAGTGATATATGTATCCTCGCATTATCAATGTCATGTCGGGGATTTAGGAAAGCTTGCCGAGCGCCCCTTTTTCTACTTGCTGTCATGTTGCTAATTATCACGTCGGTTAACATTCAGAAAGACATATTGCTAGTGACAATGACACCAGACATAATCGGTAAAAAAAAGGCCGGATTAATTTAAAACATGGTTTACCAGCGAATTTGTTTTTAAACTTTGCTTTTCATAGTTACAACATTAAAATCGCAGAGTCTGTAACATTAATTACATATAAAATGCATTTGAAGAGCTGTCAAGGGTTTTTCAATCAATACACCTAATTGATTGACTCCAATCTCCCGAGACTTTCAGTCGGTAGAAATAGAGAAGTCTGTGCGTTAACATTAACCTTAGAACGTTAATTAAACTTAAATAAATAACTCAGTTTACTTTATTAGATTTCATTGGAGTACCTACTCTAATGAATAAGTAATTAATATTGACATGATTGGTATATCTGGTGTACATAACTTTGAATTCATATGCTACATATTCAGGTCATACATTTATTGCTAGAATTAAAATGATAACGCAACTGCTTTGCAAAGTAACCTTTAAAAATGGAGGCCTACAATTTTTATATTAATGAAAGTGTGGAGAATTGCTCCTTCTCCAGTATTACTAGCAGGAAAATATGATTTAAAGATGTGCAATTTGTGAGGAAGTGATCTCATTGGCCACAAAGGGAAATACAAAAGTCTCAATGACCATTTAACATTGCTGAAGTACTTGGGGAGTCAGTTCCCTGCTTTACATGTTAAACATGTTCATCATGTTGTCAGGTTTTGTGATAAATAGATTTGTACCAAACGCAAAAGGCAGTTTTTCAATGATATTTTAGCTATCATTCTCCAAAAGTGAATTGGAAAGAAAATTGGACCGAGTGCAAAATGAAGCACCAATTCACGATTGCCCATCATGTGCTATCCCCCAAAACAAACTTATGCAAGTTTACATTTAGGTAGCAGCTGGAGTTACACGATTTGTTATCTGGAGTCACCATACTGACATAGATCTTATGAAATATAAAACACCTTTAATCATGGCCATAGTTGTCAACAAATGCCAGACACCTAGATGAATTTTAATAAAAAGCAATTTACCGGATGCAAGGAAGCTTGTTGAGTTATTTGGGGGTGAATGATTAGAAGATGTCAGTCCTAAAGGAAAGGTCAACATTTCATATGGACTGCACTATTCAGATGTACTATGATTTGTGTGCTAAGTTAGGCAGGCAGTAATTGACTTATGCATATGTGTTATAGTATGTCTTTCTCATAAAATGTAAATGTTTCTGATTATACTTAGGAAACTATCCACTCTTCAATGGAGGAGAGCCTATGAAATGTATATCAAATACGAAGAGGCTCCTATTGGTGTCGTGTTTCTTAGCTTCAATTTTCTTTGCCTAACATTTCAAACCCAAAATTGGAAGTAAATATTTGTGGGACACTAAGCAGAAATCTCACTGTGACTTATTATTAGCTAACTTTTTTTCTCCACATGAAGAAATAGAGGAGTATTTAACTGCCAGACCTTTGGTTATACCTTTAACAGTTTGATGATAATGTATAATTGTAGCATCATCAGTTTAAAAATCTGTGAATTAGTATTTTGATTAATAACAGTATTCTTGTTAAACAGACAAATATTTGTTTACATTAAGCTATAAATGTAGCACGCTTCTAGCAATTTCAGAATGGTACTTAAACAATTTTTCTATTGCAGTTATTCTTTCAATGAAATAAAAAATACAGGTGAAGTTCAAAAAGCAAGCAAACACAAATTGACTTAAGCAGTGGTTGTAATTAAAGCAATGTATGTGCAATATTAGATGTTGTAAAAATGATTATTTCATGTTGCGAAGTGACCAGCTTGTCTTCCAGAAGAATGAAGATGCATTACCTCTAGGGTATATTGGCAAATTGAAAAAGAATATGTACATGCGCTGAAAATGTCACTTTAACACGCATCTAGAGTTCAAGACAGCTAAAATGTGCTCATTGACCTGGATGTTGGATTATTTGTTATTTCTGAGAATGTCAAGCCTTCAAATTATAGATGAAAAGAAATGAACGTGACTTGCTGAAATGCTACAACTGTCAAAATTGTATATGAGCGTCAGGTATCATGCCAGTGCAACTTTAACACTTATGATTTATATACTTTTGTACAGTGGTGCACGACCTTTTATAACAACCATCTGCATAAAGACAATTATTTTCTCATGCTGCACATTTCCTGGCTCTATATATCGACCAAGCACTTCCTGGTCTTCAATGCACCATACCACTCTTGCACCCCCACCCACCAAACTGCCAGCAATTTACACAACATGCAAAAACATAGGCCATCCAACCTGAAAGCAGTCAATCCAAGATGGTGAACCAAAAATTATTTTTCAACAATCAATATTTATAAAGCACCATGAATATAATGAAATATCCCAAGGTTCTCACAAAGGTATTCTGGAACAAATGTTGATACTGAGCCATAAAATGAGATATTAGGGTAGATGACCAAAAATTTAGTCAAAGCATCTTAAAGAAGTGAAGAGAGGTAGAGATTTTGGAAAGGATTCTAAGACATGGGGGTTGAACCAAGATCAGTAAAAATCATGGGGACTAAAATTCGAGTAGCACAATCATTTCAGGAAGCTTTAACATTGGAAGATATTAACATTGGAGGGACAGGCCATGGAAGAATTCAAACACAGGAGTAAATATTTTATTATTGAAATGTTTCTTACTGGTGAACTGATGTAGCACAGTGAGGGCAGGAGTGATGTCTCAGCTTGTGAGTTAGGACAGAAACAATAGACTTTTGGATATCCTCAGGAAACAATCTTTCCAGGTGAAGCAGCATTTCACCTGTACCTCCCCTAACCTTGTGCTGCACCCAATGTGGTCTACTCTGCATTGGAGAAACCAAACACAGATTAGATTACTTACAGTGTGGAAACAGGCCCTTCAGCCCAACAAGCCCACACCGACCCGCAACCTACTCAGGCCCATTCCTCTACATTTACCCCTTCACCTAACACTACTGGCAATTTAGCATGGCCAATTCACCTGACCTGCACATTTTTTGGACTGTGGGAGGAAACCGGAGCACCCAGAGAAAACCCACACAGACACAGGGAGAATGTGCAAACTCCACATAGTCAATCACCTGAGGCAGGAATTGAACCCATGTCTCTGGCACTGTGAGGCAGCAGTGCTAACCACTGTGCCACCGTGCTGCCCACAAACTGGGTGACTGCTTTGCACAACACCTCCAGACTATGTGAATTTATGACCCTGATATTCCCGTAGCGGGTCATTTTAACACAGCAGCCTGCTCGCATGCTCACTTATCTGTCCTCAACATACTGCAACGCTCCAGTAAATCACATTGCAAACTGGAGGAGCAACATCTCCTCTTCAAACGTGGCAGTTTACAACCTTCTGGACTCAATATTGAGTACAACACCTTCAAATTGTGAACCTATTCCTTCCTTTTCTTTTAATTTTGCTTGCTACATTCTCTGTCATCCTCTCCCCCTGTCCCAACCCTAGTGGGACTGTCTGTTGTTTTCAGTCGGGCAGCTAGATATACCATTGTCTTGTGATTCTCACATTCCGGTCACTTAATATGAACTATCAACATCCTTTCTCCCCCAGCACTTCAAACAGCCTCCCTCAACTATTGCATAAGTGCTGCTGCCTCCACACTTCACTTCAGCTCTGATGAAGAGTCATTCAGACTTGAAATGTAACCTTACTTTCTCTCAATGAATGCTGCCTGACCTGTTGTAATCTAGAGGATTTTTTTGTTCTCAGTCCAGGGAGGATAGAGTTGGGAACATTACAGAACTGGGGAATAGGCGGTATTGTGTGGTCAGAAGGTTATCGCAAGTATAATACCAAGTTTGTGAGCAGTTTAATTCACCTTCAGACAGTGCAATGGTTAAATAAGGTGGGTTACTATTCACTTCAAAGGGCAACTAGGGATACCCAAGAAAATGCTGGCCTTACCAGTGTACTCACATCCCATTAAAGAATAAAAGAATTGACAGAACAGGGACTGAGTTGTTTGTGGGATAATTTGCTGACATAATTGGGAAAGGTGTACACTAACCTGGCTGCGGTGAAAATAATGAGTAATATCAGAGAAGAATACAAAGGTTCACAAAATGGTGTCAGATGCAGACATGACTCAAGTAGTAAATAATGACTTATTCACTGGATTCAAAGTTAGGGAGAAGGTAACAAAGTCTAAGATGAAGTAACCATGCAGTTATGTGAATTAATTGTGGCAAATAAACTTGCTGAATATAGAACCCATGAAATGGAAGTGTTGGTGTTGGACTGGAGTGGACAAAGTTAAAAATCACACAACACCAGATTGTAGTCCAACAGGTTTATTTAGAAGAATAAGCTTTCAAAGCACTGCTTCTTCATCAGGTAGCTAGTGGACAGGATCATCGGACGCAGAATTTAGAGTAAACAATCAAACTATCAACAACTGATGCGATGTATTGAACAAAGCTAGGCTCATGATGTGGTTCATTTGTGCGTACTGTCAGATACAATACAGGGAGTGCTGTTCTTTATAGACAGCAATAATATGTATATGTGTTGCACCAGTTTCAGGTGACAGCCATTCACTGGGTCATTTCTCAGAGCAATGCCCTGATCTATCAGAGCCAACCTGCTTAGTATAAAATTTAAACTAAGTCTGGCTGTTAACTATCAATAAATATTGATAAACATTGATAAGCTGTCTTTAATCACTTAGAATGGGGATGTAGGTTTTGATTCATAAGTATGTGAATCCCAGAACATCTTTCAAGTCACAGTCCCAAGATAACTTAAGGTTCAATTAAAAAAAAGGTGACATCTCAGCTCAGACAATGCATTAAAAGTATGAGGTTAGTTTGTATCCCAACCTTGAGTCAGACTGGTTCTATTTTCAAAGTAGAAATTTATAAAATGTTGCATGGACTGACTATGTACAAATTGTGCGCTTTTCAAACAAAATATAATGTTTCTGCAAATTCAAATCTGTGTATGCAAAATCACCCCATAGATTTATATGTGTGTGAGAGACAGAGCATATCTGAGAATATGTGTGTGCATGTGTACGTGGTTGATAGAGTGTGTGTGAGTGTGATGGAGAATATTAGATTAGATTAGATTTCCTGCAGTGTGGGTACAGGCCAGTTGGGCCAACAAGTCCACGCTGACCCTCCGAAGAGTAACTCACCCAGACCCAATTCCCACTGACTAATGAACCTAACACTGTGGGCAATTTAGCATGGCCAATCCACCTGACCTGCACATCTTTGGATTTTGGGAGGAAACTGGAGCACCTCAAGGAAACCCACACAGACATGGAGAGAATGTGCAAACTCCATGCAGACAGTTGCCCGAGACTGGAACCTGGGTCCCTGGTGCTGTGAGGCAGCCATGCTAATATGTCTGTAAATGTGAGCGTGGGTATGTGTGTCTGACAGTGTGTGTATAAGAGAGGGCCTGTGTGAGTATGTGAGTGTCGAAAAGTGTGCGTGTATGTGTGTTTGCGTGTGAGTGTGTGTGTGCACTACCTGATGAAAGAGCAGCGCTCTGAAACCTTGTACTTCCAAATAAACCTGCTGGACTATGACCTCATGTTGTGTGAATTATAGGAATAAATTGCCAGGTGGAAATATAATGCTGTGGCTTAACAGACACCTGGCTCAAAGAAGACTATGAAATAATTCTCGGTCCCAGGTGTTTAGGAAAGGGAAAGGGAAAAAAAGGGAGTGATTAAGGAGAATATTGTTATACTGTAGAGAAATTATTTTCCAGAAAGATCATGATAGAATCTATGTGGCTAGAGCTAAGGAACCAAAACATTTACAATTACATTGTTTGGTACAGTCTAAAATCCACCAAGTATCGAAAAAGGTATAGAGCAACAAATTTGCAAGTGAATTACAGAGAGGTGGAAGAATTATGGTGTAGTTGCAATGGATATTTTAATTATCTGAAGGTAGACCATAACATTCATATTGTAAAGATGGGATAGGAGAAGTGCAACCCAGAAATGTTTTACATCAAGATGTTTACAGTCGAACAAGAAAGGAGACCTGTTTCTTGGAAAAGTTGGGTCAAGTGGATCAAATGGTAGAGATGTACACCTTAGGGAGCTGTGTTTTGTAACTTTAAGGATTACTATGGAAAAGGTCAAGGAGCAATCAGAGTAAGAATAGTTAATTGAGGGAGAGCCAAATTCAATGGGGTAAGAATGGACCTGGGCCAGATGAATTGGAATCAAAGGCTGGGAGGAAAACAAGACTCCCTTTAAGGAAGAGATAGTTCTGGCACAGTCAAAGTTTATTTCCATGAGGGGAAATGTAGGAAAACCAAAAACCAAAGCTTCTTGTATAACCAAACAGATAAGAGATTTAATATATGTAGGACATATACCAGGTGATAATAATGGAATGGGAGTTGGTTGACTAACTGGTTTGTACTGTAGAGTGCTGCCAATAGCATAGGTTCCACCCCTGCATTGGCTGCAGTTACCATGAAAGCCCCTCCTTTTCAGCCTCTCCTCTTGCCTGAGCTGAGGTGACCCATTGTATGTCAATTATCTTTCTTTGATGAGAGAGCATGACTATGGCAACCTTACTTCATTTTAATACAATGGACAACCAAGTTAAATGTCAAATATTCAGAGGTGAATTGGCAAAGCAAATAAGAGAAACTATGAGACGTTATGAAAAGAGATTGTCAGCTGATGTTGATAGGAATCCCAATGTCTTTTGTAGCATTATGATAGATTATTTATTTTTTAATACATTACCTTATTATTTCAACTATATTATAATGATATATTATTATATAAGGTAGCTAATAGGTGCGGATCATAGGACACAGAATTTATAGCAAACAATCAAAGTGTCATACAACTGAAATGATGTGTTGAACAAACCTAGATTGCTATTAAGTCTTTAACCAGTTAGAATGAGGATTCAGGTTTCAATTCATTAATATGTTATTATTTAAATAATGTATGATTATTTAAATTTGAGAATTTGGATTCTAAAATGGAGAAAAAATGAAATTTCATTTTTTTTAGTTCTGTGAAAATCTGACCTTGTTTGAAGGTCAGAAAGTCATTTTAATATTGAGTTCCAAAATAGCATTTGTACCATGACATGATTACAGTTACATAAGTGAAAAGTTGTCTGGTGAGATAATTGCTAAGGTATTTGCTGACTTGAATTTTGCAACGTCTGGAGAAAGAATGTGGTCAGAAGCAAGTTCATTCAGGGAGAAGAGTTCCACAAAAGCAGAACCACTATTACTGCACCTTCCACACAGTCAGGGCTAGGGTGAAATCCTGAGATGTCTCCAAGTCAATGGGAAGAAAACTTCAGAAGCAGGAAGCTGCAGAGTTGTTGAGAGGAAGATGTTCCTTGTGTGAGGTAAACTGATTTCCAACTGGAAGTCTGGCAAAGTAGGAGGAGACTGTTATGTTATTTGTATTCCTGTTCTTGATCACAGCAATCATTTAGTCGCTTGGAAGGGTAGGGTATCTCAAAAAAAGAGTTGTGTAACAGCTGAAGTTAACTGTTTCACATTACTCCCATGCAGCAGCAACATAAGTGGTGTGCATCAAACCAAAAAGACATTCTGCATACCATACAAATGAGTAATATGGTATATGACTTTTAGTGCTGGTGTAATCTCAGATTTGCAGGCCCTATATCCGTAAAACTGGTGAATCTTACGGACGCACTGGTGAGTGTGTTCCTTCAGCTGTTCAGAACAAGCAAGATACTGACTGTTCTGAAGAAGAATCTTATCAGATTCAAAACATTTAACTCTGTTTCTCTATCTGCAGATGTTGCCATGTCTGCCGAACATCTCCCGCATGTTCTGTTTTTATTTCAGAACTCCAGTGTCAGCAGTATTTTGCTGTTTAAGTAAAGATTCTGACTACCGAATCAGCCACCAATTGCAAAACTCACAATACACATTACATATGACTCTTCAAACTGGACAATCCTGAATGTGTGAGAGATTATGTTGAAAACCAATTTAAGATTGTCAGTTAGGCTCATGGTGTGGTTCATTTGTGTGTGCTGTCAGGTACAATACAGGGAGTGCTGTTCTTTATAGCCAGCAATAATATGTATATGTGCTGCACCAGTTTCAGGTGACAGCCATTCACTGGGTCATTTCTCAGAGCAATGCCCTGATCTATCAGAGCCAACCTGCTTAGTATAAAATTTAAACTAAGTCTGGCTGTTAACTATCAATAAGTATTGATGGATGCATTCTGCCAAACAGTGTCCATTTGCCAAACAATGAACTCACTCTCCTTTCACGCAATATAAATGATTTTTTCCCTTTATCAGCATATTTGCAAAATGTCCTGATGACTACAAGACAAGAAGGTTTGACAAAAACTGCCTTTTTCAGCAATGTTCAAGTTCTGTACTACCAAATAAGTGCATCAACCAATCATTCTCAGGTATTGATGTTTACCAGATGACTACATCCTTGGGCACGGACTTCATAGATGAATAGTGGAAGATATGTATAAGTTGACAATTGTGAATGTTAGGCTTACAGGAGAGGTGGGCACTGCGGGGTGTGGAGTGTTTTATTTCACACTCTGACTTTATATTGATTTGATCCCTGCCCTCCCCTTCACTTTTTGATCTCGTAGCAATACCCTTTGTTGAGAAGGGCATTGCTCGCTATTGGCCACTCGAATGTTTCCTTTCTTTCTGGTGGTAGAGTGTGAATAAAGATTTCTGCACTCATTGTTCTTCACTGTGTCCTACTCCTGCGCACACACAACATGGGTGTTGGGGAATAAATAAACACTACAGCTGTAGCTGGTAGTGTGGGGGTTTATAAAAAAACACAAAACAGCAGATTTAGAACCTCCTCAGTTCAGGGGAGTGACTCTGAGTCAGAAAAAATAATACAGAGGTTGTAAAGTCAACATGAATGTTATTAAAGGCAAATTTCATAATGACAGAGTTCTTTGATGAAATAATGGAGAGAGTTAATGAAGGGAACGTGGCTCATGATGGAATTGGGCTTTTAAAGATGGTTGATCTATGAATGGTTGATTTTTAAAAAATGTTTGATAATGTACCACATAGTAAATTTGTTATAAGAATGGAAGTTCTTGTTTTTAAAGGGGGAAATCACTGTAGTAATATGCAATTGGCTAAGGAACAGATAATGGTGCAGTGTGGCGTATGTTTTTATTTCAAACTGGAAGGAATTATGCAGAGGCCTGGGAGGTGATGTTAGCATGTACATATCAGTAACCTGCACTTGGGCCTATCAGGTATAATTTGAAAGTTTTCAGATGACATGAGACTTGGAAATGTAATAAGCAATAAGGAGAATTTTAACAGAGTTCACAAGGATATAGATTAGTTAAATACACAAACATGACATTGATATTTAAAGCAGTGCAAATTGATACATTTTGGCAGAAAGAGAAAGGAGAAAGAAAACCATTTTAAAGGTGGTGCAGGAATGGAAAGACCTAGGGATGCACAGTTGGTTCTGATGTAATGTGGTAGTCTGGTTCTCATGCAATCTCGTGTTATAAGAAAATTGCACAACAGTCACGACATTTAAGCTAATGGGGCCAGAATCACATTATAGCCAATACAGGTAAGGAAGATTTGCATACTACAAATGACGGTCTAAATTCTTTAATCGCGTTAAAGCCAATTCGCATTGAAGAAACACGCGTAATAGTAGAACCGAGTACATGTAAACAAACCTTTCAAGGTGACAGGGCATGTTGAATGGGCTGTTTAATTTTTAAAAAGCAAACAAATCATTGGCCTTATAAGTTGAGGCATAAACTCCCAAGACAAAAATGTTGTGCCTCATCCTCATGAACATTGAAGATATGGCAGTGGCAAATGTGGACTACCAAATTTTAAATTCCATCATCAGATTGTCATGTCTGACACCTTTCATGGACAAAAATGATATTTAGAAAGGAAAGCAAAAACATGGATCTAAAGTGGCTGTAGTGGTGACCTGACCAAGATTGAGGCGATCTTCAGGAGGCCCACATGGATTGAATGTAACAATCTGCATTGAAATTACATTGTTGTCTAATGATATCAAAACCAGGCAACTGAGTCAGCAACAAGAAATTGACATCTCCTGTTTCATTCGCAGGTGTGTAATAATTTCACATTTTGGGAGATGAAAGGTTTTCTTGCCAGTTAGCCAGCTTGAAAAGACAATGGAGTTAGACCCAAGAATACGTATTGAATTACATTTAAGCAGCCACTTTTGAACAGCAGGGCAGAGAAAGGGAAAAATTAATTTATGACAATGAAACCTGGAACCCTCTCTCTGTTTGTTTCTCCATCTCGAAATGTAGCACCCAGTGGAAACTAAATTAGGAAAAGAACCATTCACTGAGAATTCAAAGATGTCTGCTGATTCTTCTACTGCTAAAGACTCAAATCAATCATTAAAAAAAAACAGTGGTCTCAGATTAAGAATTTAACACCTGAAGCACTCCAAGAATTAAGGTCAGAGGTAGACAAGGAGTAGGCAGATGTCTTGCCTAGTTAATGATCTGCTGCCAGTACAGCAAAGCAGGAAAGTCCCTGCTAATGCTAATGCAAATATGTTCTTGTATTGTTCGTGTATATTGTTCATTTTTTGTCCTTTCTTTCTGTATTTTGGTTTATTTAGGTAATATTTATCTTGACGATGAACTATCACTAGTGATGAATCATTTCTAACAGAATGCATAGAAAGTTCGTAATTGTTCTTGACATGACAAAATCTGGACCTTATTTATGTTTAATGGTGTCACATTCACTATATTTCTTATACTGTCATTCTCATGAAAAAAAAAACTTCTTTTTAAATATAAAATAATTTGAACATTTTCAATTTTTGGTCTAAACTAAGCTTCTACAACAACTGAACTTTTCTAATTTTAAGCATGTTCTAGAAAAAAAAATGCAGCTAATAACAGAGCTCACCAGAAAGACCAGTTTTAGAATTATAGAATTTATTCAATGGGAAAAGGGCCATTTGGCCCCATTATGTTGGTGTTTTCTGCATAAGAGACTTTGGTGGAGGAGAGATTTTCAACTGTTTGATGCCAGTTTTGTGCTTAGGAGCACGGCAGTCACACGATTGATGCAGAGTAGTCACACAATTGATGCTCAATCCCTCACACTGTAATTTTTAGCCAGGTTTGCAAGCAACATGTATGGTCTGGGATTCAAAATAAGAGTGGAAATTTCAAGTAGCTTCCTTCAAGCTCAGGTGATGCCCACAGCAAGTGTCTGTCCAGGAGGCTAGGCTAGGTTAAGTTGTCAGGAGTTCCAAGCACCTCTGTGCCTGCTGCACATTCCCACTTGATGCCATCTGTCAGTCCACTCCTGCTTGACTGTGGAAAACAGGATTCCAGATTGCAGTGATCATAAGGTACAGCTTGGCTCAGCATTGTATAGGCAATTGTCCTTTCAGGCTGTCCCTGAGATTGCCTTCTTCTCCTGGCTCAGACCAAATCTACTGATGGGTCATGCCCTTCCACAATGAATAAGGTGCATGCTTGGTACATTCAGTTCACCATTGATACTTAAGTGAGGCCCAAGCCTCAACAGATAAGGCCTTTTGACATGTAGTGTTGGCTGGAAGTCAAAGATTACCCGCAACCTCCCAAACCATCTTATTTAATTTTACTTTACTGCTTGGTTTGCAAAGTATTTAGCACTTTTCTTCAAGCAACTGCATGAATCAGGTTTAAAATAATAATAGCTTTTTAAAAAATAACATAGGATAGGAAACTGAAATGAAATATATGCAATTTACATAGATTGAAAATGCTTTGGGTAAAGTATTATTTAAGCACCTGAAGAAAATGATAATTTATGGTATACAGCTGATAATGATAAAGAGATGGTTGAAGAAAGAAAGCAAATGGTGAAGGTAAGAAAGAATTTTCTGGATTGTAGACTGATGTTTCAAAGGGCACTGTTTTGCCACTGCTGTCATTAATTATTTTCATAAATGATCTGGTTCTGAAGAAATCAGACACTTGGAGCAGCTCAAATCCCATCAGAACAGTGTGAGAATTTCAATTCAGTTTAAAAAAAATACTTGAGATGAAAAGCTGGTAAAAGTGAGAATGATGCTGTCAGAATGTCATAAAAAAACAAATGTTTTACTACTGTCCCTTAAGTGAGGAAGCCTGTCACCCTTAACTGGGCCAGAATTCTTCAGGAGTGGACTGGAAGGCAGGATAGCTGACAAAAAGAGGGTATGAGTGCAAAGCAGGGGGTTGGCACACAGTGAGCCATGTTGCTAGTGGTGGGAGATTATTACCTGTCAGGAACTCAGTTGAGCCACTTACAGATGGGGAATTTCTCACCTTCCTGGGGTTTGGCTGGAGTTGGTGAGGAGAGGGGAGTTAACTGTTATATGGGAAAACCTTCCAGTGAAACCCAATAGCCTCCCAGAGGGCTCTTAGAGCACCGTCCTTTCTGAATGTTCCATGGAACATGGGTGTGCTTCCCCCTCTCCCCCCCAAAAAAAACTGCCTCCATACAAATGTTCACTCCAATATAACTGGAACTAGCGTTCTCCCAATCCTATTTTCTTCCAAGGCGGGTGTCAGGCCACAGCGGCACCTTTGCAATACATCTACAGCCTCAGCAGTGTCCATCACTAGTGGTTGTATTGCAGAAGCTGCTTACCTGCTGACCCTCTGCTTGGGCTGGCAGCTCTAAGGAGTGGGCCCTTAGTGACAGTCAGGTCACTTTCCACTGTGAGGAAACTAGCCCCATGGATTGGGCTGCCAGCCGAAGTGGTGTCACTCCTTTTTTTTGTCCCAGTGAATGGCCTTCTACCTTCCCAGAAAAATTTAGCCTCTGGTCACATCCACACATGACATCTTGTCCAATGTGTTTGACTTTTAACTGCCCTTTGAAGTAGTCTCAGAATGTTCTCTGAAATATGAAATTGCTTCATGGCAATTCATCAATGAAAAATGTTTGTTGGTCTGTGCTGCCTGCATCATAAATAATTGTTTAAGAATAGTAGTCGGTGATGTAGTGAACAATTATAGGTGTGCTTTCCAAAACTTTGCTTTATTTCATTTTGTGCAGTTCTGGATGAATTAGTCAGCTTTAACAGCTCACAGGGACACCTCTTTTAGAGGATTTTAATTTGGTAATACCTGAAAAATGCACAGAGAGGTAATTATGTAAAAAAATGGTCTGCTATTACATTCTATATGTTTCGTGCTGTCTGTTTACTCAGCACAGCTATTTTACAAAGTAAATAGTTAGAAGAAAGCTAGAGACTTCATGATTTCATATATAATGAGGGCAATGTTAATCTCAGTACCCTCATATTTATGTCGAATTAAAAACAGAATGGGACCAACGTTCCATGGAGGACGTACGAGTGACTTTCCTATTATTTGCTCTCCTGGGGTGGCACAGTGACAGTGGTTAGCATTGCTACCTCACAGCCCAGGGTCCTGGATTAAATTGCAGCCTTGGGTGACTGTGTCGAGTTTACATGTTCTTCCTGTGCTTGCATGAATTTGCACTGAGTGCTTCAGTTTCCTCTTACGGTAAAGATGTGCATGTTAGGTGGATTAGCCATGGTTAATTGTCTGAAGTGTTCAGAGATGTGATTATCCATAAGTGGATTGTCCATAGTAAGTGCAGGGTTGAGAAGGATAGGATAGGGGTTGGGTTTGGGTAAGGATTTTCTTTAGAGGGTTGTTGCAGACTTGATGGGCTACGTGGTCTCTTTGCAGGATTTTATGATTTTTGGGTGAACCTTAATTTGGGCAACCAAAACTCTTAAATATAATGGGAGGACTGTATTAATCTTTGTCAACTAGAATTAAGTGATCACATCACAATTTGATTCTTTCCTCCCATTGTTAGTTCAGCAACCACAAGATGTATTCAATACCTCGAAGGATCCTCATTGTAACAAGGTGATCTCAGTAGATAAGTGGACCCTGTCCAAATTTCAACCCATCCATTCAGCAAGTCAACTAAAGGCCTTGCAATTATTACTGGCAGTTTGCAAGTTCAAAATTAATTAGGCTTGACTAAGGAAATACATTGAGCTTCTTGCTTGACAGTATTGGGCAGGTGGGTCAAACTCACTCTCTCTTCTGAACCCACGCAAGCAGCATTGAATATCTCTGCTAGCAATTCTACAATTCAAATACATGATTTAAAACAATAAAGGGTAGAAATGATTACTGACACCACTGAATTGCTACAAACTAAAACATCCCTCTCTCTGCTATTTTAGCGATTCATTGGAAATTTGAGCATTCTTTAGTTCGTTTTTCTGACCCATAGTTTCAGTAGTCAGAAATGCAATGCAGCACACACATATTTTAATTTCCATTGTGTGCACCCAAAAGTACTGACAGCAGAAAGTTATGCAATTACATCTGTTGGTCAATAAAATGTGAAGCAAAAATGTTGAAAATTACTTGCATTTTCAGCAAGACAGATTCAAAAATTGGCAACAAGAGTATTTGAAATCATTTTTTCTTCATCTGAATTCAATGCTCCCCTTGCAAGGAAAATTGGATGTTGCCACAATCCATCTGGGAGTGTTGATTAACCAGACTTGAAAGTCACTGAGTTTTTGTGCCAGCTGGTGCCTTTGTGAATTTTGTGGTCTCTTTGCAGCTCAAATGATTTATTGAGAAGTGTCCTGCTGCTTCAATTATACTGGAACTATCTATATTAATGCTGGGTTTTTTTTGTAAATCATGTACAACTGTTCGTATCATTTTCATACTTTGTTTTTCCTTTGCACATAAAGTAAAATTACTGTAGTTTGTAATTTTCTCAGCATTAGCATAGAATGCCTGCTAGGGTTGTCCTGATAGTCCATTGTTCTGGGGTAAGTGCTGTTGGAGCAGTTCTCTATCACGTTTTCAAAATCTCTTGTAACATATACTGCGAAAACATGCGGATGTTAATGGGATATATTTTTACAAAAATAACCAAAGACACATACTGTGGTGATTCAGTCCATCTTGTCTGAGCCAGCTCTTCACTAGAATGATCTCTGGGGATATTCAGACACTGGTAATTATTAAAAATAAATTTGAACCTCCATTCACTGACTGAAAGGATCACACAAGATTTCAAAATTTAAGAGTTATACTGTGATAAACAAACTAAAATCATTGAAAGCAAGCCATTCAGACCTTTGAGTCCACACCAACCCCGCTGAAGAGCACCCCACCCAGATCCACTCAACAACCCTTCCTTACCTATAGTTAATCCATGTAGCCCACATATCCCTGAACAGTATGTGCAATTTAGCATGGCTAGTCCACCTAACCTACACATTATTGGACTGTGGGAGGAAGCCCACACAGACATAAGGGAATTACAAACTCCACACAGATAGTCACCTGAGGATAGAATTGAACCCAGATCTCTGGTGCTATAAGGAAGCAGTGCTAGCCACTGAGCCACTGTGCCATCCTAAAAGCAGCCATATCTAAAAACTGCTCTGTAGGCAACTTATATTCTAAATATCAGAAAAGGACCCAATTAACTTATAATTACTGAAAAAATCCATCCTTGTCCAGAGCTGTTCTTAGCTTCATAAGGCTTGCTATCTTTTCTCTTTCAAATGTAATAAACTTATAAATGTTGTATTTTATTACAGAAATCTTGCCGTCCACTGTCACAAGTGTGTTGTGATATTGTTTTTGCTCTGGAGACAATTGGCATTCTGGTTCAAATTGCACTCAGTTACTTTTGTTTTGAAAAACACTTTTTTTTCCCCCAAGTTTCTAGTCAAACATATTTACAGATTGCCAAATACAAATCAACTATGAACCAGAACAATTGAACCGCATCTTAAAATATTAAATAAAATCAAACGTTAAATAATTTAATTAACAATCTGGTTCAGTAATTACTTTTGTAGAAGGACAGCTGCTATCTGGCCAAATACACAAGAAATTAACACATTTCATCTCAGATGGCGTGTCCCCAATGATTCTTACCAATTTTTACAGAGGCTTCATAGAAAGCATCCCATCCAGACGCCTCAAAACTTGGTATGGCAACTGTTTTGCCCAAGACTAATGAAATTACAGAGCATTGTGAATGCAGCCCAGTCCATCATGAAAGCCAGCCTTCCTTTATCGACCCTGTCTACACTTTCCATTGCCCCAGGAAAGCAACCCAGCAAAATCAAAGATTCCTCTCATCCCAGTTATAATCTCTTTCACCCTCTTCTATCAGACAGAAGATACAAATGTTTCAAAACATGCACCAGTAGGTTCGAGAACAGCTTCTTCCTGGCTGTTATCAGATTAATGAATGGACCTCTCATATATTGGAGTTGATCTTTGCATCTTCTCTGTAGCTGTAGCACAATGTTCTATGACCCTGATGTATTTATGTAAGGTATGATTTGTCTGGTTAGCATGCAAAATAATACTTTTCATGTGACAATAATAAATCAAATGAAATCATTTGGATATATTCAGGAGTAACTGACCATGAGGGTCCTCAAAATTGAATTCAAACTCCATGAAGTGTCATGGAATCAGCTCAAACATGAATAATGGAGCTTCCTTCTTATTATTATTTACTTCTCTCTCTCAATTGATCAGTCAATACTCGTCCATGTTGAGTGTCATTTGGAAGTATCACTGCGGATAGCTGGGGCACAGTTTTAATGTCTAACAACAAAGTGATGATTTCTTCTCATGCAATCTCTCAGGATCGAGGATAACATTCCTTCCACTGCAGTGTTGTGGGTCCTGAGGTCATTAAATATTTCAATATGCAATTTGAAATAGCACCACTACTGATTGATCTGGTCATGTTCTGAAGGTCATACCTGCTAGACCTGTTTGTGGCAGGTGTCGAGAGAACCTACATAAGATAAATCATTCTGAGGGAGGGTCACTTGACCTGAAATGTTAACTTTGATTTCTCTCAATAGATGCTGCCAAAACTGCTGAGCTTTTCCAGCAATCTCTATTTTTGTTTGAGATAAACAGCTTCTTGATCTCATCCCACCAATCCATCTGTTACAAGTACATTTGATTATGACAGTATTAGTCAGAGTGACCACTGGACTGTCCTGTGTAAATGAATGAGAATACCCATCAGCATCAATTTAGTACAAATGAAACAATGTGGACCATTGCTGGCAACTGAAATGTATCCCATCACAATCAGTAAACTTATGGCCCCATGGACCTTTAATTCTATTGTAGAATAAGGGATGACCTGTACTTAAACTTGAAGAATAGCTATAAAGCATGAGCGCAAGGAGCTGTTATAGTATCATCAGGTCACATAATACTGGAGCCTGAACCTGTAAGGTAACAGGTTTAACATCCCTTGTATGTACCTACGTTTAATAAAACCTGTTAATGCTCACTCACTTCCCTTACTAAGTGGAGGTAGTGGTGAACAGATCCACTGAACCATAGGCAAGTGGCAAGAGTGCCTGAAGTGAAGCCCAGTGACAGTATGGTGGTACAGGGGTAGTATAAGGTCAGCTCAGCAATCTGACCCCAAAAGTGAGTGAAAACCTGATGAGAAATCCAGCAGCAAAAGAAAGCAGATGGTGATAGAGTTCAAGTTTTACATATGCCTTTGGAGCTTGGAGAGAAAAAATCTATGCAAAACTAACAAAGAATGACAAAGGCTACAAAGGAGAGTGTAGCAAAATGCAGGGAAAAACAAATCAGTCAATTACAGTGTGTGAAACTTTGCAATGAATTGGAGGTCTTTACAGGGATATGAAAGAAAGGATTTCTCCAGCAGAAAGTGCATGAAACAAAAGAATGTGGGAGATACTATCAAGACACTCATTGTTGAGAATAGAATCTACCATTATTACAGAGAGTCAAAATGTTCACAAGTGAGATCATTTCAGGCATGCTTTGGTGGCAAGGAAAAGGGAAATGTAAACCAAAGTAGTTTGCAAGTGTTCAGAAATTAGGCAACACTAAACAACAAAATGAATTCTTCATGGATGACAAAACAGGCATATTGCAGGCTATCAATTCCCTGATTTTGCAGATGCACAAGATGGGTTCTGGGATACAGGTATCATGGTTAATGGCAAGGAAACTAATCTTAAATTGGATACAGGACAAACATGTCTATTCTTTTGGATGCTAAGTTGGCATTCTGAAGTCTCAACTGAAACTCCACACATGAGCATGAACAGGACCTTTACCCAATTTTGTAGACAATCCAATTGAAGGTAAAGGGCCTTTAGCATTATAGGCTAAGTGCAATTAACATTTATAAATGTTAGTTTCATTGACACATAAGAAGGTAGCAACTGAAGAAGACCTTTTGCTAGTTAAATCCGAAATTAATGTTCGTGAGGCTTCAAACAATTCAAACAAACTAATCACAGCATCTGAGATGTGTCACAATGCTGTGGCTTTAAGATATGTGTTTTATCATGGTTTCTTTTAGCGTAAGATTGGTAACAGGTGGAGAACAGTCTATGAGAAGATAGACAACTTATGAATCTTTGGGTGTTTTCTTTTAAGTTGAAACAAAAGAAGCAACCTGAATGAGTGTGGCCAAACTCCTACAGAACCAGGCTCTTGAGTTTAACTTTCAGCAGTTGCTGTTGGGATGTGGGAGCTATTTTTCTGTTCCTCATTCTGGTACAGCTAATAGCTGGGGAGGTTCTCTGCCTGCCGCAGGTGTTGCATGTGAGATAATTTGTCTCTGAATTTGGCTTTTGCTGTAGGTGTGTTTATGGGATGTTACTATATTGGAACATAAGTGTTTAGTAGTAAAATAATCTATTATGCTGTAAAGGTTTCAATACAGTTCAGTTATTCCAAGTTTCTCTTGCTTTTCTTCTGTTTTAACTATAGTGCTTGAAGAAATTGTGTTTTGTTTAATGTCAAGTAGTTTGACCAACTGAGTTGCATCTGGAACACAGCACCTCACATTTAAATTTAAAATAAAAATGAATGTGTTCTTAATATACTTTGAGAGGGTATGATCTGGTGCATAACAGATCTGAAGTTAGAAAGGAATGTTCAATTATGCATGAACACAATCTGAAGGCTCTCGTAGCTTCAGCCAGAGGGATGATGACCTACATTAGTAAAAGCCAACAGTAAGGAACATATTTTTATAACCATGCACAGGCAATATCAAAATATTCTTGACACATTTAGAAAAAAATTAGAATTAGAATTAGATTTTATTGTCGCATGTACTTAAGTACAGGAATACTGGACTACAGCGCAAAGTGTACAAAGTTGGCATTCTTCAGTGCCACCTTGGTAATAAAACTGGAATAAAATAAAAGCAGATTTAAAGGAAACAAAGCCAAAAGGAATGAGAAACATCCAGATATTAAAGTCTTATTTAAGTTTTATTTCGATACAGCCTGTAGCCTAGGGAGGAGCTGAGTGCTTGCTATTGCTGATGCTTCTGCTTCTGATCTCCTCCTGCTGCCACTGCCACCTCCAATTCTGTAACTACAAGTGTCATAATCGAGTCCTGGAACATGCTTGGGCAGGGTCCGCTCGCAGCCTGTGATTGGTGGGTCTCAAAAAACCCTCAAGCCTCTGAAACAATTATCAATGCCAGTTCAATAACTGCAAGAAAATACTAAAAAGCTATTCAGGGAACAGGATATGGCAAAATTCAAGTTGTATCATACAATATTCAATCCTCAGAAATTATTAATCTGCATAAAAGTCAGCTGACATTTGTAATGGAGTCTCATCAGTAAGCAATGAAAAGAGCCTCTTCAGTCAACAAGTAGTGGATTACACCACAGAGCTTCTATGGATGAGTAGTACCTTGGAGTAGGTTAAAGTTGAGCATGAAAGCGAGTTCAAACAGATCGAAGGCAAGAAAGAGTTAGAATAGTTTAACCATGTCAAAGGGAGCGCTGGGCTGAAAAGCCAGCCAAGAACAGTCACACAATGATACCAAGCTTCAGAGATTAAAAAAGAAAAGGTTTCAAAAGATTTTCAAAAATCCTATTCAGAAATAACAGTTTTCTTACACAATTGATTCAACAAAGAGATTCCTTGATGAAGGAAAAAGATCATCTGTTTATTGAATTATTTCTCCCAAGATTACTTTAAACTATCAGCTAAGGAAAACTTTTTACTGCAAACAATGCACGATGATCATATTTTGAAGAGAACCTCATAAGAGAGAGAACAAAAGTCTTTGTTTATGTTTACAGAAGGCTGTCATGGAAAAGCTAATCCTTATTAATGATGGAGACCAACTGCAGAAGAATGATCAATTTTTATGAATGAAGAACATTAGCCCCTCAATATCTAGCCCAAACTGCATATTTTATTGTTTTTAAGATTAATAAGCAGGTGACATATTCTGCAAATTCTGCTCCTGCCCAATTTGTCATCCAGCCTTCAGACCAGACCTTTATCCATAATGATATGCTTCAAATTTCTGATAGTGTTCAGAAATATTCATGTATGCAGAAGAGCAGATTCAAGCTGAAGCAAGTCTAAAATTGATTTGCCTACCTAGACAAAGTCAAATTTTACTCGAGGAAATGATAAAGAATTCTCCATCCCTCACCACCAAACTATATTTCTTCCTTCTTTCCAACTGTCATTGTAAAATGTCCAAATAGTGGGAATTCATCAATAAATCACCCTAAGATGGCTCCCCAATTCTTTAACAGCTCCACAAACTCTAACCATTGCCTCAGAGTCATCTGTGCTATTAAAATTATGCCCCTTATTTCAGGTCAATGAAAATAGTACTCAGTGACCTAAAACATTCACTCCACTTCTCTTTCCACAGATTCTGCTGGCATTACTGAGCATTTCCTGAATTTTCTACTTTTATTTTTCAGATTTCCAATTTGCATTATTTTCCTTTTGTATTGACAGTACTCTAAATATGTGCTGCAAATTTCTCCCTAAGATTTCCTAAACTATCAACCTTGCTTGGCATATTGACAAATTACTTTATACTGTTGATGCAGAGATACTAAACTGTATCTGTAGGGAAGGACAACAGATTAAAGTTTCTATTGCTTCAGTTGTACTTTATCCTCTTCATTAACAAGTGGAGTTCCACGTGCTTAGTACTTGGGTCAATGTTGTTTATGAATTACATTTAACAATTTGGGCTTAGGAATGAAAAACAATTTGCAAACAAAACTAATTTGTGAGGGATAATCAATATTGTTGAGGATTACAACAAAATACAGGAAGGCAATATATGTGAAGAACATGCAAAATAATTTGTAAATTAAGTTCAACATGAATAAATATGAGGCAGTGCATTTTGGTAGTGGGAATGAGGAGGTTACTTTTGACATGAAAGTTTCAAATTTAGGCAGGGTAGCCAAACAAAGAGATCATGGAATGCAAATACATCGATCAGTAAAATAATTTCCAGAGGTTTGCAAGGTCATAACAGGCGAGCCAACACTAGGCTTATGTAAAAGCAAAATAATATGGATGCTGGAAATTTGAAGCAAAGGCAAAAAAAGGAGAAACTCAGAAGGTCTGACACTATCTGTGGAGACAGAAACAAAGTTTCGAGTCCAGTATGACTTGCCTTCAGAACATTAAGCTTTAGTTTCAGAGGGATAGAGTTGGAAAGAAAGGTAATTATGACTAACCTGTTTGATTATACATACAAATGTACAAATCAGTTGCGGGAGGAGGCCATTAGCCCTTTGAGCCTGCTCTGTCGTTCAATAAGATCATGGTTGATTCGATTGTGACCTCAAAACAGCGACCTTAAAAACGTTCAAGGATTCTGCTTCCACCATGTTTTCTGGAAGAGAGTTTCAAAAGCTCTGATGGAGAAAAATGAATCATCCAATTTTTCTTTTAAATGTGTAACCTTGAATTTTAAACAGTAACCCCTAGTTCTGTATTTTCACACAAGAGGAAACATTGTAGCCACATCTAACCTGTCATGATCTTATATATTTGAATCAAGTTACCTGCAACTCTTCTAAACTCCAGTGGATACAAGTGGAGCTTGTTTGACCTTCCCTCTTAAGTTAATCCTTTCACTGCAAGTATTAATCTGATATACTTTTGCTGAACTGCTTCCAAAAGGTTTACATCCTTCCTTAAATAAGGTGACCAAATTGTGCATAGTCTCACCATTGCTCTGCATAACAGAAGCTTAACCTTACTAATTTTATATTCACATCAACCATACAGAACACTATGTGCAGTCCTGGCTGTCATGTTATAAATAGGAAATAGATGAATTGGAGATGGTGTGGAGAAGACTACAAGGATGATGCTGGAAATGTGTGGATATTCATAGCAGAAAAGGATTGGCATTCTGCCTGCTATTTTGCTTGAAAAATAAAGCTTCTGGGTGAACTAACAGAAACTTTTAAAATTAGAGTTTGCTGTAGAGAGAATGTTTCCTCTTGTGGAGAAGTGTGTAACTGATGTTCATCACTGTAAGATTATCATCAAGGATTCCAAGAGAGAACTCATATGAAACTTCCTTAAAAAATGTGAACTTATTATTATAGCAAGTAGCTAAAACAAATAGTAGGTTCATTGAAGGGAAGCTAGACAAGCAAATGTGCAAGAAGAAGCAGCTGGATATGATGGAAGATTTATGTGTGGAAAAATGAAATGGTCTTGAAGGGATTATAAACATCAACATGAACTGGTTAGGCCAAATGATCTCTTCCTGAAATATATATCCTAAGTTCATTCATTCTTTACTGGAAAGAGGCTTCTTCACTCATTTCCTACTGATGTGCCATTCTGAACTTTTTCCTCAGAACTTTTAGTCAGTGCTAGCTTGCTATATCCTTCTCTGTTCTGGTGCAGGACAAGGCAGCAGATTCCAAGACCACTTAATCTAGAATGGGACTTCAGCTGGCATTATTGGTGTTATTCTGAATTATGTAAAACATAGGAGTATAAATTAGGCCATTCAGCCCATTCAGTCTGCTCTACCATTCAATCATGGTTGATAAGTTTCTCAGCCCCATTCTCTTGCTTTCTCCTCATAACCTGTGATTCTCTTGATACTCACAAACCTATCTATCTCAGTCTCAAATATACTCAATCACCTATCCTCCACAGCCTTCAGTGGCAATAAATTCCATAGATTCACCACTGTCTGGCTGAAGACGTTTCTCCTTATCTCCGTCCTAAAGGTCTTCCCTTTACTCCAAGGCTATGTTCTCGGGTCCCAGTCTCTCCGACCAATGGAAACATCTTTCCAACATTTACCCTGTCCAGGCCATTCAGTATCCTGTGTGTTTCACATAGATTCCCCCCCCACCACCACCACCACTGCCTCCATCTTTCTAAACTCCATTGAGTATAAACCCAGAGTCTTCAAATATTCCTCATATGTTAAGCTTTTCATTCCTGGGACCATTCTCATGAACCTCCTTTGAATACACTCCAGGGCCAATTCATCCTTCCAGAGATATGGGGTACAAAACTGTGCACAATACTCCAAATGTTAGCGATTAAAGATAACTGGTCCTTACATCATGTATACACTCATGCATTCTATGCATCAATAAGTGCTTTGTTTTTCAAATTGGCAATGAACCAATAATAAAGGTATGAGACAATAGCACAGTAGAAATGTCTGACATGGGCTACCGTGAAGTGCTTGGTGGGCAATGTCTATTGAGATAATGTAGGCCTCTGTTAATCACTAAGGATTTCACCAGGGCTTTTCATGCTTCTTAATTTGGATGGAGGTTCAGTGGAAAACCTTCTTGTGCATGAAAGCAGATTTTCCACTTAATTTCGACCAAATATATAGCAGTGGTCAGAAAGGAGGTCTGTATGGTCTTTAGTTTATTACACAGCCTACTGCTGCTAATTTGTCATGGTCTGGTCAACAAGGAACCCAAGATGCATGAAAAAAAGAGGAAAAAAATAGACAATTTCTTTCTGTTAACACACCAATGTGATAAATCAATGAGAGATTTTATTAGCTTCATTTGGTGAATACAAGTAAAATATTCAACTAAAATGTTTTGTGTTTTTCTATAAGCAGAGCTATAGATTTTACCTGTTGTAAATTTTATCCCATCCAGAAATTTGCAACAAGTTCTGTTCACCTCTCACCTCTGTATTCATTGACCTATAATGGCTCCTTGTTGAGTGACACTCTGTTTTAAAATTCTCAACATTGTTTCCAAGTAATTCCCTATCACTTTAATCTCCTACAGGCTTATTGCCCTCTGAGATCTCTGTACTTCTCCAATTATTCTTCAAGAATGTCTCTGATTTTCTTTGTTCCCCCACTGGTGGTTATGAAGTGTCTTGGCTCTAGAATTTCCAAGCTCCCTAAAACATACCTCTTTGGCTAAACCTTTGGTGACCTCTCCTAATTTTTCCATATGTAGTTTGGTGTCAAATTTTGTTTAGTGACACTCCTGTGAAACTGCTAATATTTAACATGCTAAATTTAAGTTATTGCTAATAAAGTATTTATATATGCATAATAAATATTAATTAAAAACTGGAATTTTCAGCTTTTACATTTTCAGAAGGATTAGTTATTCACGCCAAGGTACTTCTTTAATATTGTATTATCTGATGTGAGTATGCCTGGCCAGTCACTCATGAATGATTTATTCACTGTAAATGTGCTATATACCATACATTCATGATATTTGGAAGAAATACAATCCTCAAAACACAACAAAGAATTGAAACAAAAATAAGAGCAAGATAAAAGAGTGACAAACAAAAGCTATTTCAAATCATTGCAGAAAGGGACCAGTTGTGCATTTTTAAAAACTGTTCTAATATTGTTAAAACATTTAATTATTGATATGGTAATAAAAGTTTTTATATGATTCAATTCTATGTTTTTTTTAAAATTAATATATTCTCCATAAGTTGTGATCTCAGCATAATTTCTTTTAAAAGAATGAACATGATGTTTGCCTATTCATATTGGAGAAATTTTATAGGCTGCATATCGAAAATGTTACAGAATAGTGGAACAGATGATCTATTTATTTACAATGTATTTGTAAAACATTTTCTCTTTAATCAAGTAGCGAAATATATTTATATAACTAAGTTTTACTCATAGGTTTACCAATTAGAAGCTAGTATGTCGACTATAAAATAAGTGAACTCTCTATTGCCTCAACAAGAGGTGAGGCCATACTGGATTTGGTTCAGGGTAACGAACCAGACCAGGTGTTAGAATTGGAGGTAGGTGAGCACTTTGGGGACAGTGACCACAATTCGGTGACTTTTACTCGAGTGATGGAGAGGGATAAGTGTGCACTGCAGGGCAAGAGTTATAGCTGGGGGCAGGGAAATTATGATGCGGTGAGGCACGACTTAGGATGCGTGGCTTGGAAAAGTAGGCTTCAAGGCAAGGGCGCAATTGATATGCGGAGCTTGTTCAAGGAGCAACTATTGAGTGTCCTTGATAAGTATGTACCTGTCAGGCAGGAAGGAAAGGGGTCATGTGAGGGAGCCGTGGTTTAATAAGGAATGGAATCCCTTGTTAAAGGGAAGAGGGCGGCCTATGTAAAGCTGAGGCGTGAAGGTTCAATTGGGGCTATTGAGAGATATAAGGTAGCCAGGAAGGATCTGAAGAGAGAGCTAAGAGCAGCAAGGAGGGGACATGAAAAGTCCTTAGTTGGTAGGATTAGGGAAAACCCAAAGGCTTTCTATAGGTATGTCAGGAATAAAAGAATGATTAGGGTAGGAATAGGTCCAATCAAGGATAGTAGTGGGAAGTTGCGAGTGGAAGCTGAAGAGATTGGGGAGACACTGAATGAATACTTTTCGTCAGTATTCACTCAGGAACAGGACATTGTTGCCGATGTGAATACTGAGTCTCAATTAATTAGAATGGATGGCTTTGAGGTATGTAGGGAAGAGGAGTTGGAAATTCTGGAAAGGGTCAAAATAGATAAGTCCCCTGGGCCTGATGGCATTTATCCTAGGATTCTCTGGGAAGCAAGGGAGGAGATTGCAGAGCCATTGGCCTTGATTTTTATGTCCTTGTTGTCTACAGGAATAGTGCCA
Organism: Chiloscyllium punctatum; assembly: GCF_047496795.1. Lineage (NCBI taxonomy): Eukaryota > Metazoa > Chordata > Chondrichthyes > Orectolobiformes > Hemiscylliidae > Chiloscyllium > Chiloscyllium punctatum. The sequence goes on from NC_092748.1 coordinate 77,394,718, forward strand.
GAAGACTGGAGGATAGCAAATGTGGTTCCCTTGTTCAAGAAGGGGAGTAGGGATAACCCTAGTAACTATAGGCCGGTGAGTCTCATTTCTGTTGTGGGAAAAGTCTTAGAGAGAATTGTAAGGGATAGGATTTATGAACATCTGGATAGGAATAATGTGATCAAGGATAGTCAGCATGGTTTTGTGAAGAGCAGATCGTGCCTCACAAATCTTATTGAATTCTTTGAGAAGGTGACTAAAGAGGTGGACAAGGGTAAAGTGGTAGATGTGGTGTATATGGATTTTAGTAAGGCATTTGATAAGGTTCCCCATGGTCGGCTACTGCAGAAAATATGGAGGTATGGCATTGAGGGTGAGTTGGAGGTTTGAATTAGGAATTGGCTGGCTGGAAGAAGACAGAGGGTAGTAGTTGATGGGAAAGGTTCATCTTGGAGTGAAGTTACTAGCGGTGTTCCGCAAGGATCTGTTTTGGGACCATTGCTGTTTGTCATTTTTATAAATGACCTGGAGGAGGGGCTAGAAGGTTGGGTGAGCAAGTTTGCAGATGATACGAAAGTCGGTGGAGTTGTTGATAGTGAGGAAGGATATGGCAGGTTACAGCGGGATATAGATAAGCTGCAGAGCTGGGCAGAAAGGTGGCAAATGGAGTTCAATGTGGGTAAGTGTGAGGTGATTCACTTTGGTATGAGTAACAAGAAGGTGGGGTACTGGGCTAATGGTCGGATACTTGGTAGTGTGGATGAGCAGAGGGATCTTGGTGTCCATGTACACAAATCTCTGAAAGTTGCCACCCAGGTAAATAGTGCGGTGAAGAAGGCATATGGCGTACTGGCTTTTATTGGTAGAGGAATTGAGTTCCGGGGTCCTGAGGTCATGTTGCAGTTGTATAAGACTCTGGTGCGGCCGCATCTGGAGTATTGTGTGCAGTTTTGGTTGCCATACTATAGGAAGGATGTGGAGGCACTGGAACGGGTGCAGAGGAGGTTTACCAGGATGTTGCCTGGTATGGTAGGAAGATCGTATGAGGAAAGGCTGAGGCACTTGGGGCTGTTTTCATTGAAGAAAAGAAGGTTTAGGGGTGACTTGATAGAGGTGTACAAGATGATTAGGGGTTTAGATAGGGTTGACCATGAGAACCTTTTTCCACGTATGGAGTCAGCTATTACGAGGGGGCATAGCTTTAAATTAAGGGGTGGTAGGTATAGGACAGATGTTAGGGGTAGATTCTTTACTCAGCGAGTCGTGAGTTCATGGAATGCCCTGCCAGTAGCAGTGGTGGACTCTCCCTCTTTATGGGCATTTAAACGGGCATTGGATAGGCATATGGAGGATAGTGGGCTAGTGTAGGTTAAGTGGGCTTGGATCGGCGCAACATCGAGGGCCAAAGAGCCTGTACTGCGCTGTATTTTTCTATGTTCTATGTTCTATGCTGACCATTGGCATGCAGGCCAACATCTATAATCAAACATAATGCTGTCTGGTTGATATTCTGAATATCCCAGACCTCAAGCAACTCTGCAAACAGAACTGCTGTGCATCAGCTGTCTGTGTGCATTGGACAGAGTGGATAAATTTGCATCTTAATGCCATGTTAGCTTATTTACATATTATTTTTAATATTTCCAACATTCAACATGCAGGTCTGTTGTTGAACCACATACAGCACAGGTTGAATCCCATGAACCTTGAAACGAAGAATGGCTGGGGGAGGGGGTGGGTCAGTGACAGAGCCGACAAATGGAGTCCTATCAGTGGCACAAATCTGGGAAGAGATGAGCAGTAAAATTATTTTGACCTACATATGGTTACCAGACTCAATGTGCAAACATACAACAATGACTTAGTAGGTTGCCTTATGATGTTTTCTTTTGCTCCTCACAATAATTGCCAAAAGTATCTCAGAATAATTCTCATATTATGATCTAAATTGTTATGTCAACCTACTGATATGTCATTTATTAAACATGGCAAGTAATTGGCATCAAATTTTGTTTCAACATAAAACTGCATTAGATCATGTGTTTTTGCTTTCCTTTCAGTGTCTTTGGCAGTCGGTTATATCAATGAGTCATAGCTGCAGAGTTCCTTGCCCCTTTACATCAAAACTGAAATCATTGATGACCAGAGGATGAAGAAATCATAGAAGCTGCCAGGACGATGATCTTGACACAACAAATTCCATGCCCATAATTATAGCTCTTTATCCCACTGAATTGACTTGTATTTCAGGTTGGAGTAGCATGGTCAGAATTTAGCCCTGTGCTTCATGATAGAATGAGAACATTTTTTCTTCTTCAGGTTTTTATCATGGGAAATTGTGTAAAATTATGATTCTTAGTATGTGGTGCCTTTTGGGCTGAATGTTGGGAGTAAGATCTCACATACTTGCTTTAAATATAACTGACAGAACCACCTCCACACTGTTAGTAAATCTAGCTGCAAGAATGTATATAATTTTGTTATGAAGTACTTCTGGAGACTTAGTACAAGAAACCCGATATCTGCAAAAGGTGTGCACATTGGGAGTAGAAATAAGTTTATGTCCATTTTGAGGCCCAGAATTGTGCTGTAGCCATGTAGTTATGTGCAGTCAATGGCTGATATTAAACAGAAACCTGGAGATTGATGCAAAATTGGGCCCCAGATCAACTTGATCAAATTTGGTGAATTATCGCCATTCCCTAATTAACTTGTCTATCTCAGAAAACAAATTTCCTGCAGCTATCCTCAGCAACAATAGCTCCAAGTTAAGGGCCAATCAATAAGGGAAAGGGGATCAATTACAAGAAGCAGGAATACTGAGGTGATGAGAGGTCATTCCTGATTCCACATGAAATTAGCAGAAACAAAAACATTTTTATTGGACTGACCACATCCTAGGCTTAATAATAGTGACATTGAATGCTATTTTATCAAGCATTAACATATACACAGAAGCACCTAGCAGATATATGCAAGGCAGGCAGATCATTCTGTCAGTCCATTCGTAGCATTGATTTCTAAAAAATACATTCATGTGATTTGGACTTCACTGGTTGAACCAACATTTATTGCCCATTCCTATTTTGCCAAGTTGGTGGTCTTCCTGAACCACTGCAGTCCATTTGATGCAAATACACCTAGAATACTGTTAGGGAGGGAATTTTAGGATTTTGACCTAGCAAAGAAATACTGATATATTTCAAAGTCAGGATAATGAGTTGTTTGGAGAGAAACTTGGAAGTAGTGGTATTCCCATGTATCAGCTCTCCATGCTCTTGATGGTAATAGTCATAGGTTTGGAAGGTGGTGTGCCTAAGGACCATTGGTAAATTTCTGCAGTGCATTTTGTTGGTGATGTACATCACTGAGCCTAGGTGGTGGAAGGAGGGAATGATTTGTGGGTGTGATGCCAATCATGAGGCTGCTTTGTCCTGGGTAGTGTCAAGCTTTTGAGTATTGGAGTGCCAGACAAGCGAAGAACATTCCATCGCACTTCTGTCTTTTGCCTTGTACATATCGAAAGGCTTTGGTAATTCACCCATTTCCAAAGTATTGCTGTTTATTAAAAAGCACAACCCTGTGCAGATACTAGAGATTTGAAATAAAACAGAAAGTCCTGGAGAAACTCACCTGGTCTGGCAGCATCTGTGGAGAGAGAAACAAAGTTAACTTTTTGAGTCTGATATGATTCCTCTTTACTGTTTATTATGTTGGCTGCTTGAATGATTTACAATGGATTCAGTGGAGGTTGCTCTGTCTACAATTAGCTTTTTGCTGTTTTTGCAAGCGGACAGCAAAATTACTTCCAAACAGATGTGTAATTTCATGTTGTGCGTTATTATTTGACATCTTGCGAGTCTGAAATAACAAGTGTCTTTATTTTGTAATGATGTATTAAATTTGAGAATATATTTTTGGATTAATTTCGTGGAAAGACACAGATTCAACATTAGTCTGGAAAATTATTTTTGTTCCCTTTTGAAAGAGAGGAGTGATTAAATTCGGAAAAGAAGTTAGGTGACTCTCAGCAGTTTTATTTGCAGCTTTTTGAATTCAGTTTTAAAATATAAAGGTATTAGCAGGAAGTTCATAATATACTGAGACATAACTGTATCCATTACTGATGTGCAATTGATCATTTTATAATCACCTCACTGGGATTTGACACCTTCTGTAAGAACGACAGTTATGCATTCATTTTCTCCCTCAGATTGTCTGATACCTTTACCTCCAATAATATTATTGAATAATATAAAGATCATTAACAAGACGGTTAACTGGTTGGAATATTTTTTGGCATAGGAAACACACATTTCCTGCTCAAAGGTTCTTCAAAATGTTAAAGATCCAAGAACATTGTTGGTTTTCTTTTCAAAGCAGCTAAAAGTGCACAATTTTAATGGACTCTTCTGACAAAAAAATTAACATATTTTCTCTTAAAACACCAGTTGTTTACAAAAATAACACAATTTATCAAACTTACCAAGTAAGATACTTAAACATCTGCACCTCTTCTGTCTTTGAGATTTTAAGTATTCACAGTCAGCTCATGTACGTTTTATCGAATCTTGTAAAAATTCTCTGTAGGCATTTCAATATTTATCTAAGAGAATCTCCTTGGACTTGAGATCGAAATGTAAAGAATTGATTTATTTAGCCTCTTCTCGCCTGAGACATTGTGTGAATTTACACCTTCTGATTCTCATGATGACACTGTCTAAAGTATTATGACATAGAATCATAGAATCCCTACAGTGTGGAAACAGGTCATTTGGGCCATTGAGTCCACACTGACCCACCAAAGAGCATCCCACCCTATCTTATCCTTGTAACCTTCCATTTCCCATGGCTAAATTACACATCTCTGGACACTATGGGCAATTTAGCATGGTTAAACCACCTAACCTGCGCATCTTTGGATTGTGGGAGGAAACCGGAGCACCCAGAATAAACCTACACAGACACGGGGAGAATGTACAGATTCCACACAGTCACCCGAGTCTGGAATCAAACTCAAGTTCCTGGCGCTGTGAGGCTCATCACTGCCATCCCTAAACAGTTTATCAGTACTGAATATTTCTGAAACATTTTGTTGTATGAATAAATACCAGTGAACTTGAAAGGGGAAATTTCAGTAGGATTTACATGTTTATCCATATGCTATTTTCGGGAAGATAATTTTAGACATGTAACTTACACACAGAGCAGTACATTTACTTGATTGAATTTACAAAAAAAAATGACTAGACAGAGATCAAAAGCATTGATTCCTTTGCTCACTGTAAATCAAAAGACCATTGTACAGTCAGGATATCAATTTCTCTTTATATGATGCTTCATTAGTATTCGTACAACATAAAAGGATAAATTTGGCAATACTACATGTCAATACCAATTTTCCACCAGCATTCTTCTGAGTGCCAGCATCTGAAAGTGGCATTACTCTCTCAGAATATACCTGTTCAGTATTTCTTTGCCATGTTTTCCCCCAGTAGGAAGAGGTACAGGTGAAATGCTGCTTCACCTGGAAAGACGACTTAGGCCCTCGGATGGTGAGTGGGGAGGAGGTGAAGGGGCAAATGTTGCCCCTTCTGCGGTTACATGGGAAGTTGCTGTGGGAAAGAGGGGTGATATTGGTGGTTAAGGAATAGACTAGCACCTGTACCTCCTCCAATCGTGTGTATTTGCTGCACCCAATATGGCCTACTCTACATTGGAGAAACCAAACACAGACTGGGTGACCACTTCACAGAATACCTCCAATCTGTGCACAAACATGACCCTGACCTTCCTGTAGCCGGTCATTTGAACACAGCATCCTGCTCACATGTCTATTTGTCTATCCTCAGCATGCTGTAATGCTCCAGTGAATCCGGTGCAAACAGAAAGACCAACATCTCATCTTCAAACCAGTCAGTTTACAACCTTCTGGGGTCAATATTGAGTTCAACACCTTCAAATTGTGAACCTATTCCTTCCCTTTCTCATAACTTTGCTTGTTATATTCTCTGTCACCCTCTCTCCTCTCCCCCTACCACAATGGGACTGTCTGTTATTTCCAGTATAGCAGTGCGACATATTATTCTTCTGCAATTCTCACATTCCAATCACTTAATCATCATCTTTCTCCCCGATAATTCCAATTTCCTCCTTCTCACAATTGCATAAATGCTGCCCCCTCCATACTTCATTTCAGCCCTGATGACTCATCGAGACTTGAAACGTTAGCTTGCTTTCTCTCCACGGATGCTGCCTGACCTGCTGTGCTGTCCAGCATTTTTTGTTTTTAGTTCTGATTCTAGCACCTGCAGTAAATTGCTCCTAACACGAGCAGAGTCCCACTCAATTCCTCACTTAAGAGATTGTATTGATAATGTTGGCAGGGCCAGGTTTCTAACACAAGTAGATCTGTTGAAATGATAAAAAGTGAAAGTGCTGGAAAACTCAATATTTCTGGCAGAATTTCTGGAGAGAGATACACTGTTTATGTTGAAAATCCGAAGACTCTTCAGTGCTGATTCTCCAGCAATTCCTGTTTTTATTTCAGATCTCCAGTATCCAGCACATTTTGCTTTTATTTGTTAAAGAGTTAGTTCCTTGAAACCCAAGGTTAAAGTGTTATTGGCATTTATCACACCAAATAGTGCCAGAAGACTGGAGGATAGCAAATGTCGTTCCCTTGTTCAAGAAGGGGAGTAGGGATAACCCTAGTAACTATAGGCCGGTGAGTCTCAATTCTGTTGTGGGCAAAGTCTTAGAGAGAATTGTAAGGGATAGGATTTATGAACATCTGGATGGGAAGAATGTGATCAAGGATAGTCAGCATAGTTTTGTGAAGGGCAGGTCGTGCCTCACAAACCTTATTGAATTCTTTGAGAAGGTGACTAAGGAGGTGGACGAGGGTAAAGCGGTAGATGTGGTGTATATGGATTTTAGTAAGGCGTTTGATAAGGTTTCCCAAGGTAGGCTACTGCAACAAATACGGAGGTATGGCATTGAGGGTGAGTTGGAGGTTTGAATTAGGAATTGGCTGGCTGGAAGAAGACAGAGGGTATTAGTTGATGGGAAAGGTTCATCTTGGAATGCAGTTACTAGCGGTGTTCCGCAAGGATCGGTTTTGGGACCATTGCTGTTTGTCATTTTTATAAATGACCTGGAGGAGGGGCTAGAAGGTTGGGTGAGCAAGTTTGCGGATGATATGAAAGTCGGTGGAATTGTTGACAGTGAGGAAGGATGTGGCAGGTTACAGCGGGATATAGATAAGCTGCAGAGCTGGGCAGAAAGGTGGCAAATGGAGTTCAATGTAGGTAAGTGTGAGGTGATTCACTTTGGTATGAGTAACAAGAAGGTGGGGTACTGGGCTAATGGTCGGATACTTGGTAGTGTGGATGAGCAGAGGGATCTTGGTGTCCATGTGCACAGATCTCTGAAAGTTGCCACCCAGGTAAATAGTGTGGTGAAGAAGGCATATGGCGTACTGGCTTTTATTGGTAGAGGAATTGAGTTCCGGAGTCCTGAGGTCATGTTGCAGTTGTATAAGACTCTGGTGTGGCTGCATCTGGAGTGTTGTGTGCAGTTTTGGTCGCCATACTATAGGAAGGATGTGGAGGCACTGGAACGGGTGCAGAGGAGGTTTACCAGGATGTTGCCTGGCATGGTAGGAAGATCGTATGAAGAAAGGCTGAGGCACTTGGAGCTGTTTTCATTGTAGAAAAGAAGGTTTAGGGGTGACTTGATAGAGGTGTACAAGATGATTAGGGGTTTAGATAGGGTTGACCATGAGAACCTTTTTCCACGTATGGAGTCAGCTATTACGAGGGGGCATAGCTTTAAATTAAGGGGTGGTAGGTATAGGACAGATGTTAGGGGTAGATTCTTTACTCAGCGAGTCGTGAGTTCATGGAATGCCCTGCCAGTAGCAGTGGTGGACTCTCCCTCTTTATGGGCATTTAAACGGGCATTGGATAGGCATATGGAGGATAGTGGGCTAGTGTAGGTTAAGTGGGCTTGGATCGGCGCAACATCGAGGGCCAAAGGGCCTGTACTGCGCTGTATCTTTCTATGTTCTATGTTCTATTTTCAAATGGCCTTTTCTGTTCAGACTGAAACGTGCTACAGCAACTTTCCAAAGTCTGATGAGCAAAATGGTTGCTGGTGTTTCTAACAGTGTAGTTTATCTTGATGATGTACTGGTATACAGTGACATTTGAAGATCACTTGGAAGAATGGAAACTATGTTTCAGAAATTGACGATGGCTGAAAATGGTGTTTGAATTTTCCAAAGGTGGAGGTGCTAAGGAGACAATTTAATGTGGCATGAGAAATAAAGAGATGAGAAAATCTGACCCACCCGTAAGTGGAAACATACCCTCTTTCAGGCCAATCTCCTTACTTAGTATCAAGAAACAAAATAACACCCGATATTTCATTTTGTGGTAAACGCTGTTGTTACAAATACACTTTTATTTAATATTTTTTGGAGGACATAATTTTGAGGATTGTAGAAAAACAAAGAAAAAGTGCCCGTTTAAGGCTTATGCTATCTCACGTTTCCTATTGCCTGCAACATCCTCCCTCCCTCACTCTCACACACCCAGTAATTGCTTCCTCCTGGTATTCCCACATGGCCTCTGCGCTTCCCATTCAATCATTCAAAACTCTTCACCACCTTTCCCTCAGCTGCACCAGCACTAACAACTCTACCACCTAGTTTGATCTCATTCAGAGGCCCTCTCTGTCTTAAATTTCAGGAGAAGATGACTGAAAGGGCCAGGACAGGTAACAGGTGTCTGATATTCAGTTCATCACTCCATATGAGGAGAGGATCTAGGGCCTCAAAGGCAAAGACCAGGATGACCCCTGTGGAGATACTGAAACATCCATGTCCCAGCAACTAAGTAAAAAGCATTGTTCATTGTTTTACAGCTCTTCCAGTCCTCTCACTGTGCTTTTAATCTTAGCACTCCACAGCTTCCACTCTGTGATTGTGATAGCTTCTGTTTTCTGTCTTGCAGGTACTAGCAACATGTCCACAATGGCCATGCTGAAGAGGTCCACCCCGCAAGATGCCCTACCTCGGAGGAATAAAGCATAGATGGTTCAGAGGAAGCACTGACAAGGTTGTTTCCTCCCACCAGCTCAGATATTGATACCTTGGTGAGAATTTCATCTGAACCTCAGGCATGTGAGAATCAAGCTGCCTCCAGAGTCAGGTTGGTAGCTGTCAGAGACAGCCAGGTCTAGCACTGTCACAGTCTGCCAAATGTGCAAATTCATCTGCCCTTCATTGCCCTATCCACTAATCCTCAGCACCAATAAGGGACCTTGAGCTCACTCAGACCTCCTTCCTCACAAGAAGAGAGGACAATGTCAATGGAGACCCAGCAGGAATCATACAGAAGTCTCCTCTCAAGACAGAAGTGGCTATGCCTTCCACCTGCATTCTCTTGTCACTCTCAGCCCTGACTGGGTCCTCTAGACAGGTTACCTGCCCAAAGCCCCAAGGCCAGAAGGCTCACTTTCAGGCTGGTACCCTCCACCCCAGCTGTGAAACCTGAGTTTGCACTGAAACGTAGTGTTAAGGAAAGAAAGAAAATAACACTATGAGGGTACCTAAGTGGCATAGATGACATTTCATCATAAATATGTTCTCATTTTTGTAAAATGTTTCTGTTCTCACCATCGTCTTTCAGTCTGCTCTTGTTATTGCAATGACATTTCTGTAGTTGATACAGAATCAGATGGAACCATCAGGTTTAGATATTACCACTGCTAGGAATCTCCAGCTGCTTTAACACAATCATTGGCTTATTATCACACCAAAAAAAGTATCTAATTATAATGCAGTAGTTGGTTAATGTACGTAGCCAGTAACAGAAAAATGCTTATCTCTGTCAATATTCTAAAATACACACACACAAACACACACACTCTCTCTCTCTATCTCTCTCTCTCTCAGGAAAAAAGAAAACACTTTTCTGGGGAAGACATTCCAGAAAGCTAGAGACTGACTTTCTTTAAAAACTTATTTTTGTTAAAGGATTATTCTTGAAGACAAAAGGATAAAATATAAGTTGCTCCAAATCTGTTGCTCTGATATTTAGCAAACGTTTAGCTAAACTGATGTTTAGCAAACTTTAACCCACCATCAGGAACCTGTTTATTTTGTCTCTTATCCCATGCATTTCCATAGCTCGCCTTTCTAAAATCTTTCGGGGGGCCCAAAACGCTTTGCCTGCTATTTTATCTGGTTGTGTAACTTTGAATTTTTTAATATTAACTCTGAAAGCCATGGAGTGTTTGCACTGGCTGAAGGGTTGAATAATCAGGTTATTAAGATGGACAAAAGAACCACCTACAATGTGAGGAGAACATTTTTCTGCAACAAGTGATATAACCTGCCTGACAGGGTAACAATAGAAATGTATCTGTAATCTTCAAGTGGGAATTGGATGAATTCTTGCAGAACTAAAAAAATTGCAAGGTAACAGGAAGAGCGGGTGACTGGCACAAAATGTATTACTTTTCATAAGAACCATGAGTTAAGGCTGAATTGTCTCCTTTTCACAACATTATTCTTTTATTCGACTTCAAAACATAATTTTAAAAAAGGATTTTACTACATTGAGGGCTGAAAGAAAAAAGGTTATGATAATTAAAGGTGCTAAATGGGTGTTATGCTCATAATGGACATTTGTCTGAAACCTAAAGTTATCACACAGTTGTTCAGATGATTGGTAATTTTTCTGATTTGAATGTCCTCAAAGGTGCTGAAAACTATAGTTTCAACACTCAAGCAGTGATTAGGCACCACTTTTGTGGTACTGTATGTACAGAGGAACCTCGATTATCTGAACGAGATGGTCAGGCAGTATTTTGTTTGGCTAAGTGATTATTCAAATAACCGATTTAATGTCTCTCCTTGGGGACTCGGAGTTTTCTGAAGTTTTCTTTTTCCTCGTTCTGCCTGCTTTGCTCCCTCTCTCTGTCTCAAGATTTGTTTCTGAGCAGATACATGATTGCGTGGAAGGGACCTGCAGCATTGCTGAAGCCTCTCCCGGCTGCTGTTTCACTTCAATGGAATTGATAGAATCTGCACTTGCTATGTCCGCTCCCCGTTCAGGTGACTAGGCAGCAGCATACCGTGCAACCCCACCCCCTCCACCCCCGCTGTGTGCTTTCAGCTTTCCACATTTCTAGCCAGTGGATGGAGTGAAGTGGCCAGATGGCTCCTATCTCTTCTCCCCAATGGGACTCCAGAATGAAATGAAGTAACTGAATGGAGACAGCAGCTGGACTGGGCACCAAAAGCAAGACTGCTGCTGCCTTTGGGGGGTGAGTCTCAAAATAGCACACACACGCATGCAGCCACACACAAACCTTTTTGACAGGTTCTCACTCTGCGCTGTACAGGACAATGTTGGAGAGATTATCTAGGGAAGGCGGGTTTGGGGTACACCCCAGTGTAGAACTCCAGGGTAAGTGTGGAGACAGAGAGGGAGGGCAGGAGGTCAGTCATTTGGAGGTGGCACCCGGACTCCCATCAATGTCCAGGACTATTCTCAGCAGCATTTCAGTAAGCCGAATTCACTTTTAATCATTGTAAGCAAAAGACACGATCAATGTTGGTAACACCTCTTTGATGTAATCTTTCTATCGGCACCTTTGAGATCTTCTTCAGATAATTGATATTCGGATAATCGAATATCAGCCTGTATAGCCTGCACGAAACTATTTCCTCTAATGCAGTTGTGGGAGAGAAGCTAACATGGAAGACTGTCTCAAGAGAGTGCACTAAGGCTTTCTGGTGCAACAACAAGGATCCTGATGATAATGATACAAGGGGAGGGAAATGTCCTCTACCCAAAGTTGGAAGGAGGCCACAAAGGCAGACAGCTTTACATAAAATCAGAACATGCTGGAAATTCTCAGCTGGTTTGGCAACAAGTGACAACAGAGTTAATGTTTCAGTTCATGAACTTGCAACAGAATCAGGAAAAGTTAAAAATGTAATGGCTTCTAGGCACTTGAGGTGGCAAGGGAGAAATGGGAAATAAAGGGAATTTTTGTGATAGCGCAGAAAAAGAAATCACTTGTTGCAATGGTGATACAGGGAAGAAGGACATCACATATGTCGCCTCTGTGGAAGGTCAAGGCTACATAATAGTTCTGCTGTGGAGGAATCCGATGAGGGTCTTCCAGGGTCAAACTTCAGAAGAAAGATGATATAGGTGTGACAAATAAAATGCTTCATGCCACAATCCTGTTTTAATACTTAAAGGTTGTGGCTAGGGGCATGGAAAATTTTGTCTACATCTTGGTTCATGGCTGGATATATAATCTGAAAATCACCCTCTATAATGTGGGGAGTCTGATTCATTCCTGCTTAAGACCTTGGATGCTTTGCATGATATGAATTCTGACAACTGAAATCCTACCTTCCATTGTAGTCACTGCAAAAGGAACTGTCGTAGTGACTTTAGGCTCTTTTATTGAAAAAGATTTGCTGATTGTCTCAGATCCTCAGAGATCTGGCCTCCATCAGATCACAGGGTGGGCTGAACAAAGCACCCATAGTAATGGTTTGGGAATTATGGAACTAGCAGGTTGCTCTGGAGATGATTTTTCAGTCCTTTATTTGACATTAAACCATTGACCTTACTACTGCTTGTCAGCCAGGCAGTCTGGAATGCTGAATCCTATGTTGAAATGATACACTTTGAGTAGGGTTTTATTTATGCAAGTGGTGCACAATAATTCTCCCTGCACTAATTCTTGTGAAACCTCACTCTTTGTTGCCAGTCTGACTAATTATTTTTAACCCCTATTCTGTTGTCTTGTCAACTGCTACCTGTTTTGAAACACGAATAACATTTTGGAAATGTTCAGTGGAAATAGAAAATTAACATTTTATGAAGATGATCCTTCATCTTCTAATGCCATGTCTCCCTGATAATTATTAAGATAACATTTTAATTAATCCCTCTATCATTTTGCTGTTATTACCTGTGACTCTTTTGAATGAGTCCCTTAGTGGTGCTGTAATAGTCCCTACAATAGTAAATGGATATGTTGAAAGTGAAGGCAGGCATTGCGAGGCTAATTAGGTCCTTGCTTTAACTATAAGATCTAAAAACTGTTTAACTTCAGCTGCATATGCACAGGTGTTAATACGAGCAGAAATAATTGTATGTGATAAAGATAAATGTTTCAACAACTCAAGTTCGCATTTTATTTATAACACAATGTTAATTGGTTAACTATTGTATGACATTCTTCACTTCACAAATCTGTTCAAATTCAAATGAGACCAGGTCCAAAGTATAAGAACATTTTCTTGTACTAACAGAAATTATTGCCTAGGGCTGCACTTTCTAGGGGCAGAACTGCTTCAGGTCATCCTGAAAGTGTTATGATCCCAGATGATGTCATTACTGTATAAATCAGATCCCAGGCTGAAATCTGGCTCAATAGATCATATTTTGTCTTCTTTTTCCTTTTAATGAGGTGTTTTTTTTACTGAAAAACAAGCACCCAATGCTGCAGATTTAGTTTTGACAACAGATTTGGTTTATTGTGCAAAAGAAATTAAGATTCATAGGATAATGCAAACTGTTTACATGTAACACACTTTTAATAATTTTGAAGCACTTGGTAAAAAATACATTCACATTAATCCAAAACACACTCCTTTATCGTACAGAAACCAGAGAGAATTTCCTTCTCTTTCACATACATAAGGCCTAATTTAGAAGTTCTTCAATTCCTAGTTTTGAGAATCTGATAGTCTCTTTCTTGAATCTTCATGCAATCTTCTTAGACATTCTTAGCTCTAAATAATTCCTTCATTTTTTTTAACCAAATACTTCTGGCTTGTAATCTTCAAACTAAATTGTTTATACTGAGATAATCTGTTTCCTAACAGCTGTAAACTATTTCTACTTCTGAGGAGCACATCCAGCTGCAGCTAAGTCTTCAGAAAACTGCCTAACTAAAACACAAAAACTTTTCACAAGCCATGGATTCTTTCCCTAAGCCCCTCAAAAATCTAGAACCATCTATCTAAAAGTTTAATGCACTACACTTTTACTTTGCTCGCTTGTAAACTGGCCCAATGTAAAACAAAATTCTCCTTGAAGTACCTCTCTAATACTGTGCATTAAAAGCAATTGCCATGACTACAGAAATATTCACAAGTTAATCATTAAACCCCTTCAAGATTCACAGAAAACCCATTTGCCTCTCGTTGAAAATTCAAAAATCCAATCCATGAAATAAATCATATTAGGAAACAAATAAATAACACATCTTACATCGCACAAGGCAATTACAATGTTCTTCAATGTATGCCAGCAGCCTTCCATCACCCATTCTACAGGATCAACAAAGGCACATAAAAAATAGACGTAAGATGGTGATTCTCATCAAGTGATTTTGACATTTGAGGAGAACAAAGTCAATTGCCTTCAGGGGAAGTGAGCATAGCACAAAGTCAATGTCTTTATCTATCTCTCCAACATTGATTTTGTACGCAAATTGTTACTCTGGTTAGGACTTGGTCTAATGTAATACATGATATGACACCAACCTGGACTCTTAAGTAATTTTTTAATCACTGACCATTCATTCATCTGAAAGAATTCCAACTTAAAAATGATTTGTTGTATTTTATATGGAATATTGGATGGTTTGATTACTAAAAGTCGGTTCAAAATGTTCTGTGGTTGATTTTATTTCAGGAATGTGGCTAGAAAGAACGTTGTGATGGTCCGGAACAAAGGAAAGGGAAGGAATGGAATTTAATGTTTGCTGAGGGAATGGGGAACCAGGAGCAGAGGGGAGGGGATGATGGAGTGTAACTGAGTCATGCTGGAGGTACTGTGACAGATCTCCAATGTCAAGGTAAAAGACCTGAATATCCAGGCATTGGGGTTAAAGGAAGATGGTAGTGTCAACACCTTAAGGTGGGCAGTTAATTTTACTTTTCCATCCCCTCAGTCTGCTGGAGGAAAATACATTAAACAGATACCAGGTGTTTCCTCAAGGCTAAGGACCAAGTAGGTATTGAGGTGCAGCTGCCATAAGTTGAGGCTTTAGGATGTTGGTGTCTTTCTGCTTTTCTTCAGCCTTTATCACAGAGAGAAATTACTTCGCCTCCATGTGGTTGCTTACACTATTGCTGTTTTTGCATGTCCTTAATGGGGACAGTGGAATAAACAGACTATTTTATCTCTTGATTCTTTTCTTAAAACAAAGGAGACAACAGGGCCTTCACAAATTGAGACAATATATTCTCCCACAAAATTAACAGCATGGTTGGTGGTTTCATCTTGTTCTGAAAGAGCAAATTGAGATACAGAATGCCCTCTTGTGGCTGACTAACTTCAGCTTTGACTGTTTACGTTTGCTCCATCTGCATTTTCTGTTCTGGGGGGAATAAAGACTTGACTATCTTCCAGTGTATTACATTTTGTAGTGGAGATTGCTTCAGGACCCACTGAGTCAACTTGTGTGTCTTTTATATCTGCCAAATGGAGAGGATTTAAGGTTAAATATGCATTCCTGGTCAGTAAGGAAACATTGTGATGGGAATGGCATCTTGGGTTTCTGTAACACCTCCTCTATTGTTGCAAAGTGTGACCTGTATCTATTCTCTAACACTGGTTTTAATGCTTCTTACACCCAACGTTGTATGGAAGATAGTTGAAGAAATTGTGGCTTCAGACATAGCATTCTGTCTACCCCTTTCCCTAATTTAAAAGTATCTTGCTGTTAACCAGGATCTCTGCAAGCCAGAATTCATCCTGCACGTGCATGCAATCAAGGAACTGAAGTATTGCAGTAAGTCTGCCACATCATCCCAGAAGAGTTCAAATTTCACCTCTGTGTCCTCTAAAGCTGCTGCTGCAGCTCTGACGTGGTCTCTGTCTGGGCACTTGCAACCCTTTATAAAACTGTTTAGTTTGAGTTCACATCAGTGGGATTCCTGAGTGACATTGACAACATCCTGTTATGTTTCCATATAAGGGGTTAATACTTGACAATGTAATAGGAAGCTTTGTCAATTGCGATGTATCAGACCATACGATGACGGCAAAACTCTGAAGAAAAAGCAAACATTTGACCTTGCACTAAGTGTACGGGTAGTTATTCAAAAATGAGTGAACAGTTAGCATGAAAAGACCTTAGACTCCAACAATTTCTCTTTAATACCAACACCACCTATTGTGATTTTTTTTGCTGCTTCTGTATCACTGATGCTACCATCTGGTAGGCATTATTATGATTAAATCTAAAGCTCAGAAATGTTCCTTCCTACTGCACCCCAAGGTTACATGCTACAGAAATTTTAGGCCTTTATCCCCTTTAAACTTAAATGTTAATTTAAAAAAAAAATTGACCAGCCTGCCTTTCAGCTTGGAATACATTCAAATTCCAACTCAGGATGCGAGCATACAATCTAGGCTGAAATGTCAGTGCTGCATTCATACCGATGTTGCTTGTGAATGAGGATGTTAAGTCGTCGTTGCCATTACATTTCTCATGATTTTCTTCAAAAAACACAATTTTTTTTTGCGAATATTTGTTAACCAATAACAAGAAAAATCAGATAATTTAGTGATTCTTATTATTTTTATAAAATAATGTTTTATGCTTTGTATAATTATGCTGCATTGTTTATTCATATTGCAAGCTAATGCTCTTCAAACAATGATAGGACTTCTACAATTAATGGTACAGCCTTGGGTAATAGTGTAGAACAGAGAAAGCTAGGGGTTTAGGTACATAATTCTTTTGAAGTTTGTGTCACATGTAGACAAGGTGGTTAAAAAGACATTTGGCACACTTGCCTTCGTTGCTCAGCCCTTTGAGTAAAGGAGTTGGGAAGTCATGTTGTGGTCATACAGGATATTAGTGAGGCCACTTATAAAGTCATGGAGCACAGAAATAGACCCTTCGGTCCAACCAGTCCATACCAGACATTGCCTCTCTGAAATATTTTGTCCAGTTCTGGTCACCCAGTTACAAGAATTGCCCGTAGTGTTAGGTAAAGGGGTAAATGTACGGGAATGGGTGGGTTACGCTTCGGCGGGTCGGTGTGGACTTGTTGGGCCGAAGGGCCTGTTTCCACACTGTAAGTAATCTAATATTATGAAAGAAGGATATTATCAAGCTGGAGAAGGTTCAGAAGAAATTTACCAGGATGTTGCTGGGTATGGAAGGTTTGAGTTATAAGGAAAGGCTGAATAGGCTGGGACTTTTTCACTGGAGCATAGGAGATTGAAAGACAATCTTACAGCATTTTATAAAGTAATGAGTGGTATAGATAGGGTTAATGATAGTTGTCTTTTCCCTAGGATGGGGGATTTCAAGACTAAGGGCATATTTTTCATACAGCACGTGGGTTGTGTGTGGAATGAACTTCCTCAGGAAATGGTGGATGTGGGTACAATTACAATATTTAAAAGAAATTTGCATAAGTATATAAATAGAAAAGGTTTGGATGGATGTGAGCCAGGAACAGGCAGGTGGAACTAGTTTAGTTCAGGATTATGTTTAGCATGTACTGGTTAGACCAAAGGGTCTGTTTCCTTGCTGTATGACTCTATGACTCTAAAACTTTAGTATATCATGAATGATATGATAGCCTGTTATATAGTCAGGATCTTTGCATTTGTTTTAGATAGCCTTAATTAAATCCATTTCATAGGATTTCTCTAACCATGCCTTTTGCCATTTTCTTTTCAAACTGGATCATTTATGTTCCGAAACCACTGAGACAGGCAGAGAAGGCCTTATTTTGATGTTCCATCTAAAGACAAGCAACAATGTTTTTACATTAATCCAAGAAGAATACAGAGTAAGAAATGACATAAGAAGTTTATGAAAACAATCAATATTAGATCTAAAAGGCAGAACTGAACCTGTCTTGGTGCAGAGAAATTGCTTTGAGAACAATATAATAGCTATTGCAACTTTTTAAAAATATATATTTTATTGGAAAAGAAATGGAAAAACATTATTTTGAATATTACAACAAACACAAAACCAAACAACTCAAGCCAATGTTAAAAAACAAACCCACTAATTACATAGATAAATAAATAATTACAAATAACTAAACTAAAAAAAGGAAAATCTTAACAGCAATAATAATAATAATAATAATAATAATAATAGTACAGCTCAACGAAACAAAGTAATGGTCCTCAATCATCGAGTGCATAAGTTTATACATATTCATATGTTTGTAGTTCCTCTTCTCTGGATACCAGATTCATTAAATAGAATTACCTTGGCTATATAAAGGCTCTTATTAGTATGGTGGACAAATCTGTACCCAGGTTGTCCAAAAAGGGCCGCCACATCTTATAAAAATTCTCAGTTTTATGGTGCACCATACTCGTGAGGCAGTCTAGCGGATGTGTTCCATGACTAGCTTACGCCAGCTTGACAGCCCCAAGGGATTTTCAGACACCCACCTGACCAGAATGCTCTTTCTTGCACAAAAAATTAGGATACTGAAAAACCTTTTTCTGTGTGTATCTAGAGAAAGTGAATTAATAAAGTCAAGAAAGAGCGATAATGTGTCCATCTTCACCTCAATCCCCAAGGCCTTCTCTATTTCACCTACCACAGCACTCCAGTATGCCTGCAGTCTGTGACAGGACAAAAGACAATGAGTGAGCGTGTCCATGCTTACTTTACATTTAAGACACATTGGAGATGCTTCTGCTTTAAATTTTTTGAGGTGGTCTGGGGCCAAGTGAACCCTGTGGAGAATCTTCAATTGCATGGTATGGGTCCTGTTGCAAATCGAGATCCTTCTTGCATTTTCCCAGATATCCTCCCACATTTCAGAAGAGATCTTGACCTTCAACTCTCTCTCTCATACCTTACAGAGCCATTCGGTCTCATCCAAGGGACCCTCTCCCAATAGATGATATGTATTGCTCACAGAAAGTATTGTTAACCTTCAGCATTCAACACCCTTTTCTCCATGTTGGACCTATAAGAATCAGTTAGAAGAGTGGTCTCTTTTTGTGTGAAATTTCTAATTTGAAAAAAAATGGAAGAGATCCCTACTGGGAAATTCATATTTCCAGACCAAATGGTCAAAGGACACCAATATGTACCTTTCAAATAAATCATCCAGGAAAGATACACCCCTAGCTGCCTATAGTTTAAACCCCGAGTCCATCATCCCTGGCAGAAAACCCGGAATCCAACTATCGGTAAAAAAAATGATGTTTTGGCAACATTGTCCTCACTCTGACGCATTGCCCTCCATGCCTTGACAGTGTTGATAATTATTGGGCTATGGAAATATTCCTTAAATGTCCTCATTTTGTCCAAGAACAGCAGGCTAATAAGGGGGTATCTTGTCGAGCTGCTTCAATGTCCAAACAAAGTGAGTAAGGGTCCTCCCGGGCCCAGTCATTCACAAAAGACAGCAACAAGCTTAAGTGATAATTTTTGATGTCTTGGAGGCCCACTCTTCCCAGTCTGTAAGGTAACTGCAATTTAGTCAATTTAATTAAGGGTCGATTGCGATACCAGGTAAAGGAATTGAACCAGCCAATCAATCTCTTAAATATTTGCTTAGTAAAAAACTGAAGAAGTATTTGGATAGGACATAGCAGACAGGACAGAATGTTCATTTTAATGATGGGTTTCCGACCTAACCAAGACATCAGAAGCGCCTCCCATTTACAAAAGTCCTGTTCAATTCTGTCGAATAAATGAGCAAAATTGGTCTTAAATAGCCAATCAAAAATGGGGGTAATAAATATATCTAAGTAGAGAAAGCCCTCCTATGATCATCTAAATGGGAACCCTCAGTATCAGGTACTCTCGGAAGACCATCCATAAGCATGGCCTCTGATTTTGCAAAGTTAATCTGATAACCCAATGAACCACCAAATAAATTGATGCATTGTATCAGATGTGACACTGAGACTGTTGGGTTTGATAAGAAGACAAGAACGTTATCTGCATACAATGCGATCTTATGTGACTACGTCCCCACTTCTGAAGCACCTATACTGGGATCCCTACATATTGCCTCCACCAGCGGTTCGATCACCAGTGTGAAATGTAAGTGATAAGGGACAGCCATGTTGACTGCCCCTACAAATATTGAAATTGCTTGACCACACCATTGGTGAGGACCGCGGCAAGACGATCACTATACAAAACCTCTACCCACCTGACAAAGGTCTCTCCCAGGCAAACTGCTTTGAAGAATAAAAAAGATATGGCCATTTGACCCTGTTGAATGCGTTTTTCTCATCTAAAGAGATCACTAATCCCTGTACCGATTGCTGTTGACACACTTGGATCATGTTAAGTAATCTCCTGACATTATTCAATGATCTGCGATCTTTTACGAGTCCTGTCTGGTCTTCCTTAATGATGGAGGGTAGTACGGTTTCTAGCCTTAATGCCAGAGTGTTAGATAGGATTTTGAAGTCGACATTCAGGAGTGAGATGAGCCTACAGAAGCACAATCCTCCGGGGTCTTCCGTTTTTTAAGGATGAAAGAAATATTCACCTCTCTTAGAGATGGTGGGCTGAGGCCACAACTATGTGAGTCAGTAAACATACTTAACATCAGCCCTGAAACCATAATAAATTCCTTATAGAACTCACTTGGGAGCCTGTCAGGACTGCAATTTTTAAAAAAGGTAGAACAAATAAAACAAAACAAGGAGCATTTTGAACAAAGGTACGCATTTGGCAGCAAGTAAGAGATTGAAATGATATTGGAAGAGAAACTGTTAGGAGCAGATTATGTGGACTCAGAAAGTGTGAAGCTAAAACAATCTTGATCAATAACCTATTAAACGGACCCCACCACCAGGGATATATTTCCCTTCCCTCCCCTATCAGCGTTCCGAAAAGACCACTCCCTTCGTGACTCCCTCGTCAGGTCCACACACCCCACCAACCCAACCTCCACTCCCGGCACCTTCCCCTGCAACCGCAAGAAATGCAAAACTTGCGCCCACACATCCCCCCTTACTTCACTCCAAGTCCCCAAGGGATACTTTCATATCCACCACAAATTCACCTGCACCTCCACACACATCATTTATTGCATCCGCTGCACCCGATGTGGCCTCCTCTATATTGGGGAGACAGGCCGCCTACTTGCAGAACGTTTCAGAGAACACCTCTGGGACACCCGGACCAACCAACCCAACCACCCCGTAGCTCAACACTTCAACTCCCCCTCCCACTCCACCAAGGACATGCAGGTCCTTGGAGTCCTCCATCGCCAGACCATAGCAACACGACGGTTGGAGGAAGAGCGCCTCATCTTCCGCCTAGGAACCCTCCAACCACAAGGGATGAACTCAGATTTCTCCAGTTTCCTCATTTCCCCTCCCCCCACCTTGTCTCAGTCAAATCCCTCGAACTCAGCGCCGCCTTCCTAACCTGCAATCTTCTTCCTGACGTCTCCACCCCCACCCCACTCCAGCCTATCACCCTCACCTTGACCTCCTTCCACCTATCGCATTTCCAACGCCCCTCCCCCAAGTCCCTCCTCCCTACCTTTTATCTTAGCCTGCTGGACACACTTTCCTCATTCCTGAAGAAGGGCTTATACCTGAAACGTCGATTCTCCTGTTCCTTGGTTGCTGCCTGACCTGCTGCTCTTTTCCAGCATCACATTTTCAGCAATAACTGTTATAGACCATCAGGCCATTGACAGGAAAAAAAAGTGAGGTCACTGGGCATTGTAAAACTATGAAAATGGCAAATGTGATTTAAATTGAAATTAAATGAGCAGAAAATAGGCCACTGTTGAAGAGAACAAATTAATTCGATCAAGATTGGGTAATAAATTAAGACAACAGGCTGACTTTGGTCTGCTGATGTAATTGAGCGGTTAGTACAATCTCAACAGTGGAAGGAAAAACCATTTTTGTGGTCAAGCTTCATTAGCATATGGGAGAAAATGGCCACTGCAGATGTTGGAGATCAGAATCGAAGAGTTTGGTGCTGAAAAAGCACAACTGATCAGGCAGTATCTAAGGAGCAGGAGAATCGATGTTCCTGATGAAGAGCTTATGCTCGAAGTGCCGATTCTCCTGCTCCTTGGATGCTGCCTGTCCGGCTGTACTTTTCCAGCAGCACACTCTTCCATTCTGATCTCCAACATCTACAGTGGCCATATTCTCCCATGTGATAATGAAGCTTGACCACTAAAATGGTTTTTCCTTCCACTGTTGAGATTGCACTAACCACTCAATTTCATCAGCAAACCAAAGTCTCCATTAGATATGGCCAGTGAGATATGAGTACTTTGAAGTAGTTTGCCAAATTAAAAACTTTGGAAATAAGTTAGATCTTATCCTGATCAGAAAAACAGTCCAGATTTGGGAGGAATAATTTCTCCAGTTAAAAATTCGGAAACTTACACAACATCCAACAGACACCCAGAAGCATTCTTGTAAAATCACAGCAGGCTGCATGAAAATGGATAGACAGTGGAGACAAAAATTGGCTCTAGCAGATATGAAAAGTATATCTGCAGTTACTGCAGTTACAAATGTTAGAATAAATTAGAAATTATTGGTAATTATTGGTGAAATATACAATGCAAAGTTAAGAAATCATAGTTTACTAAGATTAGCTAACTGTTTTATGCTCCGATGTCTGATGTTACTATGACAGTGATAATGTATGCATTTGCTATAACAGGAAGGAATAGCTTTTCAGGATTCTGTGTCATGACTCAGATTTTATGTTCTGCAATATGCGAAGTAGCAAATAAGAAAGTTGTCTACAATGTTGTAGTAATCTCTGACAAGAAGGTATTAGTTTTCCCGATGTTAATTTGAATCTAGCACCAAGTCAAAGGGATCTTCAGGAGTCCTACAATGTCGATGTCATCAAGCAGAGTAAACAGTCAATCAAATTCTCACATAGACCAAACCAGGAAATCTATTTCTTTAATTAACCTTTAGTCTATAGACATTGACCAGTTATGTGGCAGCATGGTGGTTCAATGGTTAGCGCTTTTGCCTCACAACACCAGGAGCCTGGGTTCAATCCTAGCCTTTCGCAACTGCCTGTGTGGAGGTTACACATTCTCCCAGTGTCTGCGCGGGTTTCTTCCCAGAGACCAAAGATGTGCAGATTAGGGTGAATTGCTAAGGGGTGTAGATGCATTAATCAGGGTTAAATATGTATAATAGTGTAGGGGAATGGGTCTGGGCGGGTTACTGTTTGGAGGGTTGGTGTGGACTTGTTGGGCCGAAGGGCCTGTTTCCACACCATAGGGATTCATATGATATGAAAAATTATACTTGGGACATAGACTTTAGAAGCCTGTGATATATAGGCTGTTTAATACTGACGTATTTAGCAGTTAGGCTGTTCTGTATGAGATTGGGAACATTATGAACATTAAATGCCCAAAACTGAGGTAGTTCAAGAGCAGAAATGTCTGGATTTGAAATAATCTCAGAGGCCAGCTGAGATGAAGTGGACATGCAGCAAATATGACTAACATTAAAACTGCTAAAGGCAATCATATATTTTCAACCTTAAACTTGAATACCACATGTGAGGTAGGACAAGATTAAAGTTTCAAAGCAAAGCTCAGGAAATGTGTTGAGTCTGCCACACAATGAGACAAATGCACAAGAAAGAATTTTAATAGTAACATTGTTTCCTCTGACCAACAAAGAATACGGACTCTGAATTAGTGGTGCTGGAAGAGCACAGCAGTTCAGGCAGCATCCAAGTAGCTTCAAAATCGACGTTTTGGGCAAAAGCCCTTCATCAGGAATAAAGGCAGTGAGCCTGAAGCGTGGAGAGATAAGCTAGAGGAGGGTGTGGGTGGGGAGAAAGTAGCATAGAGTACAATGGGTGAGTGGGGGAGGGGATGAAGGTGATAGGTCAAGGAGGAGAGGGTGGAGTGGATAGGTGGAAAAGGAGATAGGCAGGTAGGACAAGCCCGGACAAGTCAAGGGGACAGTTACTGAGCTGGAAGTTTAGAACTAGGGTGAGGTGGGGGAAGGGGAAATGAGGAAACTGTTGAAGTCCACATTGATGCCCTGGGGTTGAAGTGTTCCGAGGCGGAAGATGAGGCGTTCTTCCTCCAGGCGTGTGGTGGTGAGGGAGCGGCAGTGAAGGAGGCCCAGGACCTCCATGTCCTCGGCAGAGTGGGAGGGGGAGTTGAAATGTTGGGCCACGGGGCGGTGTGGTTGATTGGTGCGGGTGTCTCGGAGGTGTTCCCTAAAGCGCTCTGCTAGGAGACGCCCAGTCTCCCCAATGTAGAGGAGACCGCATCGGGAGCAACGGATACAATAAATGATATTAGTGGATGTGCAAGTAAAACTTTGATGGATGTGGAAGGCTCCTTTAGGGCCTTGGATAGAGGTGAGGGAGGAGGTGTGGGCGCAGGTTTTACAGTTCCTGCGGTGGCAGGGGAAGGTGCCAGGATGGGATGGTGGGTTGTTTGGGGGTGTGGACCTGACCAGGTAAACGCGGAGGGAACAGCCTTTGCGGAAGGCGGAAAGGGGTGGGGAGGGAAATATATCCCTGGTAGTGGGGTCTGTTTGGAGGTGGCGGAAATGTCGGCGGATGATTTGGTTTATGCAAAGGTTGGTAGGGTGGAAGGTGAGCACCAGGGGCGTTCTGTCCTTGTTATGGTTGGAGGGGTGGGGTCTGAGGGCGGAGGTGCAGAATGTAGACGAGATGCATTGGAGGGCATCTTTAACCCCGTGGGAAGGGAAATTGCGGTCTCTAAAGAAGGAGGCCATCTGGTGGGTTCTGTGTGTTCACCACCAGACGGCTGGAGGAAGAACGCCTCATCTTCCGCCTCGGAACACTTCAACCCCATGGCATCAATGTGGACTTCAACAGTTTCCTCATTTCCCCTTCCCTCACCTCACCCTAGTTCTAAACTTCCAGCTCAGTAACTGTCCCCTTGACTTGCCTGGACTTGTCCTACCTGCCTATCTTCTTTTCCACCTATCCACTCCACCCTCTCATCCTTGACCTATCACCTTCATCCCCTCCCCCACTCACCCATTGTACTCTATGTTACTTTCTCCCCACCCACACCCTCCTCTAGCTTATCTCTCCACGCTTCAGGCTCCCTGCCTTTATTCCTGATGAAGGGCTTTTGCCCGAAACGTCGATTTCGAAGCTACTTGGATGCTGCCTGAACTGCTGTGCTCTTCCAGCACACTAATCCAGAATCTGGTTTCCAGCATCTGCAGTCATTGTTTTTACCTTAAAGAATACAGATTGTTAATTGCAAATGGCAAGCTATAAAGACCAGACAGTCCCAACAGAATCAGACAATTTATTCCAGGTCACATTGTGAAAAACTTTAGATCTGCACTCAGGTGCCACAATCATGTTAGAATGCACAACAGATTATTCTACTGATGCAAGAAATGGCTGTCTTTGATAATCAACTGAAACTGACCAAAATATTCTGACTGAGTTATTTTTTTAAATGTTTAAATGTGGAATAAACAGGTAAGTCCAATATTATTAACTACCGACATTCAGGGTTAGTAAATTCCATAATAAGTTCACAAAAATTGAAGCTTCATACCAAACAATTGTTCCACGGGCCTGGGTTTTGCAGCGGTAATGACAGTGAAATGTCAATATCATTATTCCTCCGAAACTGACAGCAACTCCTGAAATGTCCACATCCCATCAATAATGTTTTTTTTTAAATTGAGAGGAAATAAAGGTGACTGGAGGAAAATTTCATCTCCTGATGGGGAACTGAGTAAAGGAAGACACTAATTTAAAATTATAATTAGGTCATTCAAGAGAAAAGCTAATGAGCAATAGGCTGGGACTCTTTTCCATTGTGAGTCAGAGGCTGAGGGGCGAACTTATAAAATCATGAGGGGCATGGGTAAGGTGGATAGGCAAATTCTTTTTCTGAGTGTGGGGGAGTCCAAACCTAGAGGGTATAGGTTTAAGATTTGTGGGCAGCACGGTGGCACAGTGGTTAGCACTGCTGCCTCACAGTGCTAGAGACCCGGGTTCAATTCCCGCCTCAGGCGACTGACTGTGTGGAGTTTGCACATTCTCCCCGTGTCTGCGTGGGTTTCCTCCGGGTGCTCCGGTTTCCTCCCACAGTCCAAAGATGTGCAGGTCAGGTGAATTGGCCATGCTAAATTGCCCCTAGTGTTAGGTAAGGGGTAGATGTAGGGGTATGGGTGGGTTGCGCTTCGGCGGGGCGGTGTGGACTTGTTGGGCCGAAGGGCCTGTTTCCACACTGTAAGTAATCTAATCTAATCTAATCTAATCTAATGAGAGGGGAAAGATTTTAAAAAGGACCTGAGGAATAAATTTTTCATACAGAGGGTGATGCATTTATGAGCTGCCAGAGGAGGTCGTGGAGACTGGTACAATTACAACATTTAAAAAGTTAAAAATCACACAACACCAGTTATCGTCCAACAGGTTTATTTGGAAGCACAAGCTTTTGGAGCGCTGCTCCTTCATCAGGTGATAGTGGAGAAAAGATTGGGTTGGATCGAAGAGTCTCTTTCCATGCTGTACATCTCTATGACTCTATGACACAGAATTTATAGCAAACGTTTACAGTGTGATGTATCTAAAATTATATGTTGAAAAGGACCTGGATTGTTTGTTAAGTTTCTCACCTTTTAGAATTACCATGTTGGTTTCAGTTCTTTCATATGTAAATCACAAAACTTTTTTTAAAAAGTTACTTTTCAATACATCACACTGCAAACTTTTGCTATAAATTCTGTGTCTTACAATCTTTTCTCCACAATCACCTGATGAAGGAGCAGTGTTCCAGAAGCTACTGATTCCAATTAAACCTGTTAGACTATAACTTGGTGTTGTGTGATTTTTAACTTTGTACACCCCAGTCCAACACCGGCATCTCCAAATCATAACATTTAAAAGGCATCTTGGTGGGTATATAAATAGGAAAGGTTTAGATGACAAGGCAAATGGGACTATGTCAGCTTGGGATGTCTGGTCGAGATGGACAAGCTGGATTGAAGGGTCTATCTCTATGCTATGTAACTTATGACCACATGACTAGATACACTCCATTTAGAGGACATTTGAAATGTTGAACCATTCCCCACAAAAAGCAGTAGGTACATGCTCAATTAATAATTTTATGTCTGAGATCAATATAATTTGATGATCAAAGCCTATAAAATCATAACGTGAATAAATGCCATTAATGTCTCCAATTTTGACAGTCACTCAGAGCAGTACTGACCAACAGTCAGAGTATAAGATCTCTAGGATTGAGAGATTCAGGTCTCCTCATCATGTACACCATGAGTTTATCCTCATAACTGGATTCAATGCAGTTTCTAAACCTTGACAGTAGGATTGATGGAATCAGCAAGTGCCGTTTCAATGAGAATGAATGATAATGGCTTAGTATCTAATTTACATGACATTAAAAATAGAAACAAAGAAGGATGAGTTTAGACAAAATTAGCAGTTAGTTAAAAGAGATGATCGACATCGATTACTGATGTATATGAATGCGCACTAATGTTAAGTAAAGCAATTTTTGATTGAGCTGGAAGATGACTGAAGGGATAAAAGTATATAGAACATAATTTAAATATTCTTCTACTATTTTCTGCACTATGTAAACTTATATACTGAAGTTTCGTAGTAACACAAAACAACAACATTAAATGTGAATTCAGCTAAATTACTCAATGAATTATCTGGCTGACTTATTCCGAAGTCCACCAGTGAGCTTTATCCAGAGATATGGGTGGCACGGTGGCACAGTGGTTAGCAGTGCAGCCTCACACCGCCAGAGACCCGCATTCAATTCCCGCCTCTGTGTGGAGTTTGCACATTCTCCCCGTGTCTGCGTGGGTTTCCTCCCACAATCCAAAAATGTGTAGGTTAGGTGAATAGGCCATGCTAAATTGCCTGTAGTGTTAGGTGAAGGGGTAAATGTAGGGGAATGGGTCTGGGTGGGTTACGGGTCATTGTGGACTTGTTGGGCTGAAGGGCCTGTTTCCACACTGTACTCTAATCTAAAAATCTAATATGCTGATTTGTGTACCATGAAAGTTTGACATGAACTTTGGAGCATTAGTTCAGTAGCTTGTTAGCTGCTTGGGATCATCTGCTTTAACCATTTAAACAAAAGTCATGATCTGGGTGTCATAATTAGCTGGAGCTCTTCATTACCAGCAATGAAATCATTATCCCAGAGTATTTTATATTTCAAAATAGAGATTCATAGGGATGCTATTTTATGCAGACAAATGAACAATTTCCCTGCAGAAGAAAACAGCCATAGTTTTTATTAATACAATTTTCTCTATCTCAATCATATTGAGTTTCTGTCAATCTTTTCAGAAATAGAATGCCCTACATATAATCAATTTATCGTCATAATTTGTATGAGTGAGTTTAACATCAAAACATACATGACAATATCCCAATGCTTCTTCTATTAATTAAACTCGACACAACGCATTTCAACTTAACGTGCAAGACTCTTGCAAGGCAGTGGCTGCTTGCCTATTAGGGGGGATTATTGTTTGTTAATGACATTATTAAGTGCACATCTTACCTCATTAATATGCAGCTTTCTCTCTTACAACCTGTTGTGAACAAACTAGATGCTGAGAATTCTCGACATGGAAGTCAACGTGGGTACCTGGTGACTTCAGTGTGTTGTTGGCTGGAAACAGGGCAAGTTCCAAGGGCACCAGCCACATGCACCCCATGTCCATGGACATTGGCATCCAACATATGCCAACCCATAACATTTCTCATGGCACATCTCCAAACTACTTACAGTATATTGTTGTACTTCAATGCTGCACCTGGGGTGCAACAGCAATTATCATTTCATGCTGCAGCAAGGAGCCTTTGTACCCAGAGACACGCACTCTGCTCATGGACTGGACCAAGTTGCATCTCCAGTCTGTTTGCTTGCTCTCTTAGCACTCACTTACTTTGAGCCTACCTAGATATTCAAGTTTCCTTGCCTTCCTGTTTTGCACTTCCCTCTCAGAGAAAATAGGCTCACAATACTGCTGTATTGCCTTGTCATTTGGTGCAAACGCAAAACCAGGCAGATTATTGGGAAAGTGTTAGAATCAATTATCAAGGAAGCACTATCAGGACATTTGAAAAGTCAAAACAAAATCCATCAGAGTCAGCATGGTTTTATGAAGGGGAAATCATGTTTGACTAATTTGCTAGAGTTCTTCAAAGATGTAGCAAGCAGAGTGGATAATGTGGATCCTGTAGATGTAATATATCTGGCCTTCCAGAAGCTGTTTGATAAGGTGTTGTACAAAAAGTTAATTCGCAAGTTTAGATCATATGTGATTAGGGATAATTTATTAGTTTGGACAAGGGACTGGCTGATGGAGAGAAGACAGAGAGTTGGGATAAACAGGTCTTCTTCTGGACATGGAAGAGCCAGTGTGAACACAACTACCTGATGAAGGAACAGTGCTCCGAAAGCTAGTGCTTCCAAATAAACCTGTTGGACTATAACCTGATCTTGTGTGATTTTTATTTTTTTGTGGATGTCAAGAAGTAACTAGTGGGGTGCCACAGGGTTCGATCATAGAGTCATAGAGATGTGCAGCATGGAAACAGAACCTTTGATCCAACTTGTCCATGCTGACCAGATATCCCAACCCAATCTAGTCTCACCTTCCAGCACCTGGTCCATATCCCTCCAAACGATTCCTATTCATATACCCATCCAGATGCCTTTTACATGTTGCAATTTTACTCGCCTCCACCACTTCTTCTGACAGTACATTCTACACACGCACCATCCTTGGGCCCCAGCTATTTAGAATCTACATCAATGACTTGGATACCGGGTTAGAAGGCTCCAAAGCCAGATTTGCAGATGACACAAAAATAGGCAGGATGGTAAATTGCAATGAGGAAGTAAGAACCTTACAAGTGGATTTAAATAGGTTAGGAGAGTGGGCCAAAATGTGGATAAGTGTGAGGTCATGCATTGTGGTCAAAAAAATGAGAAGGCGACCTATTATCTAAATGAGAAGAGACTTCAGGGTCCTCCGATGCAGAGGGATCTGGGTATCCTCGTTCATGAGTCACAGAAAACTAGCATGCAGGTTACAGCAGATAATAATGAATGGAATGTTGGCTTTTATTGCTTAAAGGAATCGAATGTAAAGTTAAGTAAGTATGGTTGCAACTATACAAGGCGTTGGTGAGACTGCACCTGGAATATTGTGAATTGAATTGAATTTATTGTTACATGTACTGGGCACAGTGAAAAGCTTTGTCTTGCGAGCAATATAGCAATACACAGTTAAGTAGGCACAGATAGAAAATAATAGGTAAACAGCAGCAAAGACACAGGTACAGGTGAATGTTAAGAGTTTGTGAATCCATTCAGTATTCTAACAACTGTAGGGTAGAAACTGTTTTGACACCGGCTGGTGCATGTGTTCAGGCTTCTGTACATTATCCCCGATGGTAGAGGTTGTCAAAAAACATTGCCAGGGTGGGATGGATCTTTGAGAATGCTGGCAGCCTTTCCTTGATAGTGGGCCTGGTAGATGGATTCGATAGATGGGAGGTTGGCCTTTGTGATTGTCCAGCTGAGTTCACCAGTTTCTGTAACTGTCTCCAATCTTGAATGGTACAATTGCCATACCAGGTAGTGATACATCCAGACAGAATGCTCTCAATGGCGCATCTATAAAAGTTGGCAAGAGTATTCACTGTCATGCCAAATTTCCTCAGCTGTCTGAGGAAGAAGAGATGTTGTTGAGCCTTTGTAACCAATGGGTCCACATGAAGAGTCCAAGAAAGCTTGTTGTGGATGACCACTCCCAGGAGCTTGACACACCCCACTCATTCCACCTCTGCGCTGTTAATGTGTAGGGGGACATGAGTAACATCCTGCCTAAGGTCAATGATGAGTTCCTTGGTTTTGTCGGCATTGAGAGCTAGGTTGTTCTCAGTGCACCATTTTTCCAGGTCTTCCACCTCCCACCTGTAGCCTGCTTTGACGCTATCTGAGATTCGACCGATTATTGTGGTGTCATCAATGAACTTGTAAATGGCATTAGTCTGGTATTTGGCGATGCAGTCATGGGTATACAGTGAGTACAGTAGGGAGCTGAGTACGCACCCCTGGGGGTCTCCAGTTTCGAGTGTTAGTGAGGATGAAATATTGTTCCCAATCTTCACTGACTGTGGTCTGTGGGTCAAGAAACTGAGGGTTCAGTTGCAGAGAGTGGGGCTTAGTCCAAGATCACGAAGTTCAGTAATCAGTCTCAAGGGGATAATAGTGTTGAAGGCTGAACTGTAATCAATGAATAGGATTCTTACGTTAGTGTCACAAGAGTGAAGGGAGGAGTGAAGGGCAAGTGATATGGCATCTGACGTGGACCTGTTGGTCTGATAGGCAAATTGGAGTGGGTCAAGCGTAGTGGAGAGGCTGGAGTTGATTAATGCCATGACCAGCCTTTCAAAGCATTTCATGACCACTGAAGTTAGGGCCACTGGGCGGTAGTCATTGAAACATGCTGCATGAGCATTCTTAGACACAGGGATGATGTTGGCCCTCTTGAAACAGGTAGGGACAGTGGCCTACTGCAGATAGAAGTTGAAGATGTCTGAGAAGATCTCTGCCAGTTGATCTGCACATGCCCTGAGTGCATGGCCTGGTACTCCGTCTGGTCCCATTGCTTTCCTTGGATTCACATGAAGGAAAACTGATCAGACCTCTGATGCAGTTACCATTGGGATAGGTACGTCAGGACTTGTCAGAATAGGTGTTACCTCTCCGCTGAAATTCTGCGCATAGTGAGCATAGAAGGCATTGAGGTGGTCTGGGAGGGGTATGTCATCATCTGCTATCTTGCACGGTCTCTTTTTAGAACTTGTGATGTCATTCAGTCCTTGCCATATTTACCGGGTGTCTGTCTGGGTCTCTAGTTTGGATCGGTATTAGTCCTTGGCTATCTTAATGGCTCTGCGAAGGTCAGACTTTGGATTCCTTATATTTGAATGAGTCTCCTGATCCGAAGGCCTCACGCCTGGTTTTTAGCAGGTCGTGTATGTACTGATTCATCCAGGGTTTCCTGTTGGGGAACACCCAGATTGACTTCCTTGGAATGCAGTCCTACACACACTTGCTGATAAAGTCTGTGACGTGGTGGCGTACTCGTCCAAGATACCTGTGGACTGTTTGAACATGGCCCAATCAGCTGATTCCCGACAGCACAATCTTGGACCCTTTGTTTGAGGAAATATGTAGTCGCATTGGAGGCAGTTCAGAGGAGCTTCACTAGATTAATCCTAGAGATGAGGGATTTGTTGTATGAAGAGGGATTGAATAGTTTAGACCCATACTCTCTGGAATTTAGAAGAATGAGGGAAGATCAAATTGCAGTATTCAAGATGATAAAAGGTGTGGATAAAATCGATATGGAGTGGATGCTTTCTCTTGTGGGGCATTCTAGGATGAGAAGTCACAGTCTTAGGATAAGGAGTAGCAAATGTAAACAGTTGAGGAGAAATTATTTCTCCCAAAGAATTATAAATTTATGGAATTTACTACTCCAAAGAGCAGTGGATTCTGGGAGAGTGAGTAAATTTAGGGAGGAGTTAAACAGATTTTTGGTAATGTGTTGAAGGGATATGGAGAGAAGGCTGAAAAATGTAGGTGTGAAGTATATCAGCCATGAGTGAATGGTGGAGCAGACTCGATGGGCTGAATGGCAAAATTCTGCTCCTATACCTTATGAAATTATGAACTAATAAGGTTGTCACAGGTCTTGTTAGTCATCACTCAAGTCATGGGAAATATCCTATCAGACTGATGTAGTGACTTAGGTAAAGGTAGTCTCGGTGTTTGGACACAGTTAATCAGCTGTTTGGGGTGGTCACTGTCAAGATTCTCTCCTTATAAAGGTTGAGGAGCTGAATGTTGGACAGCCCACCATCTGTTTTGACTCTTTGTGAGTTGTTTTTTTGCTTGGAATGAGAGAGATGCAGGTATCGAGGAAGGTGAAATGAGTGTTATGAAGTTGAAGGTGTGTACTGTACCTTTAAGAGAGAGTGAAGGCTGTTTTGCACTGACAGCTTGCAAGCACATGTAATATGGCTGACTAACCTTTACAGAGTGTATTGGAAAATTGAAAATATGTAACATTGCCTATGAAACAAATACCTGACTTTTGGTTCCCCTGTTTTCACATCAGTTTGAAATTAACCAAATTTAACTAGGATACTAAAACCCAATCAATTTGTATTTTTTCTGTTTTGACAACATCAAACCAATGAGAAGATCTGATAGTTAAGTTACAAACAAGCCAAGAGTTAACCAGAGCAAGTGACCAACTGCCACCATCAGAGTTACTGCTAGACGAGCCAGTTACATCACAAAGTTGGACTCACTGCGTGGTTATTGGCAGGTACCTTTATCAGAGAAAGTGAAGGAAATTTCTGCCTTTGTAACCCCAAATGAGCTATATCAATTCAGAGTAATGCTCTTTGGAACGAAGAACGCACCAGCTACATTCCAAAGACACATGAACAGAGCTGTGGCTGAGTTAACAAACTGTACAGTCTATCTGCACGATGTAGTGATCTTTAGTGAGTCCTGGAAAGATCACATGGCACAATTGGCAGAGCTCTTTGAATAATTAAGAGAACCAAAACTGGTAATAAACTTAAAACAAAATTCATGAAGGCAGAGGTGATGTTCTTGGGACATAACATCGGTCATGGAAGGTTGACCCCAACAAACACAGAAATGAAGGTAATCGAGGAATTTCCACTATTTTCGGGACTGAGCAGATTCTACCTGAAATTTGTTCCAAACTTCAGCAGCATAGTGGCACCATTAACAGATTTGTTGAAGAAGCAAAATTTTGGTGGACACAACAATGCCAGGAGGCATTTGACAATTTAAAAGCAGCATTAGCTACCACACAAGTTTTAGCTACACCAAACTTCTTGAAATGCTTCAAAGCTGCATTCGATGCTCGCAACATAGGAGTTGGAATTATACTGCTACAGGAAGATGATGATGGAATTGAATGGCCAATTGGTTACTTTTCAAAGAATCTCAACACACACCAGAGAAAATACTTGATCAGCATTCCACACTTAGCCAGAAATTTTAGCCTCACATCAGGACTTTATTCTGTAAGGAAGACACAGTTTAGTGCAGTGCTAAGAGAAGGCAACATTGTACAATGTTTTGTATGGCACATCAGCATTCTCGGTGATATAAAAGATCAAAATATCGCTATTTCCAGACAAGCAGAGAGCTATCTCGATCAACATTTATCATTGAAGTACAGGCAGTATCTTGTTGCTCTGTGTAACTGGTGTGTGCAAATTGGCTGCTGTGTTTCTGCAAATTACAACAGTGACCAAACTTTAAAAGTGTATTCATTGGCTGGTGTACGTTGGGACATCCTGAGGTTGAATTATGTAAAGGCATGTTCTTTCTTTTCAGTTGATATAATGAGGACAAGAATGTCAAGCAAACACATTAAAGTTTTGTGTACTGATGCCACAGTGTTAATTTGGTGTCTTGTTTTGCATACTCTGTGCATCGGGAGCAAAATGCCTTGTTAGTAAATATATCAGGAAATATTAATTGGTACAAGGTCTATCATTAGTCTCATTAATTGTCTCAAATGTTGCATTTTCTGTTTCTATTTAATTAGCATACATGATATTTCCATAGATGAAAAATCCTTGTAGACCTAACTGAAAGGTTAGCAGCCCTACATAGCATTTGAGATGAATGATAGGATATTGTATATATAAATATCTCCCTGAGAGACTGAGAAAATGAACAAACTTTTCATTTTGCACATTTTTCTATATTTATGATGATTTTAAAATCGCAGGTATTTCTTGACAATTGTTGATGTTATTGTCTTTACAGCTAAACCAGTTACACTTGAAACAAATAGGGCTGAACTTTTGTCTGATGCAATTCTGTTGGGGACTGACTATGATCAGCACTGAAAAGCTTGAATTCTCAGATATCAAGATTTTACCTTGAAATGGAAACCTTTCAACATAATGGCTGCAAAAATTTGATAAAGGTCAGAAAATGGATATCAGGATTGCAACATTTGATAAGCCATGACTGTTGATTCTAATGCAAGTAGTTCCCAAATTTCTGCTACCTACTCATTTAAAAGATTGCTGCTAAGTACCAAGCATACTGTTGAGTAGACACACATCATTGCAGAGCTTGTAATATCATGAACGGCAAGGCAGCGTTGATTTAAGCTATATTCCACCTCCAAAGGACAGATGCTTTTTGGCTGGAATTAACATTGGAATGAAATGCAAAAGTGTATATGAACAGGATATATGAACATATGTGAACATATTTACACTGGGCAAAGATGTCATACAAACAACCACTCAGGAGGCAGCGGGAACAGATGTTTTGGCAATCAATGCCAGGAACTAAGGCAGAGAAGCTTGGATGCAGTGTGTAAAACATCTAGTGATCGAACATGAGTCGTCAAATTAAGTAAATTCATCTACAATTCCATATTTCCTGTTAACTTCATAAACTGCTCAAGACACCACACATGCATGAGTGACCTAACAATAATCTTTATCAACCAGAATTCAAAACTTCACAGACTTCACCACAGCAACATTATAGAACATAGAAAAGTACAGCACAGAACAGGCCCTTTGGCCCACTATATTGTGCCGAGGTTTAATCCTAATATAAAGTAAAATAATTTAACCTATGCATCCCTCAACTCACTGCTATCCATGTGCATGTCCAGCAGTCGCTTAAATGTCCCTAAGGACTTTGCTTCCACCACCACCGTTGGCAACGCATTCCATGCATTCACAACTCTCTGTGTAAAGAACCTTCCTCTGATGTCCCCTCTTACCTTTCTCCTAATATCTTAAAATTATTACCCCTTGTACTAGTCAATCCTGCCCTGGACGTATAGAGCTGTAGCAGAACCTCACGGCTCTTAAACTTGATCCCCCTGTTAATGAAAGCCAAAACACCATATGCTTTCTTAACAACTCTATCCAGTTGGGAGGCAACATTGAGGGATCTATGTACTTAGAGTCATAGAGTCATAGAGATGTACAGCATGGAAACAGACCTACAAGAATCTCAGGGAGTCCCTCTCCCACTGCAACTCCCAGGTCATTTCCTTTGCCCTGAAGCTCTTCAACCATGCCCTGAAACAAACTCGCTACCACAGCCACATTTGTTTCCTCAGTGCCTGCCTCCGTAACCAACTCATCCCACATGGACTCCGGACCACCTTTAAACCAGTAGAGTTCAGACCCAAACAGGACAAACAGTACAGACTATCCGTTGCGCCCAATGCGGTCTTCTCTACATTGGGGAGACTGGGCGCCTCCTAGCAGAGCGCTTTCGTGAACATCTCCGGGACATCCGCACTAATCAACCACGCCGCCCTGTGGCCCAACATTTCAACTCCCCCTCCCACTCTGCCGAGGACATGGAGGCCCTGGGCCTCCTTCACTGCCGCTCCCTCACCACCCGACGCTTGGAGGAAGAATGTCTCATCTTCTGCCTCGGAACACTTCAACCCCAGGGCATCAATGTGGACTTCAACAGTTTCCTCATTTCCCCTCCCCCCACCTCACCCGAGTTCCAAACTTCCAGCTCAGCACTGTCCCCATGACTTGTCCTACCTGCCTATCTTCTTTTCCACCTATCCACTCCACCCTCTCCTCCCCGACCTATCACCTTCATCCCCTCCCCCACTCACCTATTGTACTGTATACTACTTTCTCCCTACCCCCACCCTCCTCTAGCTTATCTCTCCATCCTTCAGGCTCTCTGCCTTTATTCCTGATGAAGGGCTTTTGCCCGAAACGTCGATTTCAAAGCTACTTTGATACTGCCTGAACTGCTGTGCCCTTCCAGCACCACTAATCCAGAATCTGGTTCCCAGCATCTGCAGTCATTGTTTTTACCTTCAGTCCAGATATCTCAACCCAATCTAGTCCCACCTGCTAGCACCTGGCCCATATCCCTCCAAACCTTTCCTATTTATATACCCATCCAAATGCCTTTTAAATGTTGCAATTGTACCAGCCTCCATCACTTCCTCTGGCAGCTCATTCCATACACGTACCACCATGGTACAACTCCCATGGAGAGTGAGGCGGCAAAGATCTTCACCAGTGGCTTAGCAACCTACTTTCTTGCTTCCCAGAGCAGCCTAGAATAAATCTGATCTGGCCCTGGGGACTTATCAATCTTAACATTTTCCAAAATCTCCTGCACATCAACTTCATCAATCTTGATCTAGTCAAGCCTGTATCCCAGCTTCTCAAAGTTCTTATTCACAACAAGGTCCCTTTCCTTAATGAAAACCAAAGCAAAATACTCATTTAGGGCTTCCCCTATCTGCTCAGACTCCACGCACAAGTTCCCTATGCTATCCTTGATCAACACTACCTTCTCCCTGATCATTCTCTTATTCCTCACATATGAGTATAATGCCTTTGGGTTGTCCCTAATCCTTCTTGCCAAGCCTTTTTCATGCCCCCTTCTGACTCTCTGCAGTTTATTTCTGAGCTCCTTTCTAGCAAGCCTGTAATCCTCTAAAGCTGTGCTAGAACCTTGCTTCCTCCACCTTACGTACGCTGCCTTCTTCCTTTTGACGAGAAGCTCCTCTGTTCTTGTCATCCAAGGTTCCTTAATCTTACCCCTTCTTACCTGTCTCAGAGGAGCAAATCATGCATCACTTGCAACAACTGCTCCTGAAATAGTGTCCACATGTCTGCTGTGCCCTTTCTGTGGCACAATAGCTCCCAGTTTGTACTTCCCAATTCTTGTCTGATTGCATCATAATTTCCTTTTCCCCAATTAAATATATTTCCTTGGTAACTGCTCCTTTCCCTCTCCAAGGCTATGGTAAATGTGAGGCAGTTGTGATCACTGCCACCAAAGTGTTCTTCACCGTGAGATCTGATACCTGTCCTGGTTCATTGCCGTGCACCAAATCCAAAATGGTCTCTCCCCTTGTCGGTCTGTCTACATACTGAGTAAGGAAACCCTCCTGAACACACCTGACAAAAACAATTCCATCCAAACAATCTGCACTTAGGAGGTTCCAGTCGATATTGGGAAAGTTGAAATCTCCCATAACAATAATATGCTACATTTGCATTTTTCTAGAATCTGCCCGCCTATGAATTCTTCAATCTCTCTACTGCTATTAGGGTGTCTGTAGGAAACCCCTAATGAGGTGGCTGCTCCCCTTGCTGTTCCTAACTTCCATCCATACTGACTCAACAGACAAACCTTCCTCAATAATCTTCGATTCTGTAGCTGTGACGCACTCTCTGATTCGCAATGCTACACCCCCTCCTCTTTTTCCATCCTACCTGTGCTTTTTAAATGTTCTAAACCCTGGAACATCAAGCAACCATTCCTCCCCCTGTGAAACCCAGTCTCTGTTATGGCCACAACATCGTAGCCCCAAGTACTGATCCATGCTCTACGTTTGCAACTCTTAATTCTGACACTCCTTACGTTAAAGCAAACACACTTTAACTGAACCTGAAGCGTGGAGAGATAAGCTAGAGGAGGATGGGGGTGGGGAGAAAGTAGCATAGAGTACAATGGGTGAGTGGGGGAGGGGATGAAGGTGATAGGCCGGGGAGGAGGGTGGAGTGGATAGGTGGAAAAGAAGATAGGCAGGTAGGACAAGTCCGGGCGAGTTATGGGGTCAGTTACTGAGCTGGAAGTTTAGAACTAGGGTGAGATGGGGGAAGGGGAAATGAGGAAACTGTTGAAATCCACATTGATGCCCTGGGGTTGAAGTGTTCCGAGGCGGAAGATGAGGCGTTCTTCCTCCAGGCGTCTGGTGGTGAGGGAGCGGCGGTGAAGGAGGCCCAGGACCCCCATGTCCTCGGCAGAGTGGGAGGGGGAGTCAAAATGTTGTGCCACGGGGCAGTGTGGTTGATTGGTCCGGGTGTGCCGGAGATGTTCCCTAAAGCGCTCTGCTCAGAGGCGCCCAGTCTCCACAATGTAGAGGAGACCGCATCGGGAGCAACGGATACAATAAATGATATTAGTGGATGTGCAAGTAAAACTTTGATGGATGTGGAAGGCTCCTTTAGGGCCTTGGATAGAGGTGAGGGAGGAGGTGTGGGCGCAGGTTTTACACTTCCTGCGGTGGCTCTGTAAAACCTGCGCCCACACCTCCTCCCTCACCTCTATCCAAGGCCCTAAAGGAGCCTTCCACATCCATCAAAGTTTTACTTGCACATCCACTAATATCATTTATTGTATCCGTTGCTCCCAATGCGGTCTCCTCTACATTGGGGAGACTGGGCGCCTCCAAGCAGAGAGCTTTAGGGAACATCTCCGGGACACCCGCACCAATCAACCACACCGCCCCGTGGCCCAACATTTCAACTCCCCCTCCCACTCTGCCGAGGACATGGAGGTCCTGGGCCTCCTTCAACGCCGCTCCCTCACCACCAGACGCCTGGAGGAAGAACGCCTCATCTTCTGCCTCGGATCACTTCAACCCCAGGGCATCAATGTGGCCTTCAACAGTTTCCTCATTTCCCCTTCCCCCATCTCACCCTAGTTCTAAACTTCCAGCTCAGTAACTGTCCCCATAACTTGTCCGGACTTGTCCTACCTGCTTATCTTCTTTTCCACCTATTCACTCCACCCTCTCCTCCTTGACCTATCACCTTCATCCCCTCCCCCACTCACCCATTGTACTCTATGCTACTTTCTCCCCACCCACACCCTCCTCTAGCTTATCTCTCCATGCTTCAGGCTCACTGCCTTTATTCCTGATGAAGGGCTTTTGCCCGAAACGTCGATTTCGAAGCTACTTGGATGCTGCCTGAACTGCTGTGCTCTTCCAGCACCACTAATCCAGAATCTGGTTTCCAGCATCTGCAGTCATTGTTTTTACCTACACTTTAACTGATCCCTTTGTTTCACCATGTGAGAAACCTTCCTGCATCCTGTCACTGCCCCATCTGCAACTGCCCCCCTCTCCGGTATGTGGCTCTGATTCCCACACCCCTACCAAACTAGTTTAAACCCTCCCAAATCACAAGAGCAAATCTCCCACCCAGGACATTTGTGCCCCTTCAGTTCAGGTGCAACCTGTACTTCATGTACAGGTCCCACCTTTCCCAGAAGGTATCCCAATGGTCTAGGTATCTGAGGCCCTCCTTCCTGCACCAGCCTTGTCACTATGATAAAGGAGCGGCGCTCTGAAAGCTTGTACTTCCAAATAAACCAGTTGGACTATATCCTGGTGTGGTGTGATTTTTAACATTATTGCCCACATCATAGCCACACCTTTCAGCTAACATAGTATGTACTATTCAACCATGACAGCCACATAGTTCAAACAAATTTCATCATACCTGCTGACACATTCCATCTCTTATGCAGGAAAAGATAGCACAAAATTATAGGCAGTAAGAGACTACCAGTATTGAACAGGTATGCTTAATGTCTTTAAATCCATGGAAGATGTAGGCAGCAGCATCACAGAAATCCGAGAAGATGATGGCATTTTTGAACCTAATTCTTCTTTTCATTTGTTGTTTCCTTGTCCCATGATTTCTAATGATTTACAGGATTCAAGTGGTATAAGAATCCACCTCTTGCTTCCCCCTTCCCCTCCAAACAACATTACCCATGTATATCTCTACTTCCAGTTATCCAAGATCCCAGTCAAGCAAGGGTAGAAGAGAAGGAGATGGAAGAACAGGAAGACAGTGATAGGGAAGAAACATCAATATAGCTCTCACACACCACCACCAGCTCAGGTACTGATACTGTGAAACATTACAGAGTAGCTTAGAAGCAGGATCTACACTGGGTAGAGTGGCCTGGGTAGTGAAAGTACCAACTTGTCAAAGGGTGAGGTCACATATGAGTCCTGCTGTACAGGACTTGGATGAGGACTTTGATGTGACAGATAGAAACTGATGGGTATGCACACTGAAATGTTTGAGGTGTGCCAGAAAGCCTGTGGTCACTGTTAAGCAGCATGGAGAAGTCTGGCATAAGCTTGGCACAAAGGTTTCAGCAGAGCTTAGAGCCCACTTTTCCATTCGGTAGGACATCTCCAATTTGATTAATATACAAACAGACCCAATCATGTACAACATCTGAAGATCTTTGCTCAGCTTTCACTGCATTATGAACAGAAGTCATCCAAAATCTGACTATTGAAGTGAAAACCCAGACTCAAGTTTTGTAAGATCAGTTTGCTGCCACACCAACTCAAAACTCTGCCATAGTTGGTGTGGATGCCAGCATGTAACAGTGACTTGAGAGACTCTGATTTGAGAGACTTAGATTAGTCCTGTAACAAATTACTCGGCACACAGGGGCACCATCTTCCTTTGGACTGGCAGTGATGCCTTGGACTATGAGCTTGGTATTTTCTCTCATAATGACAACAGGCTGAACGTTACCTTTTTTGGTGAGGTGTCAGTTTCGTTGAGTTTCACACAGGCCTGGTAAGGTTTTCTTTTACCATATTTATTTAAACATGCTTCATTAACTTGGAGAAAGTGCGGACTGCAGATGCTGGAGATCAGAGTCGAGGGTATGGTGCTAGAAAAGCACAGCAGGTCAAAGTTAAAAATCACACAACACCAGGTTATAGTCCAACAGGTTTATTTGGAAGCACGAGCTTTCGGAATACTGCTCCTTCATCAGGTGGTTGTCATCACTGGTTGTTATCAGGTGGTCGGCGCTCTGAAAGCTAGCGCTTCCAAATACACCTGTTGGACTATAACCTGATGTTGTGTGATGTTTAACTTTGTACACCCCAACCCAACACTGGCACCTCCAAATCATGATCAGGCAGCATCCGGAGAGCAGGAGAATTGACAAGAACCCTTCATCAGGAATGAGACTGGTGGGCCGAGGAAGCTGAAACAGAGAGGAGGAGAACCTCTTCAAGGTAGGCATTCTTGGAAGAGGCTTTGCAGTAAAATCAATAAGGTGGAAGTGCAGACTGCAGATGCTGGAGATCAGAGTCAAACGTGTGGTGCTAGAAGAGCACAGCAGGTCAGGAAGCATTCGAGTAGCAGGAGAATCAATGTGTCAGGCAAGAGCCCTTCATCAAGAATGAGGTTTTTGGACTGCGGGGCTGAGACAGAGAGGAGGAGAACTTCTTCAAGGTAGGCATCCTTGGAAGATGCCTCATTAACTATCTAGGAGAAAGTGAGGACTGCAGACGCTGGAGATCAGAGCTGAAAATGTGTTGCTGGAAAAGTGCAGTGGGTCAGGCAGCATCCAAGGAATTCCTGAAGAATGATTCCTGATTCCTGAAGAAGGGGTCATGCCCGAAACATTGATTCTCCTGCTCCTTGGATGCTGCCTGACCTGCTGCGCTTTTCCAGCAACACATTTTCAGCTCATTAACTATCTAGTGGTTAGCACTGCTGCCTCACAGCGCCAGAGACCTGGGTTCAATTCCCGCCTCAGGTGACTGACTGTGTGGAGTTTGCACATTCTCCCCGTGTCTGCGTGGGTTTCCTCCGGGTGCTCCGGTTTCCTCCCACAATCCAAAGATGTGCAGGTTAGGGTGAATTGGCCATGCTAAATTGCCCGTAGTGTTAGGTTAGGGGTATGGGTGGGTTGCGCTTCGGCGGGTCGGTGTGGACTTGTTGGGCCGAAGGGCCTGTTTCCACACTGTAATGTAATCTAATCTAATCTAATCTAGACAGCTTCCATTGTCCCCCTCTAGTCAAGTCTAGCTTCCATTCTAAAACTCACTGTTCCTGAAACAACTCAATACTCTGTGGATATCCACTGAAAGACCAGCATCTTTGGTGCCTGTGCCCTCTTTAAAAGGCCACTGTGTACCCAGACAAGTACTGGCAATCCAATGTCATTTCTGACTGGAAATGGCATAACAGTGTGAGGGGAGACAATGGCCGAGGGGTATTAATGCTAGACTTTTAATCCAGGGACAAAAAGTGTGGTGCTGGAAAAGAACAGCCGGTCAGGCATCCAAGGTATAGGAGAGTCAGTGT
Source organism: Chiloscyllium punctatum (assembly GCF_047496795.1). Lineage (NCBI taxonomy): Eukaryota > Metazoa > Chordata > Chondrichthyes > Orectolobiformes > Hemiscylliidae > Chiloscyllium > Chiloscyllium punctatum. Next base: position 77,437,756 of record NC_092748.1, read on the forward strand.
TATGCGCATAAGTTCTTCATCAGGAATGCGGGGGAGGCCCAAGGGGGCTGGCAGATAACTGGAAAGGGTGGGGGTTGGGGCAGGGGTGAAGATAGTTGAGAATTCAATAGGTAGATGGAGGTTGGGGTGATGGTGATAGGTCAGAGCAGAGTGTGGAATGGATAGGTGGGAAGGAAGATGGACAGGTAGGACAGATAAGATGGTGGTGCTGAGTTGGAGGGTTGGATCTTGGATAAGGTGGGAGGAGGGGAGTTGAGGAAACTGGTGAAATCAATATTGATTCCGTGTGGTTGAGGGTCCCAATGTGGAAGATGAGGTGTTCTTCCTCCAGACGTCGGGTCATTAGAATCTGGCGGTGGAGCAGTCTTGGGACTTGCATGTCTTGGGCGGAGTGGGAGAGAGAGTTAAAGTGTTCGGCCACAGGGCAGTGGGGTTGTTTAGAGTTTGTGTCCCAGAGATGTTCTCTGAAACATTCTGAAAGTAGACATTCTGCATCCCCAATGTAGAGGAGACCACATAGGGAGGAACAGACACAAAGGGCTTTTGCCCGAAACGTCGATTTCGAAGCTATTTGGATGCTGCCTGAACTGCTGTGCTCTTCCAGCACCACTAATCCAGAATCTGATTTCCAGCATCTGCAGTCATTGTTTTTACCTACAGTATATGGTGTGTATGGAGGTACAGAAAAATCTGTCGGATGTGGAAAGATCCTTTGGGGCCTGTGTTGGAAGTGAGGGGAGAGGTGTGTGCACAGGTTTTATACTTCCTGCAGTGGCAAGGGAAGGTGCTGGGAGTGGAGGGTGGGTTGGTGGGGGGCATGGACCTAACAAGGGAGTCACGGAGGGAATGGTCTCTGTGGAACGTAGCTAGGGGTAGGGATAGAAATATATCTCTGGTTGTGGGGTCTGTTTGCAGGTGGCGGAAATGGCGGAGGATGATATGTGTATCTGGATGTTGGTGGGGTGGAAGGTGAGGACCGGGGGGTTCTGTCCTTGTTGTGATTAGAAGGTTGGCACATTGGGAGCAACTTACACAGTAGATGACACGTGAAGGTGCAGGAAAACCTCTGCCGGATGTAGATGACCTCTACACTGGGGAGACAGGAATCTCCTCTACATTGGGGATACTGGATCCCAACTTGAGGAATGTTTCAGAGAATATCTCCAGGACACACACTCTAAACAACCCCACTGCCCAGTGGCCGAACACTTCAACTCCCCCCTCACTCTGCCAAGGACATGCAAGTCCTGGGCCTCCTCCACTGCCAGGTACTTGCCACCCGGAGCCTGGAGGAAGAATGCTTCATATTCTGCATTGGGACCCTCACGGGATCAATGCTGATTTCACCAGTTTCCTCATCTCCCCTCCCCCCACCTTATCCCAGATCCAACCCTCCAACTCGGCACCACCCTCTTGATATCCTACCTATCTATCTTCCTTCCCACCTATCCACTCCACCCTCCGCCCGACCCACCATCATGCCCCCCATCTCCATCTACCTATCACATTCCCACCTACCTTTCCCCCAGCCCCACTCCCCTCCCAATTATCTGTCAGCTCCCTTGGATCTCCCTCACATTCCTGATGAAGACTATGCTCGAACTGTCAACTCTCCTAGTCCTTGGATGCTGACTGACCAGCTGTGCTTTTCCAGGCACCACACTTTTTGACTGTGATCTCCAGCATCTGCAGTCTCCACTTTCTCCTTTTAATCTTGAAACCAAGGTAACATTTTCGGAAGCTGGGTTAGAATCCTGCCGCTGCAGAAGGTGGAAATTCAATTCCATAAAAGTTCAGAATTAAAGGTCTAATGACGACCATGAAACCATCATCAGTTGTCAGGTAAAATCAATTGGTTCACTACTGTCCTTTAGTGAAGGAAACTGTCATCCTGACCTGATCTGACCTTCATGAGATTCCAGACCTACAGCAATGCGTTTGATTCTCAACTGCCCTCTGGGCAATTAGCGATGAGCAATAAATGCTGGCTTAGCCAGCAACTCCCACATCCTATGAGTGAATTTTAAGAAGTCACAAAGCCACGCTGCTCATGGCATATAGCTGTTGTGGCTGACACTCCCTTGCCTATGTAATGCCATTCTCTCTTCCTAGTCACTGTTTACAACCCCACCCTACAGTTTACCTGTCCTTAGGAAAGGTGTTTAGATGGGATGTAGGTAAGTTACTGCCACTCTGTGCCAATGCCCACTGGAGCTCTGCATCTTGTGATTGTCACATAAAGGCAAGTAGTTGAACAATTTGAAACATGAGCTTTTATTTCAGCCAGTAACAGCAAACACAAACAACAGTAACAGATGCTGCAGCTCTCCCACCTCCCCAACACACAATGCTGGCATCATGACCAATGATGATTTTACATTCCATGATGGTCTCATGCACCCAATTCTCATCTACTGGAATTGACTGTCAGTCAGGGCCCATCTGACTTGTTGTGCCCAACGCAGCTGAGCTGTGTTATCCACAAGGAGAGGCTTCTCCTCCTCAATGTCCTCATGCACCTCCTTGAATGACTACTCCCATTTCCCCAGCAGCCTCATTGCTTGCTCTAATTGCGCAGAGCAGTGCACACCAGAATGATGCAGTACACTCTGTCTGGATTATACTGGAGGGCATCTGCAGACTGGTCCAAACAGTAAATGGTATCTTCAATGGCCATATCCTCTGGTCCACCATGGCCCAGGTCAAAGCATGGGTGGAATTCTATCTGCTCTCTGTATCAGTTAAGGGCCTGCACAATGTTGTCATGACCCATGGTCAGATTGAGTAGCCCTTGTCACCCAGTCACCAGTATGGCAAGGCCTCTAGACCCTCAAGTATCAGGTACATGACAGTAATCCAGGATGCAGAAATTATGGTAGTGGTCAGGGAAGCAGACACCCCTACCCCCCCCCCCCCCGCCCCCCCCCCCCCAGAACCCCACCCCCACCGCCCCCCAGGAAGAGGTAGTAGTGATTACAGTGCAGTGATTAATGGTCAGTGTTTAATGGCCTCACCTGCACATTAATCATATTGAAGCCTTGTTACTGAAAAGTTCTGCAATGCTGTGGTACAGCCCTTTAAGTTCCACATGTGTACAGTTGCTGGCCATCTGAACCTAAGGGAGTCCAGTTAGGTTTCTGATTCCTACTGCCCCAGCCTGCAAGACTGAACTCATAATGGGGGAATTAAATGAACCTAATGCGTTTGTGATTGTAAGACGGATGGACCATGTGGGTCATCTAGAATCAGGTACATAGTGGTTTTGGGCAGCTGTCACCTTGTCAGCCAATGGAAAAGAGTGGCCCCTACTGCAGCATCCAGCATTTCCAATACTGCAGTTCCAACACTGAGTCCCAGAATATATGGAGCCTGTGTTAACACTACACCTCACTCCACAGGAAATGGCATCAAGGCTGAAAATCTCTGGTTCCTCTGTGGACTGACAAATCTTGAGGTGCCATTTAACTGTGACCTCTGCCCTAACTAGGTGTTCCTTTGCCTTCATAATGGCTCTTGGGGTCGGTCCCCTTGCATCTGCCTTTGGCTTCTGAGCAAGGCAACCACAGTGGTCAATATCCTACTAATGGCTGGGTGCATGACTCTTGCTGAAAATGACTAATGTTGGAAACGTAGGAAGCAAAACAAGTTCTTAGTTCTGAGAACAGTCAATGGTGTCATACTCTGCAGGTGGGGAACATAAACACACACAAGTGCAAACGCGCATACACACACATGCACGAACACACACACAAACATGCACACACACACACACACACACACACACACACACACACACACACACACACACACACACACACACACACACACACACACACACACCCATCACCACCACCACCACCAATACTATGGTTCTCCATCATATACACAGCTTCAGACTTATTGCTGAATTTGTAGAAATAGAAGGTGGTTATGAAATGCAGAGACAAACAAAATTAGTATTTTGAGTCATCTCACCACAGATGCTACCAGACCCGATGACTTTCTCCAGCAGTGGGGGGGGTTACAATTGATCAGAAACTGAACTAGGTAAAAACAATGACTGCAGATGCTGAAAACCAAATACTGGATTAGTGGTGCTGGAAGAGCACAGCAGTTCAGGCAGCATCCAACGAGCAGCGAAATCGACGTTTCAGGCAAAAGCCCTTCATCCTGATGAAGGGCTTTTGCCCGAAACGTCGATTTCGCTGCTCGTTGGATGCTGCCTGAACTGCTGTGCTCTTCCAGCACCACTAATCCAGAAACTGAACTACACTGGCCATATAAATATTGTGCATACATGAGCTCTTGCAGTATCCAATCCTTTCAGCCGGTTCTTGATATCATGTCAATTGAACCTGAATAGTTGAAGACTGGCACCAATTCATCTTCTAGGATAAGTTGTGAATCTTATGGAGCACAGTCTCTTCTCCACTCCTATTGTCAGGACAAACTCAAGAATTCATACCCTGTTGAACTATTCTTTCCTCACACTGAAATCCCTTTAATTAGAATTGCTTCTTATGACAGAAGCAGTATAGGTTCCCATCTGTCCTCCCAGGGTGGCCAGGGAACCTGGATGCAGGATGCTAATGCTGTGACGCAGGTTAGTTCACTGGAAAAGCCCACTCCAGCTGTCAATTGACTCATGACCTGCTAATTGTCCCAGGAATCGGCAGGGATTATGTTCCAAGATCTCAGCAGTGAAAATGCACTCAATTTATATGCCAGAGGGTTGATACATTACATTAATTAAGGTATCTTGATGGTTCAACCACACATAAAAGGAATATTCAGAACGTATTCCTTACACTTGAACATTTATTTATGATAGCCCCACATGCACTAATATTGTAAGAGTGCTCAATTTCAGTCAATGGCATCATAGAAATTACAAATCAGGTAGTGGCTCATTCAGCTCATATTATATGTTCTGGCCCTAACTCTTCATATAGGGCTCGCTCTCCTTTAATCCCACTTTCTTGTGATATGTAATAGAAGTAATTGACTTTCACCACACAAAGTTGTGATTTAAAATTCTAAATAAAAATCAGACACTTAGTAATAATTTAGGAGCTGCAGGCTAGCAAACTGTTAATTGGAATTGTAATTTTCCACTTCCACCCAACACAACTCCAGTCACATAACTAACATTTACTTAGAATTTTTATTTCACTACTGGTAAAGGTTAAATGTCATCTCAAACTTATAATCATGAAACATGTGTTGCCAAAGCATACCAGGATAAATCTGACTGTTTAAATTACTCCCAGCCGCATGCATGTTCTGGAAGAAATTTTAATGGACATTCAACAGTAGACTGCCTGCTTTGGTCCTTTGAGGAGCAGGTGGTCCAAGGTTTTCATAAAGGATTGAATTACCTAAAATATATGGCTTAGAAAAGAGTATTTGGCCCATCTAATCCATGCCTATGTTTCTGATCCAATCAAGCCTCCTCTTGTCTTTTTGTATCTAGGTATAAAATTGGAACCATGTATCCCCATCTCTTTCACATGCTTGTCTACTTTTCCTTATGTGTATTTATACAATTCCCTTCAACCCCTTGGATGGAGATGTCTACATTCTCATCACTTTTTAAATGGGGTTTTCTTCTGAATTCCCTCTATGTCTTGGAGACTATGATATATTGATGGCTTCTAGTTATGCTCCTTTCTTCAAGAAGAAATATTTCTCTGTATTTATCTGTCAAAATCCTCCATAGCTTTAAAGACCTTTATTTGGTCAATCTTCAACCTTCCTTTTCATTGGTGTATTGATACAATTAATAAAGATCCTACTTAAAATGCAAGCAAAATACTGAGGATGCTGGGAATTTGAAATATAAATAAGAAGGTGGTTGTGAATTGCAGAGAGAAACAGAGTTAGTGTTTTGAGTCATCTCACCACAGATGCTGCCAGACCTGGTACGTTTCTCCAGCATTTTCTGTTTTTATGACAGAAAATGCTCATTGTTTGTTGTATTGCTTTTAAGCAGGATGGACCAGATTTTCTGATGAGAAACAATCTCACACAGTATGTTACCCTGGCACTTTTTTGGTGAAAGAAGGGAGCTCTGTATTTCTGAGATGAGATTCTGCTCAGATCTCCTTCAGAAATGCAGAACCATAATTTCATTCTGACAGTTCTTTCATAGATTAGAACTGTCAGAAGAAGGCAAACCATGTCCCTTTTCACACAAATGTGCAGATGTAATGAGTCTGTGGGCTTGTGAGTGAGCTAAATATGGGATCTATTTAACAGTTACTTTATGTATTTAGTAGTCCAACCTTTCCTGTGTACCTATTTTACTTAATATGATTGGAACAATCTAAGTTCCAAATTTTGTTTATGGGGCCTTTGTGAGTGTTCCGAGTGCAGTGGAATTTCCCAGTGGATAATTCAATTTCCTGGGTAATTTCTTCAAAGAGTGCAATGCTGGGGATTCCAAAGGATCCCATGTACAACTCTGATTTATGCTTGCAAAACTACTCTCTGGTCAGAGGAGACTCTGCCCAGCATAACCATTTCTTCAAGCCATTTTTTGGCAAATTACATTTTTAAATCTCAGGGCAATAATTCAGCAGATAAGGTTTCAAAAATTATCTTGCAATTTGTCAAGTGATTAATTGGTTAAATCATATTAATTAAAAAAAGTGGTGTTCAAATATAATTAATATTAATAATGGTTTACATGATCTGAGTATGAGCACTGAATATTGAAAATCAGGTCCTCTATGAATTATACATTTCAATGTTTGCATCTTCTTAAAGAGATTTGCCCCTGTTCCTTTTCATCGGTGCACTCATTATATTGTGTTGCAAAGCACATAGAAATTGGAGCACTTTGTACTTCTTTCTTTTTCAGCATACCCCCGTGGAATCATGTGTTTGGAATATATTGACGTGCTTAAGAGATAGATTGCTAGCTTGTCTTTTCAACAGTAAATTTGGAATTATTTTAAGTCACAACTACTCTTCACAATATTTTCCTCTTCATAAATATCATAAGGATATAAGAAAAAGGAACAAATGAAGGCCATTCAGCCTTTCAAACCTGACAGGAGGTTGGCTAACATGGTGCCACTATTTAAGAACATACATCATGTATTTGGAAAGTCAAGGACTGCTTAGGGATAGTCAACATGTTTTTGCGCATGGGAAACCATGTCTCAGTAACTTGACAGAGTTTTCTGAAGAAGTAACAAAAGTGGATTGATGACGGCATAGTGGTGGACTTTAGTAGGTGTTCAACAAGTGTTCCGCATGGTAGACTGGCGAGCAAGGTTAGATTGTACGGAATAGAGGGAGAGCTAACTACTTGGATAGAGAACTGGCTCGAAGGTAGAAGACGGAGGATGGCAGAGGAGGATGGTGGAAGTCTGTGACTAAGTGTGCCACAAAGATTAGTGCTGGGTCCACTGCTTTTCATCATTTATATAAATGATTTGGATGTTAACCTAGGAGGGATGGTTAGTAAGTTTGCAGATGACACTAAAATTGGAGGTGTGATGGACAGTGAAAAAGGTTACCGCCGAGTACAATGGATCTTGATCAGGTGGACCAATGGGCCAAGGAGTGACAGATGGAGTTTAATTTAGGGAAGTGTGAGGTGCTGCATTTTGGAAAGGCAAATCAGTGCAGAACTTATACACTTAGTGATAAGGTGCTTGGGGGTGTTGCTGAACAAGGAGACCTTGGAAGTGGAGTCACAGCTAGACAGGCTAGTGAAGAAGGCGTTTGGTATGCTTGCCTTTATTGGTCAGTGCATGAGGAAGGGCTTATGCCTTGAAACATTGACTCCTGCTCCTTGGAAGCTGCCTGACCTGCTGTGCTTTTCCAGTGCCACACTTTTTGACTTTATTGGTCAGTGCATTGAGTATAGGTGTAGGGAATTCATGTTGCTGCTGTATAGGACATTGGTGAGGTCTCTTTCATATACTGTGTGCAATTCTGGTCTCCCTGCTACAGGAAAGTTGTTGTGAAACTTGAAAGGGTTCAGAAAGGATTTACAAGGAAATTTCCAGGATTGGAGGGCTTGAGCTAAAGGGAGAGGCTGAATGGACTGGGGCTATTTTCCCTACAGTATTGGCATCTGAGGGGTGACCTTATAGAAGCTTATAAATCATGAATAGGGTGAATAGACAAGGTCTTTTACCTGGGTGGGTGAGTCCAAAGCCAGAGGTCATTGGTTTAAAGTAAGCGGGGAAGGATTTAAAAGAGATCAAAGTTGCAACTTTTTCACACAGAGGGTGGTACGTGTGTGGAATGAGCTGCCAGAGGAAGTGATAGAGGGTAGTACAGTTACAACATTTAAAAGGCATTAGGATGTATGTATGAATAGGAAGGGTTTAGAGGGATGTGAGCCAAATATTGGCAAATGGGACAAGATTTATTTTGGATATCTGGTCAGCATGGACAAGGTGGACTGAAGGGTCTGCTCCCGTGCTGTATATCTCTATGACTCTATGACTCTATAATTCCCACTTAACCGTCACAATCAAGGCAGGGGATCAAGCCTATTTCAATTAAGAGTGCAGGAGGGCATGCTAGGAGCAGCATGAGGCATACTTAAAAATGAGGTGCAACAAAGTTTTTGAGAAGATTTGTAGCTCGGGTGCTCGTTGTGGTTCTGTTCGCCGAGCTGGGAATTTGTGTTGCAGACGTTTCGTCCCCTGTCTAGGTGACATCCTCAGTACTTGGGAGCCTCCTGTGAAGCGCTTCTGTGATTTTCCCTCCGGCATTTGTAGTGGTTTGAATCTGCCGCTTCCAGTTGTCAGTTCTAGCTGTCGGTTGCAGTGGTTGGTATATTGGGTCCAGGTCAATGTGCTTATTGATTGAATCTGTGGATGAGTGCCATGCCTCTAGGAATTCTCTGGCTGTTCTCTGTTTGCCTTGTCCTATAATAGTAGTGTTGTCCCAGTCAAATTCATGTTGCTTGTCATCTGCGTGTGTGGCTACTAAGGATAGCTGGTCATGTCGTTTCATGGCTAGTTGCCAACTAGCCACGAAACAACATGACCAGCTATCCTTAGTAGCTACACACGCAGATGACAAGCAACATGAATTCGACTGGGACAACACTACTATTATAGGACAAGGAGAAAGTGAGGACTGCAGATGCTGGAGATCAGATCTGAAAATGTGTTGCTGGAAAAGCGCAGCAGGTCAGGCAGCATCCAAGAAACAGGAGAATCGACGTTTCGGGCATCAGCCCTTCTTCAGGAATCTTCTTCAGCCCTTTCCTGAAGAAGGGCTGATGTCTGAAACGTCGATCCTCTCGTTCCTTGGATGCTGCCTGACCTGTTGCGCTTTTCCAGCAACACATTTTCAGCTCTATTATAGGACAAGCCAATAAAAGAACAGCCAGGGAATTTCTAGAGGCGTGGTACTCATCCACAGATTCAATCAATAAGCACATCGACCTGGACCCAATATAGCGACCACTGCAACGGACAGCTGGAACAGACAACTGGAAGCGGCAGAGACAGGCCACTACAAATGCCGGCAGAAAGATCACAGAAGCGCTTCACAGGAGGCTCCCAAGCACTGAGGATGTCACCTAGACAGGGGACGAAATGTCTGCAACACAAATTCCCATCTCGGCGAACAGAACCACAACAATGAGGTGTAACCTTATAAAGCTACTAAACAGGACTAATTGCATGCCAAACAGCATAAACAGCAGCTGGCATCTGAGGTTGGGGATCACTGGAGAAGGCTGAGATGTATCATCCACTTGACACTAATGGCTGATGGTTGATGTGATTGCTTCAGTCGTTTTTTTACACTAATGTGCTAGGCTCCTCCATCATTGAAGGTGGGAATATTTGTGGAAACTCCTCGTCCAATGAGTTTGTTAATTGTCCACTAGCATTCACAACTGGATGCGAAAGAACTGCAGAGCTTGGGTCTGACCTATTGTTTCTGTGATCACTTTGACATGTCTATCACTTGCTGTTTATGATTCGGAGATGCCGGTGTTGGACTGGGGTGTACAAACTTAAAAATCACACAACACCAGGTTATAGTCCAACAGGTTTAATTGGAAGCACACTAGCTTTCAGAGCGACACACCTTCATCAGGTGATTGTGGAGGGCTCGATTGTAACACAGAATTTATAGCAAAAATTTGCAGTGTGATGTAACTGCAATTATACATTGAAGAATTGATTGTTAAGCCTTTCATCTGTTAGAATACAGTGATAGTTTCACTTCTTTCATGTGTAAATCACAAAACCCTTTTTTTAAAAGTTGCATTCTCGGGTTAGCTGTTAACAATGGTGATAGCTAGACAATATGTTGAAGGTGTAGGCCCCCTGTGTTCGCTGTCTATGACCTGATGTTTAGATTGATTCCAATCTAAAAGATGAGATAACAGAGTTTTACATAAATTCATGCAGTTTTTGAGCTCAGAGTTCTACATGAATATATGTGGTTTTTGAGCAAAGTGCAATGTAACTCTGCAAGTACAAAAAAATTCTCCACACAAAATATATGTGTGCATGTGGGTCTTTGTCTGTCTGTGTGTGTCTGTCTGTCTGGGGTGGGGGTTGTGAGTGTGAGAAAGTGTGTGTGTGTGTAGTGAGTGCAGAGTGTCTTAAGTCTGTGAGGGGGTGCATGTGTGGGAGTGTGTGTGTCTATAAGGGTGTGTGTGGTGTCTTTGTGTACCTGTGTCTGTGTGTATGTGAGAGTGTGTGTGTGTAGGAATATGTGTGTGTGTGTGTGTGTGTGTGTGTAGTGCAATGGTGATCACCTGTAATGTGACATGAACCCAAGCTCCTTGAAGTCCATCCTCCAAGTTGGACTTCGGGACAGGCAGCAGAGGAAAGTGGCCGAGCAGAGGCTGATAGCTAAGTTCGGTACCCATAGGGAGGGCCTCAACCGGGACCTTGGGTTCATGTCACATTACAGGTGATCACCATTGCACTACACATGAATCGTACATGTTATCAATAAATGGTTGGAGGCACTGAATACTATAAAGGCCATGGGCCCTCACAACATGCCAGTAATACTACTGAAGACTGGTTCTCCAGAACTTGCCATCTCTCTAGTCAATACACTGGCATCTACCTGACATTGTGGAAAATTGCCCAGGTCTGTCCTGTCTCCAAAAAGCAGGACAAATCCAACCCAGACAAATATGGCCTCCATCAGTCTACTTTCAATCATCAGTAAAGTGATGGGATGTGCTAGCAAGCAGCACCTGCTGAACAATAACCTCAGTGCCACCTGATTTGGTTTCTGCCAGGACCGCACAGCTCCTGACCTCATTACAGCCTTGGTTCAAACATGGACAAAACAGCTGAATTCCATTGGTGAGGTGAGAGTGAATGCCCTTGACATCAAGGCTGCATTTGACCAAGTGTGATATCAAGAAGCCCCAGCAAAACTAGAATCAATTGGAATCAGGGGGCAAATTCGCCATTTATTGGAGTTATACCGAGCACATAGGAAGATAGTTGTGGATTTCAGAGGTCAGCTATCTCATGTCTAGGACATCTCTGCAGGAATTCCTCAGAGCAGTGTTCTAAGCCCAACCATCTTTAGCTGCTTAATCAATGATAATCTCTTCATTGTAAGGTCAGAGTTGGGATGTTTGCACAATGGTCAGCACCATTTGCAACTCCTCAGATACAGAAGTAGTCTATTTTCAAATGCAATAAGATCTGGATAAAATCCAGGCTTAGGCTAGCAATTGGCAAGTAATGTTCACCCTCCACAAATGCCAGGCAGTGGCCATCTCCTTTAAAATACAATCTAACCACTACTCTTGTTGTTCAATGGTGTTACATCACTGAATCCCTCACTATCAACAGCCTATGGGTTTATATTGACCAGAAGTTCAACTGGACTAACCATATTAATATAATGGTTATAACAGCAGGTCACAGATTAGAAATGTTGCAGCGAGTAGCTCATCTCCTGGCTCCCCAAAGCCTGCCCACCATCTACAAGACCACAATTCAGGAATGTCATGGAAATCTCCTGACTTGCTTGGAATACTCCAGACACCATCCAGGACAAAGTAGCCTGCTTAATTTGGCATTACCTCCACAAGCATCCACTCCCTCCACCACTGATGCGCAATAGCAGCAGAGTATACTATCTACGAGGGTGCCTGCAGCAATTCAGCAAGGATCCTTAGACAGGATCTTCCAAAACCATTATCACTTCCATCTAGAAAGACAAGGGCAGCAGATATCTTGGAAAACCATGACCTGAAAGATCCCCTCCAAGCCACGCATCATCCTGACTTGGAAATATAGCACTGTTCCTTCAGTGTTGCTTAAAAATCCTGGAGTTCTCTCCCTAAGAATATTATGGGTCTAGTTATAACACATAGACTGCGGTGGTTCAAGAAAGCAGCTCACTATCATCTTCTCAAGGGCAACTAGGGACGGGCAATAAACGCTGGCAACTTAATGACAACCACTTCCCACGAGTGAAGAAATTTTAAAAAACCCTCTGTGCTGCACTTTTTCATAGAGTGATAAAGATGTACAACACTGAAACAGACCCTTCAGTCCAACTCATCCATGCTAACCAGATATCCTAACTTAATCTAGTACCATTTGCCACCACTTGGCCAAATTCCTCTAATCCCTTCCTATTCAAATACCCACCCAGATGCCTTTTAAATGCTGCAATTGTACTAGCCTCCACCACTTCCTCTAGCCATCACTTCCACATTCCATACATGCACCACCCTCTGCATGAGAAGGTGCCCCTTAGATCCCTTCTATATCTTTCCTTTCTCACCTGAAACCCATGCCCTCTAGTTCTGGACTCCCATGTCTCAGGGAAAAGACTTCATCTATTTATTTTATCCATGACCCTCATGATTTTATACACCTCTATATGGTCATCCCTCAGCCTCCGACGCTCCGGGGAAAACAGCCCCAGATTGTTCAGCCTTTCCCTCTAGCTCAAATCCTCCAACCCTGGCAACATCTTTTGTACCTCTTTTCTGAACCCTTTCAAGTTTCACAACATCCTTCTGATAGGATCTCTCCATTTAAATAATTGGTGACTTGTCATTCTTCAGACCAAAGTGAATGAGTTCCCACTTTATGACATTAATCTGCATCTGCCAAGTTCTTCCCAACTCATTCAACCTATCTATATCCCTTGCAGATTCCTTATGTCCTCATCAGACTCCACTTTCAAGGAACTATGAACCTGCACTCCAAGGACTCTTTGTTCAGCAACAGTCTCCAGGACCTAACCATTAAGTTTATATGTTCTTCCCTCATTTCCCTTTCCAAAATGCAGCACCTCACATTTATCTAAATTGAACTCCATCTGCCACTCCTCAGGTCATTGGCTCATCTGATCAAGATCCTGTTGTAACCATCTTCGCTGTCCATTACCCCTCCAATTTTGATGTCATTTGCAAACTTACTAACCATACCTACAATGTTCACATCCAAATGATTTATATAAATGATGAAAAACAGTGGACCCAGCACTGATCATTGTGACACACCTAGTCACAGACCTCCAGTATGAAAAGCAATTATTCACCACCAACTTCTGTCTTCTACCTTCAAGCCAGTTCTCTATATAAATAGCTAGATCTCCCTATATTCTGTCTGACCTAACCTTGCTAATCAGTCTACCATGTGGATCCTTGACAAACACTTTATTCAAGTCCATATTGATCATGTCCACCACTCTGCCGTCATCCATCCTCTTTGTTACTTCTTCAAAAAATTCAATCAAGTTAATGAGACATGATTTCCCACACACAAAGCCATGTTGACTGTCCCTAACCTAACCAGTCCTTGCCTTTCCAAATATATGTACATCCTGTCCCTCAGGATTCCCTCCAATGACATGCTCATCACCATTATCAGGCTCATCAGTCTCTACTTCCCTGACTTTTCCTTACCACTGTTCTTAATTAGTTGTACCACATTAGCCAATTTACGGTCTTCCAGCACCTCACCTGTGCCTAGCAATGTTACAAATATCTCATCAAGGGGCCCAGCAATCTCTTCCCTAGCTTCCCACAGAGTTCCAGGCTACACTCGATCAGGTCCTGGGGATTTATTCACCTTTATGCCTTTTAAGAACTCTAGCACTTCTTCCTCTGTAATATGGACATTTTTCAAGATGTCGCTAATTTTAGATTTTTAGATTACTTACAGCGTGGAAACAGGCCCTTCGGCCCAACAAGTCCACACCGACCCGCCGAAGCGCACCCACCCACACCCATTCCCCTACATATACCCTGCACCTAACACTACGGGCAATTTAGCATGGCCAATTCACCTAACTGCACATTTTTGGACTGTGGGAGGAAACCGGAGCACCCGGAGGAAACTCACGCAGACACGGGGAGAATGTGCAAACTCCTCACAGTCAGTCGCCTGAGGTGGGAATTGAACCCAGGTCTCTGGTGCTGTGAGGCAGCAGTGCTAACCACTGTGCCACCGTGCCGCCCGACCACTGTGCCACCATGCCGCCCACCACTGTGCCACCGTGCCGCCCACCACTGTGCCACCGTGCCGCCATGTTCTCTATCTTTCATATCCTTCCCCACAGTAAACACTGATGCAAAATACTCATTTAGTATCCCTGCATCTCCTGTAATTCCACATATAGGTGGCATTGCTGATCTTTAAGGGGGGCTATTCTCTCCCTAGATACCCTTCTTTCCTTAATGTGTTTGTAGACTCTCTTTGGATTCTCCTTTAATTCTATTTGCCAAAGTTATCTTGCCCACCTGAGTTCCCTATTAAGTAGACTTCTATTGCTTTTATACTCTTCTAGGGAATCACTTAATTTCTACTGTCTATATCTACTATATGCTTCCTTCTTATTCTTGACCATCTTTTAAAACCTAGATTGAAAATCATCTGTTCCTGGCAATTGGTTATGCTTGAGTGCCATAATTTTCTTTGTAGCCATTATTTTAATCTTTGAGACTCTGATCCTGATTAAATGTTATGTACTTTGGATTGTCTGCACGCTCTCCTTCTCCACTACAAATGTCAATGCAAAGTAATGATGCACCAATCTGACATTTGCTTTTCGACTATCATTATTGTCATAATTAAGGAGATCACATTGCTCTAAAGCATTCTCTTTTTCTGAAATTAATTATAAAAATTGTTCACATAGATCATGATTTCTCTCGTATGTTTCATTTTATACTCCCCTTTTGTAATTCTTACTAACTGTTCTGTCATCCTTTGCTGATCTTTGTATCATTCTCATTCACCAGGATCTATGTCATTTATTTTTGCATTATATATTTCTTTCTTTTTGTTTCATGTTTTCTCTCACCTCTTTATTCATCCATGGTTGGCTTTTCTGGCAAGTAGAGCTTGCATCCCCTGGAGATATAATCATGTTCTCTCACATTAAGTTTTTTTTAACAGTTTCAACCGATACTGTCATCTGGCCCATTAACAGATCTGCTCAATTTACTGTATTCTTAATATCTGTTTCATGTTTCTCCTTTTTAAACATCACATTGAACTCAATCATGCGATTGTTATTATACAAATGTCACTGCACTGTTAGGCTGTTGGTCCAGAAAACTATCCCAGAAATACTTGAGAAATTCGTAAATTTTTTTATTGTTTTGCCACATGCTAGTCTGTTTAGTTCAATCTCAGTTAAAATCCCTCATTAACACTGCTTTAGTACTAATTTCAACATTTAGAAAGGAGGTGATATATTCAACTTCCACTTCAGTCTTAACATCTCACGTTCCCTACTTCACCCATAAAGTCTACTCTGCCTGCCCATTACTCGTTGTACCCTCTTTTCATTGAAACTCAATCATGACACTACTTCTCCTCCTCTAACTTTTTCCATATCTTTCTTGTACCTCTAGAACCTGATATCAGGTACATGATACCAGATCTTGATACTCTGGCAACCATGCCCACCTTACCATACTGCCCAGGTGAATTTGCTTTTGCAATTCATTCATTTTTATAAAGATTGTTTATTTGAGCCAGAAGGTGTAAATACCCTTTGATTCTAATGTTTTTCTTACTCATACTAATCGTGGTTTAATTAATTTGCAAGTTTTACTTTTTCATTTACCTGTAGTGTCTGTAGCGCCTGTAGTGCCGACAACAGAACTTGTACACTCTTCACTTTTGTTTCTAAAGTATTATATGCATGACTTTGTTTTTCCTCCAAGCTCATCCACATTACCTATTTAAAGACCTCCTGATTGCCCGAATCATTCTTAGATTGGGATTCTGGTCCCAGTCGGATTCATGTGGCAAGTTTCCCAACAAAACAGTTCCATCCTGTCCCATCACTGACAATAATGTGCCACAAAATGGAATTTATTTTTCCCACAATGCTCCTCCAGCTATTTGTTAACTTCCCTAACCTGCTTCTCCTATATCAGCATGTTACATAGCCTGGATATCTTTTATGTCCTGTACTTTAAGTTAATTCATTGTACTTGCCTACTTTTTGCTATGTTGTTTTGTCTCAGTTTGGGCCATAACAATTAATTCTTCCTGTTCCCCCTCCAATGTCCTTTCAAGCCAATTTGAAATGTTCCTCACCCTGACACCAAGAAGGCAACTAACATGTAAGATGTTTGATCCTGCTTGCACATTATTTTCTTTGCACGTTATTTGCAAAATAAAATTGCTTCAGGAGAAAGGTAAGTGGTGATATATGTGTAATCAGTAGAAATTTGTGTGCAACTTTACAAGAAAATTTATATAGGAGAAAGTGAGGTCTGCAGATTCTGGTTGAGAGAATGGTGCGGGAAAAGAACAACGGGTCAGTCTGCATCCAACGAACAGGAGAATCGACATTTCAGGCATAAGCCCTGCATCAGGAAAAATTGTATGAGTGCTTGTAGCTACATAGGATAAAGTTACAGTGTGTATAAATGTTTTATGATCATAAATCAAATCATAATATTTTTAGTTTATAGTTATGTTATTCCAAGAGGAAGTTCTAATGACTTTCCAATGTAGATCTTCAGCTACTTAATCTGCCCTTTCTTTTGTTCATAATAACTTAAAAGTTGAGTTGGGAAATATAGTTGAGAAATTGATTTTATGCAAAGAATTGATATGATCGGGGAAGTGTCTCTGGGTTATGCAAGACTGAGTTCTGAAACTGGGTCCAAATTGAGCTTTCAGGCTTTGCTTTAACTAAAAATGCTCAGGAATAGATATGAGACAATTTAGATGCCAGTCTTGGTCTCCTTAAAACTCAGCTGGCTCAGCCTTTGAACCAGCATGCAGTTAGGTCCTGGAGAAGGGACATGTCTTGGAGAGAGGTGAACGTGAGCTACCAGTGGCCCACAGTTTTCTGCTCCTTCTGGCTCCACACTAAGGTTGGCAAACACGAAGAAACTTATTGTTTACTCAATGGCCTCAAGTAGTCATTTTAAATAATTGTATTCAATTGTCTGTAAATCCAAATAATGGAACAGAGCCCATAGCATGTAAACAAAACTTCTAGAAAAAGAAGCCAGAGGTGAAGCATGAGTTGAATTTTTAAAACATTGTAAACAAAATTAAATTATTTCACGCATTGAAACCAGTTGCATCCTTGTGTAGATCAAAGATACATAAAATCTATAACAATCAAGAGAGAGAAATGCCTGGAATTTCATCATCCAAATGAACACATATGAGGAGAACCAATTATTACTCTGTTTTGCTTGAGGACTGGAATGCAGAATTGACCTAAAATTAAAATAATGGATGTTGGCCTTTACATGTGGAAGGAGAAATACAATGGTTAGAAAGTTATGCAAAAATAAAGAACTTGTGACCTAATGTTACAATAAAAACACTGAAGTACAGAATTGATAGCATCTGTGCAAAGTGTAACAAGAATTAATCAAGTTCTTATGGACAATCACAGACTTGAAATGTGAACATTCTCTCTAGGTAGAATTCATGCTTCAGCAATACAAAACCCTTGTAACACCACACTGACAGTATTGTGAATACATCTGGGCATCACTCCTTAAGGGGGATACAGTGACCTTGAAGGGCAGTACCATAGATTTACTAGAAGAACACTTGGGCATGAACAATTAAATTAAGAGGAAATATTAAATAGCCAAGGTTTGTATTACCTCAAAATTAGAAGGTTAACAGTTGATTTGATTGAGGTTTAAATAAATCAAGGGAACAGATGAAATAGACAAAAAAAAAACAAAAGATCTGTGGATGTCAGAAAGCTGAAACAAAAGTAGAAATTTCTGTAAAATCTCAGCAGATCTGGCAGCACCTGTGGAGAGAAATCAAAGCTAACATTTTGGGTCTAGTGACCCTTCTTCAGAACATTTCGGGTCACTAGAACCAAAACATTAACTCTGATTTCTCTCCACAGATGCTGCCAGATCTGCTGTGATTTTCCAGCAATTTCTGTTTCTGGAACAGATAAAGCAGTTTGAGAGAAATTTCTGTCAGTTTTATGGCCAAGGGTATAACCTAAAAAACAGTCCCTGATCTGACAAAAGCAAACTCGTAAATATTTATACTCACAAAAGGTGGTAGAAGATGAGTGCTGTTCTATAAACTGTAATTGATGCTAGATTGATTATTAATTGCAAAACTAAGATTGATAGGTTTTTTTTTAGCCAAAGGTGTCCATGGATATGGTTTAAAAGATGGTCAATAAAGGGTAAAAAAATAGAACGAAGTTAGAGGTCATGAAATAAAAGGGACTGGAACAATGTGACTCGAAAATTGAGAGATTAAAAAGCAGAGAGAAATGGTTAGTTGATACTTTTGGGACTGGAAGAAAGTTTGTAATGCAGTTCCCCTGGAGATTTTATTGGCAGCCCTGCTTCTCTGGAGTATAAATGATCTCTACCTTAGTGTGCAGGTAAGAATTTCAAAATTTGCAGACTACAAAACTTGGGAGAATTGCAAATTATGAGGACAGTAGAAGTTGGTGGAGTGGGCTGACAGGTGGCAGTTGAGGTTCAATTTGGAGAAGTATGAGGTGATACGCTTTGATACAAAGAACATGGGGAAACAATACAAAATATAGGGTGCTATTCAAACAGGCATGAAGGAGCAAAGAAGCCTGGAAGTAAACATAACGTAAGTCATTAAAAGTAGCAGTTTAGGTAGAAAGAGGTGTTAATCAGAATACGGTATTCTAGGCTTCATTAGTAGAAGTACGGAATACAAAAAACAGGGAATTAATGATGAACTTCAGTTATGAGGATAGCTTGGAGAACTTGAAGTTGTTTTCCTTGGAAAGAAGCGAGCTAAGAAGAGTTTTGACAGATATGTTCAAATCCCTGTAAAGAAAAGATAGATAAAACTGTTCCTGCTCATAAATGGATCAAACATCAAAGGACACAATTCTAAAGTATTTTGCAAACTAATTAAATGTGAGGTGAGATGTTAGAGTCTGGATTGCGATGTCTGAAGGTATGGCAGAGACAAGTTCAATTGAGAGCACTGAATAATTATTTAAATTGAAACAATGTGTAGGAAATCAGCACTGAAGTAAGTTGTTCAAGAAGCTGGTGCAGACTCCATAGACTCCATAGACTGAATGTCTTTCTTCTGCACTGTTATAAATCCCTGACCCTGGAACAAAAGAAGCAGATGAAGTTAGTCTACAAATCAACATGATCTGATTTAATGAAGGAATAGATTATAATGTCTAAATTGCTTATTCCTGTTCCATACGTTTTTAGGGAGAAAAAGATCAAGATTGCCTCACACTATCATGGCCAGAGCATCTTGGCTCCCCAACCATCCTATCTCCCAAGTCACCACATCCGTACAATCTCCTGGGGCAAATATTCAGAAAAAGAACCCAAGTTTTTAAAAGGCCCTTTGGTTTAATTAAATTTCCTCTGAATTTTACTAATCAATCACAATATTATGTTTTACCATCTATCCTCCTTCTGATCATCAGGACTTCATTCTGCTTCAGACTGCTTTTATACTGGGATCATTTTTCTATGTATTGGGTTGCCCCATAAATTTTTGCCAAGTCTTCAATTACTTTCGTAAAGTTAATCTTCTTAAAAATATTAAATTGGTTTAATTTACATTGCAACCTGAATTCATTTGTTATTGTTAACCATTATTTGGGTTGTATGATTTTCTCCACTTTTTGGTTATTTGTTAGGTAATTCAAATTATTATCTCAGACGCTGCCTATTATCCTTTTCATTGAAAAAAATGTATACACAAATAAATCGTCAGACAAATAATCAAATTCCATACAGAAATAAACTTCTCTATATCTTTCAGATTAGTTTATAGTTAATTATCTTTCATTTGTACTCTGGGAAGGATCTAGTACTCAGCGGTACATGTTAATTTGATATAATGATGTTGCACTATATTATTCTCCATACAAAAACAACAATTATATATTACACTAGTAAAGGTGTAAATGATAAGACATAAACATAAAGTACCAATAATAATTAAGCCATGGAAGTAAATTTGCATGCAGAAATTACATTTAGATTAGATTCCCTACAGTGTAGATACAGGCCCTTTGGCCCAACAAGTCCACACCAACCCTCTGAAGAGTAACCCATCCCCCACACACTATGGGCAATTTAGCATGGCCAATTCACCTAACCTGCACATCTTTGGACAGTGGGAGGAAATCAGAGCACCCGGAGGAAACACACAGACACGGGGAGTATGTGCAAACTCCACACAGACAGTTGCCCAAGGTGGGAATTGAACCCTGGCACTGTGAGGCAGCAGTGCTAACCACTGAGCCACTGTGCTGCATGATATTGTGGGCTTGTCAGACCCAAGCTGAGTAGAAGACATGAATGATACATGTGAACATATGAATCAGAAGGAGGAGCAGGCCTCTTTGCCCCTCAAACCTGCTCTTCCATTCAATAAGATCACGATCTGATTTCTCCACATTCCTGCTTACCACCAATAGCCCTTCAATCCCTTGCTGATTAAGTAGCTATTTATCTCTGCCTTAAAATATTCAAGGACTCTGCTTCCATTCCCTTTTGAGGAAGAGGATCCAAAAGATTTACGAGTTTCTATGAGAAAAACTAAATTCCTCATGCTGTCTTAAATGCATGACCTCATACTTTTATATCTGTCAGTCAGGGCTCCCTGATTAAGACTAACTTAACAGACCCAATCAGGGAACTCATATTCTATAAGGTCCACCTGGCTGACATCATTCCAATCATGGCTCATATACTTTTAGACTTGCTTGCTGTACTGAAGTACCAACCTTTATGCAATTCATACAGTAGGATACCCGTGGCCTTCTGCATCTCAGATCTCTGCAACATTTCATCATTAGAAAGCATGCTTTATTTTGTTCTTCTGTGAAAATGGACAATTTTACATATTGTCATCTTACAGTCCATTCACCACATCTTTGCCCACTCATTTAACCTATCCATGTCCCTTAATCGCCTTCTTATTTCTTCTTCACAACTTACTTTGCTGGTTAGTTTTTTGTCAACAACAAATTAAGCAAGCATACATTTGAACACTTCATCCAAGACATAATAGGAAACTATAAAATGTTGAGACACTAGCATTGATTTCTGTGGCACATCACTCATTACAACCTCCTAATCAGAAAATGATGTATTTATACCTAACTTCCTTTCCTGTTAGCTGGCCAGTCTTTTATCCTTATGTCACCCCTTACACCTTGAGTTTTATTTTCTGCAATAAACTTTAGTGTGACAACTGGAAATACCTTCTGGAAATCAAAATACAGTATGTCTGCAAGTTCCACTTTATTCACAGCTTCCTCAAGCAACTCCAAAAACTAGTTAAATGCGATTTCTGCTCCAAAAACCATGTTAACTCTGCTTGATTACCTTGAACCTTTCTAAGTGCTCTATTATAATATCATTACTAAGAGGTTGCAACGTCTTCCCTAGGACTTATTAAGTGAATTGGCCTGTAATTTTGTGCTTTCTGTCTCTTTCCATTTTGAACAGAAAAGTTACATTTGCTATCTTCCAGTCTATTGAACTCTTCCCCAGATCTGAGCATTTTTGGAAGATTGAAACTAAAACTTCAGCTATCTCACTTAGCCACTTCTTTTAAGACCTACCAATGGTGCCCATCAAGAGGCGGGGATTTTCAGCCTGCAGCTCCAACAATATTGCTCAATGCCATGTGTCTCATGCTTGTAATATTCTTGAGGTTTTCCTCCCTTCTATTTTCTGATTTACACCTATATCTAGGATATTACTTGTATCCTCAATAGTGAAAACCAGAGCAATATACCGCTTCATTTCATCTACTGCCTCATTATTTTCCATTACTAATTCTCTCGCTTCATGTTTTAGAGGACCAATGCTCACTTCTTTAACAACTTTCGTTTGAAACTATGGATAGAGATTCTTACTCTCTGCTTATACCTCTTGTTGTCTTGCTCTCCCACATCAAATTTTACCTCTTATACTTTTGGTTTTAGCTTTTCTTTGACATTTCTACCAAATCTTCTGGTCTGCCATCCATTTTCATGCAATCATTTGCTTTTTCTTGAAATTTTGTTATTATGGTGCATTTAGTTTGACATTAAGTTTGGGACTTGGATTCTGGGTAATCCAAAATGGAGGATAGGAAAATTTCTGGCTGTAACAGCTGCTCCTTTTTTGAGGCATTTTAGGTGTTGGAGATGATTTCCTCAAATTCTAGGAGCAGAAATTACTGTTTTATATGCTGTTGCATTGTTTTGGAACTTTGGAGAAAAAAAAAATGAAAACATTTGCAGTTTTAAAAGGGAGAAGAACAGGTAAAGGAAGCACTTGGTGAGGTCAGAGCAGGAGAGAGAGAGAGAGAAAGAAACTGACACGGCACTGAATTTGCACAGTAACTGCCTTTGCTGTTTAAATTCATGGGTATTGCTGGGAAAATTAACAAACAGTGAAATTCACAACTGATCTTGGAAGGACCTGTTTGGGAGAGGTCACAGCACAGAAACAGAAGTGAATATTCAAGCATGGCCTCATAGTAAGTCTGTAGTCGTGAGTAGAGTGGGTTTTTCCTTGATTATATGTTTTTTGAGCTATGTCTCTTGATTAAACTAAAAATATAAGCCATAACTATTAATTTAAACGAGAGAAGTGTTTTGTAGAGGAATAAGACAGTGATATTTTCTGGGTCTGTAGATTGTGAAGGAGCAAAAATGGCCTTTAGTAGAGTGATATGCTCTTCTTGCCAGATGTGGGGGTTTAGGGAGAGTTTATAGGTTATTGCGGTTTATATCTTCAATAAATGCCATTGGTTGAGAATCCTATCAGATCAGTTGGAGTGACAATTAGAGGCAATGAGGAATTTACAAGAGCAAGGGGATGCGATGAATGACAGGTACAGGAAGGGGGAAAAGACACAGATTCATGTAACATAGATGGGTAAACTCCAGAAGAGGTAAGAGAGGTAGGCAGATAGTACAGGAGTCTTCTGTGGCTATCCCCATTTCAAATAAGTATGCTGTTTTGGAAAATGTAGGGGATGATGGATTCTCAGGGGAAAGTAGCATGAACAGCTACATTTCTGGTATTGAGACTGGTTCTAATGAAATAAGGAGTACGTCAGGTTCCAAGAGATGAATTGTGTTAGGGGACTCTCTGTTCTGAGGTACAGGCAGATGTTTCTGTGGCCAGCAGCGAAAGATCAGAATGGTGTGTTGCTTCCCTGGTGCCATGCTCAAGGATGTCTCAGAGAGGGTGCAGAATGTTCTCACGGGGAAGAGGGGCCAGGAGGAGGTCATTGTATACAGTGGAACTAATGACATAGGAAGGGAAAAGGTTGAGATTTTGAAGGGAGATTACAGACAGTTAAGAATTTAAAAATGAGTTCCTCGAGAGTAGTAATATCTGGATTACTCTCAGTGCTATGAGCTAGTGATGGAAGGAACAGGAGGTTAGAACAGATGAGTGCATGGTTGAGGAGCTGGTATATGGGAGAAGGATTCATATTTTTGGATCATTAGAATCTCTTTTCGGGTAGAAGTGACCTAGGCATAAAGGACAGATTGCACTGAAATTGGAAGGGGCTAATACACTGACAGGGACAATGGCTAGAGCTGCTTGGAAGGATTTAAACTAGTAAGGTGGAGGTGGTACTGGGGAGGTAGCGGGTGACACCCAGGGAGATAGTGAGGAAAGGGATCAATCTGAGACTGGTACAGTTGAGAACAGAAGTGAGTCAAACAGTCAGGTCAACATTTAAATAAATGTTATAATCAGTGGTATGGTCGGACCAGAGAATGGCACTTGCATTCTTCCAACCTTGATCATAGCAGTTTGAGACTATTCATTACTTCTTGTGTTGACTAAAGATGCTGGGGCTTCCTCTTGGAATTTTTCTTCCTTGCTGGAATGTATCCATTCTGTGTATTCTGAAATATCCCCTTCAATGTTTGCCAATGCAACTCTATTAACATATCCTGAAACCCAATTTACCAGTTCCCTTCAGCTAACTCTGCTTTCATGCCCTGAAAATGTCCCTTACTTAAGTTTAAGATATTAGTTTTGTATCTACTCTTCTCTCCCTCAATTTAATCATATTTTGATTCCTATTACCTAAAGTTGCCTTAAATTATCAAATCTCATTGCCCAATACCAGATCTAATGTAGCCTGTTCGCAGGTTGGTTTTAGTATCAGCTGTTCTTAGAAACTATTCTGAAAACATTCCATGAACTCTTCATTTGTGCTACCTTAGTCTTCTGATTTTTCCAGTCTCTATGAAGATTAAAATCCCCAATTATTATCCATGTATCTTTCTGACAAGCTCCTATCATTTCTTCACTAATGCCCATACTAGGATGTGGTTACTGTTTGATCGTCTCTGCACCACTTCCACAAGTGACTTCTAGCCTTAGTCAGATCTCATTTCTATCCAATCCACTTTTATATCCTGGTTTCCTGAAATTAGACCTTCACTCTCTAGCACCAGCTCTAGAAGCCTTGTCCTTTCCAAAATATTCTTAAACATCTAGGTCCCAATCTACATCATTCTGGAACCATGTCTCTGTGATAACTTGCAGATTTTAATTAGAAATTCCTATGTGTGCCATCAGGTCATTTGTTTTATTTGAGTGCTACGTGCAGAGCCTTCAGTTTTTGTCCTTTTATTATTTTTGTAATCTCTGGCCTTATATATTGATTTCGATTTATACCTTCTTTCCCTTTCTGTAACTATGTGTTTATTATTTCCCATAGTAGTACTTTTCTCTCTTGCCTGGTTTCATCTTTTTATTGGACCACATTTTCTCAAATTTGATTTACCACATCTTCCCAAACTTGATCTCTGGCTGACCTTTATATGTAAAAATCTCTCTACTTCCTTAGTTATATGACTCACTAGAATCCTGTTCAAGCACGGTTCAGAAGTACACAGTCCAGTATTACAGCTTCAATCTTCAGGGTGGCACGGTGGCTCAGTGGTTAGCACTGCTGCCTCACAGGGGCAGGGACCTGGGTTTGGTTCCACCGTCGGGCAACTGTTTGTGTAGAATTTGCACATTCTCCCTGTGTCTGCATGGGTTTCCTCTGAGTGCTCTGGTTTCCTCCCACAGTCCAAAGATGTGCAGTTTAGGTGAATTGGCCATGCTAAATTGCCCATAGTGTTCAGGATGAGTAGTTTAAGATAATAGTCAGGGGATAATATATAGTAATAGGGTAGGAAAATGGGTCTAAGTGGGTTACTCTTCGGAGGGTTGGTATGGACTTATTGGGCCAAATGACCTGCTTCTATATTGAAGGGATTCTATGATTCTCCAGTACCAGAACTCACCTCTCAACCAGGCATTTATTAGGTTTGAGGTTTTTCTTAATTTGGTGCCAAGCTCCTCATACGGGTTGTGCAGAAACTCTTTCCTTGCCCAGCCTTTGTTGTAGGCACATACATAAACCATGAGGACCGAAGCCTCTTCCTCTCACAGTAAATTCCACTCCAGCTCCAAATCATTGTCTCAAATTCCACTACCAAGAAGACAACCCGCCTTTTAGACTCTTACTATTTGCTGTAGAGAGAAGTGTCAATACCACTCATTATATTGTCTCCTACTACCATGACCTATTTTGTTTCACATTAAACATTAGGCTTGGAATGATTTCAATAAGTCATTATTTCATTGTGCCAGTGATTTGGAACAGGGTAGTGATTATCAACATTAACAAGCTTAAGCTGATAACATAGTACCACCACTGCACTAAATTAGTGAAAAGAATTATATTTAGTCAAATTATCTACTCTAATGAGTGCATGAATCCTGTGAACATGACAAGTACCAATCAGTCAGTATTGAGTGCGCCTGTGTATATTTTACATGCTACACAATTTTAGTTTTTAGTTGAAATATTTCAAATGATCAGATATAAGATTCCTGAGTAACAGTCTATGATGTCACTGAAACACAGGTTTAACTGGCCTAACAGTACCTTGATAGTCTTGAGCCAATGACTAACATTAAACAACTAGAATAGACACTCACTCATTCTCCTACCTCAACTCAAATGATTTATTACTGTTAAATCATCACTTAGAAAACATCTCTTCTGACGACTTAATCATTCCATTTTGTGATCTGCAGTCTTCTAACCAATTTTTGGAGTCTTATCTTGCTCGCTAAGTTAATGCCACACTGTTTACTTTGGCCAACATGATATCTGATATTTAGGTCTGGGTAACCAAAATGGTTTCCATAACAACATTGATCATGCTGAGGCTGTACCACTCAATCATGCCAGAAATTCTGCTGCATCCCATTACCATCTATTTATCGTCTGTGCGATCTCAATGCACAGGTGCACAATTTTAGCATCTTGCTGGCCCCTTCACTGAACTTCAAACCCTTTATGTTGTCTAACATAAAAGTTTGAAGCAACTATACTGTCATGGGAAGTACCATTTAACATCTCAGAATAAGTGAGTGAAAAATAAGATGAATATCTTGGACTGCCTCCTTGTGGTCACCAGATTATTTACAACAGTGAAGTTGGGCAATTAATTACTTGTTCGCATGGGAGCTTGAGTTTGGCAATCTGAGAGAGTGAAAGGACAAAAAATGCTAAATTATTGCCATTCCCCTACTTAAATAAGTGCATCCACAGAGTATTCGAGTATTATTCATAGCCAAGTAAAATCAAAACAACAAAGAAAATTGCAGCATTCAGTGGAAGTCACACCTCCCTTGGGGTGCAATTTGTGTTATCAGCTTTATTTCAGCGTTGAAGTGTTGCTATGGAAATCAGTTCTGGTTTAGTATTGCCAGCTGCCGTGGGACCTAATGTCCCCGCAACCCAATGCAATCTGCTTGTTAGGTTTATTATGTGATGATTAAATTTAATTTTGAATGGCCTAATGAATTTTGATTCCCATTTACAGCTGTAAGATGATTTACAAATTGGTATATGTTACAAATCATAGTTATTTTACTTCTGTGCAACTTTTAAAAATAAAGTCATTGATACACTACACAAAGGAGATATGCAAGTAGTGTTTTGATCTCAGCTGTGTAGATTGACGAGTAGAGAATGGAATTGGTGGTGGGATCTTGTCACCACTGGGTACGTTTGAATGCTCAGTACTCGGTTACACACCAGAATAAGTGAAGAGGGTACTCAAAAGAAGGCACATCTCTTACCATCTTACACCTTACCATGTTAACTACATGTTATTACAACTGCACAGTTCTTCCCAGAAGCCTTTCCTGCCTGGTTAATCTCTGTAATTACAAAGCTGAAAAAAATTGTTAAGAGCTTCCCACTCAACGCCAAAATAGTTGCTCTGAGAACTCTGCTGACATTTTGACCATTGTGACAAATTGCACTACAGCAGTCGATCAAACCGCAACATTCTGAAATAATCAACAACATTCGAAGTAAGGCAAATCATAACATGTTAAAAAAGTCAGTTCACATTATATTATTAATGTTAATGGATCACTTAAAAGATTCCAGGATCCTGAGCAGTATCTTGTCTAAAAACAAATCTATTCTTTCATGGATCATGCCCTCTCTGTAACAAATTCCATTGAAATTCATGGATCAGTTTTTGAGTTATATTGTTTACAGACTAACAAACACTGTTGCAAACAATACCTCTATCCTTTAAAAATAAGAAAAAGTCAGGGTCTAGGCTATCTTCTTAATATATTTTGAGAGGGTTTGATCTGGTCCAAAACAGAATTAAGGTAAGTTTCTCTGAAATTGCCTCTCATTCTTCTAAACACTAGAGAAAAGGTGACAGTTTTGTCACTCTCTCCTCACATGACAGTCCTACCAATCCAGAAATTAGTCCGGTGCACTCCCTCCACTGCAAATATATCCTTCCTTCAGCAGAGAGGCCAGAACTGCATACAACACTCCAGATACAGCCTCAACAGTGCTCTGCAAAGTTGGTGCGAGATTTCTTTGGTTCTATACTCAAATATACTCTTACAACACAGGCTAACATACCATTTGCCTTCCAAACTGCTTGCTGCATCTGCATGTTAGCTTCCAGTGACTTTCAAGGTCCCTTTCAATATCAACAGTTTTCAGTCTGTCAGCAATTAGTTCTCTGCAATTTCATTCCTCCTCCAAAGTGAATAAACTCACACTTATCCACATCATATTCCATCTGCCATGCTCTTGCCAATTCACTCTGCCTATCTAACCACCTTGATAACATTTTGCAACCTCCTCATAAATCACATCCTCACCAAGTTTTGTCTCATCTATAAACTTGTAAATATTACAATTGGCCCCAACATTGAAATAATTGATTTGTATTGTGAACAGCTGCAGTACACTTCTTGTAGAATCGCATGGCAGGAGAGGCAGGCGTGCTAACCAATGCCAAGACCTTCTGGCATTGATACCATATTTAAAGCCCAGCTGCACAAAATGTCAGATGCTGCAAACCAGGAATTGGCCCTCATACTGTACTCCTTTTTTAGGTCCACATTGACAGAAAGCAAAGTTTAGGTTTCTATACTCAATAAGAGTGACTATTTATTACAAATAAATGGATTCTATATACAGAAGAACTATTATGAACCATGTCACATATAGGCCAGATCAGGTAAGGATGGCAGTTTCCTTCGCTAAAGGACATTATTGAACCTGTTAGGTTTTTGTCTTTCCTGACAATTGACAATGGTTTCACGATCATCATTAGCCATCCAATTCCATATTTTTATTGAATTCAAATTCCACCATATGTCATGGCGGGATTAGAACCCAGGTCCTAAAAGCATTACTTAGGCTACTTGATTAACACTCAGTAGAGTACCATTAAGCTGTAGCCACCATCGCCAAAGCATTCACTGAAAGCACGACTACTAATAGATGGAATAAGTGGAAAGTCAATCCTGGTTCCATTGTATAAAGTAAAATCATGATGTGACTCATTAACTGGAACTGTGATGGTAGGAGTTGTTAAGAAATTACCAAAGTAATTACCAATGTTGTAGTTGACTTGTAGTTGGCTGGAGTAAATGTTACATTCATTGATAGTCACAGTAATTCCAAGAGGTTAAAGAGAAAAAGGAGTGACAAGAACAAGATTCAAGCATTTTTCATCACGTATCTGGTGCCCAGAGCAAAGGCTAAATAAAGTCTGTTAGCAGAGGTCAAAGTAATATCACAAGCAGATGTTAGAGAAATTGGAACTTTGTTTAAAGGAGGGGACAATTCAAAGGAAGAAGTTGGCACGACTTCATTAACTGAGGCTCAGAAAGCAGATACAGAGTAAAATAAGTTAAGACAGACAGCTCACACTGAGGCTGAGGATATTGGGGTTCCAGAGAGCAGTGAAATTAAAAATGCAGCTGTGATGTGGAAGTGGAGACACCATCATAGACCTGTGGATGAGGAATGGACAGATAGTTCATCAGATAGTAGTACTACCCAAATATTGTAAGGAGATATTGGATATTGCACATGAAATTCCTATAATAGGACACGTTGGGATATTGAATATTTTTAAAGTGACGATAAACACGCATTTTACCTAGCGTAAATTTCATAAGGATGTACTGTAAAACATTCATACATGTCAGTTAGTAGGAAAACCTTACCATGTAATTAAACCCTGACCTTTAATACCCCATTCCAGATTTTAAAGACGTGTCAAGCTGAATGTTAGTAAACCCAAAATTTCTGAGGAAGGGCTCATGCCCGAAACATCGATTCTCCTGCTCCTTGGATGCTGCCTGCCCTGCTGCGCTTTTCCAGCCACACATTTTTCAGCTTTTAACCCAAAACGAAAGTCAGACACCAGCGTGTTCCTACAATTATGGATATGGCAGCTTGACTTCCAGAAGCTCTTGCTTTTGGGATAATCATAGATCAAAACTTATAGAGAGCTTGATTTCTTTGGAGCAGCAAAGGTTAAGAGTGTACTTGGTAGAGGTGTATAAAATCATGAGGGTCATAGATAGGGTGGATACAAACACTTTTTTTCCAATAGTAGAGGAGTCACTATCAAATGAGCAGAGATTAAAGACAAGAAGTAAAACGTTTAGAGGGGTCTTGAGGACAGCTTTTTTCACCTAGAAAATAATGGGAGTCTAGAACTCTCTCTGAAAGTGTGGTTGAAACAGAAGCTTGCATAATATTTAAAGAGTATTTAGATATCCACTTGCATTGCCATACATTGCAGAGCTATGGGCCAAGCTCTGGAAAATGAATATTATAGTCAGACCTTTGTTGAATAGTGCATACACAATAGACTGAATGGTCGTGTTGTGCTCTAAATGGCTATAAATTTAGAGTCTAAAACATTCAGGCAGATGACGTATTTTGCATTATTGTTACTCTCATACAGCAGTGCTAACCACTGAGCCACCATGCAGAATTAAGCTATTCAGCCCTTCAAGTCTACTCCGTCATTTGATCATGGCTGATACGTTTCTCATCCCCATTTTCCTGCCTTCCCCCCCCATAACACTTGATCCCTAACTAATCTATCTCTGTCTTAAATACACTCAATGATGTGGCCTCCGCAGCAATGAGTTCCACAGATTAACCACTCACTGGCTGAAGAAATATTCATTCTCCAGATGTGACATACAGCCTGTGGATGGAGAAAAGTTCAACTCTAACTTTCATGGTGAGGAGCTTTGTACTGACTATTCAAGGTACCAATGATATGCCTGAACAAATGTAGTTGCACTTATTGTTGTCATGCAATAAGGCTACTTGTTAATCTGAGAACAATGCCTCTTCTGTAGATACTCTGTGATGGTATACACTGTTTTACTAAACTTGAGATCAGCTCAAGATAAAGCAAAGGCTAAGGAGGATGGGTGGCAGTGGATCACTTCAAAAAAATCTTTTCACAGTACCACCTATTGGTTGAGATAAAATGAAAATAGAACTAGAATTAGGTTTATTGTCACATGCACTCAAGTACAGGGATACATGTGTGTATAGAATACAAAATCACAATTCCCTGTTCCATCTTATGTACAAAGATACCTTGATACTAAATCTTAGGGATAAATTAGAAAAATAAAGAAATAAAAGTAAGCATTCAGCACTGGTGAGATGATGGCCTAGTGGTATTGTTACTGGGCTCTTAATCCAGAAACACAGCTAATGCCTGGGTTCAAACCCTACCATGATAGAAATTAAATTAAAGAAATCTGGTATCAGCTGTCTAATGATAACTATAAAGCCATTGTTGGCTATTTGAAAAGTCCATCTGATTCACTAATGCCCATTATGGAAGGAAACTGCCATCTTTACCTGATCTAGCTTACATGTGACTCCAGATCCACAGCAATATGGATGACTTTTAACTGCCCTCTGAGCAATTTGGGATGGGCAATAAATGCCCTAGTCAGCGATGCCCTCGTTCTGTGAATGAATAAATAAAAAATTACAGTCTTAAAGTTCAAAAGCAAGGAGCCTATGCTGGGCTTCCTTGAGGCCAGGAGTCCCTGAACTCTCCACCAGAAATGCCATTGAAGGAATACAGCAGTGCAGACCCTACCCCATCACAAGCAGAAGAAGTCCAGAAGTGAAGAAAAAAATGAAATTTACGACTTGAAGAGCATTGTACACTTCAAAAAAAATACAAGCAATCGGGAGCTGAAATACAGTAATGGACAAAGAGAGATTTCAGCAGCAAAATGGCAAGCTCAGCACTCTAAGGCAAACCTTTGATGAGAAGCTGATAAGAAGAGTTAGGACAAAAGAGTACACAAAGGAAAAAGAGAGAGGCCAATTACACTGGGAAAATACAGATGCTTTAGACAAGGAAGAGCAAGTTTAAAGCTCTGTGAGGTAATGTGAAAGACATATCAGGAAAACAGGAATAAAGTTATGACAAAACACACAACAACCAGACAAGTAAGATAGTGTAGAGGAGAGCTATCATCTCTTACAATGAAGAACAGTGAAAAGGCCATATAAGTCATTTAAACTGCAGCTACAGAATTGGGCTAGTCTCAGAATTAACTTAAGCTGAAAAGTCATGCAAAAATTTGAAATAGGAGCAGATTTGAAAGAGAAAATATAAATAAATCTAGTAAAAGTTTCTAGTAAAATCTAGTAAAAGAACTCAGACTCAGTAATTGGGACAAAATATCATGTCATGGTTATACGATTTAGTAAAAAAGGCTGCAACCAGAATGCCTTATTTCAGAGCTTGCACAGAATAAGTTGCTTGGGTTGGAATCTTAATGAGCCCTGAATGATGTTGACTGCGACAAGGAATGTGGCAGAATTACAAAAGAATATGGGAAGATTTATCTTGAAGTTGGTGATGCTGCCTGAACTGCTGTGCTCTTCCAGCACCACTAATCCAGTAGTCACTACATGTACATTCTGGGCATCAAAATGAGATTCTTGCTGGGAAGCAGTGAGTTGCCTATTCAAGGACATTATGTTTTGTTACTTACTTTATTAATAGCCCATCTCATTAATATATAGCTTTCTAAGCCACTGCCTGCTGTGTTGGTAGGCACCACAAATTCATGACATGGAAATCAGAAAATGTAAGTTTGTGACTTCAACTTGCCACTTGCTCAAAAAGAACTCCATGACGATAACCAGCCACTAAACTTTCAGAGCACTAGCCACACACACCCCACATCCACTGATATTGTACCAATAAGTTCCAGCCTGAAAAACCCACAAGGCACATCTCCCATCCATTTCAGAGTGCGCTTTTACACTTCAGTGGTGCACAATAATGCAACTATCATTGAAATGCTGCAGCAATGATACTTTGCACTGAGGATCTTGCATCCAGCTCCCGGATTGGACCAGGATGCATCTCGGGCCTACTCGTTTGCTCTCTGAGCACAGACTCACTTTGAGCCTATCAGAGCCCCATAGCATCTAAGGCCTTGCCTTGTCATTTTGCATCTTACCCCCTCAGCCAAACCACCAGGCTCATATTACTGCCAGCTTGCCATGCTGTTTAGTGCAACCACAAAGCCAGGAAGCTTATCATGTTGTCAGCACTCTAAGCCATGTCAAGGTCAATAGGTCAAGGGTAGCCTCTAATATCAGTCCAGGGCTTGGAGGTGGTCAATCTGCCACTTGGGGCAGTCAGTCAGGACTCTCTCCTTCAGGTGTAAGGGCCCGAATGTCAGACTGCCCACCGCATGTCCTAACTTTTTCCTCTTTCCTGTGGATGATTTCGACCTGGAATGAGACTGAGGCAGGTATTAAGAGGGATGAAAGAATACGGCATAGCTGCTAGTACTGGTGCAGGTGGGGAGGACTGAATAATAAGGCAATGCAGAGACATGCAGCATTGGAGTTTTGAGTAGGTGAGAATGAGTGAGAGAATATACTGCTGGCAATAGTGAGGGTGGCAGAGCCTTGGTGGGAGGTGAATACAGTAACAGGGATGGAGTTAGTAAATGTTATCGGAGAGAAGTTGCCTTTACTGACTAAGTGGAGAAGGTTATTGATTTTCTTTCTACATTACTGTGCATTCTTTGGGTGGTGCATGTATGGAATGAGGTGCCAGAGGATGTGGTGGAGACTGGTACAATTACAACATTTAAAAGGCAATCGGATGGGTTTGTGAATAGAAAAGGTTGAGAGGGAGATGGGCCAAGTGTTAGCAAATGGGACTAGATTGGGTTAGGGTATCTGATTGACATTGTTGAGTTGGACCAAAGGGTCAGTTTCCGTGTTGTACATCTCTGTGACTCTATATCTGAGACTGACATTGGGTGAAAACTCAGACCAGACTGGCTTAGTCTAGTGTTATGACCTCCTCTGCTGGCCCTGGGGAAGACTCCCCCATCTATCATAAGCTCCAGGACCCTATTTGCAAAATGGGTCATCAATTTTCCCTTGTCTGCCATGTACAGGGCAAATTTCAGCAAGCTCACCTCATACGTCTGGAATGACAGTGCTTATCTGGGCGCATAATGCGCTTTCAAAGACGTCAGGTGTCTGGGATGCAGATCCATTTCAGGATATTCCATCAATTCCATCAATCAGTTGTTCCATGTTTATTATGTGGTAGAATGGGCCCAGAAAGGCAGAATAGGAGTGGAGTATATTGATAATGAAAAACATTTGGTAGGCTATGGCAAAAAAACTTCATAGGTCTCATGGCGAGAAACCCTCCATGACATGTGATGGACCTACAATTAACCATAAAAAGAAAGATTCAGCCTTTGGCGATTTGCAATATGAAAGGCAGCGAAATATTAATTCAATTCAGAAGAAACAAAAAATTCACCTTGGTAGCCAACATTTCAATTCGACATTCCCCTTTTCACAATATATGAATCAAAAAGCAGAGTTGCACCAATATTTGTAACTGTAGCTACTCAAATTATGCATTCTACAAGCAGCAGTTCTCATGCATTAATGAATTTGTTGTTCTTGCTGGTCTCAATCAGTCTGTTTATTTGCATGGAGTAAGTGAGGACTGCAGATGCTAGAGTTCAGAGTCAAAAGGTGTGGCGCTGGAAAAGCACAGCCGGTCAAGCAGTGTCTGAGGAGCAGGAGAGTCAATGTTTCTAGCATAAGCTGTTCATCGGGAATGTGGGAGGGGCCCAAGGGGACTGAGAGATAAATAGGAGGGGGTGGAGCAAGGGGGAAGGAAGCTAGGAATGCTATAGGTGGGTGAAGGTACGGGGTGATGGTGATAGGTCGGAGTGGAGGGTGGAGTGGATAGGTGGGAATGAAGATGGACAGGTAGGAGAGTTCAAGAGTGTGGTGCCAAGTTGAAGGGTTGGATCTGGGATAAGGTGGGGGCAGGGGAGATGAGGAAACTGGTGAAATTTAAATTGATTCCGCGTGGTTGGAGGGTCCCAAGGTGGAAATTGAGGCATTCTTCCTCCAGGCATCAGATGGCTTGGATTTGGCAGTGGAGGAGGTCCAGGACTTGCATGTCTTTGGCGGAGTGGGAGAGGGAGTTGAAGTGATTGGCCACAGGGTGGTGGGGTTGTTTAGTGGGTGTGTCCCAGAGATGTTCTCTGAAACATTCTGCAAGTTGGTGTCCTGTCTCCTCAATGGAGAGGAGATCACATCGAGAACAACTGACACATTAGATGTGGTGTTTGGAGGTGCAGGAAACTCTCTGCTGGTTGTAGAAGGATCCTTTGGGGCCTTGGATGGAGGTAAAGGGGGAGATGTGGGTGCAGATTTTATACCTTTTGCAGTGGCAAGAGAAGGTGCCAGGAGTGGAGGGTGAGTTGATGGTGGGTGTGGACCTAATGAAGGAGTCACAGAGGGAATGTTAGACCATAGAACAGAGAAAAGTACAGCACAGAACAGGCCCTTTCGCCCACGATGTTGTGCCAAGATTTAATCCTAATGTAAAATACAGTAACAACCTACGCACCCCTCAACTCACTGCTATCCATGTGCATGTCCAGCAGTCACTTAAATGTCCCCAATGACTCTGCTTCCACCACCACCGCTGGTAACGCATTCCAAGCATTCACAACTCTCTGTGTAAAAAACCTACCTCTGACGTCTCCTTTGTACCTTCCTCCTAATATCTTCAAACTATGACTTCTCGTACCAGTCAATCCTGCCCTGGGGAAAAGGCTCTGGCTATTGACACTATCTATTCCTCTCATTATTTTGTACACCTCGATCAGGTGTCCTCTTTCCTCCTCCTCTCCAGAGAGAAAAATTCGAGCCTATTCAACCTTTCTTCATACGGCAAGCCCTCCAGTCCAGGCAGCATCCTGGTAAACCTTCTTTGTACCCTCTCCAAAGCCTCAGTATCTTTCCTATTGTAGGGCGACCAGAACTGGACACAATATTCCAAGTGTGGCCTCACCAGGGACTTGTAGAGCTGCAGCAAAACCTCACGGCTCTTAAACTCTATCCCCCTGTTGATGAAAGCCAAAACACCATATGCTTTCTTAACAACCCTATCCACTTGGGTGGCAACTTTGAGGGATCTATGTACTTGCACACCCAGATCCCTCTGTTCCTCCACACTGCCAAGAATCCTGTCTTTAATCCTATATTCAGCATTTGAGTTTGACCTTCCAAAATGCATCTCTTTGCATTTATCAAGGTTGAACTCCATCTGTCATTTCTCAGTCCAGCTCTGCATCCTGTCTATGTCGCGCTGCAGCCTGCAGTAGCCCTCTATACTGTCGATGACACCTCCAACCTTTGTGTCATCTTCAAATTTACTAACCCACCCCTCAACCTCCTCATCCAAGTCATTTATAAAAACTACAAAGAGCAGAGGCCCAAGTACAAAGCCCTACAGGACCCCATTCAACACTATCCTCCAGGAAGTATACTTTCCATCTACAACCGCTCTCTGCTTTCTGACAGCCAGCCAATTCTGAATGCAGATAGACAAATCTCCCTGTATCCCATACTTCCTGACTTTATGAATGATTTTTAAAAAAAGAAGATATTTTCCAGAGAAACAAAAAGCTTTAATTATGGGAGTAATTTAACAAAATTTCCATCACAGCAAGGTTTTTTCCGCCTTTCTGAAAGCTCTGCTATGGCTGTAAAAGCATTTGAGAATACAACAGACCATAAAAAGGACCGAACTGAGAACCACAGGAAAATAAAATCGCATATTTCACAAAACCCAAGATCAAACCAATTAACCAGGTAGTGCATTATACTTGTTCGCTTTACTGTACAGTGATAAATATAGTCCACACAATTCTATGTGTGAAGTTAATCATTTCACTCATCCCAGAGAACTACATAGTAAACTCAAATCTTTCTTTACAGTGGGAATCAATTTCTACAATCAGAGGAGAATGAGAAATGCATTGTTTCTTTTCCTTTATCAGCCCAAGATGATAAGTGTGAGGGGGAAAATGTGTGAAAGTAACAATTCAGATTTTGTTTTAAAAGTGATAAAAATCATACTACAACTGCTCTCACCTTCTGTCACTTTAGTTCTATCAAAAACAAAATCAATTCAGTACAATATTTGCGATGGGTGCGATTAAAAATAAAATCCAGATTTCTAAAGCAGTTTCTAAGTATTGCAAAAAGTTCTTTGCGGAATGCTGAAAGGGGTGGGGAAGGAAATAAATCTGATGGTGGGGTCTGATTGTGGGTGGCGGAAATGCCGGAGGTTGATGCATTGTATCCAGAGATTGGTGGGGTGGAAAGTGAGGATCAGGGGGGTTCTGTCCTTGTTGTGGTTGGAGGGGTGGGGTTCAAGGCCGGAGGTGTGGGAAGTAGAGGAGATGCACTGCAGGGCATTGTTGACAACGAGAGAGAGGAAATTGCGGTCTTTGAAGTAGAAGGCCATCTGGGATATTCTGGAGTAGATTTGGTCCTCCTGGAGCAGATGCGGTGGAGACAGAGGAATTGGGAGTAAGGGATAGCGTTTTTACAGGAGGGGGTGCAGGAGGAGGTGTAGGCCACGTAGCTGAGGGAGTCAGTGGGTTTGAAGTAGATGTCCATGTTGAGTTGGTTGCTGGAAGTTGAGATGGAGAGGTCCAGGAAGAGGAGGGAGGTGTCCAAAATGGTCCAGGTGAACTTGAAGTCATGGTGGAAGTGTTTGTGAAGCTGATGAACTGTTCAATATCCTCATGGGAGCATGAGGTGGCGCCAATACAGTCATCGATTTGCATACATTGCATACATAATCTTTAGTGTTTATGTCTTGTGATGGTACGCATGCAGGTTGTCAGATTTTTCTCCAACCATGATTGGATAGAATGATGCTCCCCTGATTGAGTTTCAAGATATTCTCACCTGACTATGTTGGCTTGTGGTTGGAGGGGTGGGGTTCAAGGCCGGAGGTGTGGGAAGTAGAGGAGATGCACTGCAGGGCATTGTTGACAACGAGAGAGAGGAAATTGCGGTCTTTGAAGTAGAAGGCCATCTGGGATATTCTGGAGTAGATTTGGTCCTCCTGGAGCAGATGCGGTGGAGACAGAGGAATTGGGAGTAAGGGATAGCGTTTTTACAGGAGGGGTTGCAGGAGGAGGTGTAGGCCACTAACACACAAAGAAGAGGACACCACAACACACACCTGGGTTAAACATCTGTTTCCTTCAGTTTCTGTCTCATTCTCTTTGTTTACCAAGCGGTATGAAACACTCTAAATTTCTTCTGGTAAATGCAGGGTTACTCTTACTACTTTTTGACTTAATTCTACTGACATGAATGTCATGTGTCTAGTATCTGGAATTCTGGAATTTCAGTCACTCCATAGCATTAGGCTCTCAGATTAATTCGTCCCCTCAGCGAGACTCCATCATAGAGTCTTAACTTGATCTTTGACAGTTACATTTTTAGATCTTTAACAGGTCTGCAAGGTTCATAATTTTCTAGAAAGCACCAGTGTCTTTCAGCATGTTATATCTACTGCATGCTCTTCTTCTTCATTGCAATTTTTCTCCTTTGGCGATGTATCCTCTAACATTGTTGTGGTTCTGTTCGCCGAGCTGGGAATTTGTCTTGCAAACGTTTCGTCCCCTGTCTAGGTGACATCCTCAGTGCTTGGAAGCCTCCTGCGAAGCGCCTCTGTGCTGTTTCCTCCGGCATTTATTGTGGCCTGTCTCTGCCGCTTCCGGTTGTCAGTTCGAGCTGTCCGCTGTAGTGGCCGGTATATTGGGTCCAGGTCGATGTGTTTGTTGATAGAGTCTGTGGATGAGTGCCATGCCTCTAGGAATTCCCTGGCTGTTCTCTGTTTGGCTTGCCCTATAATGGGAGTGTTGTCCCAGTCGAATTCATGTTGCTTGTCGTCTGTGTGTGTGGAATCGAATCGAATCCTTCCACCATGTGTCAGATACAGACCACCAGTCAACAATCCACAAGCCGGGGACACAGCCAGGCAGAACGGATTCAGGATGATCCAGGTAATGAGTACAGACGCTCACAACAGACTACACAAATACAGACAAGAAATTGCGCGCCAAAAATCATTAATTTCAAAAACCACCAATCAGGAATGGACCCGGACCATAGAACAGGCTGTCACCATAGGAAAGAACAGGACCACACACCGCAAAAAAACGGCACTAAAAGAAAAAATGGCCAAACTAACACACAAAGAAGAGGACACCACAACACACACCTGGGTTAAAAACCTCTCCCACAGACAGCTCACAGACACGGAAAGAACAATACTGGCCAAGGGACTCAACTACAATCACAGGGACGCCAAGACAGCAGACTTCCTAGCAGCACTAGAATGCACACTCAGGAACAATGGACTGACAGAAGAGACACAACAAACAGTGAGACAAAGTATCATACCGCTGATAACAAGAAAAAGACAAACACATAACCTCAACACCAAGGAGAGGGAAGCACTAAAATCACTAAGAAACGATAAGAATATAATTATACTACCAGCAGACAAAGGCAGAATGACGGTCATCCTGGACAAAGCAGAGTACATGCAAAAAGCACAACAACTACTTGCAGATACCAACACCTACCAAAAGAGGGAGTTTGACCCCACCCCACAGCTCACCAATAGGATAAAAAACACACTGAGGAATCTACAAAAAAAACGGACAGATAACTAGGTCTGACCTACAAAGAATGAAACCTGAAAGCAACAACACCCCCAGATTCTATGGACTACCCAAAGTGCACAAACCAGACATCCCACTCAGACCCATAGTATCACTACCAGGGACACCATCACACAAACTGGCCAAAGAACTACAGCAGAAACTGAAACACCTGATCAGCAGATCCAGACAATCTATACAATCGACACAGGAATTCTTGGACATCATCAGAAATACACACATAGACAAGGAAGAAACTATGGGCTCATTCGATGTAACGGCACTGTTCACCTCCATCGACAAAACCCTAGCCAAAGAAACAATAGCCAACCTGCTGGACAGACATAACAGACAACAGGACATCGAACCTATCAACAAAGACGGCATACTTAAACTACTGGACTTGTGCCTCACAACACACTTCACATTCAACAACCAAATATACGAACAAATCAACGGAACACCCATGGGCTCACCGATCTCTGGACTCATAGCAGAAGCAGTAATGCAAAGGTTAGAACAAACAGTCTTACCACAACTTCAACCCAAACTCTGGGTCAGATACGTGGATGACACCTTTGTAATAATTAAAAACACAGAAATAGAGAACACACACCAGATCATCAACACCACACTCACAGGAATCTGATTCACTAGAGAGGAAGAAAAGGACAACCAACTCCCATTCCTAGACGTGATGGTACAGAGAACACCGAAAGGAGAATTCACCACAAAGGTTTACAGGAAAGCCACACACACAGACCAAGTCCTAAACTTTGAAAGCAACCACTCCAACACACACAAACGAAGTTGCATCAGGACACTATTCAAAAGGGCCACAACGCACTGCAGCACACCAGAACTGCAAAAAGAGGAAGAGGAACACCTATACAAGGTATTCGCCAAAACGGATACCCTCGCAATTTCATCAACAGATGCCTAAGGGAGAGACAATGGAACGAGGACATGCCGCAACCCAAAGGACTAGCCACACTACCATACATCAGGAGCATTTCTGAACTGACAGCCAGACTACTGCGACCACTAGGACTCATAACAGCACACAAACCAACAGCCACGCTCAGACAACAACTCACCAGAACGAAGGACCCGATACCCAACATGAGCAAAACTAATGTAGTGTACAAAATCCCATGCAAGGACTGCACAAAACACTTCATTGGACAAACAGGAAGACAGTTAACGATCCGTATACATGAACACCAACTAGCCACGAAACGACACGACCAGCTATCCTTAGTAGCCACACACACAGACGACAAGCAACATGAATTCGACTGGGACAACACTACCATTATAGGGCAAGCCAAACAGAGAACAGCCAGGGAACTCCTAGAGGCATGGCACTCATCCACAGACTCTATCAACAAACACATCGACCTGGACCCAATATACCGGCCACTACAGCGGACAGCTCGAACTGACAACTGGAAGCGGCAGAGACAGGCCACTATAAATGCCGGAGGAAACAGCACAGAAGCGCTTCACAGGAGGCTCCCAAGCACTGAGGATGTCACCAAGACAGGGGACGAAACGTTTGCAAGACAAATTCCCAGTTCGGCGAACAGAACCACAACAACGAGCACCCGAGCTACAAATCTTCTCCCAAACTTTGAATCCTCTAACATAAATTACTACAGAGATCCAAAGACAAAGGAGGATTATTAGCAGTGAATTAATACCCTGTACCACAAACTGGTAGAGGAGGCAACTACCACAAGATGCCAGCAGTGAGCAGCGATCATGTGGGAAAATACCACACCACGTTAACTTCACTCAGCTATCTTTCAGGGAGTGTAGTCTGCAAATGCTGTGACTGTGGACTTCATGCTTTCCAGCCAACTGCTCTTCTTCATTCCAATATCCTAATTATGTTTTTAGATCCGCAAAACTCCTGCATGGCCAATCATTGCAGGATCAGGAGGAAGGATGAGAATTGCACTGCATCTTGGTTGATAAAGAAATGTCACTTGATTTGATTCCTCTAACCAGTAGCTCAGATCTTGGCACTCTCTGTACATTCAAGGGAACAATGGAGTATAACTTAGTATGCGTTGAGTCACTTGGCACAAGTGATTTTCAACCAAGACAGGGAGATAGGACAGCTAAAGGGCAAGGCCATAAAGAGTGCTGTTCAAGTGGACTCAGATAAGGACTTTAGTGAGGCAGATTACAAGAGAATGCTGGTGGACCTGTATGTTGAGATGCTTGGTGCATTCTCTCGTATGCAGTTAAGAAGTACTTTAAACCCAAATCTGTTCCTATTCGTCTAAAACCTCACTTTGATTAAAGTCACTGTGAGAAAGTAGTTTTAATATGTTAATTCCATCAACTCTGATTGAGGTTCCATAGAATTGAAACATCAAAACTGCCCCAAAATCCAAAATTAGATCCAAAGAAATAGAGAGCAAGATAGGGCCTATATTATGTACAACTTGCTAGGAATTAATCATTATTAGAATGTATATCAGGAGTGCCACATTTTGCTGCTACACTGCAGTCACATGCTAAGTAACAATGTATCAGTCTACCAGCCACATGGAGAGCCCCATGTGGGCTCAGTGAAACTCTAACATTTGAAGTCAATTTCTAACTTATGGGAACCAAAAGATATAACACCTATTAAAAGTTCTAACAACTGAGGAGCTTGAACTCTCCTTGTGTATAATAGAATCCCTACAGTGTGGAAAGAGGCCATTTGGCCCATCAAATCTGCACTGACCCTCCAAAGAGCATCCCACCCAGATCCAGCACCCCCACTCCCCTAACCTATCCCCATAATATTGTAGTTACCTAATCTGCTTAACCTGCATATCCCTGGACACTACAGACTAGTGCGGGAAATTTCTGGCTGTGTCAATACATTACAGGATTACTAGTCATTATCATTAGGGAATTACATTTAATGCTAGTTGCTTATTAAGCTATCATACTCCTGTTTGTTATGAGTGGAATCTTAATGTTACCATAACGATTATTAGCTGCGAGTGTAATTTCAGTGACATATCATTAGTTATTGGAGGAATCAAAGTTTCTCCAACTTCTGGATGCACCTCTACAAATCTACTCCATTGGTTTCTCCTTTTCTCTGCGTTAGAATGAGTTTCATGTAAATCATGATAATGTAACTGGTCAAATGACTCTGCCATCAGTAAGAGAGAAGACGGTCTAGAATGAGCATGTAAAGAGAGAGGTTTTAGACACTGCATGAGAGCCCTCTATTTGATTACCTACTGTTCACAGATTTAAATAAAGGGCTGTTGTAAAACATAAGGAATTGAAAAATCTTACTTAAACTTAAGGAGCAACCAGCCTTAGCTCAGTCTGTATGCACACACTCACACCTGAGCTCCTGGTAGAAATATTGGTGTAAAGCACAAGAGTAAACAGTCTCTGTTATCAATTTACTATCAGCCTGCTCCCAGATTTTTAAAATTTCTTCCACATTTGTTTGTAGAGCAGAATCCACAGCAAAGATGTTGAACTTACAACCTTGAGAGAATTGAAATCACTAACCAAATATATTGTGATCAGGCAGCATTAATGTGAGATGTCATGTAATTAACTTTCTCAAAATGATTCCAGTTAAAGTTGCTAAAGCTAGTGGGGTGTGCCAGTCCTTCCGGTCCCCCAGTGCTAACTTTACAATTCTGATGTAATATGATGGAAATATTGTCTTATTGCAGTAGTAAAATCAAATCATACAGATATTTAAAACTAATAATGGAAAAGTATTCATAAGTGAACATAAAATTAATTATGTTTTTTCCCACCTAGTCTTTTTGAGGTTTCATTGCATATTAAAAAAAAGTCTTATATCAATCAAAGTTGCCTTTCCTCCTCCAAAGACTATGATCTGGCAGAATAGGTTAATCCATACATTAAGTCCTAATCTTTTGGGATACATCAAAAAGATACACTGCACAGCTTACAGAACCAAGGGAATCTTCCATCAAATGCACCATCAGCACATAAAGAACTGTTACAAAAATCTCCACAAAACCAGAAAAGGGATTGACAGCCACCTGGGGAGATCTGCTCAGAAAAAATGCAGATGGCAATCTTTTGACAAGTTTCACCCATTATGAAAGATATAAACGTGAATTTTTGTACTGTGGACTGTAGGCTACAGATTATATTCATAGCCTCAGCTAGTTATTATTGTCAAGTTTTATCGAAAATTCTCAGGCATAAAATGTCTGTTTTTGAAGGGGTGTGTAGAAATTTCAATGTTGGCATCACTGAAATATTTTCAAATCTTGCACTTACCTCTGTAATTACTCTTGGGAGCAAACAGTGTCATCCATAGACATTCATAGGCCTAGTGATATAGTTTGTTTAGCCTATCAAAAAGTGGTTAATGGGGAATTTGCAAGTCCATTCATGCCTCTCTTGAAACATATTACTCATATCAAAGGTGATATCAGTGTATGGGGAGAGCTGGCAAGGTTATACAAGGAGTAACATAAAAGAGAATGGAATTAGCAACTCAGCAACTTTAGTCTACACATTGGATTACAAGTATCAACAAGTCTCACATTGTGGAATCTAATGTAAGAGGTCAA
Organism: Chiloscyllium punctatum; assembly: GCF_047496795.1. Lineage (NCBI taxonomy): Eukaryota > Metazoa > Chordata > Chondrichthyes > Orectolobiformes > Hemiscylliidae > Chiloscyllium > Chiloscyllium punctatum. The sequence goes on from NC_092748.1 coordinate 77,482,225, forward strand.
GCAACTGAACATAGTCAGGTAGATTAGATACTACGATGAAGAATCACTATCACTTGCAGCAATCCAGACAGCATTGCCATATTTCAAAAGACTGATGTTGAAGCACAGAACTGGAGCTGATGCATCAATGATTTTTAGCTGTATTTATTAACAGAGATTCACATTACAAGCATACACCTTCTTACAAATCAACTATATTGCTGTTTCTGTTCAGAGCAGCACAAGCATCCCCAACTAATGTCAACCACGTGCTTCCAATTAAACACAGTTACTATATAATTAACAAACAAAGGGATATTATGGTGCAAAGATAGTGTTCCTACCTTTGAGCCAGAGGATATGCTATCTTCTAGATTGAGACAAAGAATAACATCTTCAATATGGCAAAAGTGCTGGTAACAGATACAATATCATAAAAAGGACAATTTTTACATTACTTATTGAGTAATGCCTATCAATCTTGTTCTGCCATTCAATTAGATCAAGGTGATGGCCGATTATCTACCTTACTATGACATTTCTGAATTATCCCCATATCTCTCAATATCATTAGTATCCAGGAATTGAAAGATTTCTCCATTGAGAAAATTAAACAAGGAAGTAAATGAGATATTAGTGTTTTGAACTGGAGGATCAGAACATAAAGGGATAAAAATTTACTCCTGCTATGCATAGACATGGTTAGACTATATCTGGATTATTGTGCATTGTTCTGGCGATGCATCTGAAAAATGATACACAGGCAAAAGAAGAAAAGCAGCAATGGAAATTCAAAATTGCTCTAATTGCTTTATGCTAAACAATATGAACAGGCATATTGATCAGTGATATTCACTGTGTATGAGAGTATAAACACTGTGAAAAAGGATAAAACAAAACCTTATTCCGAACGCAAGCATTGCAAAATGTGTTACAGTGGTGAACTTTATGAATGATAATCATAAAAGACAGAATAATAATCTTCAAGAAAACATTAAATAATACAATAGGAAGAAAAAGCATTACAGGCAGAAAATATTTTCTTCCAAGAAATAATTTTAGATATGGTTCCAAGTACAGAACCTGTTACAGTTAGAAAGAAATAATTAAGCTATTCTTTACACATCTATTTTAATCTTAATATGCAAACTTAGTTTTTGGAGTTGCAGAAAACTGAATTTTTTTTCCAAATAAATAGAGAATTATTCATATGGAACACCATATGATTGGGTATGATTTCTCTTATTATGGCCCATCAAGTAGCCTGATGAGAACTGATAAAACTCATCCCATATTACAAGCTAAAGGTTGAGGCTTCACTTACGTTTCTGGGTACATGTTGCCAATATCTAAGACTCTTTACACCAACAACTTTTCAGAAAATGAAGCCCTAATTTCAACAATGCTACAACATAGCTAGAACTACCTGAGAAGGTTAAAATTTAATTTAATCAAGGTCAGTAAAATGTCCTCTAAAACCAAACACTGGAACTCTACTTTAGAATGCAGCTTACATGCTTAAAAAATTGATAAGGTCAAACAAATGAGAAGCCTCTCCAAACATTTACTGACATTGTAACTTGATCCATTGGCGCAGTTAGCACATTTACCAGCACACATACTAATAAAAGACCTGCACGGGGGTCCAATAATTATGTATAGAGTTCCAATTGAATTTTATTCCCCTTTATAAAGGCACGTTTGAGTGAGTCTGATTAGCACCTTCAGGCAAGGCCAAATTATTGGAATGCATGTGCAGAGACTGACAAAATTGGGACTGACTGGAATTATAAAATGTTTTTTTAATAAATGATAGTTTTCTTTGTTGAATGCTGATCTTGAATAACTTGGGTAACTTGTAACTGCAAATTGTAATGAATATAACTTTTCTTTTTTTCAATTAAAACAAGTTTGTTTCAAGTAAAGTATCTGTACATAGTGTACTGGATGGTTTGTCATAGTCATGTGACCTCGATCTCTGTTACTACTTTCACAACAGCTAATGGCAGACATTAAAGACATAACTTGAAGCACACAATATCAACTGCATGCCACCTGAGGGCATAAACCTGGTAAATAGAAAGCAGCTAATCCCCCTGTTTGAAAGGTCCAGAGACCAGAGAGCCAGGGTAACTCTTTGGGGCATGGATTCAAATAATGGCTGAGCACCTCAGCCTCACAAGTGCCAGGCATCAGCCAATTCAATTCACTGCATGTGATATCAAAAAATGGCTGAAGGCTCTAAAACTAACTGATTACAAGTCAAGCTTTTTCAATACAGCTACAAAACTGACATCTACCTAACAATGTGTAAAGTTGCCCATGCATGACTGGCCACAAAAATGCTGTACAAATCCAGCCATTTAGAACATAGAAAAATACAGCACAGTAAGACCCTTTGGCCCTCGATGTTGTGCCGATTCAAGCTCACATAACCTACACTAGCCCACTATCCTCCATATGCCTATCCAATGCCTGTTTAAATGCCCATAAAGAGGGAGAGTCCACCACTGCTACTGGCAGGGCATGCCATGAACTACATTATCATTATAATCTTGATTATCAACAGAATGAGGTCATTGATAGTGCTATCATGCAGCACTTGCAACGAAATAACCTGCTCATTGACTGCAGTTTGGATCCTGCGAGGGCCACTCAGCTCTTGAATTGATTACAACCCTTGGTCCAAATATGGATAAAAGAGCTAACTCCAGAGGTGAGTTGAGAATGATCACTCAACATCAGGGCAGGTATTTATCGAATATGGTGTCAATGCGCATCAGCAAAACTAGATCGAGGAGAATCAGGCAGAAAACTATTTGTTGGAATCATATCTATCACAAGTAAGATGCCCCCCTGATACTCTTCAGCCCAGCTCACAATGGGAAATTTAATCAAACTTGGGAAAAGAATAATTATTTAAACTCCACATCTTTTAACAACTACTGCAAGTATACAGTATTGTTCTTATCTCCTTGAACAGTAAAACAAAAGGTTTCATCTTTCCATGCATGCTATTTACAATTCCTTGCCACTTGCCATCAACTCTAAGAAATGAAACACAACATATATACAGATATAACATATATAACAACATATATAACATTAGTTCAGCAATACTCTGCTCACTGACAGTCAGTTTGCTTTTCTCCAGTGACACTTATCTCATGACCTTATTGTAGGCTTTAGTCGAAAATGGGCAACAATCTGAACTCCACAGGTGAGATTCGAGTGACAGCCCTCAATATCAATGCAGCATTCAACCAAATATGGCAGCAAGGAGCTTGGGCACAATTGGAATCAATAAGTATCAGGAGAAAAACACTTCACTGGTTGATTATAGTTAGCACAAGGGAAGATAGTTGCAGTTGTTGAAAATCAATTGTCATAGTTCTATAAGATCATTACAGGGCTTCCTCAGGGACATGTCCAACTTTAAACATCTTCAGAATCACAATGACTTTCCTTTCATCACTAGGCCACAATTGGGGATGTTTTCTAATGACTGTACAATGTTCAGCACCATATATGAATCCTCAGGTACTGAAGCAGAACTGTACAGCATGCAAGATTGAGTTGATAAGTGACAAATTCATGCTGCACAAGAGGCAGGCAATGACAATCTCCAATAAGGTAGAATTGAACCATCTCCTGTTGATATTGAATGGCATTGCAATTGCTGAATTTCCCACCATCAACATCCTAGAGATTATTATTGATCAGAAATTGACTGGACCAACCATATAGATAATGTGACAAAAAAGCAGATCAGAAGTTAGGAATTCTGAGGTGAGTAACACACCTCCTGACTCCCAAAACCCTATTCACCAGCTACAAGGCTCAAATCAGGAGTGTGGTCGAATATACCCTGCTTGCTGGACTTAGTACTGCTCTAACAATGTTTAACAACTCAATAGCATCCAAGATAAAACATCTTTCTTGATTGCATCCCATCCATTTCCATTAATATCCATTCCCTCCACTTTGATGCACAGCAATGTGTACCATTTATAAGATGTACTGCAGCAAGTCTCCTTTAACAGAACATTGCAAATCTATGACCTTTACCAAAGGCTGCAGATGCCTGTGAACATCTCCACTTGCAAGTTCCTCTCTGAAGTCACACACCATCTTGACTTGGGAACTATTGTACCCATCTTTCATTGCCACTAAGCGCAAATCCTGGAACTTCCTCCATAACAGCACTATGAGTATATTTACTCCCCTTACCCTTCAAATTTTGTTTAGCGAGGAAGCTAACAAATTCAAATGGGAGTGTAAAAAATGCTAAGAGCAGAACAAGGATCAGGCATATTTATTAAATGGGAGAAAGTGAGGACTGCAGATGATGGAGATCAGAGTCGAAGAGTCTGGTGCTGGAAAAGCTTATGCTCAAAATGTCAATTCTCCTGCTCCTTGGATGCTGCCTGACCAGCTGTGCTTTTCCAGCACCATACTCATACCTATTAAATCTCTAGCTGCAGGCATACATATTAAATTCATGGCTATCTGCACCATCACCAATAAAAGCAATAGAATGTAGACAGACTCAAGTGGGCCTTCATTGAAAAACAAACAGAGGAAACCTCTCAAGTCCTATTACATTAAATTAATAATAGTGATGAATAGTGAAACAATGAAACTGAAGAGGAAGCCCCATAATTTTTGTCATCCTGAGCCATAATGAGGTTCAGTATATATGCACAAGAAACTAGGCATAAGTTACTGCAATTAAATACAACTAAAAATGTTGAGTGGATGAACACTGTTACTTTCCTCTTGAAATCTAGCTATTAATATTTACCAATATCCAGTTCACTATTCAGGATATTACAAAGCAGTCAATTCATTGGAAGGCCGAAAAGGCCTGCCAGCGTCCCAGTTGTTGTCCTGAAGGTGACCAGGTTTAATGTTTCCAGACAAAGATGGTTGAGTGCAGTAGCAACACTTCTGTCTACTCGATTATGTGGGAATAGCCTAGGTACACCATCAATATCTTAACAGGCAACTCTGAGCAGAAGCTTAACTGTACCAGTTATTTTTGAAATGGCAGTTAAAAATAGCAGGAATAGCCTGGGGTACTCTCTGATAAATAGCTCACCTACTAATCCCATAAAATTGCAAGCTTCAGGCTGCAACCAGTACTTTGGTAGAGCATTCATCATCCACTTGGACGGGTGCAATGGAAACAATACTAACGAAGCTCAGCACCATCCAGGAGAGAGTGTTCCACTTGATTGAATCTCATTAGCGGACTGAGTTTTCATGTCTCCAATTTAGTGTTGCTGCAGTATTTACTATTGAAACGATGTATTACAGCAATTTACAATGGTTACTTCAATAATATCTCCCAGCCCTACAAACCTTTCCACCAAGAAAGACAAAATCAAAATTTCAATAAGAGCATTATTACCTTCAAGTTCCCCACAAAGTTGCACAGCACCAAATTTCCCAGTACTTATATACTAAATAGCATTGGTGCACATGATCACAGCAGCTGAAATATTTCCTATTACAGCTATCAGAAATGATTTTATCTATCTTTTGAAAATTGTTTTGTCAGTGACTATCAGCTGCAGCATGATTACAAGATCTATTTTCCCCTTTACATACATGTGTATTTGTAGTACTTCTGAAAATCTCATTTTTTTCACCCTGTCCAATGTCATTTATCTGCCTGCTAACCTTACCGCCTGTTTGAATGTTGAATCAATGTCCAACAGCAACACCAAAGTTGAATAAATTCACTGCCCTGTTTTTAGATTTCAGTAGTGACTCCAGCTCAAAAGAACTTTATTGGCTGTGAAGCTCTTTGAGACATAATAAATTCTCAAGTGAGAATTTTTCAAAATTTGCAAACTGGAACAAATTATTAAAAAGCCTCACGTCAAACAACTTTGTTAATGAACTGACAAATTCTGGGAACCAAAAGGTTCTCTTTTCGTCAGGGTGAGGAACCCAGAAGGCTGAGAATTCTAGATTCTGGATTAGTGGTGCTGGAAGAGCACAGCAGTTCAGGCAGCATCCAAGGAGCAGAGAAATCGACGTTTCGGGCAAAAGGCCTTCATCAGGAATAAAGGCAGTGAGCCTGAAGCGTGGAGAGATAAACTAGAGGAGGGTGGGGGTGGGGAGAAAGTAGCATAGAGTACAATGGGTGAGTGGGGGAGGGGATGAAGGTGATAGGTCAGGGAGGAGAGGGTGGAGTGGATAGGTGGAAAAGAAGATAGGCAGGTAGGACAAGTCTGGACAAGTCATGGGGACAGTGCCGAGCTGGAAGTTTGGAACTAGGGTGAGGTGGGGGAAGGGGAAATGAGGAAACTGTTGAAGTCCACATTGATGCCCTGGGGTTGAAGTGTTCCGAGGCGGAAGATGAAGCGTTCTTCCTCCAGGCGTCTGGTGGTGAGGGAGCGGCGGTGAAGGAGGCCCAAGACCTCCATGTCCTCGGCAGAGTAGGAGGGGGAGTTGAAATGTTGGGCCACGGGGCGGTGTGGTTGATTGGTGCGGGTGTCCCAGAGATGTTTCCTAAAGCGCTCTGCTAGGAGGCGCCCAGTCTCCCCAATGTAGAGGAGACCGCATCGGGAGCAACGGATACAATAAATGATATTAGTGGATGTGCAAGTAAAACTTTGATGGATATGGAAGGCTCCTTTAGGGCCTTGGATAGAGGTGAGGGAGGAGGTGTGGGCGCAGGTTTTACAGTTCCTGCGGTGGCAGGGGAAAGTGCCAGAATGGGAGGGTGGGTTGTAGGGGGGCATAGAGCCAAACTGGGAACCTCCTAACAAAAGCCTTAATTTACAATTCTTTTGTTGAGCACATGCCAAAATTATAACAGGACTGTATCAAAAGGATTATGAATTTTCAAGTTTGCTATTTATAGCTCTAAATATTGACCTGAGACTCCAACTAAAAATAGCACAAAGAAAACATTGGAGCAATTTAACTCTTCTGTTTGGTAGCCCCTACTATTTATGAAAGGTGGTTTTGAAAACTTTGAGATCTTGAATGCTCTGCTTCAAGCTGATTACTTAATCCCCATTATGGTATTTCCTAATTTTGATTTATTCTCATTTATTTAGATAATTGATCAGAAACTGATAAGTTGTTTTGTGTGCCAAACATGATTTTCTGCTATATGCTTTATTAGATTAATTTCACTGGAGAAAAATCATTATAAAGTCACTCTTAGACACTGAAAATGCAAAATAATTTAAGCTAGCAATTAGTTCTTTAGGCACCTGTCATTAATGTTACCCGTCATGCCATAACTCTGTTTCAGAATACCTCAGCACCTGCCACTGTCATAACATCCAAAATGTCATGACTCTAACAAGTTACAATTTTGATATGCCATTTACTTTGTCATATCACAACACCAACATATCACTGCAATGCAAGAATTATATGGGCTTGTCAAACCAGACATCATAATCTTTATCATCATAAAACTGTTTCCAGGAAGCATTCTGGCTTTTCCTTATTTTATTGTTTTCTTTTAAACTCTGATCTTGAAAGTTTCTTGTTGTTAATATGTGATTGGCAACATGTTTTCCTTTCATTTTTATTGTTTCTCTTTTTAGCTGTTGTTTTGTTTTTGTTTCTTAGTTTTTAATTTTCTTTTAGTCATGTGCAATTTTCAGGATAATGCCAAAGCAGTTTCCCAATGAAACTGGGTCAGGGAGGACAGCTGCGGTGAGTGCCAGATTTTGCTGCCCATTCCTGCTCTGCTCAATGACACAAATATTCTCTGTGGTTGGGAAGAAATGAGTGTTTCCATTTTTATTGCCATTTTGCTCCTATATTCTGGAAGCCCATTGGAGATAGAAGCAGATGTTTGCTTAGCGGCACAAGGCAAAGCAACACAATGAATACCTGTGTTGTATTCTTGCACATACCTCAGAACTGCACCATACCTTTGAGACAGCTTGATGTCATTGCAATATCTGATGCTCCAGCTTAGAGAATTTCCATCCTAGTCCATGTATATTCAATTGGTAGTCAACCTTCTAGTCATTTAGTCAGAAAGTCAATATATACTGTAACTGTAATCTAAGTACAAATGTAACCCAGGCTGTGATTTTAAGTCTAAGATGTCATATTAGTATACATAAGAAGTTGCGCATAAATTTTTAGATAACTGACTCAACAGGACCCTGAATTTCTGTGGTAAATCTTATATGGGCGAACATAGAAAACAACATCACTTCAAGGGTCACTGTTAGGGCACTTGTTTTTCCTGATATAAATCAGACAATTTTGAAATTTATGGATGAGAAGGACAGTGCAGAGCTCTGAAAGAATGTAGACAAGTTGGTGGATTAGGCCGATTGGTCGTGGATGCAATTCAACATAGAAGTTATGAAGTGATGTCTTTTAGAAGGAAAACACAGACAATGTGGAATAAAAGATCCAAGTCTAATCGTGCGTAGAAGCTGAAGGGGCACGCAGGTATGTGCATTGATTTTTGAAAATAAAAGGACAGGTAGAGTGAGCAGTTGATAAAGCAAACAATATCTGAGGCTTTGTGAGTACAGGCACAGAATCTATGAATCTGGAGTCATTATATGGTTCCTTCGTTCAGAGAAGGGCAGCAGGGATAGGCCTGTAATTACAGACCAGTTAGTTTGGACCCAATGAATTAGAAAACGTTCTGAAGACAGGATTAATCAAAACTTGGAAGTCAGGGATTGATCAGGGATATTCAACACAGATTTGTCAGAGGGAGATCCTATCTGACTAATTTAATTGAATTTTTTGAAAAGGTAACTAAATATTCTGATGAGGGTATTACACTTGATATGGTTTACATGGACTTCAGCAAGACCTTTGACAAGGTCCCACATGGAAGGCTGGTCCAAAAATATAAGCCCATAGGTGACAATACTATAGCTTTCAGGGGTGTATTTTGTCCTGGTTTTTGTTTACGAAGAAAGGTTGAGCCAGAGCTGCCAGCATTTGCTCCAAGCCAATTAAGTAAATAGCTTATGAGGCCTTCGGGAATATTTTTTTAAAAATTGGAAATATAGAAGCAGCATGAATGGGTGGAGTCAGGCTGTCATAGAACCAGGTGTTAGTTTAGTTTTGCTGAAGTCTTAAAGCTGGATGTGGAAGCTATTATTCCTCTTTCTGTTACAGCTAAAAGCTGGAGTTTTCTCTGTTGCCAGAATTGCATCTGAGACAATCTCTTTTATTAAATTTGCCTTTGCCAAGGGTGTGTTTATGGGATGTTACTATATTGGAAAGTTGCTGCTGGTAGTTAAATAATAGTTACATTTTCTGATGTGTTAAGTTATTCCAATTCTTTTTTCTTTTCTATGCATTTTAACTATAATGTTAAAATAAAGTGTGTTTTGCTTAAAGCTGAGTAGCATAAGCAATCAAATTATATCTGAAACATAGCACCTTACACCTGTCTTCAAATAAGATAAAATATAGGATCCAGGCTATCTCCTTGTTATATTTGAAGGGTGTTTGGTCTCAGGATTCTCAGGACTCATAGTGGAAGCAGTCATGCAAAGACTGGAACACACAGTCCTCCCCAATCCAACCAAAGATATGGACGACACATTTGTATCATCAAACACACTAAATCAGAGGAAACACAATATCTCATCAACAATATATTCACCAGTATCAGATTCAGCAGACAAGAGGAGAACAACAATCAACTCCCATTTCTAGATGTCATGGTAGCATAAGGGACCAACGGTGAATTCCTAACCAAAGTATATAGGAAAGCTGCCCACATAGACCACCTCCTTAACTACAACAGCAATCACCCCTCATCCACAAGCAAAGCTGTGTCAGGACACTATTTAAACAAGCTATAACACACTGTATCACACCAGAACCTTACATAAATGAGGAAGAACACCTAAACAAGGTCTTTGGAAACAATGGATACCCCAACATCTTTATCGTTCTGACACCGTAGGCAATTCTGATCACTACACTATTGGAAGGATGTAACTGCAATGAAGAGGGTGCAAAGGGGATTCACGAAGAAGCTTCCTGGGATGAAAAGCATCAGTCATGAGGAGGCAATAATAGAAGTATCTGGAAAAGTTCAGCAGGTCTGGCAGCTAATGTGAAGAGAAATCAATGTTAACATTTTGGGTCCAGTGACCCTTCCTCAGAGCTGATGGAGATTAGAGTCAAAAAGTGTGACGCTGGAAAAGCACAGCGGGTCAGGTAGCATTTGAGGAGCAGGATAGTCGACATTTCGGGATAGTCAACATTCCCTTCATCAGGAATGTGGACCAAGTACAGGAAAATAGGATTAGTGTAGTTTAATGCTTGTTGGTCAACATAGACATGGTGAACTGAAAGCCCTATTTCTATGCTGTATGACACTATAAAAGCAATGAGATAATGTTGCATCAAGATAATGGCAAGACCTCAGGTGGAGTATTATTCCTGTCTGAGACATTATGGGAGGGATATGTTGGAGAGTGTGCAGAACAGATTTACCATAATGGTTCCAGGAATGAAGAACGTCAGTTATGGGAATAGATTGCACCTGATCTCCAAATGATCCATTGTCTTGGCTTTTTTCCATAATCCTGAATATTATGTCAATTTAGATTATCACCTAATTAGCTTTTAAATGCGTCAATTGACCTTGCCTCTACCACACTAACTATTCCAGATGCTAACCACTCACTATGGAAAAGTTTTTACACACATCATATTTATACCTTTTTAAAATTGCATTATGTCTGCGCCCTCTCTATCTTTATCCTTTTATGCAAGTAAAGAATTTCTCCCAATCTACTTTGTCCAACCTTCGAACGACTTTAAAAACTTCTATCACATCTTTTCTAAAGTGTCTCTTCTCCAAGGAAAAGAGTCCAAACCTCTCCAATCTTCCTTTGTAACTCATTGGTGTCATTTTCGTCCTAACCGAGGAAAGTAAACTCAGTAAGATACATCAGGTAATACCCAGCTGCAATAGCTCATCATCAGCAGATGTCCCAAATTGTGAAAGCACTTCCTTTCTGGTCATTCAGAGACAAAGGACGACTCTCTCAGAATATAATTTTCATAAACAATTGAGTGATTATTTCTAAGCTCTACATTAAGATATCCTTGGTAAAAGTGAGGACTGCAGATGTTGGAAATTAGAGTCTAGATTAGAGTGGTGCTGGAAAAGCACAGCAGGTCAGGTAGCATCTGGGGAGTAGGAAAATCAACGTTTCAAAACCATGATTCCGGATGAAGGGCTTTTGCCTGAAACATCGATTTTCCTGCTGAGCTTTTTCAGCACCACTCTAACCTAGATCAAGATATCCTTACCTATAGTCATATAGGTCACATGGACACAGCAAAAAACAAACACAAGAAATTGTACAGGAGTCCATTTGTTGACCTGGTCAAACAACTGATCAATCATGTGAAACATATCAACTCTTCCACTCTCAAAAAACAAGATAATCTTACATTTGACACAAAATTCCCTCTGAGCTGTGATGCAGAATTGCCACCGCTAATGTCCATGTCTAAGGGTACAAGTACATTCTGATGATGGACTGTTTCACCAAATATTCTTTGGTAACTGGTGCTACCATTGTTGACACACATTAACTGCCATATTCAGTATGTTTGGTGTTCCTTAGCAGATTGTGACTGGGAATACTCTACAGTATACTGAGTGGCTGAAGATTATGGGGTCCAGAACACTATCGTGAGGAACTGCTGCAGAGATGTCTTGGAGCAGAGATAACTAGGCTCCAACAACCATAACCACTTCCCATGTATTAGGTTTGCCACCAGTGAAGTTTATTTTCCTCCTATTTCCCATTGATTCTGGTTTTGCTGGAGTTCCTAGATGCTATGCTCTCTCAAATGCAATCTTGACATCGAGGGCAGACATTCTTACTTCACCACTAGAATTCGGCTCTCTTGTCCATATTTAGTGCAAGTCCATAATGTGTTCAGCAGTTTAATTACCCAGTGTGTCAGTGAGCATGTTGTGGCTCAGCAGGTGCAACTTGATCACACTGTTGATGACCCCTTCCATAACCAATGATTGAGAGTAGCTGATGGGGAAATAATTGGTCAGATTGCATTTATCCTGCTTTTTGAGTACCAAAGATGCCTGAGCAATTTTCCATATTGATGGCTGGATGCTGGTTTGTAAATGTGTTGGACTGGCCTGGCTAGGGGCATGACAATTTCTAGAATACCTGCATTCAATAATGTTGCCAGAATGTCATTAGGCCTCAAGTTATTTTCTAGATTTTTGGACTGACATATGACACCCTTTTGTGCATGTCAATTTTCTTGCAATTGATTCTTCAAAAGACAGACTTCATTTCCACATCTTTCACAATTTACTCCATTATTTGTTTACTCTTTTATTATCCAGCATCTTTTCAAATTGTTTGATGTTTTCATTCAGCACGGCAACTGCTCCGGTCATTTCAGTTCTCTTGCTTTCTGAGTCATCTACACACAGGTTTGACAGCTTCACAAGAGAAATCTGCTCGCTGTGGATTTTTTTCTCCCTAGTTACTGATTGCTCTTTAGACTCCTTCAACATACCCATCAGCTCTTTGTTCCTTACAATTTCCCATATCTCCCTTTAAAGTCTGGATCTATTCTGTTTTGTTGCACATTCCTGTTGTCCATATTGTACTGGAGCTTGGGACTTCTACTGCTTTTTTCAAAGCATAGTTCTAATAGATTTTCAGTCTGGATTTTTAATTCTGTATTCAACCGACTGTTCTGCTTATAGAGTCATAGAGTCATAGAGATGTACAGCATGGAATAAGACCCTTCAGTCCAACCCGTCCATGCCGACCAGATATCCCAACCCAATCTAGTCCCACCTGCCAGTGCCCGGCCCATATCTCTCCAAAACCTTCCTATTCATATACCCATCCAAATGCCTCTTAAATGTTGCAATTGTACCAGCCTCCACCACATCCTCTGGCAGCTCATTCCATACATGTACCACCCTCTGCGTGAAAATGTTGCCCCTTAGGTCTCTTTTATATCTTTCCCCTCTCACCCTAAACCTATGCCCTCTAGTTCTGGACTCCCTGACCCCAGGGAAAAGACTTTGCCTATTTATCCTATCCATACCCCTCATAATTTTGTAAACCACTATAAGGTCATCCCTCAGCCTCTGACTGTCCAGGGAATACAGCCCCAGCCTGTTCAGCCTCTCCCTGTAGCTCAGATCCTCCAACCCTGGCAACATGCTTGTAAGACTTTTCTGAACCCTTTCAAGTTTCACAACATCTTTCCGATAGGAAGGAGACCAGAATTGCACATAATATTCCAACAGTGGCCTTACCAATGTCCTGTACAGCCGCAACATTTCCTCCCAAGTCCTGTACTCAAAACTCTGACCAATAAAGGAAAGTATACCAAACGCCTTCTTCACGATCCTATCTACCTTTGACACCACTTTCAAGGAGCTATGAACCTGTACTCCAAGGTCACTTTGTTCAGCAACACTCCCTAGGACCTTACCATTAAGTGTATATGTCCTGCTAAGATTTGCTTTCCCAAAATGTAGCACCTCACATTAATCTGAATTAAACTCCACCTGTCACCTCTCAGCCCATCGGCCCATCTGGTCCAAGTCCTGTTGTAGTCTGAGGTAACTCTCTTCGCTGTCCACTACACCTCCAATTTTGGTGTCATCTGCAAACTTACTAACTGTACCTCTTATGCGCGCATCCAAATCATTTATAAATGACAAAAAGTAGTGGACCCAGCACTGATCCTGGTCACAGGCCTCCAGTCTGAAAAACAACCCTCCATCACCACCCTCTGTCTTCTACCTTTGAGCCAGTTCTGTATCCAAATGGCTAGTTCTCCTGGTATTCCATGAGATCTAACCTTGCTAATCAATCTGCCATGGGGAACCTTGTCGAACACCTTACTGAAGTCCATATAGATCACATCTACTGCTCTGCCCTCATCAATATTCTTTGTTACTTCTTCAAAAGCTCAATCAAGTTTGTGAGACATGATTTCCCATGCACAAAGTCATGTTGACTATCCCAAATCAGTCCTTGCCTTTCCAAATACATGTACCTCCTGTCCCTCAGTATTCCGTCCAGCAACTCGCCCACCACCAAGGTCAGGCTCACTGGTCTATAGTTCCCTGGCTTGTCTTTACCGCCCTTTTTAAACAGTGGCACCACGTTTGCCAATCTCCAGTCTTCTGGCACCTCACCAGTGACTATCGATGATACAAATATCTCAGCAAGAGACCCAGCAATCACTTCTCTAGCTTCCCACAGAGGTCTCGGGTACACCTGATCAGGTCCTGGGGATTTATCCACCTTTAACCGTTTCAAGACATCCAACTCTCCCTCCTCTGTAATCTGGATATTTTGCAAGATGTCACCATCTATTTCCCTACAGTCTATATCTTCCATATCCTTTTCCACATACTTTCTCTGGATTCTTGTTATCTTATTTCTGTAGGCATCCCATTTTCCAGCCGTGCCTTTACCTGCGAACATCAGCCTCCAATCAGCTTTTGAAAGTTCTTGCCTAATACCATCAAAATTGGCCTTTCTCCAATTTAGAACTTCAACTTTTAAATCTGGTCTATCCTTGTCCATCACTATTTTAAAATGAATAGAATTATGGTCGCTGGCCCCAAAGCGCTCCCCACTGACACCTCAGTCGCCTGCCCTGCCTTATTTCCCAAGAGTAGGTCATGTTTTGCACCTTCTCTAGTAGGTACATCCACATACTGAATCAGAAAATTGTCTTGTACACACTTAAGAAATTCCTCTCCATCTAAACTTTTAACACTCTGGCAGTCCCAGTCGATGTTTGGAACGTTAAAATCCCCTACCATAACTACTCTATTATTCTTACAGATAGCTGAGATCTCCTTACAAGTTTGTTTCTCAATTTCCCTCTGACTACTGGGGGGGCTCTATAATACAATCCTAATAAGGTGATCATCCCTTTCTTATTTCTCAGTTCCACCCAAATAACCTCTTCATCAGCAATTCTTTCTGTTCAAGATATATTTCATGATAACTCATAGAGACTTCTGTTAATTACTTAATCAGGTTTTAATAGAAAATCCACCTTCATTGAATTCTCTACCAAAAGATTATCATCTGGATGATTGAAACTCTTATTCAAGTGTTTTGCTTCCTATCAATGATGCATATATGTCCCCATTTTGCATCTTTCATGAGAAAACTCCTCCTTTGTATGCAACCGTTGATTCTCTGTACTGATCAGTTTGTCTTTGCTCGAAGATTGTTCCTGATGCTGCCTTTGGCATTCTTTTATTTCTGATAGTCATAGAATCATACAGCTATGGAAACAGACCCTTTCGTCCAACCATTCCATGCCGGCCATAATCACAAAATAAACTAGTCGCACCTGCCTGCTCCTGGGCCATATCTCTCAAACCTTTTCCTATTCATGTACTTATCCAAATGTCTTTTACATTTTGCAATTTTACCCACATCCATCGCTTCCTCAGGAAGTTCATTCAATATGACTGCTGTGTAATTAAATTAATGGAGCAATACATAGAATCATGTGACATATGATCAACAGATGAGCACAGGCTGAAAATAATGGTAGCACAATATGAGAGGTTAGTCAAATCACGTGAGAAATGAGAAAATGATAAAGATAATGGTGGCATAATGTGATAGGTTACGGGTAAAGTAAAAGACTAATGTGGCATCAGATGATTAGTTTAGAAAGACAATACAAGCTAATATGATTGGTTATGCTAATGACTCCAGATAAGCACGGCAATTAGAAAAGTATAAAAAGTAGCGAGCCCCAAGAATCGGGGGGGCAACTGGGAAGACATTTTCTGTTTGTCACAGCTTTTGTTTGCAAATAAAAGTTTAACTTCTTGAGGAATTCTCAATGTCTTCTGGTGATTCTCACAAAGTATTGGGCATGACCTCTCCATAACAAATTTGGAGCTGAGACCAGGGTCAGAAAGAGATGAACCCAAAAAGTGGCGGCACCCACAGGGCACTTCTCAATCCACTGGGGACCTCCCAAGCCTGACAGAATAAGAGTTGGTCACCCACAAAAAGAGATAAGCGTTTTGCTGATAATTCAGGTTAAATTCTGTTGAGTGAGGGAAGTCCTTGGGGATGCAGAATTGCAGAAAAGCTGCTGAAAGGTCTCTCCAATCCAAAGATCCAAAGAGTTGGGCAATAAATTGAAATTTGAGGAGTCTCAGAGGATTGATCAAGAAAACTGCACAGTGGAGTGAGTAGGTATAGAAAATAGAAATTGTCTGAAATAAAATTCCACATGGTGTTGGAAAGTCCTTGTGGATACCGCCTCACAGGTAATGATGGTCTGAACGGACAAGGCAGGAAAAGTTTCTCATAAATACTGTCCTGCGAACAAAAGAGATCAGAGAGAAAATCCTGCAGATACCACCCTCGGAAAAGTAGGGGTCTGCTTGGGTAGGATAGAAAGTTCTATGGATACTGCCCTAGGTAGGGGTCTGCATGGGTGGAAGGAGTAAAGTTAGATTATCTTTGCTAATTAATTGAAACCAAGTATGTTAAGGGGCTGGCAGATTGATAAGAGGCAAATAAATGATGTGAGACTAGAAATGTGAGACTAAAATATGAGAGAGCAGAGGAAAATAAATCGCAATTGACGAGGTACCACTGGACTAGTAAGATGACGGGGAATGAACTGTGAGGATGGAGATGATAGGTTAATCGGACTAGAATAAATATTATGATGAATAAAGGAACTGCAGTTGAAATATTGAATTAAAAATTCCCAGTGTTGAAAAATGACATCATAAGAATCTCTGAACAATGGAAAAAAGAACTGAGAAATTATTAACCAAACGGCTAAAAGAAGGCACCTTTGATATAAACATGTGTGACGAGATGGAAAGATTAATTAAAAATTACAAACCAAAAGATAAATCTAAAAATAGGAACCAGAAGAGGGAACCAGAAGCAGAAATACTAAAATTTTTCAGAAAGGAAGGCGAAAAAACTGAGATAAACGTACCAGGCACCTGCAGTGACCTGGCCAGCTGCCAAAGAACAAGATTAGTTACCTGTGGAAACAGAAGGTCAGGAATATAAACCTCCTTTGTATCCAGACTTGAAGGAGTTAGACAGACCCCCTCCCTACCCAAACACAGGAAAGTCAAAACAGTGTCCCTTGTTAAAGGGATCAGTAGAAATAGAAGGAGAAAATGATTGGGTTGAGGACAAAAAGGAGCAAAATGAACTGTACCAGAGAAGGGAAAAAGTGAAGGGGTTAATCAAGAAAAGACAGGATGAGCAAGGATGATACGGGAGGAAATGGAAAAAACAAAAGCACAAAGAAAGGGTTTGGAGGTGGAACGTAGATTTCTGCAGACAGTGCGAGAACAGAAAGAGTACGAGGAATTTCTGAACTATAAAAGCAATGTCGACTGGGGTCAGAAGGAGACTGACCCATGGAAGGAGTAAAGGGGAGTAGAAAAGTGGGCAAAGAGGAGGTCCCAAATAGGACCAGTGGGGGACAGATGGGAAAAATTGGAGGTAGAATCAGAGTCAGAATTTGAAAAGGACTCAATATATGGGAATGATAGCAGGGAAAAAGAACACCAGTGCGATAAGAAAATGATGACATTGCTCATAAAATTGGGGGGACAGCCGTAGTATTTTCCCTGGGGAACCCAGAATCTAGAGAGACTGAGAAATGCATTGCTCAGTATACATGAGGGTGCAGGGAAGTGGATTAGAGCCTTTAAAGAGGAAACCATGGGACGATTATTGGCTACGGGAGATTTGACGGCACTGTTGGTGAAGGTAAAGGGGCTCCCAAAATTAAAAGAAGTAATGGACCGAGCTGGATTGAAGGATGTGGTGGATAATCCAATGATTGATGGTGTTGGGTTTGACTTAGTAAGGCAGAGTGTATGGCAGGCCCTCAGAGACTATTACCAAGCTAAACTTGATCCCAAAGCTCTGAAAGGGCATCTACTGGGAGACACTGAAAATCCAGCTGCCTACTGAGAAAACCAGCAAAATAAATGGAGGCTTGAAACGGAACAAGACATGGAAGGCAACCAGCTGTTGACCACAATACTTTGGACTACCATTGTTGATGCAAGGCCCCCTCAAGTCAAGTCAAGTCAAGGCTAGAGGAGGTGATGGGTCTAATGTCAAATGCCCACCAAGACTTCAGAGACCACACTGTCGAAAAATACCGGAAAGTCAAAAAGAAACTGTCCGACCAACAGGAGGAGGTGCAGAGAAAGCTGGCATAAATGCAGCTCGAGGAACTTAAAAACAGTCATTGAGTCATAGAGTCATAGAGATGTACAGCATGGAAACAGACCCTTCGGTCCAACTCGTCCATGCCGACGAGATATCCCAACCCAAACTAGTCCCACCTGCCAGCACCCAGCTCATATCCCTCCAAACCCGTCTTATTCATATACCCATCCAAATGCCTCTTTAATGTTACAATTGTACCAGCCTCCACCACATCCTCTGGCAGCTCATTCCGTATACGTACCACCCTCTGTGAGAAAACGTTGGCCCTGAGGTCTCTTTTATATCTTTCCCCTCTCACCCTAAACCTATGCCCTCTAGTTCTGGACTCCCCAACCCCAGGGAAAAGACCTTGCCTATTTATCCTATCCATGCCCCTCATGATTTTGTAAACCTCCATAAAGTCAACCCTCAGCCTCTGACAGTCCAGGGAAAACAGCCCCAGCCTGTTCAGCCTTTCCCTGTAGCTCAGATCCTCCAACCCTGGCAACATCCTTGTAAATCTTTTCTGAACCCTTTCAAGTTTCATAACATCTTTCCGATAGGAAGGAGACCAGAATTGCATGCAATATTCCAACAGTGGCCTAACCAATGTCATGTACAGCCGCAACATGACCTCCCAAATCTTGTACTCAATACTCTGACCAATAAAGGGAAGCATAGCAAATGCCTTCTTCACTATCCTATCTACCTGAGTCTCGACTTTCAAGAAGCTAAGAACCTGCACTCCAAGGTCACTTTGTTCAGCAACACTCCCTAGGACCTTACCATTAAGTGTATATGTCCTGCTAAGATTTGCTTTCCCAAAATGCAGCACCTCGCATTTATCTGAATTAAACTCCATCTGCCACTTCTCAGTCCATTGGCCCATCTGGTCAAGATCCTGTTGTAATCTGAAGTAACCCTCTTCGCTGTCCACTACACCTCTAATTTTGGTGTCATCTGCAAACTTATTAACTGTACCTCTTATGCTCGCATCCAAATCATTTATGTAAATGATGAAAAGTAGAGGGCTCAGCACCAATCCTTGTGGCACTCCACTGGTCACGGGCCTCCAGTCTGAAAAACAACCCTCCACCACCACCCTCTGTCTTCTACCTTTGAGCCAGTTCTGTATCCAAATGGCTAGTTCTCCCAGAATTCCATGAGATCTAACCTTGCTAATCAGTCTCCCATGGGGAACCTTGTCGAATGCCTTACTGAAGTCCATATAGATCACATCTACTGCTCTGCCCTCATCAATCTTCTTTGTTACTTCTTCAAAAAACTCAATCAAGTGTGTGAGACATGATTTCCCATGCACAAAGTCATGTTGACTATCCCAAATCAGTCCTTGCCTTTCCAAATACATGTACATCCTGTCCCTTAGGATTCCATCCAACAATTTGCCCACCACCAAGGTCAGGCTCATTGGTCTATAGTTCCCTGGCTTGTCTTTACCACCGTTCTTAAACAGTGGCACCACGTTTGCCAATCTCCAGTCTTCCGGCACCTCACCAATGACTATCGATGATACAAATATCTCAGCAAGAGACCCAGCAATCAATTCTCTAGCTTCCCACAGAGTTCTCGGGTACACCTGATCAGGTCCTGGGGATTTATCCACCTTTAACCGTAACAAGACATCCAGCACTCCCTCCTCTGTAATTTGGACATTTTGCAAGATGTCACCATCTATTTCCCTACAGTCTATATCTTCCATATCCTTTTCCACAGTAAATACTGATGCAAAATATTCATTTAGTGTCTCCCCCATTTTCTGTGGCTCCACACAAAGGCCGCCTTGCTGATCTTTGAGGGACCCTATTCTCTCCCTTGTTACCCTTTTGTCCTTAATATATTTGTAAAACCCCTTTGGATTCTCCTTAATTCTATTTGCCAAAGCAATCTCATATCCCCATTTTGCCCTCCTGATTTCCCTCTTAAGTATTCTCCTACTTTCTTTATACTCTTGTAAGGATTTACTCGATCTATCCTGTCTGTACCTGACATATGCTTCCTTCTTTTTCTTAACCAAACCCTCAATTTCTTTAGTCATCCAGCATTCCCTATAGTTACCAGCCTTCCCTTTCACCCTGGCAGGAATATATTTTCTCTGGATTCTTGTTATCTCATTTCTGAAGGCTTCCCATTTTCCAGCCGTGCCTTTACCTGCGAACATCTGCCTCCAATCAGCTTTTGAAAGTTCTTGCCTAATACCATCGAAATTGGCCTTTCTCCAATTTAGAACTTCAACTTTTAGATCTGGTCTATCCTTTTCCATCACTATTTTAAAACGAATAGAATTATGGTCACTGGCCCCAAAGTGCTCCCCCACTGATACCTCAGTCACCTGCCCTGCCTTATTTCACAAGAGTAGGTCAAGTTTTGCACCTTCTGTAGTAGGTATATCCACATACTGAATCAGAAAATTGTCTTGTATACACTTAAGAAATTCCTGTCCATCTAAACCTTTAACACTATGGCAGTCCCAGTTGATGTTTGGAAAGTTAAAATCCCCTACCATAACTACCCTATTATTCTTACAGATAGCTGAGATCTCCTTACAAGTTTGTTTCTCAATTTCCCTCTGACTATTGGGGGGTCTATAATACAATCCCAATAAGGTGATCATCCCTTTCTTATTTCTCAGTTCCATCCAAATAACTTCCCTGGATATATTTCCAGGAATATCCTCCCTAAGCTCAGTTGTAATGCTATCCCTTATTAAAACTTGCCACTCCCCCTCCTCTTTTTCCTCCCTTTCTATCCTTCCTGTAGCATTTGTATCCTGGAACATTCAGCTGCCAGTCCTGCCCATCCCTGAGTCACATTTCCGTAATTGCTATGATATCCCAGTCCCATGTTCCTAACCATGCCCTGAGTTCATCTGCCTTCTCTGTTAGGCCCCTTGCATTGAAATAAATGCAGTTTAATTTATTAGTCCCACCTTGTCCCTGCCTGCCCTGACTGTTTGACTCACTTCTGTTCTCAGCTGTACCAGTCTCAGATTGATCTCTTTCCTAACTAACTCCCTGGGTCCCACCTCCCACCCACCTTACTAGTTTAAATCATCCCAAGTAGTTCTAGCAAATTTCCCTGCCAGTATATTAGTCCCCTTCCAATTTCGATGCAATCCATCCTTCTTGTACAGGTCACTTCTACCCAAAAAGAGATTCCAATGGTCCAAAAGTGTGAATCCTTCTCCCAAACACCAGCTCCTCAGCCATGCATTCATCTGCTCTATCCTCCCTATTCCTGCCCTCACTAGCTCGTAGTACTGTGAGTAATCCAGATATTACTACTCTCGAGGACCTCCTTTTTAAATACCTGCCTAACCCTCTGTAATCTCCCTTCAGAATCTCAACCTTTTCCCTTCCAATGTCGTTGGTTCTAATGTGGACAAAGACCTCTTGCTGGCCCCTCTTCCCCGTGTGAATATTCTGCACCCTCTCTGAGACATCCTTGATCCTGGCACCAGGGAAACAACACACCATTCTGTTTTTTAGGTGCTGGTCACAGGAATGTCTGTCTGTACCTTGGACTGCAGAATCCCCTAACATAATTGATATCTTGGAAGCTGACATATTGTCTCAGATCGATCTCTTTCCTTACTATCTCCCTAGGTCCCACCCTCCCCACCTTACTAGTTTAAATCCTTCCAAGCAGTTCTAGCAAATTTCCCTGCCAGTATATTAGTCAGAGAGAAAGGCAAAAAGATGTTGCCAATGACAACTGATTCGATAGTTATCACTGAAATGAACAAAACACCAACCCAGGGAGGACCCTGTTATGTGACCTGGCAAGGGCTGGAAAACCCCATGGTAATACTAAATGTCTTTGGGGGTGTTCTTCCACAGATGTCATATCAAGGGCTAAATAAAATGAAACAACAGCCAAAACAGACCTGGGCCCCCAGGGAAAGGGAAAAAGGGTTTAATGAGGATTCAGACACAGATCAGGCTGGAAGCAGCATGTTAGGGATACAACTAAACCAAGCCACATTAGATGGGACTGTCTGAACAGGTCCTGGTCTGCCCCATTCCAGCAGGGGCCAATGCACAAAAAACATCTGCCCTCTTTAACACAAGCCCCAATGGGTCGAATGGGTCCAACGGGCCTGTGAACCCTTGTGGGATGTGCTAGGGGTGCCCAGAGGACTTGGGTGGGATGGGACTGTACCTAATGTTGACGTGGGAGGCTGAACAGGAACCCATCATACAGGTTAGTCTAGAAAGACGGTTGACGCCAATAATGATAGAGGCAAAAACAATGACTGCAGATACTAGAAACCACATTCTGGATTAGTGGTGCTGGAAAAGCACAGCAGTTCAGGCAGCATCCGACGAACAGTAAAATTGACGTTTCGGGCAAAAGTCCTTCATCAGGAATACAGGCAGAGAGCCTGAAAGGTGGAGAGATAAATGAGAGGAGGGTAGGGGTGGGGAGAAAGTAGCATAGAGTACAATATGCTCTTATAAATGAGTGGGGGTGGGGATGAAGGTGATAGGTCAGGGAGGAGGGTGGGGGAAGGTAGCAAAGATTCTTGTAGAGAGAGGAGGAAAACTTCTTCAAGGCAGGCATTTCCCCACCCTCCCTCCCTGACCTATCACCTTCATCCCCACCCCCATTCACCTATTGTACTCTATGCTACTTTCTCCCCACCCCCACCCTCCTCTCAATTATCTCTCCACCCTTCAGGCACTCTGCCTGTATTCCTGATGAAGGGCTTTTGCCCGAAACGCGATTTTACTGTTTGTCGGATGCTGCCTGAACTGCTGTGCTTTTCCAGCACTACTAATCCAGAATCTGGTTTCCAGCATCTGCAGTTATTGTTTTAGCCTAGTTGATTTTAACCCTACTGTGAATCCTCTTGCAAGGATGTCTGCTTTGAAAAAGTTTTCCTCCTCTCTCTACAAGAATCTCAGGGAGTCCCTCTCCCACTGCAACTCCCAGGTCATTTCCTCTGCCCTGATGCTCTTCAACCATGTACTCTTTGCTACCTTCCCCCAACCTCCCCCCGATCTATCACCTTCATCCCCACTCCCACTCACCTATTGTACTCTATGCTACTTTCTCCCCACCCCCATCCTCCTCTCATTTATCTCTCCACCCTTCAGGCACTCTGCCTCTATTCCTGATGAAGGGCTTTTGCCCAAAAATTCGATTTTACTGCTCCTCGGATGCTGCATGAACTGCTTGCTTTTCCAGCACCACTAATCCAGAAGCTAATAATGATAGACACTGGAGCCATGTACACCTGCGTATTACCACAATATGCCTCCCACCTTCCCAAGTCAGGAAAATCATTTAAAACTTAGGGTTCTCAAGAAAACTGCAGTTAACATGATTTACAGCTCCAGTAAATTTGAAAATGGATATCAGAGAAATAGTCTTGCCGATACTAGCGTCCAAGGGAATGCCAATTAATTTGTTAGGAGATGCCTTGCTGAAACTAGAGTTGACATTGGAATGCACTCAACATGATTTAAGTGTAGAAAGAGGGAGTACCCAGTTGCTAGTACAGGAAGCCAGAAACGCCAGTTTATATTGGAGTGGAATCATGGACTACCACATTCAGAAAACTTGAGGAAAATGGAGGAAAGATATTCTAGCATTACTACCTAAAGCTAAGCCACCCAAGTCTGTGCTGCATTGCACAGTGATATTTGACGAGATTCAGAGTGAAGTACTAGAAAGGCAATGGTATTGTGAAGTTGTCACCCAGCAGCATTTAAAAAGTAAAGCTATAATAATAGGAAAGCATGGAGAGGCATTGCAGATTAGAAAGGGCGCATTTCTGGAGAAATGGTAGAGTGTGCCAGGAGCCGTGCCCCATGTGAGCTGCTAGTAAATGAGGGACATCAGTCCAAGGACTTGGGACTCATGGTAAAACAAGCAGAAACAATTAGTGATTGGTAGGTGATGACACCAGGCGTTTGGCTATCTGGCAATAGCCATTGGATTGCAGCATGTAAAGAAATGATGGGAAACCCAAAGGAAGTTGAGGTCACTCAGCTCAATTAGCAGAGATTAAATCACTGATGGCAGCGTGTGAGTTGATGGAAGGTGAGAAAGCTGATATCTATACAGACCCATTCCCCCTACACCTAACACTACGGCAATTTAGCATGGTCAATTCACCTAACCTGCACATTTTTGGACTGTGGGAGGAAACCAAAGCACCTGGAGGAAACCCATGCAGACATAGGGAGAATGTGCAAACTCCACACAGAGAGTTGCCTGAGGCGGGAATTGAACCTGTGTCTCTGGCGCTGTGAGGCAGCAGTGCTAACCACTGTGCCAACGTGCCGCCCACTGCTTTAATGAAACCAAAAGTGCTAGCTACTCTAAAATGTCAGGCACACAGGATGGGAAATACTATGGTGGCAAAGGGGCATCAGACATCCGATGAAGTGGCTGTGATAGTTTCTGGGAGCAGCTCAGCTGTCATTGCGCCCCAGGTATAGTTGGATCTGGAGCCTTCAATGGAGGATGTAATTGAGATGCAAGGTAAGGCCACCTTAGCAGAGCAAACAATGTGGAGACAAAGAGGAGGCAGGTGAAACCAATACAGCCTGTGGAGCACAGATGAAGGTTTGTGGGTAGTGTCGTCCCCCTTGTTAACTATTCTCATTTCAGAGGCACATGGGTTGGACCATTGTGCAAGGGAGGAGGTAATGAGGAAGATAAAAAAAGGATGGGTTCTGGTCACCCTACCTACAGGCTTCAGTGGGTTATATCTTGTCACAATGCGAGGCATGCACTCAAAATAATGTTAGAAAAGGAATAACGTCTCCTTTAGGGCACACACCAGTGCCCAAGGGACCATTTAAACATTTGGTGATTGATTAAGTGAGTATGATAAAAATGTGCAGGGGAAAAGATATATGATGAATAGAGGCAACACCTTCTAAAGACTCAGGAACAGAAA
The DNA here is from genome assembly GCF_047496795.1 of Chiloscyllium punctatum. Taxonomy (NCBI): domain Eukaryota; kingdom Metazoa; phylum Chordata; class Chondrichthyes; order Orectolobiformes; family Hemiscylliidae; genus Chiloscyllium; species Chiloscyllium punctatum. The sequence continues at coordinate 77,507,371 of NC_092748.1, forward strand.
TGGTAGTAAAACTTTTAACAAACAAAGTTATTCTAAGGTTTGGCATACCATCAGAAATCAGCTCAGAGAATGGGTCAGCCTTTATCCAAAAGATTGTTAAATTGGTACTGCAAACCTTGAGGATTTGGATGCATCTACCACCGCCAGTCACAAGGCATGGTGGAGAGGATTAATGGAGCTTGGAAAGCCAAACTAAATAAAATTAGAGCAAGCACTAAACTGAATTGGATTGATACACTACTGTTGGCATTAATGAGTTACCATATAGAGGATAATTGCACAAGGAGGTTGACCCCACACAAAATGCTCACCACCAGACCCATGCAGCACCTAGGTGGAGCGATCCACATAAAGGACCCAGTTTAGACCAATTAGATGTAGAACGTAAACAGTATGTGCAGCAACTAACTATGAGACATAAGTATATTCACATACGTGACAAATCAGGAAGAAGGACCCATCAAACCTGGAGATGAGGTTTATGTGCAAGTGTTCTGATGAAACTGGAATGAACCAAGCAGGGAAGGATCCTTCATGGTGACCAAAGCTTCACCTACAGCAGTCCAAGTGGAAGCATGATCCACGTGATATCATCTTAATCACTGCACCAGAACTGTCCTGCAGGCACAATCTGATGCTGGACTGGACATAAGTGGTAGTGAAGAAGGGATAGCGGAGAATGAACAGGAAGTGCAGGGAATCAATACTCCTCCACAGAACGTGGATCAGTTGGTAAGTGAGGTCTTTGGTAACACTGACAATCCCGAAACCGCCGATGATGAGTCTGTGGGAGGCAGCCTTTCTCCTGACTGTATGGCAAGGGATGACTTGAGGCACCTAGTAATGCTTCTCTCCCCAGTACCACTCTGCTCCACCCGTATGCAGACTTGGAGACCATCAGCCTGGCAAACTTGGCAGATCTGGTCTGGTAGTGCCAGGGCCCCACAGTGCCTTGTTGAAAAATCTAGGAGAGTAAGGAGTGTAAAACCCACTTCCCTCTTATGGCAAGATGCACATAATATCTACTGGCACCAATGGGCAAATCACACGGCCGTAATGATGACTAGACACGACTGCTACCTGTGCCACAAAGCAAAGCCAGTATACCATGCTGTTCCTATGTCCTACAATTCCTCCACATGCTCACAATGGTGAGGGGTTTACAGAGGTCAATGTGATAGGCGATGCCCCAATGCACCTTGCAGAAGAAAGCACTACCTCATAAATGACCTGTGTTATCTTAATTACACTAGCAATATGCCCTATTGACTCTATTGGCGTATGATTTACCAGACATCTCTACCATATAATCAAAAAGACCTCATCGGGAAATGTAATTACTCCAAGTACTCCTTGGTCTACCATCAAAGATAAACAGACATTCCCAATGAAGGTTAGTACATTGCATCTGAGTTTGAGCTTTGAGTGATCCATGCGGTGTGGTAATATCCCAGTCGGCCACTTTGTGGGAAATTGCATACAGACATGAGACGTCACACCCAGCATAAAGTACACTACAGGCATCCCACCCCCTGAGGGTGTGTTGGATGCTCAGTTTATCCCATTAGCAGATACTTGGTCATTGTGTGGCCTAGAAGGGGGATTAAGGCTGACACTTTCCCTGGACTGGGGAGGCACCTGCACCCACAATATGCTGCTGCAGAAGATTGTCATCTCCCTGACAGCCCAGATTAACACATCACCACAACAGACATTACACCGCAATAGGAAAGAGTATGTCCCCGATCCAGTAATCTGAATTGACAGTATAGGACAACCAATGGTCATTTCCCATGAATCTAAAGCCAGAAATGAAGTTTCCATAGGCTGGGAGTCACTTATCCCTGCAATAGGAATTAGCAAGTTTGCCGAATGGATTAACTACATTTATTATAACCAGCAGAGATTTATTAATTATACTGATGATGCCCTCTCAGCATTAGGTGAGCAGTTAGATGCAACTGGCAAAATACGCAGATCTTGGACTAGCTGTTAGCTGAGAAGGGAGGTGTGTGTGTGGAATGTTTGGAGACTATTACTGTACCTTCATACCTAACAATACTAGTCCTGAGGGATCATTCACTAAGACAATGGATAAGCTGAGAAATCTGAGGAAAGAGCTTAAGGAAAATGTGGGGTCAGGTCTTCAATTCTTTGACTAGTTAGACAACACATTGGGAGGATGGGGAGCTTGGTTAGGCAAGATTGGAATCGTTGCTACAATCGTGTTACTGGTTATTGCCGTTGTGCTACGCTGTGCCTTACGTCTCATTCAAACCTTTTTAGGGCGTGCAGCTGTAAGGCAGCTCCTCGTCGTGCCAGACTGCTCTGAGCTATCTCGCACCACGGAAAGGGTTCCAACACTTTATTATTATGGTCCGATGTCCACTGGGGTGTTGACGGCTTGTGAGGACACAGCTTCTTGAATTATTTTTATTCTGTAATTGAACTTAGTCTGTAAGAGTTTCTGGGTCTTATTTTCCTGTTCTAGACATTGAGGGACAGGTTTTTGGCCCAGTGAATTCAGAGAAAGAGGAAGAACCCATTGAGAACTGAACCTCAAAATTTCTTTTCTGCCCGCTTTCGGGATTGCAGCCACCTGAATTGGTTTTGGTAGGTCCGGCCTCACTGTGTTCTTTTCCGTGTGAGGCCGATAGGTTTCAAGGGGGAATATATGGAAATTAATATGACAGCTGTGTAATTAAATTAATGGAGCAATTCATAGAATCATGTGACAGAAGAGCAAAAGATGAACACAGTCTGAAAATAATGGTAGCACAATATGATAGGTTAGTCAAATCACATGATAAAAGAGCAAATGTTAAAGACAATGGTGCCATAATGTGAGAGGTTATGGGTAAGTTGAAGACCATTGTGGCAGAAGATGATTAGTTTAGGAAGACAATACAATCTAATATGATTGGTTATGCTAATGACACCAGATAGGCGCGGCAACTAGGAAAGTATGAAGAGTAGCAAGCCCCAAGAATTGGGAAGCCATTTTCTGATTGTCACAGCTTTTGTTTGCAACAAAAGTTTAACTTCTTGAGGAATTCTCTACATCTTCTGGTGATTCTCACAAAGCATCAGGTATGACCTCTCCACAACAATTCCACACACAAACTACCTTCTGTATAAAATATTTGCCTCTCATGTTTCTCTCCTCTTACCTTAGAAATGTGGTTCTTAGTCTTGAAATTCCCCACCCTAGAGAAAAGGCAACTACTATTAACTCTACTTATATCCCTCATTACTTTATAAACTTCTGTAAGGTCGCCTCTCAACTTCCTACACTCCAGTGAAAAACTTTCCAGCCTATCCACCCTTTCTTTATAACTCAAACCTTCCATACCTGGCAACATCCTGGTAAATCTCTTCTGAACCTGCTCTAGCTTATTAGCATCTTTCCTACAACTGGGTGATCAGAACTGGACACAGCACTCGAGAAGAGGCCTCACCAATGGCCTAGGCAACTTCAACATAACTTCCCAACTCCTATACTCAAAGGACTGAGCAATGAAGACAAGCATGCTAAACACCTTTTTAACCACCCTGTCTACATGTGACACAAACCTCAGAGTTTTTTAGATTAGATTACATTGCAGTGTGGAAACAGGCCCTTCGGCCCAACAACTCCACACCAACCCGCCGAAGCGCAACCCACCCATACCCCTACATTTACCCCTTACCTAACATACGGGCAATTTAGCATGGCCAATTCACCTGGCCTGCACATCTTTGGACTGTGGGAGGAAACCGGAGCACCTGGAGGAAACCCACGCAGACACGGGGAGAACGTGCAAACTCCACACAGTCAGTTGCCTGAGGGGGGAGTTGAACCCGGCTCTCTGGCGCTGTGAGGCAGCAGTGCTAACCAGTTATGTACCTGAAACCATAGGTCCCTTAGTTCTATAACACTACACAAAGTACTACCACTATTTGTTTGTTGCACCAAAATGTAATACGAGCATTTATCCAGATTGAGCTTCATCTGCTATTTCTCAGCACATTGACCCCTTTGCTCAAGGTCCCTTTGTAATCTTAGAAAACTTTCTTCATTGCCTACTATGCCACCAATTTTTGTGTCATCCGCAAACTTTCTGATCATGCCTTCTATACTCTCATCCAAATCATTTATGTAAATGACAAACAAAAGAGGATCCAGCACCGATCTCTGTGGAACACCGCTGGTGATGGGCCTCCAGTCCAAAAAGCACTCCACCATTACTCTCTGTCTCCTGCCATTAAGCCAATTATGTCTCCAATTGGCAAGCTCACCTGAATCATCTGTGACTTAACTTTACCAATTAGTTTACTACGCGTAACCTTGTTGAAGGCTTCACTAAAGTCCAAGCAAACAGTGCCTATGGTTCTGAGGAAGGGTCACCAGATCCAAAACATTAACTTTGATTTCTCTTCGCAGATGCTGCCAGACCTGCTGAGCTTTTCTAACAATTTCTGTTTTGGTTTCTGATTTACAGCACCCACAGTTCTTTCAGTTTTTAAACAATGGCTACACCTCTGTCCTCATCAATTCTTTTGGTAACTTCCTCAAAAAACTCAATCAAGTTTGTGAGACACAATTTTCCTTGCACAAAGCCATGCTGACTATCCCTAATCATTTTTGCCTCTCTAAATGTCTATAATTCCTATTGTTCAAGATTACCTCCAACAATTTGCCCATAACTGAAGTCAGACGCACAGGTTTATAGCTATTAGCTTTTCTTTATCCTGGGCTTGTTATTTTTCCACTTAATTTATTTTATCCACTTTGCTGAATTGCTCAGAACAAAAAATGGATTTACACAGATGATTTCAGCACATAGGTCAAACACGGATTGCATTTAAACTTGAAACTGTCAGAAATGAAAACTCACTAAAGCCAGTTAGAAACAGCAAAGCCACAATGTTATTTGTTACCTGGCTCATGCTTTAGTCATTCTATTTCTCAAAATGCTGCCATTCCTATACTGTAAGAAAAATATTAATAGGAAAGTGTTTGTTGACTTGAATTTTACAACCTTCTGTGAGAGAAAGAGCAGAAAGAGCATGTTAATGCAATTATAGAGGCTGATGACAACAGAAGTGATGTTATTAGCAATCTCAAAGTAATCAGGGCTGGGGAGAAGTCTTGAGATGCTTAGAGATCTGGAGGAGAAAAACTCCAGGAGTAGATTGTTGTAGTGTCAGCCTTCAAACTGCTGAAGAACTGAAGTAGTGAGTTCAGATGGTAGAGTCACAGAGTCATAGAGATGTACAGCACAAAAACAGACCCTTCATTCCAAATTGTCTATGCTGACCCTTCATTCCAAATTGTCCCATTTGCCAGCACTTGAACCATATCCCTCCAAACCCTTCCTATTCATTTACCCATCCAGATGCCTTTTAAATGCTGTAATTGTACCAGCCTCCATCACTTCCTCTGGCAGCTCATTCCATACCCGTACCACCCTCTGTGTGAAAAAAGTTCCCCTTAGGCCCCTTTTATATCTTTCCCCTCTCACCCTAAACCTATGCCCTCTAGTTCTGGACTCCCCCCAACCCAGGGAAAAGACCTTGTCTATTTATCATATCCATATCCCTCATGATTTTATAAACTTCTATAAAATCACCCCTAAGCCCCCGATGCTCCAGGGAAAACAGCCCCAACCTATTCAACCTCTCCCAATAGCTCAAATCCCCCAACCCTGGCAACATTCTTGTAAGTCTTTTCTGAGCCCTTTCAAATTTTACAACATCCTTCCAATAAGAAGAAGACTAGAATTGCATGCAATATTCCAACAGTGGCCTAATCAATGTCCTGTACAGATGTAACATGACCTTCCAACTTCTGTACTCAATACTCTGACCGATAAAGGGAAGCATACCAAATGCCTTCTTCACTATCCTATCGACATGCGACTCTACTTTCAAGGAACTATGAACCTTTACTCCAAGGTCTCTTTGTTCAGCAACACTCACCAGGACCTTACCATTACGTGTATGCATCTTGCTCTGATTTGCTTTTGCAAAATGCAGCACCTCACATTTATCGAAATTGAACTCCATCTGCCACTCTTCAGCCCATTGGCCCATCTGATTAAGATCCTGTTGTGCTCTGAGGTAACTTTCTTCGCTTTTCGCTACACCTCCAATTTTGGTGTCATCTGCAAACTTCCTGACTATACCTCCCAAGTCCACATCCAAGTCATTTATATAAATGAAGAGAAGCAGTGGACCCAGCATCAATCCTTGTGGCACATGACTGATCACAGTCTTCCACTCTGAAAAGCAATTCTCCATCACTACCCTCTGTCTTCTACCTTCGAGCCAGTTCTGTATCCAAATGGCTAGTTTGTTTTAAGAGTGTTGGGGAGAGAAGAAATCTCATGAATGTGAAGAGATTTGCCACAAAAAAAAACAGATTACTCTCCTGCTAGGTAGACAAAAATGTGGATGCAAAGGGTAAATATTCACTGAGGTTTGAGTGTCCAGAATACTGCTAGAATAAAAATAATACATCTTTCTTTCTGAGATTCTTCAAGTAGTTCTTATCTAGTATTTTGCGTTTCTCTCTTGTGTAATAAACTTTTGGTTGTTTTGTGAAACCTACATTGGGAGTCTCTTATGAATATATTCAATTATTGACCTTCTCGGAAAACAGAGAGAAAAAAGCTTATGCTCTATCAAGTCTTGCCTTCTTTTCATTTTTCAAAACAAAATTGAAAAATAAGGCAAATATACCTATTCTTTTTTTGTTGTATTGTATGAGAATTCCTCCTCAATACCAGTCACAAATTGCACTTGTTATCAGAGCAGTGAGTGACATGCTGCATGGCCACATCTCCATCAGCATTAGCAGTCCTCCAGTAATTCACCCAGTAACTACTCGAACTGAGCTTAAACAGCAACTTTGTGTTTTTGCTATTAATTTCAAATGAGATATACATAGTTAGAATATTAACAAGATTTCAATTGACACTGACTATTTATACTTTTTCTGGGATTTTTAATACAATGGACTGACTGGCTTTAGGAACGGGCTAGCAGTTAAAACGGACTAAACTGATCTTGGAACCTGGAAACTTATACTTTTTATTGGATTATATTTAACTCTGTGGGAAATGTGGATTTTAAATTAAATCTTCTGAGGAAATTAAGAGCAGATGTAAGTGGAATGTTCTACTTTAACTGTGGTTATATAAATATCCTAGATTTCCTAGAATTCAACATTGAAAGCACAATGAGAAAATAGCAAGTTTATGGCAGTGGCATTGGGTGACTAAGTGGCAGCCAAAAATCCTGTAAGTACTGAAAAGTTGCAGTAATTATTTGCCTAATTTCTTCTGAGAGTATGCTTTCACCCTCTTTGAGCTGATTTTAATGACATTGAAGGTCACTTCTACTACTTTGGAGTTTTGTGTATCTGATTTGCACTTTTCATCTGATATGGGAGGTGATGGCCTAGTGATGTCATCACTGGATTGTTAATCCAGAGACCCAGGAATGTTCTGAGTATCCAGGTTTGAATCCCGCCACAGCACATGGTGGAATTTGAATCCAACGAAAATCTGGAATTAAGAGATAATGATGACCATGAATCCACTGCCAATTGTCAGAAAAAACTCATCTAGTTCACTAATGTCCTTTAGGGAAGGAAACTGCCATGGTCTGGTTGATGTGTGACTCCAGACCCAGCAACATGGTTGACACTTAACTGCCCTCTGGACAATTAGGGATGGGCAATAAATGCTGGCCTAGCCAGTTATGCCTTCATCCAATGAATTAATAGTTTAAAAAAATCATGAGAATAGAACAGGAACCAGAGGCACATGTAAAGCAACATACACGCTATCCATGAAATTAATTTCATGCTGCCATTTCCCCATTGTTCACTCACCTGAAGAATCATCCACTGTTACCTTCACAGAGCCACTATAAATACTTCAGCTTGTGCTTATGCCTGCTCATGCTAATTAATCAGGAAAACTGGCAGTCAAATACTCAGTGGTTGTGTTGGAAAGTCACCAACAAATGTGCAGCTGAACTTTTCAGGTTCTCTGCATGCTACCAGGCTTCCCACTGCATCTTCAAACTCACAATAGTAGTTTCAGTATGTCAATGTTTATACAGGTACAAATATTTTCTTTTTCTAATCAATCTGTTCTGAAATATTCTTACACATCTCTGAAGCAGGTAGGGAGTGAACCTAGCTCCTGGCTCAGAGGTGACATATTTGGCACAATTACTATAAAAATCACAGATTTGTTTTTTTTAAAAAATGATTTAATAATCAACGTGTCAAATCAATGCAAAGCTCAACTAAAGGAGTAGGAATATTTGTCTAGATAATTAATTAGTTAATCCTAAATTACAATACTTTAGTGCTATAAGCGGAAACCAGTTTGCCTACAATTTCAAATACTTAGTCATAGAGTTATAGAGATGTACAGCATGGAAACTGACCCCTCGGACCAACTCGTCCATGCCGACCAGATATCCCAACCTAATCTAGTCCCACCTGCCAGCACCTGGCCCATATCCCTCCAAACCCTTCCTATTCATATACCCATCCAGATGCCTTTTAAATGTTGCAATTGTACCAGCCTCCACCACATTCTCTGGCAGTTAATTCAATACACATACCATGCTCTGCATGAAAATGTTGCTCCTTAGGTCTCTTTTATACCTTTCCCCTTTCACCCTAAACCTATACCTTCTACTTCTGGACTTCCCCACCCCAGAGAGAAAAAAAACTTTGTCTATTTATCCTATCCATGTCCCTCATGATTTTATAAACCTCTGTAAGGTCATGCCTCAGCCTCTGACACTCCAGGGAAAATAGCCCTTACCTATTCAACCTCTCCCATATAGCTCAAATCCCCCAACCTTGGCAAAATACATGTAAATCTTTTCGGAACCCTTTTCAATTTTCGCAACATCTTGGAGACCAGAAGGAGACCAGAACTGCCCACGATATTCCAACAGTGGCCTAACTGATGTCCTGGACAGCCACAACATGATCTCCCAATTCCTGTACTCAATAAAGGAAAGCATGTCAAATGCCTTCTTCACTATCCTATCTACCTGTGATTCCACTTTCAAGGAGCTATGAACCTGCACTCCAAGGTCTTTTTGTTCAGCAACACTCCCGAGGACCGTAACATTAAGTGTATAAGTCCTGCTAAGACTTGCTTTCCCAAAATGCAGCACCTCACATTTATCTAAATTAAACTCCATCTGCCACTTCTCAGCCCATTGGCCCATCTCATCAAGATCCCGTGGTAATCTGAGGTAATCTTCTTCGCTGTCCACTACACCTCCAATTTTGGTGTTATCTGCAAACTTACTAACTATACCTCTAATGCTCACATCCAAATCATTTATATAAATGATGAAAAGTAGTGGACCCAGCACCGATCCTTGTTGCACTCCGCTGGTCACAAACCTCCAGTCTGAAAAACAACCCTCCACCACCACCCTCTGTCTTCTACCTTTAAACCAGTTTTGTATCCAAATGGCTAGTTCTTGCTGTATTCCATGAGATATAACCTTGCTAACCAGTCTCCCAAACGCCTTACTGAAGTCCATATAGATCACATCTACCGCACTGCCTCATCAATCCTCCTTGTTTCTTCTTCAAAAAACTCAATCAAGCTTGTGAGACATAATTTCTCAAGCACAAAGCCATGTTGACTATCTCTTATCAGTCCTTGCCTTTCCAAATACATGTACATCCTGTCTCTCAGGATTCCCTCCAACAACATGCCCACCACCAAGATCAGACTCACTGGTCTATAGTTCCCTGGATTGCCCTTATTTCCTTTTTTAAACAGTGGCACCATGTTAGCCAACCTCCAGTCTTCCAGCACCTTACCTGTGACTATGTTATTATACATCTGTCCATTATGGAACTTATCTCTTTTCACATTAATGCTAGCCCATTTAATTGTAAACACTTTTTCCTGGAATTACAGACAGCAAAGAGTTCTAGCCGCATGAGAAACTAGAATGCTAAAGAACTTCTGCAGTTCTGGCAGCATCTGTGGAGAGAGAGTTCATGTTCTGAATCAGGTATGACTCTTCTGCAGAATGTTATCTCTCTACAAATGTTGTCAGACCTGCTGAGGTTCTCCAGCATGCTCTCAGTTTGCTTCAGATTTCCAGCATATGCAGTATTTTCCTTTTGTTTATGCAAAACATCTAGTAAAGGTAGACAAGCTTTCATCCAAAATTCTGAAATCTGAAAAGCTCCGAAATCTGAAGTTTTTTTCCAGAAGTTTTTTTCTCCAGAACAAGATTGCTTGGCATGCAAACAGTTAATGCTGCACCCACTTGATCACGTCACTCAGCTGTGACATAGCAGCTTGGCCCAGCACTGGCAGGTGTCAATTCTGTCTCTGTGCTCGTAGTAATCACAGGTGGGTCTGCTGTTCAGTATTGTTTAAAATCTTACTATGAAACTGTCATTTCATCCTTTATCCGAAAAATTCTGGTCCTGAGGGTTTCAGATAAAGGATTGTCTACCTGTATTGACTTGTCTATTTTCCAGGATATGAGTTGTTCAGGACTGAAAACGTTTAATTTAGACATATGGGAATTGCTTTAAAATCAATTTTTGCATTGAGGGAATGTCCAAAGTAGTAAATGTTAAATTTAGGATTGAAGTCAGAAAGCTCTTTACACAAGTGATGCACAATACAACTTATTTTCATCAAGTTACCCTTTTCTCCACATTGACCATTCAATTCAGAATGATCCTAAAGTAATGGCATAACAAAACTGTTATTTTTAAGAAAGTACCCACACCTAATTTACAAACTAAATTATTTATTTGCTTAATACTTGCCATTCTTTTTCAGTCACTCTTCATTCCAATTGAGCCACCGATCCAATGCTTTCAATTTGCCTGTGCCTGCATCCCTCACCTTTCAATCCATTTACACCTATATGCATTTGTCAAACAAAAACCCAACATTTTATATCATTATAATGGAGGGAAGGTAAGATCTAAGAGAAAAGCTTCTTTTAGAGAGATGGATACAGCAAAGTTTGCTGATACATATTGGTGTGAATCTTCCCACTGTCTTGCTATTTTTTCCACAATGACAAAGCTCCTCATTTCTGACTGCTATTTCTGATTCTGACCTCTTCAGAAATGCTGAGCTTCCCTGGAATCAGAATCCTCCTTCACAGTACCAGACAAGGGATACCAAGCCATACATTCATTTTATGATACTAACTGCCATCTTCTGTAAGTTTTCATTTACTATCACACAACTTTGCAATGAATAGGAATGGGTGAGGTTAGTAAACAAAGAGGTAGAGTGGGATGTGGGGTGGGTGGCAAGAAAAAAGGGGGAAATGGTTAGTGTGGCATGACAGTAGGTGAGTGAGGTGACATCTGAATATGTTGGCAGGTGAATAGGGTAGAAGGAATTTGCATCAGGTTAAGAGGGGATGTCAGGTTGGGGCAAGTCAAGTTTCAGTTTTTGAGGGTGTGAGGGCAAGTTTGATGGTCAGGTGGAGTTGGTTGTATTCTTAAATCAGGTCAGGTCAGTTGGGTGAGTTAAAGGCACTCAAGGGTGGTTGGAGTGAAAAGGGGGGAATTGGGACTTGGGAGTGAAAGGGAGGGGTGGGGTTGAGTTGGATGGTGATGTCTGGCAGATTGGGTCATGAGGATTTGTGGGATACGGAGAATTCTGAATATTGTGGCAGGAATCACGTCGTGGGGTCTAGTCAGGTTAGGAAATTAGTAGGGGCATGGTGGAGAGTCAGGTCAGTTGTAAGACATGGTTTTAAGCCATTATGTAAACTACCCTGAGTAACTAATCTGGTGAGTAAGTTGGAAGTGTCTGACGTTTCTGATTTAACTCAGAGTTGGAGAGATACTTTCTTGGGCGTGTCCTGGGGACAAGGGAAGTTGCTTAGATTTCTGGGTATTTCCCACAGCGTCAGTACACTGAGACACCTCATCGGGTGCATCTACACACCCACCCCAAGTCAGTACAGTCCTTTTTGCCCCAGCTAATTTCCTAACCTGACTAGACCCCACGACCTGATTCCTGCCACAATATTGAGAATTCTCCTTATTCCACAACTTCTCATGACCTCCTCTGCAGGTCTCAAGATGCAATTTACGTCATTTGGCTGGACTCCAACTAACCAGAAATTGGATGGTCAATTTCAAAACACTTAATAAAATACCTAGGAAGAATGACTTTATCTATGTCTGAAAGTTTGGGATAAACTTTAAGTGGTGTGTTTTATCCACATAGTCCTACCACAAGCTAAAAGTTGGTTAGCACCTTGCTAGCATGAAATCTGGCTACCTGGTAGCAATAGTACCCAGGGCTGGCCTTAATAGAGCCACAAGGAGATCTCTGCCCTTCGGAGAGAGTACGTCCCATCCTGGGACAGCTTCCAACTAATATAGTTTTATGAAAGTTTGGTCATTTCAGCAATGTCAGAAGGCAGTAGTGGCCACCTAGTCTTAAAATTATAGAGATCTACAGGACAGAAAAAAAACCCTTTGGCCTAGCACTTCCATGCCAACCAAAAACTAGTTCCATTTTCCTGCACTTGGTTCTTAGCCTTGTATGCCTTGGCCTCACAAGTGCACAGTTAAACACTGTGTTTTGAAGGTTTCTGCCTCAGCCACCCTTACAGGCCTTCCAGATTCCTACACCCTCTGGGTGAAAGTGTTGTTCCTTAAGTCTCCTTTAAACCTTTTGCCCTTTACCTTAAATCTATGCCCTCAGTCATTGATCCATCTGTCAAGGGGAAAGGTTTCTTCCTGTCAACCTGATCTATGCCCCTCAGCACTTTGCATATCTATTAATCTGTTCTACTGGATGGAAAGGAATGAGGGTGTGGGGTGGGGGGTGGTGGTGGGGGGTTGGGGGGAGGGAGTGGGAGGGGGAAGGGGGCATGGGTTGCGACAATGCTTGAGGGGCTGGACCAAAAAGGACTGTACTGACTTGGGGTGGGTGTGTAAATGCACCCAATACAGACAAAGGACTTCCTCAAAAAGTAGTATCTTTCTTATTCTTGCCTGTCAGCAGTTCATACAGTCAAAGCCTGTTCATCAAGCTCTCTCCTTACCAATAGACTGAAAAATTGCAGCAATTAGTTAAGGGTCTTCATAAGCTTTAGTGCAGATGGCTGCCTGATGCCTCACCCACCTCAGTAAGACGTGAGATAGTTGAGAAGGTATCAGGCTGGCAACGTGCTTCATTCTGTGTACCCTTCAACTTCAAATGGCCGGTGGGTGCTACGCGGTGCAAAATTCACTACTCTCTTCCATTTGTTTTTATAATGCCAGTTTGGAAAAGGAGTTACTGGCCTCAAAATGTTAACACTGTTTTCTCCCACAGATCCTCCCAATCTGCAATGTTTTGTTTTTGTTTCAGATCTCCAACATCTACAGTTATTTATTTTACCCAAATATGGTATACTGGACCATTTATGTTCATTACTAAGCTTGGTCTTGCTTTACTGATTCGTCCAAGTGAATTGTATGAGGAATGCTGGATCTCTGTTGATTCATTCTAGCAAAGGAATGCTTCTGGAGTGCATGAAAATTGGCTGACTGTTGTATTTGGTCAAGATTAGAATGGTGTTGGAAAAGCACAGCAGGTCAGGCAGCATCTGAGGAGCAGGAAAATCAACGTTTCGGGCAATAGCCCTTCATCAGGAATTATGTTGTATTTGGCCTGGAAGGTGTTAAAGGTGGGAAGAAAATGCCTGATGAATGAGAACAGGGTAACAGCAACATGGCAGCTTTTCGATGAGTGTGGGGAGCTTGAAAGTAACACTGTTTTTTCTTGACCCAAGCAAGTCAAAAACAAAACAAATAAAATCTCTTTTCAAAATGACCTCTAGTGGTTCCTTTAAGGACTGCAACTATGCTTCTCATTGCCTGGAGGAAGTGAGACTAGATTGTGCTCATGAGAATATTTTGCAAGTCCATGTTAACATATCAACTGCATTATCTCAGATACCCTCTTCATTATCTCATTAAAAATATCAAATAAGTTAGTTAAAGCCAACTTGCCCTGTGCGTATCCATGTTCAATTTCCTTAATTAACCTGCATTGATCTAAATGACTCTTAATTATTAGTTTTAAATGTGTTTGCAACCCTCAGCCTGGCCTGTAGTTGTTGGCTTTATCCTTGCACCTTTCAGAGCACGAAGGTGTATCATATGCAATTCTCCAGTGCTTTTGCAATGACCCTGTATCTAAGAAGAAGCTGAAAATTATAGGTGTTTATCTGTAGTATCCTCAGATGTTTCTCAAATTATTCTGGTAACATTTCAATTAATATCTCTAATAATTCCTCTTTACCAATTGTTAAGCAACTCAGCTGTCGCCTTTTTGTTTAACCATGATATCGACAACACCTTCTTCCTTGGTGAAGTCAGATACAATGTATTCATTTTATGCCTTGACCATTCCCAATGTCTCCAGCAGCTTTGGATTTGTTTCCCATCATATTCCACTCCCCTGAGGGAATGGAATTTGAAGGTACAACAACTATCTCTTACAATTTTGCTTGTGAGTCTTTGATTCAAGCTTTTCTGGGCCAGATCTGTTTCCAAAATATTGCATTTATCCTGTCCAATTAATTGTTCTTATTCTGATTGCTCCTTGAACTGATCCATTGCCAAGTTAAATCTTATGACATAATGATCACCGTCCCTTAAATGTTCCCTGTTGATACTTGATACACTTGGCCCACCTCATTCTTAATAACCAGGCCCACCAATGCTTCATTTCTTGGAAGACAGGAAACAGCTAGTTGTAGACAATTCTCCTCAAACAATCAAGGAGCTCTTACCTCTCTCTGAGCTTTCTGCTATTATTATCCACATCTATACTCGGATAATTAAAGTTCCAAAACTGCAATCCTCTATAATACTTGCACTTCTCTGTCATTTCCTTAAAAATTTGCTTCTCTGTATTTTTCTCATTAGTAGGTAACCTATGATTGCACCAAGCATTGTACTGGCCTCTCTTTGATTTCTTACCTTGAGCTAAACAGATTTGTCTTTAATCCTCTGCCTCTAACACTGCAATGTTTTCCCTAATCATATTGCAACTCCACTTCCTTTCTTTCCTTCCTTATCTCTCCCAAATACAATGTATCCAGCAGTATTTTTGGCCTTACCCTCCCTGCCTTCCCATAAGTAATGAAACTATGCGCCCATCTGTAAGGACCATCTCAATCCCATCTCAAATTATGAACACAGTGTGCTTTGGGAGGAGAATCCATGAACATAAGACGCTGCAAATATATTAACTAGTATCTCTGCTTTAAGAGGAATTTTCACTTTCTCGCTGAAACATGATGCAAAGTTGTGTTTAGTGATTTAGATGGCCATTGATCCATGTTTATTGTCAAAGCATAAAGCAACTTGGTGCAAAGTTTTCAAGTATAATTTTGAAAATATTCAAAGCAAAATCTCCAAAAATGAATAATTGAAATGGAATTTTAATTTAGTTGTTACCAATGTTTTGTTCCCCATTCTCCTATACTGTCTTTAGGGCTTGATGGGCCTAAAATATATAGCATAAATGTCTTTATCAAATGCAGAATAACTCCATCAGTTTAGCATAAACTAGTCTAACATAAACCAGTAAACTTAAATAAATTTGTGGAATAATCTAAAAGCGATCTGAGCATTGGCTATAGTGAGATCTGTGATAGAATTGGATAAGAAGCCCAATAAGGCTAATCTGGTCCGAGCATATTCCTCACACATTGAATTTAGAACATAGCATAGAACATAGAACAATATAGCACAGAACAGGCCCTTCGGCCCACGATGTTGTGCCGAACATTTGTCCTAGCTTAAGTACCCATCCATGTACCTATCCAATTGCCGCTTAAAGGTCACCAATAATTCTGACTCTGCCACTCCCACAGACAGCGCATTCCATGCCCCCACCACTCTCTGGGTAAAGAATCTACCCCTGACATCCCCCCCCCCATACCTTCCACCCTTCACCTTAAATTTATGTCCCCTTGTAACACTCTGTTGTACCCGGGGAAAAAGTTTCTGACTGTCTACTCTATCTATTCCTCTGATCATCTTATAAACCTTTATCAAGTCACCCCTCATCCTTCGCTGTTCCAATGAGAAAAGGCCTAGCACTCTCAAACTATCCTTGTACGACCTATTCTCCATTCCAGACAACATCCTGGTAAATCTTCTCTACACCCTCTCCAAAGCTTCCACATCTTTCCTAAAGTGAGGCGACCAGAACTGCACACAGTACTCCAAATGTGGCCTAACCAAAGTCCTGTACAGCTGCAACATCACTTCATGACTCTTGAATTCAATCCCTCTGCTAATGAATGCTAATACACCATAGGCCTTCTTACAAGCTCTATCTACCTGAGTGGCAAATTTCAAAGATCTATGAACATAGACCCCAAGATCCCTTTGCTCCTCCACCTTACTAAGAACCCTACTGTTCACCCTGTATTCCACATTCTTATTTGTCCTTCCAAAATGGCCAACCTCTCACTTGACAGGGTTGAACTCCATCTGCCACTCCTCAGCCCAGCTCTGCATCATATCTAAGTCTCTTTGCAGCCGACAACAGCCCTCCTCACTATCCACAACTCCACCAATCTTCGTATCATCTGCAAATTTACTGACCCACCCTTCGACTCCCTCTTCCAAGTCATTAGTAAAAATTACAAACAGCAGAGGACCCAGAACTGATCCCTGCGGAACTCCACTTATAACTGGGCTCCAGGCTGAATATTTACCATCTACCAGCACTCTCTGACTTCGAGCCAGTTTTCTATCCAACTGGCCAAATTTCCCTCTATCCCATGCTTCCTGACTTTCCGCATAGGCCTACCATGGGGAACCTTATCAAATGCCTTACTAAAATCCACGTACAATACATCCACTGGTCTACCCTCATCCACATGCTTGGTCACCTCCTCAAAGAATTCAATAAGATTTGTAAGGCAAGACCTACCCTTCACAAATCCATGCTGGTTGTCTCTAATCAAACAGTGTCTTTCCAGATACTCATAAATCCTATCCCTCAGTACCCTTTCCATTACTTTGCCTACCACCGAAATAAGACTAACTGGCCTGTAATTCCCGGGGTTATCCCTATTCCCTTTTTTGAACAGAGGCACAACATTCGCCACTCTCCAGTCCCCTGGTACCACCCCCGTTGACAGTGAAGATGAAAAGAACATTGCCAACGGCTCTGCAATTTCCTCTCTTGCTTCCCACATAATCCTAGGATATATCCCGTCAGGCCCGGGGGACTTGTCTATCCTCAAGTTGTTCAAAATGCCCAACACATCTTCCTTCCTAACAAGTATCTCTTCTAGCTTACCAGTCCGTTTCACACTCTCCTCTTCAACAATACGGTCCCCCTCGTTTGTAAATACTGAAGAAAAGTACTCATTCAAGACCTCTCCTATCTCTTCCAACTCAATACACAGTCTCCCACTACTGTCCTTGATCAGACCTACCCTCGTTCTCGTCATTCTCATGTTTCTCACATATGCATAAAATGCCTTGGGGTTATCCTTGATCCTATCCGCCAAAGATTTTTCATACCATCTCTTCGGTCTCCTAATCCCTTTCTTCAGCTCCCTTCTGGCTATCCTATATCCCTCCAATGCTCTGTCTAAACCTTGTTTCCTCAACCTTATGTAAGCCTTCTTCTTCCTCTTTACAAGACATTCAACCTCCCTCGTCAACCAAGGTTCCCTCACATGACCATCTCTTTCCTGCCTGACAGGTACATACATATCAAGGACATGTCGTATCTGTTCCTTGAAAATGTTCCACATTTCCACGACATCCTTCCCTGACAGTCTATGCTCCCAACTTATGCTCCTCAGGTCCTGTCTTACAGCATCGTATTTACCCTTCCCCCAATTGTAAAACCTACCCTGTTGCACACACCTATCTCTCTCCATAACCAAGGTGAAAGTCACAGAATTGTGGTCACCATCACCAAAATGTTCACCCACTAACAAGCCCATCACTTGTCCCGGTTCATTACCAAGTATCAAATCCAATATGGCCTCCCCTCTGGTCGGACAATCTACATACTGAGTTAGAAAAGCTTCCTGGACACACTGCACAAACACTGCCCCATCCAATCTACTTGATCTAAAGAGTTTCCAATCAATATTTGGGAAGTTGAAATCACCCATGACTACTACCCTGTGGCTTCTGCACCTTTCCAAAATCTGTTTCTCAATCTGTTTCTCCACATCTCTGCTGCTATTGGGGGGCCTATAGTAAATACCCATCAAGGTGACTGCTCCTTTCCTATTTCTGACTTCAGCCCATACTACCTCCAAAGGCAGATCCCCCTCAAACTGCATTTCTTCAGCCGTTATACCATTTCTAATTAGCAACGCCACCCCCCCTCCTTTTTTACCACCCTTCCTAATCTTACTGAAACATTTGTAACCAGGAACCTCCAACAACCATTCCTGTCCCTCTCCTATCCACGTTTCCATGATAACCTCATTGTTATTCATACTAAAGCCTTGACTGAGGTTCTGAATATTTTACATATTAACTGAAAAACTTTTTAAAAATTCATTTACGAGCTGTGGCTGCCATTGGCTTGGCCTGCATTTATTGCCCACAAGGCAGTTAAGAGTCATCCACATTGATGTGGGTCTGGAGTCATATGTAGGCCAGACCAGGTAAGGATGGCAGTTTTCCTCCCTAAACAGCACCAAAGAACCAGATGGGGTTTTCCGACTATTATCAATGAATTCATGGTCATCATTTTAATTAAATTCAAATTCCAACATCTGCCATGATGGGATTTGAATTCAGGTGCCTAGAACATTATCTCAGTTTCTGGATTAATAGTCCAGCAATAATACCACTAGCCCATCACCTCCCCTACCTAACTGAAATTAAATTCGAATGCAATAAAGAGAAAACATATAAATTTTGGTGATTAGAAATGCCACTGGTTTGTAATGTAATTGTACTTAGGTTCAAAGATTGTGTGTTTGTTTACCTCAAGCCTTATAACTCAAGCGGTGCTGGACTGAATTGTCATAGTAACTCTGAAAAAGCTGAAGTTTGGTTTAAAACAGACACAGTGAATCAGGTGTGATAATGTGGAAGACTAATTTGCTGAATTTGTTATTGTCATGGAATGTGCTATTTACATATCATAAAGTCAATGATTGGATGATATATAATTGGTAGACAGTGAGAAAAAGCTAAAATTATATCTCCAAGTGAATTAAAGGGAAGTGATAGGTGTTTTTCCAAAGAGACACAGCAATAAGTCTTGATGAGTTAATTTTTTCAAACCAGTGTAAGAGACATAACACGTTTATAATATTTACCAGTTATCAAATTGATCATTTTCTGGAGATGGGATAGTGTCAAAAGTTTTAAATGCATTGCCCTTTTATATGGAAAATATATAAAAGTAGCTTGCCTCACAGTAAAATTTAGCTAGCTCAGGAGGTCAACTGATCAATTACGAGAAGTCGGGATGGAGCAGGCTGATCACCTGATCTGGTCTGATCTTCAAACAAGTTCACATAAAGAGGTTCACTTGTGACTGTACGTATTGTATGGGTAAAATTTTCACAGTAGTTTTTGGAGTAAACTTCATTTTTAAGAAACAACATCGGGTATATTCCATTGTTTGTACTGTCTTGGGTTACTGATTACCAGATTAAATCCAATAGATCAAAGGAATTGGGATTAAAGCATACAATGTCATATTCAAGGCTCCTTTACATTTGAGACTATCTGCAGTAAATAAATCAATTGCTTGTCAGAGATAATCAATGTTTAGTGATTACAATTGCCTTCATCCTGTCTAGAGAGGTTGCTTATCTCCTTTCTGGGTTTGACTTAATCAGGTCCAAAGGAAAAAAAATCATATTACAGCAGACATTTTAACAATGCAATTAAATATACTAATTTGGTACTACTGAATTTGAGCATTGTTGAAGAAAGCCACTTTGTCAAAACTTTTTGACTTGTATTCATCAGGATATTTCTCAAGAGGATCAACTCATGGAGAGAACCAATATTTCAACTGCAAGAGACTCTAACTGAGGTATTGTCATGGAGAAAACACCTATTAGTGCTGATTGACAGTTAACAGTCAGACTTTTGTTAAACATTAAACTTGGCAGGTTGACTCTGATAGGTTAGAACATTGCCCTGAGAAATGGACTGGTGAATGGCTGTCATCTGTTTTATTGAGTTGAAATATGTATTTTTTATTTCCATCTGCAAAGAACAAGGCCCCGAATATTAATATATGTAGCTTTCAGCACATGAAGATACACCACATTTCAAGACCAGCTAACAATCCTAAATTGGCTGTCAGTGCAATTCTTCACATATTTAAAATTATTCAGCATATGTTGTCCAATTGTAGAATTACAATTACTTAGAACCCATCTACATTCACTTAAAACAAAGAACCTGAAATGACATCACCCACCTTAAGAAACCAAGACCTATAAATAGAGCAGCAGGACATACCACCAGTGCTTCACCGGAGACTCTCACTGATGATGTTACCTAGTCATGGTGACGAAACGTCTGAAAGCAAACCTTCCAGCTCAGCTTGCTAACTTACATACTAATCACAACTAATGCTAGACAATGTGGTGTGAGGTTTGCAAGCTCAGACTGGTTAGGTACAGTCAGTGCTTTGGCTGTTTTGAACAGTGTGAAGAGGAGTGCTGTTTGATATGATCGGTCAGTCTTTTGGACATGTAATCTACATACCTGGCACCATGCTTGTACTTATTCATTTGTGAGAAAGGCAGAACTTATTTTTGTTTTGACTGCCGCAAACTGTTATTAGCAAGCATCACTCAGTTTGCTTTTGCATAGTGACAGCACGAAACAGCTAACTTCACTTGTATATAAATGTTTGCGATGCCTTCTCTTTCCAGCGTAAGCTGAGGTAGACTGGACATTTTCCAGGAACAACAATTAGGGTCTTTCAGTTTGTGTGACGTACTGCAAGAAACAATGTGAATAGCACAGCCATTATCGCACAGAATGGTTTTGATCACCCTATTTTAACATCAAATACTTAGGTGAGTACAGTGTTGTGAACTGTTTGCTCAACATATTATTTAAATAATTAACAAGATTTCAGTGGAGCACCTGCATGCATTATCCTCACTTTGATTTAACCATTGAAAATAACTTCAGATATGCATTAACACGAAAGTTAAAATTGTAATTCAAGTGAGCTGTTTCTTGAAAGTACTCCAGTAAATACTCACAAACTACTGGCAGTTCACATCTGATGCAATTTCAAGTTCTTAAAAATGACATTTTATAAATAAAATCCGAGAAATATGTATTAAATTTTGTTTTTCAATCATGTTAATGTTATGAGAGAAGTATTTCCCCCATTTGCAACCTCATAATATTAAGATTCATTACTCAAGCAGCTGACAACATTTAATGATCTAACGGAGTTTACTTTGAAACAAAATCAATTCTAAAGGTTGCATTGTAGTTGAGCATTGTAGGCTACAGACATTTAGCAGAATAACCATACCCTTTAGTTTGTAGCCCTATATTTTTTAACAAATGTCCAACATTTATTAATTATTAATCCACAAAAACAAGCTTTATTCTTTCTTGCAGCACTTTACACAAAAGCACATAAAACCATTGAAATGGTGAATATATTATCTCAGGTTTACACTCTTAAATTTAATTCAATTTGTGCTTGGTTTGTCTTTTTAAAGGAACTACTTGCTTTGACGATAACATTTATTAATTAGCAATGGCAGGAGTTAATATATAACCATTTGCCTTTATGAATAACTGTTTTGAAAAGACAACAGTATTTTGTCGCCATCTTCAGGAGAGCCCTGTAATTCATGGTCCTGCTGCCATCCTTTTACAAAACAGAGTGCTATGGACTAATTCCAGAATGCCAGAATTGCATGGTGAGAACTATTTTAAATTTTTTGTTACACCAAAGCTACACAAAGACCGAAACAGAAATTGTTGGATAAACTCAGCAGGCCTGGCAGCATCTGTGGAGAAAAAAAATCGAGTCAGTGACCTTCTTTTGCACCCAAAACATTGACTCTACTTTCTCTCCACAGATGCTGCCAAAGCTGACGGGTTTCTCCAGCAATTTCTAGATTTTCAGCATCCGCATCTCTTTGCTTTTGGTTTAGGCTAAGCAAAGACATTGTTTCCTTGGTATTCTGGAAGCAGTTTCCATTTGTGAATCATGAAATTGTAGCAAAAACTGACACCCAGGAAGAAGACTGTATTGGATGCCAAATCAAAAATTTGCAAATTATGGCATCTAACATAAAAACACATAATGTTCAAAATACTCAGCAGGTATAGTAGCATTGGTGAACAGAGAAACAGTTAAACCTGTAGATCTGTGGCTATTTGTTAGAAAATCTGATCAAAGATCAGAGATCTGAAATGGCTCAATTTTACCATGGTCTTTACAACTTCCAAATCAGAATAAAACATTGGTCCAAGTTACCAACTTTGCATCAGCAGCACAGGCTTGGTGCTTCTAATTAAGTAAGGCAGGTGAGTTGCTGATGAGCTGGCTGGTGAAGTCTGTCAGTTCTGAATCTGTAGCAACATCACATGGTTGTTGCTAAAACAACTCAGTCACTTTGCGATACCTCAAAGATAACTCACCTTAAGACAGGTAAGGAAACAAATAAAATTCAAAACAGTGGAGCACAGTCAGCAAATTAAGATCATACAAGACTGCCTTCCCTGGTCCAGGCTCTCTTTTTCAAATTGTGGAGACATTGTCTCTAATAATCTCCAGGATGTTTGCAGCAATGCCACATCCATGAAATAGACCATTTCTCCAGCAGGCCAGGGGTTGTACTCCTCCAAAGGCAAAACGTTCATGGTTCTTTTATCACATTAAGAGTTGAGTATGCGAATAAGCCAAATACCAGGATGATACCACATGCCAAGCAACCATGAAAAGTTCAAATAGACCAAGGTTGTGTACAAATTGCTCTTTACTAGCAAGTGTTTGTGTCTGATAAGTAAACCTTAAACCTGTTCAAGATTTTTGAGTAAAGTCAGTTCATCTATAATGTGATAATTGCATTATTATGCAACCCCGCATTACAGAAAAATCACACTTTAGAAACAGCACTTAAAGTGTTTGTGCCTTCAAAACAGTGTCCCCAATTTATCAATTGTGTTATGGCGAATTCACATTAATGAAACACACGTTATAACAAAACGATCTGTAAGTTGAATCCATATTACTTTAGCAATCCAGTATGAGAGTGATAATTCTGTATTAAGGAACTCCCAAAAAGATAAAACTTACTCCAATGAAGAGGGCAGCCTAAAGTCTACTATTGCTGGCAAATCTCTCTGGCAGCAGGATAGAGATAGGGAGCAATAACAATGTGACATTCTGTTGTTGTAAAGGCTGGCAATATTCGAAAATGTGAGCTTTGTCTCTCTTTCTACGGATACAGCCATGCCTGCTGAGTATTTCCAGCGGTTTCTGTCATACATTTACCATCCACAGACAAAGGATTTGACTTACGTGCCTATGGTTGTGAAATGATTTGAGGTAAATGGGTGCAGGACTACTGAAGAGGGAGGAACTGGTAGAAAAAACAGCACATAATGTTTCCAACATTACATTTGAAACAGAAAATGCCAAAGATAATATCCTGTCAGCCATCATCTGTGGAGAAACATTTCAGGATGACCTTTTATCGACCTGAAACATTAGCCTTGTTTTTCTCTCCACAATCTGACCTTTTGCGTATTTTCAGCACTTTCCATTTTATTTAAAGTTTCTAGCATCTGTAGTATTTTGTTTTTGTCTCCCTCATCAGGCACTGTCTTGAAACTTCTTTCCAGTTTTATCAAGGAAAGTCAGATAGAATTTTCAGGGGTAATCTAAATAGTTGAAAGTGTAATGTATACCCATACTGAGCTAATGAATATAAAACCAGCAATTTTGCAGATTTTCATCTGAACTTGCTTTATTCTATACATAAGTAAGATTTCTACATTGTTTTATTATTTTGATTTCAAATTAAATTGAATTAGCTAATTTAGTTTTAGAATGTTTGGTGGATTTGAGATAAAAAGCTCATCAAGTTGCTAATTGGAAAATTGGGCTTGTAACTTGTGTATTATATAAATATTTCTATCTAAATATGGTAATATTATAACTGTGCAAAGGACAACATGTTCTATGTCCATAGGTCATTGATAATTACATTTAGAAATAATTTTCTCATTCCACAATGTAGAATTATCCTACTTAATAATTCTAGGGCAGTATGGAAAATGAGAATCATATTATTGAGAAACAAATTGAGAAAGTAGACAATAAGGGAAATGATATCATCAATTCAGCAACACTAGGTCAGGAAAGAAGTTTTTAACCTGGAATGACTCCACTTACGACTTCGTTTTTGCTGGCTTAAATTTTTACTGCAGGGCAGGGTCAGAAGATAGGGTTATGTAAGGAGGTGGAGATTTCTAACTGAGGAAAGTGATTGCGTTTGGGAACTGGATAAATTGCTGAAATTGACAATACATCAGGAAACAAGCTCTAATGTATTGACTACCTCATGTAACCGTGGTGCTTTCAGATGTGCATGCAATATGCCACCTTCGTAGAGGAAATTTGTCAATTTAGTATGTGATGAAGTACTTAGCAGCTTCTTTAACAGGAGCTTAACTTTGGAACCACAGATTCCTTAGAACTTGTCTGGACTTGGGCAGGCTAGGAGAGTGGACAAAGAAGCGGCAGATGAGCAAATGAGGGATTATACATTTTAGTTGGAAGATTAAATGTGTAGTTTATTTTCTAAATTGGGAAAGGCTTTTGAAATTTGAAGGACAAAAGATTGAGGAGTCCTGGTTTAGGATTGTCTTCAGATTAACATGCAAGTTTAGTTGGTAGTTCAGGAGCCAATTGCAATGTCAGCCTTCATTTCAAGAGAGCTAGAAATCAAGAGCAGCACTGCACTGCTGAGGCTGTATAAGGCTCTGGCCAGACCACATTTGGAATATGATGAGATGTTTTCAGGTCCATATCTAAAAAAGGATGTGCTGGCACTGGAGGAGGTCCAGAGGAGATTTACAAGAATGATCTCGGGGATGAAGGGTCATATGAGGAGTGTTTGAGGACTCTGGATCTCTACATGATGGTGTTTGGAAGAGTGAGGGGGGTCTGATTGAAACTTAGAGTACAGAGAGACCTGGATAGAATGGACATGGTGAAGATATTTACATTAGGAGGACAGACTAGCACCCATGGGATCAGCCTCAGTGAAGAGACAACCATTTAGAACTGAGATGAAGAGGCATCACTTCAGCCAGAGGGTGTTAATTTGTGGAAATCATTGCTGCAGAAGGCTTTGAATACCACGTTATTGAATGTATTTAAGACAAGATAGATAGTTTTTGATTTGAAAGGGGATCTAGGGTTATGAGGAGAAGGCTGGAGAATAGGATTGAGAACATATCAGTCATGATTGAATGATGGAGCAGACTTACTGTGTTGAATTGCCTAGTTCTACTCCTATATCTTAAGATCCTGTGGTCAAAGTGACAGTATAGTGGCCATTGACGGGATTGAATAAATAACAGGCAAAATTGTCAAAAAATCCCTTATCCACCAAGCCCTTACAACTGCTTCCTTGCTGTAACATCATGTTTTAGCATTCAGATTTGTCTTAAAGATTGTGTCGATTATTTTGCAGGTTATTTCTACAATTTTGTAGGGGGCTTTCACTACTTTGTCATCTGACAGAGATCACTGTTTTATTTCAGATGTCGGATGAAAAAACAACAAACAGTACCAGCAGCAGCGACTAGGAAACCACCAGCAGCACCAGCAGGAGCACAAGCAATCTTCTACTCACAGGCTTGCCACTCCCCAAGAGACAGATGATGAACACAATTGAGGCAACTAACAGTAGCAGTACACACATCACAGTATATAGAGATCAGCTTCCTCTGCCTGTCTAAATGCTGCCAGTAGGTAAGGATTGAGTCAGCAACCACAATCTCTGCAACCACAATGAGATGGTTATGCAGATGTTTGTTTGCAAGATATTCAAAGATCTGTCATATTGCATTCATCTACAGCTAGTCCACTCTCCATGAGCTTTTCATCTGCATGCTCCCCACACTCCTCACTACTCCTTTCCAACCAAACCACCCTCTATGTGATTGTATTATCTTTGGTTTCCTCATTCTGTTTCGTATGAATTGGCAATCATGGAATAAGAACTGTCACGGTAAGAAGGTGCTGAGTGAACATGATAGATGTGATTGTATTTCGCTACTGGGGCTACTACTTAAGAAAGGTGGTAAGGACAAGCCAGGGAAATGTAGACCAGTGAGCCTGACATTGGTGGCGGGCAAGTTGTCGGAGGGAATCCTGAGAGAAAGGATGTGCATGTATTTGGAAAAACAAGGACTGATTAGGGATTGTCAACATGGCTTCTATGCATGTGAAATCATGTCTCTCAAACTTGACTGAGTTTTTTGAAGAAGTAACAAAAAGGATTGATGAGGGCAGAGCAGTCAACATGATCTATATGGACTTCAATAAGGTGTTTGACAAGGTTCCCCATGGGAGACTTTTTAACAAGGTTAGATCTCATGGAATACAAGAAGAACTGACCAATTGGACACAGAACTGGCTCAAAGAAGACAGAGGGTGGTGGTGGAGGGTTGTTTTTCAAATTGGAGGCCTGTGACCAGTGGAGTGCCACAAGGGTGATTGCTGGGTCCACTAATTTTCTTCATTTATATAAATGCTTTAGATGTAATCTTAAGAAGTATAGTTAGTAAGTTTGCAGATGACACCAAAATTGGAGGTATGGCTGACAGCGAAGAAGGTTACCTCAGATTACAATGGGATCTTGATCAGGTGGAGTTTAATCTAGATAAACATGAGGTAGTGCATTTTGGGAAAGCAAATCTCAGCAGGACTTATACACCTAATGGTAAGGTCCTCGGGAGTGTTGCTGAACAAAGACACCTTGGAGTGCAGTTCACAATCACAGGTAAATAAAATAGTGAAGAAGGCATCTGGTGTGTTTTCCTTTATTGGTCAGGGTATTGAGTATAGGAGTTGGGAGGTCTTGTTGTGGCTGTACAGGATGTTGCTTAGGCCACTTAGAGTCCTAGAGTCATAGAAATGTACAGCATAGAAACAGACCCTTCGGTCCAACCCATCTATGCTTACCAGATATCTCAACCCAATCTATTCCCACCTGTCAGCAACCGGCCCATATCCCTCCAAACCCTTCCTATTCATATACCCATCTAAATGCCTCTTAAATGTTGCAATTTTACCAGCCTCCACCACATCCTCTGGCAGTTCATGCCATACACGTACCACCCTCTGCGTGAAAATATTGCCCCTTAGGTCTCTTTTTTTATCTTCCCCTCTCACCCTAAACCTATGCCCTCTAGTTCTGGACTCCCCAACCACAGGGAAAAGACTTTGCCTATTTACCCTATCCATGCCCCTCATAATTTTGTAAACCTCTTTAAGGTCACCCCTCAGCCTCCGACGCTCCAGGGAAATCAGCCCCAGCCTGTTCAGCCTCTCCCTATAGCTCAAATCCTCCAACCCTGGCAACATCCTTGTAAATCTTTTCTGAACCCTTTCAAGTTTCACAACATCTTTCCGATAGGAAGGGGCTCAGAATTGCACGCGATATTCCAACAGTGGCCTAACCAATGTCCTGTACAGCTGCAACATGACCTCCCAATTCCTGTACTCAATATTCTGACTGATTAAGGAAAGCATACCAAACGCCCTCTTCACTATCCTATCTACCTGCCACTCCACTTTCAAGGTCTTTTTGTTCAGCAACACTCTCTAGGACCTTATCATTCAGTGTATAAGTCCTGCTAAGATTTGCTTTCCCAATTTGCAGCCCCTCACATTTATCTGAATTAAACTCCATTTGCCACTTCTCACCCCATTGGCCCATCTGGTCCAGATCCTGTTGTAATCTGAGGTAACCCTCTTCGCTGTCCATTACACCTCCAATTTTGGTGTCATCTGCAAACTTACTAACCATACCTCTTATGCTCGCACCTAAATCATTTATGTAAATGACAAAAAGTAGACCTTTGGAAATTTCACGTGAAATTCTGGTCTCCTTCCTATCGGAAGGATGTCGTGAAACTTGAAAGGGTTCAGAAAAGATTTGCAAGGATGTTGTCAGGGTTGGAAGATTTGAACTATAGGGAGAGGTTGAATAGGCGAGGGCTGGTTTCCCTGGAGCATCGGACACTAAGGGGTGATCTTATAGAAGTTTATACAATCATGAGGGGCATGGATAGGGTAAATAGACAAGGTATTTTCTCATGGTGGGGGAGAGCAGAGCTAGGTTTAGGGTGAGAGGGGAAAGATATAAAAGAGACCTAAGGGGCTACATTTTCACACAAAGGGTGGTCCATATGTGGAATGGGCTGCTAGAGGAAGTGGTCGAAGCTAGTACAATTGCAACATTTAAATGGCATCTGGATGGGTATATGAATAGGAAGGGTTTGGAGGCATGAGCTGGGCACTGGTAGGTGGGACTAGATGGGGTTGGGATATCTGGTAAGCATGGACGAGTTGGTCCAAATGGTCTGTTTCCATGCTGTATATCTCTATGACTCAATAATGCACATAACAGAGAGGCTTCCATGTCACCAACTACAACATTGAAGATGCAGAGACTAACCATCCTTAGCACTATACAATGTGAAGAGATGTGGAAACATAGAAGTACTTACCACTTTGGCAATTAGGGTCAATCATTTGAGGTCATTTGAGTGTGCATCACAGTCATTAGTGTGATTGATTTCTGTAGCTGCATGATGTGGTGAAGAATGGTTGGGGAAAGAATGTGAATTGCGCGCAATCACAAGTTCCAGGTAGCTGTGGGAGTCGGTGGGTTTGTAAAAAATGTCAGTGTCAAGTCGGTCATCATTAATGGAGATGGAGAGGTGTCAGAGATGGTCCAGGTAAATTTAAGGTCAGGGTGGAATGTGTTGGTGAAGTTGATGAATTGCTCAACCTCCTCGCCAACTAACTTTCAATCCAAGTTAGTACCTTGCCCCCAATATTATGCACCCTAATTTTGCTCACTAACCTCCTATGTGGGACTATATTAAAAGCTTTCTGAAAGTCCAGGTACACTACTGGATCTCCCTCGTCTATCTTCAGAGTTACATCCTCAAAAAATTCCAGAAGATTAGTCAAGCATGATTTCCCCTTCATAAATCCATGCTGACTCTGACCTATCCTGTTAATACTATTCAGATGTGTTGTAATTTCATCCTTTATAATAGACTCCAGCATCTTTCCCACCACTGAGGTCAGACTAACTGGTCTATATCTTCCTGCTTTCTCTCTCCCACCTTTTTTAAAAAGTGGTACAACATTAGCCACCCTCCAATCCGCAGGAACTGATCCCAAATCTGTTAAACTCTGGAAAATAATCACCAACGCATCCACGATTTCTCGAGCCACCTCCTTCAGTACCCTGGGATGTAGACCATCAGGCCCCGGAGACTTATCAACCTTCAGACCTAACAGTCTATCCAACAACAATTCCTGGCAAATATAAATTCCCTTCAGTTCAGGTCCTTCAGCCACTGTTACCTCAGGGAGGTTGCTTGTGTCTTCCCCAGTGAACACAGATCTGAAGTACCAATTCAATTCTTCTGGCATTTCTTTGTTCCCTGTAATATATTCCATTGTTTCTGTCTTCAAGGGTCCAGTTTTAGACTTAACCATTTTTTTGCCTTTCACATACCTAAAAAAGCTTTTACTATCCTCCTTTATATTTTTGGCCAGTTTACCTTTGTACCTCATTTTTTCTCTGCGTATTTCCTTCTTAGTAATCCTTTGTTGTTCTTTAAAAGCTTCCCAGTCCTCCGTTTTCCCACTTATCTTTGCTATGTTATACTTTTTCTCTTTTAACTTTATATGTTCCTTAACTTCCCTCATCAGCCACGGCCGCCCATGCCTCCTCCGAGGATCTTTCTTCCTTTTTGGAATGAACCGATTCTGCAACTTCTGCATTATACACGAATATCCACCATTGTTCCTCCACTGTCATCCCTGCTAAGGTATTGCACCATTGAACTTTGGCCAGCTCCTCCCTCATAGCTCCATAGTTCCCTTTATTCAACAGAAATCTTGTCACTTCCGATTGTACCCTCTCCCTCTCAAGTTGCAGATTGAAGCTTATTGTATTATGGTCACTACGTCCCAATGGCTCTTTCACTTCGAGGTCCCTGATCAATTCTGCACAATACCAGATCCAGAATTGCCTTCTCCCTGGTAGGCTCTAGCACCAGCTGTTCTTAGAATCCATCTCAGATGCACTCCACAAAGTCTCTTTCTTGAGCTCCAATACCATCCTGATTCTCCCAATCCACCTGCATGTTGAAATCCCCCATAACAACTGTAGTAACATCTTTGCAACAGACCAATTTCAGCTCCTGATTTAACTTACATCCGACATCCAGACTACTGTTTGGGGGCCTGTAGATAATTCCCAAGAGGGTCTTTTTACCCTTAGAATTTCTGAGCTCTATCCACACTGACTCTACATCCCCTGATTATAGGTCCCCCTGCACAAGGGACTGAATATCATTCCTTACCAACATGGCCACCCCACTCCCTCTGCCCGTCAGTCTGTCCTTACGATAGCATGTGTAGCCTTGAATAATCATTTCCCAGGCCCTGTTCACTTGAAGCCACGTCTCAGTTATCCCCACAATATCGTATCTGCCAATTTCCAAAAGAGCTTCAAGCTCATCCATCTTATTTCTAATGCTTCGTGCATTCATATATAGTATTTTTAATTTGTTACTGTCCTCACCCTTCCCATCAACTCCTATTTCACTCAACCTTACAGCATGGTCTCTTTTTGAGTTTTCTGCTTCATTGATACAGTTGTCTTTCTTGACTTCCCTTGTTCTAACTTTCCCTTCAATTTCTTAAACATCCAGTTTGTCCCCTCCCCCCCGCTACTTAGTTTAAACGTAGCTGTGTTGCAGTAGCAAACCTACCTGCCAGAATGCTGGTCCCCAACCTATTAAGGTGCAAACCGTCTCTCTTGTATAATTTATGCTTACCACAAAACATACCCCAGTGATCCAAGAATTTAAATCCCTGCTTCCTGCACCAGTTCCCCAGCCACACGTTCAAGTCCATTATCTCCCTGTTTCTGGCCTCACCAGCCCGAGGAACTGGAAGCAAACTGGAGATAACCACCCTGGACGTCCAGCTTTTCAGCCTTCTTCCTAGTTCTCCAAAGTCCCGCTGTAGTATGTTCCTCCTCTTCTTCCTGACATCATTTGTGCCGACATGTACCACCACCTCTGGCACTTCACCTTCGTCCTTGAGGATTTTCTGCACTCTGTCTATGATGTCTTTAACTCTGGCGCCAGGAAGGCAACACACCATCCTTACGTCCCGCCTGCTGCCCCAAAAATCCCGGTCAGTTCCTCTCACTATGGAGTACCCTATTACCACGGCTCTGTGCGAAGTCCGACTCTTCCGCTCTGTCTCCACGCCAACCTTTGATTGACAGACCTGGCCGCTTCGTGGACTGGCAGTGTCAGCTGTCTCTACTGTTTCCAAAAGATTCAACTAGATTTGCCTAGTTCTACTCCTATATCTTAAGATCCTGTGGTCAAAGTGACAGTATAGTGGCCATTGACGGGATTGAATAAATAACAGGCAAAATTGTCAAAAAATCCCTTATCCACCAAGCCCTTACAACTGCTTCCTTGCTGTAACATCATGTTTTAGCATTCAGATTTGTCTTAAAGATTGTGTCGATTATTTTGCAGGTTATTTCTACAATTTTGTAGGGGGCTTTCACTACTTTGTCATCTGACAGAGATCACTGTTTTATTTCAGATGTCGGATGAAAAAACAACAAACAGTACCAGCAGCAGCGACTAGGAAACCACCAGCAGCACCAGCAGGAGCACAAGCAATCTTCTACTCACAGGCTTGCCACTCCCCAAGAGACAGATGATGAACACAATTGAGGCAACTAACAGTAGCAGTACACACATCACAGTATATAGAGATCAGCTTCCTCTGCCTGTCTAAATGCTGCCAGTAGGTAAGGATTGAGTCAGCAACCACAATCTCTGCAACCACAATGAGATGGTTATGCAGATGTTTGTTTGCAAGATATTCAAAGATCTGTCATATTGCATTCATCTACAGCTAGTCCACTCTCCATGAGCTTTTCATCTGCATGCTCCCCACACTCCTCACTACTCCTTTCCAACCAAACCACCCTCTATGTGATTGTATTATCTTTGGTTTCCTCATTCTGTTTCGTATGAATTGGCAATCATGGAATAAGAACTGTCACGGTAAGAAGGTGCTGAGTGAACATGATAGATGTGATTGTATTTCGCTACTGGGGCTACTACTTAAGAAAGGTGGTAAGGACAAGCCAGGGAAATGTAGACCAGTGAGCCTGACATTGGTGGCGGGCAAGTTGTCGGAGGGAATCCTGAGAGAAAGGATGTGCATGTATTTGGAAAAACAAGGACTGATTAGGGATTGTCAACATGGCTTCTATGCATGTGAAATCATGTCTCTCAAACTTGACTGAGTTTTTTGAAGAAGTAACAAAAAGGATTGATGAGGGCAGAGCAGTCAACATGATCTATATGGACTTCAATAAGGTGTTTGACAAGGTTCCCCATGGGAGACTTTTTAACAAGGTTAGATCTCATGGAATACAAGAAGAACTGACCAATTGGACACAGAACTGGCTCAAAGAAGACAGAGGGTGGTGGTGGAGGGTTGTTTTTCAAATTGGAGGCCTGTGACCAGTGGAGTGCCACAAGGGTGATTGCTGGGTCCACTAATTTTCTTCATTTATATAAATGCTTTAGATGTAATCTTAAGAAGTATAGTTAGTAAGTTTGCAGATGACACCAAAATTGGAGGTATGGCTGACAGCGAAGAAGGTTACCTCAGATTACAATGGGATCTTGATCAGGTGGAGTTTAATCTAGATAAACATGAGGTAGTGCATTTTGGGAAAGCAAATCTCAGCAGGACTTATACACCTAATGGTAAGGTCCTCGGGAGTGTTGCTGAACAAAGACACCTTGGAGTGCAGTTCACAATCACAGGTAAATAAAATAGTGAAGAAGGCATCTGGTGTGTTTTCCTTTATTGGTCAGGGTATTGAGTATAGGAGTTGGGAGGTCTTGTTGTGGCTGTACAGGATGTTGCTTAGGCCACTTAGAGTCCTAGAGTCATAGAAATGTACAGCATAGAAACAGACCCTTCGGTCCAACCCATCTATGCTTACCAGATATCTCAACCCAATCTATTCCCACCTGTCAGCAACCGGCCCATATCCCTCCAAACCCTTCCTATTCATATACCCATCTAAATGCCTCTTAAATGTTGCAATTTTACCAGCCTCCACCACATCCTCTGGCAGTTCATGCCATACACGTACCACCCTCTGCGTGAAAATATTGCCCCTTAGGTCTCTTTTTTTATCTTCCCCTCTCACCCTAAACCTATGCCCTCTAGTTCTGGACTCCCCAACCACAGGGAAAAGACTTTGCCTATTTACCCTATCCATGCCCCTCATAATTTTGTAAACCTCTTTAAGGTCACCCCTCAGCCTCCGACGCTCCAGGGAAATCAGCCCCAGCCTGTTCAGCCTCTCCCTATAGCTCAAATCCTCCAACCCTGGCAACATCCTTGTAAATCTTTTCTGAACCCTTTCAAGTTTCACAACATCTTTCCGATAGGAAGGGGCTCAGAATTGCACGCGATATTCCAACAGTGGCCTAACCAATGTCCTGTACAGCTGCAACATGACCTCCCAATTCCTGTACTCAATATTCTGACTGATTAAGGAAAGCATACCAAACGCCCTCTTCACTATCCTATCTACCTGCCACTCCACTTTCAAGGTCTTTTTGTTCAGCAACACTCTCTAGGACCTTATCATTCAGTGTATAAGTCCTGCTAAGATTTGCTTTCCCAATTTGCAGCCCCTCACATTTATCTGAATTAAACTCCATTTGCCACTTCTCACCCCATTGGCCCATCTGGTCCAGATCCTGTTGTAATCTGAGGTAACCCTCTTCGCTGTCCATTACACCTCCAATTTTGGTGTCATCTGCAAACTTACTAACCATACCTCTTATGCTCGCACCTAAATCATTTATGTAAATGACAAAAAGTAGACCTTTGGAAATTTCACGTGAAATTCTGGTCTCCTTCCTATCGGAAGGATGTCGTGAAACTTGAAAGGGTTCAGAAAAGATTTGCAAGGATGTTGTCAGGGTTGGAAGATTTGAACTATAGGGAGAGGTTGAATAGGCGAGGGCTGGTTTCCCTGGAGCATCGGACACTAAGGGGTGATCTTATAGAAGTTTATACAATCATGAGGGGCATGGATAGGGTAAATAGACAAGGTATTTTCTCATGGTGGGGGAGAGCAGAGCTAGGTTTAGGGTGAGAGGGGAAAGATATAAAAGAGACCTAAGGGGCTACATTTTCACACAAAGGGTGGTCCATATGTGGAATGGGCTGCTAGAGGAAGTGGTCGAAGCTAGTACAATTGCAACATTTAAATGGCATCTGGATGGGTATATGAATAGGAAGGGTTTGGAGGCATGAGCTGGGCACTGGTAGGTGGGACTAGATGGGGTTGGGATATCTGGTAAGCATGGACGAGTTGGTCCAAATGGTCTGTTTCCATGCTGTATATCTCTATGACTCAATAATGCACATAACAGAGAGGCTTCCATGTCACCAACTACAACATTGAAGATGCAGAGACTAACCATCCTTAGCACTATACAATGTGAAGAGATGTGGAAACATAGAAGTACTTACCACTTTGGCAATTAGGGTCAATCATTTGAGGTCATTTGAGTGTGCATCACAGTCATTAGTGTGATTGATTTCTGTAGCTGCATGATGTGGTGAAGAATGGTTGGGGAAAGAATGTGAATTGCGCGCAATCACAAGTTCCAGGTAGCTGTGGGAGTCGGTGGGTTTGTAAAAAATGTCAGTGTCAAGTCGGTCATCATTAATGGAGATGGAGAGGTGTCAGAGATGGTCCAGGTAAATTTAAGGTCAGGGTGGAATGTGTTGGTGAAGTTGATGAATTGCTCAACCTCCTCGCCAACTAACTTTCAATCCAAGTTAGTACCTTGCCCCCAATATTATGCACCCTAATTTTGCTCACTAACCTCCTATGTGGGACTATATTAAAAGCTTTCTGAAAGTCCAGGTACACTACTGGATCTCCCTCGTCTATCTTCAGAGTTACATCCTCAAAAAATTCCAGAAGATTAGTCAAGCATGATTTCCCCTTCATAAATCCATGCTGACTCTGACCTATCCTGTTAATACTATTCAGATGTGTTGTAATTTCATCCTTTATAATAGACTCCAGCATCTTTCCCACCACTGAGGTCAGACTAACTGGTCTATATCTTCCTGCTTTCTCTCTCCCACCTTTTTTAAAAAGTGGTACAACATTAGCCACCCTCCAATCCGCAGGAACTGATCCCAAATCTGTTAAACTCTGGAAAATAATCACCAACGCATCCACGATTTCTCGAGCCACCTCCTTCAGTACCCTGGGATGTAGACCATCAGGCCCCGGAGACTTATCAACCTTCAGACCTAACAGTCTATCCAACAACAATTCCTGGCAAATATAAATTCCCTTCAGTTCAGGTCCTTCAGCCACTGTTACCTCAGGGAGGTTGCTTGTGTCTTCCCCAGTGAACACAGATCTGAAGTACCAATTCAATTCTTCTGGCATTTCTTTGTTCCCTGTAATATATTCCATTGTTTCTGTCTTCAAGGGTCCAGTTTTAGACTTAACCATTTTTTTGCCTTTCACATACCTAAAAAAGCTTTTACTATCCTCCTTTATATTTTTGGCCAGTTTACCTTTGTACCTCATTTTTTCTCTGCGTATTTCCTTCTTAGTAATCCTTTGTTGTTCTTTAAAAGCTTCCCAGTCCTCCGTTTTCCCACTTATCTTTGCTATGTTATACTTTTTCTCTTTTAACTTTATATGTTCCTTAACTTCCCTCATCAGCCACGGCCGCCCATGCCTCCTCCGAGGATCTTTCTTCCTTTTTGGAATGAACCGATTCTGCAACTTCTGCATTATACACGAATATCCACCATTGTTCCTCCACTGTCATCCCTGCTAAGGTATTGCACCATTGAACTTTGGCCAGCTCCTCCCTCATAGCTCCATAGTTCCCTTTATTCAACAGAAATCTTGTCACTTCCGATTGTACCCTCTCCCTCTCAAGTTGCAGATTGAAGCTTATTGTATTATGGTCACTACGTCCCAATGGCTCTTTCACTTCGAGGTCCCTGATCAATTCTGCACAATACCAGATCCAGAATTGCCTTCTCCCTGGTAGGCTCTAGCACCAGCTGTTCTTAGAATCCATCTCAGATGCACTCCACAAAGTCTCTTTCTTGAGCTCCAATACCATCCTGATTCTCCCAATCCACCTGCATGTTGAAATCCCCCATAACAACTGTAGTAACATCTTTGCAACAGACCAATTTCAGCTCCTGATTTAACTTACATCCGACATCCAGACTACTGTTTGGGGGCCTGTAGATAATTCCCAAGAGGGTCTTTTTACCCTTAGAATTTCTGAGCTCTATCCACACTGACTCTACATCCCCTGATTATAGGTCCCCCTGCACAAGGGACTGAATATCATTCCTTACCAACATGGCCACCCCACTCCCTCTGCCCGTCAGTCTGTCCTTACGATAGCATGTGTAGCCTTGAATAATCATTTCCCAGGCCCTGTTCACTTGAAGCCACGTCTCAGTTATCCCCACAATATCGTATCTGCCAATTTCCAAAAGAGCTTCAAGCTCATCCATCTTATTTCTAATGCTTCGTGCATTCATATATAGTATTTTTAATTTGTTACTGTCCTCACCCTTCCCATCAACTCCTATTTCACTCAACCTTACAGCATGGTCTCTTTTTGAGTTTTCTGCTTCATTGATACAGTTGTCTTTCTTGACTTCCCTTGTTCTAACTTTCCCTTCAATTTCTTAAACATCCAGTTTGTCCCCTCCCCCCCGCTACTTAGTTTAAACGTAGCTGTGTTGCAGTAGCAAACCTACCTGCCAGAATGCTGGTCCCCAACCTATTAAGGTGCAAACCGTCTCTCTTGTATAATTTATGCTTACCACAAAACATACCCCAGTGATCCAAGAATTTAAATCCCTGCTTCCTGCACCAGTTCCCCAGCCACACGTTCAAGTCCATTATCTCCCTGTTTCTGGCCTCACCAGCCCGAGGAACTGGAAGCAAACTGGAGATAACCACCCTGGACGTCCAGCTTTTCAGCCTTCTTCCTAGTTCTCCAAAGTCCCGCTGTAGTATGTTCCTCCTCTTCTTCCTGACATCATTTGTGCCGACATGTACCACCACCTCTGGCACTTCACCTTCGTCCTTGAGGATTTTCTGCACTCTGTCTATGATGTCTTTAACTCTGGCGCCAGGAAGGCAACACACCATCCTTACGTCCCGCCTGCTGCCCCAAAAATCCCGGTCAGTTCCTCTCACTATGGAGTCCCCTATTACCACGGCTCTGTGCGAAGTCCGACTCTTCCGCTCTGTCTCCACGCCAACCTTTGATTGACAGACCTGGCCGCTTCGTGGACTGGCAGTGTCAGCTGTCTCTACTGTTTCCAAAAGATTCAACTTGTTCCTGACAGGTACTTCCCCCGGGGTCTCTTGCACCTATCTCCTCTCTGCCTTTCTCATCGTCTGTCCTCTTCTGCTCTCTTCTGGTATGGTCGGTGTAATAACCTCGCTGAAGGTCTTGTCCAGAAAGAACTCTTTCTCTCGGATGAGCCTAAGGTGCTCGAGATCTTTCATCAGCGCTGCAATATGCTCTGTCAGTAGCTGAACATGCACAAACTTTCCACACTTATATGAGCCAGACACACCAGAGTCGTTGACCTCCCACATCAAGCACGTAGCACACTGAACCAGCTTGGCAGTCCTGTCTTCACCCTCTTCAACTGTGGCGTAATCACTTCACTCAACTTCCTTGTCAAAGACTCCTGAGCTAAAACCTCACTCTTCAATCCACAGGAACTTACTTGGACCCTCTTTTTGGGGCAAGCCTGTGGACTTTTAATTTAGGTTAGAGGAGGAGGGTGGGAGGGAGGCCCTACTTTGTAGGACCTGGGGTCTAGAACACACCCACTCAAATAACAATCACTTACCTTCCCGACTGGCTTTGCACTCCGGCTTCACTTCCGCCCAGCTCCCACCGCTCTCTGTTGCAAAAACCTATAAAATTTTAACAGGACTTGACATAGTAAGTGCAGAAAGGGTATCTCCGATAACCAGGGTGGTCCAGAAAGAACCTGAGGTTACAGTCGAAGGATACAGATTGGCCATTTAGGACTGAGATGAGGTGAAATTTCTCTACTCCGAGAGGGTGAGCCTGTGAAATTCACTGTTGTAAAAAGCGATTGAGGCCAAAACATTAAATGTTTTCAAGAAGGAGCTGGACATAGTACTTGGCGCTAAAGGGATCAAAGGCAGGAAGTAGGACAAAAGCAAGAAGTAGATACTGAATAGTAATGGTCATATTGAATGATGGAGCAGTCTCAAGGGACCAAGTGACCTACTCGTGTTCCTATTTTCTCTGTTTCTATGTTCTGGATAAAAAAAACCCAACAACTTACTCGGCAATTGCCCAGAAAGAATAAGTGAATAATGGTGGGGCTAAGAATTAGGTTATTAAGTTATTTTACCGAATACAGTAAATTTTAGCCTGTACTTATTTTTTAAAAAGTATTTGTTTTAAAGATTTCAAACCATAATGCAAAAAATGACTAAATGATAGCATGACCAACATCTACACTTCAAAATTAAGTAGAAAATTAATTGCACTAGATAAGGTCAGGCTGGTCATTTAAAGTCCTGCAGCATTGAGCGAACATACCAATGTCGTAAAAGGTTGAGTAGGTGATTATTTCTCTTTTTTACCTTTTCTAACTTTTCTACTAACCTTTACTATTTTCTAATATTCTGTTGTGATTTATATTATTTTTATAATGTTTTCATGGTGCTTATTTTAGTTTTTTTCATATAGCATCTACAGGGTAAAATCTTAGCTCTTTAAGTGTAACCATAGTGATTGTAATGAGGTTGGCTGGCTGGACGTCATAGTATATGAGTTCCTTGATTATGTTTGTTAATCTGATCCAATCAGGAAGCCCTGGCTGACTGATTAAAAGAAAAGAATCAGAGATGCTGACACTCTAGTGGCTGACTCTGAATGAGGCAGTACCAAATTCAAAGACTGTTCATGTGTTTAAAAAGGGAGACTTGGTGACAGGATACCAGCCTTTGTGCAGCTATTTCAGCGACAATCTTTAAATTTAACTGAATATTGCAGGGAGCTCAAACCAATGTGTTGTACCATCTGCAATATGTGGGAATTTCTAGGTGCCTCTGGCCATTTGGATGACCACATCTGTTGGAAGTGCCGGCAGTTCAAACAGCTTGAGCACCAAGTCGTGGAACCTGAGTGTGGTTGAAGACACAAAGTTGCATCTGCGAGGCTGAAGGCTATGTGAACAACATGTGTTCGAAGGCGGTCACTGACTAAGACCTGCAGGCACAGCGCGATTGGGTGAGTACAAGATTGAGGAAAGGAGTGAGGCAGGCAGGCAGGAAAGCCCCAGAGAGCATAGTACTTGAGAAATGTTTTTTGGTGTTGGAAAATGATAACAGTGTGGATTCCACTGGAGAATGCAATGCTACTGTGGCCCAACTACACTAAGTGGGGAGGCCCAAGAGTCCAAGGGAAATGATGATAGGTGACTCAATTGTGAGGAATGCATGCAGGCATTTCTGAGGTCACAGATGTGACCTTAGAATGGTGCTCTGCCTCTCTGAGAGTAAGGACAGGGATGTCAATGAATCCACAGCAGAACAGTGGGAGGTGTTCAAAAAGGAAATGAGGAGAGTACAGATCCAATATACTCCATTTAGGATAAATGTATGAGAAAGAAGCCCAGAGAGAACCTTAGATAGCTAGAAATTTTCAGGAGTGATAAGAAGGAAAAGAGAGACTTTTATTGGGTGCAAAGGCAGAAAATCAACAAAGAAACTAATGGAGTGTAGGAAGGGGGAAATGTAAGAAATCAATTAGGAGAGCAAAAAAGGAGACAAGAAAGAAACACTGGCATAACAGATTAGGGGAGTCTAAGTATATTAAAGGGGAATAAGATAACCAGGGAAGGCGTATGAGCCATTAAGCACCAAAATGCCAATCTGTGTGGACCCAGAGGACATTGTTAGAGTGTTAAATGAGTACTTTGATTTTGTCTTCACTCAGGAGAAGGAGAATGCAGGATCATAATTGGGGATGGATCATGCAAGGGTCTTGAGCATATTGACAATGGAAGTGTGAAGGAATTGGATATTTTGGTGAATTTAAAAATGGACAAATCTCCGGGTTTGGGTGAGTTATATTCCAGGCTGCTTTGGGAGGTGAGGGAGGAAATTAGAGGCTCTGACCCATATTTTTATTTCACGTCTGTCACAGGGGAGGTTCAGAGGACCAGAGGTTGGAAGAACAGCTAATGTGATTCTGCTTTTCAAGAATGATGGTAAAGATTGCTAGGGAATTATAGGCCAGTGAGTCTCACATTAGTGGTATAGAAACTATTGGAGATAATTAATTTTAATTTGGAGTCACAAGGTTTGATCAGTGACCGTCATCATGGCAATGTCAGAGGGAGATACTGTCTAAAGGATTTGACTGAATTTATTGAGTAGATGGTCAGCCATATAAATGGCATTGATTCAGCAGTTAATGTCGTTTATATGGATTTCAACAAAGCCTTTGACAAGATCCCACTTGGAAGACTGGTAAAGAAGGTTAAAGCACATGGGATCCATGGCAATTTGGCAAGATGGATTCAAAACTGGCTTAATGATAAGAGACAGAAGGTGGTGGTAGAAGACTCATTTGTGTGATGGAGGCTATGTCTAGTGGCATACCTCAGGTGCCAGAACTGGGTCGTACTTCTTTGTGATACTTGTAGGGGGTTGATGATAATAAATAAGTTTGCAGATCACGCAGATGGTTGACAAATAGGAAGAATGTCTTAAGTTACAGGAAGATCTAAACAGGTGGATTCGACGGGTAGATCAGTGGCAGATAAAAATTAAATCTGAAATATGTGAGATGATGGATTTTGGAGGAGGTAACAAGACAAGGGTGTACAACAGTGAATGGCAGTGTCCTAGAAAGCTCAAAGGAACAGAGGGATCTTGGGGGGTGCTTGTCCATAGATCACTGAAGGTGGCAGGACAGATTAAGAGGGTGGCTGAGAAAGCATATGGGACTTTTGTCTATATCAATCATGGCATACATTGTAGGAAGTGGAAAGCTGTGCTGAAGGTGTTCTAACCTTTGGTTAGGCCAGAGCTAGGATATTGTTTGCAGTTCTGTTTGCCACACTATAGGAAAAATATGATTACACTGGCAGGGATGCAAAGAAGGTTCACCAGGATTTTGGCAGGGTTTGAGAATTTTGGCTAAGACCAGAGGCTGAATCAACTCAGGATGTTTTCTTTAAAGCAGAGAAAGCTCAGAGGGGATCTAATTGGTGTGTATTAGATTATGTGGGGCTTTTCAGGGTGGGTAGAAAGCAGCTATTCTCCTTAACTGAAAGGTCAATAACAGGGTGCATCATTTTATTCTTCACCCAGATGATGTTGGGAATCTGGAATGCAGTGCCTGGGAGGGCAGCAGAGGTGGGAAATCTCAAAGTATTAACATAAAGTACATGGATGAACATTTGAAATGTACTAACATTCAAGGCTGTGGGTCAAGTGCTGGAAAGTGGGATTCATAGAGATAGGTCAATGTAGACTCTTCTGTGCTGCATAACACTGTGACTCAATAAGACTATTCACATTGATCATACCTAAATTCTAATTTTTAAAAAGGCATCAAGAATAAAGCTCTTCTGATTTTTTTTTTCTAATTACACTCATTCAAACCACATCACAATATTTAACTCAAAGACAAATTACACAGAATGGGCGATGGAAGTCTTAATCAACCCATCATTTATGATTCCATATAGTTTCATTATACTCACTGAGGTATTATATACTCCCATGAAAAATCTGAAAAGAAACATGTGACCTCTTTATAAAAGACGAAACAAGGGAAGCAGTCTGCCAGATAATTTACACTAAAGGGATAATTTCATTTTAATTTCATCCACACATGTCATAAAACAACTGAAACACAGTGTCTTTTGAAATCTATTTTCAATTTTGCCAAACTTTGTCTCATTATATGCTGGTTAATGAATAGATGTAGAATACCACATATTCAAAAGCAAAGCTTACTAGCAATAAAAAGTGAACTAAATGGCTTTGTGTCTGTCTTCCAACTTGATTCAATTTACAATTTGCATGATAAATAGGAGTAGGTTTAACTCAGAATAAAGTTGAGCAACTTATCTGAATCCAACTGTGATAATGACACACTAACCCCCTGTAGACCCACCATATGTGTAACATCTCCAACAGATAAACTTAAGATGTGATGGTTTGATCTTAGTTTGTGCTAATGGTTTCAGCAACTTCGAGTCATAGAGTTGTGCAGCATGAAAACAGACCATTCAGTCTAACTCATCCATGCAGATCAGATATCCGAAACAAACCTAATCCCATTTGCCAACAGTTAGCCTATTTCCTTTTCAACTCTTCCTATTCATATACCCATCCAGATGCTTTTTAAATGCTGTAATTGTCCCAGTCTCCACCACTTCCTCTGGCAGCTCATTCCATTCACACACCATACTTGTCTGTGTGGAAAAAGTTGCTCCTTTAGGTCCCTTCTAAGTCTTTCTCCTCTCACCTTAAACCTATGCT
Organism: Chiloscyllium punctatum; assembly: GCF_047496795.1. Classification (NCBI taxonomy): domain Eukaryota; kingdom Metazoa; phylum Chordata; class Chondrichthyes; order Orectolobiformes; family Hemiscylliidae; genus Chiloscyllium; species Chiloscyllium punctatum. Next base: position 77,550,370 of record NC_092748.1, read on the forward strand.
GTCTAGACTCCTCTACTCTAAGGAAAAGACATTGGCTCTTCACCCTATCTGTGCCCCTCATGATTTTATAAGTCTCTGTAAGGTCACCCCTCAGTCTCTGACGCGCCAGGGAAAGTAATCCCAGCTTATTCAGGCTCTCCCTAAAGCTCAAACCCTCCAAACCTGGCAACATCTTGTAAATCTTTTCTGAACCTTTTCAAGTTTCACAACATCCTTCCTCTAGCAGGGAGACTAGAATTGAATGCTGTCTTTCACTTTATTACAGTAAATGTAAAGAAACTGCAACTTCTACTTCTTCAGCACTGGCAGGGATCTCTTGCACTCACTTTAAAAGTCCTGCATCTATTTTTTCCTAAAGGTGCTTTCATATAGCATCATAGAATCCCTGCAGTGTGGAAAGAGGACATTCAGCCCATCAAGTCTACGCCAACCCTCTAAAGAGCTTCACATCCACTCCCAACTCACCACCCTTTTCCTGTATTATCAGCATTTACCATGGCTAATCCACCTAACCTGCACACTCCAGACAATTTAGCATGGGCAATCCACCTAACCAGCACATTTTTGGACTGTGGGATGAAACCAGAGCACCCAGCAGAAACCCATGTAGACATAGGGAGAACATGCAAACCCCACACAGGCAGTCACCCAAGTTTGGAATCAAACCTGGATCCCTAGCACTGAGGTGCTAACCACTGAGCAACCATGCTACCCGTATTGGAACTTCCAAGAAACTACGCAGTAGAATATAACCATACGAATGTACAAACACCAAGACAAGGCTTGACTGGTGGTGAGAAGGGCTCTACCTGTGAGAACCTTTATGCACGCCCGGACTCTCTGCTGCACCACACGCTCCTCCTGAAGTAGCTGTGGAGGGGACGAGACTGCCACACACCTCCTTCTGGAACGTGCCTCTGCAAAGGAAGTCTGGAGAGGAATGCAGTGGTGTTTGTCAAGGTTCGTCCCGAGCAGCTCAGTGACGCGGGACTCCGTATTCTACGATCTGTTCTCCGGGACGCACACCGAGACGAACATCAACTGTGCCTGGAGGATCATCAACTCGGTCAAAGATGCTCTTTGGTCTGTCCAAAACCTGTTGATCTTCCAGCTGAAGGAGTTGACCCTGACTGAGTGTTGCAGACTGGCAAATTCCAAGGTCCAGGACTACATGCTGAAGCTTGGGGCACTGCTGGCAAGGCACGGTGGGAAAAGACCACCGCGTAAGGTCTGCCTACCTAAGAAGAACAGGGGGCCCACTCAGAAATTGGGTCCTGATGATAGCTCAGCAAAATACCTGGATGGTCAATGTACAGACTTGTGCATACGAATGATTAATTCCGATCGCTGTATGTAAAGAAATGGAATGCATATGTATGTATGGCATATTCAATTGTATTGATATCAAAAGATTTTATGAATAAAGTATATTTTTGAAATAAAAAAAAGATCAAGTTGTATGAAATTCCCCTGCCCATTATTTTAATGAAAATAGCAGAGAAAATCATTCTGTGATCAAACAGACTTTAGTCAAACAATCAATCAAGATAAGTAATACTGTCTGGTGAAAACAAGTTTGTTGTATTATAAGAAGATAAATAATATTTGATAATTTAAGTTAATGACATCAAAGAAATTCAGGGCTGAAAAATAAAAGTTAATCGACAGCATTCTTCAAACATTGAGATCATGACTAGTTACTTCAGTTCTGGTAGAGTTAGGCAAGAGACAAATTTGTTGTAATCACATCATTTACCTAATGGTGGTGCGGGGGCCGAACATCTGCCATGTAGTTCATTGCCTCTATATTCAACATGGAGCTCAGCAGCATGGACCGATACAATGTAGTAAAGCTAGACTTATATTCTTAAAGAGTCCTGTCATTCTTAAAGGATAGTTGCATTGATTTGTAAGAGGAGGATGCTGAACACCATTACTGCAATCTGAATGAGAAAAATGAAGACAAGGTTAAACAGGGCATTCAGGATCACAAAGGTAGGGATAGAGTCCTTAGTTATAGGGGTGGACAGGAGGAGAATATCAGAGTTAGACAGTGGATCAAGAATTATCAAGGGTCACATTCAAAAGAGAGATGAACAAGAAGGTCTGAGACTGAAATCTGAATCTGAGATAGAGTCATAGAGATGTAAAGCATGGAAGCAAACCCTTCGGTCCAACTTGTCCATTCCGACCAGATATCCCAACCCAATCTAGTCCCACCTGCCAGCACCCGGCCGATATCCATCCAAACCCTTCCTATTCATATAACCATCCAAATGCCTCTTAAATGTTGCAATTATACCATCCTCCACCACTTCCTCTAGCAGGTCATTCCATAGACATATCTCCTTCTGCATGAAAAAGTTGCCCCTTAGGTCTCTTTTATATCTTTCTCCTCTCACCCTAAACCTATGCCCTCTAGTTCTGGATGCCCGCACCCCAGGGAAAATACGTTGTCTATTTATCCTATCCATGCTCCTCATAATTTTGTAAACCTCTATAAGGTCACCTCTCAGCATCCGACGCTCCAGGAAAAACAGCCCCAGCCTGTTCAGCCTCTTCCTATAGCTCAAATTCTTCAACCCTGGCAACATCCTTGTAAATCTTTTCTGAACCTTTTCAAGTTTCACAACTTATTTCCGATAGGAAGGAGACCAGAATTGCATGCAATATTCCAACAGTGGCCTAACCAATGTCCTGTACAACTGCAACATGACCTCCCAACTCCTGTACTCAATACTCTGACCGATAAAAGAAAGCATACCAAACGCCTTCTTCACTATCCTATCTACCTATGACTCCACTTTCAAGGAGTTAAGAAGCTGCACTGCAAGATCTCTTTGTTCAACAACACTTCCTAGGACCTTACCATTAAGTGTATAGGTACTGCTAAGATTTGCTTTCCCAAGATGCAGCACCTCGCATTTATCTGAATTAAACTCCATCTGCCACTTCTCAGTCCACTGGCCCATCTGATCAAGATCCTGTTGTAGTCTGAGGTAACCTTCTTCGCTGTCCACTGCACCTCCAATTTTGGTGTCATCTGCAAATTTACTAACCGTACCTTTTATGCTCACATCCAAATCATTTATGTAAATGACAAAAAGTAGAGGACCCAGCACGAATCCTTGTGGCACTCCACCAGTTACGGGCCTCCAGTCTGAAACAACCCTCCACCACCACCCTCTGTCTTCTACCTTTAAGTCAGTTCTGTATCCAAATGGCTAGTTCTCCCTGTATTCCAGGAGATTGAACCTTGATCTTCACAACAGAGTCACGAGAGCCTAATATAGTTTCACACAGGCCCTCAAGATTGGTAAATTAGTCTTCACATGCTACTACATTCACTACACTACCAATTTCTAACACTGTTCAGGGCAATGTTGCCCCATCACTGATCTACCGGCACCCCCTGGCATTCAGGACTCACACCTAATGTCTATGTAGTCCTTCCCAATGCCACCATTAGACTTCTTACCTCTCACTGCTTCTATGTGCTTCCAGCAGGAACACCAGCCAAGCACTGTTTACCTCAGAATACAGATTTGTTACTGTGCAGAAGGAGGCCATTCAGCCTAACATGCCTGCACTGGCTCTTCAAATGTGCATCAGTACCTACTGTCAATCTCCTGATTTTTCCCGTTACCCTTGAAGATCATTTGTAAGCAAATAATTAACCATTGCCTTCTTCAATGCCTCACTTGAATCTGCCTTCACCACACATCCAGACAGTGCATTCCATAATGTAATTACTCACTGTGTGTATCGAGGTGTTTCTCACATCAGCCTTGTTTCTTTTATAGATTAACTTAAACATGGGTGGCACGGTGGCACAGTGGTTAGCACTGCTGCCTCACAGTGCCAGAGACCCGGGTTCAATTCTCACCTCAGGCGACTCTCTGTGTAGAGTTTGCACATTCTCCCCGTGTCTGCATGGGTTTCCTCTGGGTGCTCTGGTTTCCTCCCACAATCCAAAACAAAATGTGCAGGTTAGGTGAATTGGCCATGCTAAATTGCCGTAGTGTTGGGTGTGGGGGCATGGGTCTGGGTGGGTTACACTTCGGCGGGTTGGTGTGGACTTGTTGCACCGAAGGGCTGTTTCCACACTGTAAGTAATCTAATCATCACTGACATTCTTCCCTTACCCTCGTAGGAAAGGAAGTACGCAAAAATCGGACCAGGGAAGAACAGACAGAAGGCAAGGACATCTACATCTGCTGAGCCCTACGGAGGTGTTGGTTTCTGGCATTAACCTTGCATTAATCAAGACAGGATTCATACATGCAGTGCCAATAAGAACATTGTGAATTATGATAAATTTCATAGCAAAACAGTAACAGGTATGAAGCAGATATCACGACAAGCCAACTGATATTTGTGTGTGTATCTTGCATTCTAATTTGTGGACAGTCTCAGCATAGTCTGCCCATAATACATGTTATCAACAACAACAAGCGAGTCTTCATGCCTTTATAATGTATAGGTAATTTGCTGATATGTTCAGATTTCATGCTAATGACTTTTTTTCTGGAGATGACATTGATTGCCATAGTCACTAATGATATTCACTGCTGTTCTTGGTTGTGTTGTCAAGGTTAAAGAATCACTGTTCCAAAATGTGTTTATCTTGATGCAGTACATTTAATTTTAGTTCCAGATTAGCCACTGACTGATCTCATTCCTCTAGATGTTTCCAGTGGATTAAATCTTCATGGCGTTTATTGTTTTCTCCTCAAGAGCTACAAGCTTATTTTAAAGCTTCTAGTTATACATGTTTGATTCTTCTAATTCTATCAAAGTTTTAGCCTTTTTTTGCTCCAGTATATTTTCTCCTTCATAGCCTGTTCTAATGATATTGTAAATATTTCTAGACACTTTTGTTGAAATTCCTTATCGGATGTCAGTAAGCAAAAGTAAATTACATGGGATCGGATATACTGGTATGGGATAAGGATTGGTTAACAGGTAGAAAACAGAGATTAGAAATACTTGGATTATTTCTAGGTTTACAGATTATGACCAATAGCATATTGCAATGATCAGTATTCAGAGCACCAGATGTTCATAATCTAAATCAATGATTTGGATGTGGGAGCCAGATAGTTCAAAACTTGGTGCAAGTGTGAGTTGTGAGGATGCAAAGAAGATTCAAGGGAATTTACATAGTGTGGGAGTGGGCAAGAACCTGGTAGACTGAATATATAGTGAATAAGTATGAGGTTATCAACTTCAGTTGGAGAGCAAAGGTGCATTGTAAAGTGTTAAAGTCCAAAAAGCCTAGGTGTCCCATTTTATAAGTCGTTGAAAGCTAGCTTATATGTGTAGAGTTAAAAAATATAAGCAATTGGTAAATGCTCACACTTATTGCAAGATTAGATTAGATTACTTACAGTGTGCAAACAGGCCCTTCAGCCCAACAACCCACACCAACCTCACTCCCCTACATTTACTCCTTCCACTAACACTACGGGCAATTTAGCATGGCCAATTCACCTAACCTGCACATTTTTGGACTGTGGGAGGAAACCGGAGCACCCGGAGGAAACCCACGCAGACAAGGGGAGAATGTGCAAACTCCACACAGTCAGTCACCTGAGGCGGGAATCGAACCTGGGTCTCTGGCACTGTGAGGCAGCAGTGCTAACCACTATGCCCAGCGTGCCGCCCATGTTTTCTAGCTACTACTGATGGCCAGTGATGTAGAGATAGTGTGGGAGTATGGTATTGAGGGAGATGACCATCCATTATCTGGAATGATGGAGTAGGCTCCATAGCCTGAATTGCCGCAATTATTTTTTGTTCATTTTGCTCTCTTAGAAGCCTGGACCTCTTACACTGCTGCCTCCATATTTATTTCACGTCCTCTATACTCTGTTGGAGTTCTTCCACTAAAGCATCAATTATTTCTGAATGGGTGCATTTCATGAAGGATTTGCATTTCTTTGTTGTGTACTATGCATTTCTGCCTGTTTTTGCAGCAATGTCACATTCTCCAGCATTGCTTTGAGTTCAAGCTGATATATCTTTGTTGTTCCTGTGAGTCTGATCTATTTTATCTGCTAGGTGATCATGATCTTTCTGTAAACTGGCAATATTTTCATTGGATTGATGATACAGATCTTGTAGTTCATTCTGCTTCTTTTTCTTTCTCTTCCAGCTCTTCATTCATCTTTGTGAGTACAGTGGAGGTATGCATTATTATCTCAGAGATCATGCTACTAAATTAGAAATAATTGTTGATCCTTTTTCTTTTAAAGTTTTCTGCACAGCAGAGCTATATTTTGATCTCCATTAATTCAGAAGAAAACACTTATTTCTTCTTTTATATTCACTCCCCAAGTGTTTCTTGAATAATACATGGAAACAAAGCCCAAACAGAGTGAAAGAAAGGGAAAGAAAGATAGGGATAGGCAAACAAAGTGATTCTTGATTTGATTTGATTGCTGATGATAAACTGACAGAAAGAGGTAAAAACTGGATAGGATACTAACAAGAAATATCAATAGTTGCAACTTAGTTGACCGCATTAGAAGCAAGAGCTGAAAATGTGTTGCTGGAAAAGCGCAGCATGTCAGGCAGCATCCAAGGAGCAGGAGAATCGACGTTTCGGGCATAAGCCCTTCTTCAGGAATGAGGAAAGTGTGTCCAGCAGGCTAAGATAAAAGGTAGGGAGGAGGGACTTGGGGGAGGGACGTTGGAAATGGGATAAGTGGAAGGAGGTCAAGGTGAGGGTGATAGGCCAGAGTGGGGTGGGGGCGGAGAGGTCAGGAAGAAGATTGCAGGTTAGGAAGGTGGTGCTGAGTTTGAGGGATTTGACTGAGACAAGGTGGGGGAAGGGGAAATGAGGAAACTGGAGAAATCTGAGTTCATCCCTTGTGGTTGGAGGGTTCCTAGGCAGAAGATGAGGCGCTCTTCCTCCAACTGTTGTGTTGCTATGGTCTGGCGAAGGAGGAGTCCAAGGACCTGCATGTCCTTGGTGGAGTGGGATGGGGAGTTGAAGTGTTGAGCTATGGGGTGGTTGGGTTTGTTGGTCTGGGTGTCCCAGAGGTGTTCTCTGAAACGTTCCGCAAGTAGGCGGCCTGTCTCCCCAATATAGAGGAGGCCACATCGGGTGAAGTGGATGCAATAGATGATGTGTGTGGAGGTGCAGGTGAATTTGTGGTGGATATGGAAGTATCCCTTGGGGCCTTGGAGGGAAGTAAGGGGGGATGTATGGGCGCAGGTTTTGCATTTCTTGCGGTTGCAGGGGAAGGTGCCGGGAGTGGAGGTTGGGTTGGTGGGGGGTGTGGACCTGAAGAGGGAGTCACAGAGGGAGTCATCTTTTCGGAACACTGATAGGGGAGGGAAGGAAAATATATCCCTGGTGGTGGGGTCCGTTTGGAGGTGGCGGAAATGACGGCGGATGATATGCTGTACATGGAGGTTGGTGGGGTGGTAGGTGAGGACCAGTGGGGTTCTGTCCTGGTGGCGGTTGGAGGGGCGGGGCTCAAGGGCGGAGGAGCGGGAAGTGGAAGAGATGCGGTGGAGGGCATCGTCGACCACGTCTGGGGGGATATTGTGGTCCTTGAAGAAGGAGGCCATCTGGGTTGTACGGTTTTGGAACTGGCTCTCCTGGGAGCAGATGCGGCGGAGACGAAGGAATTGGGAATATGGAATGGCGTTTTTACAGGGGGCATGGTGGGAGGAGGTGTAGTCTAGGTAGCTGTGGGAGTCGGTTGGTTTATAGTAAATGTCCGTGTTGATTTGGTCACCAGAGATAGAAATGAAAAGGTCTAGGAAGGGGAGGGAGGAGTCTGAGACAGTCCAGGTGAATTTGAGGTTGGGGTGGAAGGTGTTGGTTAAGTGGATGAACTGTTCAACCTCCTCGTGGGAGCACAAGGCAGTGCCGATACAGTCATCAATGTAGCAGAGGAAAAGGTGGGGGTTGGTGCCAGTGTAGCTGCGGAAGATGGACTGTTCCACATATCCAATGAAGACGCAGGCATAGCTGGGGCCCATGCAGGTGCCCATGGTTACTCCTTTGGTTTGGAGGAAGTGGGAGGATTGGAAAGAGAAGTTGTTCAGGGTGATGACCAGTTCAGTCAGTCGAAGGAGGGTGTCAGTGGAAGGGTACTGGTTGGTACGGCGGGAAAGGAAGAAGCGGAGGGCTTTGAGTCCTTCATGATCGGGGATGGAGGTGTACAGGGACTGGATGTCCATGGTGAAGATAAGGTGTTGGGGCCTGGGGAAACGAAAATCATGGAGGAGGTGGAGGGCGTGGGTGGTGTCCTGAACATGGGTGGGGAGTTCTTGGACTAAGGGGGACAGGACCCTGTCGAGGTATGCAGAGATGAGTTCGGTGGGGCAGGAGCAGGCTGAGACAATGGGTCGGCCAGGGCAGTCAGGTTTGTGGATTTTGGGCAGGAGGTAGAAACGGGCAGTGCGGGGTTGTGGAACTATGAGGTTGGAGGCGGTGGATGGGAGATCCCCTGAGGTGATGAGGTTATGGATGGTCTGGGAGATGATGGTTTGGTGGTGGGAGGTGGGGTCATGGTCAAGGGGGCAGTAGGAGGAGGTGTCCGCGAGCTGGCGTTTAGCCTTAGTGGTGTAAAGGTCGGTGCGCCAAACTACTACCGCGCCTCCCTTGTCTGCCGGTTTGATAGTGAGGTTGGGGTTGGAACAGAGGGAGTGGAGGGCTGCATAGTCCGAGGGTGAGAGGTTGGAGTGGGTGAGAGGTGTGGAGAAGTTAAGGCGGTTAATGTCGCGGCGGCAGTTGGCTATGAAGAGATCGAGGGCAGGTAAGAGGCCAGCACGGGGTGTCCAGGTGGATGGGGTGTGTTGGAGGCGGGAGAAGGGGTCATCAGAGGGTGGGCGAGAATCTTGGTTGAAGAAGAAGGCACGGAGGCAAAGACGGCGGAAGAATTGTTCGATGTCTTGCCGCGTGTTGAATTCGTTAATCTGAGAGCGTAGGGGAATGAAGGTGAGGCCTCTGCTGAGAACTGATCTTTCATCCTCAGAGAGGGGTAGTTCTGGAGGGATGGTGAAAACACGGCAGGGCTGGGAGCTAGGACCTGGTGTTCTTTCATCCTCAGAGAGGGGTAGTTCTGGAGGGATCTTTCATCTTCAGAGAGGGATTAGAAGCAACACATACAAAACAAGGTCCAGGTGTTTGTGGGAGGGTAATGTAGATGGAGCAGTGTGTTCATATTCTGAAATTGTTAAACTCAATTCTGAGCTCTGAAGGCTGCAGGTATCAAGGTGGAAGATGAGATATTGCATCGAGCCTCACTGGCGCAGGCCCGTGATAGAAATGTTGACATAGGAACACAGTGGTGTGATGAAGTAGCAGGCCACTGGAAGCTTGGGTCATTTTACCTCTCTCTCGGCTTATTATCAGCAATCTCTTTGTTTGTCTATCCTATGTACTGTATTCACTCATCACTGCCCTTCCCTCCCCCCAACGAAGTCAAAAATCAAATAACACCAGGTTATAGTCCAACAGGTTTAAATTGGAAGCATTAGTTTTCGGAGTACTGCACCTTCATCAGGTGATTGTGGAGTATAAGATTGTAAGACACAGAATTTATAGCAAAAGTTTACAGTGTGGTGTAACTGAAATTATACATTGAAAAAGACTTGGATTGTTTGTTAAGTCCCTCATCTATTAGAATGACCATGTTGGTTTCAGTTCTTTCATATGTAAATCGCAAAACCTTTTTAAAAAGAAGTTACATTCTCAAGTGCACTTTAACAATTGGTGTCTGTCAGTCCAGATAATGGATTGAAGGTGTTAGCTCCCCGTGTGATACTCTGTGTGCTACAATGTTTAGACTGATTCTAATCTAAAAAAAAATGAGTTTACAGAATCTTTCATGGATTAATACAGTTTTTGAGCAAAGTAAGCCCGCAAGTACAAATTCACCCCACAAATGTATATGTATATGTGTGCATGTGGGTGTGGTGTGGTGGGGGGAGGGGTTGTGAGTGTCTGTGAGAGAGTGGGTGCATGTGTGTGAGTGTGAGTATAAATGGGTACAAGTCTGTGAGAGGGTGCATGTGTATGTCGGAGTGTGTGTGTGTGTGTTTGTGTGTAGAAGTGTCTGTGTGGTGTATAGTGTAATGGGGTCACCTGTAGTGTGACATGAAACCAAGCTCCCGGTTGAGGCCATCCCCATGCTACCAAACTTGGCTATCAGCCTCTGCTCAGCCACTTTTCTTTGCTGCTGTCCTGACGTCCACCTTGGAGGATGGTCACCCAAAGGTCCGAGGTCGAATGTCCCTGACCGCTGAAGTGTTCTCCAACTGGGAGGGAACACTCCTATCTGTTCATTGGTGTGCGATGCTCGTTCATCCATTGCTGTAGCCTCTGCTTGGTCTCATCAATGTGCCATGCTTCAGAGCATCCTTCTCTGCAGTGTATGAGACAGACAACGTTGGCTGAGTCACATGAGTACCTGCCACATATATGGTAGGAGGTATCCCCATGCATAATGGTGGTATCCATGTCCATACTCTGACACACCTTGCAGTCCCTACTGTGACAGTGTGGTATGGAGTTGTCCTGAAAGTCGGGCAATTTGTTATGAACAATGATCTGTTTGAGGTTTGGTGGTTGTTTAAAGGTGGGAAGTGGAGATGTGGGGAAGGTCTTGGCGAGGTGCTCATCCTCATTGCTAATGTGCTGCAGGCTGCGTAGGACATAGTGTAGTTTGTCGGCTCCTGGGAAGTACTGGATAATGAAGAGTATCCTACTGGGTGCAGATTGTGTCTGTCTCCTCAGGAGGTCATTATGGTTCCTTGCTGTGACACGTCAGAACTGGTAGTCAATGAGTTGAGCATCGTACCCCGTTCTTATGAGGGCATCCTTGAGTACTTCAAGGTGCCCATCACAATCCTCCTCATCTGAACAGATTCTGTGTATGCATTGGGCTTATCCATCGAGAATGGCTGTTTTAATATGCTCTACGCAGCCTGCAACACAGGAACTCACATATTCAATACGTTATCTGGGCTGACAGACACCAATTGGTTAATGTTCACTTGAGAATGTAAATTTACAAAAAAAAATTTTGCAAATTACATCTGAAAGAACTGAAACCAACAGGGTCATTCTAACAGATGAGTGACTTAACAAACAATCCAGGTCATTTTCAATATATAATTTCAGTTACATCACACTGTAAACTTTTGCTATAAATTCTGCGTCTTACAATCTTATACTCCACAACCACCTGATGAAGGAGCAGTGCTACGAAAGCTAGTGCTTCCAATTAAACCTGTTTGAATATAACCTGGTGTTGTGTGATATTTAACCTTGTACACCCCAGTCCGAAACCGGCATGTCCAAATCATCTCTGCCATGTCATCGGCATAATACCACCCTTTCCTAGTTATATTATCTGGTATGGTGGAGTAGGCTCCACAGCATGAATGGCCTTAACTATTTTTAAGGAATGCTCTTGAAACAGTTTTTTCTCTACAGATACTGCAACATCCAAGCAGACTGATTGTTCTTAAACCCTGGTTATATTGATCCTAAATATGGAATTACTAAAGATTCTGTGATGAACTCTTTCCAATCATTGGTTTCAGTTAGGAGAAAGTGAAGACTGCAGATGCTGGAGATCAGCGTTGAGAGTATGGTGTTGGAAAAGCACAGCAAGTCAGGCAGCATCCAAGGAGCCGGAGACGTCGATTCTCCTGCTCCTCGGTTGCTGCCTGACCAGCTGTGCTTTCCAGCACCACACTCTCGAATCATTGGTCTCATCATGGATTCCATGTTTGTAGATACATTTTTTTAGCTGTATTTTAACTGTAAATATTACCACTTGTTCCTGTGTTCAACTTAACCAATACTGAATAGTTACCTGTTGTCTGAGGGCAGACAATTTTAATTTTTATGAACACTTTCGGAAATGCAATGAAATTGATGTTTTCACATGTTTGAAGCTTGTCTTCCTTGTAATTTCAAAGCATTCCTTATGCACAGTCTATCTGGGTTGATGCATGTCATGGCTGCATCAGTTTTTGGCTAGTGCCCTGCTTCCACCAATATCCTTTTTGGCCAAATGCTTGGCAAAATTGAAAGCTTGCAATGTGAGAAGGTCATGCCTTCCCAATGAATCTGAGGAGGTACCTGGTGATTGCACCTTATTACTTGTACCATTGAATCTCTATCTTGGGCAACAGTAACCATTATTTCAGGAAGCACAAGAACCTTATGACTATGAAGGTTGGTACCTCACATGTATTAGCCCCTCTGCAACAGCATGCTTCTATACTTCAATGCAGCACATGTGGGGAATCATTTGCAATGGACAGTCCAGAGAGTGCCAGAAAGAAAGAGACATGGAGCATTTAGGCTGGAGGGGGAAATCAAATGATCAAACTGAGCCTAGGATTCAGGATGGTTATGCAACTTGTTTTGCCTTCTGAGGTCTCTCAATTCTAAAATTTGATATACGATTGAAAAGTCTGTGATCACACATAGAATGGGTGGAGTCTATTTTTTCTTATTCAGGGCCAAAATGCAAACTCTACATTTAGAGTTGCTGGAGGCCTTCAAGAAGCAATGAATCACTCATTCATTTGCAGAGTACTGGTTGAAGTCATTTGTGCTCATATCATTGTCCATGTGTGATGCATACTGTTACAACTGTGTAGGCAAAAAAGCTGATCACAAGTAATCTTGACCATGTCATTCATCATTGCAAATTGAAGACAGTTACCTCTTTGAAGCAGAATTGATCACAGGTGACTTTAAAAGAGGCACCCTGTGGGCTACAAAGCACAAAGCCAATGCAAGATCTCATAGCCTACACAAAGGTATGGAACTGATTTCCTCTCAACTTAAATGCTAAGTATAATGAAACAAGCTCTTACATACCATCGTGCTTTTCATGAGTGACATGTGGCTGGGAAGAAAGGATTCAATACTCATGCAGCACTTGAAATGTCCACCAATGTCTTTCCGAAATGATTGGTGTTGCTTTCATCAGAATAAGGTCCAGTGTCAGACTTCCACTTAAAATTGTTTCCTTGCCTCCCCTTTGTCAGAGTGCTCCTTATACTGTGGAGCAGTATGCAATGCCATCACATTGCTGTCAATGTCCCATTCTTTATGTTCCCCAATTAAGTATATGATCAAATCAATTGCTTTGTAACAAAAATTATATGTATTTAGATTGAATGCACTTTTATTTTTATCTTTTTGTTATCTTTGTAATATACAGTCATATCCTTGCTGCTTCAGGCTATAATCTTTCTCTCTGCTCCTTCCTACCAATCCATGACTTTTATTTCTCATGTTACTATTTTCATTTCTATACATGTCTGCACCCTTTAATTCATCACATATTTACACATTTGATCTCTTGCCCACATTATTTAATTTAAAACCCACTCTACTTCTCTAGTTACGCAGTTTGTAAGAACATTGGTCCCTGCACATTTCGTTTGTAGACTGTCTCAATGATGGAGCCTTCAATTTCCTCAGTATTGGTGCTAATGCTGATAAACTGAAACTCAATTCTCCCAATGTAAGTCTTTGAGTTGCGTTTTCATTACTCTAATTTCATGTCCTAATGCCAATTTGATGCGGTTCATGTAAAAATCCAAAGATTATAAACTTTGAAGTTCTGCTTTTCAATTTACTGCTAAGGAGAAGTTTTTGACCTGTTTCTAAGATTTTGCTGACACTGAAATGAGGTTTTACAGTACTCTTGATTTTGGTTCTGTATGTTATGGAAAATTCTCTTAATGTGTGTTGAAGATTTCCTATAAAGCTGCAAATGAATCTATCATTTATTTAATAACTATAATAAAACATAGTTTTGATTTGGATATAGGTTTGCTCACTGAGCTGAAAGATTCATTTCCAGACGTTTCCACCAACCCAAAGAAACCCAAACATATAAATAGAAAGCAGAAATTTTCAGCATTGCTTCACATGAGGTTCATTGAAGATGTTACCTAGTAAGGTAACAATATGTCTGGAAATGAATCTTTCAGCTCAGCGAGCAAACCTACATCCAAAACCTCAACCTGAGCTATAAATCTTCTCAAAACTCAATAGTTTTGTTTCATACGATTAAATGTTTGGAGTTTTAGATTAGATGGTTAGATTAGTTTCCCAACAGTGTGGAAACAGGCCCTTCAGCCCAACAAGTCCACACCAACCCTCTGAAGAGAAACACACCCAGACCCATTCCCTTACATTTTACCCCAACTAATCCACCTTACACTACGGGCAATTTAGCATGGCCAATTCACCTGACCTGCACATCTTTGGACTGTGGGAGGAAACCAGGACACCTGGAGGAAACCCATGCAGACACAGGGGGAATGTGCCCAAATTAGCCCAAATAAGTTCCAAATAATTAATTATTCTTGAAAACATAACTGCCATAGGAGCATTGCATTTTCTAATTAAAAAGAGTTATGAAAAGTTTATCATAAGTACAAGACAAAAGTGTGCTTAATTGAAAACATGATATATGACAGAAAGAACAGCAATTTACAGGATTGAAAATATGTTTAGCATCCATCAAAACATTTAATTGTTAAAAGCTTACGAAAGAGAGATCTGATCTGTATTTTCTTGTTAGATGTCTATCTGTTTGAATCTAGACATGTGGTTATATGGTTATATTGATATTGCTATCTTAAAATTCATGGTTATTAGTGAATAATTTGTTTGGCAATTTTATTGACTTCTGAGATATCATGTACTTTATATATCTCAATAAACTAGTTAAATATTGATGAGTCAAATGTGTCGACTTTAAGTTGTATAAATGTGATTTCAGAGTGCTTGATTTCTTTAACTTGTTTCAGTAGATTTCAAATACAAGTGTCAGAATTTTATTTACACCAACTCTGCTTCTGAATTCCTGCTGCCAGTATTGTTATGCCACCTGATATTGGGCTTCATTAAGTGAGACCAGAAAGCTGCAGATACAAGTTGACTGTTTCCAGTCAAATTCCTGATGAGTCAGATTTGGAAGTTTTCCATTGTCTGCTGTGACGATCAGATGCAGTACTGAAAGAATTGAGGAATGATGGAGAGGAGACGGAAATAAATGAAGGTGGAAGGGAGATAATTGAGAGGGAAGGGACTGATGATGAAAGACAGAGACCATAAGGAGAGGGGAATAATTATTGTGAGGAAGAGGATAAATGGGAGAGTATTAAGTAATTGAGAGAAAGGGAGGTAGTCAGTACTGGGGAAAGTGATCTGTTGCCCCCTGGGGAAAGGGGGAAGGTGACTGAGCATGTTTCTGACAACAGGTATCAGCAATATAATGGAGTTGTGAGGATTGTGCATACTTCTTGCAGTTTCATATTCAGGCAAGTATTTCTCAACTAAATTAATTTTTGGTCATGGGTTTGAGTTTGTGGGTTTGCTAAATGGAACTAACCCTGATCTTCGATCTGGTTCTGTTATTTTTTTGGTGTGTTCACAAGAGCTGACTGTTACATTTTTACAAGTTAGAAGCAGTTAGCTAAATAAAGACACTGAGCTTATGAAATAAGTGGAATCACTTCAATTTAATCTCAGCACTTTTCACATAGAGTCATAGAGTAATACTGCATGGAAACAGATCCTTCGGTCTAACTTTTCCATGCCCACCAAGTTTCCCAATCTAAACTAATCCCACTTGCCTGCATTTGGCCAATAACACTCTATACCTTTGCTATTAATGGACCTATTCAAATGTCATTTAAATGCTGTAACTGTACCTGCATCTAGCACTTCCTCTGGCAGTTCATTCTACATACAAAACACCCTCCATGTGAAAAAGTTGCTCTGCAGGTCCCTTTTAAATCACTCCCCTCTCACCTTAAAAATATCTGAACTACTCCAACCTATGGAAGAGATCTTTGCTATTCATCTTATCTATGTCCCTCATGATTTTATAAACCTCTGTAAGATCACCCCTCAAGCTCCTACACTCCACTGAAAGATGTCCCAGCTTATGCACCCTCTTCTTATAACTCAAACATCCTGGTTAATATTTTCTAAACCCTCTCCAATTTAATAATACCCTTCCTATAGCAGGGTGACCCGAACTGTACAACTTCAACATGACATTACATCTGCTATATTCAATGGTCTGAGTAATGAATGCAAGTGTGCTAAACACTTTCTTAATCACCCTATCACCCTGTCTACCTGTCACACAACTTTCAAAGAACTATGTACATATACAATATTGGCTCCAATGGATGGGATAAAACAAGACTTCCAGTTTGAGACACAATAGGAATTATCAGAGAAAAAATTCTGATATCTGCAGGTTTCCTTATTCATCTGCACTGGAATTATGGCAGTAGTCTCAGGGAAATAACATAAACAGTTGTCTTCACCACCCCTTCTGAACTTTGTTGATCTTTTATTGAAGACATGAGAGTCAATTGAGGAACTTTCATGGTCATTGTACCTCTATATTTAAGTCTGCACACAGAATCTGTTCTCAGAATGCCATCATCATATCAATAATCTCACCACCCCATTGGCTCACAGCCTTATTCCTGATGAAAGGCTTTTGCCCGAAACATTGATTTTCCTGCTCCTTGGACACTGCCTGACCTGTTCTGCTTGTCCATTACCACACTCTCAACTCTAATCTCCAGCATCTGCAATCTTCACTTTTGCCAAGAGAAATGGCATGTCAAAGTACCTTAATCATTACATTGAAAATTATAGTTGGAATATTCATTTGAAATATTCAGCATGATGTTCTGCAAAACATAGTGACACAGTGGTTCAGCTATGTATACATTGGGTGCAATTAGCATTGAAGTATAAACTTTAGGCTGTAGGTTTTGAATTGCAAACAGATCATTCGCAATTGCATTTCAGAGCAACAGCATTAGTCTTTAAAATAGAAGATCTAGTTTAAGTTAAAACAACCAATTGAGCAGACCAAGATATGATGAAGTAGGAGTCCAAGGTCACATTCAGAAATTTTAAACAATAAACCATTGGTAAGGGAACAAATGAACACAAAAATGCAGGGCAGGACATGCATTTCTGAGGTGCCATATTACCAGATTTGCCCAAGTGTCCAATGAAAAGTAAATTAACTTGACCTTGAGGGAAAATAAATTCATGCTGTCATTCACAAGAATATGCAGGATTTCTTAAAAGTGGCAGACAAGAAATCACAGTGGCTAAACAGTGAAAAAAGAAACACTTTCAATAGAAAAATGATAAACAAATGTAAATGAAAGTAGTTCAAGAAGAAAAATAACTGGAAAAGAAACAGCTGGAGATACATTGAGCTCTTTGTCAAGAAACTACTTTCATAATCACTTTAGATTACAGTGAACCAGTGAAAATAATGGATGATTGTAAGGGTTCAAGTGTAACTTCGAAGTAATTGAAAGAAATGCTGGTTTGAGATTCAAATGATTAAATACGATTCTGTGAAGCTATTTCTATATGTTTGAGAAACATCTTTGCAATCATGAGTCTAAACAATTTTCAAATAATTAAGTATATGCTATCCTTTTAAATATACAGACACCACAAGATGCTGAACAAGTGTGATAGAATAACTAATGTGAAGGCAAGCATAATTGTTCATGATGTATGCAAGAATTGCCAAGACATTTACTGTAATCATAAGCTAGGAGGTACGTAAATAAAAATTGATGTAGTCTGTCACATAATGTAATAAAACTGTGTTCTCAATCAAAAATAATATTGAAAGAAACTGAATGGGTAATGTAATGAGCACAAGTAAAAGATAAAATGAAACCTACATCTAGAGATCAATAATCGCTACAGTACCAAAACTAAGACTTGCTGATGTTGTATTAATTACAAACAAATGGCCCACAAGCAAATCAATTAAGCAAGGCTGATGCATCAATATAGAATCCCTACAGAGTGTAAATAAGCCATTTGGCCCAACAAGTCCATACCAGCCCTCCAAAGTGTACCCAAACCCATTCCCCTACCCTAATACTCTACATTTCCCCTGACAAATACATCTAATCTACACAGCTCTGGACAATTTAGTTTGGCTAATTCACCTAACTTGCACCTGCTTGGACTGTGGGAGGAAACCCATGCAGACACGGGGAGAATATGCAAACTCCACACAGACAGTCACGCGAGGCTGGAATTGAACCCAGGTGCCTGGTGCTGTGCGGTATCAGTGCTAACCACTGAGCTGCCTGTTACAGTTATGCTTAAATGCTCGATCTGAAATCTGGTTATTGAAATTTGGAAAGACAAGATATTTCAGAAATACTTTTGAAAAATTAATTCTTCACATAGGTGAAGTATCTTATGTAATTTATTTAATCAAAATGAGAATTACTTTTCTATGATTACTCAACAACTATATTGAGGCAATTCTCAAGGTAGCACGTAGTTAATATGAAAAGTTATGAAGACAGACATCAACAAAGGCATCAAAGGAATAGAACATGCCAGGAATTTTTGGTGTCACTAAATGTCATTATGGAATTAATGCTAATATCTTTCAAGATAATTTGTACCTAACTGTCTTAAGACATTTTATGTCAAAATATAATTTGTATGGCATTCTTCAATCATCTAAGCCATTTCCAACGTTGTTCTATTAAGGCTGTACTTTTCTTATTGCTATAGTCTCACTCCCCATTAAATGGTCCACCAAGATACATTTTCCACATTCATAAAGTTTCTGATTAAGTGAAACTTTCATAGGTTTCTTCAATTTATTTTCATTCCCTTTGATTTGGGCTGTGAAAGCCATATTCCATTAATCATACTCCTCCATTTATTTCAGTGAAGGGAAGATACAGCAACATGGTTTCAGGTCAGGATGGTACATGGCCTGAAGGAGAACATGCAGGTGGTGCTGTCCTCACTGTCACTGCCCTGGTCCTTTTAGGTTTGGAGGGTGCTGTCAAAGAAAACGGGTGATTGTTGTAGCTGATCTTGTGAAGGGCATGCACTGTTGATGGTGAAGAAAGTAAATGTTGTGGTAAATATGGTTTTCTCACTGAAATTTCCACTGTGTACTGTAAATCTTTCAGTGCATATTATGGCATCAGAATCAGGTTAAATTATAAAAATAAAAACTTCCTTAATTGCACTTACTTAACAATGCTGGGTGAGAAACTGTAATTGTTTGTGTATATTTTTTGTGTATCATAAATGCCCTTAGAAATCCAAAAGAATGTCTGTGGCATTTGCACACATCTTTGGTGTGAGCCAGGCTGGATTTGGACAGAGTTTTTCATGCACAGTAAAAGGCTGTTGAAAGTATATTGAAAACAGTTCATTTGTGCTGTTTAATTAGGGTGCAGTATTAATTTGTTGCCAACTGTACTTTTTTACAATTTATGTTCCAGCTATCACCCTCTCCAAACCTCGCAGATTCAGCCATGAGCAGGACTTGCCCCACTAAAAAACCGTTAGCTATTAACAAATTAATTACCAGTTGATTTACATAGATCATTGAAGATTACAGCACAGTACAGGCACTTCGGCCCTTGATGCACTGACCCGTGGAACCAATCTGAAGCCTATCTATCCTGCACTACCTATATCATTTTCATCCATGCGCTTATCCAATGACTGTTTAAATGTCCTTAAAGTTAGCGAGTCTACTACTGTTGCAGGCAGTGCAATCCACACCCTTGCTACTCTCTGTGTAAAGGTGTCAATAAATGTTTGGAGGAGGTACATCTGGTCCTCCAGAGTCCAGCACCATCCAGTAGGCCTGAGGACCTTGGAAGGAGGCAGGAACCTGTGAATTCTCTCAGATGTTAGTATTTTGACTTCCCCAGAATATTTCGCACAGATGTCTAAATCTGGGATCACTGGTCACAGATGATTCAAATATGATTCAAACTCTGTAGGTTGCTAACAGGGTGTTCTTAAAGCAACATGAGTACGTTGATAGTACCTTACATCGAAGGGAAATCACACTGCTTGACTCTCGTCAATACAGGAAAAGGATATGAACAGTTGTGATCTGGAGCAAATGCCAGCAGTAGTATCCCAGGTGCTTTTATGGGTCAAGAATTGGGAGATGCAGCTCAGGTCCCCGGGTGTTTCTTGAAAAAGATGGCGGCATAAAAGTTTAGGGCAGCAATGATCTTAATAGCGTAATGATTGCCACCCAATCTTTGTGAACACTGGTCCTGTTCCATAGAAAACAGAGTTAACAAGATTAATAATTCAAATTTTAACATAACGCTTTAGAGGTTTGACAACCCATTCTGATCTAGTTATCATAGACTGATTATGCAATATACATGTTATTCTTGAGTATTATTGGTGGACAACTTGATGCTGGTTTTAGTTTGCTTTGTTGCTCGACACTTTTTAATGGAATCTTTTGCTAATTTCTCATTTTATCACATTACTAGTTCATTGCATCAATTTCTTTTCAATCTGTAAGCTGTTTATGTTTTATTCAAACCTTGACTTTTGATTTTTAAATTCACATTTAATATTGTGTTAAACTAGACCTCAGGCAGCAGCTACTGGGTTTTCTTCCTGAAGGGGAATGAAAGACTCAGAAAGAAGAATGATTGCTTTTTTGAGGGCTGAGAAAAGGAGCTACCTTTCTCTGATGGAAATGTGAAGTGCTGGAACTGCCCAGCACATCTGGTAGAGTCTGTGCAAAGTGAAACTGTGATCAAGTACCCTCCATCAGAAATAGTACAGATCATAGACTTGAGGCACTGTCTCTGTTTCTCTCTCCACCGGTGCTGCCTGGTTTGCTAAGCATTTCCAGCAATTTCTATTTATATTCCAGATTTCCAACATAGCCATGTGTTCCATACTTGGCTTTTGTAAATGTAGTTAGTTTTAATTTAAAATTAGAATCTATTCATCACAAAATGTAAAGTATAAATATTTATTTCATGAAGCCCACTAATGTGGATAAGGAAAGCACATTATTGCAGATGAGTTGGTTGGTGCTAATTTACTGGATGGCTTTGCTATTTTTAAACTTGAAAGTAAAACAAGAAGTCAGGCACCATCATTATTTGACACTAGTGGTTCAAGATATTCTCATTTGTACATGGGATTGTTGTTTGCACCTTCTTGATATTGCTGCCTCGGTATCACACAGGGCCAGGTTCAGAGAAGTGAAGCTGGTTGTGGCCTCCATTTTGCAGCAACGGAGGGAGCAGTAAGAGCAAGGACCAGGGGTTTGCCGGGACAGTAATTTCATCCTTTAATAACTTAACTCATGAATGGGCAGAGTGCATGCTGAGCAGGAGCAGACACAGGACTGCTGAGTAAGTCAGGTAGTATATTTGGGCAGTTGCTTGACTAGAAGAGCTACTTGGGCTGTGTCTCTCACCCAACTGCCTCCTCTAACCAAAAAAAAGAGTTCCATGCGCCAATTCGGCAAGATTACCAGATTTTTTGATAGTCTCTATGGAAATTCAGAACAGTGTGAATGGATGTTAGGGCAGTTGCATGCTTTTTCTGTAGGATGTGGGAGGTCACCACTCGTGTCCCCACTGACATCACCTGTGGGAACTCTAGCTCCTCACAAACAACATTAGGGAACTGGATCTGGAGCTGGACGAACTTTGGATCATTCGGGAGGCAGACAGCGTAACAGAGAGGCATTACAGAGAAGTAGTATCTCCTCAGGTACAGGAAAAAGATAGATGGGTACAATCAGGGGACGGAAAAGGAACAGGCAGACAGTGCAGGCCATTCCTCTCAACAATAAGTATACCATTTTGGATACTGTTGAGGGGAGGACTTACTAGAGAGAGCCATAATGGCCAGGTCTCTGGCACTGAGGCTGGTTCTGTGGTTCAGAAGGGAAAAGGGGGAATAGAAAAGTGCTATTAGTAGGGGACTCGATAGTAGAGGAACGGGCAGGAGATGCTGTGGTTGCGAGTGGGACTCCCAAGGGGTATGTTGCCTTCAGGTGCCAGGGTCTGGGGTGTCTCTGATCGAGTCTACAAATTCTGAAGGGGGAAGGTGCACATTGGCACCAATGACCATAGCTAGAAAAATAGATGAGGATCTAAAAGGTGATTTCAAGGAGTTAGGTTGGAAGCTAAAAAGCAGGATGAGGTAGTAATCTCAGGATTATTACCAGTGCAACGTGATAGAGAGGAGAGGAACAGGGAGCGAGTGCAGCTAAACATATGGCTACAGGGCTGGTGCAGGAGGGAGGGCTTCAGATATGTAGATCATTGGGATAGATTCGGGGAAAGGTGGGACCTGCACATGAAAGACGGGTTGCACTTAAACTAGAGGAGCATTAATGTCCTGGGCAAGAGATTTGCTGGAGCACTTTGGGAGGGTTTAAATTAGTTTGGCAAGGGATGAGAACCAGGTCTATGGATCAGAGCAGAGGGTAGTTGTTGAACTGGCAGAAATAGAATGCAGAGAGTCTGTCAGGAAGCATACACAGTTGATAGGGCAAAGGGATGCATTAAAGTGTGTGTTTCAATGCAAGGAGTGTCAGGCATAAGAGTGTTGAACTTAGAGCATGTATCAGTACTTGGAAGTACAATGTTGTGCCTATAACGGAGACATGGATTTCACAGGGGCAGGAATGGTTGCTGGATGTTCCAGAATCTTTTAAAAAGAACAGAGAGGGGCATAAAAGAGGAGGGGGAGTGGCATTGCTAATTAGAGATTGAATCACAACTGCAGAAAAGGAGTTTGTTGAGGAGGGTTAGTCTACTGAGTCAGTACAGATGGAAGTCAGTAACAGGAAAGGAGCAGTCACTTTATTGTGTATTTTCTATAGACCCCCCCCCCATCCCCCACCCCCCCCCCCTCCCCTCCCCCCAAATAACAGCAGAGAGATGGAAGAACAGATTGGACAGCAGATCTTGAAAAGGTGCAGATGTAACAGCGTTGTTGTTATGTATGACTTCAACTGCCCCAATATTGATTGGAACCTCCTTAGCACAGATGGTCTGGATGGAGCCGATTCTGTCAGATGTGTCTAGGAAGGATGCCTGACTCAGTATGAAGATAGGTCGACTCAGCGGGCAATGAGCCAGACAAGGTGTCAGATCTGTCAGTGGGAAAGAATTTCAGTGACATAGAACACAATTGCCTCAGTTTAACAAAACCATGGGGAAGGATAGGAACAGACACTATGGAAAGATATTTAATTGGGGGAGGGGAAATTATACTGCTATTACATAGGAGCTGTGGATTTAAATTGGGTACAATTGTTCGACGGGAAATGCACAACAGAAATGCACACTGTGTGGGCGGCACGGTGGCACAGTGGTTAGCACTGCTGCCTCACAGCGCCGGAGACCCGGGTTCAATTCCCGCCTCAGGCGACTGACTGTGTGGAGTTTGCACATTCTCCCCGTGTCTGTGTGGGTTTCCTCCGGGTGCTCCGGTTTCCTCCCACAGTCCAAAGATGTGCAGGTCAGGTGAATTGGCTATGCTAAATTGCCCGTAGTGTTAGGTAAGGGGTAGATGTAGGGGTATGGGTGGGTTACGCTTCGGCGGGGCGGTGTGGACTTGTTGGGCCGAAGGGCCTGTTTCCACACTGTAAGTAATCTAATCTAGAATGTGGAGGCTGTTGAAGGAGCACTTGCTGCGAGTGTTGGATAACTTTGTCCCGCTGAGACAGGCAAGGAATGATAAGGTGAAGGAGCCTTAGGTAACAAGAGAAGAGGAACTTCTCATCAGGAGGAAGAAGGAAGCTTACTTAAGGTTGAGAAACCAAGGATCATGCACAGGTTTAGAGGATTACAGGGAAGCTAGGAAAGAACTCAAAAATGGACTGAGCAGAGCTAGGAGGGGCATAAAAAATGCCTTGTGGGAAGGATTAGAGAAAACCCAAATGCAATCTACACTTAAGTGAGGAATAAGAGAATGATCAGAGAGAGGGTAGGGCCGACACTGGAGGAAACTTGTGCCTGGAGTCTGAAGAAATAGCGGAGGCCTGGAATAAGTTTTTTGCTTCAGTATTCACTAGAGAGAGAGACCTTGTTGGTAGTGAGAACAGCATGCACCAGGTTAATACGCTTGAACAGATTGATATTAAAAAGTAGATATGCTGGAAATTCTGGGAAGCATCAAGATAGGGAAGTCCCCAGGGCTGGACCAGGTATATACAAGGTTGCTATGGGAAGTGAGGAATGAGGTTGCTACATCTCTGGTGATGATCTCTGCACTCTCAATCTCCATGGGAGTAGAACCAGAGGGTTTGTGGGAGGTGAATGTTGTTCATCTGTTCAAGAAAGGAAATAGGGAAATCCCTGGGAATTACAGACCAGTCAGTCTTATGCCTGTGGGAAGCAAGGTACTGGAAAGGATTCTGAGAGATAGGATTTAAGACTATTTGGAAAAACATAGTTTGATCAAATATAGTTAGCATGGCTTTGTGAGAGGCAGGTCATGCCTCACAAGCCTTCTTGAGTTCTTTGAGGATATAATGAGACAAGTCATAAAGTCGTAGAGTCATAGAGATGTACAACATGGAAACAGACCCATCGGTCCAACCCGTCCATGCCGACCAGATATCCCAACCCAATCTAGTCCCACCTGCCAGTACCCGGCCCATATCCCCCCAAACCTTTCCAAACCAATGTCCTGTACAGCTGCAACATGACCTCCCAACTCCTGTATTCAATACTCTGACCGATAAAGGAAAGCATACCAAACACCTTCTTTACTATCCTATCTACCTGTGACTCCACTTTCAAGGAGCTATGAACCTGCATTCCAAGGTCTCTTTGTTCAGCAACACTTCCTAGGACCTTATCATTAAGTGTATAAGTCCTGCTAAGTTGACGAAGGTCGAGCAGTTGATGTTATGTACATGGATTTCACTAAGGCATTTAATAAGATTCCTCATGGGAGGATCATTCAGAAAATTAGGAGGTTTGGAATACAGGGAAAGTTGGCTGTCTGGATACAGAATTGATTGGCCAAAGGAAGACAGTGAGTGGTAGCGGATGGAAAGTATTCCAGCTGGAGTATGGTGACAGTAGTGTTTTGCAGGGATCTGTTCTTGGGCCTTTGCTCTTTGTAGTTTTCAGAAGTGACTTGGATGAAGAAGTGTAAGGGTGGGTCAGTAAGCTGCCAAGGATGCAAGCATGAGAGGTACAGTTAGTAAGTTTGCAGATGACACCAAAATTGAAGGTGTAGTGAACAGCGAAGTGGGATACCTCAGATTACAACAGGATCTTGACCAAATGGGCCAATGGGCTGAGAAGTGGCAGATGAAGTTTAATTCAGATAAAAGCGAGATGCTGCATCTTGGGAAAGCAAATCTTAGCAGGACTTGTACACTTAATGGTAAGGTCCTAGGGAGTGTTGCTGAACAAAGAGACCTTGGAGTGCAGGTTCATAGCTCCTTAAAAGTGGAGTCGCAGGTCGATACAATAGTGAGGAAGGCATTTGGTATGCTTTCCTTTATCGGTCAGAGTATTGAGTACAGGATTGAGAGGTCATGTTGCGGCTGTACAGGACATTGGTTAGGCCACTGTTGGAATATTGCATGCAATTCTGGTCTCCTTCCTATGGGAAAGATGTTGTGAAACTTGAAAGGGTTCAGAAAAGATTCACAAGGATGTTGCCAGGGTTGGAGGATTTGAGCTATAGGGAGAAGCTGAACTGGCTGGGGCTGTTTTCCCTGGAGCGTCAGAGGCTGAGGGGTGACCTTAAAGAGGTTTACAAAATTATGAGGGGCATGGATAGTGTAAATAGGCAAAGTCATTTCCCTGGGGTCGGGGAGTCCAGAACTAGAGAGTATAGGTTTAGGGTGAGAGGGGCAAGATATAAAAGAACCTACGGGCAACCTTTTCACACAGAGGGTGGTCTGTGAATGGAATGAGCTGCCAGAAGAAGTGGTGGAGGCTGGTACAATTGCAACATTTAAGAGGCATTTGGATGGGTATATAAATTGCAAGGGTTTGGAGGGATATGGGTTGGGTGGATTGCAAGGTTGGATTTGAATGCTGATTACTGGTTAAAGACAGGATTCTTGGCAGTGTGGAGGAACAGCAAGATCTTGCGTTCACATTCATAGAACCCTCAGATTTGCCACCCAAGTTGAGTAGGTTGTTCAGCAGGTGTGTGGTCTTTTGGCTTTCGTGAACGGGGGGATTGAGTTTAAGAGCTGTGAGGTTTTGCTGCAGTTCTATAAAGCCCTGGTTAGACCACATTTGGAATATTGTGCCCAGTTCTGGTCACCTCATTATGGGAGGGATGTAGATGCTTTCATGAGGGTGCAGAGGAGATTTACCAGGATTCAGCACTCAAATCCAACCTTGCAAAATTACTCATTTCACATGTATCGAGATTGAACTCCATCTGCCACTTCTCAGCCCAGCTCTGCATCCTGTCAATGTCTTGTTGTAGCCTGCAACCACCCTTAACTACTTACAATGCCATCATAGAGTCATAGAGTCATAGAGTCATAGAGATGTACAACATGCAAATGGTCCAACCCATCTATGCTTACCAGATATCCCAACCCAATCTAGTCCCACCTGCCAGCACCTGGCCCATATCCCTCCAAACCCTTCCTATTCATATACTCATCCAAATGCCTCTTTAATGTTGCAATTGTACCAGCCTCCACCACATCCTCTGGCAGCTCATTCCATATATGTACCACCCTCTGCATGAAAAAGTTGCCCCTTGGGTCTCTTTTATATCTTGCCCCTCTCACCCTAAACCTATGCCCTCTAGTTCTGGACTCCCCGACCCCAGGGAAAAGACTTTGTCTATTTACCCTATCCATGCCCCTCATAATTTTGTAAACCTCTATAAGGTCAACCCTCAGCCTCCGACGTTCCAGGGAAAACAGCCTCAGCCTGTTCAGCCTCTCCCTGTAGCTCAAATTCTCCAACCCTGGCAACATCCTTGTAAATCTTTTCTGAATCCTTTCAAGTTTCCCAACATCTTTCCGATAGGAAGGAGACCAGAATTGCATGCAATATTCCAACAGTGGCCTAACCAATGACCTGTACAGCCACAACATGACCTCCCAACTCCTGTACTCAATACTCTGACCGATAAAGGAAAGCATACCAAATGCCTTCTTCACTATCCTATCTACCTGCAACTCCACTTTCAAGGAGCTACTTGGAGAAATAAATATAGGAAAGAGCAGATATGAGGGGTGGGTTGGAATTTCTCTTTGAAAGAACTGACAGAGATTCAATGGGCTACAGACTGATCCAGCAGTTCATGGAAACCAAGCAGTCTTTGTGCACACTGAAATATTGAAGAGTTCCCAATGATGGACAGATCAAAAGACAACTCCTCAGGATTGCTCTCAATCATCTGCCTATCTTGAGAGACATCCCCACAAAACAAATGGCTATGAAATTCTAAAGAAGATTCATATTGGATTGACATGTTAACTCTATTTCTGTCTCCACAGATGCCGTCAGATGTGCTTACTTTTACCAGCATTTTCTGTTCTTATTTGTACAAAAATGATATCCTGACAGAAGCCTGAGAGCAACCGAACCTTAATGCCAAATAGTATTAGTGCACTGTCTCACTGACTGTCACTTTTTTCCTAACAATTAGTCATAGGCATGTTATGTGTAGATTATTGAAAGTGGGATCACCTGAAGATATCAAGCATATAAACAGATGGATAATGAGGTTTTTATTCACCAACATTAAAAAACTGCAAAAATGCAAGGTCAACACATGCTTTGCACTTAAGCAAAAGCTGCTTACCAGATTGCTGAAAGAATGTTAAACAATGAACTAAAGTCCAAACCCAGATCATTCAGCCTGAAAGCAGGTTTTAACTGGATATTTTTTATCTCTCAGTTTCAGTGGTACATTGCACTCTTGGATGTCTCTCTTGGTCAGTGCTCTGATCTGATCCCCTCATCTTCATCGTCAGAAGATTAGAATCAATTTCCCACTTCATCTGCATCCAGGATATCAGTTCTGAGAAACGGTCACTGGACCTGAAACATTAACTCTGATTCCTGTCTATGGATGCTGCTAAACCTAATGAGCTTTTCCTGGAATATCTATTTTGTTTCTGATTTCCAGTATCTGCCGTTCTTTCAGTTTTCTTTTATCCAGAATTTCCCTCCTTTGACAACTGAAGTTATGAATGGCACAGCATTTCACAATTTCACACCTTTTATGGGCTATTTTGGAGCACTATAATATCAAAACATGATGTTAAGGAGAAATATGGTCTCTTTAATTATGGCTCTGGTGGAAACATGAGCAATGTTGGATCTGCAGAAGTTCTGCATGAGTCTGAGGTTTGTGTAAAGGTGTCAACAAATGTTTGGAGGAGGTACATCTGGTCCTCCAGAGTCCAGCATCATCCAGTAGGCCTGAGGACCTTGGAAGGAGGCAGGAACCCGTGAATTCTCTCAGATGTTAGTATTTTGGCTATCCCCAGAATATCTCGCACAGATGTTTAAATCTGGGATCACTGGTCACAGATGGTTCAAATATGATTCAAACTCTGTAGGTTGGTAACAGGGTGTTCTTAAAGCAACATGAGTATGTTGATAGTACCTTACATCGAAGGGAAATCACACTGCTTGACTCTCGTCAATACAGGAAAAGGATATTAACAGTTGTGATCCGGAGCAAATATCAGCAGTAGTATCCCAGGTGCTTTTATGGGTCAAGAATTGGGAGATACAGCTCAGGTCCCCAGGTGTTTCTTGAAAAAGGATGGCGGCATAAACGTTTATGGCACCAATGAGCTAAATAGTGATATGATTGCCACCCAATCTTTGTGAACACTGGTCCTGTTCCACAGAAAACAGAGTTAACAAGATTAATAATTCAAGTTTTGATACAACACTTTAGCGGTTTGACAACCCATTCTGATCTAGTTATCATAGACCGATTATGCAACATACATGTTATTCTTGAGTATTATTGGTGGATAACTTGTTTGTCTTGATGCTGGTTGCTGTCACTCAGCATGGTTGCACAATCATTGTTGTCACAGCTTTCTTCCTTGCTTTTCCATGCATGATTGGCAAGTCATAAATTGGTCACTGCTGCCTTCTGTTCCTTTGCAACATAGCACCATGATCTGTCATGACTTTACATGACCTGGAGTGAACGTATATCTTAGAAACATTTGCTCATTTCCAGGTTTTTGTGACTGGATTTTTGACTTACACTGTCTGTCAGATGAAAAGCTGTGGTTGTTCTCTACCTATTTGCTGGTGGTATATCTGTTTCACCTTCTCTGTCTTTGAAGAGGAAAGTCTTGTGCCTCTTTCAACCTGACCACTGTGAGTATGGTTTGAAACTCATGAATGGTTACAATGTTGAGATCTATGCATACTTGTAATCCTTTCACAACTGGACCATTAGTACCTAACAGGTATAAGATTTCAGAAATTCAAGCTGAACTTGCATATTGGAAATGGAGCATGATTGTGCCACTGCACAGAATTGTTTTCTTTTGTACCATAGAATACTACTTGGTGGGGGGAACATATCTTTTAGGATCCATAGTGGTAACCTGTTGGCATGAGTTCCTGGATCAATGTTGGCTTTCTGGGTGTGTTGATTATCCACTGGGGTTGTATGACATTGATGCTCATATTATAGCACCAAAGCCATGTGTGAGGTTAGCAATAGAATGGCATGGTCATCTTCCAAAGGGTGCTTTTCAGCTTATTGGCTGTTCCCATTATTCATACATTTGTGTACATTTTCACATGTTTTGTGCTGTCGGCATTATGGTCTTGTACCCACTTGTTGGTTTGCTGAGTCTTGTGCCAGTGTCTGATTTGGCTATTGAAACCAGATTTTCTGCGTGTGCACTTTGCTGACAATAGCAATGGTCTGTGTTCACCCAAAGTATGTAGATGATGTCAGCCTGTCACTATGGCTTCTCGTTTGCAGTAGATCTTCTATAAGCTGTTAATCTATGGCCTTTTCCCTTGCCTAGAAAATCTTTCCAGAAGGCTTATATCAAAGTATAGGCATTTACCAACTAGACTAACCACTCAACAAGATCTTCTCCAGAGAACTCATATTCATGCCCACTGTTGTAGTACCTAGCAATAAAGTTGTCAAAGGTCTCTTAGGATTTCTGTCTGTGTGATATTGGTTGGGGTCGGTTAACCTGGAAGTTGATTTATGCTTTGAGTTTGTACTCAAATACCTTTTAGATTTTCTTGGAATCCTATGCATCATCTTCAGAAAGATCAGATATATTTATTTGGTGAAGCACCTCTTTGCTGACAGCAAGTAGCTATTTTTGTAGCGATCTTCTCTCGGGATCATTTATGGCTTGATCTGTGAATTAAATCTGCGTGTTTTGCTTAATTGATTGTAAGTTAATGACATAGAACATAGAATATTACAGTGCAGTACAGGCCCTTCAGCCCTCGATGTTACGCCGACCTGTCATACCAATCTGAAGCCCATCTAACCTACACTATTCCATGTACGTCCATATGCTTGTCCAATGACGACTTAAATGTACTTAAAGTTGGCAAATCCACTACCGTTGCAGGCAAAGCATTCCATACTCTTACTACTCTCTGAGTAAAGAAACTATCTCTGCCATCTGTCCTATATCTATCACCCCTCAATTTAAAGCTATATCACTCAATATCAAATCCAAAGTCAAATGCTTGCCTTCTATTTCTTGTTGCAAGTTTTTAATTTATCTTGTTTGTCCTTTTGTTTTGCTTCGTTAATTTGTCTATCCTTTAATTTTTCCTCCTTTTGATCCTATTTTTATTTCTTCTTCACAGTTGTAACATCTTTATGAGGTTTTACTGAATGTGGATCTGTGTCTTCAAGAGGTAAAGCCTCTAGAAGCAGAGTTCAGCCACTAGATTTATTTCTAATGAAACACTGGCATTGGTACAGAATACAAGGAAACTACCATACACAGGTAATCTTCTTTAGGTTAGAAAACCACTCTTCTTTTGCCGAGAATGCTGTTTTATTGAATGGGGAATCAGTGTAGTTAAAAATAAAATTGTATCCTTGACTGTTGATGTTAGTTTTAAGCCTGTGGAAAGCCTTTCAGACTTTTGCTATGCATCATGTGAGAAGTCTTATAAATGATGTACCTTAACTTTTATGTTGGAAAGCATGTTGAAATATTGGTTTGGTTTCTTCGAACGGCAATGAACCATTTACGGCTTGGTAGACCTTAGAACTTTAAATAGAAATGAGATAAATCTGTCTCTAGTTATTTTAGTTGGAGATCTGTAATCAAATAAATTTATTGTGGTTTGTTGTCAACATGTTTTATGACCCCGAGCTGTTTAATCTTCAGTGAGGATTCTTTATATACAGTTACTGGTGCTTACCACTGCACTGTCACTATAACATGATGACATGGTATAATGGCTGATGATTTTCAACTACACAACCTGATAGAAACATAGAAACATAGAAAATAGGTGCAGGAGGACGTCATCCAGCATTTCAAGCCTACACCACATTTCAATATGATCATGGCTGATTGTGCAATCTTTGTCTGTGACCCTTTATTCTGGACTTCCCCATCTTCAGGGACATTTTTCCTACATCTAGCCTATCCACTCCCATTAGGATTTTGTATGTTTCTATGAGATCCTCCCTCTTTCTTCTAAATTCCAGTGAGTACAAGCTCAGTCGATCCAGTCTTCCTTCAAATGTCAGTCCTGCCATCCCAAGAATCAGTCTAGTGAATCTTTGCCGGACACCCTCAATAGCAACAATATTTATTTACATTGAAATTTATATCCGCTCCTTTTACATAAAGATGTGACTTCTATTACAGCAATTGGTATCTGTTCATATACACTACAATGACAGAAGTTGCAATGTCTGAATTCAAGCTAAACAATACTGAAATACTGGAGCACACTTCCCTCAGTATGACATGCAACTCAGTAAGAAAACTAAGGTTTATAACATTCAGTCACATGCCATGAAATGGTGATGATATCATCTGCATGTCCTTTAAAGATATATTGCAAATCTGCTGTGAGATTTAACCCAATGGCAAGATTCTGTATTAAACATTTAAAGCTTTAAAGGAAAAATTGTAAAAAAATTGTTGACAATGAGATTCTGATATTTTTCATTCTCTCTATATTTCTCACAATTACTCACACTACACCAAGGAGGCCAAGATCCTACCTTATTAAGTGCAATGTGAAAACAGCTTACAACTGTTAAAATCATATTGGGATTAATACATTGACATTTCTTGGATGCAACTTGAGATTCAAAAGGCTGTTGTACAGCTTCAGGTCAATTTTTGCTAAAGGTTGCTTAGGGTTGGTGTACTTCAAGTTGCTTTTTAATGCTTAAGAACTAATGATTAAGATATAATTATCTAAAAAAATTGCACATTAACTATTGCAGAGGGAACGTTTTGCCAAAGGTTTTGCTAGGAGAAATTATAATCGGTGATACAGATTAGGTTTGTGATTACCTTTGAATTTGTTCCATGTTCTGAATTATTGAGTTAACTTTAAAAAAATGCCGAGCAGTACGTATTCAGGTCTTCAATTTAAGGTAAAATTAAAAGGCAATCATTCATACAATCTTAGCCTTTAATATTCAAAGTACATGTATTCAGCATTGGATCTGAAATGTACAATACAACTACCTCTGGTCTTCTCAACAGACATTTGCTTATAGTGATAAAATAATTTAAATGTTTTGTAAAATAATTTTTGACTATTTGGCAAATTAATTACTCCAACTAAACCAGCAGGCTTTTAAAACACGCAAATACATTGAAAAATAATAAACAATACAGGAAAAGCTTCACAGGTCAGGTCACAGCTATGGAGAAGATAAAAATTGATAACAAAACGGAAATTTCTGGAAAAGCTTAGCAGGTCTGGCAGCATCTGTGGAGCGAAATCAGAGTTAACATTTGAGTCCAGTAATCCTTCCTCAGAACGGATCTCTGAGGAAGGGTCACAGGACCTAAAATATTAACATTTTTAACATAATTAGAGTTAATGTTTTGGGTCCAGTGACCCTTTCTCAGAGATCTGTTCTCAGGAAGAGTCACTGGACTCCAAATGTTAACTCTGATTTCTCTGCACAGATGGCGATCTGCTAAGCTCTTACAGAAATTTCTGTTTTTGTTTCTGATTTTCAGTATCTGCAGTTCTTTCAGTTTTTATAAAAATTAGATAAAACTGTGTCTAGATATTTCCACAATCTTTCACAGTTCTGCGGAATGATCTCCAAAATGATTGACAGATTTTATACAGATGTAATCTGCCTTGCTGACAGTTGATTACAGGGCTGACTCATTTAAAGTCGTGTTCTTTTTTCTCTGAAGATCCCAAATTAAATGAAAGGACTTAACTGAATGATAGGTTTCAATGTTAAAGGCAGAAAAAAAAAGCTGAAATCCTGTACCATGCATATACAGCACTATGCATTCCTAGTTACATAATCTAAAGAAGAAGATACACTATTAATTGTAAAAGCAATGACAACACAACGTATAATACCAAAAAGCTCAATTTTAAATTGACCAGGCTCCATCTGGTGGAAGGTTTTTGTTGGTACAGGAAACTGCTGAGTTCCAGCAAGACCTGTATTAATATAGGACTTGAGAACATTAAACTTTCGAACAAGAAAATGCCAATGGCCTTTACACACAGCTCCACCATTCAGTAAGATCATGATTGATCTGGTTGTGATTCTAGCTCAATTTGAATTTGAATTGAATTGAATTTATTGTCTTGCATGTAATACAGGCAGATCACACAGTTAAATAGCATAGATAAGTGAATAATAGGTAAACAACGGCAAAACCAAAACACAGGTACAGGCAGATGCTAAAAGTTTGTGAGCCCATTCAGTATTTGAACAACAGCAGCGTAGTAACTGTTTCAAAACCGGCTGATGCATGTGTCCAGGCTTCTGTACCTTCTCCTCGATGGTAGAGATTGTAGAAAAGCATTGCCAGGGTGGGATGGATCTTTGAGAATGCTGGTGGCCTTTCCTTGACAGCGGGGCCTGGTAGACGGATGCTATAGATGGAAAGTTGGCCTTTGTGATTGTCTGGGCTGAGTTCACCACTCTCTGTCACCGTCGCCGATCTTGAATGGTACAGTTGCCATACCAGGTAGTGATACATCCAGACAGAATGCTCTCGATGGTGCACCTATAAAAGTTGCCAAGGGAATTTGCCATCATGTCAAATTTCCTCAGCTACCTGCGGAAGAAGAGATGATGTTGGGCTTTTGTAACAAGTGCATCCACATGATGAGACCAAGAAAGCTTGTTGTGGATGACAACTCCCAGGAGCTGACACTCTCCACTCTATCAACATCCCGCTGAAAGTCAATAATGAGTTCCTTGGTTTTGCCGGCATTAAGAGCTAGATTGTTCTTAGTGCACCATTTTTCCAGGTCTTCCACATCCCGTCAGTAGTCTCTTTCATCGCCATCTGAGATTCGACCGACTATAGTGGTGTCATTAGCGAACTTGTAAATGGCATTAGTCTTATATTTGACGACACAGTCATGGTATACAGTGAGTACAGTAGCGTGCTGAGTACATACCCTTGGGAGGCTCCAGTGTTGAGTGTTAGTGAGGATGAAATATTGTCTTCAATCTTCACTGCTTGTGGCCTGTGGGTCAGGAAACTGAGGATCCAGTTGCAGAGAGTGGGACGTAGTCCGAGATCACTAAGTTTAGTAATCAGTCTCGAGGGGATAATAGTGTTGAAGGCTGAACTGTAGTTAATGAGTAGGATCCTTACATTAATGTTACCAGTTGGAATCCTTCAGTGAGAGTCCAGAATGGGATCCAAGAGATGGGAATATCTGAAGACAGATCCCAGGATCTAAACTAAAAACAGGGTATGGGAAAAATGACTGGAACAATAGCAAAAGGAGGCAACGCCCAAGGGAAGCAAGGCTGAGCTTTCTGAAGGGAAGTGAAACTAGGATGCAAGGCTGAGTCTGCCATGGCATGTCTCCTGAATTCTGAATCATAGAACCTCCATAGCGCAGATAGAGGCCATTCAGCCCATCAAACCAACACTGGCATGGAGAACCTGTAAACTCCACACAGTCACCCAAGGCTGGAATTACTCACTGGTGCTGTGAAGCAGCAGTCTTAACCACTGGGCCATTATGCCACCCAATTCTGGCCCGAAATTGCTGCAGGTTCACCAAACATGGTGCCAAATGGATGCTGATGTCAGATGACTTTGGTACATAATGACATGCAATAATGTTAAATTAGCAATTATAACATGATTCAAATTAATAAGCATTAAAAATAAAACAAACTTCAAATGAAATAGCATCCAGTGGAGCAAATAAAACAAACAGCAGCTGAAGTTGGCATAAAAAATTCAGTTTTGAGACTTAATTGTCATTATATTGTTGATTCTTATTGCTTTCATGGAAACTGGAAATGGCATTTTCCTTAAGCTACTCACTAATTCATTTTTATTTCAATGTTTAACTTGTATCTTGGAGTCACTCTTTCATTCTCAAATGTTGGATGATAGTTTCTTTTTCATATAAAATTGTCCAATTGTTATTTATTTTAAATATTATATGAATGCTTCTATATTCTGTGAATTTCAGAAAAAAATAGCTTTTTTTAGATGTACTGATGAAAGGCTATCAACCTAAAACATTATCTCTTCCTCTCCACACTTGCTGTTGGACCTGAAGTGTTTTTTCCCCAGTTTTGTCGACACATTTGTTCAAAGACAGACTCTTACAGAACATTCATTTCTTGTCATAAAAGCAGAGTCACACAACTAAGATATTAGAAGGGGAAAATAAAAGTTTCAAACATTTGAAGTAAATGAAGGTGGTAATGAACATCTTGAAAGAGGGGGTTAATAACATGCAAGATTAAGGGGAGGATTGGTAGAAGGAAGAAAAGGAGTAATAAGGTTTTGAAAAATGAGAAACTCATCCAAACCCTTATTTTATCGTCCTGACGCAAATGAGAGGATCATCATGAGAAAGGAGACATTTCCATTCCCCAGGTCAGTGCTTCAGCATGCTAGTAGTCTGCTGGATCTAAAAATCCTAAAGTAACTTTGACTAATGGCATCAACACCCATGATGGCAACAGTCTAAGCCTGCACACATGAAGCAAAACTTATGTGACAACAATCTTAATTTCTACTGCAGCAATCTCATTGGCTGGCTGCTTCCATCTAAAGTCGTGTCATGATGTAGAATCCTCCTTGATGATAATTCTAGCAGGCTTTGCAATACAGCAAGAATTCTGGTGTGCATACTAACATCCTTTGAAACCAGAGATTTTTTCCAGGACATGACTTTAGTGAGTTAAGTGTCAATATCTTTATAAAAATGTAGTCTGCGGCTGACATTGAACTGGTCTTTTACTGGTCTAAGAATTAAAGTAAGGTCAGAAAATGAAGTTTGTCCATCCTGGAGGTATCAAGTTCAACGAACAAGTAGTTGGTCAGTTAATTAGGTAAACTTATTCATTTTGCTTCCTGCTCTGTAGCTACAAAGCATATAAACACAGAAGTCTATGTGCAGTGCAGATTTCAAACAGACTGAGTTTGGTTAATGGTGAGTTCAGTGAAATGGGGAAGAGGAGCACTTTTTATTTACTTTTTTCACCATCTCGTACTTGGCTATATCTTTGGTGAATCACTTATAGGTAGAACAGTTAAAATATGGCAGGGTATCTTGGCTGAGTGGAATCTACAGCTTGTGTGGTGTGGGATGTCATGAATGAATAATATTTCTGATGGGAGCCCATCTGCAGGAAGTGTCATTGTCTGCTCCAGGTTTTGGAATGTGAGCAGTGGCTATTGGCTATCACAGTTGTGTATCCATAAGACAGATGACTACCTGGATAACATGTTTACAAAGGTAGCCACACTGCAGCTTTGGATCAGGAGGCAGATAAGGAATGGGTGTCCTCCATGCAGTTCAAGAGTAACAGCCAGGTAATGCAGGACTCCATTTCAGCCACTCATTTGCAAATCAGTTTTCTGTTTTGGATACTAGAGAAGGTGGTGGTTCCTCACAGGAGTGCAGTGAGAGCCCATTCAGTTGGACCACTGGGTAGATCAGCTGTCTTTGAGGTGCAGAAAAAGAGTGATAGTGAAAGATTGAAAGTAATCGATAGGTGTTTCTGTGTGACCCCAAGATGGTACATTGCCTCCCTGCTGTAGGATCATGGATGTCACAGAGTGGATACAGAACAGAGAGTCAGAGACCATGTTGGCACCAATGACTTGGGTAAGAGGGGAATAAGATCCCAAGAGTAGACTTCAGGAAGCTAGGAAGGAGATTCAAAAACAGGGAGGCTAAAGCAGTTTGATTACATCTATGTAATGGTATAATGGTAATATGACTATATGTTAGTGAGCATAGAAACAGGAGCACTGCATGATTGAATACATGGCTGGAAATCTGATGTAGGAGAGATGCCATGAGGTTTTGGAGTAAGTGGTACCTACAAAATAGATAGGTTGCTTCTTAACAGGATGGGGCTAACATGCTCAGAGGGAGATTTTGCTAGTGTTCTGGGAAAGTGTAGGCAGAGGGGTGGGAATCTAAGACCAGCTCTGCTTCAAAGGAAGCAAAACTAGAAAAAGGATGCAAAAGAGTAGTGGGAAAAAATAGAAGTGGGGACAAAGAACTAGCAAGCAAGAAATATGAAAATAGAGAATAATGTTAAAAAGGCTGAACTAAGGACAGACCATTTGAATGCTTAAAGCATTCATGAAAATGTTAATGATATGCTTGCATAAATTGAGGCAAGTGGATATGATTTAATTGCCTTTACAGAGACATGGCTACAGGATGATCAAGACTGGGAACTGAACATCCAAGAGCATTCTATGTTTAAGAAGAACAGAAAAAGAAAGGAGCTGGGAGGGACTGCTAGTACAGAATAGAATCAGCACTTTAATAGGAGAGGATCTTCAATTTAAGGATGATCATGTAGAATCAGTTTTTGTGGAGTTATGGAACAGCAACGGGAAACAAAAAGTGCTGGTGTAGTGACTGGAACCGGGTGGATCTCATTGACAATGAAATCCTTGACTGGGGGTTCTTAACCTGGGCCAATCAGGAAACTCTGCCTGACCAACATAAATAGGAGATATCCCTGCCCTCCCTTTTACTTTTTGATCACGCAGTGCCCTTTGTTGAGAAGGGCACTGCCTGTCCCTGGCCACTAGGGTGTTTCCTTTCTTCCTGGTGGTGGAATATCAATAAGGATTTACACACTTATTGCTCTTCACTGTGTCTGACACCTGCACACACATGACATGGGTGCTGGGGAAAAATAAAGACTACCGCTGTTAAACACTGTACTGTGGAGGTAAATTAAAAAGAAGAAAAAGAAAAAAAAAGAACAGGAGTGTCAGACATCCTGTTCAGCCTAAGAACAAAATGAAAAAGAAAGAAAAAAAAAGAAACAAAAGAAAAAACAAGAGATGCAGGATCTCCTCAATTCAGAGACTGACTCTGAACTAACTGACCACACAGCCAGTGTGATACTGTGGATTCTTTTTGTTTGTGGAGTTGAAAGTATGGTGCTGGAAAAGCACAGCAGGTCTGGCAGCCTCTAAGGAGCAGGAGGATCGATGTTTTGGGGATAAACCCTTCATCAGGATTCCAGTTTGTTACTGTTATTCCTTTTTGAGCACTGATTTCTGAGCTGGCTGATCTTTACAGTCAATGTGTTACTATTGTTTTGCAGTTGTCACTGTGGCAGGGCTTAGCCATTGTACTATGGTTTTAGGTGTCTGCACTTCTTTGCATGTATTTTCACTTTTTGGTGTTTGGACTGAGCAACTTTATTGCAACTTTACAATGAGCTCTATCTCTGTGAGTGGACTTGGGTCTCTGTGAATGGATCAAGCCTCTGTAGAGACTGAACACCTGTGTGTGTGCTGTGGGATGTGCATTTGCTGCCTTTGGGCGTGCACTCTGTCTTTGGGTGTGGACTTTGTTTCTGGTAATGAACTCTGCGTCTTGGAGTGGACTCTGTTTTTGATAATAGACTCTGCTTTTTTGCTAGTTGGTATTATCACTTGTAATGTCTTTTGTGTCCCTGGGTCTGGCAGGTCTTACTGTGAGCCGGAAGGTTCATAGGTCGTCCCGAAAGCTGTCATTCAAGAGCCAGAGGGTGGGTAGGCTGTCTCATGAACTAGAAGGTGAGTAGGCACCCCGGGAGCCAGAAGGTGGGTAGGCTGTCCTGAGTGCCGTCATCCTGAGGAGGGAGCAGGATGGGCTGTCCTAGAGATGGCCGGAAAGTGTGTCAGGGCAGACAGAGATGGAAGGTGTGTAGGGATGGCCGGAAGGTGGGTAAGCTGTCCTTGGTGCTGTTGTCCCAGCAAAGTACCAGGACGGGCTGTCCTACAGGTGGCTGGAAGATATGAAGGGGTGGTCTGGGAAGCTGGAAGGTGAGTAGGCCATCTTGATCGCCATCATCTCAGGGGGTTTGGGGAGAACGAGATGGGCTGCCCTTGAGGTGGCCGGAAAGGGTATGGCATGGATCGAAAGCCAGAATGGGCACAGGACAGGCTACCTTGTGGCCGGAATGTGGGATGGGTGGGTCATTTGCTGGGTTGCCACGTGTGTCTGTAATATGCATTGTTTTATTGTTCGGTTGAACAGATTGTTTTGTATGTGTTTGTGTCTACTGAGTCCTTTTGATAGGATAAGGTGGGATTTGGTTTTGTCCACATTTCCCTTCGGACTGGATGCATGGTGGGGTTTGGAGTTTGGCCTAGTTGCCGCTTTCCTCTGTAAGTTGCTGTATCTTGCAAACTGCTGCTTATTATTCATTATTGACTATTTGTTTGTATTTTGTACAGTTCAACAAAATAAAAATATATAAACAGGAGATTCAGAATTTCCTCAATTCAGGGACTGACTCTGAACTGGCTGGCCACAGTATGGGGGTTTACTGTGCACAAGTAAATAAAGGTGCTTTGGTGACATGTTACTAGCTGCTGTGCAGATCTCACAGTGATGACTGGAAAAAAATTGTATATGCCTGAAGAACACTGGTTTGTAGCAGTTATCTTGGAGTTAAGGTAAGCTTTTCTGGCATCCTGCCTTTATTTGGGAAGGTTGACTTGGTCGATGCTGCCTTTAAACTCTGAGCCCAGTATGTGAAAAGAATGCAGTAGTTTTTCTGAGCAAAGGACATTGGGGCAGATGAAAAATCCTTCTGGCTGCTTGTGTACATGCAGCATTTTCAGTTACTAGGGGCTTAACTTTTCCAGAGGCACCAGCCACAAAAACCTTCCAAGAATTGATGGAGTTGTTTGAAGAATATTATAACCCCAAACCTCCTCTAATTCTGAGATGCTATTGCTTTTATTTGGTTGTCAGAGAACCAGAACTATCCATATCAGGAGTTTTGATGAGTTTAAGATGACTTGCTGATGTGGCTTTGGGTTACCCCTGAATGAGATGCTCAAACCGTTTGCTATGTCAGATTAATGATGTAACCATGCAGAAGTGCCGACTAACTGAAGCCCTACTGGACTTCAAACAGGCACTGCAGCTGGCCATGTCAATAGAAAATGCAGCAAGTGAAGCAGGGAATCCCAATGGAAGTGCATACTAATTCAGTGTAGGTCATCGCAGAACCTTACGCAGGGGGTATCCTGAGCAGAGAGCCCCAGGCTAGCCTACAGCATAACCCCACAACAAAGCAGAGCCTTGGCCAAGTGGCTAAAATGTTCTTCAGGATCTGGGTCAGCAAACAGACTGGTATGCAGACGCGAGACAGCAAAGGAGTCCTACAGGCCTGACTTGAGTAAGACAACCCATAGGCTGGTACCAGGAGAGTACACATCCAGTCCCCCTAACATGCAGTGGAGCAATTAAATTGCTTAGCGACATCCAAATCTGAACCAATTGAAATTAATATTTGGTTAAATGGTCACCCAGTTCCAATGGAGATCGATACTGGTGCAACTGTATCTGTGATTGCAGAATCTGTCTTTAACAAGATTTGCTTGGGACTCCAACCCTGAAGTTTGCCTACGACCTCAGCCAGACTGAAAACATACACTGAGGAATCATTGCAGGTTAAGGGTATGACTTTGATTCTGATCTCTTATGAGAAGCAGTTGGTTCAGTTACCACTGATGGTAGTAAAAGACCCAGGCCCTATTGCGGCAGAATTGGTTGAGAAAGATTGGCTCAACATTTTTCAGTTGGAAAATGGCTGCCTCAATGAGCTCCAAGTGAAATATCCAAGAGTATTTCAGGAAGGGCTTTGGATTTCAAAGGGGCCAAAGCCACTTTACATGTTGACCAGGAAGCAATTCCGAGATTTTTCAAGGCCTGCCTTGTTATATTTGCCTTGCATGTAAAAATCAAGATGGAACTCAGGAGACTGGAGAGCAAGGTGGATGCAGCCATGGTATCATTACTACCAGAAGAATAGGGGTAAACTTTCCCAAATGCTTCCAGACATAAAAGATGAGCTGCAGTCTAGTACATGCTGCCACGTCATTGTCAAAATGAGAGGAACCGGACCTGGGGTGAAAAGATGCCAGGAAAATCGACAAGAGAAAGACCAAGCCGACATCTCTGGACTTAGAGAAACTTTGGGAAATAGACATTGCAGGTGTCGTGATTGGAACCAGATGGATCTCATTGACCATGAGATCCTTGATGGGCTTGTTATCCTGGGAAAATCAGGAAAGCTCTGGCTGACTGATATAACCAGGAGGTTTG
Source organism: Chiloscyllium punctatum (assembly GCF_047496795.1). Classification (NCBI taxonomy): domain Eukaryota; kingdom Metazoa; phylum Chordata; class Chondrichthyes; order Orectolobiformes; family Hemiscylliidae; genus Chiloscyllium; species Chiloscyllium punctatum. The sequence goes on from NC_092748.1 coordinate 77,591,986, forward strand.
GAATCGCCTCAGTTTAGGGGATTGATTGTGTGCTGGCTGGGTCACAGTCAATGTTTTACTGCTACTATTGGTTTCTGCTTTTTTTGGGGGGGGAGAACTGGATTGCTAAATTAGCTGGTTTATAAAGCCAGTTTTGTTAACTTTTTTTTATTGAAAACTGATTTCTAAACTGCCTGATTTGCACAGTCAATGTGTTTCAGGTATAATTCAGCCCTCATTAGGGAATTCTTGTTTCACTGGCTGGGTACGGTGTGTGTTTTACTCTTTTTCTCTTTCCTGTTGGGAAAAGGACATTGCTGATTTTGTGGCAGGGTTTACACCTTGCACTTTGGTTTTCTTTCTTTTTTGTATGTGTTTTGACTTCTGTTGTTTTGGCTGAGCTCCTGTGAGAAAATGAGCTGTTTCTGTGGGCAGGCCTGGCCCTTTATCGGTGGACTAGGCCTCTGAAAAGACTGAACACCTGTGTGTGTGCTGGGAGGTGAGTATTTGCTGCATCCTGGAATTTGTGAGTGGACTCAACTCTTGAGTGGACTCAACTCTTGAGTGGACTCAACTCTTGAGTGGACTCAACTCTTGTGAGTTAACTGCACCTTTACAATGCTGTGTTCCTGAGAGTGTCCGGTTCTTTTTGGATGGGCCAGGCCTCCATGGAGACTGAAAACCTGTGGGGTGTGGATTCTGACCTCAGTTGTGAACCCTCTCTTTGACAATGGACTCTGCAGAAATGAGTGGACTCTATTTCTGACAATGCACTTTGTATACTGGAGTGGATTCTGTTTCAGGGAATGTGCTTTACATTTTGAAGAGAACTGTTTATGACAATGGACTCTGTATCAGAAGGACTCTGATAACTTACTGGCTTGTTGGGTTTATCACCTGCACTGTCTCGTGTGTCCCTGGGTCTGGCAGGCCTTACTATGAGTCAGGAGGCTCAGAGGTCATTCTGAAAGCTGTCACCCCAAGGTCATAGGGGCAGGCTGCCTTAGAATGGTTGGAAAGTGGGAGGGACAGGTGGGTTGCTGGGTGGGTCTGTATTCTATGCACTGTTTCTTATGTAGTTGGGCTGTCTTGTATGTATTGTTTGTGCTACTTTTGTGATGATTGAAAGTGTGATTTGTGGTTTGTCCTTTATTCCCTGAAAACTGGTTGAACGGTAGGGTTTGTGGTCTGGCTTTACCACTCTTCTCCCTTGTAAATTGCTATTTCTCTGCATGTAGCTGTTAATATTAATTTGTTTATAAATTTTATTGTTTAATAAAGTATATTTTTAAAAATGGGGGGCTACACAGATTGAAACACAGTGCTGATGAATTTATGATGAAATTTTATTTTAATGAATGTGGTAACCAATTGGAATTTTCTTAAGTGATCAGAAAACTACAGCTGGACCAATATATGAAATACCTAAATTATAAAGAATCATCATGTATATTAAATCTCACATTTTGTTAGGTATATTGCTGTAAATTAAATCTTTACAGCTGAGCTGGAAAGGAGTACAGTTGATGGAATCTAAACTTGTACTGTAATTGAATCTGTTAATTAATCCATTGTATGGTACAAGAAGTTGCATTTCACTTCAATATTTTTTTAAAAAACTTCTTTATGTTAGCTGACATCATTTTAAATTAAAATGTGATTATTCACAGCAAAAAAACAAATGTGTAAACCGGGGATTCCGAATATCCTCCATTCAGGGGACTGACTCTGAGCAGGCTGGCCACAACTGGGATATTGTGTGCAAGTAAATAAAGAGTGACTTGGTGATGGGATACCAGCTTCTGTGCAATAATTTCATCTGGGTGTCATTTGGACAGAAAACTGTAGGTATGAGGGACAAGTTGGTATGATGGATTGGGAAAATACATTAAAAGATTTGACAATAAGCAAGTAATTTATGAGTATTGAAAGACAATTTACAGGCCTGTTGTATTGTTTTCTTTCCATCCCCAAAAAATACTGCACAACCAGGACCATTGAATCTAAACCAGGGAAGGTGCACCCTAACTGATACCTCTGAGACTGCATGGAAATACGGCATTGGGTATCAGATGTGTAATAGAGGGCAAGGTTGGAAAGGGTCTATCAAGACAAGCCTCAGGTGACTGTCTGTCTGTGTGGAGTTTGCAAGTTCTCCCTGTGTCTGTATGGGTTTCCTCCAGGTGCTCTGGTTTCCTCCCACAATCCAAAGTTGTACAGGTTAGATAAATTGGCCATTGTAAATTTCCCATAGTGTTAGGTGCATTAGTGAGAAGGAAATGGGTCTGGGTGGGCTACTGTCCACACCAACCCTCTGGACTTGTTGGTCTGATTTCACACTGTAGATTATCTAATCTAATTTAATCTGTATAAACTGGGAAATCTTATGCACTTTCAGCTTTATGCACTTTTTCCATGTATTGAAATGCACTTCCACTTAGTGACCTTTTACAGTTGAAAGATTTGTGGCTGTGTACACAGGCAAATAAGCTCTTTTGCTCTTTTCACTTTGTCAGGAATGTGTGTAGAAAGAGAATAGCTATTCAGCTGATACCACAGACACTTCAAGATCAACAGTTTCTGTCACATCCTCACCGATTCCATCCTAGCATCTCAGCTCCACAAGCAGCAGCACAGACACCTATTCTCAATGAATAGACAAATAGAACATTAATATGAATGAGGATTTGGGCTTGGAAAAGGAAAAAATAATGGACATTGCTCATATACTTTTTTTTTTCATTTTAGGTGTTTCTTGGTTTTAATCACTAGTTAAATACATTTTATTTTTAACTGGTTATCTGTTTCAATAAGCACAGCTATGTATTAATGCCTTGGATGAAGAAGCTAACTGTACTTTACAATAATTTTTTTAAAATGATGAGGACTCATAAAGTCTACTAAGAGTTATTGATAAGTTATGGGAGTAGATAAATATTTGATTGATGCAGTGAAATGTCAGAAGTTGTGAGGTTGTTCACTTTGGTAGATAAAGTAGGGGAAAAAAATCTTAATAGAGATAGACTGAGGTATACTATGATGCTGAGGGATCTGGATGTCCTTATGAATGAATCACAAAACATAGCATGTAGCTATATCAAGCAATTCAGAAAAAAATGGAATGCTGACCTTTATTACAAAGGTTATGGAATATAAAATAAGGAGGTCTGCTACACTGCATAGCATATTGGTGAGACCACAACTGGAGTTCTAGTCTCCTTACTTGGATGTGACACAATTTCCTTGGAAGCAATTCTGAAGAAGACACTAAACTGCCATCTGAAGAAAATCTAAGCAAGTTGTGCCATACTCATTTAAACATTAAAGATCCTGAAGGGGCTTGATATGGTGAATACTGAGAGCATATTTCCTCTTGCAAGGAAATCTAGAATTAGAGGGCATGGTTCCCAAAATAAGGGATCTCCTATTTATGACTGATTTGAGGAAGAATTTTCATTTCTCTGAAGGTTATTAGCCTTTAAAATTTTATTCCATTGAGGTCAATGGTGGCTGGTCCTTTGAATATATTCTAGACAGAGTTAGATGAAGGATAAATTAATAAGGGAATTAAGGGTCATTGAGATATATGGAGCTAAGACCACAATCAGATTAATTATGATCTTGCTGAATGGTGAAGCAGACTTGCTGGGTCAAATGGCCTCCCTGCTTCTATTTATCTGATATGTCCCACAGAACATGATGGAGACTATGAAGTTTCAACAGTAGCAATATGCCAGGAAGAGCTTTTAAGAATATTATTAGCTTCTAGAATGGGGCCTAATAGGACCAAAATTGATGCTTTGACCATAATGCTTCCTGAGGGCTAGGATAACCATATTACTATATTTGGTCTGTAATGAAATGCCCGTGGGGACCTCAGAAACTATGGATACCATCAATGTGCTACAAAACATGAATACACATTTCACTGTCTCTTTCCAGAGCTGCAATGGGCATAATTTCTTAATGTCAGCTCCTATGCCTTCATACAAGATATGATTCAGATATGGGCCTGTTTCCACTAGAACATCAGCTAGTCACTTCAAAAATTATAAAGCCTCTGACTGGTCAAAAGCAAAAGTATCTGCTAAAAAAAAGCTGGCTTTCTTCACATGTTAAGTGTTATTTTGAGGTGGGGGAGAGGACACTGCCTCTCTTTCCAGAGGCTCAATGACATATTATCTCATTCACAGCCATAAGCTGTTCAGCACATGCTTAGGTATACTGAAGGCACCCAGTTGTAACCCACCAATAGCATGACCCTTCTAGTTTCTCTAAACTGTTAGATTGGTTGTCCAAATTCCAGTACTAGATAAACAGATATATTCTGAGGCATTATTATGAAGAACAATTCTTCAATCCCATCATCATACTCCATTCCCTGAAACATGAACTCTATCCCACTTCCTGGCTGTATGGTGGAACCTAACTGTTTAAACCTAGTTGTCATATTTGACCCTGAGATATGTTATTGGCCTCATCACTAAGGCAGTGAGCAGAACCTTTTCAGCTGATGATTCCACCAATGAATTAGTTAGGAATACATTTCCAATGAGTGTAGCAGCTCTACAGCTAGTTCATGTCCTATCATATCATGTTTTAATTAGTGGAGAAAGGATTACAGCCCATATTTGGGTCCCAACACAGACAGCTGACATCCAATCTCATTCGCCACTGTCACCAGTCCCAGCAACACTAGTGCTGCTCATGCTTCTGAGCCCTGGACTCCAGAACCAGTTTAATTGCAGAAATGGTAGGGTTGCATGGAGAGAGCAATGAGGGACCTGTCAGAACGGTCTGGATGGGGAATACTATCAGGGACTAACATTGATGATGGGGTGTGTGTTCATGGAACATGGAAAAGCAGCCCTTGAGGTACCCCCAGATTCCTGCCCAAGGTGAGTGACCTGCCAGGCTTCTCCCCTAACCCTTAATACCCTCTGACAGCTTGAAAGTTTGGGAAATGGCCTTTAATCCTTTAATTGAATACTTAAAGGCTTCAATTGAGAGAAGGCAGGTGGTCTTCTCTAATATTTTACCCCTTTTTCAAATTGTAGCTGGATTGGCATTGGGTGCAAGGGCAACATAAAGGTTACTTCAGGGATTTAATGTCAACCCTCAAGCCTTCCTGCAAACCCACTAGCAGAGAACTGTAACTGGACTCACATACTACAATGTCACAAAACCAACTCTGTTGCCCCTACCTTAGCTTCTCTGCTCCTGCGAACTTTATCCATACCATAATTACTCAAAATCTGACTGTTACTATGCTGTCCAACCTCCCACATCTTATATCCTCAAGCTTATCCAAACATTTCTGCCCATTTCCTTTCTTGCACCAAATCCTGTTCACTTATCATTCCTGTGTCCACTAACCTGTATTAAATCAATGTTAAACAACACCTTGATTTTAAAATGCTCATCTTTGTTTCAAATCCTTTCACAGCCTCCAAACTCCCTACCTCTATAATTTCCCCAAACTCTTAAACCTCTGAAATTACTGCATTTCCTCAATTTTACTCTCTTGCGCTTTGCCGAATTTAAATGCTCCAACTGCCTTCAGTTGCTAACCTCTGGAATTTCCTTCCTAAATCACCTGACCTCATCACTTCTCATTACACCTTTAGGACATTCCTTAATACGCAACTCTATGACTGATTGTCCCTATTATCTCCTTCCTAGTTTCAGTGCCAGATTTCAGTTGATAGTGCTTCAGTAAAGTGCCTTGGAAAATCTTATGTGAAAAGTTTGTTGGTTCTTATTACAAGTATTGGTATTTGTTGTGGCAGTAACTGTAATAATTGAAATATTGATTGTGATTCTTCCTTGCTTTAACAGCGCTAATTTATAAGACAGGAACTCAAATGCTCTAATTTCAAGGATTCATTCATAAACATCCCAAATCTCTCTCCCCACAACCCTACCCACTTCAATCACCTATCCGCAAATCTCCACCCCCTTTCAATTTGTATATTTTTGCATCCATTATGAAAATACAATTGTTCACCTCATTGTGCTATTACATTTTAATCGCCATGTTGCCACACATTCCACAACTAATCCTCTCAAAGTCCATGACCCTATCATCATCACTGTTTATTATGTTTCCAAATTTTGATTTATCTTCAAATTCAACACAATGCCCTGTATTCCCAAATCATGGAAGAAGGCCATTCAGAAAGTCATGTTCAGAGTCAAACTCACACAGTCTCACACATCTACATTTTCCCCATAGCTCTACAATTCTTTTCTCCAAAAAACAGTGCAAATCCATTTTGAAAGTCCTGAAGAAATGTTTCCACCACACTCTCTCTCAGGCAGTGATTACAAGACCTTACCACATCCTACGTAAAATAACTTCTCTTTAAGTCACCTTTGCTCCTTTTGCCATATGGCTAAAATCAGTGAAGTTTGTTTGTAACCCTTTCATCAATGGGAACAGTTTCTCTCAACTACACTTCCCAGATCACTCATGATTTTGAGTAACTCTATTAAATCTCTATTTAAACTTCTTTTCTCCAAGGAGAATAGCCCAAGAATCACCAATCAATCCAAACAGCTGAGGTTCTTTATTCCCGAGCCTTTCCCATGAATCTATCTATACCCTCTCTAATGCCTTCACATCCTTGCTAAAGTGTAGCACATCGAACCAGACACTATATTCCACTTGAAGCAAAACCAGTACATCCTTTCTTTCCTGTTCTATACATCTATTTCTAAACCCCAGGATCCTGTAATGTCTATTAACAACTTTCTTAATTTTTAATTACTCCTGTATCTGTTGAATTGCACACTACATTTTATGTTGCCTCTTCAGTTTTCCTACCAAACATTCACATTCCTCTGCATTAAGTTTCATCTGCCCTCTGTCTGCTCATTTCACCAATATGTTTATGCCTATTGAAATTTATCACTATCCTCTTCAGTGTTCACAAAGCCTGAAAGTTTTGTGCAATACACAAGTTTGAAATTATGTCATCTACTGCCAAATCTGCACCATGAGTATATGCTAACCATGGATGAACTGAGAGATCCACTCTCTACTGAAGTTGAGGTCTGAGGCGGTCAGGTTGGGCAATCCTAACATAAAGAAGAAATCTGGGTACTACCTTTGTAAGGCCAGCAGTGATGCCAGGAGATGATAACAAAATAAGCTTGAGACCCAGACCAACCTTACGGACACCCATCGCCCGTTACTAGGCTTACACAGCAAAATGGACGATAAAGTAAAGACACATAGAATCGGGACAATACATCCAACATGATGAGCCCAGTGCATTCTACGCTCACATTGAATGAAAATTCAGTGAAACCATGTCAGCTATCCCAACAGCCTCTGATGCACCTGTACCCACAGTCACTGCAGCAGATGTTAGATTTAGATTAGATTACTTAGTGTGGAAACAGGCCCTTTGGCCCAACAAGTTCACACCGACCCTCCGAAGAGCAACCCACCCAGACCCATTCCCCGACATTTATCCCTTTACCTAAAGCCACAGGCAATTTAGCATGGCCAGTTCACCTAACCTGCACATCTTTACACTGTGGGAGGAAACTGGAGCACCCGGAGGAAACCCACACAGACACGGGGAGAATGTGCAAACTCCACGCAGACAGTTGTCCGAGGTAGGATATGAACCCAGGTCTCTGGCGCCGTGAGGCAGCAGTGCTAACCACTGTGCCACCGTGCCGCCCACAAACTTGTCTATTTATGATTAGATTAGATTTCCTACAGTATGGAAACAGGCCCTTTGGCCCAACAAGTCCACACCAACACTCTGAAGAGCAACCCACCCAGATTTATTCCCCTACATTTACCCCTGACTAACGTACCTAATAATATGAGCAATTTAGCATGGCAAATTCACCTAACCTGCACATTTTTGGACTGTGGGAGGAAACCAGAACACCGAGGAAACCCACACAGACACGGGGAGAATGTGCAGACTCCACACAGACAGTCACCCGAGGTGGGAATTGAACCTAGGTGCCTGGTGCTATGAGGCAGTAGAGCTAACCACTGAGCCACCGTGCCATCCCTTTACTTTCATGAGAGTGAACCTACAGAAAGCAACTGGCCTAGATGGAGTCCTCGACCCTGAACTCAGATCGTGTGGAGACCAGCTGGCGGAAGTATTCCCAGATAGCTTTAACCTTTTTTTACGTCCTTCAAGAAGACAACCATCATCCCGGTGCCAAAGAAAAATCATGCAGCATGTCTCAATGACTATCACTAGTAGCTCTGACCTCCATAATTATGAAGTTCAACAAGAGGTTAGTCATGACTTATATCAACTGCAGCCTACTAAATTGCCTTGATCCTTTTCAATTTCCACAGCAGATGCCATCTCCCTGGCCCTATAGTCATCCCTAGAACATTTGGATAACAAGGATACCTATGTCAAACTGCTATTTATTGATTACAGCTTCTCCTGCAGCACCACAATTCCAAAGAAATTCATCTCTAAACTCCACGACTGAAGTCTCAGTGTCCCCTTTTGTAAATGTATCCTTGACTTCCTGCCCAATACATTGCAAATAGTAAGAATAGGCGACAAAATCTCCTATACCACAATCCTCAACACTGGTGCCCCACAAGGCTGCGTACTCAGCCTCCTAATACACAGCTTATGCACTCATGAGTGTGTGGTCAAATTCCACTCCAACTCCATTTCAAAGTTTGCTGACAACATCACCATTGTAGGGTGATCTTAAACAACAGCAAGACAGAATACAAGAAAGAGGGTTTTTTAGCGGCATGGTGTAAAGACAACAATCTCTGTCATTGTCAGCAAAATAAAGGAGCTGGTAGTTGACTTCAGGAAGTGAACTGGAGGGCATGCCCCTGTTTGCTTCAATGGTGCTGAGTTTGAGATGGTCAAGAGCGTCAAATTCCTGGGAGTAAGGATCACCAACAAGCTGACCTGTTCCATCCACATCAACGCGACAGTCAAGAAATCACGACATAGTCTCTACTTCTTCAGGAACCTATGGAAATTTTTTATAGGATGCTTTCTATGGTGCATCTATTGAATGCATTACAGCATGGTCAAGCAACTGTTCTTCTCAAGACGTAAGATCCTCAGAGTTGTGAACAGAGCCCAGTCCATCAGGAAAATCAGCCTTCCATTCGTTGACTCCATCTATACTTCCCACTCCCTTGGGAAACCAGTATAATCAATGACCATCCCATTCTAGTCATACTCTCTTCCACCCTATTCCATTTGGCAGAAGAAATAATAGAACAAAGAAAATTTACAGCCCAGGAACAGGCCCTTTGGCCCTCAAAGCCTGAGCCAATCCAAATCTACTAACTAAACCTGTCGCCCAATTCCGAAGAAACTGTATCCCTCTGCTCCCCACTTACACATGCATCTGTCCAGACGCATCTTAAATGAATCTACCCGTGCCTCCTCTACCATCTCTGCTGGCAACACATTCCAGTTGCCCACTACCGTGGGCAAATACTTGCCGTGTGTATTCCCCTTAAACTTTCCACCTCTCACCTTGAAAGCGTGACCTCTCGTTACTGAATCCTTCACCCTGGGAAAAAGCTTGTCTCTATCCACCCTGTCTATACCCTTCATGATTTTGTAAGCCTCAATCAGGTCTCCCTTCGGTCTCCTTTCCTATAATGAAAATAAACCTAACCTACTCAACCTCTCTTCATAGCTAGCACCTTCCATACCAGGCAATATCCTCGTAAACTGTCTTTGCATACCCTCCAAAGCATCCACATCCTTTTGGTAATGTGGCGACCAGAACTGTACAGAGTATTCTAAATGCGGCCGAACCAACATCTTGTACAATGTTAACATGACTTGCCAGCTCTTATACTCAATACCCCATCCAATGAAGGCAAGCATACCATATGCCTTCTTGATCGCTCTATCCACCTGTGCAGCAACTTTCAGGGTACAATGGACCTGCACTCCCAGATCTCTCTGCCCATCAACTTTTCCCAAGGCTCTTCCATTCATTGTATAATTCACTCTAGAATTAGTCTTACCTAAATGCATCACCTCACATTTGTCTGGATTGAAATCCATCTGCCACTTTTCCACCCAACTCTCCAGTTTATCTATATCCTCCTGTATTCTTTGACAGTCCCTTAGCTTTCTGCTACTCCACCAATCTTCGTGTCATCTGCAAACTTGCTGATCCTACCAACATGGCCTTCTTCCAGATCATTTATGTATACCACAAACAACAGTGGCCCCAACACTGATCCCTGTGGAACACCATTGGTCACCTTTCTCCATTTTAAGAAACTCCCTTTAACTATTACTTTCTGTCTCCTGTTGGTCAACCAGTTCTTTATCCACCTAGCTAGAACACCCTGCACACCATGTGACTTCACTTTCTCCATTAGTCCACCATGGGGAACCTTATCAAATGCCTTACTAAAATCAATGTATATGACATCAACAGCCCTCCCTTAATATATCAACTTAAGGGAGTTGATATATAGTTCCTCAAAGAACTATATTAAGTTGGTAAGGCATGATCTCCCCCGCACAAAACCATGTTGCCTATCACTGATAAGCCCATTCTTTTCTAAATATAAATAGGTCCTATCCATCAGTACCCTCTCCAGCAACTTTTTCCATCACCGACGTCAGGCTCACTGGTCTGGAGTTAACTGGAATATCCCTACTACCCTTCTTGTACAGGGGACATATAAGCAACCTCCTAGTCCTCTGGCACCTCACCTGTATTTAAGGATGCCACAAAGATATCTGTCAGGGCCCTAGCTATTTCCTATCTCGCCTCCCTCAGCAACCTGGAATAGATCCCATCCAGTCCTGGGGATTTGTCCACCTTAACCTCTAGCCTACCCAACACATCTTCCCTACTTATGCCAACATGATCCAGACTAATCAAACTTCTATGTCTAATCTCAAGATTCATCATGTTCCTCTCTTCAGTGAACACTGATGCAAAGTAATCATTCAGAATCTCACCCATTCTCTCAGGTTTGACACACAGCCTTCCTTCGTTATCCTTTAGTGGACCAATCCTTTCTCTAGTTACTCACTTGCTCCTTATATAAGAATGAAATACTTTGGGATTCTCCTTAATTCTGCTTGCTAAAGCTAGTTCATGACCCCTCTTCGCCCGCTTGATTCCTCGTTTAAGACTTGTCCTACTCTTCCAATATTCCTCCAGGGCCCATTCTGTTCTTAGCTACCTAGACCTTATGTACACTTCCCTTTTCCTCTTGGCTAGTCGTACAATTTCTCCTGTCATCCATGGTTCACAAATCTTGCCCTTCCTATCCTTTGCTGTCAACGGGACATGCCTATCCTGTACTATCTTTAACCTATCTTTGAAACCTTCCAAATATCAAATGTGGACTTCCCTTCAAATAGCTGTGTCCAATTCACATTTCCGAGCTCCTGCCTAATTTTGATATAATTGGCCTTGGCCCAGTTTAGTACTCTTCCCTTAGGACCACTCTCATCTTTATGTACGAGTATTCTAAAACTTCCAGAACTGTGGTCACTGTTCCCAAAGAAATCCCCCACCACAACTTCTACTACCTCTCCTGGCTCATTCCCTAGTACCAGGTCCAATATGGCCCCTTTCCTCATTGGACTATTAACATACTGCTCTAGAAAACTCTCTTGGATGCTTCTTACAAATTCTACCTGATCCAGACCTCCGATACTAAGTCAATGTTGAGAAAATTACAATCTCCCATTACCACTACCCTATTGCCTCTACATTTTGCCATAATCTATTTACCTATTTGTTCTTCTACCTCACGCTCACTGTTGGGAGGCCTGTAATAAAGCCCCAACAATGTAACTGTACCCTTCTTATTTCTCAGCTCCACCCATAATACCTCACTACCCAAGACCTCCATAGTGTCTTCCTTTAGCACATCCATGATATCATCCCTGACCAGCAATGCAACTCCACACCCACTTTTACTTCCCTCCTTATGATATAGTGTGAATATACATATGAACAGATTTAAGAACAGTTTCCTCACCACTGTTATCAGACTTTTGAATGGTTCTCTCAAATGTTAATTCCGCTATATTTCTCTGCACCTTCTTTTTGATTGTAACACTGTATTCTAGACTCTGTTCTGCTACCCTAATGTACTGTATGTGGTGCAATCTGCCTGTATACCATGCAAAATAACACTTTTCCCCATATTTCAGTACATATGATAATAATTTATGAAACTCAAACTGTCTTCATCTCTGGGAAACCCTACATTAAACTTCCTCCAGTTCAACAAAAAAAATTCAATGTTAATCTTGACTCCTTTTCAAACAGGTAATTTCATATCAGCGCTGTTACTGTGTCTTTTATTAGATAGGCTATAACTTTTCTGATAAGCCTGTTATGTGGTACTTTATCTAATGCCTTTTGAAAGTTTACATGCGCCATACTAACCACATTTGACCATCAATTCTCTCTGATCTTTGGCAAATTGGCAAGCAAATTAGTTCAACATAGTTTTATAATTTCTAAAAATTTTCCCACAACCAATGTTATGCTGACTGGCCTGCAGTTATTCACTAATCCTTAAGGCATATTTTAATTGAATAAGTGTGTAACATTTGTAGTCCTTCAGTTTTCTGGCACTACCCTTGTATCTCAGGAGCACTGAAGTATTATAAACAGTCTCTCCACAATTTCCAGCCTTGTTTCTCTCAGTATTCTTGGATACAAAGGTAGCTTTTTTTACTCAGAGTAGTAGGGGCATGGAACGCCCTGCCTGCAACAGTTGTAGACTCACCAACTTTAAGGGATTTAAATGATCATTGGATAATCATATGGATGAAAATGGAATAGTGTAGGATAGATAGGCTTCAGATTGGTTCCACAGGTCAGCGCAACATCGAGGGCTGAAGGACCTGTACTGCACTATTATGTTCTACATTCTACATCCCCTCTGATCCTGATGACCTATTAACTTTAATTTATCCATTCTTAGATTCCTTCCTTTTTGAACATTAGCCCATCCAGTGTCAAATACCTCTTCTTTTGACTTGATCAATTACTTCTTCCTTTTATCAAAGACGGCATGTATATGCTCCCACACTACTTATTGTCAGTATGTTTTCCATGGAAAGAGGTGTGCCTTTTCTCACCTTTTTGGAGTGTTAATTCCAATTGAGTATTCAACAACATGCTCACCTGAGTTTAATCAGAGTTTATTTATTTTCTCACACTTAATTGACTTAATGTAGACTAGATGAATTTAAAGTTAATAGGTCATCAGGATTAGAGGGGGTGTATCCAAGGATATTGCATGGAACAAGGTTGGAAATTATGGAGAGACTGTTCACAATATTTCCGTTAATGTACACACACAGGCACACATGCTGTGATGTTTTTTGTAGTTGAATTTCTAGGTAATTGGTTCTTGGGTGAACTTTGAAACTGTAACAGGTTAAGTACCTTTTATTGCTTGATAACTTGTAATTAGCTTATTAGTCTGGGTAAAAACAAGGACTACAGATGTTGGAAACCAGATTCTGAATTAGTGGTGCTGAAAAAGCACAGCAGTTCAGGCAGCATCAGAGGAGCAGGAAAATCGATGTTTCGGGCAAAAGCCCTTTATCAGGAAGGGCTTTTGCCTGAAACGTCAATTTTCCTGCTCCTTGGATGCTGCCTGAACTGCTGTGCTTTTCCAGCACCACTCTAATCTAGAACTTTATTAGTCTGGGTCTCATGCTGGATGATTACTAATGGTCCTGATGGATCTATTGATTCTGTTTGCCAATAGCTCTCAGCCAATCTTTTAAACAGACAAAGAAAACATGCCTCCCTCATCCTGTGGCTTTTCAAATTATTTTTCCAAGTAAGTTCTTGTTTTAATGTTGATTACACATCTTCATTTGGGAGTTAACAATTCTGAAGTCTATCACGTCTAGTTTTTGGACTGTTGCTCCTTCATCAGATGATTAACCACCTAATGAAGGAGCAGCGCTTCGAAAGCTAGTGCTTCTAATTAAACCTGTTGGGCTATAATCTGGTGTTGTGTGATTTTTAACTTTGCACACCCCAGTCCGACACTGGCATCTCCAAAGCAAGTCTAGTTTTGTTTGGGAAGGGCATTGTAGTACAATAATAGTGGCCATGAGTTTCACAGTTCCTTTTTTTTTTAATTGTGAAACATGGAGGCGAGCAGTGTCAAAACTCCATACACTTTAGGTATTAGCTGCTCTAAAAGAGTATACTGTAGGAATTCACAGTATGGCTGTGAGTTACCCTCATCAATGTTAATATTTAGTTAGGTATCGAATGAGTTGGTACAGTCTGGAAACCAAATGCCAAAAGTCACATGATTTGTGATTACCATCGTAAGGTTTTTTTGTGTCTAGTTCTTAAGAAAAATTGACAAACAGTTAATAATACGACATCCCATTATTGTGTATGGTAATTGATAATGACAGACCGATTAATTTTCAACAAATATCTCAGATATGACCTCTACATCCATATGTAAATCCCATTTTAGGTGCATATTAAGGTCCAGTCTTTGTCAGGACCCTCTTAACACTTCTACACACAATTCATAAAGGATGACTGGCAATCACTTAATGTTGGTTGCCCATCTCAGACTGTTTCTTCTTCATTGTCATATTTACATAAAAGAAAAATTACTGCAGATGGTGGAGATCTGAAATAAAAACAGATTACATTGGAGAAACTCAGCAAGAATGACAGCATCTGTGGAGACAGAGTTAGTATTTTGAATTATATATATCCTTCTTTAGAACGCTTTTGAAGAACAATCATATGAGAGTTGTGTTCACTCTGTTTCTTTCTCCACAAATACTGCTGGATCTGCTTAGTTTCTCTAGCATTTTCTCTTTTAATTCTAGTAATTGTTGTTTTCACTTGTGTTTTGCCCTTTCTCCATTCAGGCTGCTGTCCAATTGCATTACCTACCGACATATGTTGTTATTCATCAAGTAAGCTCTCTGTTTGTTTGCTTTACTTATTGCCTTCATGAAAATATAGCTTGCTTTTTTTTTACTCAGGGTTAGGATGTTGCTGGCCTGACCAACATTTATTATCCATCCCTAATTGCCCAAAAGGCAGTTTAGAGTCAATCATGTTGCTGTGGGTCTGTATACAAACTACTTCCTTTTTATCGATAATGAATTGTCCCATTCCAGTTTTTCTTACTCATCATCAAGTTATATCGAAAACATTCTAATGATGGAGAAATCCACTGTATCCCTCTCAAATTTGAAAACCAGTACTATTAGCATAAGAACCATTAGAATTTTACAGAAGGAGGCCAATTGGCCCATTGTGTCTGTACTGCCTCCTGCAAGACTTCCCCATCTCATCCCATTTTCCAGTCCTATCATCGTATCAATATTGGGCAATATAATTACCACGCTAGTCATTAAAATTACAGAAATTGGAAGATGACTGACAGACAGCTGATAATGTTGCAAATTCTAATGAACCCCTGCAGTCACCTAAAGAACAGGGTCCCCATTCGGAAATCTGCACTTGAATGCTAAGAACAGTAAATATTGAAATTCAAACCTGTGGTCCGTGAAATTTCCCTTCTATATTAGAATCTCTGTAATGATGATGTGTTATGTAATTCACAGAACCCTCTTATATTTAATAACTCTTATTTGCAGACAAGCAGAGAGAATTGGCTCCTCTCGTTACAACAGTCTCTTGGTGAGTCTCAACTTTTTTTATTGCTTTAGAGTGCACAATTATACCACACAGCAATAAAAATGTAGTTAACTGTATTAAGATGAAGGAGATACTTGTCTTCCATGAAAGAAAAAAGTTTAATTGCCGACTAAAGACAAATAAAAAAAATCAAACACATACATACAAACACGTCATTTTTTTGAAGTGGGAACATATGGTACAGACACAAAGAATAAAGTTCGCAAAATGTTTAGCATTATTGAATTGTTAAATCTTTTTAACCCCTTGAGACCATGGTTGATTGAAATCCCCGATGCTGTCATTTGTTCCACCTTTGAATTATTGGTGAATATTTGTTTCTGCAAATTGTTTTTTCACTGTGAAGATGAAAGACATGTTAACAGGATATCTGCCAGTGTTCATATTACCAATCCATACTCTTTCTCCTTGTTCTGGTTCTTTAAAGCAGCTGCTGAAATATAGTTCAGTGTATAATCCTAAGTCTGGCTCCACTGTCTTCCAAAATTGGCTAACTGGCAAATTTCTTAATGCTGAATCAGTTGGCCTGTTTTCAATGAATTTAGTTAAAATTGTAATATCATTGCAAATGGTTTCATTTATTCCACATGGGTCTCAAAGTTTTGCCTCGATCTATGGTCAACTGACCACTGCAACAGTTTAAGCTACGTTTCTTCTTTTTCAAAAAAACATTCATCTTTGAAAGGTCTCTAGTTTAAGAGTCAGGTGTTAAAATTTGATAGTCCATATTCACTATCATCCTAACAACAAATTTACTTTGTGTGCTAATACAGTGGTGACCACGGAATCCGAACATCTTATTGTTTGAACAAATTGGAATCTGACCAATTATTTTGAGAAAATTTTGCCCTAAAATCTGAACACATTTTCAGAATCTGAACACCACATACCGTTCAGGTCACACATTGTTTATTCAGTTCATCCCCGGAAGTAGTCATGAAAGCATCTCTCTTGTGTCCATCACTAGTTTACCTTGTGTTTTCACCTTGATTTGTGCTGGTTTTTAAAAAAATTATCACCCTTGTGCATTCACCATGGCACCCAAGAAAAACAATGAAGCAAATAAGAGTAAGAGGAAGTCTATGAGAATGACAATTGAGTTGAAGAAAGAACTTATTGCTAAGCATGAGAGCGGTACGCATGTCTGATCTTGCTGCCATGTTTGAGATACCGAAATCAACCGTGTGCATGATTCTGAAAAATAAAGAAGTGATAAAAGCAGCTGATGTGGCAAATGGTGTTACGACTCTGACCTCTAAGAGATCAAAGTTTATAGAAGAGGTGGAAAAACTCCTCTCAGTGTGGATAAACGAAAAACAGTTGGTTGGTGATCCCATCTCTGAGGGCATAATTTGTGAGAAAGCCAGGCTCCTGTATGCTGACCTTAAAAAGACGTGCCTGGAAGTAGTGCTGATAGTGATGAGTTTAAGGTTAGTAGGGGGTGGTTTGAAAACTTTAAGAAAAGAACTGGGATTCACAATGTTGTTATGCATGGAGAGGCTGCTAGTTCGAATGTGGATGCAACGGCAAATTTTGCGAAGAAATTCAGTGAGTTCGTGAACACTGAGGGGTATGTGGCACAGCAGGCATTCAATTGTGATGAGACAGGCGTCTTCTGGAAAAAGATGCCAAGGAATTCCTATATAACTAAGGAAGAGAAGTCTTTACCAGGCCATAAGCCAATGAAAGGCAGGCTTACTCTCTTGTTGAGTGGTAATGCTAGTGGAGATTGCAAGATAAAGTCTTTGCTTGTGTACCACTCAGAGAATCCACATATGTTCAAAAAGAAGAATGTTATGAAGAGTAAGCTTAATGTTATGTGGAGGGCAAACATGAAAGCATGGGTTACCAGGCAGTTCTTCACTGAGTGGATTCATGAGGAGTTTGCCCCTTCTGTGAAGGCTTATCTTGAGGAAAAGAATCTACCCCTGAAGGCTTTTCTTGTGATGATGCTCCTGCTCATCCTCCAGGCTTGGAAGAAGATTTGGTGGGTGAATATAGCTTCATCAAGGTGAAGTTCTTGCCCCCCAGTACCATTCCTCTCATCCAGCCCATGGACCAGCAAGTTATCTCAAATTTCAAAAAACTGTACACTAAGGCTATGTTCCAGAGATGCTTTGAGGTGACAAACTAGACCGAACTGACCCTCAGAGTTTTGGAAAGATCATTATAATATCCTCCATTGCTTAAAAATCATAGACAAAGCATGGAGGGAAGTGTCTCTGAGGACAATGAACTCTGCCTGGAAGAAACTCTGGCCTGAGTGTGTTGCAGGGAGAGACTTTGAAGGCTTCAAAGAACCACCTGTTGTGCCTGTTATTGTGTCTCTGGGCAAGTCCATGGGCTTGGAGGTGAGTGAAGAGGATGTGGAGGAGTTAGTGGAGGATCACAAGAATGAACTCATCACAGAAAAATTTCAGCACCTCCACAAGACACAGCAAGAAGAAGTGGCAGAGGAAATTTCTTCAGGGGAGGAAGAGGGAGCTAGTGGGAACACTTCCAGTGTTGAAATTAAGGAACTGTGCTTCCTGTGGTCTAAAACACAGGCCATTATAGAAAAGTGGCATCCTACCAAGGCAGTGGTCAACAGGAGCATAAACATGTTCAATGACATTGTGATTGACCACTTCAGAAAAATTCAGAAAAGTCGCCAACACCAGACAATTTTGGAAAGGTGGTTCTCTAAAGAAAGCCAGTTCAGTGAGCCCCAGCCCTCTACAAGTGGGCTTAGTGTTACGACAATGAAAAGACAAAGAGAGAAAACAGCAGAAGCACAGTTATCTGATGTTATTATGGAAGGTGACTCAGTAAACCCTCTCCCTCCTTCCTCCTCTCCAGTACCATTACCACTCCTCACTAAGGTAAATGAAGTTATTTTCATGTTAGTACATTTATTTCTTTTTATTATTATTACTTGATATTTAGGTCATTTACTCATCTTATTTTACCTTAACCATATGTATTTGCAGTTAAAACTGTCTTAAAAATGTTTTCTTTTTGGGTCCAGAAATGGATTAATTCACTTCCCATTAATTCTTATGGGGAAAATAGTTTCGGAATCCGAACTTTTCGCAATCTGAACAGCCTCCTGGAAAGGATTAAATTCAGATTCCGAGGCACCACTGTATTTCTTTTTCAGTCCAATAGTTTTGTCAAAAGGTTTAGTTATCCAATCCATCCATGTTCTGCTATCAGGACTGAAAACAACAAATGCTGGAGATCACAGCAGGTCAGGCAACATCCATGGAGAGCGAGCAAGCTAACATTTCAAGTTGAGATGACTCTTCTTCAGAGCTGATGTGAAGTGTGGAGGGGCAGCATTTATGCTGTAGTTAGTGGTGGAGGGTGATGGTGGAGTATTGAGTGCTGGGGAGAAAGGATGTTGATAGTTCAGATTAAGTGATTGGAATGTAAGAATGTTCTTGTATCAATTTATCTTATTATCAATGTCATAGTTGTTGTGTTGACAAAAAAAGTAAATTGTCTCAGACCTCCAAATGGTTTAGTCAGAATTCCATCTTTCTGAAACATATTATCCTGCTTGACAGCTCATTTGTATTTCAAGGTTCTCCTTTTTTTTAATTTCAAAAATATACTTTATTCATAAAATAATTTGATGGGTCTGTACAGTTGGTCATACCATACATACGTAAACATTTACATACAGAGATCAGAATTTATCATTTTTATATACAGGTCTGTACGTTTATCAATCATATGTCCATATACTTTCACCCACCAAACTGTGCTTCTATTAGAAGTTGTCAGCATTTGGAACACATGACTATTAAATTAAGGTTTTCTCATCTGCTATTGGTTGTGCTTACAAAACTTTACTAATGAACTTTTTAACATTTCCAATAACATTAATTGTTTGATAGGATAAATACTGCACCGTTTGTCTGTTAGTTTTCTCTGGCATTTAAAAATAACTTGTATTTCTACACCAGCGTTCCCAATCCCAATACCTCTCAAAACAATTCATAACCAATTAACTACTTTTGAAGTCTGGTCAGTGCTATAATGCAAGCGCCAATTTACAGCCGATACTGTATCAGCAATTGAAACAAATGGCTGGTGAAGATAAAATGGCCATGGCATCGCCTCAGCCTTTATATTTTTACTAGACATTACCGTAGAAATTTTAACATTCACTTAGGAAGACGGGTATGGTTTAATTATAGGTTCAGACAGAGTAGTACATCTTCGGTATTGTACTACTTCAGATTTCTGAAGTTGAGCTTGAGCCAATATCTTTTGACTTACACGTAATGCTGCTGAGCCAAGGCAGTTAAATCACTTTGGCATTGGTCGAGCCTGGTAAAGCTATATTTGAAATTTAATTCTGTTCCTTAACTATGCTTTCGATGTGCATGTTTTTGTTTTGCTGAAAGAATTTTAAAATGTAGAGGTCAAAAATTGACCTCTATTAAAGGCTTTTGGTGCAAATCGTGGAGAATATTGGAGAGAGAACTATTTTCAGGAATTCCCCATTCAGTCATAGCTTTAAAAAAGTTACGCGTGAGCATAGATTAACTCCAAGAAAACAATCAACTGGGATTAATTCCAACCGATAGTTAGGGTTTGACTGTCCACTCACAGTGGTGGGGGGGGGGGGGGGGGGGGCGATTATCGATCACACAATTGATTCATACCGCAGTGTTAATAGAGAACTGATAGCCGGCGAGTAGTTAGTCCAATTATATTCGTAAAAACTCAGAACGTTGATCGTACAGAACATTGTTCTGTGTACAGAATTGTTTCTCATACATTGATTAAATCAGACTCTGTTCGGTGATTTGCTGTAACATAAGTAAAAGAATGCAAAACGCATGCATTCCAGAAACAACGTGATAGCGGATAATTTGCAGCCACTCCAAATTATTCCCTAAATCCCAATAATTTCAGTTTCTAAAAATATCCAGTTCATTTCCAATATACTTCTGCAAAAACATGAAATCACTCGTTCTTGCATTTGACATGCTGATTACGTATTCTACGGTGTGTTGTTCCAAAGGGAGGAACTCTGTTATTTAATTCACCATAATTTTCTCAGGAGTAAGTGGTGGATTGAATGCATTTGGGTGGTCACAGTATCTAGATACGGAACCTTAGGCCAAAATACTGCACTTCAGTTTAACTGTCAATTCCAACACTGTATTGGTCAAATGATTTAATAAAAAGGGAACAGGTTTATGTTTAAATATAACTGTAGCGTCGAAAGCGCGTCTATCTCTCAAAAATTTCTAGCGATTCACTCGCTATTATATGTCGAATCTCAACATTGTCTGGGAATGAAAAAATCAGATAGCTGCTTCATGTAATAATCGTAAAATGAAACGATTACGGGTCATTTTATTCCAAAGCGATCTAATACAGATTATTTATAGTCAGAAAGGAATGAACTAATTCATCAGCATCATATGGAGGAAAACCTTTTCAACCCTTCACATTTCCGGCAGTCTTTCGTCTCAGACACTTGGAATTCAGTCCAAAAATGAATTACTCGATAATCAACTCTGTTTGTCTATCTAATCAGTTAAGTGTACTATCATTGGAGGATAGACCTCATTATGGATTTTAATGATGTAGAAAATAAGCTAATACTGTGTTGTTCTGACTTCAAATGAACTTGGAAGACAGCATATTGAAAACTAAGACACAACTGGCAAAACGTGTAACACGTTTCTCTAAACTGTGGAGCTGACGCCATGTGGTAATAATAAGCTAACACTTGGGGAAAAGAAAAGATGAGAAAGAGTCTGCAAAACATATCAAAAATTAGATCGAACTGACTTTCAAAGGTCATGCGTAGACAAAACTCGGCGTAGGATTCAACCTGAAATATTGTCAAGATCTCTTGCGTGTTTACATATAGAATCAGTTAATAGTTTCTGTTTTTTCAAATAGGATAATAACTAAAAAAGCAAAATAATGCACAATGAGATTGAATGCACAGAGGAATTAATAATAAAATAATGCAGTCTTCTCGAAATTGAAAAGATTTAAATTAATGCTGCGTTCATTTATTTGACAATTCCGAACATGCTGTTTTATTCTCAGAAATTACCTCGTGACCGGACTGTTATATTTGATGAGACGATTGGTTTCTGCTTATTGCTTAGAATGTAATTCGAATATACTGCAAGTTATTAATATGAGAAAAGAAAGTTCTCTTTTGAAACTTGCTGAGTTTGGTCACTAGCATCGAATCGCCAAGCGTATTATTGAGGAATAATGCACGCCCCTTACTGTTTACTTCTAGTACTACATATTACCTTGGCCTATCCGAGATAAATTGGTGATTAATGTCTGTTATTGTACATTAAACATCACTTCGTATCTTTATAAACTATAGTTTTGTGCTGCTCTAACCCTTGATATATGCATTTACACATAAAAGTGTATTTTAAATATTTGATCATAAATCATGGTTTTCCATTTTATTATAAAAGAACGGATATGCTTTGCAGATAATTTGGTAGTCTCTTAATTCGCAAGCTTTTATTTTAATGAGAAAAACATAACGTCTTACTGTTCTAGTCACTAGGTTGCATTAATTCACCACATCACAAAGACATTAAGGTATAACGTGTGCGATTGTATCTCGCCAAATTTGGGGATGCAAGCAGTTGTCTTATTTCTGAAATTACTTGTTTTTTAACAGTAAAGAGCCCTAAAAACTGTTCAAAATTAATTCGCTGTATTTTGATCACAAGTTGCATAAAATTGTTCACCAAACACGTTATGAAATTCATATTGTACTAATTGTGGTCGAATCGAACGGAAGAAAATCTCCAAGTGAACAAAGATTGTGCTGCATTTTTTTGTTACTCATAGCTATTCACATTAATTTATTATTGCAACCACGTGGAAATGTTTACAAAGACTAGAGCAGTTTCAAAGTTCTCAAAGAAGGTACAACGACAACGTAGTTACTACAGGGAGATTTGTTGGATCAAGAGCGGTGGTAATTTTTCATCATTTACAGGGACAACTTCAAATAGTCGCGTCGGAATAGATGGTTTTCGCAGTTCTTCAAAGTATTTTTTAGTTTTACTGCTTTTTGGCAAATAAATAATCGCGAAAAATATTGCTGTAAACGGCGTTAACTGAATGACTTGGTATATTTCGTACTTTAAAAGCATTATGGTGTTTGTTTTTGGCAGAATACGTGGATTATTCAAATAACTATTTTAAAAAAGTTAAACTATAAACATGTCGTCAGCGTCTGGCCGAATGTGCATGGAAAACAACACGAGATCAAAACGATGACCAGAACATCCCAATAATGGGGTTTCTACTCGCACACAATAATGTAGCAGTGCAAGGAATGTGGCTGCATCATTTACCTCACACAGATATAGTGTTGTTACATATAACATGTCCTTTATAACTTCTGTCAAACGATCATATCGAATGACTTAAATGGATTGGATTAATGCAAACCAGATCAATTGCGCTAGGTGGCGCTTCCGGTCTTCAATCAGCGCAAATAAACCGGCTAAACTGTTTCTTCTAAACCAAAACGTATACTTTTGTTGGTACGTAGCCCGGAACACAATCGAATGTGGAACAGTAGAAGATGCTGCAGTTTTTGTTATATTTTGTTTTAGTTCTTAAAATTAGACATCAAACGAGTAAAGCTGTGTCGTTTACATAATTTACGCCGCGTTTATGTCCACTAAAACGAATGAGGCATCCAGTCTAACGAAGTCGTGCTTTCATGCATTTGCTGTGCGGGGACCATCAAGTTCTTTTGAAGGATTGCAACTGCAGCATACGGAAGTGACAGTGCCATAACTTATGTTTCACTTGAAAATCTAGAAACAGTTCGGAGGTCCCTCGTAAGATTCTATTGTATTCACATAAATCTGCCTTGTCCTTTACTGAATGAAGTGCATTGTCACAAATTGCCTCAGGGTTATACGGTGAGGAATGCCATCTTTTAAAAAACATACGGTTGGCATTCCGCCTGTCTCGTTAAATACACAGGAAAAGGCGTGTTTTGATAAAAAGAAAGGGACCCTATTATTAAGCATCAAAGTTTTGCGGCGGTCGGAGAAAATACTTTCCGATTGTAAATTACCTCTCACAACAAATTGGATAAAGCCGTGCCTTTTTGATTTCCCTCTACCCCCAAGTCAGTTACTTCGCTTGATTAGTGGACTCACCTTTGAAGCGCCACCCGCTTTCAGTGAATTTCTGCACAAAAAGGCCCCCAACACTTTCTGCATTGTGTGTTATATATAAAAGAAGAAAGTGAGAATATTGGCCTGCAGCTATTTGCGATATGTTCTTCATGTACCAAATAACTGAGATGATTAATTCCCTGGGCTGCCGCTGGGCCGCAGCAGAATTACATCATGAAAAAGTCTCCTCCAACACAGGCTTTTTCTCATTGATCACAGAAGGACTCTTTTTTATTTCCAGGAAGTAATGCATTTAACAATTCATTTTTAAAAAAAGTTTGAAGCTTTGCTTGCAGTTCTTTTGAAATGCGCTAGAAATTTCGGCTAAGAATGGCCATTTCTTAAAAATTATAGCAGTTTACGAGTTGCGAATATTATAATTATGCTTTCCTTCCGTTCATTCGTCTTTAATTTCGCTTGCTTTATCTTTCATAATGGGTAGTAATTTTGGGCATGCATTTTATTAGAGAAACTATTTCAGAAACTAAATAGTGCTCGTTGTGACGAGTATAACGTTAGAAATATCCACGGCCAAAACTTATTTCGTAGTCATTTTAAGCAGGTTCGAGTTTAACTCAAGTAATAATCCAACCAAGTCAACTACTTCCAACTCATTGGTGTATTTGTTGTTTTGCTTTAGGGAGGTCAACAAACTACTTGGCATGTCTTCTGTACAATCTAAGATCACATTGCATAATCAAAGCAGAGATTCTCTGAATTCGAACATTTTGACCGACGTGCATTTCAATTTGATTACTGAGCCTCTCAAACGCAGCGTATTATTTAGTGATTTTTTTTAGTGGTGGGGCGGGCGTGGGGCTGAAATAATGCCTTTGTTTTGTGTCGCTCCCTGAATGTTTATTTTCCATTCACGTTTATGCACAGTTACACCATGAAGGGGCGGACGTCCCAACTTGTAATAGACAAGCAAGTTCATCTCCTCCTCATAACCACAAGATCACTTACATACCTTTCAGATATTCCGTTTTAGATATGGCATCTCATTTTACTTCTTTACCTCTAGACTTATTGTTTTCGGAAAAATTGATGCATTTGACAAGTTGATATTTGAGTGCACAGAGTGAGGGTATCCCGGGTATAACGTTCTGTTTGCGCTTCGACAGGCAGTTAAGCGTTAAATGATTCGTTTGCTGCACATTCTATTCAGATGTGGAGTCAGTGACCACAGCCATCACATTCACATACCATGGCACGTGACACTTGCATGTCCAAGGCGATGTGTGTGGACTTACTGCTGGAAGCTGTCCGACCTGAGCTTTGGACAGTTTCCACTTCCAGGGAGCTTTTTTCCCGTCCTAATAAAGGCCTGAATCCTCTTGGTGGGTTGCAATTTAAAGTGAAAAGAACAGCATAATAATGATGTTAAATAACCCTGCACTTACTAAGAAAGCTAGTATAAATACTAAAAGGTATTGTTTGAGAAGTTCGAAAGTAAAAGAAAAATGGCGACTTGATTGCCGTGATCCTAATAATTAAAAATGTGCATATTCACTGATACATTCTTAGTAAAAACTGCCAAAGTGGCAGTAATTTCCCGCTGTTAACAAATTGGAGGTTGCCCAAAGAATATAGCGCCGTGCACGATGCCACTTAAACATATCAACATTGTTCAAACTTTTTAAAAACATCTTTCGTATGAGCTATGCCATTTGATTGCTTGGACACGTTATTATAATTCCTTACACTAATGACGTCGCTAACGTTCCTTTACAAATTGGTACTAAATCATTTGATCAGCACTGAATTACTACAATGAAAGGATCGGCAGGTAATGACTTGCTGCCCCACACATTTCCGATGTCTAGCGTTAGGGACATAGAATGTGTACAGCTTGACCTTACAGCTCCTAATTAGAATGGGGCATTTGTGGAAGAAATCTATTCGTATTCAATTCAAACAAAACCCTTGGTCACCGATTCGCTGTAGGAGCGATGAAATCCATTGTCTGAGAACAACTCATTTACGTCCTTCAAGAAGTAGCCGAAAGTGATTTGATCACGACCTTTAGATATGTTGGACACAGAAGCTGTATATTTCAGTGTCAGAACAGACCGATTAACAAGAAGAAAACGCTGGTGAGATATCAAATTAGAAAAAAAGAAAATATTTTCCCTGTTTTCGGATTGCTGCTCTGAGCAGTGATTTACTTTACGTGCCTTGCATAACCTAGTTTTTATTGCAAAGTATGTTCCACTTTATCATGGAGACAAACACACTCACTTGGAACCTATAATGTACATTTTGTATTTTTCGCATTTAAGAGTAAATCATCTGACAAATCGCGGAGGTTTTATATTATGAAACAAAACTGGAGGCTTTTCCTTCAAGGCGCCACTGTGTGTAATTTCCCCCAACTTGGTTTGCTTCTTCCTTAGCTGGAGGATGTGTGTACAGGATTTGCAATGGGTGTGTGTATCATATTCAATAATAAAAGCTATACGCCACCTGTGCATTTATCATCCCATTACTGTAACAAATCAAAGCTCCAATACATGAAAGGTAAAATGAATTACCGACGTTAAGCCGTCAATAAAGTCATTTCTGTAAATGGTGTCTCAAAAGGCTGGAGCATTATTCAACCAGCTTTATCAGCAGCTTCTAAATTACGTTTAGGATCTCTCAGCGTGTAATATCGCCCTGCTTACTTTGATTAAGCGTCTTGCCAGGGAATACTGACAGTGCTTTTGACCAGATTTTATTCACTCACATGTGATGAACGCCAAGCTGATCAGGCGGAATGAAGAGTAATTAAAACCTATAAATTATCTTTTGCAGCGCTTCTCAAGGCGTCTCTTGCAGTCGAGATAAGCCACCGATACTCCATTTACTGCATGAAAAGGACTGAATCCAACAATGGCTACGTGGCTAAATGGGATATTGATAGTGTCGTAATTAGAATTTAATTAAGTACCCAGGCTCGCTTTTGGGATAAAGATTTCAATTTTGCTAACTTAAATATAAATAAACCTTTGGTTCCAAAGGAAGCTGTTTTTTTATTAAAACAGCACCACTGTAATTGCTGGTTACTGTTCTTCTTCTTCGAGACAGCAGTTTCGTTATTTTCTATCCTTAAAGAATGGTGCACGATTTTAGGGTTATTTTATATTTAACTTTTTTAAAAATATAAACTTTCAAACTGCAGCAATGATTATTTAGCCGTTATGTTTGCTTCACATTACTCCTTTTGCTTAGAATGATTAACTTTCTGGGATATTTCTAAAACTTTATTGGTTTTATAACTAGCACAGTGGCTTAATTAAATGAAGAAAGAATATTTGCAGCATGATTTACCCTATGTATAATTGAAACTAAATACAGAGAACACAACGTACATACGATTTGGCTTCATTTTTGGAGACATGCAGTTTGCCAGCGTATATTTTTACCAAATGAAAATATAACTTGCGTCAAGAATATATTTGTAGAGGTTTTCCTAGTTGATAACTGGTGTTTCACTAAAACTAGGTTGACAGATGATCGTTTTCAGACTATTATCAATCGTAATTTCACCAAAACGTGCGCAAGCTTAGCCACAGATGTATGCTACAACACGGAACGTGAAATTTTCTCTTCCATTATTCTGAAATTATTTGTATGCGTACAGAATATCTGCCATTACCCCGCCACTGAGATTGCATTCCTTTCTGTAGTGACACTGGGGACAACTACTGGCTCATTGTTTGGGTACAGCTATTTCGTCGATCCAAAACAAACATGGTAATGCGTTTATTCTTTGTGAGGTATTAATTCTATGGGAGGGTATTGTTTACTGTTGAAAAATAAAAAAAAGTTAAGATTTGTTCCTCTTTAAGTAAACCGAAACCCAGATTTAAAGACAATGTAGTAGATATTCCTACTGTATTAGAAAAAAATGGATAAAGTGCCCACTAACAATATTTATGAGATAATATGTAGAACTTTACTAATATTGATTGATTCTAAGATTCTCTCAAGACCAACATAAATAGTAATACTAATACAACCTTATTTCCTAGATACGGTCTACGTGGCTTTGCATTACTACATTGCATCTTGCGAATTTATTCACTTTGTTTCGATATATAAAACGTATACACATTAACTTGAAACACACATTGCCTTAAATATTTCTCACGACTCGGTGACACAGTTTCGAAGGGGTACATCATATTTTTTGGATTCCTACCTCATCTTCATCCAAAACTTAACGAAGTCCTATTTGTCTGCAGCTGCCAATACAACAGTGCGCATCAATAATCCACTAGATGCTGGTAGTTTTACCAATAAAACGAAAGGAACGACGGCAGGGAATATATGGAAATGAAGTGCAAAATTTCATCATTAACAAAGCAAAATGCAATTGTTTGTGCCTGGAGACACACTATTCTATACAGAGAAACAGATACATAGATGCAAATTATAGTTGCAAATTACGACTGTCACTGCATCACAAACGTAGGTGCGTTGAAATATTATTAACTAGGAGTTTATGTAGAAAAATCTCACAGCAACTTTGGTACTCACTGTGCTTTGATTTACAATAAAGAATTCTGCTTCTCTTGTAATTAGTGTGCTAGCTATATCCCGGGTAATGAAACCTAGTTTGTTTGAAATGTTTCAGAATGAACTTTGGGAAAACTCCTCGTGATTTTTGTTTTCGTTTTGTGGAGGGAGGGAGTGAGTTTAAAAAGAGAAAGAAAAAAATGAAGTTTGGGGTTTGACCAGTTTGGGGTGTTTTTTTTTGTGTTTGTGCCCCCTCCTAGTCTCCCCTCGCCTTTTGCTGCCGGGGGCTTGGAGCCCAGGACATGGATCTCCTCTGCCCCGCGCTCACTCCCACAGCAGCCTGGGGCTGCCCTTTGATTTATCTGGCGACGCCGGGGCTCTGATTGGTCCGGCTCGCCGCTGTCACTAGGCGATCACCCCGGGGAACTGACGCCGCGAGCGCTGATTGGCCGGTCGCACGTGCCCCGCCGCTCACGTGCT
The DNA here is from genome assembly GCF_047496795.1 of Chiloscyllium punctatum. Lineage (NCBI taxonomy): Eukaryota > Metazoa > Chordata > Chondrichthyes > Orectolobiformes > Hemiscylliidae > Chiloscyllium > Chiloscyllium punctatum. Next base: position 77,620,833 of record NC_092748.1, read on the forward strand.
TCCGGTGGTGGAGAAAGTGCCGGGGAGCCGCGGCGATTTAGGAGTTTGCAAAGCTCCGCGGTGTCAGAGCATCGGCACGGACTGCCGACAAAGACCAGGGCACTGCCAGCCTCGCATGGCATCGTAAGTATGTAAAGTGGAGGTTCCCAATAACAGCGTGCCCCCCCCACCCACCCACCCACCCCGAGCCGCCCGCCATGCCCAGCACCTAGGGCAGCTGTCGTTGCAAAAAGTGAGCTGGAAAACAAAACAAAAAGCTGCCCCAGAGTCCGCCAGTGAAGGTGCTTGGCTTCTCTCGTTTGGACTCCAGTCAGGGAGGGGTGGGGGGGGTGGGGGGGGGGAGGGGTTGGGTGGGGGACATAGTCGGCGAACATTTGACAGTTCCCTCGAACTATGGAAGAGCAGAAGGATCAAAACAATCGCGTGGAGAGTCGAGAGTCGAGCGAGGGGGAGAGCGTTTCTCTCTCGCCCCCTTTTCAGTCTCCCCAAATACAGCCCCATGCCGCGGCGCCGCCGCCGCCTCCGCCGCACAGAAACACCAACTTCTTCATCGACAATATCCTGAGGCCGGACTTCGGGTGCAAGAAGGACAGGGACCGGGCGCAGACATCGGGCAGAGAAAACGTCAATCCGCTCAGCAGGCCGTCGAACGCCTCGAGTTTGAGCCCGAATTCAGACTGTACTGACAGCTCCTCTCAGCCCTCCAAGCAGTCCCAACCAAAGCAAAGCGAAGGCAGTGGAACTAACTCGGCAAAGTACGCGGAAAACACTGGCTCCGCGCTTATGCTTGTGGGCGCCAATGCAGAACCTATATCTAACAATGATGGAATCAAATCAGCACCATCTCTAATGTGGCCTGCCTGGGTTTATTGCACTAGATATTCAGACAGACCCTCTTCTGGTAAGACATTTCATAGTTCTTATAACACGGGCAAGAAAATCATGTACTTGAACAACAGAAATCCAACTAACTGGCTACTTATTTTGTTCGATGTAAAATTGTGGCTATGCTTATGTGTAAAGACGAGCGGCTACTTTATTTAGCAAAAGCAAGCATCTGTAGAAGCTAACAGTGATGCGTCTAGCAATTTTCAACCAGGCAACTGCTCCTTAGTGAGGTACCCACACGGCTTATCGTTTATTTTTCTAACCGAAATGTGACATTCACAAGACACTTGAGAGTCACGACCGTAAAATGGATTGAGAAAGTTTCGATAGAAATGAAAATAATCAGTGTTTTAGCCCAATAGTCATGCAGTTACTTAAACGGTTTAGCAGCCGACAAACACAACTGTAAAACTGCGCCATGGAGCGAAAGTTAGTTTTGGGCCTTGATGTTGATCAAAGCATTACAAGCCTCGAAGCCAGGGATTGTTAGACATACAGGACTGTCAGTGCAGCTACAATCTGACTGTGCTGTTAACCAAAAACTGAGCTGGCAGGATCCAGAAGATTATGATAGGTTTCACAAAACATAGGACTCATCACTTAAAACTTCGAATGCCTAAGTGTTTGGTAATAGGGAGACAACTAATTCAGTTCCCTATCATTGACGTTCTTCAATTAAAAATATCTTGTAATTTAGCAAGTTTCAAGTAATAATCTGAATACTACACAATAAACCAGACTAGAAATATATTTATCTTTGTATTTTTAGCATATGTTGCTGGCAGAAAAAACCCATGCCGGTCAATGCTATTTCTGATTGTGTTAGGATCCGTACAGTTTCATTTAAAAATAAGTCGAATTACTTCGTGTGTTTATTAATTCTCATTTATTAAAATATGCCTTACATTGGTCTACTGAGGCCTCTCGCAAGCAAAATAAATCACTTGAAAGTAAGAGACGGACGACTTTCACACGCTCGGTGTAATACCCAAGAGCGGCAGGGCATCACATCCGGATATAAATAGCACAGTCAGTCATAAATAACATTCCTATGAGGTACAAGAATTGGAAAAGCCCCGGTTGGGGAAGCATTCGGTGTCTACTTTCATGCACAAGTTTACAAAAAGCCTGAGCGAATGTTGTGTGCACTGGCTTGTGTGCCGAGGCCTGGCTTGCCCGCTCTCGGCTAATTGGTGGAGGACTATGAGAGGTAGAGAGCTGCAGAGATTCCTGCTCCAGGGTGAAAGCGATCCTATAACTTTCTCTGTCCAAGCCGTGTAGACCGAGCTATTCATGGCATCGAGCTCTTCAAACTAAGAAAAGCCAGCTTGATTGACTAGTTGATTGATTGATTGAGTTGTCAGGCTAAACATTTAGCAAAACGTCACTTTTTAGCTTTTCAATCAAGTAGTAAAATGATTGTATTAAGATTGCCAAGCGCAGTTTGGGCATGATTTTCAATAGATGTAGTATTTTTTTCTGAGTTCTTAAAATTTTCTTTCCCCACTGAGTGTGACACGAATGAAAGGCGTTTTGACGACCAGCTGACCGTATTAAATCTAATCACAAAATTCGGGACACTTAGATTGCTGGTGTTCTTAATACTGTGGTCATATATTTATCTTCTTTATATCCCACCGTCTTACTCTCATTTCACTGTATAATCTCACATTACTACCATAAAGATATATAATATGGAAGTTGCTATGACAGGATTAGCCAAGACAAATATGTTGTAAATCAGCGGTTTAATCGAAATCCAGGCTTTACCTGGAATTTGACGGCAACACGCGCGCAGGAAGGAAGCCGCATCATGCCCCATTTAATATCGCATGAGCACTGTATTCTAGACAATTTACACGGAACAACACTTTTCGCTGCATGTTTCTATTGTATTCTACATTTTTTAAAGTCTGAAAATCTGCAGTCTGCAGGCGCTGGCCCAATTTAACGCGATCGCTTTATCATAAACTTTAGCTGCAATTATAAGCAGAAAGCAGTAGGCCAAATAAATATTCATAACGTTTATTGGAAATTGAAGCACTCTCAGTTCAGAAATTGAACTGCTTTGTACTCTATGTTAAGCTCACCCTAATTCCCAAATTGTGTCTTGTTTATAATTAAAAAGGTGATACCTTTTACCCATGTAGATGCGGGGACATTAATTCATTGCGTGTATTGGCACAGCCGTATATCCACGAGTGTTTGAAAATAAACAAACAAACAAACTCATCTTTGATTTCCGCTCAAGAATATTAGGGAATGCGGAGAGTCCTGGATACAATTATTTGATTTTGTCCATTTTCGCCTCAGAGGAATGCTAATATTTTGCATACGGGTCACCTCAATATCCCTCCGTAAAAAAAATGCAATCGTAGCAACTTATCTGCACTGTTTTATATCCAATAACCAGTGGTGAGCTAATCAGATAAAAATGGCTCACCCTTTATAATGGGGATGAAGTTTTATACACTGAAAGACCGTACGTTAATAAGGGTGTAACATACAGAGGCAGCAAGGTAAAATGGCACACTGGAGTATGGTCTTAGGTGCAGAATTAAACATAACATGGAATGTTGCTTCCTTGTAGCAGCATTGTTCTATTGTGGGAAATGTACTTTGCGCCATTTTGTTAATTTTAATACTATAAATATGGCCGCCTATTTAAAGGAGGCTATGAATTCTTAGTCCACACACTTAACCGTGCGGCCCTCTGAAACGTTTGAACGGTTCTAGCTTAAAGGAGAACAATGAAAGCGTGACCATTTGTTTCTTCTCTCTCCCTGCCGTGGTTTGCCCAGGTCCCCGCACTCGAAAACTGAAGAAGAAGAAGAGTGAGAAGGAGGACAAGCGGCCGCGGACAGCGTTCACAGCCGAGCAGCTGCAAAGACTCAAAGCCGAGTTCCAGACCAACCGCTATATCACCGAGCAGCGGCGGCAAACTTTAGCACAAGAACTCAGTCTGAACGAGTCCCAGATCAAAATCTGGTTCCAGAACAAGAGGGCCAAGATCAAGAAAGCCAGTGGTCTGAAGAACAGCTTGGCTCTCCATCTAATGGCCCAGGGACTTTACAATCATTCCACCACAACAATTCAAGACGATAAGGAAGAGAGTGACTGAAGTTGTTCCGTTTTATTCTATTGAAATAAAGGACTGTGACAGGTGCTATTTAAATTCGATCTGCGTGTATCTATATGGACTGAATTATAATTCAAGCATTTTAAGATTATATATAACCAAACACATTATGGCGTTGTATATATTTAATTTCAGGTAAGGAGATGTCTAGCGATCCCTACTTGACCGAGATTTTATCCCTTTCGTTTTCAATGTTGTCGTTAATTGTTTTAGTCAATGTCAGTCAGGTTTAGAGATCTTATGTGAACCCGGTCTTTTCTGAACTTGTTCAGAAATATAGAGAGACTACATAATGAATCGCCGCTACATGCCAAAGATTTTACTATGTTCAGAATGATGTAGCTTCAAATAAAATACAGATTGTGCTCAGTGCGCACTCTCTCTAATAATCTGGTATTGTACTTGTTCTTTTCACACTGAAATCCGGTTTTGGTTTAAGGGACCCATTCAAATGCGGCAAGCGTCAAGGAAAGTGAACTCAAAGCTGGCAGTGTTATTTAAACAGTGGTTCTGGTTTATATCGCCATCACAAGCCCGGTAATTTTAGATGGAGCCAACGTTGCTTTGTAAAGAACATCGCGATTGGATTTTAAAATAAAGCAATCCCGCACAGTGTCATTGTTGGCGGAAGTAGGACTTCTACATTAAAGTCTGTAAATAATATGCAATCCTTTTATATGATCATATTAGTTCCCTAAAAAGAAACCGTGAAATTTCTTATGATGCACCTTTAGGCACTATTACAAAAATAAGTAAAAGTTATATTGCTATACGTTCCACCCGAGTCCAATGCACTAACTCAGTGTGCTGAATTCAAATAATTAATGTCCTGATTTTGGAGGCGCGGTTTCTATTTCCTTTCCTTGATTTTCGGTGAACCCGTGCATAATGACACTTCCAAAATTCAAATTGGAGATATTGTTTTTCAAGACCTTGCATGTATATTACATAAAGGTACAAAAATATTCCACTTTATGTATTCTAAACGTAAATTGATACATTCACTGCTGAAACAAAATGACGAAGAATTAAACACAGACTTTTGTATTTCACGTTATTTTTTGCTACTTTTTTTGTGCCGTCCCGAGATTGTTGGAAACATATTTCACACTTTAAACTTTTCCTAAGACTCATGGTTAATTGGTGTTAGCGACAGTATCACTTTCCCATAACTGGAGCAAGATGGTCATCAGGCGAGGCCTAAATTATTGAATCCTTTATGATATTTGCAAAGAACGCTTTTGGGACAAATGAGAATTGTTCTTTCAACCTTTAAGAGCTGGCTTTTGGCAATTTTAAATTTAAAAAAAATCCGAGTAAGATAATGTTATCGGTCCCAGAACGATACTGGGATTGAATCTTTAAACCATATACTCGTTCGAGTGCTCGTCCCTTTATCCATAATGGTGTGATATGAAAATTGTCAGGCAGTGGATTCCCCAACTTGGGAACATTGATCCCTCTCGGTCGTAGTGTGTTATAACATGGTAAAAAAAATTCCGGCGTTAACTATTTGCAATCAAGCTCTAACAGCGAAGTGGGCTTCATATTTCACGAAATCAAAAACGATCAGAAGAAATCTTGTAGCCATTTTAATCCACACCTTTGCAGACGGAAGGTATAACTGAAACAAAAATGTATAATTGACTTATGCTGTCATTTCTATTTCAAGCAGAAGCAAAAGGCAACGATGGAAGAATAATGAAAGGCACCTTTAGACAGAAAAAGGGGAAATATATTGAAATATATTGTAGTAGCTACAAATATTACTATACAATCGTAAAAGATATTCGAAACTTTGAAATAATTCTATTTAATAATATTTCTGATAAATGACATTGGTTTTATGTATTTTTAAATTATTCCTCGCTCGAAAGGAGGCCCATATGTTGGGGTGAAACCCAACAGTTCTCCCAGTATTGTGTGTAATTGGCGTCAGAAGTAAAAATGAGATAATTAAATCTGGGATTTAAAAAAAGGCATTCAAAGGTTTTTTTTTCAATACAAATCCACAGCTGTTAGTAAACTGTAAGCAAAAACAAAGCCCGCTGCTAAAAGACATCTTACAACTTCATGAGACAATATATTTACTGTAAATGTTGCACAAGGAAAACAAAATAGTTACCGTTTATTCTATCCATCCGATAATCCTAAATGTCAGTGTATGCCTGAAATGTGTATTGTCATCTTAAAACACAATTAGTTAAAGAGAAAGAAGTGTGCACAATCGTATTTTTCAAACGATTCTTGAAGTGCCTACCTACAATTATAACATGTTTTACACACGCACAGGGGTGAAGTATGTTCGCTTGATAAAAAAAACTCAGAAGTGATTCTCCCATCTATATATGTTGAAAGTATTCTTTTATGTTTTGCTTTGGTCATGAGAAGTGAACACCTAGCTATTATGAAAAATAAAACAAAATCTTCCCCGAACATGAATATATACAACAACGTCTGCACGTGGATTGGGTGTACGTGTGATCAAGCCACATCAAACTTTGCTGGCTGGGAGGGAAACTAGAGGCGAGGAAACTGAGTTAAAACAGTTAGGTACAGCCCGACACCTGTGGAGTAGAGGTGGTGTGTCAAGGACTTTGCCGAGACAAGTACCTGTTTCCTCCAATATTTGCCAGCCATCAATGAAAACAGCAGAGGGACCTCAATCTTCTAAGATTGCCTGAAACGTATTTTCCGCTGTCAGCAATTGCTTTTTAAATGCAGCCAGCAAGCTTTTCTGATTTTGTTTTTGGCGGGATCCAGAGCTTACTTCCTGGAGAGCAGCACAATAACACATCTCGCCATATTTCCTGCGTCTATTCAGTCTTGCATAATTACTCTTTTGAAACATTTCCAGCGAGTCTGTGATGCAATGGCAAATATGAAATCTGTGCAGTCCTTTAAAATGTTGTGAGGAATTGTGAACTATAGCTAATAAGCAGCTCAGATCTAACTTCGAGCAAGAAAGCTTATCTGATTTTAAACTCCCATGCATCATGCACATTGGCCTAAAGATGGGGGATCTTTTGCATGAATTCAGATGTTGATACGGCGAAGAAAATTCACATCAGCGCCCTCTAGCTCTGGTTCCTATTAAACTCCGCGGAAGGGCGGAACTTGTCTCATTTTCCCAGCCCTTCTTGATTTGCAGACATTACCTAAATGTCGTTAATTTGTAGTTAAGAAACGCAAGTATATTCTGTTGTTCAATGAATCTAAAATATACTTAAAATATATTGCGGATTTTCCAGCTTTTCGCTTTATCATTCGCCAGTGAAACTTTTTAAACAACAGATTGAAATGTTAAATGCACGATGCGAATAGTTTCTAAAGTGACGAGGGTCGAGCTGTGAATTATTGGTTCTTAGTTTATTGTTCCTGGGCTCTAACTAGAACAGTTGGTATTGTCAAGGAGTAAAATGTGTTTGGATCACATGAGGATCTGTTCTCAAGAACTTCACCAACATTTTCCTCTAGTACATAATACACAACATTACAGCAAACATAATAAATTACACTAGGAAGGGATATTTTCTATACATGATGTTAATATAAATAGTAACACTGAGTTTTATCGTTTCAGTCAGCCAGTATAAAATAAAAACAAATTGAAGACCCTATTAAAGATGTCCACTTCAACTAGCCTAACGATTAATTGTGCCGGGCATTTATTCTATAAATACATTTATACATATTTATTGGCCGATCTCTGTTTTGTTTTGTATGAAAGAATCTCAAAGTATCCATGGAAAGCTATTGTTTCATAACAACCTTAGCGTCCCATAGCGCCAAATTTCTTGTTAAGTAACGGGTTGTTAAAAGTAGCAGTTTCTGACTTCTTTTTACTGAAACAATCCGTACTGAGCAATAACTGCTGACCGTTTCTTGATTTAATAACGTGAGTTGGCAGAAACGGAAACTAATCTCGGCCAGACATCGGCCGGTTACTTTGAGTTGTTTAGAAATAGCCCTTCAGATTTACATACGAAAAGTGACGGCTAAATGTTTTAAAAGACTGAGGTAAAATTGAATCAAAACCTTATTTTATCGCAAACATGCGGTATCAATTCGAAATAAATAATAGCATTGGCAAAGTATCAGCTGCCACGTTACTCAGTGAATTGTGCTGTAAACTTTCATTGCAAACTGCACAGCAAGTGGCAAGATCCTGTTATTGTGAGCCGATCTATTCTGGAAACTTGTAGTGCTACTAGACAGAAACATGATATCGTTGATGTGGTGATATGTTATATTGAGTGAAACTTATCTTTCCACTGTAAACGTGCTCTGAATGATATAAAGTGCTCTTCATTTTAACTGGCAGAGATATCCTTTGAGAAGGCCACGGAACGAGAAAAGATAATGTTGCCTGGGCTCTGAAGTGTATCTGCAACATTTACAGCTACAATAGTAAGGGTTTAATAAGGCGCAAGTGCAGTGCACGGTTTGATCTGTATATTTAAAATGTACAGATAACACAAACATTGGAGGTAAGGATGTGATGTTTCATCGAACATATATACAATACCTACATGCATATCTGTTGCACATTTTATGCGCATTTGAAGGACATGTGCAAATTTATATTTGAAAAGAAAACAATACGTAGTGCTGTGTCAAGTTAGCGCACTCCAACACATTCAATTCAAACACTTTGTCAAAAATGAAATCCATTATTCAGAATACTATCATTGTGTCCGACTAAACTATACTTAAGCGTTTCCATGTATAATGGTTGATATTAATGTGAATGGATACACAACAGTGCACAGATTGAATGTAAAATGGGGAAACTAGGTATGTACTTTCCGCCGATTGGCAGGTATCGCTAGTTCTACTTTGAAAGGCCGCCCTGGAGGGTCCCATTTTATGTCTTCTGTCAGTCACCTTGTCGTCTGTGCCCGTACGCCGGAATAACATCGGACACAGGGAGGAGGAGGAGGAGGAGAGAGCCGATTTGCCCTTTGGGGTCAAGGAGCAGATTCTGGCCAAGCAGTATACTTGAAAAGAGCATATGATATCTAATTTTATCAGACTGAGATGTGTGTATAAGAGAGAGAGAGAAAGGGCAGGTAGCAATTTCTGACACAAAGATGCGTTGTCTGAAACAAAAACTTCGATAAACATCGCCTTGCTCTTTTAGTTTTGGATTTACAGGAAGAAAGATGCGCGTGGGCACAAATTTTGAGAATCTTGGGTGAACCAATGTGAAAATATTAATTGAACATTTATCTTCCTCGTGTGTAAATGCTTTATTGAAAACCCCGATAGAAATGAGTAACACCGAGTAATAAAATGAGTTGATATGTTTCCAGGGTAGGCCTAGTGCGAAGTAAAACCGTAGTGGTGGCGGATGTAATACTCTTTACTATATATGAGACTGGATTTCTGGCTGGTGATCGAGCTACCTGAAAGATTCACTTTAGGACAAAGTTATCACCTTGATCTTCGTTGTGTTCTGTGTAACGGAACATTTACAATCACAGACTTATCAGACGTACCAGCAATGTAACCGCTGCAATGAGATGCGAACAGCCTAAATTGAATTAACTACTAAAGACTGTGTTTAACAACAGGCCAGATAAACAACACGCTTTCTATCTATTCGTTTTGTATCATAATGTACATAAATACTGCGCGACAAACCGCGTTTTTAATGGAAGTTTCCTCGCGCTGATCCGTTTGTTCAACTATTCAATCACTTAGCCTAAAACCGTGCAATTTTTATATTCTGGAGCTGCGGAAGAGCAGTGCAGAATATCGGCCTAGAGGTCCTATCTCTGTCTCGGAACATATTTAAATCGGCCTTGTTATTTTCTGAGTTTTCCCAGATGCCTACTTTCTGCACTCCTAGCATATGATAATGTAATCATGGCTGCACTGAACTGTATATAGTTTCGAAATATTTTGCTAGGTTACCACTTCGAGCACAGCGACAGGAATCCGAATAGCTGCATATGCTTTTCAGATGAACAGTTTGTCGTGTAAATCAAGTTTTCCACAACTCTGGTAGACCTTCTGAAGCAAAGTGCAGCTTCATCCGATATCTCACCTTCAATCATTTCATCTTTTTTTTTCCGTGATGAATCACGTTATATTAACAAGAATGCACCATTAGCGGCAATCTTAATTTTTTTTGCAATGTTTGTGAAGGTTTTGTCTAAAGTAAATATAATTAATAGCACTAAAATAAGTATTCTTTGCCTCGTTATTATCTGCAACTACTGTAACGGAATGGAACAACTCTATATGACTTTGCTGAGTAAAACCTTGGGAAGAGAGTAGGTTAAATGGCGTAAGTTAACACTACGCGCATCCTGCTTAATGCCTGAATTAGAGTCCAACTGTTTTGCAGACAGTTTTTAACAGAAGTCTCAGAATTTAAATGATAGAAAACCTTGGAGTTGCTTCTGGAACTGAAGAGTTCCACGGCTGATTGAAACTAAGTGTTTATATATATATATCAGATCTCTTCATATTAGCCTCTTTTGCCCAGTGAACTAGATCAATAAAAGAACATTCTGTGCGGAATCTGCTTCAACAATGTACCATATGGTCGGCAGCAGTATGTTTATCTGCGATCATCAACTCTTAAAATCAAAACATGATTCGCATTACCTAGAATTTCAAATCATCACAAATTAACAAAACAAAATGGAACAGTAGCAACTGATCACTTCCAACTCCAGACTTCTCACGTTCACTAAAATTATCTTAACATTGTATTTCAGCTTGATAACAAGGGTTTCGTCGTCATTTACTAGATCAACGGTAACTTTAGTGTTTGATTGTATTTTAGCAATTGGGAGAAATTGATTAAGCAGTGTAGTGTATTTGTGATCCTAGATTTTCAACAAATCAGAAGCAATATTATTCAAATAGATTATCTGTCCATAAAACAGGGCGATTTTAAACCACAGACCAAGTTGGTGTCGTATGCAAGTCTGAAGGCCACCCTTCGAAGTTGTTTTATGCTCAAATCTGACAGGGAGCAAATTGATAGATAATTTCTTTTTAGAAAAAAAACTCATTCAAATATCGTATTTCACGTTTCTTTCGGAATTTGATCAGTCCCTGTTAAACATGTGTTGTGAATGTTTCCAAGTTTACATCAAATCCTGGTTATTGTAACATCAAACCATTTACCATATTAAAAAAAAGTCGAATGTTACTCCCCAAAACAGATTAGCCCATTCGTGAAAGGAGCAGTAAAGATATGCTGAAGTTTTCTCACAGAAAACCTTAAGATGAGAAATATTTTACCTTGCATTGTCATCAGTTTCGACATTAAGTTTTGTTTTCAAATAATGGATTTCTCAACGACAAAGGAAATAAATACAAACTCTTGCCAAGTGCTGCTAGGAAATATGGTACTAATTAATATTTTCTGTTGCGCGTATGGGCAGCTACAGGATACAGAATTAGAGCAGCAAACCCAATGTATTTAAAAAAAGATCAAAGGCACATACGCCGAAAGAAAAAAGAACAAAAAGCACAAAGATCAATTCTATAGCAATTCATGAAACTTCTAAACTTAAAAAAAGTTGCAAAATTAAGACAAAAAGGCAACAAAAATGAATTGAAACAAGTCATAAATCACTGTTCATTCCGATCATGTTTGGTCAAGGAGGCACAAAAACGTGTGGACATCATCTTACCAAATGCACTCTCGAGAAGAGTAATTACTGACCACGACAAAGTGGCCCATGAATATACATGTGATTCTGCACAAAGGAGAAAAAGTATTACTAATAATTTTCCACGACAGTTGTATATGCTGACATGCCCTGAGGTGACCCTAAGCTTGCCACGTGAAATTCGCTATACAAATTAAGAACATTTAAAAGTCAGATTTCAGAAGCAAATACTTCAATAAATGCCATGATGATGATACAAAATGCACACTATACAAGAAATTGCAAGCGTCACAATAAAAACGGAAAGGGCACGGAGATAAATTATGCGCAATTTGAAAGCTAAGTTGGAAGGCCTGGAAGAAAAGAAAGTTTACAGAAAACACATCCTTATATTTGTGTCATTTGTCTACTTCAAAAATAATTTATGGGAAAATTGATCTTAATGAAACGCAACTTCATTCCAGCCAAAACGAAAATAAAGAATAAATTATTTCCACCCAAATGTATTCCTAACTTTCTACATTTACATTTGGGAACGGGATCTTTGGGATCTTATTTTTGAAAGAGACACTTTAACTTTGGTAGACATATTGGGATCAAGCCATGCAGCAAAATCAATTCCATTTCCCGTAAACATTCTTATTGGCTACATTGCAATTAAGCTGTAAACAACTAACTTACTAGTTTTTAGTGGTCCAAATATAAAGTCTGCTTGGAGTAGAGAATAGATGCTGCTGCAGTTTTTTTTTCTCTCAATTTACATCTTGCCCCAGAGTTTGCATTTTATGTTCGCGGGTTGGATTAAGAGTGTACATAATTGTTTGGTCATCAGTTGACTTTGTAAACTTATTGTCCGGAGCTTTACCATCGACACGTGTGGACGTTAATTTAATATTAACTATTTTAAAACAATGAACATATGTCTAGGTTTGAAAAAAAAGTCCCTGACTTGATAAACAAGTACGCTAAACGTACCTTTCTTAAATATTAATATATTATGCGAAATGAAATTTTAACTTTATTGATCTGCAAACGCGATATCAGTTGGACCATGCACTTAAAATACAACACGCATCAAAACTAAATACAATGAAAAGCTGTATTCACGGAACAAAATAAATTGTTTGGTATTAAAACAAACACTCATATTAAAACAGTAATACATTCAAATACAGTTACATAATTCTGTGAATTCTTCTAAACCTTTAACCACATGACCACTTCGTAAAACAAATGTATTCTCGTCCTCCAATAACGTTTTGTAACATATAGGACGTTAAACAAATGCCCACGTATATTACCTTAAGTTTAATGTATATTTTTCATAGCTGAACAAATTGCTATTCAAATTTAAACTCCTAACTTATGCTGATAATAAGCTTAATACGTATGTCGAAATATTTCCACAATTTAGAACAGATGGAGTTAATGAAAACAGCAAACAAATAAAAAAACTGAGAGAACATTGGCAAGTGATCTATTAAGCACAAACAAAATAATTATTGTAATAATTAAACTATAAACATTTCATGACGGACAGGACAATTCCAAATGAAATAATACAAATATATTGTTCAACTCTTTACCCTGGCCTTGCTTTTTCTAGTCTATAAAATGGTTGATATGATTAATCTTTGCACGCATGTTACTGTATTAAATTACATGCATAACCGTAGAAGTATATGATACATTCATGAGTATCCTGTGTTCACGACTAAGTGAAGGAACAATTATGGTGCCCAAATTCAATGCAAGAATCATGTTGAATACGATGATGCTTAAGAAAATCCGCGAAGTTTCACAAACTTGTAAGCGATTCTTATTTTTGCATTTTTTTTCTTTTTTAAAAAATAACCTTTACAACGAGTAGGTGCATTGCTTGCCAGTGCTATCCTAAATATATCGTAATTATTATCTTTGCTCTTTTAAACAGTTTCTTGAAATAAACAACACTGGATCTCACATTCTATTTACATCTGTTCAAACGTTCACAAGTTGTCAGTAAATTACCAAAACTCTCCAGACTAAACAATTGATTCCGGTGGACGCATGCAAATCTTAAGTTATTAAATTAGATCAATGAAGAGATCGAATTCAGGCCTCCCAAGAAAAAGCGATGGGATTTTTAGGATGGTTCGCCCGTATTTCGCTAATAACCTCATGTCTCAGTGTTACGTTTCTTTGGTATTTGGAGGCGGGAAAATGCAAAGGAAAACTTGACACATTCAATACATTCATGAACTATTAGAGTTGAAATATAATTTCATCCAAAGGCTTTCATTTTTATTGTTGTGATAATCAGTTACAGTCTTGTTTTCAATGAAAAAAATATGAGGCGCCGTGATAACATTCCACGACTATCTTCGAGCAGAACGGCCAAGTTTAAAGTAAATTATGTACAGAGAGTAACTTGGGTAAAAATAAGATTAATCAGTACAGAAAATCACTGAATCGTGATCAGAGGGGATTCAGAATAAAAATGACGTTTTTGATAGGTGCACAAGAAGGATCTAATGATTAAGATCTCTTTCATCACTTTCTCTCACCAATTTGTTGGACATTTATGTTGTTTATGGAGCTGCCCATCCGCCTTATAGCAGTATTACATGTTTGGATGCCATGTGCAGTGCATATGTTCAAATACTTCTGATGTGATTCCAATTCTCAGTCTGCTTCCAGCCATTTGTTTATTAGATGCAATGAAATAGACATAATAAATGGCTCGAACATTTTTTAAAAATCATATACACCAGTAATAATGAAAAAAGCCCTCCTAATTCAATGCTTCTGAACAATCACTAATATTTAAAACTACTTGTAATTTTCTGGCAAACATAAAATGCGACACATTAAGATTATTCTACCATCATATCTTGCTATTAAGGTGCTCATAACAGCATAGGTTACACTCAGACTTGGGGTGGGGGGGGGGGGTGGGGGGTGGAGTGTATCAGACTTCCTACAAAACATTCTAAAGCATAATTCACTAATAATTCTGAAACAAATATCGTCACATACAACACATTCTATTACTGATGGATTCCTGGTTTGCTTGATTGCACAATTACTGATCACAAGAAAATTGGGGAGACACAAGTTATGACCAAGCACTTTACTTAAAATGGAAAGGGACAAGTAAGTTACCTTTAGAAGGTAAGTTCTCTCACTGATTATTGGTACTAACCATGTGCTATAATAATACATGTCTTGGGATGCAGACTGATCTGCTGTTTAGTCAAGAATAGTATAAAATTTGGATGAGGCTGCAATAAGTGTCTAAAAGTGTACGAAAGAGTGGAACAAAATAGATATATTTTGAAAAAAATGTATCAAAATGTTTGAGAATGTGTCTTTTGCACATCAATGGAACATGTCAGTGGCCATATCTTTTCATTACAGTTGTTGAAAGCATGAGGCTTCACTGAAAGCATGAGGTATTAGAGAATGAATCATGTATAGTATTGCCAGTTAGGAGAACAGGATTCATAGAAAATTGCTGGGATGGCTATCAGCTTTGGAAAGAGTAGCAAGGGCACTCATGTCACTCCAAAAGCTACACTAGGACAAAAATAGATAGAAAATGCTCTTAAACTGTGACTACATTGTTTTAATCTTAAAATCACACATGCTTGAGGATACATGATGAATCCAGTAATATATATGGAGTAGTTTCTAAGTAGATGTAACTAGGGTTATATATCAATATTAATATATTAGTCAAGTAGCCAATGTAAAATACAACACACAAGAGAGAAAGCAAGAAGATGATAGTAGTTAGCTAGATATGTAGTTAGGTAGATAAAGACAAACGCATCATTTACTACTTTATATTTAAGTTTTAATCATTCCATCTGAAGTTTTCAATGAAGCTTTCTATAGCATTGCACTCTCTGCAGTTAAGATCGCTGTTTATCTTTTTTCTATCTATATTTCTGAGATAGTCCATGCCTTAACCTTGTTTCCTGTATAATCTTTTCTATTTTCTGTAATATGATCCTGGCAGAAAATTTTTTTTTCCTTGTCCCTTTGTACTTTGGCTCCTCCTCCATTCATATATTTATAGCTTTTTAATCCTGAACCTCAAACAAGTGGAAATGAAATCATAAAAAAGGGAAAATAATAAATAAAGGAATCAAGAATAATAAAAAAAGGGAACAATAAAAAAAGTAATGATAAATACATGGAACAGAAATAAGAAAATTATTAACAATTTCAATGAATAAAATAGTGGAAGATAAGGAAAAATAAAAATTGAAATGCTTAACAAGTTGACTGAGAACTGTCACATACTTTATAATAGCTGGACATATATCATAACCTGCTGGATGCTGCTAGCAGATAAATTTTCAATTACTGAATATTATATTGCACACTGTTTTGGTGGATCAGGAAAGGTAGGGGAAAGGGAACTTTCACAGTGTATATAAAGGAGAACTGAAAATAAAAGAACATGAAGAAATCAAATGGAAGGAAAAGTTAAACAAAAAGACAGGTCATACAAATAATGGAAAATAAAATATATAGGAAGACAAAAATCATGAAATATTAAGATTTAAAAAAACAACAAAAAACAGTGACAATGTTGCAAACAGACATCTGCAACTATCACTGTCATACTCAGGCGTTCACACTTTTCAACTTGAAGTGATTTGTTGTGCTCATGTACTTCATATTATTCTCTTTTTAAAAGCACATTAATTTTAAATATTTACATATTACTGAATCAGTCCGAAATGCTGCATTTTAATACTCACAATGAAGGATAAATAAATCCATAGCAGATAGCACTTAGTGAGATACTGAATTGAAATAGTGAAGCAAAGCAAAATATAATAACATTAGCAATGAAATGCTTAGGTAACTTAGAAATATGAAAACCTTTCTAAATGCCCTTGGCCTAATTGTTGTTCAACTATTGTTCCACAATGAGATTCATGCATTTGATAGTGCAATTATATAAAGCAATTTTTGAAATTTGTTAGTTTTTTTGTTTCTTCAATATATTCCTGCTCCACTCTTGAAGTGGGCCAACCTTTGCATTTTTATGCCTTCACTATATCACCTGAATGCACTTTTCATCAGTGAGCTAAATAGTGAATTTCAGCATGCAATTCAGTTGTACATGTTAGTGAAGCCTACTTTATGCAGCATCTATACTCTTTCCAGAAAGAATTCATGAATGGTGAACAAGGCTGGGGACCCTGGAATGTTTCATCTCCTCCTTTAGATACAGCTCCAAAGGCAAATGCATTGTTCAAATACAGCCAATATATGATCAACAAACTCTGAACATAAATCAGTTTTAAGATGGTTTAACATTTCAAACACGTTTTGAACAAAGAAAAATAACTAGATAACTTATGAAAGATTGAGGCACATCAATGGATAAGGAATACAGCTTGCGGTGATTATGCAGTTTATGGTAATTTCTTGCATTCGAGCTTGAGTGCATCTAGTGAAGTGATCCTTTTCAATTCACTTTGTTCATTTTTGAGGGTTCTTAAAAAGGATCTAAGTTTGCCCAAGCATTTAATTACAACTGTTCTTGTATTTCTTTATAATTTTAACAAATAAATTCAGCAGCAATATTATACCTGATCACCTGGTTTAGTTTATGATGGTTAATATATTCCCAGGTTCAGAAAATTGTCTTTCTACCTTTGGGCTATGGATTTGATTGAAAGCTAAACTGATGAAATAAAAATCTTCTCTTAATGCTAGCTGTAAAGTTCATATATAAAATGAATTGCCATCAACTTTACATTCACAGCACAAATCTCTCCACACTCTTACAGAAATCAAAACTCTCACGGGAATTGTTAGAATTAATACAGGAAATGAAAGGAAAAAAAACAGAAAGAAAATGAAACAAAAGAAAACAGTAGGGGATGAGGTGCTGTAGTAAGATTACGGCTAACAATATACTGTAGCTGAGGAGAGGGCACTTTATTTTATTTACAGTGCAAGTTTTCTTTAGTAGGAATTTGACTGCTGACAGAGAATGCTAAAATTGTTATGGGCTCAGTCTGTATCACTGAACTTGCACCTTGATTATCCTCATACAGAAAAAAAATCAGTCCTCTCAACCACGTCTGCTCCCTCCCGCACCCTGTCACCACATTCCTACAAAGTTCCTCTGTCTAGCAAGAGTTAAGTTTCTGTGCCATACAGCTATGGATAGGATGTGGTAAGTTCAATTTATTTTTTTTAACAGAGGCACAATGACATTATTAATGATGACTTTGGAGTGATACAAACTGTTTTACGTCACCATTCATACAAAATGTTAGTGAAATCTAAGGAAAAAAACATGGTAAATCAATTCCAGGTGTTGAAGAAATTTCAAATGATATGTTTCTTCTAGTAATTCTAATTTTTGAAACTCCAAAATATAGAATGCAGCTCACAACTGTGCTTCAGTACTGTATTGGCCATACCTAAATACATGAGAATAACTCTGAATTTGTTATCTTAATAGAATGAAAGTAAACTTTGCATTAGAATTAAAATAATAACTTTATACTTGGAACTTGGAACACAAGGGAATTGAGCTCAAATTGATATGAACTATGAAAATAAAATCTTCGCATTCTGCATTTTGCTTTGGAATAATTTTTGGTATTCTATTATCACATTATTTTCTGCCCCATATAATTAGTTAAACTCACAATATTCAGCTAAAACTTTACCCCTATGAGAGAACTTGTAAATTTCATCCTCTATTTGTTATATCTTTTTATTGCCTGGATTATTTTCCTCAGCCGACACAATAATATCACATTAATAACTATACAGAACTTAGTATTGCCCATTATGTGAACAAATATGTTAATCCATTTATTTATATCTTTAATATATTTTATCAAAACACATAAGAATTTCATATGATTATCTTAACATTTTAAGTTAGTATCACACAACTTTTTAACTTTTGATGAACTGTTTCTGTATTGTTTGCATTGAAGGTAATGTTGTACATAACTATAATCACTCTTAATGTTTAATAATGTGCATACATTGGATTAGACTTTCATAAAATGTCAATTTGAGTTATTTAAAACCATTCTTTGATCACTCTAAAATAATTGATGCTTGTGTTAAATTTTTACCTGAAATCTTTTAAAAATAATATGAATCATGCCACATGTATAAAACAAGGAGATCTATCTTTTTAACTCAAATGAGCAATGGAGAGGATTGTACATTTAACTGTAAAAAAGAACAGAATTCTGCCTATTTTTAGAAACTTGTCAATAATAATGTTTAATGAATATAAATGTATGAACAACAAATGTATCACAGATGAAACTATTCATCTACTGTTAATAAAATAATATATTATTTTTCTAGTTAAATGATTAATCTATAAAATTATTTATTATAAATGCTAAAAGTCTTTGTGCAAATGTTAAACATTACTCTGAGTGCAATTGTATATTTTAGTTTAACTGAAAAGCACAAAAAGTAAAAGCATGCTTTCATATACAATAGTTGCATTCAAATAAATTCCTTAATAATACACTGTACTGAAAAACTGCATGTGGTAACAAAGTTCATTTTTCTGGTTTTTTAAACTCTAAATTGCAGTGCAGTTTTATGAAAATAATATATAAATATATATAATTTTGATTCAACTATCGTAACCAATGGCACTAAAACTAGACACTGAAGTTTTAGCTCCCTGAATTTCACGATTTTAGGAATCACAATTCCTCTTTAATAGAACAAAATGACAGTGTAATGCTTGGTTTTGCCAGTATTTAATGATTTGACTAAGAAATGTTTGGATTGTATGGCTTTGAAGTGTATGAAAAGTGACAGAATTCACGAGTTTAGAAAGGGCAAAAAGGTAATGAAATAGCGTTTAACTTAAGAAAGTCCAAGACTGGCTATATTTTGCCATATTTAAAGGAAGAATTTTAAGTTTTTATATTAATTATGATAATTGAAAAAACAACAGAACATGTTATGTTTTATGTAATAAAACTTGGCCTTGCATTCCAATACAGTATTTCTGTCATTATAATATTATAAAGTAGATCTCTTCTTATTTTGTAAAATAGAACCAGGTGCAATTACACATTTTTCCAGGATCAATTGCTTTTATTGAAGCTTCTTAAAATGAATAAGAGTAATTCAGAGGTGGCTAGGTTAAGGACACTAATCACTTGTGAAATATATTATCAGTTAGGAATTGAATTACAGCTTCCTAACCATCTCAAAACCACCGATCAACCCATGACTATCTATACAAAATCATAGTTTCTAACCCACTTGTAAAATGTAAGCTTTATTTTTCAGATGGCACTTAATTAGTTTTGAAAAGTATATGTTTTATGATAACAATACTTAATAAGCTGCACTGCATCTATTGAACATTAGTCAAATTTAGTAAGCAAAGATACACACATTCACTTTGGGTTGGTTAGACATTAAATGGATCCTTAGTCCATGATTTGAATATTTTAATAGAAATACACAAATATAGATTATATGCTGAATGAATAGTTAATCTATTTTTTCTTTGGTCAGAGTAAGTGAAAAATAATTAAATGTTGCTGTATTTTTAGCTTTTTGTGAAATGCATGCATAAAACAGAAACATCATGTTATCTTCTAGCCAGCAATAGCAGCATATTTTAAAAAAGGATATTAAAAGGGTAGTTGGAAAACAAACAAGCAATTAAATCAGTACAAATTAACTCTGGTTTCTCCACCCTGCCATTTAACTGCTGCTTGTAGAAGTAAAACAAAGGAATCTGGTATGGTCAATGTTTTTGTGTTCAACTGCCTTGAAGCAACAATGCTAGTTTAATTTATATGCAAATTAATACATAAATGAGAAAATAAGTTCAGGAAAGAGCATGACAGGATGATATAAACTGAAATACACTTCAAAATTTCCTTTCTTAAAATAAGAACTGTCTGATTGGCAAGTGGCCATCTTATGTGGAGATCAGCAATTATTTTCATGGAATACAATGTG
The DNA here is from genome assembly GCF_047496795.1 of Chiloscyllium punctatum. NCBI lineage: Eukaryota > Metazoa > Chordata > Chondrichthyes > Orectolobiformes > Hemiscylliidae > Chiloscyllium > Chiloscyllium punctatum. The sequence goes on from NC_092748.1 coordinate 77,641,482, forward strand.
CCATATAAGGGTATGCTCTGGAAATGCAAGAAAGCTCCAACAAACATTTCTTGTGAGATCCAACATCAGGAAAATTTCACAGTCTCACTTCTGACTGCTTCGTCCTGAGTTGACCAGCACCATGCAAGGCTGATCAAAGGCCATCGGAAACATCAAGTAAGAGTGAATGGGGTTAAAGAATGCTAATACAGGAGCTAAATTTACTTTAATCCTGTTATAATACAAGTTAATGCAGAGGTGGTGGAGGGGCTTTTTGCTTTACCCCACTGATTCAGAAGGACCCCTGCAAATCATGAATAGAAGCAGCTTCCTATTCTTTCTGCTGTTGGGCTTATGCTTTTGCAGATGCACATACAAGTCCCTCCTTCTCCGTTTACTAAGTGTCAACAGTCGGGTGAGCAAGACTTCACAGTTCCTTAGATCAGTACTCTGTGACCTTCCACATTTAAGTACAGGACATTAGATTAAGCTTTCCAGCTGTTGCTTGAATTCTGATTGTTTTGGGGGAGGGTGATTCCGAATTGAAAAAAAACCTACTAAGGAGATGACCATTTCACATTTAATTCTTATTAGTTTTCTTTGCACCAATGTTTGCTATTTTCTTTGTTTTTGTTGAAAGTAAGACTTCCCTACAGAATTATAATTGTTGTTTTCATTCCAAATCCAGGTAGATTACATTTATAATATCTTCAGGATAAGCATATGCGGCTTTTGACTATTTTCATTTGTAAAATGGGGGGGAAATGACCATTTTTGGGAATTGCCTGCTATCTGACAGTGATGCCTGAAATACTTTCAAAGCCATATTGGTTCAGACAGTATTCAGGCGTTCTTGCTGAACACCTTAAGTAGATGATAAGATTCTTGAATTTGCTTGGGATTGGCCTAATGTCTTTTTAAGGACTCCTCTCTGAAATGGATGAAAAACTAGCTGCATATTTCAACTAGATTTCAGGTTCGAGAGTGAGATAACCAATGTTTTTTAAATGAACTGTTGTTGGCTGCTGAAGACAACATACACTTTGTTTCAATTGTTTCAATTTTTAACAGTTTGTTCAAATAAGCAAATCTTCAATTAATATGGTGTCTTATGGAATAGGAATACTGCACAACAGCACTCCAGGCTGCTATTTGCTCACATTTGCTCCACCCAGAATTTATCTGACAGTCATATTTGTTGCCTGAATTGGACAGTTTTGCTCTGAGATTATTTCCTGATTACATCAGGATGACTAAGTGATTCCTACAGCTTATTAGTTTTATGGTAGTTAAGTCCGAACACCAATTGTGGTCAATCCTCGGCTAATTTCACTGGGCGTATGTTCCAGTAATTGTTCATCAACCAATTTGCCCACATATTATAGCATAATTTTGGATGTCTTTTTTAAAATTCACTTGTAGGACATGTGCATTGCTGATTTGCTAGCATTTTTTGCCCATCCATAACTGCCCTTGAGAAGGTGATAATGAGCTGCCTTCTGAACTTCCACAGTCTCTGTACTGTAGGTGGATCCCATGCCAGTAGAGAGGGAATTCCAGGATTTTGACTGAAAAGTATTATTGATGCAATCCATTTAGAATAAGAAGTTTAATTTTCCTCCCACCATTGTGAGAATTGTGATTATAAAATAGAAAACATAGAATGTCAATGAATGCAAAGTTGTTGCAATTAAACTTCAATGGTACATTTCCCATTCCAGTATAGTGATTTTATCAGAAACATTTATATCTTCACAGCCTTGCAGAAAATAATCAGATCAAAACATTAAGTTGTTCCACAATATCTCTATGATGTGTTAAGAAAATATCTAGAGTTTAAAAGGCAGAACCTTTTAAGTCTTGTGCATGTGGTAAGGTTTTTAACCTAGGTGTAAAATTGTAATGTAAAAATACATAATGCATAATAAGCTTAATTTTTACTTGAAAATGATTATCTAATACCACTTACAGTTTGATACATTTTGCATCACACCATTTAAAATTAGAATCATAACATCTCAGTAATCAGTTCAAAACATATTTCCCAAGGAAAAAAATTACAATTTTCATATAACTCTTTCATTGGAAATACTAACAACTAATTCAATTACGTATTTAAGAAAAACTTGTATACACGTGAGAAAATATATGAGGGAATTTTCCAACTACCTTTTTGAACAAAAAACTGTTACAAAATGAACGTCAGTTAGCAGCACATATCTTTCATTATAATTTTGAATTATTAATCATATCCAAGCAAAGAGAGCTGTCATATTTTGAACAATGGTTTGAGCTGTACAAACATATTTAAATTATACCTCCAAACAGCACATTCAAAGACATTTTCTTTTTAAATCATTAGCTGCTATTTTACTTCTGTTTTTGATAATACTTGACTTTTAATAAGACCATTTCTTGACTAGGTTTTCACATTTTTGTTTTCCAAGAAAAAGTGAACTGTTTCACCAAAAAAAAGTATTTAGATATTTTCAAGCAGAATAACTAAGTGTAACATACCTATTATTGTAACAACACTAAGACCTGAAACTGTCTTCTGTTGCTTGTACTTGGTTATACCTCAATTAAATTATTGACAGCCTTCTTATTGATGACCATGATGCCCTTTTACACTCTCTTTTGTGCTACTTCTACCCAACAATTTAACTAAATATACAAATTGGATTTTATTGATCACAACTTGAAGTGGTTTTAATTAACAACAATTAGATCTATGCTTTGCTGTTTTACCTACAGAAATTTGTTGGGATGCAATATTTGAAATGGCATTTATGTTGTAATTTTAAACTCCAAATTTAATCAAGTAATTGTAGAATGGTTACAGCATGAAAGATGTTCCTTTAGCCCATTGTGTCCATGGCAGTTCTTTGTAAGAACAACTCAATTGGTCCCCATGGATCTGTAATTATTTTTTTCATTTTAGATCATTGTACAATTTTGAACCTGCTACCCCATTCGTCACCAACAAAGCATTCTAGATCCTAAGCATGCATTGTCTCAACAATTGTTTCCCTATGTTACCTCTAGTTGTTTTACCAATCCAACTTAAATTGGTGGCCTCTGGTTCTTGACCCTTCATCCAAAGGGAAAATTTTCTCCCTATTTAGCAGTCCAGACTCCTCATCATTTTGAATACTTCTATCAAAGCTCCACTCATCTTTAACTTCTTTCAGGAGAACACCATAGGTTTTCTCATCTACCCATGCACCCAAATCTCTCATTTGCAAAGCAATTCTTGGAATTTTTTTTTCCCTATTCATTGTGCATTCACATCCTTCCTCAAATTTGGCCCCCAGACTTGTACATGAGCCTCCAATTAAGGTTGAACCAGTGTTGTACAAAGGTTCCCCTGTAATTGTCATGCTTTTGTACTCTATGCTTTTACTCAGGAAGGTAAAGATTTCATACACTTTTAGGAACTGCTTTCTCAACCTATTCAAGCCCCTTCACTAATATGTACAGGTATATTCCAATTCTTTTAGCTTTTGAACCAATTTTTGAATTGTATTCTTTATTTTATATTACATTTCTTCCTTCCTATCATACCAAATCACACATCTTTGCATGAAATTTCATTTGCCACTTGGCCAATCATTCTGCAACCCTGTTTATATCCTCCTGAAGTCCATTACTATTGTTCTCATTGTCCACAATATTTCCAAGTTCTGTCTGCAAATTTTGAAATTGTGCCCTATATACACATGCCTAGGTCATAAGCCTTGATCAAGGACCACACTGGTCCTAGTACTTAACCCTCAGGGGACTAAACATTTGAAAAAGAACTGTCCAACATAACACGCTGTTGCCTGACACTCAGTGAACCTCTTGTCTATGCTGTCACTTCTCCTTTCATTCCATGGCCTTGAACTTTGCTGGCACACCTGTTATATAACACTTTGCCAAATACTTTTGGAAGTACATATACCACATTATGCTCATCAACTTTCTCTTTTATCTCATCAAGGTTCAATTAAATTAGATGAAAGTATTTGCCTCTGACAAATCTGTTCTGGTTTTCCTTAACTCATTCATATTGGTTGTCAGTTTACTCCCTGGTTATAATTTGTGAAAGATTTTCCATCAAGTTTTAACTAACTGTCTTACAGCAGCTAGGTTTATAGTTACACTCTTTTTTTGAGTACTGGGGTAACATGAATAAATCTGTGATCCTCCAGAACCACTCATATCTAAGAAAGATTGGAAAATTATGATTAGTGTTTCTGTACTTTCATGTCTTACTACCCAGAACATCCTCAGGTGCTTTTTATCTGATACTGGTGACTTATCATATTTCAGCACTGCCAGCTAGCTGTTCTAGTCTTCCTTATGAACGTTAGTCCAGAGTCTCAACTACATCTTCTTTCCCTAGGATTTTTATAATATCTTTCTCCTTGGTAAAGTCAAATGCAAAGTAATCATTTAAACCTCAATCATGTCCTCTGATTCTCATGCCTAAAATTTCCATTTTGTTACCTTCTCCTCCTTTAAGCATCTTTTAACTAGAAGACGTTTTAATTTTCTTTTGTGTTTTCAGTTATTTTCTTCTCATAGTCTCTCTTTGCTGTTTGTATTTTTTTTCTCACATCTCCTGTAGACATTTTACATTCAGTCAAGTTCTGTATTGTATTATCAACTGATGATGTGAAGGTGCCAGTTTTGGGTTGGGGTGGACAAGGTCAGAAGTCACCTGATAAAGAAGCTGCACTCCGATAACTTGTGCTTTCAAATAAACCTGTTGGATTATAACCTGGTGTCATGTGACATCTGGTATTATCAACTGTCAGATACATCACTTTCCATTTTTTCATATTCTTATCTCTTTCAATATCCAGGGAACTCTTTTTTCATGTCACCTACCTTTCTTCTCATGAGAATGTAGATTGACGATTTTTGAACTTTATTCTTTTTTGTTCAATTATAGCCTTACCAGCAAACATATTTTTACATTTCTGTACTCAATCTGATTGCACTGAATTGAAATTGGCCCTCCCCAATTAATTTCATTTTATTTATTTTTATGTTCGTCCTTTTCTACATCCAATCTGCATAATCTGATCAATGACTCTAAATATATCCTCACTACCACTTGATTCACCTATTCGACCTCATTCCCCTAGAATCCTGGTCCAGGATTGCCTCCTTTCTCAGTATGCTGATCGAGAAAATTCTCCTGAACTTATCTTACAATGTCTTCCCTTTTCTCTATCCTTTACATTAATTATCCTAGTATAGACTGGAATAGTAATAACAACCCCCCATTGTAACTCCTGTGTTCCTTTATTCGACTCTTTGTAATTTCTTTGTAAATGTATTCAATATTCTCCTGTCAGTTGATGATCTACAGAGTACAACCAGTTCAGTGATGGCATTTCTATTGCTCCTGGCTTTGAACACATGGATTTTATCCTGACAACTCTGGATTCTCTCTCTTCAACACTGTAATACTATCCTTAGTCAGTACTATCAAATACAACATAGTTCGTGGAATACTAGTATAACTTACTGAAATGACACAATTTCCACATTCAGTCTCAATTAAATTGCATTGAAGAAAATTAAGTTCTTCTTAAGATTTTTCTTTTGATATTAATTTAAATATCATTGAAGAATATAGATGGAATAAAATTTACCTGATTTTTCACATGAATTATATATTTGAAATGTACTATCTAGCTTATGATTTTTCAAGTAAAATATGATGCATAACTTAGCACTTATATATTTGAAGCATGTTCTCAGTTAAATTAAGACAAATTAATTTCACACAGGATAATCTGGCTATATACTGAATTATATATACGTGTATAAAATTTATCTGACCATATAGAACCAGTTGGGTTGGAGTATGGTGGACTTCGATGATGTCATAATCTCTAACATTACACTCTCATTTTGAACTCTCAGCAGTCTATTTGTTATTTATGAAACATGACAGGGATGTATACCTTGCTAACGTAGAAACTATTCTTGAGATTGTGGGTCATGTTCCATGTCAAAAAAAGCAATAGTCTAATGATCTTTAAAATACACATACATAGCTGTATAGTATTGTATACACTGTAGAGATTTCACTCTCTATATTCTATTCAAACAATTATCATATTGTGATATATAACAACATATTAAATAATGAACAAAGTAAAATAATAGAAAATTATAAAATTTGTGCTTTTTCAAGCACCGATATATTCAATCTCATTGCTATTACCATTTCTACTACCTTTCCCTCACTTTTGTCAAAGTGAAGTGTCATATCTTTTACAAATGGAAAATCAGTTTCAGTAACTACAGTTGACATCAAGCCATCATAAATTATATATAACTTTTTCACATGCAAAATACAGATGGTTCAATTCCAAAAATAATAAATAAATTGTAATTGATTTATATCATGCTATATCACATTGAAGCACTGCCAAGCTATTCATATGATGAATTATAGCCAATTATTCATCCTACTAATCAATCTTAGCACCAATTTTATAAATGCACCCCTGCTGTACTGGTGTGAAGTTTTCCATTTCTCACTTTAGCCATTCTAGTTCTGAAATTGAGTGTCAATTTATGCCTATGTGCACCGTAAACTATATTGAGAATGCCCAAAAGCACTCCATGTAGCACACATACTGCTAATAAGGAAAAAAAAGATTTTTCATTCCATCTGCCTGTGTTGGTTTAGATTTAAGGTCCCGGATGTAAAAGGGCAGGATGCTAATTCAATGAGTCATATTCAACTCCTTTTTTATTCCACTTCAACAGCTTGAGAATTTGATTTTTTGTTATCTATCAATACCAGTTATACAACAATTCAATGTTCAACGAAATAAAATGATGCTGAAGCAGGCACATTTTATACTGATAATAAATAAAATTCTTAACGGATACTTTAGTGCAAGTACATTGACTGTACAAAATTTATTTTAAAGATAAAAGGTGGTAAGAAATATATGCAAACCATATAATCTTTTGGTACAAAGATGTAATTGTGTAATTTTACCAATGATAATCCGGGAAGCAGCAAGTATAGGGTCTGCAAGGAAGACATGGTAATATGGAATGTCTCTCATAGTATATAATACTGTAGCACAATGCCTCATATGCAATAGTCTTTTGTTAAGCAGAGTTGAATGTAAGATCATTATTCTCAGTCAGATGGTGAAATCTAATTGTAATCACTCTTTGTTAGCCAAATACGTGATTCGTTTACATCTGTAGTAGAAATATCTTGAATTTAGCTGAATAACTATTCTGTAAATTTGCTTCCTATTTTTCATTTCAGTAGTAGCACCAAAATCCTGTATACATGGTTGGTTGTCTTATTGATAATAAAGGTCATGGAGTTCTCAGAATGAACTGATTATTTTTATATAAATACTTTTTGAATATGCTATTGGAGCTAAATTGTGATGTAAACCATTGTAATTAATTGCATACGACAATTCAAAAGTTAAACACCTAGAATCTCATCTCTATTAATAATTGATATTGTTTCATTAATTTAGTTCAAAACAAAATAAAAATCACAATGTAATTACGTGACACCTGTTAATTTTAAGGTTTAAACAACCGCACTTACTGCTTTGGGGATTAATAAACATAGGTAATCTTTTCCACTTAGACATGATTGGTTTTACTATCAAGAGTGCAGGGCATAATTTCCTTGGTGCTATATTGAGGGTTCTAGAACTTTCTCTGTTGGCTATGGAAATTTAAAGCTTGTAATGTTATAAAGCTGTAACACAACTCTAAATTCCACAAACAGCACACATTTATAAAGCAGAGCTGAAAATGATAACAATGAGGACAGAGAGAAAATAATAAGGACCCAGAAATGCCAAAAGAATAACTTATCATGAAAGGTTGATCAGGTTGAAGGTCTTTTCTCTAGGAAAGAGAAGTTGAAGGGTGACTCAAGAGAGGCCTTTAAGCTTATGAAAGAGTTTGATATGGCAGTTTGAAAGAAAGATCTTCTACTTATGGTGAGATCAAAAGTATAGGTCATCCACTAATAAATCCAAGAGGGATTTCAGGAGAAACCTCTCTACCAAAGAATGCTAAGGATGTGGAAAACTTTACCACAAGAAGTAGTTTTTTCTTTAAAAGTATTGAACATTAAGTTTGCTAAAACAGAAACATGATCTTGATCAGGTAATCTATTTTTGTGATGTTGATTGAGGTATATATTGATCATGAGGATGGGGATAAGTTCCCTGCTCTTTTTTAAAAATAATGCCACGAGTTGTTTTACATCATCTGAGAAAGAAGGCACTGCCTCAGTTTAATACCTCATGCAAGCAACAAAACATCCAGCAGTGCAGGATGCCTTCAGTACTTCACTGGATTGTCAATCAAGAGTTTTGTGTGCAAATTTCTGGAGTCAGGCTTGAATCTACAACCTATGTTTTGTCTCAAAGGCAAGAGAGCTACACTGAACCTCAAAATTTGTTTAGATACAAAGAATAACCTAAATACATTTTAGGGGAAAGCCACATAAGCATATGGACGAGAAAGGAATAGAGAGAGACTGATAGGGTCAGATGAAAAGTTTTCTGTGGAACACACAATGCCATTGAGGAGTTCAATTGAGTGACCTGCTTCTGTCCCCTAGAATCTGAAGCTGAAATATTGTCAGCTCCTGTTTTGAAGAGATTTGCCCATGGTTAGTCCCTTGAAATACTGACTGTGCAAACTTTGCACTGCATCTTTATTTGTATGCCCACAGCCAAATATGACCCATGCTGCCAACTGGCTGAATGCTCAACAAGGAAGCCTAGCAACATACACAATTTGCATTTGTTGCAGTGAGTCCCTAACACATAAAACTAGCCTGTGTGTCTTAAAGGAAGTTGCACCCCATTACAAAGAAGCTACTGCTTACTAATGTAGTATTGACTGCAAGTGGAAGTAAACATAATGAAGGCCCTGGTAAGAAAGAAAACTGAGGAAGGGGTCACTCGACCCAAAACATTAACTCTGATTTCTTACAGAAAGGTCTGATTTCACAGAAGGTGACAGACTTACTGAGCTTTTCCAGTAATTTTTATTTTTGTCTCTGACTTACAGCATCCGCAGTTCACTCATTTTTTTAGGAGAGAAGACACATAGGGTAACAAATGTAATGCTGAAAGCTTTAGTAATAATGAACTATTTTTTTCATGGGGGCTAACAGGCCATCAGGGAACATCATTTAAAGGGAATGGAAGCAGGTTACCATGGAAGTCAATCCTAGAATCTGGTCTCAAGGACGTGACAGCAGAGCTCATAAAAAGTTTGAACAACAAGAACGGCAACCAAAAGTTTTGACATTCCTCTCTTGATCTTGCAGGACAGGGTGACACACAATCAAAAGACAAGCATAGAACCATTTGAGGCAGACATTCCTACATCACAGAATTGTTAATGTGGAGAAGGTGTTTTGCATTACATTTGGTATCAAAGGAACACTGAGGATGTTTCTGTTTTATGCCCCTTTTCAGCTCATACCTAAACATCACCCTCATCCTGTTATCTAATACAATTCAGATTGTTAATAATGTAACCATGGACCTCTCGCTTTCCACAATCATTTACCTCACATCTGAGCTTTTTTAAAAAACAATTCACAGATATGGCTACCATTGATGAAGCCAATTCATAATTGCCTTTGAGATAGTGGTGGTGAACTGCCATCTTGAACTAATGCAATTAATGTGGGGTAGATACATCCACAATGTTGTTATGAAGACTATTCCCTCATTTTGATCCAGTGTAGGTGAAGGAATGATGCAGTTCTAAGTCAGGATTTAGCATGGAATGATGGCTAGCTGGTTGTGCAATTAGTGTTTCTGCTGCTCGAGTCTTTTTTAGATGACAGAGTTCTTGGATTTGCACAAACCTGTTTAAGAAGAGTTTATGGCAACCTACTGGGGTAGTACACCATAGATTGAGCTCTACTATTCCTGGAATTGTACCAAATGTTAAAGTTTTTTGTATGCTTACACATATCACAATTCTTCCAGATCAAATTTGACAGAAATCATGGACCAAGTTGCTTTACTGAGCAAGAATTATTATTTATTATTTGTAATTGGACTATATGTATAGGGAAACATCTAAAACTATCGGCATATGACACTACTTACTAAAACTCTAATCCAACTTATTTGTAATTTGCTTATCTCACTGTAATTTGTATCCTTTTAACTATGTTATATTTCTAATATGTACTATGAATCACTGCAAAGTAATGCAACTACATTTCTTTTTTATTCCTCTTTTTGTATCTAAGATTTGTACCTAAGTACTTTGTAGCTCAGTTGGCACCATGAGCAGCGACATTGTAAAACTTTTCACTGTGCTCCTATATTTCTGTGCTTGAGTACATGTGACAATAAGGGATATTCTATTCTAACTCTCCCTTACACATGTATAGACAGACAAACAAATAGGGAGAGTAGATTATTGATGGAGGTAGCAAAACTGGAAAGACCAATCAGAGCTCTCACTTCCTGGTTTAGATTATAAAATAATCTTTCATTGGTTTGCCAGGCTCCTTCTTGTACAAACGTCATTCTTGGAATGCTAGCACTGTCTTTTTTAAAGAAGTACAGAGTGGCTTTTCCTCTCTCTCGGTCTCTCTCTCCCTCTCTCTTTGTGTCTCTGTAACTGAGTTTCCAGCTCCAAGTTAATCAGACACCTGAGAACCAATCACAGAGCTGATGACAAGCAAAATGTTTCTGTCGTTGATAACTGTTAATTGTCCACAATCCAATCAACTTCCTGTTGCTAATTAGAACAGTATCAATAAACAGCCTTGGCTCCAGATTGTTTGTAATCTGAACTTCAACTACTGTTTGTTCAAACAGTCATTTACAATGCCTGTCATGGGTATCAGGTTATTTGCTTTCAAACTGCAGCCATTCTTTCAAACACTCTAGTTACACAGTTCTTTCTCATTTCAGCCTTCAGTTATTAAAAATACAAAAATAAAAACACATGGCCCTTTCAAATTGATGTAGTGCATCTTGTAGATTGTACTCACGGCCAACGTGCACCAGTGGTGGATAAACTGAATGGTGAAGGTGGTGAAGGTGCTGCTAATCAAGTGAGCTAATTTGTCCTTGGTAGTGTTGAACTTCCTGAATTGAATTGGGACTTCACCCATCCAGGACCGTGGACAGTACTTCATCACACTTCTGACTGTGTTTTGTAAATGGTAGACTGCCTCTGCAAGTGACTCACTACAAATGTTCTGGTCTCTGATGAGCTCTTGTTGCTATAGCATTTCTGTGGCTGGTCCAGTTCAGTTTTTGGTCGATGGTAATATCAGGACGGGGAATGATTTATGATAATATCTTTGAATGTCAAGTGGAAATTAGATTCTCTCTCTTCTTGGTTTATCCAATTAATACTCAAGAACATTCCTTGCCCATTTTCAGTGGCCTCCTGAGAAGGACAAGAACAATACCACACTACAGATGAAAGGACACACAGCTACCAGCTCAATTACTGACATTTTGTCAACATTAGTAAGGTTCATAGAGTGTGATTATGCAAAAACTGGACTTCTGCTTCAGTGGACTCAGATGAATACCTTGGTTGGCTGACATACAGGGCACACTGATGAATTGTAATGCTTCTTGTTTTGTCAAGCATGCCAGCAGCCTCTTGCTGCAGTCAAAAGCATGGAGGAATCCTGCTCCAGCATGGCTTCAGACAGAATTCCTTTCTGAAAAGGAAGAAATGGTGAACTCCACAATGACATTTGCAGAAGTATTTGTGATATCTTATTTTCTTGTCACTGCTACTTTTGAAGCACAGGTAGATTCCATTCAAAGTCTTAGTGCTGTTTTGGAAACTATGATGGAGATCTATTCTTGCTGCCGTGGCTCAGACACCTGCTGAGCTCAGTGCTCAAAAATGCGCACAGGCTCTCACAACAAACTATCCTCCAACAGGTTATGGGGATTGCACTGGTTCTGCCTGGGGAGTAGTCATTTTCCACAGGATCTTGGCCAAAATGATAGTGTGAAAATGTGTGACAGATGGTTTGCAAGTTAATGAATAATGCAGCCTTTATGTTGAAAGAATGATCTCCTGAAGGGAGTGGAGTCTAAGTAGTCAGTCTTGGGCATCAATAAGATCCCTATTGTCTCCTATCAACGCCTTCCCACATGGTCTCAAGATGACTGGTAGCAATGGCTACACCTCATGATAATTTGAATTTGAAGACATGCTCTGAAGAGAATTGTAGGGCTTCGCCAAATTCATCAGGCACTAGCTCTCCTCACACACATGAGTGGTCCAGACATTGTAACCATTGCTTATGATTGTTAGTGTTTTGCTTCTTAATATTCCTGGTGGCAGCATGACAGTTATTATCTTAAGTGGTGAGATGGCAGATTTTGGGAAATTATCAGATGGATGTGGATGTGTTGTGCCTTATCTCTGGTTCTTCCTGGCCTGAAAGTCGTGGGAATGACAGGAATGACACAGGAAGAAGGCGTCATAGCTGTTGTAAGGATGGCAGTCATAATAGCTCATCCACATTCACACACTGTCTGCACATTAATTAAGCTGTAGCCATTGCAGATCACGTATTTCTCCTGCTGACAGGTGAAATTTACAGAGACATGCATGTCCAGTCGTTGGTATGTCACACCATTGGGAATTTTGTTATCCTCAGAAAACCATATGCTTGTTCATTTCTGCTTCCCTCATTCAGAGAGAAGACAAAGAAATTGCATCTCCTTGCATGGAGGATCATCATCAACACTTCAACATAATGAAGGATGGTATTTTAGAAGACAGTACTTCTCCTTCCTGGTTGATCAGTCACAAACTAATTTAAAGTAATGGCAGATCCAATGGCCACTAGTGTGTGTCTACATTGTTTAATCTGAATTGTCTCAGGTACTGCCCTGAATGAGTTTGAGAAAAGTAATTACTTACAATCTTAATAGATACAGTCTTCAACACAGAACCTGATTCCACCTTCTCATCTTCCTCCTTCTATGTAGGACTTCCCCTCTTTGGAACATTTCTCTATTTACTTGCTCTGTTGGAGGTCTAGTGGCAGTGAAACCAAAGATTCCACACCTATTGCAGATAAGTGTCTAAATCCTCTGCCTCTCTATAAGATGCACCAACTCACTCCAGCACCTTCCAGTACACTCTGTACTACTTCCGCAGATCTTCCAATGGCAGAAGTAAGTCAGATACAGTTCACCCATATTTGAATGGTTGGCTATAGAGAGCACAGTTTCATACATTTCTGTGCATAGAATCAACCATAATAAATAGATGATTGTTACAAACTGAGCACTCTTGATGCTTCTGGTATATGCATGTCTCACCTGCACTAGTGCTCTTCTCAGCATGGAAGATTGCACAGGCCACACCAAAAGTACTTGGAAGTGTTGCATGTGTCATTTTGTGACTTTGGGACTTCTGCATTGTGGGAACCAGTGGTAATATGGAGGCCAGTTTCATGGTCAATACAGGAACTGTAAAACCTGCGCCCACACCTCCTCCCTCACCTCTATCCAAGGTGCCTTCCACATCCATCAAAGTTTTACATGCACATCCACTAATATCATTTATTGTATCCGTTACTCCCGATGCGGTCTCCTCCACATTGGGAAGACTGGGCGCCTCCTAGCAGAGCGCTTTAGGGAACATCTCCGGGACGCCCTCACCAATCATCCACACCGTCCCGTGGCCCAACATTTCAACTCCCCCTCCCACTCTGCCGAGGACTTGGAGGTCCTGGGCCTCCTTCACCGCCGCTCCCTCACCACCAGACGCCTGGAGGAAGAACGCCTCATCTTCCACCTCGGAACACTTCAACCCCAGGGCATCAATGTGGACTTCAACAGTTTCCTCATTCTTCCCCCCCCTCACCCTAGTTCTAAACTTCCAGCTCAGCACTGTCGCCATGACTTGTCCGGACTTGTCTGACCTGCCTATCTCCTTTTCCACCTATCCACTCCATCCTCTCCTCCCTGACCTATCACCTTCATCCCCTCCCCCATTCACCCATTGTACTCTATGCTACTTTCTCCCCACCCCCACCCTCCTCTAGCTTATCTCTCTACGCTTCAGGCTCACTGCCTTTATTCCTGATGAAGGGCTTTTGTCCGAAACGTCGATTTCGAAGCTCCTTGGATGCTGCCTGAACTGCTGTGCTCTTCCAGCACCACTAATCCAGAATCTGGTTTCCAGCATCTGTAGTCATTATTTTTACCTCATGGTCAATATAAGTTCATTTTAAAATTTGAGTTCAGGTTGATTTACGTTTGGTAGCTTAGTTGAATTAAAATTGTACTGTAACTCTGTAACCACTCCCAAAAAGATGATGTACTCTATGTATTATAACATTTCTATGTCACAAAGTACACATCTAAGACTTGTGAAATGTTTAAATAATTTATTTTGATAGTACATAAAAAATGCTGGATACAACTTTAGATATAATAAGCTTCATAGTTGATGATAGCTTTCACTTGCAGTTAATGTTAGAATATTGGTTTCACTAACCTTTTGTTTACTACAATATTAGTGAATCTTCCTGTGATAATACAGACAATCAATTAAAACCTGATCACAAGAAGTTGAGGCAAAATAATTAGTCAGATACCTTTTATGAAATCAAAGTAAACTTTTATGTTTGCATAGATAAGAAATGACATTTAAATCGTTTAAATTAGGTTAAATATTTATCATTAAAATAATTTCAATCAAATTATAATTTAAAGGTTAACAACATGGGCTTAATTTTTCAAGATAATTTTTACAGAAACTCAATGAATTGCTTATACAGGCAACACTAAAAGCATTTGGCACCATGATAGCAGTTGACTGCTCGTAATGATAATATCTTAGTTCTCTGGAAATTCTAGTTAATCCTAGTCAAATACATTTGAAACAAACATTGATTTTCACAGAAATACAGAGGATTATTAATGTTAGACTACTCCTTTAGTTTTTGTTTGAGAGACAGGTTGAAACTGGAAGCGCAAGATTTTAACACTCAATCATATTTTATAATCATTGTTAAGATGAGGCATTTTGTTCAGACTTGTCACTGACAGAAATCCACTTCAGATGTTTATATTAAACAGCATTATGTAAAGAAAAGAGTTATCTGTACATAAATGTGCATGTCTGGTATTTTAATGCTCATATTTGTTGTCTAATTTGGATCAAATGTGCATGTGTTAAGCATATTTGAAATACATGTCACATAAAAGGCTTCACAATGGGAGAATTTAACACAGTGCATGAAATTAATAGTTGCTCCACTGCTGAAAGTGTAATTGAGCTCAAAATGATGTAAAGCAACTTGACAATAACTGAAGTGCTTTACTGAAGAAAGAGAAACTTTAATTCAGAACATTTATTTTCTAAATCAGTAGCTTAGTGAAACATGATTGGAGATCAAATACTGGAAATTTATTTAAAATGGCTTAATGCAGCATTATCTAATTGAATGGAAGAACAAGCTTGAGGAGGTCTGATGCCTACCCTGTTCCTATGTTTCTACATATCAATTGACTAATCCTGTGATACTGTGTGCCATACATTTTTGGAGTTATTTCTTCAGAATTCCTAATGATCTGTGAACACAGAACTGTGGGCATCTATAAATCATGAATTGGTTGATTTAGGTGCAGCTAAGGTTGATTTTGCTGCAGCTTAAAAGCTCTGGTGCTGCTGCACTTGGAGTATTGTGTACAGTTTTGGTCACTGCATTATAGGAAGAATGTGGAAGCTTTCAAAAGGGTTCAGAGGAGATTTACTTGGATGTTGCCTTGTATGGAGGGAAGGCCTTACAAGGAGGGACTTGAGGCTGTTTTCGTTGGAGAAAAGAAGATTGAGAGGTGGCTTAAGTGAGACATAAAAGATAATCAGAGAGTTAGATAGGGTGGGCAGTGACAGCCTTTTTACTTGGATGGTGATAGCTAGCATGATGGCTTTAAATTGAGGGGTGATAGATACAGGATAGATGTCAGAGGTAGTTTCTTTACTCAGAGAGTAATAGGGGCTTGGAATGCACTGCCTGCAACAGTAGTAGATTTCCAACTTTAAGGACATTTAAATTGTCATTGGATAGATATATGGACAAAAATGGAATAATGTAGATTAGATGGGCTTCAGATTGGTTTCACACATCAGTGCAACATCGAGGGCTGAAGGGCCTACACTGCACTGTAATGTTCTATGTTCTGTATTCTATGAAATGCTGTCCTTATGGACACATGGGCCAATGAGCCGAGAAGTGGCACATGGAGTTTAATTTAGCTAAGTGTGAGGTGCTGTATTTTGGAAAGGCAAATAAGAACAAGACTTATGCACTCAATGGTAGGATCCTGGAGACTGTTGCTGAACAAACATACTTTGGAATGCAGGTTCATAGTTTCTTGAAATTGGAGTCACAGGTAGATGGGATAGTGAAGAAGATGTTTAATATGGTTTCCTTTATTGGTAAGAGCATTGAATATAGGAGTTGGGAGGTCATGTTGCAGCTGCACAGGACATGAGTTAGGCTGATTTTGAAATATTGTGCGCAATTCTGGTCTCCCACCTTTTGGAAGCATGTTGTGAAACTTGAAAGGATTCAGAAAAGATGTACAAGGATGTTGCCAGATTTGGTGGATTTGAGCTAAGGGAGAAGCTGAATAGTCTGGGGCTAGTTTCCCTGGAGCATCAAAGGCTAAGTGGTGACCTTTTAGTGGTTTATAAAATCATGGATAGGATAAATATACAAGGTCTTTTCCCTCGGGTGGGTGAGTCCAGAACTAGAGGGCATAGCTTTAGGGTGAGAGAGGAAATATTTAAAATGGAACTAAGGGGTAACTGTTTCACGCAGAGGGTGGTGTGTGTATGGAATGAGTTGCCAGAAGAAGTGATGGAGGCTAGTACAATTACAGCATTTAAAAGGCATTTGGATGGGTATGTGAATAGGAAGGGTTTGGAGGGATATAGGCCAAGAGCTGGCAAATGGGACTAGATTAGGTTAAGGTATCTGGTTGACATGGATGAGTTAGACTAAAGGGTACATTTCTGTGTTGTATATCTGAGCTTAAAAATGTGTTGCTGGAAAAGCGCAGCAGGTCAGGCAGCATCAAAGGAGCAGGAGAATCGACGTTTCGGGCATACGCCCTTCTTCAGGAATGAGGAAGGTGTGCCAAGCAGGCTAAGATAAAAGGTAGGGAGGAGGGACTTGGGGAGGGGCATTGGGAATACGATAGGTGGAAGGAGGTTAAGGTGAGGGTGATAGGCCGGAGAGGGGGTGGGGGCGGAGAGGTTGGGAAGAAGATTGCAGGTCAAGAAGGCGGTGCTGAGTCTGAGGGTTGGGACTGAGAAAAGGTGGGGGGAGGGGAAATGAGAAAGCTAGAGAAATCTGCATTCATCCCTTGTGGTTGGAGGGTTCCTAGGTGGAAGATGAGACGCTCTTCCTCCAGGCGTCGTGTTGCTATGGTCTGGCAATGGAGGAGGCCAAGGACCTGCATGTCCTTGGTGGAGTGGGAAGGGGAGTTAAAGTGTTCAGCCATGGGGCGGTTGGGTTGGTTGGTGCGGGTGTCCCAGAGGTGTTCTCTGAAACGTTCCACAAGTAGGCTGCATGCAACGACCACGCCGCATGCGTCCCCGCCCCCATGCCAAACCCTGCCCCCATGCCTAACCCTGCCCCCACACTGATCCCCGCCCCATGCCGATCCACGCCCCCACACCTAACCCCGCCCCCACGCCGATCCCCGCCCCCACACCGATCTCCGCCTCTGCGCTGATCTCTGCCCCACACCGATCTCCACCCCCACACTGATCTCCGCCCCTGCGCCGATCTCTGCCCTCACACCGATCTCCGCCCTTGCGCCGATCTCCGCCCCCATGCCTAACCTCGCCCCCACTCCCAGCTCCAGTCCCACACCAGGTCCTAGCTCCCAGCTCTGCCGTATATTCACCATCCCTTCAGACCTCCCCCTCTCTGCGGATGAAAGATCAGTCCTCAGCAGAGGCCTCAAGTTCATCCCTCTACGCTCCCGGATTAACAAATTCAACACGTGGTGAGATGTCAAGCATTTCTTCCGCCGCCTTCGCCTCCGCGCCTACTTCTTCAACCAGGACTCCCGCCCACCCTCTGACGACCCCTTCTCCCACCTCCAACACACCCCATCCACCTGGACACCCCGTGCTGGCCCCTTACCTGCCCTTGATCTCTTCATAGCCCAACTGCTGCCACAACATTGACCGCCTCAACCTGTCCACCCCTCTCGCCCAGCCCTCCACTCCACGTGCAGCCCTCCACTCCCTCCGCTCCAACCTCAACCTCACTATCAAACCGGCAGACAAGGGAGGCACGGTGGTAGTTTGGCGCACCGATCTTTATATTGCTGAGGCTAAACGCCAGCTCGTGGACACCTCCTCCTACTGCCCCCTTGACCATGACCCCACCTCCCACCACCAAACCATCATCTCCCAGACCATCCATAACCTCATCACCTCAGGGGATCTCCCATCCACCGCCTCCAACCTCATAGTCCCACAACCCCGCACTGCCTGTTTCCACCTCCTGCCAAAAATCCACAAACCTGACTGCCCCGGCCGACCCATTGTCTCAGCCTGCTCCTGCCCCACCGAACTCATCTCTGCATACCTTGATATGGTCCTGTCCCCCTTAGTCCAAGAACTCCCCACCCATGTTCAGGACACCACCCACGCCCTCCACCTCCTCCATGATTTTCGTTTCCCCGGCCCCCAATGCCTTATCTTCACCATGGACATCCAGTCCCTGTACACGTCCATCCCCCATCACGAAGGGCTCAAAGCCCTCCGCTTCTTCCTTTCCCGCTGACCCAACCAGTATCCTTCCACTGATACCCTCCTTCGACTGACTGAACTGGTCCTCACTCTGAACAACTTCTCTTTCCAATCCTCCCACTTCTTCCAAACTAAAGAAGTAGCCATGGGCACCCGCTTGGGCCCCAGCTATGCCTGTCTCTTCATTGGATATGTGGAACAGTCCATCTTCCGCAGCTACACTGGCACCACCCCCCACCTTTTCCTCTGCTTCATCGATGACTGTATCGGCGCTACCTCGTGCTCCCACGAGGAGGTTGAACAGTTCATCCACTTTACCAACACCTTCCACCCCAACCTCAAATTTACCTGGACCATCTCAGACGCCTCCCTCCCCTTCCTAGACCTCTCCATTTCTATCTCGGACGACCGACTCAACACGGACGTTTACTATAAACCGACTGACTCCCACAGCTACCTAGACTACACCTCCTCCCACCCTGCCCCCTGTAAAAATGCCATCCTATATTCCCAATTCCTTCGCCTTCGCTGCATCTGCTCCCAGGAGGACCTATTCCAATACCGGACAACCCAGATGGCCTCCTTCTTCAAAGACCGCAATTTCCCCTCAGACGTGGTCGATGATGCTCTCCACCGTATCTCCTCCACTTCCCGCTCCTCCGCCCTTGAACCCCACCCCTCCAATCGCCACCAGGACAGAACCTCACTGGTCCTCACCTACCACCCTACCAACCTCCAGATACATCGTATCATCCTGTGTCATTTCCGTCACCTCCAAACAGACCCCACCACCAAGGATATATTTCCCTCCCCAACCCTATCAGCATTTCAGAATGACCACTCCCTCTGCGACTCCCTCGTCAGATCCACATCTCCCACCAACCCAACCTCCACTCCAGGCACCTTCCCCTGCAACCGCAAGAAATGCAAAACTTGTGCCCACACCTCCCCCCTCACTTCCCTCCAAGGCCCCAAGGGATCCTTCCATATCTGTCACAAATTCACCTGCACCTCCACACAAATCATTTACTGCATCCACTGCACCCGATGTAGCCTCCTATACATTGGGGAGACAGGCCACCTACTTGCAGAACGTTTCAGAGAACACCTCTGGGACACCTGCACCAACCAACCCAACCGCCCCATGGCTGAACACTTTAACTCCCCCTCCCACTCCACCAAGGACATGCAGGTCCTTGGCCTCCTCCATTGCCAGACCATAGCAACACGACGCCTGGAGGAAGAGCGTCTCATCTTCCACCTAGGAACCCTCCAACCACAAGGGATGAATGCAGATTTCTCCAGCTTTCTCATTTCCCCTCCCCCCACCTTTAATCAGTCCCAACCCTCAGACTCAGCACCGCCTTCTTGACCTGCAATCTTCTTCCCGACCTCTCTGCCCCCACCCCCTCTCCGGCCTATCACCCTCACCTTAACCTCCTTCCACTTATCATATTCCCAACACCCCTCCCCCAAGTCCCTCCTCCCTACCTTTTATTTTAGCCTGCTTGGCACACCCTCCTCATTCCTGAAGAAGAGCTTATGCCCGAAACGTCAATTCTCCTGCACCTTTGATGCTGCCTGACCTGCTGCGCTTTTCCAGCAACACATTTTTAAGCTCTGATCTCCAGCATCTGCAGTCCTCACTTTCTCCCTGTGTTGTATATCTCTATTACTCTATGATTCTATGATGTAATCTTACTTTAAACAAGCCATGAAGAAATGTTGTGGGTCAAAATTTGTGCTTAAAATACTCATAATACATATGTCTACTGTACTTGTGTTTAAAATCACAAGGTTTCCATTGCAGCTTTTCCTAATATTGCCAAATGCCAAATGATGGACTGGGGTGCTGTGTAGATAACTCCTGCTCCATAATTTATGTGTAGAACTATTAACATTCGTCAGGGCATTGAAGTCTTCTGCATGCTCAGATTATCATCCATCATTGTGGTTTTCCTCCATATTGTGTTCTTTCTATCCTAACCAGCAGCTGAAGACTTACCCACTAAATTTAAATTCCTGCATAACATGTTAGACATTATCCATCTGCTGATTTTGCTTTACCTAGCAAACTCCATTCCCATTAACCAATCCAACATTTAACTCTTCCCCACTTGTGGTTAGGTTCCTAACAGGTTCTGAACAATAATAAATACCAATTATTTTCACGGCACCTGACAATATTACAAGATGTCTGATTGTCTCATATGGATGGTCAACTTCAAGTAATGCACTTTCATATGACATTTTCCACTCTCCCCTCCCTCTCTTCACAACTGGAGCCTCTCACGCTGCTCATCATTGATTCAACAGCATATACCCATCACTTATTCAACAGCATTCCCTGACACTCAGATTCCACACTTAAAACTGAGATACTTCACTTCTGTCTTACACAGCCACCAATGCTGCCAGTTTTTGTATCTACTTCTCACTCATTCCACATGCTTTTAGGTACAGCAGTCATATTACTGAGACACAGGGCATTGGTATTCTTCCTGTCTCTTACAGGGCAAGTGGCATGCAGTAGAAATGTGCATAAATGTACAAGGATCATGAGCCTTACAGAGATGTTTCTTCATATCTTAGGTCAGCTTATAGCATCCAGCATCACTTGAGAAGTTTAAGCATGACAGTACGGTCATGCTTTATCACCCTTTTTAATTCCCAGCTCAATTTCAATCTTGTTTGCTGGTTTGATGAATAAGCTGCTGATGGTGTGACAATTCTTCCCATTCCATCTCTTGTCCTTCATACAAACATTGCTCCTGATATCTGACATCAGGAATTGCCACCTGCCTTCCAAAGATACAGTAAAGAAAGTGAGCAGTATGAGCTGGGTACATGGAGCAATCCTTACAACAAAACAGTTTGGCTCAAGACCCCTCCATCTTATGCCCCAGGTCTCATTTATGTGACATGTGCTTCTACTGATATTTAATGCGCAAACTCAACCTGTCGTTGTTGTGGGTGTGTTCGCTGAGCTGGGAGGTTGGTTTGCAGACGTTTTGCCCCTTTCTAGGTGATATCCTCAGTGACATAGAGTCTCCTGTGAAGTGCTGCTGTACTGTGTCAGTCAGAATTTATTTGGTTTTGTTCCCGCTGCATCCATTTGCTGGTTCCGGTTGTTCATTGTAGTGGTCAGTATTTTGGGTCTAGGTCAATGTGTTTATTAATGGAGTCTGTGAATGTGTGGCATGCTTTTAGAAATTCTCTGGCTGTCCTCTTGTTTGGCTTGTCCTATTATTGTTGTGTTGTCCCAGTTGAATTTGTCATCCTTGTCATCTGTGTGTATAGTTGCTAGGGACAGCTGGTCATGGCATTTAGTGACTAGTTGATGTTCATGAGTGCAGATTGCTAGTTGTCTGCCTGTTTGTCCTACACAGTGTTTGTGCAGTCCCTGCATGGAATCTTGTACACCATGTTTGTCCTGCACATGATGGGAATTGGATCTTGGCTATCGGTTTATGTAATGTAATGAATCTGAGTGGTTGGAGGAGTGGTCAGTTTGGAGACATTTTTTATTTAAGGTAGAGCGTTTAGTGTGTTGGGTCATGGCATGTCCTTGTTGCATTATTTGTCTGCCAGGCATCTATGGATAAAGTTGTGGGGATATTTATTCTTGACAAAGATTTTGTAAAGATGTTCTTCCTTTCTTCACCAACTGGGAGTGCTACTGTGTGTTGTAGCCTTTTTGAACAGGGTCCTAATGCAGCTTCACTTGTGTGTGTTTGGGTATTTGCTGTTGTAATTCAGGATCTGATTCATGCATGTGGCTTTTCTAGACAGTTTTGTTGTATAGTTCCTGTTCTGGGTTTTCTCTACTATCACGTCACACCAGCAGAGAAACCAACAGCTATGCTCAGACAACAACTCACCAGAACAAAAAACCCAATATCCATCATGTACGGGACCATGATGGTACACAAGATTCTATGCAGGGACTGCATTAAACACTATATAGGACAAACAGGCAGACAACTAGCAAACCACACTCATTAACACCAACTAGCCACTAAAAGCCACAACCAGCTGTCCCTAGTATCTGTACACACAGATGACAAGGACCACAAATTCGACTGGGACAACACAAGAATAATAGGATAAGCCAAACAAGTGGACAGCCAGAGAATTTCTAGAAACATGCACTCATCCATGGACTCCGTCAATAAACACATTGACCTAGATCCAATATTCCGTCAGGTACCAATGTTCTAGCAAAGAGGATAAATAGGGTGGTCAGTAGAACTTTAAACTTCTGAGTTGGGGGTAGGGAAAGTGAAAGCGACAGGGAGTATGGAGTTAAATGGAAAGATAAGCAGCAGGATAGCATCTGTGTGGGCGGATTTAAACTTGAGGCAGACTGGGAATGCAGCAAAAAGGAAGGATAACTTAGGACATCTTATGACTTCCAATATCTCTAATCATAAGAAAGTTAGCATTAAGGCACTTTACCTGAATGCTCATAGCATTCGTAACAAAGCAGATGAACTAATGGCACAGATCATCGTGAATGATTATGATGTGGTAGGCATCACAGAGATGTGGTTGCGGGGGGTCAGGACTGGCAGTTAAACATCCAAGGATTTACAACTTATCGAAAAACCAGGGAGGCGGGCAAAGGGGGCGGGGTTGCCTTGTTAGTTAAGATGAAAATTAAATCTATGGCACTGAATGACATAGCGTTGGATGATGTGGAGTCTGTGTGGGTGGAATTGAGGAACCACTAAGGCAAAAAAACCATAATGGGAGTTATGTACAGACCTCCTAACAGTGGTCAGGACCAGTGGCGCAACATGTACCGGGAAATAGAGAAGGCATGTCAGAAAGGCAAGGTCACGGTGATCATGGGAGACTTCAATATGAAGGTGGACTGGGTAAATAATGTTGCTAGTGGATCCAAAGAAAGGGAATTTATGGAATGCTTACAGGATGGCTTTTTGGAACAGCTTGTCATGGAGCCCACAAGGGAGCAGGCTATTCTGGACCTAGTGCTATGTAATGAACCAGACTTCATAAAAAATCTTAAAGTAAGGGAACACTTAGGAAGCAGCGATCTTAATATGGTAGAGTTCAGTCTGCAGTTTGAAAGAGAGAAGGCAAAATCGGATGTAATGGTGTTACAGTTAAATAAAGGTAATAATGAGGGCATGAGAGAAGAACTGATGAAAATAGACTGGAAGCAGAGCCTAGCAGGGAAGACAGTAGAGCAAAAATGGCAGGAGTTTGTGGGTATAATTGAGGACACTGTACAGAGGTTCATCTCTAAGAAAAGAAAGATTATCCGGGGAGGGATTAGACAGCCATGGCTAACAAAGGAAGTCAGGAAATGTATTAAAGAAAAAGAGAGATCCTATAAAGTGGACAAGAGCACTGGGAAATCAGAAGATTGGGAAGGCTACAAAAACAAACAGAGGATAACAAAGAGAGAAATAAGGAAGAAGTGAATCAAATATGAAGGTAGGCTAGCCAGTAATATTAGAAATGATAGTAAAAGTTTCTTTCAATACATAAGAAACAAACGACAGGCAAAAGTAGACATTGGGCCACTTCAAACTGATGCTGGAAGCCTAGTGATGGGAGATAAGGAAATAGCAGGAGAACTTAATAAGTACTTTGCATCAGTCTTCACAGTGGAAGACATGAGTAATATCCCAACAATTAAAGGGAGTCAGGGGGCTGAGTTGAGTATGGTTGCCATTACAAAAGAGAAAGTGCTAGAAAAGCTAAAGGGTCTTAAAATTGATAAATCTCCTGGCCCCGATGGGCTACATCCTAGAGTTCTGAGGGAGGTGGCTGAGGAAATAGTGGAAGCGTTGGTTGAGATCTTTCAAAAGTCACTGGAGTCAGGGAAAGTCCCGGATGATTGGAAGATCGCTGTTGTAACCCCCTTGTTCAAGAAAGGATCAAGACAAAAGATGGAAAATTATAGGCCAATTAGCCTAACCTTGGTTGTTGGTAAAATTCTAGAATCCATCATTAAGGATGAGGTTTCTAAATTCTTGGAAGAGCAGGGTCGGATTAGAACAAGTCAACATGGATTTAGTAAGGGGAAGTTGTGCCTGACAAACCTGTTGGAATTCTTTGAAGAGGTGACAAGTAGGTTAGACCAGGGAAATCCAGTGGATGTAGTCTATCTAGACTTCCAAAAGGCCTTTGAGAAGGTGCCACATGGGACGCTGCTGAGCAAGGTGAGGGCCCATGGTGTTCGAGGTGAGCTATTGGTATGAATTGAGGATTGGCTGCCTGACAGAAGGCAGAGAGTTGGGATAAAAGGATCTTTTTCGCAATGGCAGCCGGTGACAAGCGGTGACCCGCAGGGTTCAGTGTTGGGGCCGCAGCTGTTCACGTTATATATTAATGATCTGGATGAAGGGACTGGGGGAATTCTAGTGAAATTTGCTGATGATACGAAATTAGGTGGACAGGCAGGTAGTACTGAGGAAGTGGGGGGGCTGCAGAAGGATCGAGACAGTTTGGGAGAGTGGTCCAGGAAATGGCTGATGGAATTCAATGTGAGCAAATGCGAGGTCTTGCACTTTGGAAAAAAGAATACAAGCATAGACTACTTTTTAAACGGTGAGAAAATTCATAAAGCCAAAGTACAAAGGGATCTGGAAGTACCAGTCAAGGATTCTCTAAAGGTAAACATGCAGGTTGAGTCCGTGATTAAGAAAGCGAATGCAATGTTGTCAATTATCTCAAGAGGGTTGGAATATAAAAGCACCGTTGTGCTACTGAGACTTTATAAAGCTCTGGTTAGGCCCCATTTGGAATATTGTATCCAGTTTTGGTCCCCACACCTCAGGAAGGACATACTGGCACTGGAGCATGTCCAGCGGAGATTCACACGGATGATCCCTGGAATGGTAGGTCTAACATACGAGGAATGGCTGAGGATCCTGGGATTGTCATTCATTGGAGTTTAGAAGATTAAGGGGAGATCTAATAGAAACTTACAAGATAATACATGGCTTGGAAAGGGTGGACGCTAGGAAATTGTTTCCGTTAGGCGGGGAGGCTAGGACCCGTGGGCACAGCCTTAAAATTAGAGGGGGTAAATTCAGAACAGAAATGCGGAGACATTTCTTCAGCCAGAGAGTGGTGGGCATGTGGAATTCATTGCCGTAGAATGCAGTGGAGGCCGGGATGCTAAATGTCTTCAAGGCAGAGATTGATAAATTCTTGATGTCACAAGGAATCAAGGGCTACAGGGAGAATGCGGGTAAGTGGAGTTGAAATGCCCATCAGCCATGATTGAATGGTGGAGTGGACTCGATGGGCCAAATGGCTTTACTTCCACTCCTATGTCTTCTGGTCTTCTGGTCTTATACTGACCATTGCAACGAACACCTGGAATCGGCAATCAGAAGCAACAGGAACGAAACCAAATAAATTCTGACTGACATAGTACAGCAGCGCTTCACAGGAGGCTCTACACCACTGACCATGTCACCTAGAAAGGGGACAAAACATCTGCAAACCAACCTCCAGCTCAGCCACCATACCCTCAACAACTGCAAACAGCACCTGAGCTACAAATCTTTACACAAACCTTGAGCCTCAAGGTATTTAATGGTGAAAAGAACTGCAATTTTGGGCTGCTGCATTGAAGGAAGATAGACCTGGGAAGGTTTTAGGTGGGTTTGGATGAAAGGAAGGGAGAAGTCATTCTGAAAAGGACGTGCATGATTAGACAGAATTCAGAGGTACTTTACTGGTGCTAGCAATGATCAATGGTGCAACGGTATACTTGGATGTTATGCTCATCCCATCTCTATATTTACATATCTAAAGTTTACCTTTAGGTGGTGGTCAGCAGCAGCGCTAATGATTAGACCACTCATATATCTAATGCTAGACATGGTGCCAACGGAATTCATGGCAAGCAATTTAGTAAAGGGGACGTAGAACTGATGTTAGACCCTTTATAAAGCCCTTTGATACCTCTTCTAATGTTTGTGTCAAAATGGTAGGCAGAACGTGCATATAGTAGAAGCAATTATGGCTATAAGATCTGTGCAGCATTATATAATTGCCAAACTTTACTATCTGTTATGAAGGAAAATAAAAATATTTTTCTTGTTTGCCCTTGCTGATTTACAAGAAACGATGATTTAAATTACCCTATTTACTGTCAATCTGGACATTGGATTTGTTGCAGTTTATGCACAAATTTATGCACTTTACACAATAGACATTAAACAGATCAGTGTGCCAAATAATGACAAGCTCTATAAATCATGATTTGCAATATAAAACAAAAATACTTGACAAACCCATACTGATTCAAATACCATTTGAAGAAAAACATCTTTGGATTTAAAATGCATTTCTGATAAACGTTGGAGAAAAATGTATTGCTGAAAAGATGTTTCCAACTGTTCTCATTTGTGTTTTTATTGAAATAACCATTTAACTTGAAATATGATACATGCCATATACTGTAGATTGTAGTGCGTTACTAAACTTATGAAGACTCAAAAAATGCGGTCAGTTTATATATCATGTCAAGAGCAAGAAATAAAGTTTATTCCGCCCATAGTTTTAGTAATGGGGACAAAGGGGACAAGAGCAGGGAGATGGTATTGACTCTTGTTAGACCTCAGCTTGAGTATTGTGTACAGATATGGGTATTACATTATAGGAAAGATATAAATGCATTGAAGAGAATGCAAAAGCAACTTACAAGAATGATTCCAGGAATAGGAAACTTCAGTTATCAAGATAGATTGATGAAATTGGGACCATTCTCTTTGGAGATTGAAAGTCTGAGAGGATATTTGATAGAGCTTTACAAAATCAGGAGCAGGCTAGATAGAGTAGATGGGGAGAAGCTGTTCACATTCATAAAAGAAAGACAAAATAATTGAAAATAATGAGCAAATGAAGCAATGGTGATGTGAGAATTTAGATGGAAATGGTGTGAATGGATATAGGTAATGGGCAAGGAATTAGTGCAAGGTAGTAGAACTGGTAGAGATACAATGGGCTGAATGGCCTCCTTTTGTGCCATGACAGTTCTGTGATCCTGTGAAATATGAGCCACCAATATTGGTGCAGTTGATCCTGATGGTGAAATACAAAACAAAAGCAGTGTTATTTCAAATTAAGTAAATGTAACATGTTGTATTGAATTAATTAGTTCTACAAGGATAACTAACTAAAATTAAAATGTTATGAAAACCCTGAAGCACATTGTTTTCAGCATTCAATGCAAAATGTTCATTAAATCCATTCTGAGTCACTTGTTGATGGCATCATTGTAAAGATCTCACCCTGTGGTCAGATTTTGTGTTCTTGTTTTAGAAATATCTCCATTTGACAAGTCATCCTCCTTTCCATCTACATTTTTAAAAAGATATTAAACTTTGAAAATCTGAAACATTTATGCCTTAGTAGCATCCCATGACTTGAAGATAAAACCACACAAACCATAAAAAGGGCAACTCTCATACTTTCACTCTTTGTAAAAGATATTTCTTCATGGACCATCCACTTATTCCATTTGATGTGAACATGGTTCATGAATGGCTTTTTAAAGCATACATCCAACTGTTAAACTGTCAACTTTAGTGTAACAACAATTTGGGTGTAATTCCTCTGCAGGTTCCTCTTGAACTCATTAGTTGTATCAAATCTGAACATGTGTCTTCCTAATAAACTGTTTTGTTTCATGCAGGCCACAGGACAGCTACTCCACATGTTATTAATCCATAACTTCACTCCATCCTCATCCATCCAACTGGTGTCATGGGCATATGTATAAAAACTGCAGCAAATTTGGCTTTTTGTTTGAAAATGATTATACGATTAGATTTTGTTCCATTGGCCATACAGACCATTGGCCATTTGAATCTAATATTCTTCTTTCCTTTGGCTTTGACTGGAATTGTTTATGCTGGGATATCAAAATTTATGGCCTTTTCATGTAAGTTACCAATGTGACATAATGGGTACTTATGTTTTTGCTGGTACCTGATGTTGAATTACTAGAAACTGGTAATTTTGGATTAAGTTAAAAATTACACAACACCAGGTTTATTTGGTAGTATAAGTTTTTCAAGTGCTGCTCCATCATCAGTGCGGCAGGATCATAGGACACAGAATTTAGAGTAAAAGATCAAAGTGTCATACAACTGATGTGATGTATTGAACAAACCTAGATTGCAGTTAAGTGTTTAATGTGAGGTTGAATAAAATCTGCAGATATGTTCTATTTTGTTCAAAAAGCACACCATCTGTAGTCAGTCAGTCCATGTGACATTTTATAAACTCTTACTTTGAAAACAGAACTAGTCTGACTCAAAGTTGGGGCTCACACAGAATTTTAATGCATTGTCTAAACTGAGTTGTCTCTTTTTTCTATACAGATAAAATCTCAAATTAATCTTGGGACTGTGACTTGAAAGAAGTTCTGGGATTTACATATTAATCAATCGAAACCTGCATCCCCATTCCAAGTGATTAAAGACTTACCAGCAACCTCAGTCTATTCAATACATCACATCAGTTGTATGACACTTTGATCTTTTACTATGAATTCTGCATCCTATGATCCTGCCCACTAGCTACCTGACAAAGAAGCAGTGCTCCGAAAGTTTGTACTTGCAAATAAACCTGTTGGACTACACCCTGGTGTTGTGTGATTTTTAACTTAATCCACCCCAGTCCAACACAGTCACCTTCATATTAAGTCTCTGGAACATTTCTGAACAATCTTCGTCTTCTGCTGCAACACCTGAATTTTATGTTTCATAAAGCAGCTATCCCACCCGCTTTTGCACTGAATTCTTTTGTTGGACCCAGGCTTTGATTTGACCCACTTAAGTGGGTTTATATACATTACACTTCTGATTCCAGTGTAAACATTCCATTGATTTCCAAGTCTGCTACATGCTTTCCAAGATCAGGCCAGTTGCAGGTACCTGTTCTCATGGCCCATTTGTTCTTGGGTATCTTCTTGAAGATAAATTCCTTCTTCTTTCAATTTCACACCCATTTCCATGAACACCAGGTTTCCCCATAGCAGCACACTAATTTGAAAGAGTAGTAAATGTTATGACTTCTGGCTTGAAACTGATTTCATGCTGAACTCTTTTTGGCAGAAGACTCATTTATGTTGTTGTTCATCACACAGAGCCTGTGCGTATTGATTTGCTGTAAACTCCCACACATCTTCTTGGCAACATGGGTTGTGTTGCTTGCATGATCCCATGCTCTGACTTGTAAGTTGAGTAAAGCATGTGAAAAATCGAGGCTGACCCCTAATGCAGGAATTACATTTTTTATCAGAAAAGGTGGATCAAATACTAATAAGCCAAGCCTAAGCCTAAATATTTATGTTGGGTCTAAAATAATAGGTTGTCTTCTACACCAGGTTGACCTAACTGGTGTAGTCTACTGTAATCTATACACAGAAAGTGGACTGGAATACTACCAAATGCATGTCTGAATTTTGGCAAACTCCAGTGCTGTTTTCAGCAATACATGGAATTCTACTTTAACCTTTTCTTTTGAAGTCAAACCAATTTTAATATATTCAATTAATATGTACCACATGCACAATTAGATGAATATGCACACTTGGAAGCAAGGAAGTTGCACAAAATTCCAGAATGGAAGCATCACAATTTTTTTGAGTAAATGTATGGAAGAAAAATATCATTGTTATCACTTTCAGTGCCAATTGCTTCACCCTTAGCACTGAGTATCCCTCTTCTGGGCATTTGAGAGGGCTTGGTCAAACTGCAAATTCTGGCTGTGATGTTCATCTGAACTAAAGTTTGAGTCCCACAACCTATTTATCACCCTGACTGTTTACTTCATTTCTGCATTGTCTCCTGGGCCAGCCACATATTAATTGCACCATCCCCTGAAATCCTGACCTAGATTTAACTGTTAGACCATTTTGTTGTAATTCATTCTGTGGCATGAGCTCACACTCATCACTGTTGAAATTCATCTGTCACATTCTTGTCCATGTGTTTAACTTACTGTTGTCTCTTTGTAACTGCCCGCTGCCATCTACTTTACTAACTATATCACATATCTTTTTGTTATTGGAATACTTGAATACTTCTCTGTTATGTTATATGGTCCCAGCACTGATTCTCCTGGGAGACCACTAGACGCTTTCTATACATTTGAATATATCCTTACTCTCTGACTGGTCAGCCAAAGCCTGACTCTTTTAATTTGCCTGCAATTCTACAGCTTTAATCTTGGTTAGCAGTCTCTTATCTGGAAGCTTATCAAGTGTCCAACTTTCCCTGACTCTGCAAAGATCTACTCAAACTTCTTCATTTCAACCAATTCATTAATTGGCCTTCCAATTCACCAAGGCCAAGCATCCACTTGCCTGTTTTCATTGTAAAGCACATTTTCTGTTATTTTCAATGATGATCAAACCCTTTAGTGGAGCTTGAGCCACCTGACCTTCAGGCATGTATACTATCAACTCAGCCAAGCTGACACTTATGATTTCAAATGTGCCATATTCATATTGTGCAACATTAAAAAAAGATTAAAGCATGGTTTTGTCCAGAATATATTGCCTCCAAAGACACTGTTTTATCTGCAGTAAAAACTAAAGAGAGCCACAGTTATAGTAACTCAAATAAATAAATGGCATTCTGTCTGGATGATATTAATTAATTTCAATGGACAACATTGTGTGAAGCATCCAAGAGTAAGAATTTTGAGGTGATAAATGGCATCAATAACTATTGTCAATATTTCATTCCAAACATTTATTCCAAATCTCCACCTCAGCATTTTATTTCAAATCCC
The DNA here is from genome assembly GCF_047496795.1 of Chiloscyllium punctatum. Lineage (NCBI taxonomy): Eukaryota > Metazoa > Chordata > Chondrichthyes > Orectolobiformes > Hemiscylliidae > Chiloscyllium > Chiloscyllium punctatum. Next base: position 77,673,072 of record NC_092748.1, read on the forward strand.
AACCTCCCTTCCCCATTGCCTCTTTTAAATGAATCTTAATACTTACCTCTTTGACCAGCCTTTTAAAGATCTATCATCATATCTTCCTATGTGTGCTGTGTCAGATTTTATTTGATAATATAGTGATTAAAGTCTTTAAACTCACAAGCATGGTGGGTGCACAACATACCTGGCCCTTAGAACAACCAGAAAAGCTTTCTGAACCTTTGGATTCTCCCTGTCCATCCAGAATCAAAGAAACCTCGAAGTGTCAGATAGACATGGTGGATGTTGCAACCTCGATGTCTTTACAGCCTGAAGAAGAGAATGAATTGCTTCTGAGACACTCTGGGTCTAAGAGGCGGGCTACGGTCCAGTATATGCTGCCCGTATCTGAGGCTGAATTGTAGCAACTGGACCTGGCACGAAAACACTCCAGGAGAGTTTACAAGGATACGATCAAGACCATATACCTGAATTTAAATGGGAAGGGATGTAGTGATTGTAGTGAGAGCAGCCACAGGGACCTTTTAAAATATGAGTTCCCTGATTGTGGCTGTTAATCTGGTCCAATCAAGGAGCCCTGGCTGACAGACATAAACAAGAATGTCAGAGGTTCTGTTCATTCTGAGAGCGAGCTCCAAGGAAGCCAGAGCAGCGTCAAGTTCTAAACACCTCTAAATAATGGGTGACTTGATGATGGGGTGCCAGCCTCTGTGGAGTTATTTCAGATAATGTTGCCAGGAAATGTCTTGATATATTTTGCAACATAGAGTCATAGAGATGTACAGCATGGAAACAGACCTTTAGGTGCAACTTGTCCATGCTGACCAGATATCCCAACCCAATCTAGTCCCACCTGCCAGCATCTGGCCCATATCCCTCCAAACCCTTCCTATTCATATACCAATCCAAATGCCTTTTAAATGTTGCAACTGTACTGGCCTCCACCACTTCCTCTGGCAGCTCATTCCATACATATGCCACCCTATGCGTGAAAACGTTACCCCTTAGGTCGCTTTTATATCATTCCCCTCTCATTCTAAACCTATGCCCTCTAGTTCTAGACTCCCCCACTCCAGGGAAAAGATTTTGTCTATTTATCCTATCCATGCCCCTGATGATTTTGTAAATCTCTATAAAGTCTCTTCTCAGCCACTGACGCTCCAGGGAAAACAGCCCCAGCTTACTCAATCTCTCCCGATAGCTCAAATCCTCCAACCCTGGCAATATCCTTGTACATCTTTTCTCAACCCTTTCAAGTTTCACAACATCTTTCTGATAGGATGGGGATCAGAACTGCACACAACATTGTAAACATTATATCAATATGAAGTACCATTGCTGAAGTTGTAACAAACTGTTAGAAAACAGAACATTTTTCTTCTTAATTTTAACACTTTTGCATTGTATATTTTGAAATTTGTTTGGAGAATGATTTACCTGCACTTCTTATAAGGACATTGCAAACTGTGCATAAATGTGCAAAATCTTAAATGTGTTTAGGAAAAAGAAAATCACCATGATTGGAGGAATAGTACTACTATAATGTTATGTTTCAGGAGCTCCATCAACAAGACTGGGCAAAACCCACACATCATCAAAACAGTTCAGATTCTCCCATGGACACAAATTACTGTATGAATTACAGTATTCTGTATTTCTCTCTCCTTATTCTGTTATGGGGAGCCTTGATTTTGTAATAACATTGCTGCCTCAGGAAAATTAATTGTGAATCAGAATAATTGAATCATTGAATTTGAACTTCAGTTCAGCGGGGGATCATTTTGGTGATAGTTATCACAACTCAGTAAGATAAAAAGTAATCTTAGAAAGGTGTAAAAATGGACCAGAGTAAAGATTCTGAATTGGAGGAAGTACTGTTTTAATAAGATAAGACAAAGTCTGACCAAAGTGGACTTGGAGGAACTAAATGTGAAATTCTACATCCGAGTAGGAGGGGTCATTCAAAAAAGAATGAGTGAGAGGGCAGGGCCAACAAATTCCCATAAATGTGAATGGCGATGCCAACAATTTCAAAGAATACGAGATGAGAAGGGTTGTACAGGTTTCAATAGGGGCAAACAAAGATTGGTTATGGCAGATATCAAGTGCTCAAAATAGTGGCAGCCTCAGAGGCGTATAGAAAATGCAGGGAGTTATTTTTAAAAATTAGAAGAACAAAAAGGGCTGAAAAAAACACTGGTGGTTAAAATAAAGAAGAATCTAATCAAACTTTTGGGATAGTAGGGCAAGAGGATAACCAGGGGAACAGTTGTACCATTAGGGACCAAAGTGGCAAATTGTATGAAAGACAGTTGAGGTCTTGAATGAACACTTTGCATTTGTATTTACAATAGAAAAGGACATCAGAGATATTTTAATCAACCTGTTCAGATGTGTTACAACACATCTTTGGAGCAGGCTGGACTTGAACCCAAGCCTTCTGCCCAGAGGTAAGGACATTATCCCTACACTACATGAACCCTGAAAATGGCAATGTAGATGTAGAAATCAGGAGGGACACTGTGTAATACTGCAGCAAATAGTATTGAGAGGGAGAAAGTATTGGCAGTATTAATGGGCTTAAAAATAAATAAATCCCCAGGCACAGAAGAGATGTGTCCCAGGCTGCTTTTGGCGGCAATGGAAGTGACTATATTAATTTTCAAAACCTCTCTGGCCACAGTATGCTATAGATAAAGCAGAAATCTGCAGGTCAGTCAGGCTAACATCTATGCTAGGAAAGCTATTTGAAAGCATTTTGAGGGATAGAATTAATCCAAGGTCATCAACATGGCTTTCTAAAGGTGGGATCGTGTCAAACAAATTTGATTGAAGTTTTTGGAGAGTTGACTGAGTGTATAGGTAATGGTATTGCAGTTGATGTCGTCAAAATGGAGTTTGCGAATACTTTTGACAAGGTTTTGCATGGCAAATTAGTTAGGAAGCTAGCAACTTATGAGATTCAGGGTAGTTTGGAAAATTGGATCAAATATTGGCATAGTGGCAGAATAATGGTCAAAGGATGCTTTTGGGTCTGGAAGACTGTGCCCAGTGGCATTATGGAGAGTTCAATGTTGGGTCCCTCACTATTTATAGTGAACACTAATGAACTAGACATGAATGGAAGTAGCAGGAGGCCTCACAACATTTAAGAAATATTTAGATGAACACTTCAAATGTCATAGTTTACTAGACGAAGTGATAGAAAATGGGAGGCAATGGCTTAGTGGTATTATTGCTTGACTATTAATCTAGAAACTCAGGTTATGTTATGGTAACAGGTTGGAATCCTACCAAGGCACATGGTTAAATTTGAATTCAATAAAAAATTTTGAATTAAAAGTCTAACAGTGACCGTGAAACTGTTCTCAACTGTTGTAAAATATATCTGGCTCACTGACATTCTTTAAGGAAGGAAATTTGTCATCCTTATCTTTTACCATCTAGTTTACATATGACTTCAGATCCACAGCAATGTAGTTGAATCTTAACTGCCCTCTAGGAAATAAAGAATGGGCAATAAATTCTAGCCCATCCAGTTATGCTCACATTCTGTGAATGTATATTAAAAAAATATATTGGATAGGTGCTTGATCACCAGTGTGCATGAAGTTACCAAAAATATTGATGAGGGCAGAGCAGTAGGTGTTATTTACTTGGACCTGAGTAATGCTTTTGACAAGGCTCTGCAAGATAGACTAATTAGTAAAGTTAGGTCATATGGGATTCAGGGTGAGCTTGCCAATTGGCTACGTAATTGGCTTAATGGCAGGAGACAGAGGGTGATGATGAAGGGTTGCTTTTTGGACTTGAAGCCTACCACCAGTCGTGTTCCACAGGGATTGGTGCTGGGAACTCTTTTGTTTGTCAATTCCATAAGTGGTTTGGATGAGAATGTAGAAGGCACGGTTAGTAAGTTTGCAGATGACACCAAAATTGGTGAATAGGTCTATGATGACAAAGGGATCTTGTTCAAATAGGTCAATGGGCTGAAAAATGGCAGATTGAGTTCACTAAGCATGAGCATTTTGGTTCAACAAACAAGGGTACAGCTTATGCAATTAATGGTAGGGCCGTGTGCAGTGTTGCAGAACAGCGGGACCTAGAGGTTTAGGTACATAATTCTTTTAAGTTTGCATCACATATATACAGGGTGGTTTAAAAGCCTTCATTACTCAGTCCTTTGAATATAGGAGTTGGGAAGTCATGTTGTGGGACAGGACATGGGGGAGGCCTCTTTTGGAACACTGTGTCCAGTTCTTTTTGTTCAGTTATAGGAAGGATATTATCAAACTGGAGAAGGTGTAGAAGATATTTAACAGGATGCTGCTGGGTATGGAAAGTTTGAGTTGTAATGAAAGGCTGGATGGGCTGGGACATTTTTCACTGCAGCATAGTAGGTTGAGGGGCATAGGTTAACGGTAGGTGCCTTTTCCCTAAGTTGGGAGATTTCAAGACTAGGGGGCACATTTTCAAGGTGAGAGGAAAGAGATTTCAAAAAGACATGAGAGGTCTTTTTTTTAACACAGGTTAGTTTGTGTGTGGAATGAACTTCCCGAGGAAGTGGTGGTTTTGGGCACAGTTACATTTAAAAGAAAGTTAGATAACTACATGAATAGTAGGGGTTTGGAGGGATATTGGCCAGGAGCACTCAGGTTGGACTAGTTTAATTTGGGATTATGTTCGCATGGATTGGTCGAACCATAGGGTCTGTTTCCGTGCTGTATGCCTCTATGCCTCTATGAAAATGATGGATGAATGGCCTCATTCAGTGCAATGAAACTCTATAACTGTATGGGTTCAGATAGATCCAGTAACTGGAGACTGGCAAGTGGGTTCTGAAAACAGGATTGATATCTAATTGCAGTTGTTATGCCTGACTTCTATTGGTAGCTATCGTTCTGCCACCCCAATAAAGTCAGAGAGGATTTCTACCTTTAAACGCATCCGCAAGTCTAAGAGATGGTACTTCAAATGTATAAAGCAAGAGGCAATGGAAACTACATCAGTTACTGTTCTCTAATATGTGACTCGAGATTTTCATGTGAACTGCGCAGCTTGGATGACACTTATCATGGGATAAAAATGTTTTACTATTTTTGGATAATGCCATTGACAACAGAGCCAGAGGAATACAACTTACAAAGCTAGTACTAAATATAATCATAAATATTTCATCCCAAATGGCTATTTTATCAGGAATTAACCATAGCTATTAATTTTTGCAAATATAAACAGTTTATTGTGATTTTACTGTGGTATTATTTTTGCTGTTTACTACATTAAAAAATTAATATGGGTTTGGTAAGTATAACTTGGAACTATCAACTTTAGCACAGGAGTTGTACAGATGCCATATTGATTGGTTGTTGTAACATTTTTGTGGAAGTCAATAAAAGGATTGAAAACATTCCTATTAACTTGGCTCTTGTTGAATTTGAAGTCAACACCCACAATCTTTGAGTCGTTCAGCGAGACTGAAATTTAATGAATACATTTCAATGTCAAATACCTTCCATTTTAAAAAAAATCAACGCAAACATTGCATTTTTTGTTTTCCATTGTAATGATTCATTACCTAATGACAGGTTCAACAACAAGATGATTCACTGGTCTCCTTACTTCAAATTGCACAATTAAAAGCCAAGCTGAGATAATATGTAATTAATAGAGGCCATTTCATATACAGTTTAGTGAACTAAAGGTAAAAGTTAAAGTTTGAATGATAATTTTTTGCTAGTGCATGTCAGTACTCCCAATAGATCATTACTTAGTTACTTTACTTCTTAAATGACACACATTTATTATTTAAAGTGCAGCATTTTAAAAATAAAACAGCAATATGACAAACCCTATCAGATTTAATCAGATACTTATTTTAAAGAGAATCTACATCCAGTGCTGCAAGGAAACATTGCATGAATTAGCAGTAATTAAGGACATGACAATAATATCATGTATGAAACTGTAATCTACATTGTACATAGCGTATAAGGTGTATGTGCTTGACAATGCAACAACAAATGTTTTAAAGCAAGTATTTCCATTTTTAATGCAGACATTCTTCTCATGGCTTGCTCATTGTTAACTGGTACTTCTAGATGTCAAACCCTAAAATGGCCTGCATTTTTTGAATATCCAATCCCTTTTCAGGACTGGAGGCAGCTTACTGGGATGCAGAAAGGACAATACAGTAGTTGTGAAGAGGTAAATTGAACATGTAAGTACAGGGGGAAAGAGATAATAGTGTACAGTGTGACAATGGGTCCAGTGGGAGGGGAGGTCATCAATGGTGACAATCAGCTTGGCATCTGTGTGGGGACAACGCAGCACAATATTTGGCATAGGTGAGTTTGGAGATGACATGGTAATCCAAGGAGGCATTAGGGAAGATGTTGAAGCTCAGTACTAATGGCCTTAAGAAGGATTGCCAGGAAGACAGGAGCATGAAAATCTGGGGGAGATGGTGTCCTTGATTACCAGGCTGAGCCTGCACTTTGCCAACTATGATTTGTGCTGCCTTCCATACTCATGTGACTCGTAAATACATGCTAGAGATGAAAATGGCTGTGATGACACCCAGAATTGGGCATTGCTAGTGTTTTGTTTTCTGTCACTTGGGCTACAGTAAAGAACAACTTGTGAACCATTAAGGGGCAATTACATTAAATAGGCACTTTCATAGGACAGGTTGCAATCATTTGTAATCATAGCACCTGGCATGTAAAATACATGCAGTGTCCAGCGATGTAGGAGACGATGGGGAGGTAATGGCCTTGCGGTATTATTGCTGGACTGTTAATCCAGAAACCCAGGCAATATTTAGGGGATCTGGGTTTGAATCCTGCCAACCCTGCATATGTTGGAATTTGAATTCAACAAAAATCTGCAATTAAGTGACTAATGATGATCATGATTGCATTGTCGTTTGTTGGTGAAAAACACATCTGTATCAATAATGTCCTTCAGGGAAGGAAGCTGCCATCCTTACCTGGTCTGGCCTAAATGTGTCTCCAGATCCATAGCTCTTAAATACACTCTGGGAAATTAGGACGGGTAAAACTGCTGCCGAGCCAGCGATGCCCGAATCCCATGAATGAATAAAGAAAGAAAACAAATTCCATGGCTTTCTTTGTCCACATCCCACTGTATGGAGGATTATGCTAAACTGTCATTCATAAGCGATGAGAATACTGACTGCTTACATTACCATGGACCTGATCTGTTTCTGGAATTACAGGTTCATGGGAAGCATGACTGATAAATCCAGCCACAACAGGGCTTTTTGTCCCTCTGATGCAACACAATAGACATGCAGAGAAATTGAGGAGGAAGAGATGTACCAGCTTTCCCAGGATCTCCAGTGGTTGCTGAACATCCCCTACAAGAAAAGGTCAAAGCTGAATATCTCCTCAGGATGCAGACTATGTTTTTTCTTCCAGCTGAGTGAGGTATAGTATCACCACAAATGGAGGATGGAGGATGTCTTGGGATACTTTCACAGAGCTGAAAATGTGTTGCTGGAAAAGCGCAGCAGGTCAGGCAGCATCCAAGGAGCAGGAGAATCAACATTTCGGGCATGAGCCCTTCTTCAGGAATGAGGAAAGTGTGTCCAGCAGGCTAAGATAAAAGGTAGGGAGGAAGGACTTGGGGGAGGGGCGTTGGAAATGCGATAGGTGGAAGGAGGTTAAGGTGAGGGTGATAAGGTGAAGGTGATAGGCCGGAGTGCGGGTGGGGGCGGAGAGGTCAGGAAGAAGATTGCAGGTTAGGAAGGTGGTGCTGAGTTCGAGTGTTGGGACTGAGACAAGGTGGGGGGAGGGGAAATGAGAAACTGGAGAAATCTGAGTTCATCCCTTGTGGTTGGAGGGTTCCTAGGTAGAAGATGAGGCGCTCTTCCTCCAGCCATCGTATTGCTATGGTCTGGCGATGGAGGAGTCCAAGGACCTGCATGTCCTTGGTGGAGTGCGAGGGGGAGTTGAAATGTTGAGCCATTGGGTGGTTGGGTTGGTTGGTTCGGGTGTCCCAGAGGTGTTCTCTGAAACATTTTGCAAGTAGGCGGCCTATCTCCCCAATATAGAGGAGGCCACATCGGACGCAGCAGATGCAATAAATGATGTGTGTGAAGGCGCAGGTGAATTTGTGGTGGATATGGAAGGATCCCTTGGGGCCTTGGAGGAAAGTAAGGGGGGAGGTGTGAGCGCAAGTCTTGCATTTCTTGCGGTTGCAGGAGAAGGTGCCGGGAGTGGAGGTTGGGTTGGTGGGGGGTGTGGATCACGGAGTCACAGAGGGAGTGGTCTTTTCGGAATGCTGATAGGGGAGGGAAGGGAAATATATCCCTGGTGATGGGCTCCGTTTCGTTGTGGCAGAAATGACGACGGATGATACGATGTATATGGAGATTGGTGGGGTGGTAGGTGAGGACCAGTGGGGTTCTGTCCTGGTGGCGATTGGAGGGGCGGGGCTCAAGGGCGGAGGAGCGTGAAGTGGAGGAGATGCGGTGGAGAGCATCGTTGACCACGTCTGGGGGAAAATTGTGGTCTTTGAAGAAGGAGGCCATCTGGGTTGTTCGGTATTGGAACTGGTCCTCCTGGGAGCAGATGCGGCGGAGTCGAAGGAATTGGGAATATGGGAGGAAGTTTGGTTTGGTTTGGAGGAAGTGGGAGGATTGGAAAGAGAAGTTGTTCAGAGTGAGGACCAGTTCAGTCAGTCGAAGGAGGGTGTCAGTGGAAGGGTACTGGTTGGTTCGGTGGGAAAGGAAGAAGCAGAAGGCTTTGAGTCCTTCGTGATGGGGGATGGACGTGTACAGGGACTGGATGTCCATGGTGAAGATAAGGCGTTGGGAACCGGGGAAGCGAAAATCATGGAGGAGGTGGAGGATGTGGGTGGTGTTACAGGTACTGGATGTCCATGGTGAAAATAAGGCGTTGGGGACCGAGGAAGTGAAATCATGGAGGAGGTGGAGGGCGTGGGTGGTGTACAGGGACTGGATGTCCATGGTGAAGATAAGGCGTTGGGGACCAGGGAAGCGAAAATCATGGAGGAGGTGGAGGGCGTGGGTGGTGTCACAGAACTATGCCAACTGCTGGACCAGGATCTACAACTTGACGAAGTGGGTGGCTATCCTAATGCAGAATTCATTTATAGTCTGTAAATTTGTTGCTGCTTCAAAGGCAAGCAGTCCCTGTCTGTTCCCAAAAACAAAGGCAACTTCTCTTTGTTAGCTTTTTTTTTGCCTTTGGTCATGGCAAATAAAAGTGAACAAAAAGTTGTCTGTCAAGTGGGAGGAATTCAAGAGTGTGACGATGAGAGTTCAGAGGCATTTCGTTACTGTTAGAGTGAAGTGTAAGGCTGGTAAGATTAAGGAACAATGGATGAAGAAAGATATTGAGGTTGTGGTCAAGAATAAAAGAGAATCTTATTTTCGATATGGACAACTCGGTTTAATTGAATCTTTTATTCAATATAAAATATGCAGAGGCATTTTTAAGAGAGAAATCAGGGAGACAAAGAGAGAATATGATATAGCATTGGCAGATAAGGTTAAGGATAATCCAAAGAGATTCTACAAATACATTAAGAGCAAGTGGGTAACTAGAGAGATAGTAGGACCTCTTAAAGATCAAGGAGGTCATCTTTGTGTTGAACCCCAGGAGATGGGAGAGATGTTAATTGAATATTTCACATCAGTTTTTACCATGGAGAAAGAAGTGGAGTCTAGAGAATGCAGAAAAATAAACTTTGATGTTTTAAAAACAGTTCACATTACAAAAGAGAAAGTTCAGGAGGTCTTAGAGAATACAAGTTGGATAACTCTCTGGGACCTGATCTAATGTATTCCAGAACATTGTGGGAAATGAGAAAGGAAATAACAAGACCCTTTGCAGAAATATTTGTGTCATCTATAACTGCAGGTCAGGTGCCTGATGACTGGAGAGTGAGTAATGTTGTACCTTTGTTTATGAAAGGTTGTAAGTATAAACCGGAGAACTGTAGACCTGTGAGTTTGACTTTGGTTCTGGGTAAATTGTGGGAGGTAATAAAGTTAGGGTTTATGGACATTTAGAGAGGCAAGCATTGAGTAAGGATAGTCAGCATGGTTTTGTTTGAGGAAAATTGTGTCTTACAGAGTTGACAGAGATTTTTAAGGAAGTTACCAAAAAGGTTGATGATGGTAGACCAGCAGACGTAGTTTCCTTGGACTTCAGTAAAGCCTTTGACATGGTTCTGCATGGTAGACTAATTAATAATGTTAGGTCATATGGAATTCAGGGTGAGCTTGCCAGTTGGATACATAATTGGCTTAATGGTAGGAGACAGCAAGTGATGATGAAGGGTTGCTTTTGTTGGTCAATTATATAAATGATTTGGATGAGAATAAAGTTAGTACGTTTGCAGATAACACCAAAATTGGTGGCATAGTAGACAGTGAAGAAGGTATTCTAAGATTACAAAGGGTTCTTGATCAAATTGGTAAATGGGCTGAAAAATGGCAGACTTTCAATCCAGATAAATGCGAGGTATTGCATTTTTGTACAATAAGTAAGGGTACAGCTTATACAATTAATGGTAGGGCCTTGTGTAGTGTTGCAAAACAGAGGGACCTAGGGGTTTAGGTAGATAATTCTTTGAAGTTTGTGTCACATATAGACAGGATGGTTGAAAAGGCATTTGGCACACATGCCTTCATTGCTCAGTGCTTTGAGTATAGGAGTTAGGAAATCATGTTGAGGTTGTACAAGATATAGGCTGGGGCTTATTAACTGGAGCATAGGTTATCTGACGGAAATTTGTAAAATAATGAGAGGTATAGATAGAGTTAATGGTAGTTGTCTTTTCCCTAGAATGGGAGAATTTCAAGATTAGGGGCACATTTTTAAGGTGAGAGGAGAGAGATTTTAAGAAGACATAAGAGGTAATTTTTTTTATACAGAAGGTAGTTTGTGTGTGGAATGAATGTCCTGAGGAAGTGGTGGATGCAGCTACAATTACAATGTTAATAAGACATATGGATAGATACATGAATAGAAAAGGTTTGGAGGACATGGGCTAGAAACAGGTAGGTGGGACTAGTTTAGTTTGGGATTATGTTTGGAATGGACTGGTTGGACTGAAGGGTCTGTTTCCATGCTGTATGACTCTGAGTCTACGACTCTGTTTTTAACCACTTGTAAACTTGCCTATATGTGATGGTCTGATATTGAACAATGAAATGATTTGGGCTAGATGGAACACTGTCGAGAGTGGGGTGCTGGAAAAGCACAGCAGGTCAGACAGCATCCGAGGAGCAAGAGAATCAATGTTTTGGGCATAAGCCCTTCACCAGGAACGAGGCTTGTTGGCCGGGGGCTGAGAGATAAATGGAATGGGGGTGGGGGTGGGAGTAGGTGGTTTGGAATGCAAAAGGAAGATGAAAGTGGGGGAGGAAATGATATGTCGGAGAGGAGGGTGAAGCGGATAGATGGGAAAGACGCTGGAAAGGTCAAGAGGGTGGTGCAGAGTTGGAAGCTTTGGACTGGGATAAGGTGGGGGAAGGGGAAATGAGGAAACTGGTGAAAGCCACATTAATTCAGTGTAGTTGCAGGGTTTTGAGGCAGAAGATGAGGTGTTCTTCCTCCTGGCATTGGGTGATTAGGGTTTGGCAACCTAGGAGGCCCAGGACCTACATGAACTTAGCAGAGTGGGAGGGGGAGTTGAAGTGTTCAGCCACAAAGCGGTGAAGTTGGTTGGTGTGGGTGTCCAAGAAATGTTCTCTGAAACGATTTGCAAGTTGGCGTCCTGTCTTCCCAAAGTAGAGGAGCACTGGGGAAATAGTAACACACTCTTAGACATGGTTATAAGATGGGATGAAGTTGCAGTCACATTATGTGGCTTGTTTCTTAAGTAGCAATACATTCATGATGTAGTTTTGTATTTGCAATGAAGTATCAGCCACTCTACCTGTGTACTCTCAGAGGTATTTCTTTCTGGCTCTCTTCCCACTAGGTGCACCGTGAAAGGCAACTCTTGACTGACAGCATTTGAGCTGATGCATAGCTGAGCTTCAAAAATGGCAACAGCACCTAGACTAGCAGTAGTTCTACCATTACTGAGCGGTGCAACAAGAGGGGTGGCATAGAGGCATGATGCCTAGCTAATAGGTGAATTGTGGAAAATAGCATGAGAAAACACAATAGCATGAGATGCAAACATACTCTCCATGAAACTTGCCAAAGTTGATGCTTGACTGACTTTTAGTAAGAATCAACCTGTGGTCCTACCACACTCCATTAAAGTAAAACCTAACACCCTCGTTTTTATGTGAAATTCCTCTCATACTAAATGATAGCCTACAAGTAGCCTTCACAATTACCAGCTCTGCCTGCATACTAGTTTTTTGTGATTCATATACTAGAAAATCTAAATCACTCTCCACCTCAGATTTCCAGAAACAATTGCCATTAAAGTAATAATTTGCTTTTCCATCCTTCCAGCTAAAGTGAGCAGCTTCACAGTTTTCCTTATTATATCCCTACAGCAAGATTTTATCCCCAATCACTCAACCTATTTATACTATCTGCATCCTCCTTTTGTCTGCAATGTACTGGAATGTTTTTATTGAATTATTCAGTCTACTCACTTCATTATTCTCTTATTCCAGAAGCCATTCTGATTTTTCGGCACAATTTCCGAAGCTTTAAAATTGGACTCAATACACCAAATTGAGCAAACTAAAATTTTATATAGAGTTTTGAAGTATAGTTATTTATGCTATAACGCATGTTACTTCAACACAAATTAGCTTTAATGCGATTGAAGGCTTTAGACCATAATTTGCAGAATACAATATTTCCTTACCTGTATTGTTTATAATGTGACCAGCCCCATTGGTTTAAATGGCGTGGCTATTGTGCAATTTTCATAAAGACTGGGATTATTAGAATGAAACAATTGCGTTATATCAGAACTGCCTGTATTGCCATTTGGAATTCAATCTTTTGTCCGAAATTGATATATCTATTCATCTTATTGCTTCCTGTGTCACTTTAAATATTTTTGTTTCCATCTTTAACATTCCATTTTTGTGGCTTCCTAGGTGCCATTTTCTCCATTGCTATTTGCCTATTGTTGCCTCCTCAGCTTCTATCTGCCATCTTCGTCCAGCTCGTTTACTCCCTTGTCTTGTAGCTCTTTGTTCTTTTCCCTATCATTCTTGTACCTCTCCTTGCATTTCTGATTGCTGATTTATATCACTCTTGTATTTTTCTCACTCTTGCACTGACAAGCTGTGATTATGCAATATTAAAATTAATAAGTCCTGTAACTTCACAGCAATCCAGTTTTCAAAACCAGTCACTGCTGAGACCTGCTGTCACCTGCCGACATTCACCATTTGGCTTTGAAACATGTTACAATAATCTTTACACCTCTGCACGTGTGCCATAATATTCAAGATGTTCACTGGCTATGTGGACATATTTGCAATTTAAAATAAAAAGTACAGTTAATAAAATCTCACATAATATATAGTTTGCAGTTCTAAGTTCATGCTATTTTGTAATAAGATTGAGAAAAGGTTATTCTCCATATTGAAAAATGTGAATATCTGAGCAGAATTTTGTAACTGCTTCCTATGGACTTGCAATTTAATCATGGAATACACAGCTTTACCATACAAATAGCATCCTGGTGAAGGGGTTTCGGTAATAAAGGAATTGTGAATATAATTGTGACCATATAGGACATCAATTTTAAAGTTTGAAAGCTTATAGCTTGTTAGTGAGGAAATATTTGAAGTTTCTATCATTAGAAAAAGGACAGCCATTAAGGTAGGTCATTTTCAACTTTGGAAATATCATTACTATTTAAGTGATGATAAATTTCTGAGCACAGAACTGGAGTGAATACATAAAGCTCTATGTATTATAAATAACAGTTTTTTTGTCAAGCCTACTATTTTTCATAATAAAAGATTTTAGGACAACTAGGTGATATAATGTCAGTCTAGTCCATTTTCAGAGCATATGTTCATGTCATACATTAGGGTGGTCTATTTTAAAATTTTTGGGAAAGCATTGCCTGGATACTGTTAGATACTGTTAGAATTGCCTGGATACTGTTGGAATTGTCTTTGGTCCACATTTCAATTGATTTAGTACTGATATCAGATGATAACATGTTACAAGCACCAATTACTTGAAAGGATAATTGCGATGAGAATTTTTTATTATGCTTCATTCTGATGTTGGATGTACAAGGCGGAAAAAATATTGCATGCATTATAAATGCTATGTGTACCAAAGATAATGTTTTGCTTCTCTAACATTTAAAACTGCTGGCAAACTTTGAATTTGTCTGTAATTGAACAGCAACATTTCAAAATAAAAGGTAGCAGTGCTGTTTATTGCTTGTTAAAAGTTATTATGAATAAAGAGTTTTAAATAAAGCAATTTCCATATTGTACTGTTCTTTAAGAAAAATAATCTAGCACTTTCAGGATTAATGTGTTACAAAAGTTTCAATTTTATTTTGAGTCTACATTCCATTACAGATGTAAATTGATTGATAGTTTCACAGGAATTTAACATTGGTTTCTCATGTTTTGTGCATTTTTTTGTTAATACAATGGCTTATATATACTTTAAAAATGAATGCAAAATATTCTGGCCATATTATCAAGATGATTCTAAAATAAGTTTTCTAAAATTGTTTTCAAGTGTGATATAAGTTGTTTAAATTTACAAATGATATGCATCAATAACAGACATTTATATTCAAATCATAGATATGTAATGCACATAACTATTTTGTGAGAAAGCAATGTCAAAGAAGAACTCTAGCAAAGCAGTATTAACAATGATTACAATTACAATATATTAAAAGTTCATGAGATTGCTTCTGACATGTTTTGGGACAATACTTGAGTATTTTAGGCACATTTTCAATCCTGCAGGTAAACTTATTTTAAGTGACTATATTCTCAAAATTTAAAATTACTCAGTAGTATTAAAGTGGGCAAAAACATTTAATACGTAAACGATAAGCCTTATATGTAAATGGATAACAGCATGTCAACTTTGCATGCTGCATGATACGGTACAAAACAAAAAGGGTTTCTGGTCAGAATTAAGTGTACAATTTTTAGACGCAACATGTTCATTCTACAACCATTGAATAAGTTCATGTGAATCTTTATAGCGATGAGCAATCTGATTCACAATTCAGCCAACATAAGTGAGTTGTGTAGTGGATAACTAGAAACACATCGAGCAAAATGCACATCTCCTACCACCCTGTGGCACCTAGAAGCTATTACATTCACCAAATATCTTTAAAACTCATTTACATGAAAATTATTATGTACATAGTATAAAATTTGCAAAGCTTTGCCTGGAACATTAAGTAAAGCTGGGTTTTATTAAGGAATCTGCATTTATACTCGTGCCCTTGCACACATCTGTGTGTACTATGTTCATCAGATGAGGCAGACACAGATGGAAATATTATTTTTCATGGTCGTTTTATGGTTTTTCAAAACATTTTGGCCAAAAGAGAAAAATTTTAAACAGTTAAAAAAATTTCAAACACTAGATCCTTAATAGTTATTTGTTATGTAATACGCATACGTACTAACTGATAATTTCAGTGTCTGATGAAAAATACCCAAATGTTGTTAGCTATTAAAGTCATGACTGACAAAGCTAAATGTCTGCTAGTTAAAACAAGCAGGAAGCTAATAGGATTTGCTGGTGCACATTTTACAAATATTCTGAATTTTATTTGGGACAGATGGCTCTTAACTGCAATGAGCAACATCAGCTAGAACAGAAAGAGTGAGATGGATGAAAAAAATATTTCCTTTAAATGAGTAAGATGACCTGCAGATGTTTGTGCAGAGGAGGTGCTGACGCAGACAAGTGAAGCAACAGCTTCAAGTCGCCATTGATGTCTTCCAGTGGACATTCACGGTAGCTGTCTCTACTGATAGGCAAGATTTATGGAGGTTATTTTCCAGATTACACACTGTCAGTGAAACTGCAGTTAAAATAAGGAACATGCACCGTTTCTCCTGCCTACCAGGAAAAGTGATACTTACAAGAAAAACTTTAAACCATCTCACTTTCATTCTTCAGGTAGTCTTTTAAAAGCTCCAGGCTTTTCTCAAACCATGACATTTTTACATCAATCTCCCTCTGGGTTTTGGTCCAACTAATGTGCTACAACATATTAGTTTCCCGCATATGATTTCTACTAAATATAAAAAGTTCTTTTCCACATATAATCTGATGTCAAAATAATCCACAACAAACATATACATTATTGCTCAGCAGTTTGTAGGGAAATTTCATCTGGTCTGATTTTATATTTCCTGGACTAAAAAAAATTAAAGAAAATGTTATTTGAGAAAATATAAGTATGTAAGTATATCCAAAGATGTACAGGTTAGGTGAATTGGCCATGCTAAATTGCCCATAGGATATGGGGGTGGGTTACTCTTCAGAGGGTGTGTGTGGACTTGTTGGGTCGAAGGGCCTGATTCCACACTGTAGGGATTCTAATTCTAATTCTAATTTAATTCCAATTCTAATTCTAAATCTAATTCTAATTCTAATTCTAATTCTGATTTGCTAACACAAGGATACTATAAAGTTGGAGAGAGTTCAGAAGAGATTTATCAGGATGTTGCCAGGAATGGAGGGTTTGAGTCATTAGGACAGGTGGTCTAGGCCAGGACTTTTTCCACTGGAGCACAGGAGGTTGAGAAGTGACCTTATAGAATTTGTATATAAAATAATGAGGGGTATAGGTGAGGTGGTTGGCAGGTGTATTTTCCCAAGGGTGGGGGATTTCAAGACCAGGGCGCATATTTTTAAAACGATAGGAGAAAGATTTTTAAAAAAAGGTACTCTTTTTTACATAGAGAGTAGTTTGTGTGTGGAATGAACTTCCAGAGGAAGTGGTGGATGTGGTTACAGTTACCATTTTTAAAAGCCATTTAGGTAAGTATATGAATAAAAAATGTTTGGAGGGATATGGGCCAAGTGCAGGTAGGTGGGACTAATTTAGTTTGGCATTATAGTCGGCATGGTCTGGTTGGACCAAAGTATCTGCTTCCATGCTGTATGACTCTATGACTATATCTGCACTGTTGATTAATAAGCCTTTATTAATTTAAAGTCATCGATTTCAGTCTTTTAGTTTATTTCTCTACA
This sequence comes from Chiloscyllium punctatum, assembly GCF_047496795.1. Taxonomy (NCBI): domain Eukaryota; kingdom Metazoa; phylum Chordata; class Chondrichthyes; order Orectolobiformes; family Hemiscylliidae; genus Chiloscyllium; species Chiloscyllium punctatum. Next base: position 77,690,246 of record NC_092748.1, read on the forward strand.
ATTAGTATTAGAGCTCTTGCCAGTTCTTATCCTCTTTTGTTATTTGCATATATTGACTGTTAACTATTTGCTGTATCTTTCTAAATGCTGTTAAGAACTACATGAGCTTCTTTTCAAAACTGTGATAACTTTTTGTTCAGTTCTCCTAAAAGGTTAAATCATGTCATACAGCCTCATTGTAATATGAAGTGTTGTATAAGCAGAATTCTGCCAATTTATATGTTGTTATTATCATTCTAAGTAGTACTTTTCAACAAGAACACGAGACTGATGAACAGATGTTGTAGATACTGCACTGAAAGCTATTAATGGGTTGGCTAAATTCTTGTCGTTCACATTTTCCGCCACGGCACATTTATCTGCTAAACATAAAAGAACATGCAATTACAGATTCCATCTTATCAGAATTATTTTGAACAGGAATATTTTGTTTCAATATTTTTAATATGATTCTTAATATGATTGTTGTTCTCAATAATGAAGCCTCATGAGAAGAATATGCATGCAGGAAATTAAATGCACATTTCTCCTTAGCTTCTTCCAATCTAGTTAAGGCAGACTCTTACTGTAATTGTGAACAAAGCCTTGATGCTAATTTCATTTACCAATCACCGCACACTGCTTCCATTGGATAAGGGCATTTTAAAAACTTACAGAGTTGAAGTAAATAATGTAACCCCTCCAACATGCTCCACTATTTAATATAATAAGAATTGCATACATTGCCTAATCTCCACTTTTCTACCCATTTTCAATATCCCCTGAACATTTGTAAAATCAAAAATCTATCTTTCCAGCATAGAATATACCCAATGATAGAGCATCCACAACTCTCATCTGATAGAGCAGATTTCTCCTCACTTTAGTCTTACATGATCGCTTCCTTATCTTGAGGCTGTGCCTCATGTTGTGAGTTCCCCACCCAAGGGAACAGCCTCTCAGTGTCTATCCTGAACCATTTTAGAATCTCTTGTGCTTCAACTAGGTTGCCTCATTCTTCTAAGCAACTGAGAGCAGAGACCTAATTCACTCAGCCTTTCATCACAGGACAATCATCTGATCTGAGAAGCCACTCAAATTAACCTATGTTATTCTGTCTCTAAGGCAAGCACAGCCATCCTTTGATATGGGAATCAAAATTGCGTACAGTACTCCAGGTATGATCTCCTCTATGCCTTTCACAAAGATAGCATGCCTTGCTTATTCTTGTACACCAATCTCCTTGCAATAAAAGCCTGCCATTAGCCTTCCTTAATACTTTCTGCAACTATTGTTAATTTTCTGTGCTCCTTACATATTAACATTGAAGTCTCTGAACCTTAACACTTAAACATTTCTTGCCTTTTTAAAAAAAATCTACTTTTTTATTTTTGCTTCCAAAATGCATAATCTTACATTACTTTATACTCTATCTGCTACCTTGTACTCATTCAGTTAATTTGATCGTTTGTGCCAGATTCACAAATGACATTCTCACCCAACCTTATATCATCAGCAAACTTAAACATGTTACACTCAAAGTTGTCATCTAAGCCATTATTATTGATAATAAATAGTTCACAACCCATGACTGATGCTTCCAGTTTTCTACTAACTACAGCCTTCCAACTTCAAAATTTACTAATTATCATTACTCTCTGCATCCTAACCAGTAACTAATTCTCCATCCATAATAATATATTATCCCTACTTTCATGAACCCTTATCATTCATAGTAAACTTTGTGTAGTACCTTATCTAAAAACCTTTTAGAAATCCAAGTACGCTAAATCTACCATTTCCCTTTGTCTATTCTAGTAGTTACATTTTCAAAAAGCTCTTATAAACGTGTGTAATATGATTTCCCTTCCATGAAACTATGTTGACTGTAACTGATTAAATTGTGATTTTTCAAGTAAAATGTTAATAGAATCAAACATTTTCCACATGACTGATTCAAACAGTCTGGTCTGAGACAATTTATTTTTTCTTCCTTTCCTGAAAAGTGATGTTACATGTAAGTGTTCCATATTGGGATGTTGGGGGTTTTAGTCCAGGCAATGCAAGTTTCAAAATATTCAAAGTATGATTAGTTATTTTCATTCTTGTTCATATCTGTTTTGAAGCTGGAGTCCTTTTCTTGTTGTTTCTTTGGAAATCACTGTCTGGTAATTTGTGTGTTATTATCATATTTCCATGTGATTCATCAATTTCAATATTTTAATAAATCTGATATAGACTTTGTAAAAGAACAAAGTTAGAAACATCTTCAATGAGGTAAGTGAACAACAGTAATTTTCAATTTGTATTTTCCTGATATATCTATCTCACATTAGCTATTTCTTTTTAACCTACACTCTGTTTTCTATTTTCTATGATCTTCCTTCAACTTCATGATAATCTTCTCTTGTTGTCCTCAACACATTCATTATTTCACCTTCTAGTGACCCCTAGACATGTTGTGACTCGTTGTGGTGTTTTCAAATTGTCATTTTGCAATAATAAAGAACATCATTATTCTTGAAGATTTGGCTAAAGGTGCCTGTGCATTTTGTGATTGAAATGGAGTACGTCTGAAAATTGAAATGCTAGCAATATAAATATATTATCCATATTAATATCAGCTCCAATCAGATGCTTTAATGCCTTTTTTTCTGAAACTTGATCTGAAATGAACTGTGCCCTTTGTGAAGTCTGCAAACTGAAAAGAACTACTTTATTGGAATGTTAACCCAGTCATTTTTTTTGGGAAATAGTTAAGTGCTATATTTTCTTCTTCTGATAAAAATAATTAATTACTATACTTTTTGGATAAATTTAAGTGTCACCAGTCAGAATGAATGTATTTGTACAACATATTTTTGCAAGTAAATTTGCAATTTAATTAAAACATTGAGTAATAACACTCACTTCACACATTTTACCAGCAGTTAATTCAATTCATAACCAGCCAAAATAGAGAAATCTTCATTTGATAAAATGGAGTACACAAGGATTTATCAAATTCATCAAAAGAGAATTACTAAAGCCCATTTTACAGCCCTGAATATGGGGGTCCTATTAGCTATCTTGATTGAAACGAATGGTGCCCTGACCTGGATTCTGATGGCAGTCCCGACCTGACCTGATTCCTGCTGGTAGCCCTGACCTGATCTGACTCCTGCTGGCAGCTCACACATTCAAATGGATGAACTTACAACTAACTAGTCTGCCACAAATACATTTACTTGTGTCCATCAGCTGCTTACAGCTGACAAGCCTGCCACTTTCAATAGGGTGAGGAAATGTGCAGCAATATGCAGCATTCAACACAACAAGCTCAGTTGATTATGTTTTCCTGTTTGATTACTCTGTGCTTCACTCCATGCCACTACATTCCCCCCTTTGTATCCACTGAATAAAATCATGTTGTTAATAACCTTATAACCCTTGATTATTTTATTCAAATGATGCTGAGTCAATTCTATTTTAAAGATTTTTTTGACTTTGTTAAGTAGGCAGCATTCTCACCTGTACTTTGGAAGAAACAGAATCAAACCATATTCTAAGTTAATAATTCATAACAAAAATCAAGCAATATTGTACTTTTTGAATGAAATGTCAAAATATAGGCGATGAATAGATTTTGTTAAATGCTTTGGAGAAACGCAGGTAAATTGTCTGAGTACCTAGCCAACACTTATTCCTTGAGTTGTCTTGTTATCGAAATTAGTCTAATGATTAATTCCTCATCAGGGTTTAAAAGTGTCACAGGTTTTAATTTATTTATTAATTTATCTAAAACTGTCAAAAACATAATAAGTTATTAAGCAAATAATACAGTGAACCAACTGACATCTGTGTAGCTTGCGCACACAGAATATTCAATGCCAGAAAAAGTCACAACATTGTATACACACAGCATGTGTAGTCCTTAAATGTGAACTCTATGAAAAGCAAAGTAGTCATCTAACATTTCCTTCATTTGCAAAAGAAAATTTAATCCTTTACAATAACAAATTAGCATATGAGTATCTACAAGCTACAGGTTATTTGCCATTATGGGTGATGACTATTTCTGGATGTCTTGGTGATTGCCTATTTTTTATAGTCACCACATAGAAAGCCCAACAATGGAAATGGCACTCTTGACTTAATATTCCTAAACTAACTTGAGCAAATGGAAAGATTACAGAAAGGGGAACATTTTTGAAATAGTTACAATAATTCAATTAGATTTAGAATGTTCATGGAAAAGGATAAGGACGGGCTGGAAATAAACATTTTAAGCAATTTTTAAACAAGTAACTTTATGAAGGTAAATATGATTTGGCTGAAGTAAACTAGAAGCAGCAGTTACTTTCTGGCAAAATTAAAACAGTAGAGTGAGAGGTATTTAAGGAGGAAATATCAAGAACAGACGACAAATATATTCCTATGAAGCCAAAGGATTCAAGACTGGATGCCAATGGTCATAAATGTTAGGACTAAGTAAAAATAGAGAAGCGAATGGCAGACACTGAGGGGTCAATACAGCAGAGTCCTTAAAGGAGTGGCCCATTTTCCAAATATCTTGCTACATTCAGGTGGAGCAGTGATTGTATCAACTAATGAATTTGTACTTATAACCTGTAAGTTTTGTCAACTTAAGAGGCTTCCTTCATAATTAGATTCAACTTTCAGCAGCTTTTCAATGTAGTAAATCTTTGGTTTTCTGACATCTCTAGAAAGAGGGATAGTTATGATTATAAACTTGACAATTCTGTTTTCTAGCTCCATCTGAAAAACAACATAAAGAGACCTTTATTCTCCATCTGTTCCTGACACTGCACAGGCTTCTGCCTAAATGATGTGAATTTTAGTCCATGAATTTAGACTGCCACTGAATTGGCCATCTAATTTTGTGCATTTTCTTTGTGGATCTATTAGCTCTTTGACTGTTAAGGCAGACATGTTGGATCAGTATGTACATTGCTCTCAATTGCTGAGGAAATCTTAATGGATTGGTTTTCTGAATTGGACACACCCAAATCTGGAAATTCAAAGCTCTGAATGCTGTTTAAACTATTGAATTTGTATTAAGAGGTCTGCTACGTCCAATTTAAACTGGGGAATTTTGTGAATAATCTGACAACATGCTTCGACCTTTTCTTTCTTCCTGGCACAGTCCGAATCACTCACCTTTCATAAGTGAGTTAAATTGGGCTGTCAATAAGGATTTATTTTCTTGCAGTAAGCCGTGTAGTCAGTATTCTGTGACTGAATGATGAAAAAGACATTACAGACGGTCTTATGCACTTGACCACAATTTAAAACAGCAGGTCAAATGTTTCACCTGAATGTTAACTTGCTTGTTGGTTGATCATGCACAATAGCCCTCACTAACCCACTATCTCTTCCACCACTGTTCAACTTATCATGTTGATAGTCTCATGGTCAATTGCTTGTCATGATTGATTGACTCTGTGGGTTAGTTCATGTAAAACAGTAAAATGTTATAAGTTATGAAGCAGACTTTAGAGCAGAACAGCTGATTTCTGTGTGTGCAGCTTACAAACACAGAAGACTGCCAGGCAGAATCATAGCATTGTATATTGCACAGCACTTGGAGTCCTTAAAGGTGAACTGTCTCAAAATCAAAAAAAGACACAGCAAAAATTGATATATTTGTATTTTATCTGATTGATACTTTACTGACTTTGCTATTTGTAAGTTACTTGCAATATTTTCCTTTCAAATAACAGTAACTGCATTTCAAAACAAACAGTGAGTTTATTGAAAAACAGATTCTGATAACCTGAAAACGTTAAAGATGCACTATTAATTATAAATGTGGGTTCTTTCTCTTTTTGAAATTCTAATCTTTCCAGATGTTTGTCATTTTGAGTGCTTTATTCTTTAACTTAACTTGAAGCTTTTGAGAATTTCTTCAATGCAATGTCTATTTGAATAGATTGTTTATATCAACCTTATCTATATTTACGTTGTTATTTTTAAGGGCCAATATTAAATCTTTCTTCAATTAAATTTTCTGGCAAAAATAAATTCAGTCATTTCATCCTTCATAAATGAGTTCCATACAGTTCAAATCATCATGGTCACTTTTCTCTGAACCTTTTCCAATGCATCTTTGCTTCTTTTGAGGCAGAGCATCCAAAACTGCATAGCATACAGAACTAAAACCACCAATGACCTGTACAATGTCAGTATAAGTTATCTGATATGTAATCCAATGCTCACCAGATGTATCCCAGTAAATTCCTCATACTAACCAGATTGTTTTAAATTTGGTCATTGGTCATTTCCAAAGTCTTTCATCTTTTTCAGCTTCTGTCAGGAGAGGCATTGTACCTGTGAATCATTGGTTGTGTCGCGTGACTTTTAGACGAAAAAGGTGGTTTTATTTTTCTTGTGGCTTCTAATTTGCTGTTTTAGTTACATTTAAGCATTATTTCATTTTATATCAAGTTGGCCAGTCAACCTGTGATTTAAGTGCTGCTGTCACTTAGGAAGTACCCACTTGCTTTTAATCTCATTGAAAGTTAAATTTATTTCAATACCACAATTTCCACTCACCTGCTTAAAATAGGATTGATGTGTTTACTCCTGTACTACCTGTTCCTGTATACAGTAACTTATGTTTATGCATAATGAATATATCAGGTTTTAATATCTGAGACAATACATTTAATAATGTAATACTGCCAAGACAATGTATTCCTTTTCGATTTAATATCTTGCCTTTATCATTTTGTGGCATCATCAAGTATAGTATTGCTACTATAATTGTATTGTCCAGTATATTTCAGAATTAATATCGGCAACTGAATTCTAAGAACAGAGCCTTCTGTAAAACCTTGAATTACTTTTCTCGTGCAGGAGACCTTTCTCTGCAATGGAATTTTCAAATGTTTAACAGTGAGCCAGAATATGTCATGAGCTAGATTTTCTGCTGTCCCAATCCTTCACTGATTTATTGACAAATTTGAGGTGGAACTTGAAGTGTGCAGATTAACTCTACTGAATACTTCAACTTCACAGTGTATGTGTTTGGTAACAAAAGGGATGGACATATGTAAATGAAATGCAAAGTGATAGAGTCTATTCTTGGATTTACTTTACCATAGCAGTAATTTTGTTTTTATTTGATAAAGGCTCTGAAGTTGACACTGGCTAGCCTGATGACTACACTAAATTACCTTTACAAAGGTGGGCATGATCTGCTTTCTTGAGTTGGTGCCGTTCTTGAGGTAAAGGTGCATCATAGTGCTGTTAGCAATGGAGTTCCAAGATATTAACCCAGCAACAAGGAAGCAAATTAGAGAGAGAGAGAGAGGGGGGAGGATGTGAACTTGCAAGTCGTGGTGTTCCATTTCACCTGCTGTCCTGGATGGTAGAGGTTGTGAATTTGAAAGGTGCTGTTAAGGAGCCTCAGTGAATTGTGGCAGTGTATCTTATAACTAGTATACAGTACTGCTGCTGTATAGCAATGACTAAATGAGTGAAATTTGAAGGCAGTGAATGGGGTGCTAATCATGTACACTCAATGGCATCGAGATTTGTCGTTTGTTGAAGCTGCACCCGTTCAGGGAGGTGGAATGGTTTCAATTACATCAGTGACTTGTGCCTTGTGGATGGTAAGCAAATATTGGAGAGACAAGAGTTGACTTACTTGCCACAGAGTTCCTAGTGACTGGCCTACTCTTAACTTGAAATGACTGGTCCAGTTTGATTTCTGATCAATAGTAATTTTCAACCTGTTGAAACTGGTGAACTCAGCAATGGTTATGTGATTGAATGTCAAAGAATGATGGTTGAATTCTCTGCTATTTGAGGTTCTCATCACTTGGCTCTTATGTGACTTGTTACATGACGTTTAGTGCTGAAATCTAGATGTTGTCCAAGTCTTGCTGCATAATAATGTGGACTGATTCAATACCTGAGGAGTCAAAAATACTGCTGTATAGTTATTGGCAAACATTCCCATTTTTGACCTCATGTTGGAAGAAAGGTGATAAAAAAGCAGATGAAGATATTCAGGTTAGAACAATTCCCTGAGAAGCAAAGGCTATTCTGGTGCAGTGGTAGTGTGCCTATCTCTATGCAAGGAGGCCTGGGTTCAAGTCTCACCTGTACCAAAATTGTTTAATAACATCTCCAAACAGGCTAATGAGAAAAAATCCTTCCTAAGAAACAAGGATACTTGTGGCACATTAGTGGTGCCTTAACCTTTAAACCAGAGGTCCGCGCTCAAGTCCTAGCTGCTCCAAAGGTGTGTAGTATCATCTCTGAACAAATTGGTTAGAAAAATATTTATCTTGAAAAAACACCAACCATGATGACCTGGGATTGAGATGATTGCCCTCTAACAATGGCAGCCATCTTCCTTTTTTGTTCGGCAGGGTCCAACTAGGAGAGAGATTTCCCTCAATTCCCAACAATTCCACTTTTGCTTGAAGCTCCTTGAAGCTACACTTGGTCAAATGATGCCTCGATGTTGAGGGCAGTCACTCTTACCTCACATCTGGAGCTTGGCTCTTTTGTCCATTTTTGGACCAAGGCTTCAAGGGGTCAGGAGATTGGAGACCCTTGCAAAACCTAAAATAAATATCTGTGAAGAAGCTACTGTTAAGCAAATGTTGTTACGCATGCACTGCCTGCAACATCCTCCATCACTTTATTTCTTCATTCATGGGACATAGGCTTTGGTGGTTGTGCCAGCATTTATTGCTCATTTATAACTGTCTATGAAAAAAATGATGGCAAGCTGCATTATTGAAGAGCTATTGTCAGTTGTTGTGGGTACACCCACAATGCTGGTAGGGAGGGATTTGTCTGATTTTGACCCAGCAACACTAAAGGAATAGTGGTTATTTCTAATTTAGGATGATGAGTGGCCTGGAAAAGAACTTGCAGGGAGTGGTGTTCCCATCTGCTGAAATAGAGTTATAGAGTCATTCAACAAGGAAATAGCTCATTCAGTCCAACTAATCCATGCTGACCAGATATCCCAATCTGGCCTTGTCCCATTTGCCATCATTTGGCCTATATCTCTTTAAAACCTTTTACTCATATACCCACCCAGATGCCTTAATGTTATCACCACCCTCTGCATAAAAATGTTAGACCTCAGGTTCTTCTTAAATCATTCCCCTCTCACCCTAAACCCATGCCGTCTAATTTTTGACTCTCCCACCTTGGCTATTCATCCTATTCATGTTCCTTATGATTTTATAAACGTCTATAAGGTCACCCCTCAGTCCCTGATGTTCCAGGGAGAAAGCCTAAGTCTATTCAGCCTCTCCCTGAAAATCAAACCTCCCTGTCTTGGCAGTGTTCTTGTAAATCTTTTTTGCACCATCTCAAGATTAACAACATTCTTCCTGTAGGCAATTATATGAAGGGTTATACGCAGTATTCTGAAAGTGGGCTCACCAATGTCCTGTACAATTGCAATATGACGTCCCATTCTGACCACTGAAGGCAAGCATGCCAAATGCCTTCTTCACACTCTGTGTACCTGCAACTCCATTTCCAAGGAGCTATGTATCTCCACCCCTCGGTCTCTTTGTTCAGCAACACTTCCCAGGGCCCGACACTAACTGTTTAAGTTCTGTTCTGTTTTGCCTTACCAAAATGCAATACCTCACATTTATCTAAATTAAACTCCATCTGCCTCTCCTTAGCACATTAGCCCATCTAATCAAGGCATTCTGAGATAACCTTCTTCACTGTCCACTGCACTACCTATTCTGGTGTCATGCAAACCTACAAACCATGCCTCCGATATTCACATCAAAATCATTTATAAAAAATGACAAAAAACAGTGGACTTAGTACTGATCCTTGTGGCACACCACTGGTCACAGGCCTCCAGCCTGAAAACCAACCTTCTACCACTGCTTTCTGTCTCCTACCTTCAAGCCAATTTTGTATCGAGTTGACTAGCTCCTTCTGGGTCCCATGTGATCTAACATTAATAATCAGTCTACCTTCTACATGAAGACCAAAGCAAAATATTAGTTTAAATTATCTGTCATTTCCCTATTCCTCATCATTAATTCCCCAGTTCCTCTAAGGATCCCACAGTTATATTTGCAATTCTCTTTTTATATATCATAAAAACTCTTGCTGTTTGGTTCTATATTTCTTGCCAGTTCACTTTCAGAATCACTTTTATAGCTTTTTAATTTTAGCTGGAGCCCAAAACATTCCTAATGCTCGAATCTACCATTAGTTTTCATTGCTTTTTATGCCTTCGATTTTGATTCGATACTCTCGTGACTGCCTTTATAAACTGAGCATCTTTCTGACTAGGAATAAATTTTGCTCAGCATTTTAAAATGCTTTCTTCATACCTTTGTAATTGCCCTTATTTAAGGGCATTGGTTTGAAACAAGGGTTTCTCTCCCTTAAACAGTGATTCTATTGTCTAGATTATCTTTAGTTATATCTCTTATCAATCCTATGTTATTACACATTACTAAGTCCAAAATAATTCATTCGCAGGTAGGTTTTGCAATGTGTTGCTCGAAAAAACAATGCCTGATGCTGTCTACAAATTGTTGTTCCATATTACCCTTTCTCACCTGACTTGTCTAGGAAATATACAGATTAAGATTACCCATAACAATTGTAATGCTCTTCTGACATCTCGCAATTTTCTACCAATTTATAATTTGTCCAACAGTTATGCTTCTCTTTGTGGATTATACTTGATTCCCTCCCACAAATTCTTTCCTACTATTCCTTTTTTCTATCTAAGCTGTTTCCATATCTCAATCTATTGCACCTACATCACTGTGCACCACCACAGTGATAGCTTCCTTTATTAAAAAAAACTACCCATTTTCTTTTCCTTTTGCCTGTTCTTCCAGAACACCGAATATTCTTGAATATTGAGTTCCTCGTCTTGGTCGCTGTGCAACCAAGTTTCAGTAACAGACATTCAGTTATTTCAATTTGTCACATCAACCCATGTGACATCAACCCATCCATCTTGTTACAAATGTTGCATTCATTCAAATAAAGAGCCGTAAAGTTTGATCTTTTAACTTACCCCGGTTCTAATTTCTGCTGCAATATTCTGTTTGTATATTTTACCCCCTCCTGCCGCACTTAATCATTCACTCTTCAAAATGCTACACATCTGTTCTCTCCTTAATTTTTGCTATTTTAAACTTCTCCTCAATTGAACTCTCCCTTTCTCACTAATTAGTTTTAAACTCTATCAGTAATTCTATTTACATGACTTGCCAGTACCAGTGTCCTGGCAAGGTTCAAACAAAATCTGTCCACATGGAGCAATTCTCTCTTTGCCCCACTTCTCCCACATTAATATTTGAGCCACTCATTTATTTCTCTACTCTTATTTAGGCTATGCCAATTTGTACACGGCTGAGACAGCAACCTGGAAATGATCACTTTTGTCGTTCTGCTTTCTTAATTTAGCCCTGAGCTGCTTATCAGAACCTCTTTCCTACTCCTACCTATATCATTGGTACCTACATGACAACAACAAATGGATCCCTTCCTTTCAACTACAAGCTGTTTTCCATCCCAGAACAGATGTCCTAACCCTTGACCGCCTTGGAACACTTCAACCCCATGGCATCAATGTGGACTTCAACAGTTTCCTCATTTCCCCTTCCCCCACCTCACCCCAGTTCCAAACTTCCAGCTCAGCACTGTCCCCATGACTTGTCATACCTGCCTATCTTCTTTTCCACCTATCCACTCACCCCTACCCCCCCCCCCCGATCTATCACCTTCATCCCCTCCCCCACTCACCTATTGTACTCTATGCTAATTTCTCCCCACCCCCCACCCCCTCACTTATCTCTCCGCCCTTCAGGCTCTCTGCCTGTATTCCTGATAGAACAATACAGCACAGAACAGGCCCTTCGGCCCACGATGTTGTGCCGAACTTCTATCCTAGATTAAGCACCCATCCATGTACCTATCCAAATGCCGCTTAAAGGTCGCCAATGAATCTGACTCTACCACTCCCACGGGCAGCGCATTCCATGCCCCCACCACTCTCTGGGTGAAGAACCCACCCCTGACATCTCCCCTATACCTTCCACCCTTCACCTTAAATTTATGTCCCCTTGTAACACTCTGTTGTACCCGGGGAAAAAGTTTCTGACTGTCTACTCTATCTATTCCTCTGATGAAGGGCTTTTGCCCGAAACATTGATTTTACTGCTCCTCGGATGCTGCCTGAACTGCTGTGCTTTTCCAGCACCACTCTAATCTAGGCTCTGGTTTCCAGCATCTGCAGTCATTGTTTTTAACTAGGTAGGTAACACAGCTTTCAGGACGCCCTGCTTTTGCTGCAGAAAACAATATCCATTCCCTTAATTATATTACCCTTTATTACTATATTATCTTTCTTTCCTTCTTTCTCTTGAATGGCGATCTGGACAATGGTATTGTGGTCAGATTGCTCATCCTTCCTGCAGGTTGCGTCCTTGCCTACTCTGGGAGCAAGTAGCTCATGTTGATTAGACAAGAGCACTGCTGTGGTTCCTCCAAAGCTAAATTATGAATTCCTCCACACCTAGCTCACTTGTAGTCTCACCCAAGTCTCTTTGACATGGTAGGTTATGGTCATGGGATCATTTGACTCTGTCTATCACTGACTGCTCATTCTATTTGCCACACAGGTATGTGTTGTATTTTCTCCAAGTTTAATGCTCATTTTTTGCAATGCCTAATGTTACACATGGCAAGCCTTCTGCACACTTCATTCAACTATGTTGATTGCTGGGCTTGATGGTCATGGTAGAGTGAGGGAATATGTTGGTCCATGGAGGATGCAGATTGTGTTTCAGCACAATTGCATTGCTGACAATATTTTACAGCACCACCATGGATACTCAGTCTTGAGTTGGAATACCTAATCAAAGTCTATCCCATTAAGTGCAGTTGTACTATGGCAGAACACAGTGCAGAATACCCTCAGTGCAAATATAGGACATTGTCTCCACAAGAATTGTGAAGTGGTCACTTGAACAGTACTGTCATGGGCAAGTGCACTTGTGCCAAGCAGATTGGTGAAGATGAGGTCAAGAAAGTTTATTGCTCTTGTTGGATCCCTCACCACTTGCTGTAGTGTCACTCTAGCAGCTATGTGCTTGACAACTCCACCAGATTAGACAGTAGTTGTGCTGTTAAGCCACTCTTGGTGATGCACTTTGAAATTCCCCATCTAGAGTACATTCTGCACCCTTGTCACTTTCAGTGCTTTCTCCAACATAGACCAGTACTGAGTCATCAGCTAAGGGAGAGCTTGGTAATGAATAAGAGGTTTCCTTAATCATAGAACATAGAACATAGAACAATACAGCACAGAACAGGCCCTTCGGCCCACGATGTTGTGCCGAACTTCTATCCTAGATTAAGCACCCATCCATGTACCTATCCAAATGCCACTTAAAGGTCGCCAATGAATCTGACTCTACCACTCCCTCGGGCAGCGCATTCCATGCCCCCACCACTCTCTGGGTAAAGAACCCACCCCTGACATCTCCCCTATACCTTCCACCCTTCACCTTAAATTTATGTCCCCTTGTAACACTCTGTTGTACCCGGGGAAAAAGTTTCTGACTGTCTACTCTATCTATTCCCCTGATCATCTTATAAACCTCTATCAAGTCACCCCTCATCCTTCGCCGTTCCAACGAGAAAAGGCCGAGAACTCTCAACCTATCCTCGTACGACCTACTCTCCATTCCAGGCAACATCCTGGTAAATCTTCTCTGCACCCTCTCCAAAGCTTCCACATCTTTCCTAAAGTGAGGCGACCAGAACTGCACACAGTACTCCAAATGTGGCCTAACCAAAGTCCTGTACAGCTGCATGTTTGACTTGATGTCATGATACTTGATGGAGTGCATAGAGTCAAAGTTGAATATTCCCAAGACAAATCCCTCCCGACTGTGCCACTGTACGGCTACCAGTTTTGCAGGTCTGTACTGTCACTGGGCCTGGAGATATTCATTGAAATTTATGATAGTGTCTATGAGTATGACAATGCCAAGTTGTTGCTTGATAAATTTGTGAGACAGCTCTCCCAGTTTTGGAACCAATCCTCAGATGTTGGTAAGGAGGATTTTGCAGAGTCAGCAGGGCTAAATTTGTCTTTGTTGTTTCCATTGCTTAGACCAGTGTCAGGGAGCCTGTCCAGTTTCATTTCTTTTCTAAGTATGGCTTAAGTACATTATTGAGGGTAGTTAGGAGTGATACATATTGCTGTGGGCCTGGAACCAACTGTAGGCCAAAACATCAGCTTTCCTTCCCTAAAAGACATTAGTGAACCAGACACATTTTAATCAGAATCAACAATAGTTTCATGACTATCATTGGTTCACTTCCATCCTCAGTCAACTGTCTGTATGGCGTTTGTATATCCTTCCTGTTTCTGCATTGGTTTCATCTGGGTGTTTCGGTTTCCTCCCTCAGTGTAAAGGTGTGTAGATTAAGTGGATTGAGCAAGCTAAATTGTCCATAGTATCCAGGGTTGTGGTGATTAGGTGGATTAGTCATGAGAAATGAAGTGTTACAGGGATAATGGATTGGTTCTGGGTGGGATGCTCTTCCGAAGGCCAGTGTGGTCTAAATGGGCTGAATGGCCTGATTCTATTAATTCCAAATTCTGATGAATTCTAACTTCACTATTTGTACTGAACTTTGTTCCCAAGAGCATTCACTGGTTGGTTGGCTTACTATTTCACCATTAATGATACTATGCTATTTTCTCAACTGGCTGTGCGGGATATGACCACTTATAACGAGTAAGACATACCTGAGCAATTTTCTGCATTGTCATTTACTAGAACAGTTTGCCTAGGAGTGCAGCAATTTTCAGAGAAGGAGTCTTCAGTATTATTGCTGGAATTGTCAGGAACTATAGTTTTTGCAGTATCCAGTACAGTCAGCCATTTCTTGATGTCAGGTGGAGTGAATTGAATTCACTGAAGACTAGTGTCGATGATGCTGGTGACCTCAGGAGAAGGCTGAAATAGATTATCCACTTGACAATTCTCACTAAAGAGGGATACAAGTTTTTCAGTCTTATCTTTTGAATGGAAGTGTAAAGTCTCCTCATCATTTTTAATATTGGTTGAAGGGGCTGATTATTTATGGAATAGGACTCAGTGAGTGAGTCGTTGTCCTGCTTCTGAGCAGGAAGGCTGCTGGTCAAATTTAATTCTTGAATTTCCTGGCTATGAGAGAATCCAGCCTTTGTCACAGGGATGCAAGCACTTATCCGTGCCTGTATTTAACCTGGATAAATGTGGAGGTGCAGCTGCAGCATCTTGCTCTGAAATTACTCACCATATGTAAAAGTAAAGCTTGATATGAAAGTGATCAAGCAGCAATATGATAGCTCCATGTACTGTGGGAAAAGCCAAATGAAGATCTAACGTTGTTTGAAATGGGTGACCACCATTCTCCTGATAGTGAAAGGGATCTTGATGGTCATTTGCATCAGGGCCCATGCCATCACTGAAAAAGCATAGTCTAGCTCAGGCCAAAGATGAGGACCTACAATTTGAAGAAATGAGGGTCGCTTTCTGCAATCTGGGCATTGTGTTACCCAGGTTAAAGGGCACCTCTCTGTAATATCAATAATTCTAACTTCCCATTCCCTTTATTGCTCCAAAAATTGTCTCCCAATGTGCTGGTGTGGTAGGTCTAGGCCTACCTGTCTGCTCTTGTAAAGACACGTTTGTCACCAACTTAACAATTATTTAATAAACCATAAATTTCAAAATTTGTTTCACTTGAAAAATATTGTCAGAAACTTGTTGAAAGTCAAAATAAACAATGTTTATACAATTATCCTAGTCACTAGATTAGTTTTTAGAAAATATCAACAGATTTGTGGTGTGTGACTGTAATGACTACTTGTCATGCCTGTGAACTTTCAACATTCACTTTTAGCATTCTTATAATATTCCCTTGAGCGTTTGCCTACTAAACATGTTAAGCCTGTAATTATCAGGTAATCCTATTCCTGACATTCCTGTCTTGAATATTTTGATACTGGATTAGTTACTTTTCACTCCAATACTCCAGCACTTATGGAGCTCTGAAAAATATCAAGTGGAGTATCACTAATTTTCTTCTTTAATTCCTCCAGGGGACTTAAATGAATTTTACCTGCAAACATTAAGTTCTCCCAATATCTGCAGAGCATGTTTATTTGTTTAGCAACATCTCCTCATATTGATTTTCTGGCCTAAATACTTTGACTGGATATACTTATGACTAAAAGATTTTTAAAGATGTCAATGAAATAAAGTACACATGGATACATAAATAAACAACTGAAACCTTACACTATTGTTCAATGGAGACGGAAATATGAAAAGATGATAAAATGAAAAGGAAAAACTAACTTGGATAAGATTTCTTTAAATACAAAATTAAGAAAAACAATTATTGGAGTATTGGAGCTCAATTTGCACAGGACATTGGTGAGGCCTCTTCTGGAGTATTGTGTCCAGTTCTGGTCACCCTGCCGTAGGAAGAATATTATTAAATTGAAGAGCATTAAAAATAATGCCAGAAATGAAGGGTTTGAGCAATAAAATTAGGCTGGATGTTTTTTCACTGGAGTGTAGAAGGTTGAGGGGTGTCGTTATAGAGATTTATAAAATCATGAGGATCATAGACAAAATGAAAAGCAAGGGTCTTTTTCCTTGGGTGGGGAGGTTCAAAACTAAGGGGCATATTTTTAAAGTGAGAGGAGAAAGATTTAAAAAGCTCATGAGGGGTAATTTTCTTACATAGAGTGATTCATGTCTGGAAATGAACTGCTAGAGGAAGTGGTGGATGCAGCTACAGTTACAACATTTAAAGGATATTTGGATAAGTACGTAAATAGGAAAGGGTTGGAGGGATACGGGCCAAATGCAGGCAAGTGGGACTAGTTTTAGTTTGGGAACATTGTCAGCATAGATTAGTTGGACCAAAGGGTCTATTTTCGTGCTGTATGACTCTATGATTCAATTATACAGCGTAAGGACAATTTGTTGGCTCTTTCTTCACTAGAATTTTATTCATTTAAATGTCTGACTGCTTTATTTCATGAATAAAAAGATATGCTTCCATTTAATTAGAACTTTGGCAAAACAGGGGAATTTCTGGATTGTGGCCTTTTTTTTGTCAGTCTGCAGATAGACAGGGTAAGTATGTTTTAAATATAACCAAATTTCTTTTAAAAATCCCTTAGCAAATTTCAAAATAGAGACAGAGCCCAATTCTCTTTAGAGACAGGCCAGGTTGTCTGATTTATATGTTTGTCAGTATAAAGGGGATTTGTCTTAAATGCTAATTAAGTTGTAATTGGTTGAAACATTAACCAATCCTTTGTAAACAGGCAAAACAAAACACCTGTTCATCAGTCTTCTATGTATAGTATGCATGAATGAATCTTTGATTTAGTTAATTGATCACAGTGTTCCCTGCCAGCCTTATTCTGAACTACATACTGCAGTTTTTTTCTCAATATTTTTTAGTTTCGTTCAATTAAATTCTTAACAAATCACTTGGGGTTCATGGATAGAATAAGAATCATGTTTTTTTTATATATTCTATGCAATATTAAAATACAAACAGAAAAATGCAAGAAATATTCAACAAATCTGGCAACATCTGGGAGAAAAATAGTTAACAGGTCAGCTCACTCAAGTTGGAAATCAATTTAAGAAGGCAATATTCACCACCACCATCTCAACGACAATTGATGATGGAAAATAAACGGTTGTTTTGCTAATGATGCTCACATCTCCAAAATTAGTAAGTAAAAATATCTATATGAAATATCCAGGCATCAGTATGTTGTTCTTAATGGTTAGCTTATTTGATCCAAGTTCCATTATCATGGTATTTGAATCAATAACAGCATTGCAGAACTAAGCATCTATTGCTAGACAACCCTTATATTTGCATCCTTATTCAAACATAATGCAATTAGACATCATCTAAGGATGAAATATCATGTAATTTATCAGGAAACTTGAATTAATTTTCTATGATTTTGTGTTTTGTGCCAGTGGTCACATGCTGGCTGGAAATTAACAAAATAGTCATTTTGATTCAGCAGTGGGTGACTCAATTCTCTGTTGGAATTCTCTACTAAACAAAAAACTCTGGAAGCAGGCCATACACTGCAGACTAACAGTGAAATAATCCTTATCTTGCAGATTTGATTGTTATTCCCACTTCAGTCAAAGACTTTTGGAAACAGTTTCCCTTTAAGGTCAAGAAAAATATTAAAAATAATAAACATTTTCTCACTAACGAAAGTTTCTATATTTCAAAATTGTTGCTGACTGATATCTCAGAATGACTCAGAAATCTGTCTGCCACCATGGCTCCTCTGTTGAAGTTATAACAGGAAAATGGGAGAACTTTTATGGAAAGTCACCTTATATTTGCTTGCAGCCTCTTGCAATGCAGAGTTATTATATGACATATAGCACTTACATTATTTTAGCAGCGTTTTGAACTGGAATGTACTCAGAAATAAAATAACATCAAGTCAAAGAAGAAAAAGTCTGGACAGGTGGCCAAAAATTTTCTTTAAACAGATTGGTTTTATAGAGGGCTATATAGGAAATGGAAAATGTGAAGAGTCAGATAAGGCAGTGAATTCAGACCACATGGCTTATATTCTTGACATTATAGTGAACAAAACATGATGGAAAAGAAAACTAAAAAGCATTAAAGTCAGCAACTGAAGTGAACCTCATGGTCAAGAAGGAGAGAAAATATTTTCTGAAGTTTCGCCAGGATGTTGGGAACATTATGGGTGCAGAAAAAGTCTGGAAAATAGACATGAAGATTGAACAGCAGTAATCCATCACCTGAAGGACTGAATTGTAAAGCAGAGATGCAACAGATGCAGTAAAATCTCTAAAGCTCAGAAGAAGTGTGGAAGCCAACCTCCTACCGATAAGCATTCCAGGCAACCAAGGGACTGTATGTGGCTCAGAAATAGGAATATTGAAAGAAAAGATTGCACCAAGTACAGACTAGATAAGTGAGTTCAGAAGGACTAGATCAATACATAACTTTATGCTGTGGAAACTTTGTTGATGACATATTAGCAAGACAAGACATTGATGAGAATATAGCATAATTTGAATAGGTATAATCGGCATTAAAAGCTTATTTTAATGTCCGTCAAAATATCGTTATTGAATACAGGAAGTTGAAGAGAAGGAAATAGAGGCCAGGAGAAAGCAAGGATTTGTTCCTTAATTATCTTTATAAATGGGAAGAGAATAACGTTTTGAAGGGTTGAAGGCAGAATTGTTTTTCAGTTGGATTAACAATTAGTGTGGCAGTATTTTTACAAGCTAGAGAAGAATGAATGTTTGTGAAAGTGGTACAGACCATTAAGCAAATGGAACGTTGGAAACAGAACAGAGTGTTTGCTTTCATATAAACTGGCATGCCATGGAAAAAAAAATTGAGTGAAGTAATTCAGTTTTATTGGCTGTGATGGTGAAAGTGTTCAAAAACTACATTCCACCAAAATAGAAAAAGAACTCATCGACTATCGTTTTGAAGTGTTTTCAATTTGGCAGGAATGATGCACACAATTAGCAAGAATGCTCAGCAGGAAGAAGCATCACGTTCCAACTGTAAAAAAATCATTTTAGAGCAGTTAGTCAGTTTAACATAAAAACAACTGGAAACAAAATGCACATTCTTAAGCAATGGCAGATTCAAGATGCCAAAAAGTCACAAGACCAGAAAAAAAACCCTTTTTTGGAGAAATGTAGGTGATTCTGTAAGCAATAACTGGACTGTCAAACTGAAAATAAATGGATACCTTGCAGAGTTCAAACTTCAACATTGGAGTAGTACTTTTGTATTGTTGGGTCAACCTAATGATTTAAACAAATTAAATTATAGGCATTCTGCATGAAGTCTTCAAGGAACTCATTAAAAGTAAAAGACCAACTCATATTGAAGCTCAGGTACAACAGAACCAAAATCACAGATCTTCAAATATTTCTTGAGATCATAAATCAACTGGACAAATCAAGGAGTAATCCACCCAGACCTATTCCCCTACATTTACCCCTGACTAATGCATCTAGCACTATGGGCAATTTACCTAACGTGCACATCTTTGGACTGTGGGAGGAAACCAACGCAGACATGGGGAGAATGTGCAAACTCCACGCAGACAGTCACCCAAGGCTGGATTTGAACCCAGGTCCCTGGTGCTGTGAAGCAGCAGTGCTAGCTGCGGTGCCACTGTGCCACCCTTATGGGTTAATGATTCTTTGAGATGGCCAACATTGGTGCTGGAAAAATTATCCAACTCTTTGAAAAAGCATTTGATCAAATCAAGCAATTGTTGATTGATTCAGAAATCCTAGTATATTGTGATGTGCATCTACTGACTATAATTAGTAGAGTTATCACAATTGTAGCCTGGGGTGACAGTATGTCATAGAGATGTACAGCATGGAAACAGACCCTTCGGTCCAACCTGTCCATGCCGACCAGATATCCCAACCCAATCTAGTCCCACCTGCCAGCACCCGGCCCATATCCCTCCAAACCCTTCCTATTCATATACCCATCCAAATGCCTCTTAAATGTTGCAATTGTACCAGCCTCCACCACATCCTCTGGCAGCTCATTCCATACATGTACCACCCTCTGCGTGAAAAAGTTGTCCCTTAGGTCTCTTTTATATCTTTCCCCTCTCCCCTCTCACCCTAAACCTATGCACTCTAGTTCTGGACTCCCCGACCCCAAGGAAAATACTTTGTCTATTTATCCTATCCATGCCCCTCATAATTTTCTAAACCTCTATAAGGTCACCCCACAGTGTCTGATGCTCCAGGGAAAACAGCCCCAGCTTGTTCAGCCTCTCCCTGTAGCTCGAATTGTCTAACCCTGGCAGCATCCTTGTAAATCTTTTCTGAACCCTTTCAAGTTTCACATCTTTCCGATAGGAAGGAGACCAGAATTGCATGCAATATTCCAACAGTGGCCTAATCAATGTCCTGTACAGCCATAACATGACCTCCCAACTCCTGTACTCAATACTCTGACCAATAAAGGAAAGCATACCAAAGGCCTTCTACACTATTCTATCTACCTGCGACTCCACTTTCAAGGAGCTATGAACCTACACTCCATGGTCTTGTAAGAACTTAACAAAGAAAAGGATGATCATAGCAAAAACATGACAAGAAAGATCTTATATGGTTGAGATGGATAATGGGATTATGTAGAGAAATCATAAAGTGGTGATTTTATTCCAAATGAAACCAATAAAAAAAAACTTTGAACCATTTTTCAACAGAAGAGGGCAAATACTGTACTGTCATGCAGGAGAGGAACACTCACACTGACTTAATGAAGAGTGTAGAACACCCTCGACAATAGAATGAGATGACAGCCTGGTCAGGAAGAATGGTCAAAGCTGTCAGAGACTAATGTTATGGAGACTGAGACTTTGGGTGTAGATGTTTAAATTATAAATATAGTGGTGTTGAATATTTGGAAGAAGATATAAAATGACGGGACTAACATAATGGCAATGATACATTAATGTTGTCAGTGTCTCCTCATTATGCTGAGAGCAAACTGGATGCTTGAAGAAGCTTTAACCTAATGTGAAGAGTATATGTGTATACATAAAATGGTGAATAAAGAATTTTGCAGAAGGTTCCTTGGACTCCAGCTGTATAATTTTGGGAGACTAAACAAAGTTTGACCCTAAACATATAACAAAACAAAGTTCTTATTTTCTGATTTCATTTTATGCATTTGGTTTTTCTATTGTCTGAGTTTGATTAATAGTAAATCAGACTCACTGGTTCCTTTATTCATGTGTTGGAAACATTTATTTAATTTATAACAAATATGATAGTCCTTGCCACATTATTTAATCTATAATTAAACCTTTTCCTGTATTTTGCATTCCTCTCATCCTATTGTGTTGGCTCATTCCATCCAAGCAAACCTGACTCATATGTTTGCTGTTCAATTCATTCACTATAATACTTGGACTTTTTTTCCCTCTGAGATAAGCCAAGGTGCTGTCAGAATGCTACAGTAAAATATTTTCCATGAAAATGAAAGCACAGTGATACATTCACAAAAAGATCTACTATGAGTAACAACAGTTTATTTATTTGCATAATGTGCACAATATTTTGAACCTTAACACCTACTGTGAAATTTATAATTGACAATGCATGATAAACCTATCTATGCTTTACAAAGTCAAGTTTCTGGGCCCTTGATGAGTCTTTTGCTGAACATCTGTTACTGTTTAAAAATGTGTTGCTGGAAAAGCGCAGCAGGTCAGGCATCATCAAAGGAGCAGGAGAACCAACGTTTCGGGCATAAGCCCTTCTTCAGGAAGGGCTTCAGGAAGGGTTACTGTTTCCCTCAATTACAATTCCATAAGTGGTATAGAATTTGCAAACTGGAGTGGTTCTTGAAGAAATGATAGTCCTCAGAATTATACTGTTGTTGAAAGGTTGAATTTGAAAATAAAACTTGTGGATTAAAATATTTATTGATTATCAAAGATGTTTATTTTACAAATTGTCCTTTTGTTTGAATTGCAACATTTAAGTCAGTGGTTCTAGCTGTAGCTTTTGTCACCTGTGAATACAATAATGGTTTGAAGCAAACACAGTAGACACAATGCATATGTGGTAGAGAGAACAGTTACCAAGCAACAATCCACCAAACAGTTCTGCATTTTCAAACTTCTAATATATCCCTAAGCAATGAAACAATTTGGCTGCATCTGAAGACCCTGGCATATAAGTTGAGAATCAGTTTCCTGACAGCACATCACACCTATACATTCACAATCGGAAATGCTTTCTCTTTCAGAAAGAGCAGGTGTTAGAGGCACTGGCAGGAATATGAAAAGACAGTTGCATGGGCAGTGAGTGTTGTGGTGACCTTCACTGGCACAAACACAATTCATTGAAATGCCAAATGAATTTCAAATTCTTTGCTCTGGATATATGACCTCTGCTTATTACTATATTGAGAAATGTATTGAATCAGCCAAAAATAATTAGTCCATAATTTAGGGACAGAATCCATGTTGCACAGCCCTTTTTTGTCCAGCACTTGGCATTTTGGAATGATTTTTGTGACAGCTGCATTTTACATGCAATATGACTGATTAATGCAGCAGGAAATGTAAACTGTGGGGGACATAATGGCAATCATTACACAGCAGAGGAACTGTTAACACCTCCTAAATTGTCAGTTAAACCTAACTGTGGTGGCATGTGCACTGCGGAGTTTCATTAACAAAACTTTAAAAAGGTGATTACAGGCTAATGTGCATGCAGATATCTCAGTGTATACCATATTTACATAATATAATATGCCACTAACAATTACACAACATTAACAAGCATGGTACATGATGAACTTGACAGTCAATGATAATACTAAAGGGAATAATATTTTACTGTTAAATTTGTGTCATAGTGTAAGTTCTGGGGAGCAACTTATTTATGTGAATGCTTTGACAAAATACATGACAGAATGAAAAGTTTGAATCTTATTATTTTTGGCCGAATGCAAGTTGTGTTGATTTTTTTGGAGGGCTTTCTGCCAAGGCCTAATGCGATTTCTTGTCCTATCTTGCCAAATTCACCTCATTAATTACCTATCATTCTCTATGGTATCTGTCATGTCCAATTTCTGCTTCATCTCGCCATGCGTCATTTCCTGATCAATTCACCATTCATGGAAAAATAGAAAATAAATGCAAGAGTAAGCTTTTTCATCCTTCAAGCCTGCACCACCATTCAATATGATCATGGCTGATCATGCGACTTCAGAGTCCCACACCTGCTTTCTCTCCATACCCCTTGATCCTTTTAGCCACAAGGGCCATATCCAGTTTCCTCCTGAATATATCTAATGACTGGCACAAACAGCTTCCTGTGGGAGAGAATTCCACAGGTTCACAACTCACTGAGTGAAAAAAAAATCTTCCTTATCTCAGTCCTGAATGGCTTACCCCTTATTCTTAGACTGTGACCCTAATTCTGGAGTTTCCCAACGTTGGGAGCTATCTTCCCACATCTAGTCTATCTTGACCCAACAGGATTTCACATGTTTTATAAGATCCCCCATCATTGTTCTAGATTCCAGTTGATCCAGTCCAAGCTCAACTGATCCAGTCTTTTATCATGCATTAGTTCTGCCATCCCAGGAATCAGTCTGGTGAACTTTTGCTGGAATCCCTCAATACCAAGAATGTCTTTCCTCCAACTAGGAGACCAGAATTACACACAATACTCAAGGTGTGGCCTCATCAAGGCCCTGTATAACTGCAGCAAGACATCCTTACTCTGATACCCCATCCTCCTCCTCTACCCAAAGAAAAAATTTCTGTGCACCGGATTGGTAAGGTGACTAGTTTCTTTATTGTTTTTTTAGTTTTTCAAGAGTCTTGTTGGGAATTTAGAAGAGTGAGAATGGAGGTTAGGGCAGTTGAATGTTCCTCTGACAGAATATGGGAGGTAAGGGTTACCACTAGTGTCCCTGCTGACTGCATCTGTGGGAAGTGCTCCTAACTCCATCTCCTCGAAAATTGCGTTAGGGAACTGGAGCTGGAGCTGGATGAACTTTGGATCATTCGGGAGGCAGAGGGGTTTATTGAGAGGAATTAGAGAGCGGTAGTCACACTTCAGGTAAAAGAAGAAAGTAGATGGGTTACTATTGGAGATGGAAAGAGAATTGGCAGGCAGTGCAGAGATCCCCAGTGGTTATTTCCCTCAATAACAAGTATACAGTTTTGGATATTGTTGGGGAGGGGGACAACTTACTAGGGGTAATCAATGGGACACAGTTCTCTGGCTCAGAGAGGAAGGGGGAAGAGGAGCAGAGCATTAGCCACTGGGGACTCCAGAGTTAGAGGGACAGATAGGAGGTTCTGTGGGAATGAGGGAGATTGGTCTATTACCTGCCAGGTGACAGGGATCGTGATGTCTTTGATCGTGTTTTCAGGATCCTTAAGGGGGAGGGGGAGCAGCCCCAAGTCATGGTCCACATAGGCAGCAACAACATAGGTAGGAAGAAAGATGTGGATTTAAGGCAGAAATTCAGGGTGCTAAGGTGAAAGCTTAGAGCTAGAACAAATAGAGTTGTGATTGCTGGTTTGTTGCCTTGTGCTGCATTCTAGCAAGGCGGGGAATAGGGAAAGAGAGGAGTTGAACACGTAGCTACAGGGATGTGCAGGAGGGAGGTGGTGAATTCCTGGAAGTTGGGGGTCTTACAGGGGTAGGTGGGATATCCTCTACAAACAGGATGGTCGTCACCTGAACCAGAGTGATACCAATATCCTGGGAGGAAATTTGCTAATGCTCTTCATGTGGGTTTAAACTAATTCAGCAGGGGGATGGGAACCAAAATTGTAGTTCCAGTGTCCAGGAAGTTGAGAGTAGGGAGGTCGATCTAAGGTTTCAAGATCACAAGAGGGCACTGGCATAGATGAAGTTGCTTTGAAGTGTGTCTATTTCAATGCCAGGAGCATCAGAATAAGGTGGGTGAACTTGCTGCATGGGTTGGTACATGGGATTTCAATATTGTAGCCATTTCAGAGGCATGGATAGAGCAGGGACAGGAAAAGTCATTGTACGTTCTAGGATTTAGATGTTACAGTAAGAACAGAGAAAATGTTAAGGGCGGGGGGTGGGGAGCGGTGGTGTGGCATTGTTAGTCAAGGAGTATTGAGTACAGGAGTTGGGAGGTCATGTTGTTGCTGTACAGGACATTGGTTAGGCCACTGTTGGAATATTGTGTGCAATTCTGGTCTCCTTCCTATCGGAAAGATGTTGTGAAACTTGAAAGGGTTCAGAAAAGATTTACAAGGATGTTGCCAGGGTAGGAGGATTTGAGCTATAGGGAGAGGCTGAATAGGCTGGGGCTGTTTTCCCTGGAGCATCAGAGGCTGAGGGGTGACCTTATAGAGGTTTACAAAATTATGAGGGGCATGGATAGGATAAATAGACGAAGTCTTTTCCCTGGGGTGGGGGAGTCCAGAACTAGAGGGCATAGGTTTAGGGTGAGAGGGGAAAGATGTAAAAGAGACCTAAGGGGCAACGTTTTCACGAAGAAGGTAGTACGTGTATGGAATGAGCTGCCAGAGGAAGTGGTGGAGGCTGGTACAATTTCAACATTTAAAAGGCATTTGGATGGCTATATGAATAGGAAGGGTTTGGAGGGATATGGGCCAGGTGCTAGCAGGTGAGACTGGATCGGGTTTGGATATTGGGTCGGCATGGACGGGTTGGACCAAATGGTCTGTTTCCATGCTGTATATCTCTATGACTTTATGACAGTATTGTGGTTGCAGGAATAATGTTTGAGGACTCGTCTACTGAGGTCACCCTGTTGAGAGTTTTCGATAGGCCTCCAAATAGTTCCAGAGATGTGGATGATAGGATAGCAAAGATGATCCTTGATAGGAGCAAGAGTGACAGGGTAGTTGTTATGGGGGGGGGTCTTTCATTTTCCAGGTATAGACCGGGAATACTATAGTTCAAGTTCTTCGGATGGGTTTTTTTTTGTCCATTGTGTGCAGGAGGGTTTCCTGACACAGTATGTAATCAGGGTGAAAGTGAGTACTGCAAATGCTGGAGACTAAAGTAAAGAGTGTGGTGCTGGAAAAGCACAGCAAGTTAGGAGCAGGAAAAGTGATGTTTTGGGCCAAAGCCCTTCATCAAGAATGAGGCTGGGAGCCTCGGGAGTGGAGAGATAAATGGGACGGTGTGGGCTGGGGGGGAAGGTAGCTGAGAGTACAATAGGTGGATGGAGGTGGGGTGAAGGTGTTAGGTCAGAGAAGATGGTGGAGCAGATAGGTGGGCAGGAAGAGTGACAGGTGGGACAGGTCATGAGGACAGTGCTGAGCTGGAAGTTTGGAACTGGGGTAAGGTGGGATGAGGGGAAATGAGGAAACCGGTGATATCTACATTGATGCCCTGGGGTTGGAGGGTCCCGAGGCAGAAGCTGAGGTGTTCTTCCTCCAGGTGTTGGGTGGTAAAGGAGTGGCAATGGAGGAGGCCAAGAACATGCAGGTCAGAAAGTAAGGAGGCATGAAATACAGGGAAATCTGGCTGTCTGGGCACAGAATTGGGTAGCCCATGAGCAGACAGAAGGTGGTACTAGATGGAAAGCATTCAACCTGGAGCTCAGTGACCAGTGGTGTTCCAAAGGGATCTGGGACTTCTGCTCTGTGTTTTTCAAATGACTTGGATGAGGAAGTGGAAAGGTGGTTAGTAAGTTAGCGAATGACACAACGATTGGTGGAGTGGTGAATAGTGTGGAGGGCTGTTGTAGGTTGCAACGGGACATTGGCAGGATGCAGAACTGCGCTGATAAGTAACAGATCGAGTTCAACCTGAAAAAGTGTGAAGTGATTCATTTTGGAATTTGAATGTAGAATACAGAGTTAATGGCAGGATTCTTGGCAATGTGAAGGAACAGAGGGATCTTGGGGTCATGTCCATAGATCCTTCAAAGTTGCCACCTAAGCTGATCAGGTTGTTAAGAAGGCGTATAGTGTGTTGGCTTTTATTAATGGGGGATTGAATTTAAGAGCTGCGAGATTATGCTGCAGCCCTATAGAGTCCTAGTTAGACCACATTTAGAATATTGTGTTCAGTTCTGGCTGCCTCATTATAGGAAGGCTATGAAAGCTTTAGAGAGGGTGCAGAGGAGATTTATCAGGATGCTGCCTAGACTGGAGGGAATGTCTTATGAAGAAAGGTTGAAGGAGTTAGGGCTTTGTCTCATCGGTGGGAAGAAGGGTGAGAGGTGACTTGATAGAGCTGTACAAGATGATGAGAGGCATGGATAGAGTGTATATTCAGAGACTTTTTCCCAGGCGGAAGTGGTTATTAAAATGGGGCAAAATTTTAAGGTGATTGGACGAAGGCTTAAAGGAGATAGCAGAGGTTGGTTCTTTATACAGAGAGTGGTCCGTGTGTGGAATGCAATGCCAACTGTGGTAGTAGTGTCAGATACTTTAGGGACACTTAAGCGACTCTTTGATAAGCACATGGATGATAGTGAAATGAAGGAGATGTAGGTTACTTTAATCTTAGAGTAGAATAAAAGTAGAATAAACAACATCAAGGGATGAAAAGCCTCTATTGTTCTGTACTGTTCTATGTTCAATGTTCAATGTCCCAGGAATTTGAATCCCTCCTTGCACCATCCTTTAAGCCATATATTCATCTTAGCTATCCTGCAATTCCTACTCAGACTAATCATCTTCTGGAGATTATTACTTTTGAGGTCCTACTTCTTAGTTTAATTTCTAACTCCCTGATGCCCTGTAGCCCCTCGGAGACATCCCTAACCCTTGCACCAGGGAGGCAAAACACCATCCTGGACTTTCATTTGCAGCTTCAGAAACACTTATCTATTCCCATTAAAATTGAATCTGCTATCTGTAGCTCAGTAGATATTCGTTGAAACACCAGCAGCCCTGTGCCTGTGGTATCTTTAGCGACACAGGCCTGAACAAGCATTCTGAAGTAGTCTTGCCCAGTCAGGGACAAAGTCTGAACATGTTGGAGAAAGAGAGGTCTGAGGTTGCCGCTTTGGAGGGTTGAAAACTTCTCCAAGTTGTGAAGAACTTTTCAGCAATGCAGAAAGAAGGTATGGTCTCAACTCCCACCAAGGCTCATGCTCTGCCACTCTCACGATTGCATGAAACAATATCCCTCACTGCTCTCCCTCATTAACTCCTCCCAACAACTTCCCACACCCTGTGCTGTCTCCTCAGTCTGTCAGTTATACCTCACCACATTTCCCTCACATCCATCAGCACTGACATCAATGTCACCCACTACAGCCTCACTTATTTCCCTCTTTTTTCACATTACAAGACAAGACAGTCTATAACAGTGCAGAGAAAGCTCATAGGGGTGGAGGGGTACCTAAGATCTGAATCTTCATCCACTTAAAAGAAAGAATCTTGTCCTGTGGGGTTGTCAAAACATTCATATTCCACCATAGAGTCATAGAGTCATAAAGATGTACAGCATGGAAACACACCCTTCGGTCCAACCAGTCCATGCCGACCAAATATCCCAACCCAATCTAGTCCCACCTGCCAGCACCCGGCCCATATCCCTCCAAACCCTTCCTATTTATAAACCCATCCAAATGCCTCTTAAATGTTGCAATTGTACCAGCCTCCACCACTTCCTCTGGCAGCTCATTCTGTACACATACCACCCTCTGCGTGAAAAAGTTGCCCCTTAGGTCTCTTTTATATCTTCCCCTCTCACCCTAAACTATGCCCTCTAGTTCTGGACTCCCCCACCCCAGTGATAAGACTTTGTCTATTTATCCTATCCATGCCCCTCATAATTTTGTAAACCTCTGTAAGGTCACCCCTCAGCCTCTGATGCTCCAGGGAAAACAGTCCCAGCCTGTTCAGCCCCTCCCTGTAGCTCAGATCCTCCAACCCTGGCAACATCCTTGTAAATCTTTTCTGAACTCTTTCAACTTTCACAACATCTTTCCTATAGTAAGGAGACCAGAATTGCACGCAATATTTCAACAGTGGATTAACCAATGTCCTGTACAGCCGCAACATGACCTCCCAACTCCTGTAGTCAATACTCTGACCAATAAAGGAAAGCATACCAAACGCCTTCTTCACTATCCTATCTAGCTGCGACTCCACTTTCAAGGAGCTATGAACCTGCACTCCAAGGTCTCTTTGTTCAGCAACACTCCCTAGGACCTTACCATTAAGTGTATAACCAAATGAGTAAGTACCACTCTTCCTTCTCTAAAAACTCTCGCATTAACCCTGTTCTTAATTTCAATCATTACACAGGACGTCTAACCGTTAGATACAACACTTTCTTGCTCTCTTTTGTCTTTCAGGTTCTGCTACCCTTTTCATGATGTCTGCGAAGAAAGGTTGGACTCACACAGAACCAGCTGAAACAAAGTGTACTGAGACTTCAAAGGAGACAGCAGCAATGCTATCTCCTGCAAACTCTACCAACTTACATACTGGTGGGAGCACAGACAGGATGAGAAAACAATCTGGTGAGCACTTCACTGCAATAGTTACACAGCTAGGTTGAGAAAGACAAGGCCAAAGTGTGAACACGTTGGAGAAGGACAGGTCTGGCGTTGCCACTTTGGAGGGTTGGAACCTTCTCCAGGGTGTGAAGGAGTTGTCAGCAATGCAGAAAAAGGTACTGTCAGGCTGCTGGCACTCAGAGGACTGCTAGAGGAGACTACCTGCTCAATCAGGCTGGGGATTACCCTGTGGCATCAGCAATCAGGGACTCCATCCAAATATACAGGGAGGATAGCAGTAGTAGATAAGCAGATGGGACACAATGGCCCTCATTACCCAGAAGCTGCAGAAGTGTGGTAAATCATGTGGCCATCTATCTGCCTTCAGGGAGAGGTTGCAATTGCTATGGAGAGCCAGGCCCAGCAACGTCAGGGGTCACAGGAGATGTACACTCACCAACAACTGCATTGGCCTGACCCAATTGTTTTCAGGGCTAAAGACAAGATGACAGTGAAAGCAGGAAATTTGACCTGAGTCCACATTCCCCCAGCTCACAAAGAGATAGGCAGTGCCAGACAGCAGCTAGTTTGTGGTGAAATCACGCAGACCTGTGTGCACTTTCCACTCAGGACACTGCAAAAGTGGCCAGGCACTCTACCTCCACCTTGCTGACCTATCCGACCCTGGAAAGTTCCAATCTAAGGAGAATCAAGTTGTCTCTGGCAGATCTGACCTGTCTATATACAAGTACCCCACAAGTCACCCCATCAAACACCCAGGAACAATGGATTCCACAGCAGAACAGTCTCCCTCATACCAGCTTTGAAATCAGGGAGTACACAGCGATGTAATGAGAGAGATGGAAAATGAGGGCGCTTTAGTGGCACAGGTGAAAAATGCTCGTACATCACTCTTAGTTTCTACATAACTGTTCCTGGTGTTAATTTACTTGTGTTTTTAACACTCTCTGTGTTGGTGCACAATACATTTTTACACCATCCAGCAGTATTTCATGGCCACAATCAAGGGTCCATGAATGGGTGGGGTCTGCACTGAGAGCCTGCTGCATTATTCAGAAGCAGGAGGAACAATACATACACATAACATTGGGTCATGGCAAGATCTTTGTCCTCCTTCATTCAACATGCCCAATGTTTGGCTCCCTCTGTCCACAAACATCGAAGAGTTACCCAGCAAGGGCTGTGCCAAGAAGTTGTAATGTACAGAGAAGGTCGATGCTGTAGGAAGATAAGGTACTAGGCAGTCTGCGTGCTTGTGTGCTGTACATTCCACAGGACTTTGAGCAATGTTCTTTTTTCCTTGAAGAGCTCCTTGATTGGTGTTTGTAGGTAAAGTCAGCTACACCTACCCACTTGGAATGTGTTTGCAGCCATTCTGCTTTCCATTGCGTATTTTTGATTTCCAGCGTGATGTCAAATGACAGAGTGTTCCTTTGCCTCAGGCTTCGGGCTCATCCTGAACATAGTGGTGAGTCCCAAACAGTCATATCCGTTTCTTGATAGCCTATCTTGACAACCCTGCCCCCAAACTCCACATTTCCGTAAGTCCCAACTTGACCCATTTACATGGGCCTACATCTGTCTACCTTCCCCTCCGCCCCTGGCATATGGGGTGACCAGGTGTGACCATTCGCCCCGTATCTTTGATCAACATCAATTAATTGCTCTTAGACCTGCCTGACCAACCCTGTGATTTCGGTCTGCTCCTCAGCTGATGATATGTGATTTCCCCCTGACTGTTGCTGCTGGCTTTATAGGACAGACCATTGCCAATTTTCTGGACTGCAGTTGGACAGATTTCTGACTGAAAGAATCCCAAACTGACAACTGACTTTGGCCATTTCCTGGTCGTGTGTGGGCTGTTCCCAGAACTGACAGTAGTAGGTACCCCTGATCAACAGTGGCACCCCTTGTTTGGACTGAGGACTAGACCAACATGGGATTGTGGCTATGTAAGTGTGCGGTTTGTTTGCAGCACAGGCAAATGACACATGCTGTAGTTGCTAATCTGATCTACCAGTGTACTGTACAGCAAGAAGTTCCTTCAACTTGGTAAATGCATTAAAAAAAAGAAGCAAGATGCTCCTAACATCAAAATATGCTGAACCTCTGATGTAATTCTGCCACAAATCTCGCCATAACCAGGCAGCATGGTGGCACAGTGGTTAGCACTGCTGCCTCACAGCGCTATGGACCTGGGCTAAATTCCACGCATGGGCCACTGTCTGTGTGGATTTTGCACATTCTCCCTCGGTTTACGTGGGTTTCCGTCGGGTGGTCTGGTCTGCAATCCAAAGATGTGCAGGTTAGGTGGATTGGCCATGCTAAATTACCCATAATGTTCAGGAATGTGTAGGTCAGGTACATTAGCCATGGGAAAGGCAGGGATAGGTTGGGTCTGGGTGGGATACTCTTTGGAGGGTTGGTGTGGACATATTGGGTTGAATATCCTGTTTCCATACTGTAGGAATTCTATGAACCCATGTTGTTCAGGCCCATACAAGATTCTGCCCATGATGTACTATGATCTTTGCCCTTGTCCTCTCCTTTCTTTGGCTCTTCTTACAATGATACAGACCTTTCCTGTCTTCACACTTTAGCTGGTTTAAATTTTGCTCCATACCATTTTGCTATGATTTGGATATAATGTGGATAATTAACAAGAGTTAGATAGCACAGTAATAAAAGCAAAATACTATGGGTGCTGGAAATCTTAGACAAACACAGAGAATGCTGGGGAAATTCAGCAGGTCTGACAGCATCTATGGAGAGAGTAAAGCAGTTAACTTTTTGAGTCTAATATGACTCTACTTCACAGTAAATTGGTTTTAAGGTGGTTGGTGGAGAAAATTTTACATTTATTCTTAGGCAAGTTAATTTTAGTGAAAACTTGAACAATAATCTAATGAGTGCAATTTGAGCATTTTTTGTGTTGGTTTCCCAAGTGTGCTCTTAATTAAAATTCTATTCCATGATTTAATGATAAAGGGAGAAAAATAGCAATTTAGCATAAACATTTAAGAAATTTAGGCTGAGATTTCCAAAGGTTCATCCACCAATGGTAGAGTGATTCAAATTTAGTGGAAAAATGGAAGGCAAGAATTCAATGACTGAAAGCTATGAACTGGGTTTGGATCTGGGAATGCTGAAGAGACAGGGGACACCCTGTAACTGGAGGAAGTCAACTATGTTCCCAAATCCAACTTCCCGGGTTGCACTACTGACCTCGCTATAGAAAAAGGAAGTGAACTGGTGTGATCTTGCAATGTACAAAATTCTTAGAGGGCTTGATAGCTGCTGAAAGCAGCTTTGGAAAATCCAGAACCAGAAGACATGGTCTTAGGATAAAGACTCATTCATTTATAACTGAGATAGGGTGAAATTATTTCACCTATGGTGTTCTCAGGCTCCTGAATTCTCTATCATAGAGTGTTACAGACCTTCAGCCATTGAGTCAATTCAGGATAGAGAGTGATAGAGTTTTGGATATTATGGGAAATAAAATATATAGATATAGGGATGAGGTGGGCAATTTGAGGTAGACCTGTCATTATCTTAATGAATGGCAGAGTAGGCTTGAGAGGCTGAATGTTTCCAATTTCTTCAATTCTTATTTTCTATTTAACTATCCTGGACAGCTCCTTAAGCTCCTTTACCTTATTTCTGTATTTGGATTGCCAATTTTACTACCTGAGATTTATGTTTACTTAATTTTCCACGAATTACTTGATTACTTTGATTTTCTCCACATCTGTTATCTGTCATTTCAACTATCAATTATGTACTCAATGCATATGAACTGATCCACTTTTGTCTATCCTATCAGTCCAAAAAGTACTACCCTTACTTCACACTGCATCCTGTTCCATTTATCGTGAGAAATGTAGATTGATCCTTGATGCTCTAAATCATTATGAGCCTACCTTTAACTTTCACCATATTGTTATCACTGTTCACAATTTCGCTCTGCTTTGTCATCACCTAGTTGTTGCTTATTATCCTGTCCAATGGTATCACTATAACAAAAGTCAACAGAACTGTTTCTGAGACTATCAATTACCAAATTGATTGGTTTAATTAGCTATACATAATTCATTGTGTTTGAGCATTTTTGAGTTATCAAAGATGATATTACAGTTAAATTCATTTGCATATGTTAAATGCTGGGTCTCTTTGCAATACAAATGTTCCTTGTGTCATATGGAAAAGCTCTTGACATTTAAATATTCCACTTGCTTTCAAGATATTAAAAATTGGTTTAATTGCAAATTAACTCAACTTCAAATTAAAATTATACAGCTGGTCTCATTAATAATCTATGAACTCCAAAGCTATAGCATCAAAAATTTTCTGATTTTAATAACAATAAACTCTTTTGCATTATCATGGAAATGATCAATAGTTAATGATTAAAATACCAGTGACTAAATACCACCACTGTGAGCCATTTCATTGTGCTCTATATTGTATAGTCTACCTCTAATATCAATGCAAACAATTTTTAGAACTCACTCATCAGATTACCATGAAATAGTTCAACCAATTAAAGTATATGTTAAAAAATAGCAATTATTTTAAGCAAGGATTTCAATTTGGTTAATCAGTTTCCTTTCTTTCTTGCAGTGTTTTAGTTTTGCTAAAATTTATATTCTCAAAAACCTGTGTTTGCTTTTGTTGGAGACCTGCCATCAGATTGACAGCAGAGGAATTGATTTTGAACAACTGGATGGCTTTGGTAGAGAGTTAATGTTGTCAAAACATTCCTTTTGGAATAATAATGTCAATCTCTTCCTCTATTCATTGCCTTTATCTCACTTTTAGGCCAATGTCCAAAATAGTAGCAATAGCATGTGACATCACACACAACACATCAATCATAAACCAAAAAATAAATTATTATCTGGTTGTTGACCTTGTCTTGATCATCCAAAATACATTTACTGTTAAATTAATTGTTTAGAGTGAAAGTATCTAACATTATAGATGCATGAGTTCTTCTACGAATCCAGAGGCACAAATCCCTAACTCCTAACTTCTTTGAGCATGACTTCACTTCTGAGATTTGACCTCTTTCAGTGTCATTTATCTGTGCAATTTATAAGATGTTGATGAAGTCAGTGTGTCAGAACTGAATGAATCTTTTCTCTAAATAGTTATAAAGCTGTATAGGTTTCATGTTGATTCCTAAATGATACTCAGATGAAATATGGGGAAGAAAGATAGAATGGACTGAACTCATTTTCACTTGGATCACTGAACTGCTAGAATTCACTGTCTTACAAAACAGAAAGACAGTGCTTCTGGATAGTCTCAGACCCCACTTTTCAAATGCTGCAATCTTAAGTATCTCATGAGCCTTTGATTAAGTCAAAGCAGCCTTTCTGCTGTTTGTGAAAGGCAGGTAAGACAATGCTGTGGCCCTTATTGGCCTATTGCAACTTGTCATCTGTTTAGGTTGTCTCATTTAGGATGCCTTCTAGAACCAAGATAATGACTACTTGAATTTGTCACAAAGGAATAGGACTACTGTCACCATCTGAAATCACACCATGTTCCGTTTAGATTAGATTAGATTAGATTACTTACAGTGTGGAAACAGGCCCTTCGGCCCAACAAGTCCACACCGCCCCGCCGAAGCGCAACCCACCCATACCCCTAACCTAACACTACGGGCAATTTAGATTGGCCAATTCACCTGACCTGCACATCTTTGGACTGTGGGAGGAAACCGGAGCAAACCCACGCAGACCCGGGGAGAATGTGCAAACTCCACACAGACAGACGCCTGAGGTGGGAATTGAACCCAGGTCTCTGGCGCTGTGAGGCAGCAGTGCTAACCACTGTGCCACCGTGACTCGAGACTGATGTATCCAGGCAAGAGGAATAGGTATGTATTCTCCTTCGTGTCTTTATCCAGCTGTAAAGCTTGGCTGACCCTGGTAAGCCTCAGTATAACTACAGGCTCGCTGCCTAGAATTGTTTGGATACAAAATCCTGGTCCCTCTCTGCGACTTTAGTTAACATGATTTGTACTCTCAGACATTCATAGCTACAATCAGCTGACCTGCTTCAAAGTTCAAAAGGTATCTTAAAATCCTTCAGAGTTATGATCCAACATTGTAACAGTAATCTAAAGAAAGAAAACAATCAAATTTATATCATGCCTTTGGAGAAGCGAAGTCACAGGTAGATAAGATAGTGAAGAAGGCATTTGGTAAGCTTGCCTTTATTGGTGAGTGCATTGAGTATAGGGGTTGGGAGGTCATGTTGCAGTTATACAGGACATTGGTTAGGTCACTTTTGGAATATGGCATGCAATTCTGGTCTCCCTGCTATAGGAAGGATTTTGTGAAACTTGAAAGAGTTCAGAAAAGATTTACAAGTATGCTGTCAGGATTAGAGGTTTTGTGCTATAGGAAGAGGCTAAACAGGCTGTAGCTATTTTCCCTGGAGCATTGGAGCATATGAGGGGTGACCTTATAGAGGTTTATAAAATCATGAGGGGCATGCATAGGGTGAATAGCCAAAGTCTTTTCCCTGGGATGGGGGAGTCCAGACTGGAGGGCATAGGTTTAGGGTGAGAGAGGAAAGATTTAAAAGGGACGTAAGGGGCAATTTTTTTTACACACAGGTTGGTCGATGTATGGAATGACCTGCCAGAGGAAGTGGTGGAGGCTGGTACAATCACAACATTTAAAAAGCATCTGAATGGGTATATGAATAGGAAGGATTTAAAGAGAAATGGGCTACATGCTAGCAAATGGGACTAGATTAATTTAGGATATCTGGTGACATGGATGAGTTGGACTGAAGGATTTGTTTCTATACTGTACAGCTCTCTGACTCTATAACTCTAAGTACCTGAAATAAATTAATTGGCACTTCAGACAGGAAATAGGCCTTATAGTAGCGTGAAAAAATAGATGCAGAATTTGTTCAAGCCAAGAGCCATTTCAATAAAAGCGATATGTGTTTGAAATATTAGTGCAGAGGTTGTGCCTTCAGTAACTGATGTCATTACAATGTTAGCAGCATCAATATTGATGCTGGTATTTAGGAAGGTTATGTTGACTCTAGGATGTATAGTCTTGAAATGATTATAATGCAGGGGACACAAACTGCTCAGCTGAATGTTACAACTGAGGTTGGAAGAACGTTGTTCACTCTTCTAGTTCCACTCCTCCACTAGTCTGATAAATTTTTAATTTAACCAAGTTAGTTATATGACTAATTAGAGAGATTCAGACTGTGCCAGGTTTAACTGTTAAGAACAAGTCTGCCTGCTTTCTTTAGTCAATGACAAATAACTAGTTTATTACCAAAAACAAAGATACAAAAATTATTGACATAGTGGTTTTATTATGCACATAATATGTATTTTACACACACATACACATACCCATAATTACTGTCTTCAGGAAAAGACAGAAAAGAGAAAAAAAGACTTGACTGCAGATAATGACTTTCTGAAAAAGGAGCTGTGATGAATTAGTTAAAAATAAATTGGACTATTCATGAAGGCAAAAGGATAAAGGTTAGAATATTCTGTGGTCTATTGCTCTCTTGTCCTGCACATGTGGTCAAGTCACTAAGCATGGTTGTCTTTGAAGGCTTGCAAATACAGTTTTAACAGGAGGCACAATCTTGAGGTGTTCTTTCAATCACTCTTCAAAAGATCAAAAAAGTTTACCCTGAACTCAACAAGAGGGTTTTCATTTTCAGAAATAAGCGAGATCAGCTGGACAGCCTATGCTTAGCAAGCTGTCCTCCAGCTCTGTTTTTAATAGGCTTCCCTCCAGTAGAACCAAATAAAATCACCTCTACAAGTCAGTCACTGTTCAGAACAGCCCCAGCAAGGATCTACAGCAAAACAAAGAGTTATCATGAGTCATGTGATTTATAGAAAACCATATTTTTAAAAATATCTGTGATGCCCAAAGTGAAATTTGAAGACTTCTTTTAAAGAAACAACTCCAGGCATTTCCACAAAAATTTGAAATAAATCTCTCTTCTAGACTCTTTCAAACCTTATGTCCTCCAAGAAGTATTAAATATAAAGTATTTTCATAAAGCATTGAATTGACAGTACTTGCTTTGTTTAATTCTTTTTGATATACGATAGAATTGCTTTGGTTTAAATCATGAAATCTGTGGTGTATTTCTAACAATTAATTACTGCTTGTTTGAATTTCTTCTTTAAACTATCACAGTCTTTAACAGGGTGGTTACATAGAGTCATAGAGATGTACAGCATGGAAACAGACCCTTCGGTCCAACTCGTCCACGCCGACCAGATATCCCAACCCAATCTAGTCCCACCTGCCAGCAACCGGCCCATATCCCTCCAAATCCTTCCTATTCATATATCCATCCAAATGCCTTTTAAATGTTGCAATCATACCAGCCTCCACCACTTCCTCTGGCAGCTCATTCCCGACACGTACCACTCCAGTTCTGGTCTCCCCAACCCCAGGGAAAAGACTTTGTCTATTTATCCTATCCATGCCCCTCATAATTTTGTAAACCTCTATATGGTCACTCCTCAGCCTCCGACGCTCCAGGGAAAACAGTCCCAGCCTGTTCAACCTCTCCCTATCGTTCAAATCCTCCAACCCCAGCAACATCCTTGTAAATCTTTTCTGAACCCTTTCAAGTTTCACAACATCTTTCCGATAGGAAGGAGACCAGAATTGCATGCAATATTCCAACATTGGCCTAATCAATGTCCTGTACAGCCACAACATGACCTCCCAACTCCTGTACTCAATACTCTGACCAATAAAGGAAAGCATACTAAATGCCTTCTTCACTCTCCTATCTATCTGTGACTCCACTTTCAAGGAGCTATGAACCTGCATTCCAAGGTTCTTAAAGGAGTTCCTCAGAAGAATTGATAGAATTGATTGATATTGGGCAGAAAGCACTTCTTGAAACATT
Organism: Chiloscyllium punctatum; assembly: GCF_047496795.1. Lineage (NCBI taxonomy): Eukaryota > Metazoa > Chordata > Chondrichthyes > Orectolobiformes > Hemiscylliidae > Chiloscyllium > Chiloscyllium punctatum. The sequence goes on from NC_092748.1 coordinate 77,729,249, forward strand.
GAGGCCTATCAGCTTTTCCAGGGAACTCTTTTAAGGTAACAACTATTATTTTCAAAGTTAAAAATAGACATGCTAAAATAATAAATTTGCCTTCCTCAGCGAAACTGCTCTCAACTATTTAGCAGGCTGTAAATATAAGGTGTATAGAAGTATTTAAGAAGGCAGGAGAAATGGAAGGTAGCTGAGATTTATTTAAAAGAGATAGATACCGTGGCTAACAAAAAAATGACTCATGGATCAGTTCTTGTTCCAATATGTCTGTTGTTGGCAGATAACTCTGGCAATATAGATGTACAGAGACGAAATCTCAACTGTCTAAACAGACATGTAGCAAGATAGTTATTTTGACACTTCAATTTACTGGAATACTTTGCAAATAATTTTGTTTATTGCTTTAAGTACAATTATTTTATATCTTTAAAATTACACTTGCATTAACTTTATAATTATCTCAGTTTTACACATTGCAGTTGAGGCATGGATTCTCAACATGGGTTTGCTCTTCTCTGCAAGATTTGAATTTATTATATAACATACATAACTCAATGGTGACAGCAACGTGGAATTGACAGATTCTTAATACCTTGCGTCAGTAAAATAAAGGATAACTATAGCTTTCTTCGTTTGACAAAGTTCCTCAGCAGAATGTCTACACAAAGGAATGTATGCTACCTTGAGGACCTAAAAAGCTTTGCATGGCTTTAAGAAGCATAAAATAACTATATTTTTCACTTAGCATAATACAGACCATTTTAATAAAATATTACAAACATGAAAATTAATTCAGAAGTAAAAACACAACTAAACTCAGTCGTCTTTCATCTAATTGTACGCAGGATAGCTAACCGACATATGACTGTAATATGATTAATGAGACATTTTAAAGGTATCAATCAAATTCTGATGTTTATAAGAATGCAAAGCCAGCTCTCTTATTGCAACCCTGCAGGCACTTTAAATGGATTGAAAGCCTTTAATTCTTCAATTACATTTGAAGTAGGCACAGCTATAGAACAGGAAAGCCCAAGTTAGAGAGCTTTATCACTGAGTTTTATTAAAAATTCCTAACTGCAGATGGTTGAGGCATATGATGATTTTTGAACAAAATCATTTTTATCTGTCGATATGTATATTTTATAACTTTTTTCTTAAAAATCTTGAGGTTGTCCTTACAGATTTAATTATTGAATATCAAGACTTTAACGGAAGTATTTTCTAAACAGCTGGATAGCATCCTCTTACTAAATAGATCTGTCTGGAACTTACAGGATTTATCCACAAAAGGCAGATGTTGCACATATGTAGTCTTCTAGCATAGTACATTATGTAGCCTTGTCTACCTCTATGCTGTTAAAAATGTGCTGCAGAGCAGCAATTACTTTTATAGTGCTTAACAAATCTGTACTGGGAAACAATTGTTGTACACATACCCCAAGTTCCAAGTGTTAACAAATCACATCAGAATCTCAATTTGGTACAGGCCAAGAGACAATGAATTCCTTTTCCTTACCCTATTGTTAAGTTAGTATGTAAAAATATATAAATTGTATGTAATTACAGTATTTCACTTGATGCTATCAATATTTTATTCATTAATCATTCACAGATTCCTATTATCAATAATGAATTCCATGAGCACAGCACTCGTTCTGTTATGAGCAATGTGATATAGTGTTTTGTTTCAGTTTCACATGGGCTTTGAAAGGCTTCAGCTTTTTGTTTAGTTTATACAAATTCTGAATTATGGAAAATAAATATTAAAGTGATGTTAATATACCATGGTGAAAGAAACAGATTTAAAGTATCTGTGAATACAATTTATCAATCAATATTTATTTAGCTCTATTAATCATGAAAGGTAGGTACAATTGCTTGAAAAAGAAAAACTATAAATTATGCATGCACATTTGTCACTCTGTAGCACACCTTTAGGCAAAAGACCTCTTGTTATCAGCTGGGTGTTCTCAGATTTAAAATATGAGCTGACAGCTTGTTTTTAACTGTGCAACGCCAATCACAGTTAGGCACAGAACCTAATTGATTCCATGGAGAACCACAAAGTAGTTACATCCCATTGCAAAGTAGTTCCATTGGATGCCCATATAAAGGTGCATTGTTAAGATGTTAAAAAAAACACAAACTGCTTTCTGAGTTCTGGAGAATCATAGCAGATATTGTTTCAAACAAAGAAAAGAAAACATCTGTATTTATTAAATGTCTTTCCACTTCCCAGCACAGTTCAGAAAATGTATAATTTTTTGTGTGCAGAAAGCACAAACTCAAGTAATTACAAGTAAGGTTTATATCAGTGGATAAGCTTCCTATATGAAAATGGGTGATTAATTGACAACTCTTTCTTGATAAGACTTTCAAATCCAAACAAACAAAGCTAACCGAGTAATTTCAGGACTGTAGACATGTCAATACCCCTAGTTGCATCATAATTGTCAATCCCCATAGTCTTCAATTCAATTCTTACCTTTATCTAAAAGATAATGGCCTACATATTCTGATGCCCAAAGAGTCTTTGAAGAAACACAGACTGGAATTGTATGTCAGGAATATGCAAAATCTTCAATGCAGCAGACTCAATCAAAGTTGCCAAAGAATTTGGATGTTCTGATGGGCAATTCCTTCGTATGTAGACCCCTCTGGAAGTGTTTTTTCAAGAAAGAAACTTAGAAGGTTCCACCTCAACTAAATTTAATATTTACCCAGGAAATATTAGAGGATTAAAAACTTACTGTTCACTCCAGTGTACCTGTTAGCTCTGACCACACAACTCATCACTGACGTTCCTGTCAACAAATCTCCCTGACAGAATTAACAGCCACCGTTGACCTGATACCCCTTTCACTGGCCTGAATGCTCTCCTCAATGGACCCAACAACCATTCCCACCTGTTTTACTCAACATATATTCCTGATGAAGGGCTTTTGCCCGAAATGTCGATTTACCTGTTCCTCGGATGCTGCCTGATCTGCTGTGCTTTTCTGGCACCACTCTGATTTAAACTCTGGTTTCCAGCATCTGCAGTCCTCACTTTTGCCTTACTCAACATCCATGCTGCTGGAGCCAATGTCCTCTTAATCCCTGACATACCCTAAAAACTCACCTATCCATCTGGCACCCTGACATCCAGCACAGCCGGCTCTTTACTAAACTCATCAATCTGGCACCCTACCCATCTTTCATGTTACTGATCTCACCCACCTGGCACACTGTCCCTTCACCAAATAGGCACTCGAATCCTCGCCAGTTTTCAACATAAGCCTACATTTAAGTTACACAGGAGCCATTTATATGAACTGCCAATATTACTTGCTGTGTTGCTTGACAATTAAATTGCAGAACAACATAGCTCAGTAGTATTATCGCTGGACTGTTAATCCAGAGGCCCAGGTAATGTTCTGGGGACCCGGGTCTGAATCATGCCATGGCAGATGGTGGTATAACTGATTGATTCAATTCAAAAAAAAATCTGGAATTAAGAGTTCAATGATGACCATCAGTCCATTGTTGATTTTCAGGAAAAATCCATCTGGGTCACTAATGTCCTTTAGAGAAGGAAACCCATCCATACTTGGTCTAGCCTCTGTATGACTCTGGTAAAAACAATAACTGTAGATGCTGGAAACCAAATACTGGATTAGTGGTGCTGGAAGAGCACAGCAGTTCAGGCAGTATCCAACGAGCAGCGAAATCGATGTTTTGGGCAAAAGCCCTTCATCAGGAATAAAGGCAGTGAGCCTGAAGCGTGGAGAGATAAGCTAGAGGAGGGTGGGGGTGGGGAGAGAGTAGCATAGAGTACAATGGGTGAGTGGGGGATGAGATGAAAGTGATAGGTCAGGGAGGGGAGGGTGGAGTCGATAGGTGGAAAAGGAGCTAGGCAGGTCGGACAAGTCCGGACAAGTCAAGGAGACAGTGCTGAACTGCAGGTTTGAAACTAGGATGAGGTGGAGGAAGGGGAAATGAGGAAGCTGTTGAAGTCCACATTGATGCCCTGGCGTTGAAGTGTTCCAAAGTGGAAGATGAGGCGTTCTTCCTCCAGGCATCTGGTGGTGAGGGAACGGCGGTGAAGGAGGCCCAGGACCTCCATGTCCTCGGCAGAGTGGAAGGGGGAGTTGAAATGTTGGGCCATGGGGCGGTGTGGTTGATTGGTGCGGGTGTCTCGGAGATGTTCCCTAAAGCGCTCTGCTAGGAGGCACCCAGTCTCCCTAATGTAGAGGAGACCACATCAGGAGCAATGGATACAATAAATGATATTAGTGGATGTACAGGTAAAACTTTGATGGATGTGGAAGGCTCCTTTAGGGCCTTGGATAGAGGTGAGGGTGGAGGTGTGGGCACAGGTTTTACAGTTCCTGCGGTGGCAAGGGAAAGTGCCAGAATGGGAGGGTGGGTCGTAGGGGGGTGTGGACCTGACCAGGTAGTCACAGAGGGAATGGTCTTTGTGGAAGGCAGAAAGGGGTGGGGAGGGAAATATATCCCTGGTGGTGGGGTATTTTTGGAGGTGGCAGAAATGTCGGCAGATGATTTGGTTTATGCAAAGGTTTGTAGGGTGGAAGGTGAGCACCAGGGGTGTTCTGTCCTTGTTACGGATGGAGGAGTGGGGTCTGAGGGCGGAGGTGCGGGATGTGTACGAGATGCATTGGAGGGCATCTTTAACCACGTGGGAAGGGAAATTGCGGTCTCTAAAGAAGGAGGCCATCTGGTGTGTTCTATGGTGGAACTGGTCTGTATGACTCTGGGCAATTAGAGATGGCCAATAAATGCTGGCCCAGCCAGCAATGCGATTATTGTGTGAATGAATAAAACGAAAATTGCACATTGACTTCTGAAAAATGAAGGCGGTTTCTACATAAATATTTATTGCTGTACTTGTGGATTCCTAGATTGGTTTCTGACACAAGGTTCCTATCTGGAAATCTCTCGTGGAGAAGGCATATATGAGTGAAATCTTATTGGGACCTGAATGGTATGAGCATCAGCCGAGAAACATGGCGAAATTATGGGAGAATTCAGCAATCAACATTGGGAGCAACTAGCTGTAACTTTTAACTCAGTTCCAGGCATATAGACAAGATTCTCACTTGGCAGCAGTGAGTTGCCTATAAAAGGGGATTATTGCTTGTTAATGATTTTATGAACTGTACATTTCAGCTCATCAATATGCATCTTCCTGCTGAAAATGTGTTGCTGGAAAAGCGCAGCAGGTCAGGCAGCATCCAAGGATCAGGAAAATCGACGTTTCAGGCATGAGCCCTTCTTCAGGAATGAGGAAAGTGTGTCCAGCAGGCTAAGATAAAAGGTAGGGAGGAGGGACTTGGGGGAGGGGCGTTGGAAATGCGATAGGTGGAAGGAGGTCAAGGTGCAGCTTCCTGTCCTGCATTCACCACAAGCAATCTCGATGCCACAAATTCTCAACATAGAGCTCAGAACAGGCAACTTCATATCGCCGCTGACCATAAAAAGCCTCCATGTGTCCTGGGGGAGGGAACATGCCCCCAGGCAGAGGCCAGTGCATATTGTGTTCACTGGATGTGTTCACCCTGCCATCACTTGCTGTTAATTAGTTGCTAACCACAATTGTGAAATGGCTAGATAATGTCAGGGGGTTGGAATCAGTGTCAGTTTGATGCGGGGATGGGGAATGCATCCACTGGTGTTAGGGTATCAGAGTGAGAAAAAAAATGAAGAATGCATTTGCAAACTGCAGCTACATTTAATTTGCAAATGTTTCATTAAACATTTGGGGGGAATGGTGATATAATGTTTAGCATTGCTGCCTCACAGCACAAGGGACCCAGGTTTGATTTCACCCTCAGGCGATTGTCTACGTGGAGTTTGCACATTCTCTCTGTGTCTGCGAGGGTTTCCTCTGGGTGCTTCCACAGTCCAAAGATGTGCAGGCTCGGTGGATTGTCCATGCCAAATTGTCCATTGTGTCCAGGGATGTACAAGCTAGGTGGATTAGCCACAGGAAATGCAGGGTTATAGAGTTGGGAGGCGGGGTAGTGAGGTCTGGGTGGGCTGCCCTTTAGAGGGTTGATGGGCTAAATAGCCTGCTTCTACGCTGTCAGGATTCTGTGATTTGCAATGTACATAGAGTGAAAATGCTTCATGTTCAACTGTTGATTCCGGGTAATTTGCACCATCTGGCAACTCATTGGCATCTCCCTGATGCTGAAGTTAACAGCAAAGACTTAAGAAAAGGCAATTGCTGGCTAAAAGCAGCCTATATAGCTTGTGAAACTTCCAAGAGTGCTGTGACAGGCAGAGATGATCACTTCATCATCTACCATGAGAGCATTATGATGGACTCTGCTGAACCTATGGTAAGTTACATGTTTAATATGGATCTTGGATGTGGCAAGGTCAAAGTGTAACAGGCACTCCCTTCATGAGATAATAAGACTGAGGAGCAGAAGTAGGCTGTTTGGTACATTGAAAATACATCACCACTCAACAGAATCATGGTTGGTATGCTAATCCTCAATGCTACCTTCTGCCTTTTCCTGATAACCCTTGAGCTAATTAAGAATCTGTATATCTCAGTCTTGAGTGTACTTAATAACCTACCCTCCATAGTCTTCAGCAGTAAAGAGTTGCACATTTCACTATTTGTGCTGGTAAAATCACTGAATACATTTAAGAAAGAATAGGTAAATTATAAATATCAATGGACATTGTGATAGAGCAGAAGATTGACTTTAAGATTTATGATTATCTATAATCATATAGAATGGCAGATCAGACTCATGGTCTGAAGACCCACTCCTGATCTTATTTTTCTATGTTTCTATGTTTCTAATAACATAGAGTCATAGAGTCATAGAGGTGTACAGCATGGAAACAGTCCCTTCGGTCCAACTCGTCCATGCTGACCAGATATCCCAACCCAATCTAATCCCACCTGCCAGCACCCAGCCCATATCCCTCCAAACCCTTCCTATTCATATACCCATCCAAATGCCTCTTAAATGTTGCAATTGTACCAGCCTCCACCACTTCCTCTGGTAGCTCATTCCATACACGTACCACCCTCTGTGTGAAAAAGTTGCCCCTTGGGTCTCTTTTATATTATTCCCCTCTCACCCTAAACCTATGCCCTCTGTTCTGGACTCCCCGACCGCAAGGAAAAGACTTTGTCTGTTTATCCTATCATCTGCATTGGTGTCATCTGCAAACTTACTAACTGTACCTTTTATACTCACATCCAAATGATTTATGTAAATGACAAAAAGTAGAGGACCCAGCACCGATCCTTGTGGCACTCCACTGGTCACAGGCCTCCAGTCTGAAAAACAACCCTCCACCACCACCTTCTGTCTTCTACCTTTGAGCCAGTTCTGTATCCAAATGGCTAGTTCTCCCGGTATTCCATGAGGTCTAACCTTCCTAATCAGTCTCGCATGGGGAACCTTGTCGAACGCCTTATTGAAGTCCATATAGATCACATCTACTGCTCTGCCCTCATCAATCCTCTTTGTTACTTCTTCAAAAAACTCAATCAAGTTTGTTTAACATGATTTCCCATGCACAAAGCCATGTTGACTATTCCTAATCAGTGGGTAATCCAAGATGGAGAATGGGAAAAATTTCTGGCTGTAACAGTTGCTCCTGTTTTGAGGTATTTTAGGTAACATCCTAACAGCTTTGGTTTAAAAATTCACTTCAAGAGAAAGCAACATTTGGTGAGATCACACTTGAGATACAAAACTGCAGGAATATTTGTGGATAACTTCCTTAATGCACTGAAAGCGTTATCTGAACCCTGCAACTGTGAAAACTTACAAGAGCTCATTTGTGAGCAAATCATCAACTTCCTCAGTCAAATTAGGATCTAACTCTAGAATTAGCAGTCTAAATAGCAGTGAATGCAGAGTCTAGAAAATTGTTCGTTAAATATTATAGAGCAAAACTTCCATATAATGCTGACCATTCTACAGGAAGTGTTAACTATTTAAAGCAGATTAGCGTAGTCAACCAGAGAAGACAGACTTCTCATCTGAAAATCATAATATTTATGACAATTTCAATGCGAAATCCTAAACAATCTAATGTTACAACATCTTGTCATAAATGTGGTTCCGAATTAGTGAGGACAAAATTGTCCAGCCTTGCATCAACAATGTTGAGCCGTACCAAGCTAAGGTCTAATGAGTGTCCTATATAAACTCATCATAACCTCCCGGCTCTTGTATTCTATATCAACATTAATGAAGCTGAGAATGCTGTCTACCATGCTAAGAGCTCTCCACAATATCACATACTGATGGATACTGATGCACTGTCTGTTTCTGCACAATTTTTAGAATACTGTCCTTTATTTCAGACCATCTCCATATAATTTGTATGAAAGTACTATCACCTCACACTTGTCTGCATTGAAATGTTGCCCTGCACACCAAAATCTCGATAATTAAAAAAAGATTAGGAAAAGCAAGAGTTCCAATGTCAACCACTAGGGAATTCCTCAACAAACTTCTTTTCATCCAAGAAAAAACCCATTTACCATTATTCTCTTTTTCCTATCTCTCAGCCAATCTTTTATTTGTCATGTTGTTACTGTCCCTTTTATTCTATAAATGACTTATAACTTTCCTCACAAATCTTTTGTGTGACACTGCATCAAACATCCTCTGGAAATCCATGTACAGTACATCAACAGCCGTTTGTTCACCATCTCTGTTACCTCTTCAAGTCTTTATCAAGTTAGTTAGGCATATCTCAATGGGAGAAGATAATGTATTCATTATGGGTTCATTATATATTGCACTTCTCACAACTGTACATGACTTCAAAATGCTGTCTTTGTACATTCTTGTTTAAGCTGATGTTAAAGATTTGGCTACAAAATCTATCAGTATCAACATATGAACAATCATACAAACATGAATAGGAGCAGAAGTATACCATTTGACACCTTTACCCTATTCTGCCACTCAATAAGATCATGACTAATCTGTATGTTCCAAATTCCACATTCCTGCCTGGCCCAAGTAACCCCTGATTCTCCTTCCTAACAAAAACTTATCCACCTCTGTCTTATAAATTTTCACTGACCTAGTCTCCACTGACTTCTGAGACAGAGTTCTGCAACCTTCTGAGAGAAACAAATTCTCTTATCTCTGTTCTGAAAGGGTGACCCTAATTTTTAAACAGTGCCTCCTAGTTCTGAACTAACACACAAGTGGAAACATCCTTTTCACATTCACCTTGTCAAGACTATTGAGCAAGTCAACTCTTCAAGCAAGTCATGCCCCACTGTTCTAAACTCATGTGGAAACAAGCCCAGCCTGTCTAATCTATCCTCATAAGACAATCCAAGTATCGATGCCATTAACCTCTCCTGAGCTGCCTCCAATCCATTTATATCCTTCTTAAATAGGAGACCAATACTGAACAAAGTAAATCAGATGTAGAGTCACCATGCCTTGCATCATAACCCTTACTTTTATTAGTAATCATGTACTAGACCAAGTCAAGCATATTTCTCAGCCCTTTCTTATATCTGGGAGTTCCTTTCTTGAAGATAGAGGTGACATTTTCAGGACACGGTTGACTACATCAGATGGATATAACATTCCAAAACTACCATTCTGTTACCTTCATAATGCATCTGTCTGCAATTAGCTAGATTCCAACTTTTTGGGTTCTCCCAATGGCTTCATATAGATGTTGGTCAAGATTTTCTTTTCTTTAAACTATACACATGGCTGTAGATTAGCTATGCTGTTTGCTTCCTTGCATCACTTGTGCTTCCAATCCATTTTCTGCTGGCTCACTTCAAGGTCAAGAGATGGATTTAGGGATCTGTAATTTCCAGCAGGTGAATTAAATATCATCAATAGTGAAGATTCACTTCCAAGCTTCATGCTCAATGTCAGGTTTTGACAATAAGCTCACTGAAACTCTTTTGTTCATGCTAGTTCTGGGATTACTTCTTCCAGTGTTGGAATACAGAGGTGTTCCTGCTTCTTAATTGATGAAGATATTTGGGATGCAGGCAAATTCTTAGCCATCCATTGGCTTGTTATCACACAGTGATGAAATTTACCCAATCTATAAGTTACATAACTCTACAATTGCTTTACTTTTGTTCATTTCTTGGAGCTCTATCTCAAACTTTCATTTCAGTTTTATCAGTACTTTATTTTGGAGATGAATCATTTGTTTCTTCTCTGAATTAATAGCAATGAGTTACTCAAAGTCGTTAAAGCTTCCAACCATCCCATCAAACACTCTGGTTACATTCAGATCAGATCTTTCTTGCTTGCAGTCAGGGAATGCTTTTCAATGGATACTTTTAAACTTCATAGCACCTCTTTCATCTCATGGTTTACTATTATCAGTGACAGTTTTTCACAACTGTTCAAGCCCAGCATAACAGGACAATATCTTTCTGAGATGAAGAGCATGCAGGTAATGCTTTTTACTTTTAGTGTCCTTCATATTTAAGTGATACCTACTTGTCAAATCTCAGTTACATATATACTCAGTATTCAGAGCATCTTTCTTCGAGAAAGTTTTTTTCGGTGTAGACTGAGGAGAATGATTTTATTCTGTTTTTTGATACCTGACATTTCATGCTGCTGTATGCTTCCTATGACTACTGCATCCCCAAAATTTATCTTCCAGGTTGTGAATTTTTTTTTTGTTTCCTTTTTTCTTACTTACCCTGATTCTCTGCCTCTGGTAAATCCTTTATTTTCTTTCTTTGCCCTGCACATTATTTCCAAAAGATTGGATTTTCCACAAGCTCTGCAGCTCGACCTGCACGTGAAATATTTCCTTCTGACTATGGATTTTTTAAAATATACATTTGCAGGATCTGGATTAATAGTCTAGTACTAGTACCACTGGCTATTGCCTCTCCTCATGTGGATGTCCACACACTAGTACAGTTTTTTCTCTAAATCTGGTGTGTATTCTTTTGTTGTTGGTTCACTGAACAAACTCTATGTTCTTTTCCTTTCAGGACAACCAGCCACTTGGACAGTCAACATCTTTATCTGTCCACTTGTGGCTTCATGTGTTCTGGCAGTATCTGTAGCCCTTGATATTGTGACTTTGCCTTTTCCAGACAACACTTCTTAAACATCAAGGTGTGCAGAACTCCCAGATTATAGTCTTGCATTCCTTTCCTTGAATTTACATTAGTTGGTTTCATTTCTCAGACTTGTTCAGCGATTGCCAGCAGAGTGACCAAGTCCTGTCTCAAGCTTCGAAACCCCTATTTGTGGATCTGATGATTTAACATTGAAAAAGGATGTGTGCTAAAGTTTTTTTAAAATTATGGCTGAATTTTACTGTCATTCCCACTCATTTACCAGCAAGTTAACAAATTTAAACATCTTTATCTTGGCCACAAAGGAAAGTAACTGACCCTGAACTCTTCAGTTGTCCCTTTTAGAACACTGCTAAGTATTAAACTGCTCTTTTGATTATACCTCTGAGATGCCTCTTCTACATCATCAGTCTTCATTTCATTATAGTTTAGGGCTATGCATTCATTAATACTGAAGCAATCATATCATTTTCACACAATTTATTCAGTTCTGCCCCTCTTTGGTACTAATTCCGGTTGATTTTTCTCTATCAAATTCAGCATCCATTTGTTAGTAATGCTGTGGTTTCAGTCAGGTACATGCTGCCACCTTATTACATCTTGTCAATCTCAGAATTTCAAAGTAATAGCACTTTTAAATATAAATGCTGGAGCTTCATCGAATACTTTGCAAGATTCCTCTTAGTAAACCAAGAGGTGGTTACCCACATGTACATGCTACCACGTAAGCCTCTAAAGAACCCACTGAGCTCCCAAAAAACTTCATGGCAAAACTCAACATTGACAAATGTGTCAAAGAATGACAGAAAGGCTTGAGACCTGACAGAAGATGTGTGGGAAGAGAAGAAATTTGAAGTTCCAAAGCAGAAGCTCAAGTTGCATCAAGAGATGGCCTGTGGGAGCCTCGTCTCATTTCACATTATAATGTCCAGGCTTCATCCATGGCCAGGTCGAAAAATCCCATCATGGGCATGTGGAATTTACAGCCCTTACAAGACAATGCACAAATTTCCATCCTCCTTCATTTCTGGAAAAATTCACATTCTATTGTAAGGTTTAAAGACTTTTGAAATGGAGGAAACCAAACATAACTCACTTCCCCCATTTCCATGGCATTATGGTAGTAGTCCACCAGAGATACCATAGCTGCCTACAGATCCACGAGAGAATTTATTAACAAAAATGTGTAGATATTGAAATTTTTTCTGTATTTGCTGAAAGAATTTTTTTTGTCAAAATGTGATTGTCAGCATGCCATTAAGAAAAGTGAATCCAGCCTAGGAAATGTGGAACAGGGCTTAGGATTTTGGATTAGGACTCTCTTTCAGATTTTATTGAACCTCCTGACCTTAAAATGCATTGGGAATAGTCATTCAGTAAAGATTTTCCTTGGCTTGAACAATTAATGGCTAGAGGGCAAGTTCATCATTCAACTGAGAATGGCAAGTGGCCTCACAAAACTGCAATATTCATAGGAGATACTCCAACTGGAAGAAATCTGCAGCCTGTGGTCATGTATAAGGGAGACAGAGGGCACCTCTATCCTGAGACATCTTGCCAGCAACCCTAAAATGTTTCAATTTTAAAAATGGCAACAGCAATTAGGCCACCACTGTGGAGGGGAGCCCCTCCAAATGGCAAACTGCATCTGAAGTCAATGCCAGGTGTGTGGGTGGGCCTCGGAGCCTGTCTGGATAAGTGCTGATGCAATTTACAGGCATCTGGCCTAGTTCCTGGTAAGGGAAGAGGAGGATAACTAGTAGGAAGCAGTGTATGCAATATATTTGGATTTTTAGAAGATGTGCCATGCATACAGCAGGTAATCAGGAAAACAAATAGAATGTCATGGCTTATTGTGAAGGGAAGTGAATGCAAAAGTAAAGTGGCTATGCTTCAATTATACAGGGCATTGGTGAGATTGCATCTGAACTATCGTGTACAGCACTGGTCACCTTACTTCGAGAAGGATGTTAATGAATTGGAAGCCACTCAGAAAAGGCTAACAAGACCAACACTTGGAATGTACTGATGACCTTATGAGGAAAGGCTAGTCAGGGTAGGCCTGTAACCTCTAGAACTTGGAAGAGTCAGAGGCGACTTATTTAAATAAGTCATTAAGGGACCTTATGGGGTGGATGTTGAAACATGTTAACTCTTGTGGGAGAATCAAGAACTAGGGGTCATAGTTGAAAAATAAGGAAGCACCCATTTAAAACAGAGATAAGGAAACATTTTTTTCTTACAGAGAGTCCTGAGCCTTTGGAATTCCCTTCCTCAAAAGTTAGTGAGTGCAGAATATTTAAATATTTTTAAGGCAGAGACAAGTAAATTCTTAGTTGGCAAGGTGATGAAAGATTGCACTTAAGTGCATTTAAGTCGTCATTAGACAAGCATATGGACGTACATGGAATAGTGTAGGTTAGATGGGCTTCATATTCGTATGACTGGTCGGCACAACATCGAGGGCTGAAGGGCCTGTACTGCACTGCAATGTTCTACGTTCTATGTTCTATGTATTATTGAGGATGTAGGGTTAAGGTTAAAACCTGGTCAGCTATAATCTATTTGAATGGCGGAGCAGGCTCAAAAGGCTGAGTGGCCTGCTCTTATTTCTTGCCTGTATGTTTGTGAGGCTATTTAATAAAATAAGAGCCCATTGTGTTAGAGGAAATATATTAGCATGGATTGAGGAATGGCTAAAAAATAGAAGACAGATGAGGGAGGCATTTTCAGGATGACAACCAGTAACTAACAGAGTACCACAGGGATCCATGCTGGGGCCTCAATTATTTACAATATATACTTATGATGTGGATGGGTAAAGTGGATGTACTATAGCGTAATTCACAGATGTCACAAAAATAGTTGGGAAAGCAGATGTTGAGGATGTTTTCAAAAGTCATCAGTTGGATATAGATACAATATGTGATGGAATAGAATGTGAGGTTACATGAGATTAGAACTTTGGTAGGAAGAATGGAGGGATTGAATATTCTTAAAATGAAGTGAGACTACTGAAAACTCCAGTACAGAGACATTTGGATGCTCTCGTGCATAAATCTCAGAAAACTATTACACAAGTTCAGCAGGTAGTAGGGAAGGCAATTGGAATGTTGGCTTTATTTCAAAGGAATGAGGTATAAAAATAAGGAGATCTTACAAAAACTGCACAAAGCACTTGTCACAGCATAGCTAGAATGCTATGAACATTTTTGGGTCCCTGACTGGCATTGGAGGCAATCCAGAGAAGGTTTACTAGGTTGATACCAGATAAGAAGGAGTTGTCTTATGAGGAGAGTTGAGCAGATTGAACCTGTACTCATTGGTGTTTAAAAGGATGAGAGGCAACCTTGGTAAATATAGAAGATTCTTAGGAGACTTGACCAGGCAGATGAGGAAAGGTGATTTCCCTTTATGGAAGCATTTAGGACTAGAGGACATAATCTCAGGGGTCACCCATTTAAGACAGTGATGAAGAAGAATTTCTTTCTGAAAATAGTGCATCAATGGTATTCTTCAACGCAGAAGGCTGTAAAAATTGGGTCATTAAGTAAATTCAAAGCTGAGATAGCTTGTTAATCAGTAAGGGAATTGCAAGCTGTGGGGAAAAGGCAGGAAAATGGAGTTGAGGATTATCAGTGCAAGTATGATCTCATTGAATGGCAGAGCATACTCTGTGGACTGAATGTCCTACTTCTGCTCTTACTTTGTGTGGTAATCCTGGCCCCAATTCTGCCTCCAAGTAAATGTCCTTCGGGGGCACAATAGTCTTGACAAACTCTCCAGCACCATAATTATCCCCATTGGTTGTGGGTGTTAGGGACTTGAAACTCCTACATTTACGGGGAATAATTCAATCTCTGTACATTGAATTACTGACTTTATAAAGCATACTGATGTCTTTCAACAGTGGAATGTGTGTGCTACAATGAGAATTAGAAAAATGTTTTGGAAGATTTTCCTGGATTAATATACAACAGATGAATTGTCAGTACTGAAGCAGATCATAAGTCTTTCAAAATGAACTAAAGGTTTTTGGGTGGTTGTAACATTCAGTACGTAATGCAATTGATTTTAACTGCACTGTGAAAGCAATGGAAACAAGCGATATGTGTATAAAGAGAGTGAAAAAAGCAACTAAAAAGTGTAGTCCAGAGAACTGTGAGTCAGATTTTAAAAATTGCATGTTTAGCAAACACAAGAAGCAAATGGAGTCATAAAAGAATGTTTAGGGGATACGTTGGGTAAAATGTTATGGAGGATCAGGAAGTGGCAGATGCACTAAATGAATTCTTCACATCAGTCTTCACACTGAAGATTGTACAAATTCCAGCTCCAGTCATCTTGGGTCAGGAATTCATAACATGTGTAGAGATCAGTGGAGCATATGTTATGCAGAGTCTCAATGAATTAATGGGGTTATTTTTGGTGTCAGTAATTGTTACAGCAAATTTGTGCCAATTTGAAAAATAACAGACTTGTTGTTAATGTTCCTTTAGACAACATTCATTTCAATTCACAATTTCTCAGATGGTTTTACTCAGCGGTAAACATTTGCAGCCAGTGAAATAGTAATGTGGCCAATTGTAAGCTGGAAGATCAAATTAAAACAAAGTGTCATTTTCCAAAATACTAAATAATTATACACTATCAGCTCTGTTTGACAAACTTTCTTCAGGTTTAAGTTGATATGAAACCAATAAGTGTTCAGTTATGCTCCACACATTCTGCATTCAAAATAGAACAGAGTAGAAAATTGAAATGTTGTCAGCACCAAATTTGTGCAGCTCATATGTAACTGGTGCAAGAAGTCAATCGTAAAATTAGGAGTTTAGCGACAATTTTTATATCCCTCCAATTTCCTGGTAACCCATAAAAATAAACTTAATGTTTTCTTCATATCTTTACCTTAACTAGTGTAAAATGGGTTTTAGTTAGTCAGAAACCTGTTTTAGATCTCTTCTGATTTTTATTTCACTTGAAGTCAATGCACATAGAACTCAAAAGATGTAAAACATGCTGCTGACTTGCTATCACCCTTTCTTCTACATCACAGAAAGTCATAATCTACCCCCAGTGTGCATTATACTCAGTGTTTATATATAATAGCTGCCAGGTGATGAATAAAATACAGGTGGAAATTATGAGTAAGTAAATGCAATGAACAATTTTGAGACCATGTCTGTTGTGCTTTATTTCAGTTTTTTTTTGCTGGACGTCAAGTTAGATTTTGAAATATGATTTTAAATTTAAGTGTGCACCGATAGATGAGCACAAGTAAATATCCAGCTCTCACTTGGAGGCAGACGACAGCTCAGGTTTGAAGTGTGGAGATGATTCGGGTGATCACGATTGTTCAGGCAGTGAGCTGGAAATAGTTGTGTAAGTCTGCAAGACTAAAAAGTGAAAAGTTCCTAGGATCTTTTAAAATTGACCTTCACTGGTTCTTTTTAGCCTCATTGCTTAGATCTCAGTTTGCGCATTTAGTAGATGCCCTACCCTGGTGAATCCCTGGAGTCGTATTGGACGCCACCTTTATATACTGTGCTCCATTGTTTGGTGTGTGCCACCATCAACTTCAGTGAGGACAATTCCATTAAGACTTTGAGACATCACTGCTTGCTTGTTGCACACACAGGGTGTTTACTGTGTAAGCTGCTGGCACATGGTACAAGGTATGAGATTAATATTACATGTTGCCATACATCAAGATGCATTCCCCCTTGACTGAGAATTTCTGATCAGGAAGAAAGCTCTCTGGTTGTGTGACTATGTTAACAGACAAGGCAAGGAAAGGTAATTCATGGATGCTGTAGTGAGTGAGCATTAGGCAAACAAGTGAGCCACCTTACAATACAACCTGATCTAATCCATGAGCACTATGTATCCCTGTGGTAACCTTTCATTGTTAATTGCTGGTAAGCCCTAAAGTACAGGTCTGTGCTTTCTAACCACTCTGGAACTAAATTGGAGAAGTGCTATCAGGATTTTGAGTGGTTGGCAAATATCAGTTACAATGTCTATGGCAGTAGGGTGCATGCAGCTAGTGCCCAAGGATTGGGTTTATGATTGTGCTGCTGGATAACCAATACGGAGATTTTTCACAGCCAACGATAAGCTGAAGTCAGCAAATACCACGTCGAGATGTCTCATGTCTAGTTTGCTTGTGGCAGGGGTTAAGAAAGGAAGCTGCATATTAATGAGGTGAGATGCGCAGTTAATAATTATTCAACAAGCAATAATCACACTTGATTGGCAACTTGCTGCTGCCTAGTGAGAGTCTTGCCTTGACACTCAGAACGTACTTAAGAAATGCAGTGAGTTGCTTCCAATATCAAGGTAGGCCTCACCAGACTTCTGGCACCATTTTGCCACATGCTTACTATAGCCCTCATTGTTCAAGCCTATTGTATCTGTATAGTTCTTGAAAACTGCTACCAATTAGTCTCACAGTCATGATCTTCCTTCAAAGCCTTACAATTTTTTGTTTGAATTAGTATTAGAATTAGATTTATTGTCACATATATAAAATACTGTGAAAGTGTTTTTACATGAGTAAAAGGCAAAGCATCATCATATTCCAGCACCATCTTGAAATGCTGATGATAATGCAAGATTTTCCTGCATCTCTCCTTCTTCTTCTTGCTACCTTCTGCTTCTCCTCCGTTCACTGCCTGCCATCGGCCAGGCTCTCTGTAATGGGGTCTGGGGTCTTGGTTATGGGCTTGTCTCCTCTGTCGTTGCCATTCCTGCAATCACTGTGCTGAGCTAGAGCCATGGGGCTGGTCTCATATCTCTCCGACACTCCTCCAGAAGCAGCTGGTAGTTATCGATATCCAGGGTCCGGGCTCTGGGCTCCTCCACCGCCAAAGTTGATGCAACCTCAATGCCAGAGCTGGCCATGGATCTGGGGCTGCACAGGTGCTAGCTTTGAACGACACAGAAAGATAGATAAACTTTGCTATCACTGATTGCCGGGTTGAGCCACCACTGTTGCCGCGTATTTATTGAAGGTTATATTTGAATCTATTTCTACTACTTACAGTATCCCTCACTGGCAAAGTAATGGCATGGCAATCACAAATCTGCATGGCTCTCAGTACACAGGCATAGCTGACACTGTCATCCACATGAATCCCACTGGCTCACTCTAGTAGTTTTTTAATCATCAGGCCTTTAGCTACATCCCATCTAATCACTTTCTCTGAATCACTGCTAATTGCTGACATTGTAGACCTGTATTTTGTTATGGTCCAGTAGGAAAATATCACAAACAAGTGAGCAATCAGACAATATCAAAGTTGAGCTTTTATTCCCTTTAGCAAAAGGGAACACAAACAAACTGAACAGAGACTGCGATTTGTCCTGAAAATGCAAAGCAAATGCTGGCACCTTGACGCTCAAACACATTTCTGACTCTTCTAAACTGCTGAGGATGCAGGCCTAGCCAGATTATCCTTTCCTCTCAAATCAGTCTATTCTTCCAGGTCTCGTAACATTCTTTGAACTGTATCCAATGCATTATCATCCTTCAGTAAGTACAGTCACCAGTTTTGTACATAATGCTCCAGATCTGGTCTCACCAATGTCTTGTATAACTGAAACAAAACCTCCTACTCTTGTATTCAGTTCCCCTCACTATAAGTCAAAACATTCTGTTAGCTTTCTTGATTACTTATGGTATCTGCTTACCAAACCTCTGTAATTCATACACTGGGACACCCAGATTTCTCTGCAACCTCCCACCTTTCAGAGAACATGCTTCTTGTTTATTTTTTTCTCTGTCAAAATAGATAATTTTACTCATTCTCATATTGTGCTCCATTTTCCAATTCTTTGCACATTCACTTAACCTACCAAATCCCTTTATCAACTTTTTTTATATCCTCTTCACAACACAATTTCCGATCTATCTTGTGTCACAACAAATTTAACTACCATACTTTTGATCCCTTCTTCCAAATCATTTTGATAAATTAAGAAAAAAATGATATCCCAGCTCTGTGGCACAACACTAATGACAGTTTGAAAAAGATCTATTTATTCCTATTCTCTGTTTCCTGTTAGCCAGCCAATCTTATACCCATGCTGATATATTACCCCTGACCACCATGTGTTTTATTTTCTGTGATAACCTTTGATGTAGCACCTTAACAAATGCCTTTGGAAATCTAAGTACGATGCATTCACTTGTTCCCCTTTATCCACAGTGAAAGTTATTTCTTCAAACAATTCCAATAAATTAGTTAAACATGATTTCTCTTTGATAAACCACATTGGCTTGGGCTGATTACCCAAACTTCAAGTACCCTGTTATTACGTCTTTAATAACAGCTTCTAACATTCTGCCTAACATAAGGGATAAGTAGCTGACTGTGAGCTGATAACTCATATCATGTGTTGGGCCTTTTGCCCTGTTATGTGGCTGTTTCCCTCCTGCAACGAGAGTGAGATGGGATTAAATGGAGATAAAATTGTATGGCACAGCCATTATATTTGGCATAGGAGGTATGCCAATTGAATGAATCATAATAGTGTCAGGGGTTTGATGTGGGTGAGAGTGAATATAGTATCCAACAGTACAAGTGGTAGAGCATGAGCGTTGTTGGGTGGGTACAGCAACAGAGATTGACTGAGTGTAAAATATTGGACAGAAGACTGTGACATTTACATTGGCAAAGTTGTAGTTCTTCCTACATTGCTATACATTCCTCCAGACAACTGAGAGTGCTATAACCTGGGTGGTAATCTCAGACTTGACTGGCATGGTCTTGCACTGTGGTTTCCACTGTTATTCCTGAGGGAAGAGATATTCTCACCTTCACACATCATATCTAACAGGACCTCCAGGTCCCTGCCTGAACAGTAGAGTACTGATTTCTCCCTGACTGCCATATCCTGGGCAAATGTCAGGAACCAAGCAGGCCAGCCCTGGACAACTGTATGCAACTGGGTGCATAACAAACTTTTAAAGATTGTGCAGGCTCAAGGGACACCAGTGAATTCTGAGATATCTACTGATTATTTCCAGGAGCTAAATGTGGTAACATAGGTCTTGAATCTGATGCAAGTGAGATGCAAGTTTGGTGAGGTATGGCCAGAAAAGGCACTAGACCTCACAGTGGAACCTTCCAAAACTCTTGACATACTTGGGCTTGGGCAGAAACGTATGATTTAGCATGTTGTATTCACCTTAAGCTTATCCAAAATCCAGCCAAAACAGAAAGCTCCTTTGCTCAAGTTGGCTGCTTCCTTTTCAACTTTCTCAATGGTTCTCTTACCAATTCAATCGTAAATGAAATGGCCAGTTATGAGGATTTATCAGAGTTAAAATGTCCAATCACAACAATGTTGATATGTGTCCTTTAATGCCTATTTTTAAGTTGGTACAAATTTGCACAGTAATGAAGGTACAAACCTCCCTTTGATTTATTTGGAGACTTGGTACATGTTCTGAAATATGAAGTACTAAAGAACACATGTGCTAGATCAAGTCAACAAAGTCAGCTCTTTCTTACCTTTTATGAGTTCTATCTCTGACATAACCATGACTTTTTTAGAACTTAGCTTGACTCAGTCTGACGTACATATCATTTCAAAGAACTACACATGGCCTTTATAGTTAGTTTTCTACATTTAGCTTATCACAATTTTTATTGCTTCTCTCCACGACTTTGTGGGAATGGTTGCATTGTGGTTACATTACTGGAACTAGTAATTACATTTCCCAGATTAAGGTCCAGGGAATATATGTTCAAATCCCACCATGGCAGATGGCGAAATTTAAATTCAATTCAATCTGAAATTTTAAAAGAAGCTTTTATAACAACAACTATATAACCACAGTCATTTATCGGGATCACCCAGCTGGGTCACTCATGATCTTTCAGGACCAGCATCTGTCATCCTTATCCTGTTAGGTTTACACGTGTCTCCAGAGCCACTGAAATGTGATCAACTCCTAACTGACCTCTAACTTGCCTAGGAAACCAATCGGTTCAATGGCAATTAAGGATGGGAAACAAATGCCGTTACCCCATGTAAGAATTGCAACAGAAAATGATGATCTTCTTCATCTACACCATATACGTGGATTTTATTAGCTATGTTGACTGATCTTTTGTGTACCTTTTATGGAACAGTTTCTGTCTGACTTTAAGGCCAAGAGGTAGTCATCATAATTTGTGCCAATAAGTGTGTTTTGAATGTTGTCCAAAAGGGAAGGTTTCTCATCAAACAATATGCTCCTGTATCCAGTTCTGGCATCAGGTTTGCTGCAAACCTTTGCCCCTGCCAGTGCTGCTGTGATCTCTTCCAGTGCTGGAATTGAGTATTATTTCCTCTTTATGGCTTAATTAAGATCTTTGGGCTCCAGGCAGTCATTTGGCTTTCTCTCACAAGAATGGAATTTACTAGCTTGTCAGTCCAGCAATCACTTTTTTTTTATACAGCTGGTGTCATATTTTGTTATGGCTTACATAAACCTCCACAGTCCTTGCCATGAGGTATGTTGGCAGCACCTCAGAACAGGAATTGGAGGAGGATAAGGAGCTGAAGGAAGGGAGGAGGTAACTCACACAGCCCCTTTTTAGTTAAGCTATTTGACTGCAGCATGAATAGAAGTAATCCCAATTCCCCATTCAAATCAGGCCAGCACTTTACTATGCCTCTAAGACTAATCACATAAGAGTATAAGAAGAAGGAATAGGCAATTTAGCCCCTCAAGCTAGCTCCACCATTTACTTTGATTGTGGCTGATCTCATCTTGACCTCAACTTCTCTTTCCGCCTGCTCTCTATAATTCTTCAACACATTGTCACTTGAAGAATCTCTTAGCTGCAATGTTGAAATTAAAAAAAGCCACTGAAAAATCAACACTCCAAATTGACTTAAACAATGATACCATCCATTACTCCACATAAAATCAACTAATCACCTTCAGAA
Source organism: Chiloscyllium punctatum (assembly GCF_047496795.1). NCBI lineage: Eukaryota > Metazoa > Chordata > Chondrichthyes > Orectolobiformes > Hemiscylliidae > Chiloscyllium > Chiloscyllium punctatum. The sequence continues at coordinate 77,751,267 of NC_092748.1, forward strand.
ATTCTCTTAGTACCTCTAACAGATGCACAGTGTCATTATTTGTGAATATGAGAGTAACAAAGAATATTTCATGTGGTTACTGTATTGTTGCTCTTGCATCTCCATCTCTTCCACTAATCTCTGGCCAACTGACAGTTTTTGAGTATCCAAAAGTCTAAAGACATGAAAGCATGTTTGCACCTAAAGGTGAAGGGAAATCCAAGAGTAACTTGCTTCTACTATCTACGCTTCAGAAGGCGTTATGGCATGAATGTGTGGTGGGCTGAGATATGGTGAATTACGTATGAGCATGCCATCATCATTAACACTTCCATCTCTGTTGCTAGCTTCTTCTCAGTGCTTCGAATATGGCGAACACTGTCAACACCAATAGGAAGATGTACAGCCATTGCTGTTCCCTGCTGTTTATCTCCAACTGCCTATATACCACCTTGTCCTGCAACATAGAGGAACATATGTAATTCATTGTTTGGATCATGTGGCTGACATGGTTGAAAAACTGGCAGTATCTGAAAATCGTGAGGTTTCTAAATGTGTCCAGTGCATGAGAGTTTGGTGAAGCCACGTGTATCAGGTAGAAGTGGTAACTGATGCTGATCATTCATGAGTGAGTGATTGAAATATGGAGAATTGCATGAAGTGTAAGGCTGATGATGCAGTTGATGGGATGTGGCATTCGAAATTGCTGACCTTGACTACTTGCAATACTGTATCCAGATCTTAAGGGCTTGGCTCCTGGTACTGATCTGTATGACTATCTATTTTCACTGCCTTTGCAATATCTGCTTGGAGAACCTCACTGTGGACTGAGGGTGTCTCTTCTCCTGTTCAACATCTACACCAAGTCCAACACAGCTATATTGATGAATCTGGATCATGCACTCTTCCCTGTCATGCCATAGTCACACTTTTTGAAGGTAAGATAGTCTTTCTCAGACACAAATAGCTCTGTTCCATTCAAAATGCACCTCTGTTTTACACAGTGCAGGCTGGTTTTAATTAATGTGGCCGAACACACTTTACTTAGGAGTTCAGCCATGCAACAACATACTTAACTCTGGCTGCATTGTGCAATTTTGAAAATGAGTAGACAGAATGAAGTGCTTATATTTCTTGCATTGGAAGCAATGGGTATGCGTTTATCACACGTTGTGCTCCCTGCATTCATATCAGGATGTGTCGAGTTCTGCTGTGCATAATTTTATAATTCTTTCTTTGATGTATTGAGTCCATATCAGTGGAAGGACAAAAATGTTTACAATGCAATTTTGCACAAATTGATGCAAGGTAAGCATTGTATTAGATATTTGAAATGACTTTGAGAAATTCATAAAGATTATGTTGAATAAATATTCACTTTATATGATACTCATAATACACTGCTTAGTGTACAGCACAACATCATCATCGATCAAAATAACTTCAACCAAAAATTTAATTAGAGTGTATAGCGTCTACTGGTTTGTTAGGACAAATTAAACATCATAATGTAAATCACGATCCTTCTATGCAAATATTGAAATGTTAGACTACTGTACCTGATATTGTACCAAGCAAGTGACAAGGATGTTCAAATCAGGATCTGCAAGCAGTTGGATATGAATCTTTGATAAGTTCAAATATTAGATAAGAATAAAATGCATAGCAAATCTCAAGTACAAGTTCAGTTTTATACAGAATCGTGAAGCATATTAAATGCTTACCTCTCATTTCCATACATGATCCACTCACATATTTTACCTCATTTGAGAGTAATAAAGAAGTCATTTCAATATTTGAATATGCATTGAGATTAAACGATTCCTCACAGTATCAGCATCATAAAATAATAGGAATGGAAAACAATCCAGGAAATCAAATTCTGATTTATCCTAGCTGGGAAAGTACAATGGGGCAGATTTAATTTATACAGAATGGGTGTATAAATCTGACCTCCTCTGGGTGAAAGCTCCAGCCCAGTGAGCACTTGATCGATCTATAGTCCCAGTAGTGCCTGATCAAGTGTGACCTCTGCTGGGATTGTAAGTGGTTCCTGAAGGGGAAGAGTCGTGGAGATGAGATTTCAGATAAATCAGGGATTTTACATGGGTCTGCCTGGCAGACCCCAGTAAGAGAGAGAGGAGGATGGCAAACAGTTTTTTAGAGATCAGGGAAGAGGGTAAAATTAGGGGTTATGATGTTGCTAGGGGGAGATGTTTTCCACTTTTTGTGTTTGGAGGAGTCCAAACTTTGGAAACTGGGGTTACATCTGATGGGCATGGGGGATCCCCCACATTAGGTACCCTCTTCCTGCTCAACAGCAGACTGCACAGTGAAGACTGCCAGCTTTGGTCTACGCTCTCCCTTTCATATTCAATGTAGCAGTGGAAGTTGCCCTTCAGAAGCCACAAATGGACACTTAAGAGCTTTAATAGACCCAAATGCAAACAGACTACTTGATGCTTTCCCAACCATTTTGATATGGGAGACAGTTTAGAGTGTGGGAAGGCCACATTTAGTTTCCAAACTTCCCCACCTTTATTTACATTAGTTAGGGGAGGGAATAAAAAGAAATCTACCTATGTACAGCATTTTAAAATTAGAGAGTGTTAACATTCCCACAAAGGCAAATCTGCTTGGAACAGTAGCCTAGGCTAGAGAGATCAAGGAAAGTATGTTTTAATATTTGGTTCTACATGTGCCCCAACAGCACGGATCCTCCATCTGGAACCTGAAAGAAAACCTTTGTCCGCCCCATTCTCCACCAAACTCTGTGTCTTGGAGCACTTACCACTTGTGTTTATAAACCATCCCAATGGATCCCCGGCAATGACCTTTGATATACAAATTTGACACTTAGATAGCTGTTTCCCACAGACATTCCAATTTGGTTGGAAAGTTGGCAAACAACATATTATAACACTGATTGATTTGGATTGAGGCTCCTTGCTACCACTCTCAGAAAGAGTAAATGCTGCAAACTGAAATGCCTTTCTTTAGAGGAAATGTTAAACCACAGCCCAATGAGCTCTCTCAGACGGATTATAAACAAGATCCCACGGTGTAATGTTGAAAAAGTGTTTTCCCTAGAATCTTCAGAGTTCAGAAGAAGAGTTGAATTGGTCTCAAAATGCCAATTATATCTTTTTCTCCGCAGATGCTGCAAGACCTGCTGAGTTTTTCTCGGCATTTCTCTTTACAACACTGAAACAGATTATCTGGCCATTATCATGTTGCTTTTTGTTGGAGATTGTTGCATGAAATTTGACTGTCACATATTCCACATTAGAACACTAACTACACTATAAAAAACACTGTTGGTTATAAAGGGTTTGAAACATCCATGGTCATAAAAACTTTGATAGGAAGCTAAGTCTTTCTTTCCCTTTCTTTTCTTCATGGATGCCTGGAAACTCGATATGCTAGGGTCCTTGGAAATTAAAATCAATCTTAATGTGCGTGTATATTTTAATTGCCTCAGTTATTCTGCCCGTATTATTTTTTGTTAATACTACCAAATTTAAGGAATCTGACTTCTTTTAAAATTCTTCTGTGAGAATAGATACAATCGCAATTAAAGCTGTTTGATCACATCTCCTTGTAGGTTTTAGACTGAACTGTACAACTGTCTTGAGAGGTGCTATGCTGCCTTCCTTTATGACTTCAAACTATACACAAAGATATCAAAGACTGCAGAGATCATATTGCTTCTAAATTTGTGCTAAAAGAATCCACAAAAGAAATTAAAAGTAATATCTTGTAGTGTGATTCTAAATGTCATATAAACTAACAAACACAAGACCTTAACGATAAATATTAAAATTATTGCAGAAAACATTCTTCAGTGGTAAAGAAAAATGCATGATTTTTTTCCAATATCCAAAAAAAGCCCTTTATGCATGGTTGAAGCAATGTTCTATTAAAATTCAGAAGCATATTCTTCACTTAAAGGAAGCAAAAAGAGACTAAAACTATACCTTAATAAATCAGACAAATATGTAAATGTTATATTAAAACTGATCTGTAAATACAAAGAATCTATACCATGAACCTGAACAATAAGTGAAAGATCGAGGAAATTCTCAGCCTGGTCAGTGACATTTGAAGGAGAAGTGCATCTGTTGGAGACACATTTAGGTTAATAGTTTTTGGTAAAAGAATGTCTGTGACTAGACTGCCTATGCCGGTTTGCAGCAGCTGAATCTCATCCCATGGCCTGTGTTCATTTAGCTACAGCAGATTATATTGATACTCTGGTTACTTCAACAGATAGCCAACAAATGACACAGTAATCAGATGAGATAAAATAGAATTAAACCCATTAAATTTAAGATTACTTTAGCAATCAGCTAAGATGAAGTAGCAGTCAACAGAATTGTCTGAAAGGTTGAACTATGAATGTATAATTAGAAACTAACCCAGTATCACTAATCGGTGGAATAACAGTTGGATTGGTGCACATTTCAATGTTACAACTGAGGAGTTCTGATAATAACATTATTAACCAAGGGAACTAAATGGTTTAAGTAGCCATCAGAGCCTAAAAATTGTTTTTGAGCCTGTAACACAATTAGTGTTTGCTATAATATATTTCAGCATTATAGATTTGTTCTAGTAGAGTTTCTAAGGTGGAACCACATAAGTGCCATGAAGCTTTAAGAACAGAATAAAATTTTGTAGATTCACCAGTTCATAGTTGCAATAGCCATTGCCTAAAATGTTCTAACCACATCCCTTGAACTTTATGACATTAAATGTATTTTATGTATGTTTGTTCATCTGAATATTCATTTCAAAAGAACTAAGTAATATCAAGTGGTAATTTTTAGTATTCTTTCACAACTGCAATTCACAAAATAAATCTTAAAATGCTAACAATACTTACTAGATCAGGCTACATTCTGGAGAGGGGAAATGCTCTTTCAGAATATGAGGAAGAAGCTATAGATGTAACAGCTTTTTTTAAAAAATGCCGAGGTTGGACAAGTGAGAATTGGATGAAAATCAATTAAGTGAATTCCCTAAGCAATTATATTTATAAAAAGAGAGAGTGCAAAATATTCCATTAGATTAAATGCAATAAATTAAAAGCTTTGTTTTATACACAGCAATGTATTTACAACATAGAATAAAGTATTTCACTCCTGTCTCCCTGATTTACTCATTTCTAGATAAAGCTATTGTGTGGTACACCATACAAACTGGATGGTTTTTCCATGCTAGAGGCTCACACATTAGAACACTGAAGAAAACCCTTAGATGTTCTGTCATGATGAAGCACACGGATTGGAGAAAACAACATCACCATCCAGACACTTCATACAGAAAATCTATCCTCTTGACTATTACTGATGTACTGGATGCTGGCACACTGAATTTGCAAACAGGATCTCCTCACCCCAAAATTTTCATAGAATATTGACACTTGAAAAGTTTACCTAGGCTGTTGGTTGGATGATTTCAGTTAAGACACAAGTATGGAAATTAGTACACAGCTTGTACATCTTCTGGGTTCAAAGTCAGTGTTATGAATTTTGCTATGTGATGTCTCATGCTGGGTGGGCAGCGACCTTCAACAAAGGTAGAATCATTTAAATATGTCGCAAATCATTTAGCAAATGCTAATTTAAGATCAATGTATATACCCAGGAAGGAGAAAGGTAGGACAAACAAATTAAGAGTATTCTGAATGACCAAAGAGGTGGGTATTAAGATGAAGAAGGGAATGACAGAGTTCAGATAGATAGTACCATTGAAAATTAGGCTGAATATAGAGGTACAGAGGGGAATTGAAAGAGCAAATCAAAAGAATGAAGAGTGTTAGGTTTTCCAGTTCTCATATGTTAGACATAATTGTTTTTTAGACTCAATGTGTTAAAGTGTCATTGAATGTCCTTCTTTCTGTTCTCCATATGGATGCTAGACTTAGACTTTGTTATTTGTGACATAGCTACAATATGATAGAGAATGTATCACCCTGGGATATGTTTTTATATAATAATTAGTCCTAGCTGTTAAGCAAGAATATAACAATAAAGCAGAGATGGTATGAGAAGTGATTTGCAGTTAACATAATAGAGAATCTAAATTTTCAATAGGCACAAACATAAGATAAACTTTGGGCAGTTTGAGTGACCAAAAATGACTGTACACATGCAGACACATGGAAACAAGTAAACTCCTGCCAGTGGCACCTCAAAACTCTTTCCCACAAGCTCTTTTATCAATGCACTACAATTTAGTTTACTTTCAGTTGGAAAACATTTTATTTTCACAAATAGCAAAGTCAGTGAGCACTCAGAGTCTTAGAAAATATGAATTTCTCTCTCTATATAAAACAGTGGTCACCATTGCTTTGATCAATAGCCATGTCTGAGCAGCCACTGAGCAACTTTAATGCAACAGATAATGTTCCTGCAGCTTGAGTTTTGTGGACAACTAGAATGGTAATTTTTCCTGTACGTGTCCTGTTTCCTGCAATGGAAGCAAAGACGGTGATTTCCCCTACTTGCCTCCCACCTGGATCTCTCTTTTCTAAAGATCAGGGATGGTTTTGTTTTCTCTGCCTGTCTTCTTATTCTCTCCATGTTGTTTAAGGGCTATTTATTTCATACTGCATCATATGCTTCTGGTATATGACAACTCCCAGATGTCCACTTTCCTAAATTTAGGTTTCTTTGTGTTAACTCATTGTTGTCAGCCATAATGGCTGCCTGCCTGGTCTCTGCAACACTCTTGCTCCTGTATGTGTGTACTGATTAGAAAGGGGAATGAGTTTTTGAATTCCATCAGGAGAATTACCTCATAAAACTTTCGTGGTAGCCTTCATTTTAAATGCCCATACTCACTGATCAAAAGTGAGCTGCTTAAAGCATTCTTATTCTAGGTCTAATCAGGTAATTTTTTGGAGACATGGAATTTTTGCCTATATGCCCCTGGCATTAGCAAGCTTGCATTTAAAATGTATGTGTTTTTGAAACCACATTGTCAGTGGTACTCTGGTAAGACGAAATAAACTTTATGAGTTTGCCCAGTCAGCCTGCACTGTACATTGCTAGGCTGGTCACTTTCCCTGTTATGCTGACCTTTCAAAAGAGATGAAGAAAGAATCCACTTGTTCCTCATAGTCTTCTGCCATGAGTCTTACTGAGAGTCTTCTCTGTGAAACTTCACTGAGGGGAGAAGTTTCCAAATGTGCTTTTATCTCTCCCCACTCTGGGATTTCCAGAATGTTCTTTAGCCAGTGGGGTCATGAGTGAAGTTCATCTAATAGGTCATGCCAACAACCTTTACTGTTGAATTGCTGGGAAAGTGTAAAAGTGCACATCCTCAGGCAGTTAAGGTGCCAGAAAGTCTGACCGATACTACCCCAATGCACAATCCTTCGGCTGGGTTAGTAAATTTGGGTAAGTAAATTTGCGGACAACACTAAGGACAGTAAAGTTGTGGATAGCGCTGAAGGCTGTTGTAGGTTACAGAGGGAAGTAGATAAGCTGCAAAGCTGGGCTGAGAGGTGGCAAATGGAATTTAATGCAGAAAAGGGTGAAGTGATTCACTTTGCAAGGAGTAACAGGAATGCAGAGTACTGGGCAAATGATAAGATTCTTGGTAATGTAGATGAGCAAAGAGATCTCAATGCCCATGTACATAGATCCATCAAAGTTGCCCTCCCATGTTGATAGGGCTGTTAAGAAGGCATACAATGTGTTAGCTTTTATTAGGAGAGGAATCAAGTTTTGAAGACATGAGATGTTGCTGCAGCTGTACAAAACTCTGGTGCGGCTGCACTTGGAGTATTGCATGCAGTTCTGGTCACCGCATTGTAGGAAGGATGTGGAAGCTTTGGAAAGGTTTCAGAGGAGATTTACAAGGATGTTGCCTCGTATGGAGGGAAGGCCTCACAAGTATGAGGGAATTGAGGCTGTTTTCATTAGAGATAAGATGGTTGAGAGGTAATTGAGACAAACAAGATAACCAGAGGGTTAGATCAGGTGGATAATGAGAGCCTTTTTCCTAGCATGGTGATGGCTAGCATGAGGGGACATGGCTTCAAAATGAGGGGTGATAGATATAGGACAGATGTCAGAGGTAGTTTTTTTACTCAAAGAGTAATTAGGGCGCAGAACTCACTGCCTGCAATCGTTGTAGACTCACTAACTTTACAGGCATTTAAATGGTCATTGGATAAGCATATGGACAATAATGGAATAGTGTAGGTTAGATGGACTTCAGATTGGTTTCACATGGCGGCACAACTTCGAAGACCGAAGGGCCTGTACTGCACTGTGATGTTCTATGTTCTATGTTCTATGGTTGTAACTGGTTTGCCTTAAAACTTTGTAACCTCTTTGACCTTGGTTTTCATTGTTCTCTATAGCTGCTGGCTGCTGGCTGCTTTTAATTTGGTTTGGCCAATTTTCTCCAACTGTGGGTCAATTAAGAATGTCCAATGTTAGGTCCATGGTCACTTGACCATAGCAGTTTATTGCTTAGCCAGCCCTGCTTGATAGCATTGTTGATGACACCTTTCATTATTTTACAAACAATTATGAATAGACGGATGTGGCAGTAACTGACTGGATTAGATGTGTCCTATGTTTTGTATGTAGGACATAGATGGGCAATTTTCCACATTATCGGTGGATGTCAGTGTTGTAGCAGTGCTAGCTCATGGGTGTAACTTTCAGCTGTTTCTTGATACCATGGAAATAAATCAAATTGGTTGAAGACGGACATCACTAAGGCTGGGGACATCTGTAAGATACCAAGATGGATCATCCAGTCAGTACGGAGGCTTGAGGTATATCAAAAATGCTTCGGCCTTAGCTTTTAGCAGAAGTGTTCTGTTCTCCTATCATTGAAGGGAATATTTGTGGATCTTGATCCTCCAGTGACTTGTTTAATTATCCACCACCACTTAGAACTGAGGAAGGGTCACTGCTCCCAAAATGTTAACTCTGATTTTTTTTCACAGATGCTGCCAGACCTACTGAGCCTTTCTAACAATTTCTGGCTTTGTGCACCACTTAGAACTGGTTGTGGCAAGACTGAAGAGTTTAGATCTGATACATTGGTTGTGGAATTACTTAGTTCTGTTTATCACTTATTGCGTATGCTGTTTGGCATGAAAGTAGCCCTGTTTTTTTACCAGGTTGATACATCATTTCTAGTATGCTTGGTGCTGTTCCTGACATGCCCTCGATGAACCCTAGCTTAGTGGTAACGTTAGGTTTGGGGATTTGGTGTGTGATAAGGTTGCAATTGTGTTAGAGTACAATCCTGCTGCTGCTGATGATGATGGTCCCAGTTCCTCATGGATGCCGAGTCTTTATTTGCTTGATCCATTCTAAATGTTGAAAAATGTGTTGCTGGAAAAGCGCAGCAGGTCAGGCAGCATCAAAGGAACAGGAGAATCAACGTTTCGGGCATAAGCCCTTCTTCAGGAATGCCTTCTTCATTCCTGAAGAAGGGCTTATGCCCGAAACATCGATTCTGCTACTCCTTTGATGCTGCCTTACCTGCTGCGCTTTTCCAGCAACACATTTTTCAGCTTGGATCTCCAGCATCTGCAGTCCTCACTTTTTCCCATTCTAAATGTTTCCCATTTAGCTGTACAACATGATGGAGCATAACAAGTAAAGATGGGACTTTGTGTCCACAAGGATTGTGTGCTGGTCACTCTTACTGATACTGTCATGGATTATTGCATCTTCTGCAGAAGGTAAGTGATGATCAGATCAAGTATGTCTTTCCCTCTTTTGGATTCCTTCACCACATGCTTTAGACCCAATCTAGAAACTTTGTCCAGTGTTGATTGATTGATTGATTTGATTTATTGTCACATGTATGCAAGTACAGTGAACAGCTTTGTTTGTGAGCAGTACAGACAGATCGTAGTAAGCAAGGACATACAAATCATAGTGTGAAAAAATCTTGGACAGAGTAAGGCATACAGGTTACATTGCACAGGACGTGTGCTAGGCAAGACCAACACAAACAATAGAAGCATTATTTGAAGTTAGAAAGTCCATTTACCAGTCTAATAACAGCAAGGAAGAAGCTGTTCTTGAACTTGCTGGTGCATGTGTTCAAGCTTATGTACCTTCTACCTGACAGAAGAGGTTGTAGGAGAACATTATCAGGGTGAGAGGGATCTTTGATGATGTTGGCAACCTTTCCATGGCAACAAGATGTGTAAATGGAGTCCATGAATAAGAGGTTGGTCTTTGGGTTGGACTAGGCAGTGCACACAACCTTCTGTCATTTCTTGTGAAGCTGGCCATTATGCACCCAAACAGTATGCTTTCTGTGATGCATCTGTAAAAGTTAGTAAGTGTCCTTATGGACATTTAGAAATCAAACAGATCAGTTAATGGTAGAGCTGTTAAGCCACTCTTGATATGGACATTGAAGAATGTACATCCAGAGTGCATTTTCTGTCTTGCCTGCCCCCCTGCTAACCCCCACCACCACCATCGCCCAGTGCTTATTTTAATTGTGTTCAATATGGGAGAGTACTTACTCATCAGCTAAAGGTAAGTTATGTGATAGTGTAATGTGGTACATGGTAATTGACAGGAGTTTTGTTTGCCCATATTTGACCTGACATCATGAGACTTCATGGAGTCCACTGTCAATGCTGAAGACTGTTGCAGCTTGAATGCATGTAACCTTGCATCTGACCCATTACAAACCAGCTGTCAGAAGGAAGAAGCTTTATTTGCTCAATTATCAACTTCTGTTTGACAACAGATGTAAAAGTCTGTGTTGGGTTTCTTGTTTGTATTCATAGGACTTCCATACCGTGCTGGAGTCAATCTCTCCCAACGTAACTAATACCAGGCTGGATCCTGGAGGAAAATGCTAATTCTCCACCAACTGACTCATAACCATCTGGACAGATTGAAAGGATCTTTGAGTAAAGGCCAGAGCAAGTGTCAAGATTCATAAACAGTTGCCGCATGCTCATCAATCTTGCTATCCAAAGGATAGTTGAACTGAATGGTGCAGAGAATCTTAGAATCCCTACAATGTGTAAGTAGGCCCATTTGGCACATCAAATCCACATCCCACACAGATGCACCCTCCTAAATTTTTTAGTTCTGTCCTATCCTTGCATTTCCCATGGCCGATCCATCCAATCTGCACATCTTTGGACTGTGGGAGGAAATCAGTGTACCAAGAGAAAATCCACACAGACACAAGGAGAGTGTGCAAACCCCACACAGACAGTCTTTTGAGGGTGCAGTTGAACCCAGGTCCTCTGATGGGGTTATGTAGCTGTGCTAACAACTGAGCCACTCTGCCACCAAGAAGATGTACTTTCAATCCTGATTACCATTTTACTACAGAACTCTCTGAACATGTTAAAGAAAATACTGCTGAAGAAGCCACAAAAATGTTTTAAATTATTCTTCTAAGGCTATGAAGAGTAGGTCTCTTAAAAGTTTTTTACCCTGTAAATTCCTCATGTAACCCTTCTGCTCTCTCAGCCTTCACATCCTGTGCTCACCGACTCCATCACCTAGAGTTAACATGTTGTTGGCTTGCCTCTTGATATTGAACTGGTCTGAGCTGACTGAGCTGCATTATGATACATGTTTTGGAGTAGGCAGGATGCCAACTTTATTTAAATGAGGACTCTTCCTCAAATTGTGTCTTGGGGACCTATCCGCTCCACCCTTCCCATGGATCAATCACAATAATCCCCTACTTGCATCCATGTATCACCATCCTACGTACCCTTCCCCCATACCCTCTACATACTTCAGGGCTCCCACTCCCTCCCCAGTCCTGATGAAGGGCATCAGGCCAAAACATTGACATTTCTGCTGCTCAAATGCTGTCTGATCTGCTGTGATCTTCCAGCTTCACATCTATTGACTCAGTGTCAGAATATGGATGTGAAGAATTGATAGCTGAAAATGTGTTGCTGGAAAAGCGCAGCAGGTCAGGCAGCATCCAAGGAGCAGGAGATTCCTGAAGAAGGGCTCATGCTCGAAAAGTCGATTCTCCTGCTCCTTGGATGCTGTCTGACCTGCTGCACTTTTCCAGCAACACATTTTCAGCTCTGATCTCCAGCATCTGCAGTCCTCACTTTCTCCGTGAAGAATTGATAAGCAGGTTTATAATTAATGTGGCTCAAAAAAACTGTAATTAACTATACTTCTTTCCTCTCTTCCAATATTGCAGGCATTAAGACATGCTGTTTTTTTTAAAAAGCAGCTTCATAGAAAAAGCCACAATCTATGAATAGACACTACCTGAAGATGAATTGTTTACAAGCATTCAAGTAGACCGTGGACTTGATACCACTTTCAAATGGTGCATTTGACAATGCTGTAGTTGCATATAAGATAACTCTGCCATCCAGAGTTAAAACTATGTGGCCTGTTGAGTTGGTGCCTCTTCACGACAGGAAACATAATGAAGGTGTTGCCATTTGCAAACATAGGGCTCATCACTTGCTTTATGTAGGTGTGGACTGCAGACTACCTGATATACCATATGGTGAATTGGAACATTGCAGTGGCATGAAAGCTTCATGCTATGATAGATTTCCCTCCTATGGGGAAAGCTGTTTCTGTTGTCTGCTGGTTATTCTGCAGCAGATGGTATGTTAAACAACTGTCTTTTATAAATTAGAAGCCAGCATCATATTGGGGATGCAACATTATAAATAGAACTACTCATTTGCTAGCATTGTCAGGAGAGGTTTGTTGAATTTAAGAAGCAGATATTTGGAAAAATTTTGCAAAACATACATTTTAATTCATAAGAAAAACACTACAAGAGAAGGAAAACTGAAATAAACAGAAGATGGGAATCTTTCAATTTGCTTCCATCTTGCATGAAATACCGATCACTTAGCTCGTGGCTGTGAAATCAAGTAAGAGTTTCAACATCATCAGTCCTTGTCTTTTGGCCTTCAGCTCCCGCAATACCTCTTGGTCAGGGATCTCTGGAAAGAGAAATTCACAAGTACAGGATGCAGTGCAAGATGGGGAGAGGCTTATACCATCAGCATCTTAACAGTCTGAAGAGGTTGTGGAATAAGGGGTAAAGGACATAAAAAGGAATATTAAGTGTGAGAAAACTGTCATCTTCAATTGGTTCAGACTTGACTCCAACTGCAGTTCATTCTAATAATGACCAGAACTGTTTCCCCCATTGTGAGGAAACATAACCAGATCTGCCTTGCAAGAGAACTGCAAGTGCATCAGTGAGTGTGGCTAAATCTATTTGGATGATGTGGTTGATATGCTTTATTAGCTGACAGAGTGTACGAGTGGCCAGTCTGCACTGAAATGAACATGTGTACACTAAATTGCACATTGTCAACTCAACACCCATTAGGCTTTTTCTAAATTTCTCCCCATGGTCTGTCTAATCTACCTAAATCACAAAAAAAGTAATTTGTTCTGAACTAGTTTGACATTTTCTAAATTGCTGCATCAACTTCTGTCTGTTCTTTCAAGGTTAATTTAGGGGCAGTTTAATGTTAGGAGTCTCTGTCAACTAAAATTTGAATGAAGACTGCCTAAACTTACTTCTCCTTGGTGTATTATAGTTAAGAGCCACATATAACTTCTAGCCCATCAATCTGGGTTGAATTTGAATTGAGACTCAAAGATGAAAGGCCATTGTTCTGTCTCATCTCATTATTCAGTCTCTCGTACTTCTTTGAATTTCAAGCCTGCTGCTTGTTTTGAATTGTCAACAGGTAAATTTTGAATTGTTGAGTGAAGTTTAGAATAATATCCTGCTTTGCAAATCAAGTGTTAAGTAGTTGCTATTGTGGTTTATGTTATCATGAAAGTAAGAATTCAATTTTAAGAAACTGCATACATCATCAATAGAGCTGGGAAAATTTATATAGATATTCTGTCAAAGATGTTCATTGTAACATCTTGGTTGTCAACTCTTTTTTTGATTGAAGTATTATTCATATTATTATGATTTGAATATGATGTCATTCTGTACAAGGGAATTCCAAATGGGATTTGTGGCAAGTTAAAACATTCTGCAGATAGATAATCTTATACAGCAGATCTCAGATGGTATGTCTCATAATGAGTCATAGCATCTGTTGTTTTAATACAGCAGGCAAACCATATATGTATATTCCGTTACTTATGAATAAAATTATATCTGAGGCAGGATGATATACAATGCGTACCAGATGGAGTTAGATATCTGAGGGTAGAAGTTGTAGTATTCCACTGTGTAAGTGTAGCAGACTTTCGGCAGTGGTGGAAAAATAGGGTGGAACCTAGCCATACTAAAGTCTTGTATACTTAACAAGTTTTGAGAAGATTTGTAGCTCAAGTTGAGGCTCTGGATATAGGTTTGATCACTGAGCCGGAAGGTTCATTTTCAGATGTTTCTTCACCATACTATGCAATATCTTCAGTGAGCCTCCAGACAAAGTACTGCTGATATTTCCTGCTTTTTATTTATATGTTTTGGTTTCTTTGGGTTGATGATGTCATTTCCTGTGGTGATGACATTTCCTGTGGTGATGGCATTTCCTGTTCTTTTTTTCAAGGGTGGTAAATGCGGTCCAAGTCAATGTTTTTGTTGATAGAGTTTTGGTTAGAATGCCATGCTTCTAGGAATTCCCATGCGTGTCTTTGTTTGGCTTGTCCCAGGCTGGATGTGTTGTCCCAGTCAAAGTGGTGTCCTTCCTCATTTGTATGGAAGGATACTAGTGAGAGAGGGTTATGTTGTTTTGTGGCTAGTTGATGTTCATGTATCTTGGTGGCTAGTTTTCTGCCTGTCTGTCCAATGTAGTGTTCTTACATGGTATTTTGTAAATAAATTTAGTTTTGCATGTTGTCTGTATAAGTTCTTTCAAGTTCATTACCTGTTGTTTTAGTGTGTTGGTGGGTTTATGGGCTAGGAGCATGGCATTCCAACCAGAACTCTATCAACAAAAACATTGACTTGGACCCCATTTACCACCCCCTGAGAAAAAGAACAGGAAATTATATCACCAAAGGAAATGACATCACTAATCCAAGGAAACCAAAACATATAAAAAAAAGCAGGAAACATCAGTAGAGCTTTGTCTGGAGGTTCACTGAAGATGTTACCCAGTATGGTGATGAAAGATCTGAAAATGAACCTTCCAGCTCAGCGAGCAAACCTACATTCTTGTATACTTTGCATTGGATTAAAAATTCTGCTGCATGTCATAAGTCACTTTGACTCTGGGAGCAGATCTGAAATAACATTGGGAGGAAAGTAATGGCCAGAACAGGGGCGGACAAAGTGGTAGTAACTGGAGAGGGTGTGGTAGCCAAGGGAAAAAAATCTAGTAGATTAGAAGGATAGATGTAAGGGAATGGGAGGATTGAGAGGGAATTAAGTGGCACCACCAATCTTTGGACCTAGTGAATCTCCAGAGGACATCCTGGAAGGCAGCATGTAGATGACATTACCTTAATGCAAATGGACTTGGAAAGGCTACATTCAGGGTGGTTCCATTACATAAATGCTTTAGAACCCCCCCACATACTGCAAGATGAGACATTTTTGTTCTGCTTTGAACTAGGATTGGGTTAGTATTTTTGCGATGCATTATTATCTTCTGCAGACAGAATGCTTGAGGGCTGCTGAATCCTTGTTTATGCTGTGATTTTACACTGGGTTGAATGAAAAGGCCATTCCCCAAGTGGACTTCAGCCAGAATTTGGATCAAGCCCACACTTGGTGTTATTCTAAATTGCATGTTGGCTGACTACCCAATTGAGCTAACCTCCAACCCCTAAAATTAGAACAGAAACCCAAGTGTGTGGGTGACAGGTTTTAGTCTTTCCACTGAATTTATTAAGAGGAAGGTAGAAGTATAGTTCTCCAGAAATTTAATGATAATGTGCATATGCCTCAGGTGCATTTTAGCATGTCTGTCCAAGTAATTACATGCTTTTGTTCACATTTTGTTACTTAAAATTAAATCTGATACCTCAAAAGTCATGTTGTTAAGACAGGAGTCTTTTGAACTCAATGGAATTGAATTGATCTTGAAAATTAAGAAGTTTGTATTTATCAGTTTTAATTGCATGCTGCATTCACACTAAACTATTTCTAGCATAGGATGTTACTCACTATTGCACTTATGTTTAGAAATCTTTTTGTCCTCCTCAGCTATTTCTGTAGATCAAAAGCAGGTGTTTCAAAAACACATATTTTAGAGGTGTTTATGGAACAGATTGTGGAATAATAAAAGTAATCAAACTAATTGTGCCGTAATCAAGGGCTAAAGCTAAGGTTACATGATGCAATTAAATTGGAAATGAAAGTTAAAAAAATGTGCTTCTGGTGTCCAGTTTGAGGAGGAATTGCTTTTGCTTTTAAAAAGGCCTTACTGATGGGCATGGATACAGATGCTTATATTCACTCCACTGGGAACAGGACGCACAGCAGGTATCTCCCTAACATTAGACAAGTCTACAAATCATTCTGACAACTGGAACCATGAGATTTAACCAGGGTAAAAAAGGGCAACCCCAGAAAACCTTGCATGCCCTCCAAAACCATTTCTGCAGACCACTCAAGTTTACACATTTCTTTTGTCATTGAGGAATGGCAAAAATCTGTTTGTCGTAAGGATAAACATCTTTCTGGTGCTTCAAGAAAGCAACGTTATTGACAATGCCACATAGGGCTGAAGTTGGCTGTATCCTTATTGTACACAAAACTGTTTTGTTTTACAGAAGATATAATCCCTTTAAGGTTTTGAGCAAAAAATATGACAGCTGGAATCATTTGATCAGTTATAAGTAGCATTGAACATTTCTATCAGGGTTTCTGTGCTGCCAGTATGCTAATGTAAGACAGGTGCTGCTTGGTGCTAACTAAGTCCTCAAGAGGAAAATTGGGTGCAAAGTCAAACCACATGTCGAGTGCAAGGGAAAGTGTGATATGATGAAGCAGGCACTTTCTGAAATGTCAACTATACTAGATGCTTGCAGATTATGTTGTATGCTGTGGGCTGAGCTGAGCACTTTGCCAGGTGGACAAAGAGTCACAGGAGGTTAGAGGGTCAGGCTTAGCTCACCACTGTGGATGGCATGTTAAATTGAAGTGTTGACGTAGACTTTCTACAAACCTGCAGGTGTTTTGCTTCGAAGGGAGATTTCTTGGAAGGTCTTCTTTTAAAAATTACGTTTCAGCATGTGCACATAAATGCACACTCAAATGTTCGTGCACATACATATGTATATATATATTTAAACAAACTAAACCAGATTACATATTTCTTATATTTTTAATTGATAGAAATAAGTTCAGTTTTTGATATTTGCCAAATATTTTTCAACACAAATTATGTTTATCACACAGTGCACTTTATATATAAAAATACATTCAAGTGCATTCCTTGAATATTATAATACAACAATCAGGAGAATATATGCGATAAAATTAGAAAATAACAGTGTAAATTGTATGCAGTAGTCATAATTCTTACATTTAGGTGATTTAATTATATTAGTTATCATTCAAGAGAGCATTTGTCTAAAATATAATGTCTGGCTCTTTGATAATTATTTACATGCTTTTGCTTCAAAAATACTAACATTAGTATGCAACTGTATTACACTTTTTACGTAATAAATCATCAAACCTACAACAAGCAGAAAATCATGTATTTGAGCTTTAAAAAATATAATTTTCTGATTGAACATCATCACTACTTGTAAAGAATATTTTCAGAATGAAAAATATTTTACAAAATATTCTCTTTTTACAATATTAGAAATATTTTGCATTTTATCATGTTTTTAATGAAAAAAGGAAAGCCCAATTTACCACTTCTGAAAACTATTTATCATGCAAAGAATTGATAAAATTCAATTTAATTCCATCACATATAATACTGTAAAACATAAATATTGGCATACACACTGAAACATGTTTTGAGAAGGGCTTTAAGAAATTAGAAAGATCTATATATGTGTTCAATATGTATATTCATATATTTAATATGTTTAGTATCCTTTCTTTTTGTAAGCTACTGGATTTGCAAAATTTTAAAATCATAGTTGAGACCTACTGTCAAGTTGAAGAATATTTTAGTAGTTTTATGGGAGGTAATTGCTTAGTAATATTAACACTAGACTATTAATCTAGAAACCCAGGTAATACTGTAGGAACCTGGATTTGGGTCCTGCCAATGCAGATGGTGGAACTTGAATTCAAAAGAAATCTAGAACAAAGATGAACATGAAATCACTGCCATCAGTCGAAATCTGCCATCCTTACCTAGTCTGGCTTATAAGTCACTCAAGACCCACAGCAATTCTTAGCTAACCTCTGAAATGGCTTAGCACGATATTCAAGCATAACAAACATGACAAAATCTGAAAGGAAGGATTTAAACTGGTTGGATAACCTGGCATTGACCTGGCCACCAGAAACAACAATGGCAAATTCAACCCTGTCAACCCGACAAACTCTTCCTAACTCACATCTGTAAGTTAGTGACAAAATTGGAAGAGCTGTCTCACTAACTAATCAAACAACAGTCTGACAACATCGTGCTCATAGAATCATACCTTACCTATACTTTTACAGACACCACCATTATCATCCCTGGATATGTCCTGTATCACTGCAGGATAGGCCCAACAGAAGTGGCAGTATAGTGGTATCCAGTCAGGAGGGAGCAAATTACTGCAGATGCCAAAATCTGAACTGAAAACAAAAATTGCTGGAGATCACAGTGGGTCAGGCAGCATCCATGAAGCTCTGCTGGTCACAAAACACTAGCTTGTTTTTACTCCATGGATGCTGCCTTATCCACTGTGATCTCTAGCAATTTTGTTACCAGTCAGGAAGGAGTTGCCTTGAGAATCATCAACATTAAGAGCTTCAGATAAAATTTTAAACAGATGTTTTATTTGACTCTTCAGGCAAAGAAAAGACAGGATTTTTTCATGCCCATCAGCCATGATTAAATGGCGCAGTGGACTCGATGGGGCAAATGACCTTACTTCCTCTCCTATACCTTATGGTCTTATGACTCCATACACCATGAAATCTCATGGCTTTAGGTTAAACTTGGGCAAGGAAACTTCCTGCTGATTATTACCTATTGTTTTTCCTCATCTGATAACTCTGTACTCCTCCATGTTGAACAAAACTTGAAGGAAGCACTGAAGGTGGCAAGGGCACAGACTGCATTCTAGGTGGAGATATCAATGTCCACCACCAAGATTGGTTTGGCAGCAAAACTACTGATTGAGCTGGTCAGGTCCTAAAATACATGGCTGCTAGACTGAGTCTGTGGCAGTGATAAGTGAACCAACAAGAGGGAAGAACATACTCAACATCAAACTTATATCTGTTGGGTGAAGAAGCATCTGCGCCCTGTGACAAAACCAGCAAGAGTGACCACTGCACAGTACTTGTGGAAATGGTGTCCCACCTCTTCATTTATAATACCTTACATTGTGTTGTGTGGCATTATTGACTATGAACAGATCTAACAACTCGAGACTCATGAGAAAGTGTGGGTCATCAGCACTACAGAACCACACTCCAAACTACCTATGACCTCATGCCCCAAAACACTTAACCATTACTATTAAACCAGAGGATCAACCCTGGTTCAATGGAGCATGCAGGAGGGCATCCCAACAGAAACACTAGGCATTCCTAAAATTGTGGTGTCAATATGTTGAAACTACAAAACAGGTCCAATTGCATTCCAAATGACATAATTAGGAAGTTACAGACAACTAATCCCACAACCAATAGATCAGGCCTAAGCTCTGTATTATTGTCACATCTAGTCATGAATGGTGGTGGACTCCAACTCGGTAGAGAAGGAGTATTCTCATCCCCAATGATGGGAGAGCACTGCACATCAGTGCAAAAGATACAGCTGAAGCATTTGCAATAACCTTCAGTCAGTAATGCCAAGTCAATGATCCATCTTGGTCTCCTCCAGAGGTCCCAGCACCACAGATTGCCAGTCTTCAGCCAATTTGATTTACTTCATGTGACATTAAGAAATGGTTTGAGGCAAAGGATACTGCAAAGGCTATGAGCCCTCACAACATTTGGGCTATAGTTCTTGTGCTCCTCAACATGCTGCATCCCCAGCCAAGCTGTTCCATTGTAGTTAGAGCATTGACATCTATGCAATAATGTGACATATAGAAAACCCGTTGTGGTTGTCGGAGATCAGTCAACTCAGCTCCAGGACATATTTGCAAAAATTCCTCAGGATATTGTCTGAGGTCCAATCATTTTCAGCTGCTTCTTCAATGAGCTTTAGTCCATCACAAGGTCAGAAGTAGGAATGCTTGTTGAGGATTACACAATGTTCAGTGTTATTTCTGGCTCCTTAGGTATTGAAGTAATCCATGTTCAAATACATTAAGACCTGAATAATGTACAGGCTTGTGCTAAAAGGTGGCAAGTAACATTCTCACCACACAAGCACCAGGCAATGACCATCTTCGAGAAGAAAAAAAACGGTGGAATGGGAGTAGTGTGGATCTTGCAGCTGCTGTCGAGTTCATTCTTTTCTTGTGAACTTCCTCTGGTTTTATATAGCAGGAACAGAAATGTTTTGCTTAAATTTGTTTTTGGAACTTTTATAGTCCAAAAAATAATTTGCAAAGAAGAAAAGCTACATGAGGAAGGAGAGATTGCTTTTCATAAGGAGTTTGTTGGGGACATCAGTCCACATGTTAGTTAAGTGTCAACGGCTCTGGAGAGAAACTTTTTTTTCTGTTTGCATAGGTGGAACTCTATGTTTATTGTAGCTGTTTGAATTATGATAAGGTTCAGGGAGCAACATTTCTTTTCTCAGATACAGGGATTTGAAGGCTGAAGATAGAAGATTTAAAGAGGTGTCTTTTCTTGATTGATGGGAGTTTGAGTTAAGTGCTTTTATTGAGATTTTAGAAGTTTATTTTTTTTTTCTCTTTTGCAAGCTTAAAATTAAAATCTGTGGGTAAGGAAGTATAATTTTTTAATATCTAAGGTTCTTTAGAAGCTTCTTTTCAGGTTTAAGGTTACTGAGGGCAAAAAGGTTGACTCAGAATGTTATGGTTAGTAGATTTAGAGAGGTGGTTACACTGCAGAATCAGTCAGATAGATGGGTTACTCTCGGAAAGATTGTTCAGAAGTTTCCTGTGGCTATTCGTCTCTCAAGCAGACATTCCATTTTGGATGCTGTTGAAGGAAATAGTTTCAGTGGAAAATAGAAGTGGCAATCAGACCTTGGGCACTAAGAATGAATCTCATGTTAAACAGGGTTTGTCAAGATTTAAAAGAATGATCATTTGAGGCGATTCTTCTTCAGGGACACAGACAGAAGATTCTGTGGTCGTGACCATGTGTCCAAGACAGTATGTTGCCTTCTTGGTGCCAAGGTCAAGGACATCACAAAACATTTCAAACATATTGTCAAAAGGGAGATTAGGAAGTCTGAAGTTGTTGTACACATGTGAAAGAGCCACATAGTGAGGGAAAGGGGTACACCCAGTGCCATGTTCCAGTGAGAGTAGGAATAAAAAGGTAGGGCAGATAAATCAATGGCTGAATGCATGGCCAATGTGCCTGGATTCAGACATCTGGATTATTGAGATCTCTTCTGGGGTAGAAAAGACGTGTTTGAAAGGGATGGGTTACCCCTGAATTGGAAAGGGACCAATATCCTTGTGGAGAGATCTACTAATTCTATTTTCTGAGCCTTTAAACTAGCAGGGAGGTGGGGTTGAGGCTGGGAGTGGGGGGTGGAGTGGGGGTGGGGGAGGAGGTGGGGTGTGGGGGGGTGGGGGGGGTGGTGGCGGTGGGAGGTGAGGGGCTGGAGAGGTTATATGGAGTGTGGTGAGGGAGGGTTGGGGGGTTTCTATATAACAGTGAAATTAGAAAGGCTGATGATTATGGCTATGAATCAAAAAAGAACAAGTTATTTAGAAAAGACAGACAAGAATAAGTCAGAGAACTAGGTAACTCTGAAGAATTAAATTTCAGGGGTCTCACACATGAGGCTGATGAACTCAGGTCATGAATGGGAACATTGGACTGGGATGTCATAGCTCTTACAGAAATTTGGCTGCGGGAATGACAGGACTGGCAGCTCATTGTTTCCTGTTTTAGATGCTACAGAAAGAGAGGCAAAAGATGAAGGGGAGTGATGTTTTTGTTTTAGGAAAAACATTACTTAGAGAAGATATTTCTGAGAGATCGTCCAGGGATCGTCCACAGGTGAACTCAGAAACAAGAGAGGGATGATCACCTTGATGGGAATGTGCTCTCAAACCCCCAATAGTCAGAGGGAAATAGAGGAGCAAATATGTAGAAAGATCTCAGAAAATGTAAGAATAATAGGGTTGTAACAGTAGGGTATTCTAATTTTCCAAACATTGACTGGGACTGCCATAGTGTTAAGTGCTTGAATGGTGAGGAATATGTAAAATGTGTTGAAGATAATTTTCTTTACCTATATGTAAGTGTACCTACTAGAGAAGGAGCAAAACTTGACCTTTTCTTGGGAAACAAGGCAAAGCAAGTGACTGAACCGTTCCATAAAAGTTAAAGTTCTTAATTGGATTAAGGCAAATTTTAATGGTATGAGGCAGGAATTTTCAAAAGTTGATTGGAGTAGATTTATTGCTCAAACTGGATGGGGAAGACTATTAAATGGGAGGCTTTCAAAGGTGTGACAATGAGAATTCAAAGAACAATGACCAAAGAAAATTACAGCACAGGAACAGGCCCTTTAGCCCTCCAAGCCTGTGCTGATCCAGATCCTCTATCTAAACCTGTCACCTATTTCCTAAGGATCTGTATCCCCCTGTTCCCTGCCCATTCATGTCTCTGTCTAGATACATCTTAAATGATGCTACCAATCCTGCCTCTACTATGGTGCATTGTACCCTGAAGTTGGCAACGCAGGTCGATAGATTGGTCAAGAAGGCATACGGTGAGCTTTCTTTCATCGGATGGGGCATTGACTACAAGAGTTGGTTCAGCCACATTTTGAATACTGTGTACAGTTCTGGTCGCCACATTAGCAAAAGGATGTGAATGCTTTGGAGAAGGTTCAGAGAAGATTCACCAGGATGTTGCTTGGTATGGAGGGTGCTAGCTATGAAGAGAGATTGAGTAGATTAGGATTAGGATTAGATAGTAGAGGCAGGCATGGTAGCATCATTTAAGATGTATCTAGACAGAGACATGAATGGGCAGGGAACAGGGGGATACAGATCCTTAGGAAATAGGTGACAGGTTTAGATAGAGGATCTGGATCAGCACAGGCTTGGAGGGACGAAGGGCCTGTTCCTGTGCTGTAATTTTCTTTGGTCATTGTTCTTTGAATTCTCATTGTCACACCTTTGAAAGCCTCCCATTTAATAGTCTTCCCCATCCCAGTTTGAGCAATAAATCCACTCCAATCAACTTTTGAAAATTCCTGCCTCATACCATTAAAATTTGCCTTAATCCAATTAAGAACTTTAACTTTTATGGAACGGTTCAGTCACTTGCTTTGCCTTGATTCCAAGAAAAGGTCAAGTTTTGCTCCTTCTCTAGTAGGTACACTTACATATAGGTAAAGAAAATTATCTTCAACACATTTTACAAATTCAGATCTCTTTGTACATCAATTTTCCCCAGGGCTTTTCCATTTATTGCATATTCAGAGGCATTATGTTCCTGTTAGAGTGAAGGGTAAGGCTGGTAGGAGTCAGAAACAATGGATCATTAAAAATATTGATGCTCTGGTCAAAAACAAGAGAGAGTCATATATTAGTTGTAGACAACTGGGATCAAATGAATCGCTTGAAGAGTATAAAGGGTATAAGAGCATTCTTAAGAGGGAAATCAGGAGGGCAAAAATGGAATATGAGATAGCCTTGGCAGATAAGATTAAGGATAATCCAAAGAGATTCTACAAGAACATCAAGAATTAAAGACCAACTCAGCAGGTGATAGGACCCCTTAAAGATCAACAAATCCATCTATGTGGTAAAAACAAGGACTGCAGATGCTGGAAACCAGAGTCTAGATTAGAGTGTTGCTGGAAAAGCACAGCAGGTCAGGCAGCATTTGAGAAGCAGGAAAATCACCGTTTTGGGCAAAAGTCCTTCATCAGGAATAGAGGCAGGGTGCCTGCAGAGTGGAGAGATAAATGAGAGGGGGGTGGGGGTGGGGAGAATGTAGCATAGAGTACAATGGGTGAATGGGGATGGCGATGGAGGTGATGGGTCAGAGAGGATGGTGGGGGAAGGTGGCAAAGAGGACAATGGGTGAATGGGGGTGGGGATGAAGGTGATAGGTCAGAGAGGAGGGTGGAGTGGATAGTTGGAAAGGAATTTAGGCAGGTAGGACAAGACATGAGGGCAGAGCTGAGCTGGAAGGTTGGAACTGGGGTGAGGTGGGGGGAGGGGAAATGTGGAAACTGGTGAAATCCACATTGATGCCATGGCGGAAGATGAGGCATTTTTGCTCCAGGCGTCGGGTGGTGAGGGAGTGGCGGTGGAGGAGGCCCAGGACCTGCATGTCCTCGGCAGAGTGGGAGGGGGAGTTGAAATGTTGGGCCACAGGGCAGTGGGGTTGATTGGTGCGGGTGTCCTGGAGATGTTTCCTAAAGTGCTCTGCTAGGAGGTGTCCAGTCTCCCCAATGTAGAGGAGACCACATCAGGAGCAACGGATACAATAAATGACATTAGGGGATGTGCAGTTAAAGCAGGGGCCTTGGATGGAGGTGAAGGAGGAGGTGTGGGTGCAGGTTTTGCAATTCCTGGGGTGGCAGGGGAGGGTGCCTGGAAGGAAGATTGGTTGTTGGGGGACGTGGGCCTGACCAGGTAGTCACAGAGGGAACGGTCTTTGCAGAAGGCAGAAATGGGTGGAAAGAGAAATATATCCCTGGTGGTGGGTTCCATTTGGAGGTGGCGGAAATGTCGTTGGATGATGTGGTTTATGCAAAGGTTAGTAGGGTGGAAGGTGAGCACCGGTGGTGGGGGGGGGGGGGGGGGTGGTGTCTGTCCTTGTTACAGTTGGAGGGGTGGGGTTTGAGGGTGGATGGGCGGGATGCAGATGAGCTGCGTTGGAAGGCATCTTTAACCACGTGGGAAGGGAAATTGCTGTCTCCTCAAGAAATGTCAGTGATGCTAAGTGAATAGTTTGCATCAGTTTTGTATTGTGGAGAAAGAGATGGAGGCTGGAGAAATCAAGGAAATAAATTTTAATGTTTTGAAAATTGCTCACAGTACAGAAGAGGAAGTGCTGGAGGTCTTAGAAACATAAAGGTGGAAAAGTTGCCTAAGATTAAAGAAATCTTGATCAAGTGGGTCAATGGGCTGAGGAGTGGCAGATGGAGTTTAATTTCGATAAATGTGAGGTATTTCATTTGGTGAAACAAACAAGGACAGGACTTATAGTTAATGGGAGGACCTTGGGTGGTGTTGTAGGAGAGAGAAAGAGAGACTTAAGGGTTCAGGTACATACTTATTTGAAATTTATATCACATGTAGGCAGAATAGTTAGGAAGGCATTTAACAAGCTTGCCTGCATTGCTCAGACCTTTGGGTATAGGTGTTGGCATGTCATGTTGAGGTTGCACCTGAGGCCTCTCCTGGAGTACTGTGTACAGTACTGGTTGCCCTGACATAGGAAGGATATTATTAAAATGGACAGAGTTCAGAAAATATTTACTAAAAGTTGCTGGGATTAGAAGGCTTGAGTTAAAGGATAGGTTGTATAGGCTGGGACATTTTTCACTGGAGCATTGAGGTTTATAAAATCATGAGGGACATAGATAAGCTGAATAGGAAAGGTATTTTTCCCAGAGTTAGGGAGTCCAAAACTAGGGGGAATATTTTTAAGGTGCAAGGAGCAAGATTTAAAATGGATGTGAGGCACAACTCTTTTACACAGCGAGTGGCTCATATGTGGAATGAACTGCCAGAGGAAGTGGTGAATGAAGCTACAGTTGCAACATATAAAAGACATTTGGATAACTACATGATTAGATTAGATTAGATTAGATTAGATTAGATTAGATTACTTACAGTGTGGAAACAGGCCCTTCGGCCCAACAAGTCCACACCGCCCCGCCGAAGCGCAACCCACCCTTCCCCTACATTTACCCCTTACCTAACACTACGGGCAATTTAGCATGGCCAAGTCACCTGACCTGCATATCTTTGGACTGTGGGAGGAAACCAGAGCACCCGGAGGAAACCCACGCAGACACGGGGAGAACGTGCAAACTCCACACAGTCAGTCGCCTCAGGCGGGAATTGAACCCGGGTCTCTGGTGCTGTGAGGCAGCAGTGCTAATAAGAAAGATTTGGAGTGATGTGGCCAAATGCAGGCAAGTGGGGCTAGTTTAATTTGAGAATATGGTGACTAATTGGACTGACGGATCTGTTTCCATGCTGTATGATTCTATGATTCTATGACTCTATGACTCGAAGAGAAAATCTAACCGTGGCCACTTGACATTCCATCACTCAGTCCCCCACTATGATCTTTCTGGTATTGCCATTGACAGAAAACTGAACTGCACTTAACATATAGTGGCTACAAGAGGAAGTCACATGCTAGGAATTTTCTAATGATTAGTTCACCTCCTGACTTCCCAAAACCTGTCCATCATCAACAAGACACAAGTAAGGAATGTAGTGGAATAATCTACACTTGCCTGGCTGAGTGCAGGGCTAACAATGCTCAAGAAACTTGAAACTATCTAAACAAAGCAACCTATTTGATTGGCACCACATCCACAAACAACTACTCCTTTCACTGCTGATGCTCAGTGGCAGCAATGCGTACCATCAGCAAGATTCAGTGTCCAAAATTCACTAAAGATCCTTAGATAGCATTGAGTCATAACCATCACCATCTAGAAGACAAGGACAACAGATACATGGGAGTATCACTATTTGGAAGTTCCCATTCAAGCACTCGCCATCCAGACATGGCTATATATTATTGTTTCTTCAGTGTCATTCAAACAAAATCCTTGAATTTTCTACCTAATTGTATTGTTGTTCTACCTACAGCACATGTTATCCAGTGGTTGAAGAAAATACCTCACCACCCTTTTCTCAAGGGCAACTAGGAATGAGCAAGAGACCCATACAGCAATGCTCACATCCCACAAGTCCTTTTTGAAAAAGTGAAACGTGGCTTATGAAATCTGTCATAAGAAAAACCTTTCCAGCTTATAGAAATGCAGTTTCTGACACAAAACATTTATTGTATAATGTCAAATAATTTTAAAGAAAAGTGACCATCATGATAATCATAATATAGTATTTAAGTCTAACATTGTCCAGCCAAACTCCCACATTCTGTCATATGAGGTGAGGTTCATGACTAAATATAACTTGTGAGAACAGCAATGATTGAACTAGTGGCATAATTTGAATGGGCAATTCTAATAAGAACTGCACATTTATTCAATTATTTCAAATGCAAAATGAAAAGGTAAAATAATTACTACTTTGGGAATTTTGTACATTGATTAAATTAGCAAATTACCATTCTTCACAAATCCAATACATTCCTGACAAAACCAATATGTTCATGATGATAATAATGCTTTGAAGCTTTGAAGAACAGAAAGACTATAAATCAAAGGAAGTACTACAACAATTTCATATTTTCTATTATACTGTAAGACATCAACTACCATTTGGTTTGCTACTATGCCATCTGGAATCCTTATGTTTGTAGCTGAGGTAGACCCTACAGTGGGGATTGGTACAAATGGACTTAATGAGCTAGTTAAATCTGTTGCAAATTATGTGTATGGTCCATTGTGTACAAGAGGTTGACATTCAATTTTTAGAAGATTCTTACAAATTAAACTTGTTTTGGAAGAGCACTATAATTACTTTAGTTGATGATTCACATGGCAAGTAATCATTGCTGGTGACTGTTTCTCATTTTGATTCTAATTCATAGTATCATTTTATAGGTATGACAGCAAGGCTATGTGAACTCTGGTTTTGTGTGCATGTGATTAAACTGTTGGAATATGTTTCAGAATAAAAACAAAATGACGTAATTTATAATCATTCAAAAGGCCATGAAACTGTATAATTATTTTATGTCATTAACTTTTAAAAAAATGTTTTCAATGCAACAATTGTTTGCAAGTATATCAAGTCATAAAAAGTCTGAGACCTCGTCACTAGCAGCCGATGTAAGTTAGCAGCAACAAGATTGATGGCTGAACAGGATTTGGTATGACACATTAAATTCTAGGAGATAACTGTATTTAAACTGAAACCAAGTACACATTCTGGTGAGAGCTTTAATTCAGCTAGCCACACTCCAAAAGAATTCACACCCCATGATTATCAGATCCTTATATTTATTTGACCAATTCTCATCTCATTAACCATATTTAATATATTTAACATGTTTAATTCTCATGTAATTAACCATGTTTAATATAGACTTCATTTTTTCTTGTTCCATAAGGTCATAGTAATTTCTTCAGACCTTATTAGATAACATAGCATAATCTTTCATATTATTCAGCAAAAAACCCTACCACCACTTATCCTCCCCATCCCAATTTAGCATCATCCATAAATTTTGACGCCATGCCTATGATTCCTCAGTGGAAATTATTATACATATGTAGTGAGCAAAATTAACTTGAGCACAGACCTTATGTGACACCAAATTTTGGCAGTCTGTGAAGTTTCCCACAACTCAAACCATCAGTTTTGTGTTTTGTAGCCTTTTTACAATCTATGAGTTCTCCACTGTCATGATTTTCTTATGTGGCATCTTATCAAAGACCCTCTGATACAGCATGTATTCTGCATCCAAAGATACCTTTTCTGTATTCTTTATCTTCAAATAATTCAATGATTGTCACTGCAATGTGATGTTCATGGTATTGTTTTATTTTAGTTTTTGTTTCTTGATGCAATGTTTTCTTATTTGGCAGCAAAAACTTTAATACCTTTCCTACCATAAATAAGGTAAATGAACTGCTATACCTAACAGGCACCCAGTCTCCCCAATGTAGAGGAGACCGCATTGGGAGCAACAGATACAATAAATGATATTAGTGGATGTGCAAGTAAGACTTTGATGGATGTGGAAGGCTCCTTTAGGGCCTTGGATAGAGGTGAGGGAGGAGGTGTGGGCACAGATTTTACAGGTGTCAGAGATGGTCCAGATAAATTTAAGGTCAGGGTGGAATGTGTTGGTGAAGTTGATGAATTGCTCAACCTCCTCGCGGGAGCACGAGGTGGCATCAATGCAGTCATCAATGTAGCGGAGGAAGAGGTGGGGAGTGGTGTCGGTGTAATTACAGAAGATCAACTGTTCTACGTAGCCAACAAAGAGACAGGCATAGCTGGGGCCCATACATGTGCCCATGGCTACCCCTTTGGTCTGGAGGAAGTGGGAGGATTCGAAGGAGAAATTGTTAAGGGTGAGGACCAGTTCGGCCAAATGAATGAGAGTGTCAGTGGAAGGGTACTGTTGGGGATGTCTGGAGAAGGAAAAACGGAGGGCTTGGAGGCCCTGGTCATGGCGGATGGAAATGTAGAGGGATTGGATATCCATGGTGAAGATGAGGTATTGGCGGCTGGGGAAACGGAAGTCTAGGAGGAGGTGGAGGGCATGGGTGGTGTCTCAAACGTATGTGGGGAGTTCCTGGACTAGGGTGACTTGAAATGTTCATTCTGTTTCTCTCTCCACAGATGATGCCAGACTGGTTGAATTTCTCCAGCACTTTCTATTTTCAAGTCATATATCTGTGACTGATTGCCAGAGATAAATATTTGAACAAGAAGCTACAGATCAAAGTCAGCATAAACCTTTGGAATAAACCTTTTGAAAAAACCTTTGGTTGATGTGAATGAAAACTGTAGAAGCGATTTTGATTTCTTTTTGGTGGTGTATCATGAAGCTTGCTACACTTGTACTTTTCTCCTATTTTAATATAATTCCATCATTTTATCTTTTCTTCAAATTCAGAAATAGTATTTTGAAACTGAATAAATGAAAGGACTGCATTAATATAGCAGTTGTTACAAATATCCAACATTTCAAAGTACTTCATAGCCAAATAAGTACTTTTGAACTATAATCTGTTGTAATTCACAAAATGTGGCAGTCAATTTGTGTACTGTAAACTATTATAAACAGCAATGTGATAATGACCAAATAGTCTGTTTTTGTTTTGGTGATATAATTTGAAAGATAAATATTGACTAGGACTGCAAAGTTAACTATATCACTCTGCATCATAACAATGCCATTGGAGCTCTTACATCCACCTGGCAAATGGGGCCTCACTTCAACATTTTGTCTGAAAGACAGTACCTCCTGCAATACAACTCTCCCTCAGTACTGGACTGGAGTATCAATATTGAGTTTTATGTTCAAGCTCTGAAGTTGGACTTTAATGTGAAACCTTTTAATTCTAAGTATTTTCCTTAATAATATTCAGAGTTTTATTTAGTGCTGTAAGGCAAGTTACATTGTTTTCACTAAATTTTATATGACCTTCATGCCATTGTCTCTTCAAAGCTCTTTATTGTCTCCAGTTAATAAAGGTGTTGGCAATCTCCCATCTCATAAACCTATTGTTTAAGCTGTGGTGGTCATCTCTGCATTAAACATTATCTGATGTGGCTTTGGAGACCAAAGGCAGACAAGTAAATGCATGATTCTTTGGTTTCTGTTTTCCCTGAACACTCAGTCAGATTTTGCTTTACTCTTTCAATGGTCTTTCAAACAGTCAGTCTCCAGAGCTCAGGCTTACAGTAACAGTCTCCCTCTTTTATTTTACAATATTCATTACCTACATACTGAACTTGAAGGTGTCCTTGTAGCAAATATATGAATGCCCATGAGGTTATCATCCAGTCCCAGTGCCCCAGTCAATTCAATGTACAGAAGTTCTTTGGAGTATGTGGCTGTCTTCCATAATTGTGGCTGAACATACATTGTTAGCTTTGCAATGAGTGTATGCAATGGACCTAGCAGACTCCAGTAACAGTCAGATGATGTTCTTGTCCTGTGAGGAGATGCTGAGGATACTTTTTTTTATTCATTCACAGGACATGGGCTTTGCTGGCTAGGCCAGCAGTTATTATCCATCCCTAGCTGCTATTGAGAAGGTGGTGGTGGGTTGTCTTCTTAGATTCATACAGTCATACAACATGGAAGAGGCCCTTGAGCCCATCAATTCTGCAGCAACTTAGCTACACAACCTCACTTTCCAGCATTTGGTCCGGAACCTTAAATGCTATGACATTTCAAGGGCTCATCCAAGTATATTTTGAAGGTTGTGAAGTTTCCCAACTCTACTGCCCATCTAAGCAGTGCATTCTAGACCCCACCACACACTGGATAAAAATATTTTTGCTCAAATCCCATCTAAAACCTTCTGCGCTTTACCTTAAAATTATACTCCCTTGTTATTGACATTTCAATAAGAGAAACAGTTGTTTCCTATTCATTCTATGCATGTCCTTTGATACGATACTTACTTAAAATCCAGACAGAAAACTACTTACAATCCAACACAAAAGCTGCTTACAATCGAACATTAACAGGCATCCAAACCTGTAGTGAAACATATTCAAGAGAATTTTGAGAGAAACAATTCCCAATTCCCAATAACTTGACATTTGAAGGACTGTAAATTCCAAGATAATAAATAAGACCTAAAATACTGCTAGACCTAAAATTTCAAGAATACTCTGAATGGAGTCATGAATGATTATTCCATAACTAAAACTTGCCTCATGAACAAAAAAGGTTTTCTCATCTCACTTCTTTTTAACCTTCATGAAAATTTAATTTTGGCACCAAGTGCTTCTTGGAGTAGAGGAAACTGCCAGAAGTTTGGAAAGAGGTATTTAGGTTATGAAAGATTTTGAGAAAGTTAAATTGGCATAAATGTTATCTCATTTTTTAGATCAAGGCTAGATGTTGGCCAGACCTTGCTGTTTTTTGGACTTGGACTGCTTGGTACTTGAGGAGTCCCAAAAGGTGCATTCATCCATAGCTCTGACCTTAAGCTAGATGCAAAGTCATTGCTGAAGCTGTTGAAGATGGTTAGGCCTAGGACACTACTCTGAGGAACTCCGGAAGAAATATCATCAAGTGATGACTGCACTCTCCAACCAACGCAACCATTTTCCTTTTAACCAGGTATGACTCCAACCAGAAGAGAGTTTTTACCCTGATTCTCAATGACTTCAGTTTTATTGTGGCTCCTTGATGCCTCACTTGGTCAGATGTAACCTTAGTGTGAAGGGCAGTCACTTGTACCTCATCTCTGGAATTCAGCTCATCTGTGCTTTACTGTATTCTCACTTACAAATAGATTTGCTTCCCACTTTCAAAATTGTCATCCCCTTTCCCCCAGGTAACAGCTCTCAAGCTCCATTAACAGGCTCCTGAGTCACCTTCCTATGGCAATGGTCCTCTTTGGATCTCCTAAACCAAACCTCCTTTCCCCTCAATTTCCCTGGACCGAACCAACAGTGAAAACCTGGCCCTTTAGTTCACTTTCTTGACTGATCTAAAGAGATAACCCCAAATGAGAAGTTCCCAGACCAGTGACTGATTCCTATACATCACCCCAGTTGCATAATCCTTGGCCACCCTGGACTTCCCATTAGCCTCAGGATAATCCTTGACCTACTTTGAGAACTGCAGGGGATGGACACCTAACAAAAAGCAGCCCACCCAAACACCACACTGTAGCCAATCACGTCCACTTTGACTTACTGTTTTGGGACCCCCTGACTGAAAGAGAGAACTTCTCCCTTTAGACTTTGAAGCACAGCAGCTTGTTTGCTGCACATGAATTGTTTATGCCTTATAAGCTATAGCCACATCGTGCAGATGAGATTGAAATAGCACACTGCTGTATGGAAAGATACAAGTTCCCTTGACAGAGGATTACTGATTAGCTAGTTGTGTGACTGTGCTACTTGATACAGAAGGACAAAGTAACACAAGACAAGACAAAAATGTTATGAACATGTAGATAGGCAAGAAGCAAACAAATGCAAAGAGAATAAGTCAGCAGCATTGAGATGCAGCCTGGTCCAATCCGTGAGTTGTGGTCTGTCCCTGTGAACATAGTATCCTGGCAGCAGACATTAAATGTGAATTACCAGCACACCCTGCCATACAGCTCTGTGCTTCCTGAACATGCTGCAAGTATATTAGAGAGGTGCCATCAGGGTCATGAAGAGTTGAGAAATGTCATCGTCCATGGACGAGATCAGTGCCCACTGATCGTGCCCTGAGAAACTGTTCTGTACAAAGCAACATGGAGGCTGTTCACAGTCAGCAGGGAGCTATCGTTGCTACATATTGCCAGGTAACTCCAACAAATTTGTCAAACATGATTTTCTATTCACAAATCCATGCTGTATTCAATCAGGTCATTTTTATTCAGGTGTCCTTTTCTAGATTCTAGCATTTTCCCATAACTGCTGTAAAGCAAGATATTGTTCCCTGTTTATTGCATTTCTCTTTTCACTAGAATGATACGTGCAATCCACAGGAATCATACCAGAATCTGTGGAATTTTGGAAAATGATTGCCAATGTATTGACTATCTCTACAGTCACCTCCTTCAACATGCTGGGATGTAAATTGTCAGGCCCTGGAGACTTATCAGCTTTCAGGCCCATCAATTTCTCCAGAGTAGCCTTCTTGCTGATGCTAATTCTCTTCAACTCTCCCTTGGCATTTGAATCTCTAGTTCTTCTATCTTCCTCAAATAGACACAAAAGTATCAAAAGAAAATACCAAAGATCTGCAGATGCAGAAAACCAGAAATGAAAACAGAAATAGCTGGAAAAGCTCAGTGGGTCTTCAGCATTTGTGGAGAGAAAGATAGAGCTAATCTTTCAGGCCCAGTGACCGTTCTGCAGAAGAGAAAAATATCATTCAGTTTCAAGATAATGAGGAAGCCACTTAGGACTGAGATAGGAGAATTATTGTTTATTCAAAGGGTTGTGAATCATTGGAATTCTGTATCCTAAAAGGCTGTGGAAGCTCTGCTATGGAGAATGCTTAAAGTAGAGATTGGCAGATTTCTTAATACCAAAGATGCAAAGTGATAAGAGAGGAGAGTAGGAAAAAGGCATTGAAGCAAATGATTAACAATAATGATATTGAATCCTGGAGCAGGCTCAATGGGTTGAATGATCTATGCTAGCTCCAACATTCCAAGGACATAAATGGGCCAGATTATTTATATGCCAGCGTAGATCAGAATTGTGCATGGGTTCCTGTGGAATCCCCATCATAGAACACTCTGAAGGAGTTGCCCTAAAAATGACTTTTCTATTCAGCAAATCCTCTACACTATCATCATCCAAAAATTTCCATTTAATGGGCACTTTGGTTGATTCAAAGTCCACAGCACCCAGCTGGCACCCTACCCCCACCCCAGCTTGAATGCTACTTCCTACCCCAGCTGGTAACCATCTCTCCCCAACCTGGTACTCCACTTATCAGGCACCTTACCCAGTCAGCACCCTTCTTAGTTGACATTCTAGACCCTACCCCATCTGGAATTCCACAATGTGGCACCAATTACCGTCCCCAACCAACAAAATTGCTGTTAAGACACTTATAATTCCGAAGACTGCAGCTGACTGTCATGATAAAGAGCATGTCGTTTCCCTTCCTCTTGCAGTATGAAAGAACTGTCAGAGTGGAAATACCGTTTACATTTCTGAGAGGGCCCTAAGCAGAATTTCATCTCAAAAATGTGCAGCTCCCTTCTTCATCAAACATAAGAGTTGGATTGGCAATCTGAGTGAGATTTCCAAGCACCAGAAAATCTCCCAAAATAAGATGGCAAAAACATTATAGATAGGTTAAGTCAGTAAGCAAAGGCATGGCAAATGGACTGCAGTGTGAGAAAATGTGTTGTTCATTTTGGCAGGAAGAATAAAAAGAAGTATATTGTCTAAATGACGAGAGACTGCAGAGCTCTGAGTTGCAGAAAGATCTAGTTGCCCTACCACATAAATCTCAAAAGGTGAATTGAGTGAATTAAAAAAGTCCTGAGGGGTCTTGACTGAGCACATGTAGAAAGGTTGTTTCCTCTATAAATGGGGTCACTGTTCGAAAATAAAATGCTGTCCATTTAAGACAAGGATGAGGAGTTTTTTTTCTCAAAGAGTGTTGCAAGTCTCTGCAACACTATTTCTCAAAAGAGATTGGAAGCAGGGTCTTTGAATAGTTAAGGCAGAGGTAGATAGTTTCTTGATAAGTGGGTGAAAGTTTATTGGGGGTAGGTGGAAATTCAAAGAAACAGAGTAGCCATGATCTTATTAAATGGTGAAGCACAATTAAGGGCCAAGTTGTCTACCCTTGATTCTAAATCTTATGTACTTAAATGAAGTGTCCTAACCCTTATCCTAAGATTATTCCACCTGATTTTAAATTCAGCAACAAGCTAGGGGAAAAATCTTGTTTGGACATCAATACTTCCCAACCGCGCATCACTTTTTTTTCAAATAAGGTGGAAACAGCGCATTATATTGAATGTTGGATCAGGCAGTAGTTCGGGCCACAATTATTTACAATATATATTCATGACTTAGATGTGGAAATCGAATGTAAAATATCCAAGTTTGCAGATGACACAAAAATAGGTGTGGTAAGGCAAATAGTGAGAATGGTGTAAAAAGTCTGCATCGGGATATAGATAGGTTAAGCAAGTGGGCAAAAACTCAGCACGTGAAATATAATGTGAAATATGATGGGAAATATGCACTTTGGCAGAAAGAATAAAAGAGCTGATTGTTACTTAAGTGGAGGAATGTAGCAGAATGATCCAGAACATAAGGATCCGGGAATCCTTGTGAATGAATCACATAAAGCTAACATCCAAGTTCAGTGGGTAATAGGGAATGCAAATGGAACTTTGGCCTTTATTTCAAGGCAATGGAGCATAAAAGGAGGGAAGTTTCCATTAAAATTATACAAGGCACTCGTATTGTGGCTTCATGATACTATACAGGGCACTAGCTAGATCACAGCTGGTATACTGTGAATAGTTCTGGGCCCCATATCTAAGGAAAGATATACAGTAATGCCTCAACATACGAACGACCCCGTTCATGAACAAATCAGTTTACGAACAGGATTGTACATAAAATTTTGCTTCAACATACGTATGAAATTCAAGTACAAACGAAGGTACGAACGCAAAAAGCCCGTGTGCGGCCACGTGGTTTCATTGTTCTGCTTTGCTACGCAGGTACTATGAACACAAAAACTCTGGGGCCACGCGTGATCTCATTCAATTCGTCTTTGGCGCGCACGCTGTGTACATCGTTCATTGCTACGTCCAAGCATTCTTATACTATCCGAACAATGGGAAAAATTGATTCAGTTTGCGAACTTTTCGGTACGCGAACCAGGTCCTGGAACGGATTAGGTTTGTAAATCTAGGTGCTACTGTACTAGCATTGGAAGCAGTCCAAGGAAGATTTAGTAGGCTGATACTAAGTATGGTGAGACTGCCTGATAAGCAGATGTTGCATGGATTGGGATATAGAAGAATCACAGGTGACCTTGTTGAAACATATAAGATTCTTAGGGAACTTGACAGGGTCAATGTGGAAAGATTGCTTCCCCTTGCAGTGAGTCTATGACCCAAAGGCATAATCTCAGAATAAAGAGTGGCACATTTCAGAAAGAGATGAGGAGGAATATTTCTTCTCTCAGAAGTTTGCAAATCGACAGAATTCTTCATTGCAAAGGGCTGTACAGACTGGCTGTTTGAGCAAATACAAGGTTAAGAGAGACAGATTTATAATCAGTAAGGAATTCAAGGGGTTTGCGGAAAAGGCAGGACAGTGAAGTTGAGTATTATCGGTTTAACTATGATCTCATTGAATTAGGGTGAAATGACCTAGTACAACTGTACCTATTGTGATGATATTATGGCTTTAAGGGTCATATTGTGTCCTTTTATTTGAAGAAGGGTTCAGACAGTGGTGACAAGCAGCCTGCTCAAAACCAAGAGAGTAAATGGCTTATGAAGCCTGGATGGGTAGGGTCAAGCTCACGCAGGATTTTTAGTTTTAGCTTTCAGCAGTTGCTGGGGTCTTCAAGCTGGCTGTAGAAGCTCTTAGGTAAAAACGAGAACTGCAGATGCTGGAAACCTGAGTCTGGATTAGAGTGGTGCTGGGAAAGCACAGCAGGTCAGGCAGCATCCAAGGATCAGGAAAATCAATGTTTCGGGCCAAAGCCCTTCATCAGGAATAGCCCAAAAGGTAGATTTTCCTGCGCCTTGGATGCTGGCTGACCTGCTGTGCTTTTCCAGCACCACTCTAATCCAGACTGTAGAAGCTCTTATGCCATTCTCTGTTACAAATAAAAGCTGGGGTTCTCTTCCTGCTGCTAGAATTACATATGAGACCATTTATTTTACTGAATTTGCCTTGCCATTTTTATGGGATGCTACTACATTGGAACAGTTAATAAGTAGTGTATATATAATTTTGTAAGCAATACAACAGAATTACAGTTATGTGAAAGTGAGGACTAAAGATGCTGGAGATGCTGAAGAGTGTGGCGCTGGAAAAGCACAGCAGGTCAGGCAGCATCTGAGGAGCAGGAGAATCAATTTTTGGGCAAAACCTTTCATCAGGAATAATTACAGTTAAGTCCATTCCGTTATTTTGTTTTTATATCTGTATTTTGCTGCATTTTAAGAATAATGCATATTTAGCTTAAAGTTAGTAGTTAGACCAATTGAATTACATTTGAAATGCTTACCTTTAAAACAAGGAAAAGTTAGGGTCTGGACTATCTTCCTAATATATTTTGACGGGCTTTGGTCTGGTCCATAATATTATGTCTTCAGGTCTTTTTTCTATGCTCTTACTTCTCAAGTTGAGAATGTGGACTTGTCGATGGTGTTTCAAAGTATGAACCATATCTCTTCGGCACTTCTGTGTGAAATTGTGCGTGACCATTTGAGTTATGGAACTGTCAGCATTCATTGGATTTGACAGTTTAGATGATCTTAATATAGTATTTCTGTTTTAAGTGAAAAGCTTCATGGGTCACATTAGTGCACATTAAATGTGAGCACTGTAAGTACTGTGGTCACTGTGTGTATTGAGAATGCTGTTTAGAGAATTATATTTTCCATAATACATAAACATATGATTCAGAAGAAAAACTGAATGTTGACATTTATTATTAGGAGAATTGAATAAAATTGAATAAAAGAATAGGAAAATTTTACTGAAACTATATAGGACATTTGTGAGAGCTCATCAACAAGTACTGTGTTTAATGTTAGGCTGCTTGTTTGAAAATGGATAGCAGCAGGTCAGAGAAGGTTCATTTGATTATTTCATGTGATAAATGGTTTGTCTTATGAAGAAAGATTAAACAGGTTAGTTCTTTACCCATTAGAGTAAGAAGAATGAGAGGTAATCTTGATAAAACATATAAGATCCTGCAGAAACAGACACGGTGAATGCTAAGAGGATGTTTACCTTTGCAGAAGAGATGAAAACTAGGAATATAGATTAAGTATAGTTGGAGATGAGGAGAAGGTTTCTTATTCTCTCAGTAAGTTGTTAATCTGTGGAATTCTTGTCTCTGGAAAGCAGCAAAATATTAGCCATTGGATTCATTCAATTTTGAGATCAATTGACTTTTGATAATAAAGTGAAGTTAAGACCACAACTTATTCAACCATGATCTTATTGAATAGTGGAGAAAACTCAAAAGGATGAATGGCCTACACCTGCTCCTAAGTGGTATGTTCCAATGTCTAATGTTGATCTTTTCCAAATAGTGTTAATTAGGTTGGATCTTGGATGTTCTCAGGACACCCTGTGTCTTAGCTTATTTTGAGAAAAAGTGTTAGTTATACAAAATTCATGGTAGCAACAAAGCTCAAAGTAGTTTTTGCCTGTTCTCAATTATATTTCCAAGACCATAAGTTCAAGGCAAGAGACTTTAAGCATTAAGAACAGTGACAATACTTGCATTGAATTCCTCAAAAGATAAAGATATTCTGATTTTGTTAGTAACAGTGAAACACCCCAAAGAGCTGGTTTTTCAACTCTGAAGTGGAATGCTGCAATGGAGAATACATACTCATGAGTTGACTAGTCATATTTAAGAGATGGAGGGAAACAGCATATTTTAACTATTTGTGGAGGGTTTTATTCTTAAGAGTATTGAGCTCTATAAGCCTATACTTTGCTTCTATATTTTTTCTGCTGTTCATTCAGTGATCCACTCAGTAGCTTTCTTGTATCAATCAATCAAGGTCAATGGTGATCACATTTGTTTTGCATGTATTATTGATCAGCTGCAAGTCATCTGTCATGGTCCTGATGTTCCAACTTGCCAGTTGAAGATTTGGCACTTGCCAACAGATTGAGGTGATGCATCTAGTGTATGTATAAAGAGATTTAGCATGCTTTTCATACTTGAATGTTAGTCTGTTACTCATTTTCAGCCTACACCACTGGCTAGCAGCAAAATGAGAACGAGAGCCAAATGTATAAACTCTTCCTGTCGATACATAACATCTCCACAGAAACTGGGTTCATTACAAACTCAGACTAAAGCTTCAATGGAACTAAAGAGGTATTGCAACCAGACATACAGTGTCTGGCACACGTGAACCATGATGTGGAGGTGTCAGTGTTGGTCTGGGGTGGACAAACTTGGAGTATAAACTGCAGTTGTATGATTTTTAACTCATGAATCATTGATGAATAGCTGCACTCACTTGTTGATAAGCTAGGAGAATTAAAGACTAAAGACATAAACCTGAGCAAAAAAAAGGACCCCTAAGGTTGGCCGATGTTTGTAAATGTCATCTTTCTGGCAACTCTTACAACTAGGCCAGAAAGTTGTGCCATAATGATTTCTCTTCATAAAGATTGTAAGGGGACCATGACACTTGGGCAAACTGGGGACATAAATGTTATCCAGGCTTCTACTTTAAATATTTAATATCCTGTGCCTACCGCCCCTGCACCACCCCGATAACCCCAAACCCCTTCCCAGTCACCTTGAAGAATTTAGTGTAAAGATATAGAGCAATCCCAGTATTCAGAGACAACATGTTCCTGATTCCCCACCAGGCATTGGATTTGTGGGAGCTATTCTCCATCAGGAATCATGACAGGGGATTCTCCTGCCTGGCCAAGGTGATCAGGATGGAGATGGAGGGAAGATGAGGAATCACAGGTTCAGCAGATCATGATTGCTGTGCAAGAAAAGATGATCTTCTCAGGTAAGTGTTGCTGTGGCAAAGGATTGTCTTTCATGTGGGCACAGACTAAGCATTTCTGTGAGTTACAGCTAGGCTAGGGATGGTGAATAGGTGATTAACCACAGGGCACTTTATGCCAAAGTACGTGCCAGTTTGACCTGAGTAAGCATTTGTTTACAAATGAACACATCGATGGGCCAATTATATATAATGGGGATATGTGCGGAGTCAGTTGTCAAGCTTACTATGTTTTAATTTTACTTTTTCAAACAAGCAGATTCATTACCAGATGGAAAGAAATGAAGATAGGTGGCCTGGCCTGGCCCCAATCTAAAGGTCTTCACCCCTTTGACGAGAGAGAATCTGTATAGATTGCAGGAGAAAAGGGCAGTCATAGCACTCAATTGACAGCACTAGATCTCTTTCAAAATAACCAACAGCATATGTAAACCACAAAAATTCCCACTCTATAAATATCAATCCTTCTTTTAACAACTTTGCAGATCTGTGTCCATGCATTCCATAACAACATTTATAACAATACTGTGCAAACATACAGGAAAATTTCAGAAATTGTTAAGCCACCAAAACAAAATTACTGGTATTAAGGCCTAGCAAGAAGATTTTTTTAAACTATTATTGAAAAACAAGTAAATTAAAGTTTCTAAAACAATTTGAACACTGACCACTAACAGTATGTTATGCAATATGTTCTCCTGTAATAATAATGAAAGTTCTCAAGCTATTTTTAAATTGCAGCATTATTGCATTTTCATTAAGGCAGCAGTCATTGTGTTTATATCAGGACCCAAGTAAAATGCAGTTGCTGTCTTCACAGATGATTCTTACATCATGTGTTTAAACAAACAGCAGGTCATAATAATATTAGGGGACATATGTGCCAACCCAAGAAATCTGGTGTTGCTGAGGAATGTGTGAAAATAAAAGAGGTGCAAAAAGGACCATGTGGGAAACAGACTCAAGAGTTTATGACCAGGTGATAGTAGGCAATCTCTCATGTGGAGGTATGCTCCACAGGGTCAACGTGGGTAAGAAAGAATATCAGCCAGAGTTCACAGGTGCCTTCCCTTCATCTTTCCTACCACAACCACAGAAAGCACAGGAGGGAGTTCTGACATCCATGCAAGCAATGTGGATTTGGTTATGTGCATGGAGGCATAAACCCTTAATTTACAGTGAGTGATGTTTTTGCATAGACACTTTAAATGCTTTCAATGAATTATTTTCTCTGCTGTTTTAGCAGTGATGATCCATTTAAAGTATGTGGATTAAATTGACCATTTGTTAAAATAATGAAGAATTTACTACAAGCAAAAATGACAAGCTTTTAATTCTCAGATTGTTCACAGAAGTGTCAAGCTATAAGTTTATTCCTAACTGATTTGCAATTCAAATTTGTGACTTCTATTTATCATCTGGCTCAAAGATTATGTTCATCTACATGTATTTTTAGAAAAACATATTTTCACAAATGGAATGGCATAATACTGTCGAGATATATTGCATTATGACACTTCAACAATACAATAAATAGAAATGATTACTGCTAAAAATGTTTGAAATAGAAATTTTGTCGTATGCACTGTGTTACTTAAATATAATGTTAGAATAGAAACCCTGCTTTCTATTGACGGGTTTAAACCTGGTCTGAGGAGTATACATGTTTCCCAGAGCAGAAGTCTAAAGTGATGACAGATATTCACATGTGTTTGGAGCTGATTGGAGTTTCCTGTCACTAATTAGCTAATTTAATTCATCTCAACACTTTTCCTATTTCCTGGCCAAACAGGTATAGACTGGACAATTTGAACTAGTACGAAAATCAACTAAACCTGAAATTTTTCTGCCACAAATCCAATTTAGCAACATGTTGGAGGAAGCAATTATCAACATGGTGCCATAAAAACTCTTCAAAATCTGCAGTGACAACTTTAGATTATTTTTCACCAGTAAATCCAAATTTAAGCTTGAATATATTATTCAATCTATGGATGTAAAGTTTTGCAAATCCTGACTTATTTTATCGCAGTGTTTTCACCAAGATTAGCTATTAGAGCAACAATAGAACCAATTCATAATCTCTTGTTATGATTCTACATTTTATATTCTATATCCTTTCTGCAGGAATATAACCCATTGTTTATAAAATCTGTCTTTTTTTTACATGAAACTATTATATGTAAAACCTTACTCTTTTTACATGAATGTAGACACTACAAATACTGTGGTCTGAAATAATTATGAAAAGTGAATGCTGCCTTCCAGTGTTGCTTTCATTATAGACAATACACTTTAAACTGTCAGCAGATTGACTATTGAGGGAGCCATCAAAAATATTACACGACTCATATTGTTACTTCAGATCTATGGATGTGCACGTAATTCAAACGTAAAGTAGACATAGCATTCAGAATAAAATGTAGACATAACAATAACTGTAATGATAAACCAGTTTCAGCATAAGAATTGAGATGATTGTTCATGTGTTAATTTTTTCAATTATGATCAGAATTCGTAAACCCGCAGGAAGCTCTTCAATGTAAAGCTGCTTTCAATCATATGAGGGCCGGATTTATTATAGATGGTGAATGAACAGCACCTGCAGTTTGTTAGTTTTGCTCTTAGCTGTTTAATTTCCGTATGCATTTGCAGTAAAATTTGCTGGAAGGAAGAGTTTAAAATGGTACAAACTCTTCATAGGCCAATGAAATGGTGTGAACACAAATAACTGTGGCCAGGATTTTTCCCTCCCAAGTGGTGGTATCAAAGATGGTGTGAATGGCAAATAATCTGGTAGGTTAACACTGGGGAGATACCTTCCCCCTTCCTGCCACACCATTAATTAGCAGGAAGGTCCATGGCCGACTTTCTCAACCATCATCAATTAAATAATAAGTTAATGACCACTTCAGTACTTACCTTGCCTTGACTGAAAATCCTTTAGCTCCTGGCAGGATAAGAAACAGCCAGCCCATCAGACTGGTAAACAAATGCAGACATGCTGTTGGTTTGGTGGATGTGAGAGGGTTCCTCAATTATCAATAATTTGTACAAGACCAAAGAATGCAACCAAGGGCAGGGAGGCCTTCTGGGAGCCAAACTCCTCTGTCCTCACTTCTGAGCTCTCCTATCCAACGTCCCAAAGACCTGCCAAACTTAAAAAGATTCCTGATGAAGGGCTCATGCCTGAAACATTGATTCCCCTGCTCCTCGGATGCTGCCTGACCTGCTGTACATTTCCAGCACCGCACGCTCAAAACTTAGAAAGCCCCACCACACAACACATCTTTCCTGCTGTTCTGGAATCTGCACCTTGCTTTCTGTTGGACTATAACCTGGTGTCGTGTGACTTCTCACTTTGTCCACCCTAGTCTAACACAGGCACCTCCACGTCCTTGCTATCTTGTCAGCATCTACAGTTCTGCCATGCTGCTGCTGAGTTCTGGAGACTTTGGCTTCTGATTGGATTAGATTAGATTACTAATCTAGATTAGATTAGATTAGATTACTTACAGTGTGGAACCAGGCCCTTCGGGCCAACAAGTCCACACCGCCCCGCCGAAGCGTAACCCACCCATACCCCTACATCTACATTTACCCCTTACCTAACACTATGGGCAATTTAGCATGGCCAATTCACCTGGCCTGCACATCTTTGGACTGTGGGAGGAAACCGGAGCACCCGGAGGAAACCCACGCAGACACGGGGAGAACGTGCAAACTCCACAGTCAGTCGCCTGAGGCGGGAATTGAACCCGGGTCTCAGGCGCTGTGAGGCAGCAGTGCTAACCACTGTGCCACCGTGACGCCCACTTGGAACTTTGAAGCGAATTGAACAAACGTTAAATTTGAATGCTGAATTCACAATCAAATCATTTGTCATCGAAGTAAAGAAGAAAGTATTTGATTCAGAAAAAGAATAAAAATATACAGAAAAGAAAAGAAAAAAATTGTATTTAAAACCTTCAATAGCACATAAAATCTGAAATAATACTAGACTTGGCACATTTAAAAGATAATTTTCAATGCCAGAGAAGTTAATTATCAGACCGACAAAAAATGTGCTTTGGCTGAAGAGCAAAACTGCTACCTTTTGATTGCCTATCCAGTTAGTATATCGCAAGCAAAGGTAGGAACTCCACACCATTCAACACACTTACATGATAAATCAGATACTGAAATGGCACTGTATTGCAGTTAATTGCAGGAGCAGTGCATCTTAATCAGAAACTCAGTATTTTTGTACTTAATTGCACTTTAATTTCACCATAATTTGATGTCTGA
Source organism: Chiloscyllium punctatum (assembly GCF_047496795.1). Lineage (NCBI taxonomy): Eukaryota > Metazoa > Chordata > Chondrichthyes > Orectolobiformes > Hemiscylliidae > Chiloscyllium > Chiloscyllium punctatum. The sequence continues at coordinate 77,795,803 of NC_092748.1, forward strand.
TGTGTGCATTAATAATGCTGGACATTATGGACCTTATTGTTATTCTGGCACATTATGTTGAATTATTTTGCCTTTATTTGAAATCATTAAAAATTTTGACACTCTAACGAAAGCACTGTTGGAGGGATGTGGTCCAAACTCGGGCAAGTGGGACCATTTTAATTTGGGAGACTTGGTCAGCATGGAGGAATTGGACCGAAGGATCTGTTTCCATGCTGTAAGACTCTATGACTCTATTGCCAATTCTATGTGCAAAGCAGTTCTCATTGAGAAAGAACAAGTTAAGCAGGTTAAAGAGATTACGTGTGCTGACATACAGTTCAAGCAGACTGTGCAGGCTATAACATATTTAACATTTATCAATGATAGCTTTGTTAAATATTATGTGCATTAGTATATTGAAATCTGTTGTGGTTAATGCATGTTATGGTATCAAACAATCTGATAGCTTTAACAGTGCATAATTTTGTGTAAGAACAATACAAATGATAAGATAGAGGCTTTAGTATTTGCACACAGATTTGAACTCACAGGTTTTCAGAATTTGCGTTATTAATAAAAACGTGAATCTTATAACATTTCTAAGAAAATTAATTAGATTCATTGAGGCATGCATATTTCTTGAATCATTAATGACATTAACTGATCCAATCATGCTGAGCAGGACAAACTATGATTTAATATAGTAGGGAAAGGGTTTTTTGACGGGTTAAAAAAAGGGAATTGTGGGAAGCAATTTTAAAATGTCAGGCTAAGGTCAACAGAATATAGTTAAGTGAAGACAAAACCATATCCTATGCCTCAGAAGTGAGATCTGTCAGAGTAGCTGTATCTCACCATTTCCCCATTGCCATTGTAAAGTACTAACTTTGTATTTCTGTGCAACAGTAACTCTCTGACTTGATTATGAAGTGTCAGTCAGTCCCTTGTCGGTCAGAATTAGACAAGAACACTGAATGAGATGAGCTGGGGTGGCCTCTATCTAGGTTGGTCTATTTGGGCATCTTCTAGTGTACAGTAACTGACAGCTAAAAGTAGCAATGTATGAATGGGTAGTCCTTTGTAATAAGACACTTAAATAGAGATTTAAAGATCTGGATTCAAAACCCATTACATTGTCAGCAAATCACAGTTGATACTCATCACCAGAAGCTGCAGTTCAATACAGTGCAACAACTGTTGAGCAGTCACGTGAATTTTCTTTGTTTTTGATTTTATTTTCATTATTATCACAAGAAAATACATAAATATAAAAAATTAATCTCTATCTTCCCATTTTGAAGATTTTGCAAATTATTTCTACCATAAGAACAACCTGTACATCTATTTTTATGAAAATTGTAAAAACTTCAAGAGCAAGTTTCACCTTCATAAATATTAAATGCACTTAAATATGTGTCAATATAGCTTAAGAAAATAAGATATTATGCCTTGCTGTCTGCTTGCTGTCAGCTGCACAGATTGAAACCTAAATGCCTCCTCTCATTCAATACTTACTGCAGACTGCCAAACAGTGAGGTTCAGCCAAAGTTCAAAAAGCTACTCCAAAGCTTCTTTATTCCTCATACACTATCTTCAATATCATTTTTTCTTAATACTCTATTTTGTAATGACCTAAAAAATTGAATGGTGGCACAGATATTTTCCATGAGTAAAATATGCACCTGATATGACAGACAGAGCACAGTGTGCCAGAGATTTTCTCCTCATTTAATTAATATCAACAGGAAAGTAACCAGTGGTGCTAGGCTTCCACTGAAGAGTGATCGGACACAAAATGTTAACTCTGTTTTTCTCCCATAGATGCTGCCAGATCTGCTAAGTTTCTCCAGCAATTTCTGTTTCTGTTACAGATCTCCAGCATTTGTGCATTTCTTGTTTTATTTATATATTGGTTAATATTGCAATATGTTAACATTTTGGAGTGGCTGGCTAATGCCTGCTGATGTGCCCCGTTTAAAAGTGAACTGTCCTGAATGCATCTGACTGCAGCCAAATGCATTTGAGAAAACAAGGTCCATATATGGCCTAACTAGTACTTGACAAAGACTGACAGCCAAATGTATAGCTTTTGTTAAAACACTTAACTGAATCATAATTGAGTAATAAATGTGCTCCTTCCACTAAAGAAGATGGCTGTTGACCTTCAACTGGCACTCTCCTGACAGCCTCACCCCACATTCTCCCATTCCCATCACTCCCAGTCATTTCACTCCCCTCTTCTTCAACTTGCCAGCCTTCCTGATTGTTATTCACTTGTCCATCGAGCACCCTGCACCACCCACACTTTCTCAGGAATTGCCTTCCTTTCAGATCACATCACCCCTCTCAAAAAGACACTTTTGGTAATGAAGCAGCCTGAAACTGAAATCCTCTTTGCTGGTGAGCTGTCTGGAATGCCCAGCAGGCATCCACAGCTTGACAATCTTATATAAGTGAGGCCTGAGGCACAATATTGAGTGTGTCTCAGCCTACCAGTTCTGCACAAGGTTTGTCTTAATTTCTAGGTCAGTACATGGGTCATTTCTTTTAAAAAGAAATCTCCAACAGGCTTTGTAAGCACGAAATAAATGGTTTAGCATGTTGTACTTTCCGTGAGGTTTTGTGGTTTTCTTTTCTCCAATTATTTCCACAATTGCTCTGAATATAATTTTTAAAATCTCTGTTTATCCATTTTAGTAATATGGTCTCAATTATCAGGATGGTTCTGTATTATTCAATGACTGTACAGATGAATCCACTTCATACCTTAGATGGTTCATTTTTGGCATCCATGGTGAACACTAACTTATGTCTGGGTTTGTCATTTTTTAAAACATCTAAAAGCTCATGCACAGTCAATATTAAAATCATCAGTTGCTCCAGAGACAGTCCTCATTTATAGCTAGATACAGTCAATTGGCTAAAATCTTTGTTAATTCTCACTTTAGGAATTATCTCTGTCAATCATCATCCAAGATAAATTAGTTTATTTTTCATTACACAGGTAAAATAAGCATTTATAATATTCAATGTTAAGGCCAGGCTTAAACCATTGATTTATTACAAAGAAATAAATCAAAAAGATGATCTAATTTATGCACAGACATTCATTCATTGCAGAGCTTCACCAGGGTTTATATTTGTGGATTTTGTCACAGGAATTAAGCCACTACAAATTTATCAAATAAATTGATACAGTGAGTGCAATTAAAAATAGCAGGATACAGCATTAAAGACATTCAAGTTTTCCACTGGTTCCTGAAAAGAATTAAATCATTTTCAATGTTCAACTTCAATAATTACCATTATCAAAAGTTACTGATTTTCTTCAAAATGTTGCATCAGTTTAAATATAAGTGCATTTTGGTCACAGAGACTTTGAATGGACAATATTCAAAAAATGATTCTGTCACTATAGTTTAAATCTTGTGTTAAACTCTTCTGCATCAGGATGTTTTATGACAATGCTAACTGGCACATTTTTAAAGCCAAGTGACTTAGAGATGAGTAAAATGCAGGAATTTTTTTTCTCCTGCACTGGAATAATTCAGAAAAAATATATTTCAAACAAGCTTACAGAGACATTTCTCCTGATTTAGACACAGTGTTTAATAAAGCAATTCACAGATTGTTAGAAGTAGCCTTGGTGAGAATGAAATTCTTATTTTTAATCAGTGAAAATCACTTTACCGTTGGAACAATTTTAGTGGCTATTCTCCAGGGAGTGAGGAGCAGTAAAGAGAGAAAAAGGAGGTGAAAACAATTGAACAGGACAGGGAGGTGGATAGAAAGTGAAAAGTGATGGAAAAGGGAGAACAGAGGTGGTATAAGGAGAGGCGACGGTGGGGAGATTTGGGAAAAAAAATGAGATAAAAGGCAGCTGAGAGTGTAAAAAGAAGGGAAAGCCAAGAGTCAGTAGCAGATGGAGATGAGATGGAGTGAAGAAAGGAGTAGGCCATTATTAATAAGGTATGAAGGGAAGTGTGGAGGATGCAAAGTACAGGAGATGGAAAAATAGAAAGGGGGTTAAAGGAAAATTAAAAAGGAACAGAATAAAAGCAGGAAGGAGGGAAAAAAAAAATAGGCAAAGATGCAGAGTTAAGAGGCCAGGACAAGAAGGAGAATGTAAAGGGTCAGGATGAAGGAATAGGAAATGGTGAGAACTGAGAAAATGGATATAGAAAGCAGGAACTAATTGAGAAAGAAGAGGAATCCTAAAGAAAGGAGAAATGATGAAGTAGTCAGAGAAAGAGAGAATAGAAGCTGGGAGACAGAGAAGGTAAGGATGGAGAAATATGGGTTATGGAGAAAGGACAGAAGGAGAGAAATCTGAGGAAAAGACGGCAAGGAATGTGATGAAGAGAATAATTAGGGAGCAAAGGATAGGAAAGCAAGCAGTGGAGGGAAAGAGAGATACAAGGTTGAGGGGAAGAAGGATGGATGGAAGGGAAGTGAGACAATGTGAGAAGATGACAGAGGAAGAAGAAAGCAGTGAATTTTTGTGAGCAGGAGGGGATACAAAGAAGAGAGAAGAAGGGGAAACTGAGGAAAGGAGGAGTAAAAGTGAACAAATGGGGAGTGAGGTTGAGTAGGAAAGGAAGGAGTGAGGGAAAGTGAATGGTGCAAAGGAATGAGACGAAATTTGGTGAGTGAACGAAGGGGAGTATAGTGGAATTAGGTAGGAAAAGCGGAAGGACAAGAGTCGAATGAAGCTGAAAGAAAATTGCAGATAATAGAGGTATTAAGGAAATAATAAGGTAATATAGATATAGGAACATCGTGGAATGTATAGAGTTCTGTGTCTCTCTCAAGTAAATCTATTGTGCAAGTATTGGTAAAGGGTAACTGAGAGTAAGGGGTTCAACTTGGGAAGGGTATGTGGAATAGACTGCCTTATATCAGTTGACAAAGGGAAGACAATCAGGAAAGAGGACTAAAATGGCATGCAGTAGGGGAAGAAGTTGGTTGTGAATGCTAACATTCTGAGTTGGTGGAATAAATATACCAAGCTGAAGAGACAATTTGATCTACCGCTGTTCAAAACATAGAACATTGAACAGAGTGCAGTAGCTGAGGCAAATATAGTGGCGACAACAGTTAAATCGGTACAGATATAACAGTCAGAGAATTTTTCATAAAGGCCGCACTGTGAACAATGGGACCTAAGAAGTATGCATGTCACCGTTGACTGATTTGGGGTATGGTTATTTTGACAACGCTGTAGCTTTCAAGAGGTTATTTTATCCTTTTTTTTGGAAGAGAGATTGTGAGGCAAGGTCCCGCGCTAATCACTGAACACCACTTGAGTAAACAGCTTGTGAGGCCTTGGGGTTTTTTTAAAAAGTTGGAACAATGAAAGTAGCCTGGATGTGGCCAGCTCTCACAGAGCAGGCTTTCTAGGTTTTTTTTTGCTTTTAAGGTTTAGCTTTACGCAGAAGGCATTGTGGTCTCAAACAATGTGGAAGCTTCAGTGAATGCTTTGTGGATGCTGCTCTCATTGAATTTTCTCTTGACATTTTTTTCCTCCTGGATTGGAGAACTGCATGTGAGAATCTGTGTCTGAATGTTCCTTTTTGCCAAGGTGTGTTTATGAGATGTGGCTATATTGGAACAATTAATTAGTAATTGTTATTGTGACTATTATTGGTTAAGTTTCCAAATAGAGTTAAGCTATCCTAAATTTGGTTGTATTTTAATTATAGTGTTTAAATAAATTGTGTTTTGCTTAACATCAAATGATTTGTCCAGTTGCATTGCATCAGGAACAGACACTTTACATTTGCCTTTAAAATATGAATAAGTTAGGGTCTAAGCTATCTTCTTAAAATATTTTAAGGGGGTCTCTTCTGGTCCACACATGTTTTGAGTAGACATAAAGAGAAATTAATAGAGCTCACATTGATCCATGTCGAGACAATTTTTGGAGGCTTGTGAGAGATGACCTCCATGTGTAGATAAAAAATAAACTGGATAACTGACAGTAATGTCAGTGATAGCCCATTACCATGAGGTAGTTCTGCACAAGTAATGTAGGCATGCTACAAAACTGGGCATTCACAGCACTGAAGCAGATTGCCTGGATGTATCCAGCATTCTGAATCCCCAGCAGCTTGTCTGTGGCTGAGCAGTGAACCACCACTGTTACGTGCTCATTATGTTTGTCAAGTTGGAATCCTATGATGAACATGGAATCGTGACTATAATTTAGCAGAATGAATATATAGAGTGTATGCCAAACCTTGTATGCAATCTAACCAATGTATAGGCCACGCACACAGAAACGAAAGAAAGAACTTCCTTCTTCAATGAGTCAGAATGGCCCACTGTTGACCCCTTGAATATGTCCTGAGAACTGCACACCTCTAGATCTTGCAATCAGGCAGCTGCCTCCAGGATGACACTCATTTGATGCCATGGTTCACTTTTCTCTGACAAGAGTGGGCAGATATTCCATGTCTGCCCTCTGTGTGTGCCCAAAACGTATTTAAAATTGACCATAAGATGCTAGTTTCCTTTTATGATTGTCAAAGCTATACTTTTCAAATGGAATATACCTATTACAAAGTAGAATCAATAGATGTGAAGCTGGAAAAGCACAGCAGGTCAGACAGCATCCAAGGAACAGGAAAGTCAGCATTTCAGGCTGAAACTCTTTGTCACGACTGGGAGGGGAGGGAGTCCAGAAGGATATAGAGGGAGGGAGGATGGGGCTGGGGGGAAGGTAGGTGGGATATTGATAGGTGGATGCAGGTAGGGGGTTATTGGTCATTGGGCGGGGTGGAGTGGATAGGTGAATAAGAAGATGGACAGGTTAGGTGAGGTCAGGGAGGCGAGGAGGAGTCGGGGTTGGACATGCGATAAAGCTGGGGATGGAGGGATTTTGAAGCTGGCAAAGTCAGCCCTATGGCTAAAATACTGACTTTGTCAGCTTCAAAATCCCTCCACCCCCAGCCCTATTGCATGTCCAGCCCACCCCTCCTCACTATAACCCCCAACCTGCATCCACATATCACCATCACACCTACCTTCCCCCCAGCCCACCGTCTCTCCATATCCTTCTGGCTTCCTCCTCTCCCAAATCCTGAGGAAGCATTTCAGCCTGAAACGTTGACTTTCCTGCTCCTTGGATGCTGTTTGACCTGCTGTGCTTTTCCAGCTTCACATCTATTGAATGTGGCTTCCAACATATGCAGCCCTTACTGTCTCAATGTTACAAAGTACTCGGAACTGTCAAACCTCTCCTTCATTGAAAGTGGCAGTCACTTACTTTTGTTTAAAAATGATATTTAAGAAAGAGAATTGGAAAGAAAAACAAAAGAAAGAAAACACTTTGATGTATGTCACTCATAAAAATAAATACAGCTCCATATGTTTAAATGGGATTGTAAGCTGTCTTCCCTTTTTGATCATAAATCTTACTCAACATTTTTCTGATGTTGACAGCTCTGAAAATAGAAAATGCTGTACATTTGCTTTAGGTGGATTTAGTCTCTAACATTGACAAGTCTGCACAGTCTTCCTGTGCAGATAATGATTAAATACACCACGATCATTCTTCATAGAAGCACAAAAGTCAGGAAAGTATGCTAAGAGCATGCAGAGAAATAAGGAGGAAGAGAAAAATGAAGAAAAAACTGCAATTTTAGAGTTGAATAGGTTACCATACTTACTACTTCAAATCCAAAACTCTGTTTGGAGGCTGGAACCCATGTAGTAAGGAATGCAGTAAGATTTTTATCCAGATGTGTGGTAGCAGTTAGAATTGGTGTGCTTTCACATATGGTTGTTGTTTATGTTCAATAAACTAGCAGGCTGCAGCAATCCATTTTAATCCATTTTACTGCTGAATAAGCCTTAACTGTGGTTTAAACTCAGTGCCTTAGTGCTTTGTTTTGGAATAACTACACATAATGAAGTACTGTTGGCGTGGAGGGTGTGGAGTGGTGTCAATTGGAGATGTACTCTCGAGTGGGTGTTGAGTCTATTATTGTGGCAATTCAAAGGCTTCTTCACATTTTATACTCGATGCTAGAAATGGTTGTTTTGCTTATAATTTCTTTCATAGAACCCCTACAATGTGGAAGCAGGGTATTTAGCCCATCAAGTCCACACTGACCCTGCAAAGAGCATCCCACCCAGACCCATCCTCCCTTTTCCTGTAACCCTGCATTTCCTATGGCTAACCCACCTAGACTGCATATTCCTGGACACTATGGGCAATTTGGCATAGCCAATCCACCTAACCTGCACATCTTTGGACTGTGGGAGGAAACTGGACCACCCGAAGGAAATGGGGAAAAATGTGCAAGCTCCATACAGGCAGTCACCCAAAGGTGGAACTGAAGCCAGGTCCCTGGCGCTATGAGACAGCAATGCTAACCACTGAGCCACCGTGCCACCCTTTGCTTCTTTCCTGAAATAAGCAACTCACACTGAAGTATGGCTAAATAAATTCCAGCGATGCTCCAAAGTTTCATCCAGGATTCAAACGGGTCCTGCCTTTCAAATGAAACAATCAATCAAGATCTTTTTCCCCTCTCAGGTGGTTGAAAAAGATTCCTTTATACTATTTTGGAGAAGAATAGGGGAGTTTATCTTTGGTGTCCTGCCTAATAATTATCTTTCAATCGGCATCACAAGGAAACAAGCTATCTAGCTATTACCACTTGCTATTTATAGTAACTTGCTGTGCCTATTTTGACCATATATTTTTATTTTAAGTTGCTTATTTGTGGACTGAATTGGGAAGTGGACTGTTTTGCAACAAAAGCTTGAGGAAGAAATGGCTGCACTTTTAAAAAGCATGTGAAAATCAAGTGGGGCTTGATTTTCAGCACGTTACCTCAATGAGGCTTAACAATGATTCCAACATTCCAATAGATTACTTTATTCAGTCATAGGATGTCAGCATCAAAAGCTGGGCCCATCCATTGTTTCTTTTGCAGAGGTGGTGGTGAGTTGTCTTCTTGAATGACTATAATTATTTGGTTTAGGCATAACTATTATGCTTTTAAGAAATGAGTTCCAGGATTTTAGCCCAGGAACAGCAAAAGAATGGTGATATATTTCTAAATAAGGATAGCAAGTGGCTTTGAGGGGTACTTGCAGGTGATAGTATTCCTATGTAACTGGGACAACCCTTGTTCTTCCAGTTAGTGGTGATATTGGTTTGGAATGTGCTGTTTAGGATCTTATGTGAAAATCTGTAGTGAATCTTGTAATTGGTACACATTGCTGCTATGGACCATCAGTGATGAAGGAACTTAATGTTTGTTGATGTGATGCCAGTCAAGTGGACTGCTTTGTGCCGGATAGATAAAGCTTTTTGAGTGTTTTTTGAGCTGTAGTCATCCAAGCAGGTGGGGAGAATTCTGTTAAACTCCTGAGGTCGAGCAAATTACTAGAATTCCTGAGGTACCTTTACCTTATTACCTTCCAACATGATATTAGCTCAGTTACTGCAGAATGGCTAGTATAAGGCTGCTGACTTTCAGTGGGGAAGACTACAAGTGGTATTTCAGTGCAGGAGTATCAATGGTAACAATCCTGTCAGAATATATCAGGTTTTTCAATACTCTGTCATTATCACAATGGAAAACATCTTGGTAATTCCTGTAATCTGCTCAAGCATAGATTACTGGACAGTTATGAGAATCTTCAAGCTGCATGGACTACTAAAATCTGTAGTCGTAATGGCAGTAGGCTGGGCCAGTGAAGCACCAATTAGATTGTATGGCAAGGAGAATGGGTCCCAGCACTCAGACTTTGGATAGCTTCTGCCATTAATGCAATGGAAAATGAGACAATGGCTATCACCAGCAAAGTCCACTATCCTGGTAAAACCATAAACCTACTTCTACTTCTTTCTGCTTAGAACAAGACAACAAAGCCTGTTCCTTTTGTCTAAAGGTCTCAGTCCCACCGTGATGTAATGGTGCATGGTGAACTGTGAAATGTTTGCCATGCCACTGACTCCAGCAAGGACCAGCACTGGGCATACCTAAAAAAGATTCCTAATGAAGGGCTTATGTCCGAAACATCGATTCGCCTGCTCCTCGGAAGCTCTCCGGGACACCCGCACCAATCAACCACACCGCCCCGTGGCCCAACATTTCAACTCCCCCTCCCACTCTGCCGAGGACATGGAGGTCCTGGGCCTCCTTCACCACTGCTCCCTCACCCAGACACCTGGAGGAAGAACGCCTCATCTTCCGCCTCGGAACACTTCAACCCCAAGGCATCAATGTGGACTTCAACAGTTTCCTCATTTCCCCTTCCCCCACCTCACCCTAGTTCTAAACTTCCAGCTCAGTAACTGTCCCCATGACTTGTCCGGACTTGTCCTGCCTGCCTATCTTCTTTTCCACCTATCTACTCCACCCTCTCCTTCTTGACCTATCACCTTCATCCCCTCCCCCACTCACCCATTGTACTCTATGCTACTTTCTCCTCACCCCCACCCTCCTCTAGCTTATCTCTCCACGCTTCAGGCTCACTGCCTTTATTCCTGATGAAGGGCTTTTGCCCGAAACGTCGATTTCGAAGCTACTTGGATGCTGCCTGAACTGCTGTGCTCTTCCAGCACCACTAATCCAGAACCTCGGAAGCTGCCTGAAGTGCTGTGCTTTTCCAGTACCACATTCTCGACTCTGATCTCTAGCATCTGCAGTCCTCACTTTCTCCATGTCAAAAAAATGACAGCAGGGCATAGGATACTACCCTGAGGAACTCCTGCAGAGATCTGAAATGATTAACCCTTTGTTTTAGGTATGAATTCAAAAAGTGGTAGCTTTTCCCTGATTCCCAATGACACCAATTTTGTTCGGGTTTCTTGCTGACACATGCAGTCACATGCTGCCTGTTTTTCAAGAACATCACTCTCACTTAATTTCTGGAGTTCAATGATTACATTTCAAATTTGATTCATCGACTGAAAAGTGAATTGGGGTGCCTGGTGGTTGTGAAAGGTAGGTTTAAGGAGTTACTTAAAAGAGAGGGAAGAACTATAAATGCACTAAACTTTACCAAGACAATTTGCCGGATCTAGCTAAGCAAGAACATAAATGGCAAGTCGGCAAAAGGTCAGAATTGGAGGAATTCAGAGTCCGTTAAGGGTTTTGAACTGGATAAATATAGCCCAAAAGTGATGAGATTTTGGAAGAATTTGAACATTTGGATAAACGTGAAGTATTAGATTACTTACAGTGTGGAAACAGGCCCTTCGGCCCAACAAGTTCACACCGACCCTCTGAAGAGCAACCCACCCAGATCCATTCCCCTACGTTTACCCCTTCACCTAACACTACGGGCAATTTAGCACCTAACCTACACATCTTTGGACTGTGGGAGGAAACCAATGCAGACACGGGGAGAATGTGTAAACTCCACACAGACAGTTGCCCGAGGTGGGAATTGAACCCGGCTCTCTGGTGCTGTGAGGCAACAGTGCTAACCACTGTTCCACCCCAAAACAGTCACCCAAGGGTGGAATCAAACCCTGGTCCCTGGCACTGGGAGGCAGCAGTGCTAACCACTGAGCCACCATGTCCTCCCTTATTGTGTTTTGGTACAACAAACAAGGGTAGTGCTTAGAGATTCTAGATTAGAGTGGTGCTGGAAATGCACAGCCGTTCAGGCAGCATCCAAGGAGCAGGAAAATCGATGTTTCGGGCAAAAGCCCTTCATCAGGAATAGAGGCAGAGTGCCTGCAGGGTGGAGAGATAAATGAGAGGAGGTAGTGCTTATACGGTTAATACTAGTGCCTTGGATAGTGTTGTAGAACAAAGGAACTTAAGGGTTCAAGCACATAATCTTTAGAAGTTTGCACATATAGGTTAAAAAGATATTTAACATGCTTACCTTCATTGCTCAGTCCTTTGAGTATGTGAGTTGAGAAGTCCTGTTCAGGTTCTAAAGGACATTGATGAAACCTTTTCTGGAGTATTGTGTCCAGTTCTGGTTGCCTAGTTGTAGGGAGGACATTATTAAGTTGAAAAGGGTTCAGAAAAAGATTTACCAGAGTGTTGTTGGATATGGAAAGTTTGAGGGGTGTAGATAAAGTTATTGGTTGTTGTATTTTCCCCAGTTTGGGGGATTTTAAGATGAGGGGATACGTTTTTAAGGTGAAAGGAGAGAGATTTTAAAAAGACATGAGGGGCAAATTTTTATACAGAAGTTGGTTTACGTGTGGAATGAATTTTCTGAGGTGGATGTGAGTACAATTACAATGTTTAAAAATTATTTGGATAAGTGCATGAATAGGAAAGATTTGGAGGAATAAGGGCCAGGAGCAGGCAGACGGGACTAGTTTAGTTTGGGATTATGTTCAGCACGTACTGGTTGGACCAAAGGCTCTGTTTCTGTGCTGTATGACTCTTTAAATCTCTAACTCTTACAGTCTGTGAATATTAAAGATTAGGCATTGCTGACCTGCAAATCAATATTCAATAGCAGGCATATGTAACCAAAGACCCCAAAGAAACCACATGAAAATCCATTTTTAGGCATTGATTTTTTTCTCTGAGGATTCTGTTGATCGTCAACAAAGAATCGCTGTGGAAAATTCAGGTGACCATGTTTTCATTAGAAACAGTTATGCACAAATAATGTACTTAGGTATTAGCTAAAGTGAATGATGCAAATACTATGCATTTCAGATTTTGAATCAAAAATTGATATCAACTATACTAATTGTGTTCTGGTGATTTCTTTCAAATTTCAGTCATCAGATGTTGCTAAAAATACAAATTATTTTCCATTTTGTTCACTTGTCTGACTCCTTTTGACTTAAATTTTTGTCATTTATTTTCAATCTTTGTCTTAAACCTATCTTTTCTACATTTCCCTATGTCTTGAATTATCTTTATTTTCTATTTGCAGTCAGTACATATTGTTAGTATTCTTCAGATTGCTTATTTCTACAGAAAATTCATCCAAATACCAGCTTCAAATGGTGCTTTGACTTCTGTTATTTATTTATCTTTAGTTTATAGTGAAAAAATGCTCCTTACTGTAAGATAAATCAACTAATGTTGATTATTCCCCAGAGTTGACTTTAAAGCATAGGGAGAAATATTTTAATCATGCACACTCTCCATTTGCTTTATTAGTTTTATTAAAGGTGTGTTTTGTATTTCTATTTCAATTCACTTGCATGCAAATTTGAGTTTGATCCTGGATCATTCGTTTAGTCTGTCAAAAAAAAATCAACTTAAAGACAACTTTCCCAACGATCTTGCCAAATAGCGATGATTACATAAGATGTTGTCAATGCTTCACTGATATAGTTCACAGGCAGAACAGCCACCCATAATTATACAACACACACAAAAAAGAAACAGCTAAAAAGTTCACATTTGATCTATTCTTATCCAGTTTTGTAAAACATTGAGACATTCCATAAAAAAACATAGATGAAAATTATAACAGATACAGTGGAAGATTCTGATGAAAAGTGCTTCTAAAGCATCAATCTGCTTGTTCTTTTCATTAATGTTAGTCAAGATTAGAGTAGTCCTGGAAAAGCACAGCAGGTCAGGCAGCATCCGAGGAGTAGGAAAATCGAGGTTTTGGGCAAAAGCCCTTCATCAGGAATCCCGATGAGGATTCCTGATGAAGGGCTTTTGCCCAAAACATTGATTTTTCCTGCTCCTCAGATGCTGCCTGACCTGTTGTGCTTTTCCAGCACTACTCTAATCTTGACTCTAATCTCCAGCATCTGCAGTACCCACTTTCACCTTTTCATTGATGTTGACTGCTCTGCTTTGTGTTACCAGAATTCTAAGCTTTTATGACAAGATGATTCTGCATAATTAAGAGGGAAAATATTAGGATGTTTATTATCCTGGTTAATTCAAACAATATTGCTTTCTCAATCTGAATTGAACCTTTTGAGAAACAAACCAACAGGATGAAAAAATACAGAAACTTCATGACCAAGGCTGTTTAGATAAATGTACATTAAGTACAGTCAGAACAATTATATTTGGAAATTAAATGTGTCTGACATAGGAAAAAAACATTATCAGTGGAGGTTGCCCGGTACTGTAAGTTCAGACGTTTTCAGCCAAATACCCTACGTTAAACTTTATGTTACTTTTGATAGAGAAAACAATAAGAAAGTCAGACTTATTTTAGAGTGGAGGAACACTGTAGGGCCATTAGTAAACACTAAATAGCATATGGTTGCCTGACACTATTTACATGATTTGCTGTATGTTTTAAATTTTGAAGTAATCAACACTAAATTCCTTTATAAATTGTTTATTTCTCCTTTATAGATTCTGAAAGTCTGGAGGAACTCAGCGGGTCTGGCAGCATCCATGGAGAAAGGAACAAAGTTAATACTTTGAGTCTGGTATGACTCTTCTTCCGTTCCAATGAAGAGCCTCCACAGCAGCATCCAGACATTTGACGGTTTCTCTTTGTGGTGGGATGTGACCATCAGACACTGCATAATGTTTATGTTCTCATGGGTTTGGCCACCAGATCCACATTGGAAAGAACTGCTCCAGGCTCTGTGCCAAAGCTTATGCTTAAATGATATCATACTCTGTGTTCCTTAATATTGACTACAGGATTTCTGGCATTGAACATTTCATTGTACCTAACCCACAGTCAGATCACATTGGCCTTAACTCTGTCCTCTGCTGCACAACTTTTCTATAACTTCATTCTGTTGTAAATGACATCTGTGCTTGCCTTGTCCTGAGTCCTGGTTGCGGGATCCTTGTGCATGTTTTCTCTCCAGGTTCAAACGTGACCTCTATTGAATTGAATTGAATTGAATTTATTGTCACGTGTATCGAGGCAGAGTGAAATGCTTTGTCTTGTGAGCAATACAGGCAGATCACATAGTTAAGTAGTATAGGTAAGTAAATAATAGGTAAACAATGGCAAAAACAAAAAAAACATTCAGGCGAATGTTACAAGTTTGTTTGTCCATTCAGTATTCTAACAACAGTAGGTTAGAAACTGTTGCAAAATTGACTGGTGTGTTTTCAGACATCTGTACTTTCTCCCCGATGGTAGAGCTCTAAGTTACTGTCTGACATGCACTCAATGTTAGTATTTGAGCTGGTGGCTGTGATTGTGAGAGCAAATGATGGTGTTTCTTCTTCATCATTATTTCTTGCTCTTCCATTTCTTGTTCTTCTACCATTGGCTTATTGGCTTGCTGTTTATGGGCTTTAGCAAGCAAAGGCACAAGGTGCTGGTCCCAATGCTCCAAATGCAGGTCTCACTTACTAATTAAACAATCTGTGATGAAATCTGTATTGCTTCCTTGAAGGATATCCAATAAAACTAAGTGCCTAACTGGCCAGAATTGGACATTTCTTGGGCTTTAACACTGACAGTAGAACATCAGTTAGCCAAAAGCTGCCAACTAATCAGAGATCAGCACATCTCCATTGGCAGCAATGCCACCAGTAATGATTATTCTGCTGAAAATGCTTCTGGATATTGAATTGAGTTGAATTGAATTTATTGTCACGTATACCGAGGCACAGTGAAAAGCTTTGTCCTGCGAACAATACAGGCAGATCACATATGAAGTAGCATAGACAGTAAATAGTAAGGATATTTACCAGAGATCACCATTAGATCCTTGGGCTTAAGGAATGGGGTGGGATAGAAGTGGTGGGATGGGGGATATGGAGTGGGGTAAGGACTGAATCATAGTTTTTACTTTTATTGGTTACTGGAAAATCCAAAAGTTTCTTTTGATTGGATGGCCTTTCTAACACAAGAGAAAATCGTGCAATTCCCAATTCATCCTTCATCTGCCACTATATGTTATGGGGATCAAAAATAATCTGCATCAATCAGTTCATTAATAAACTAACTGACATTCACATTCATAACACCACTAAGATTGCCCAATGCCATAACATCCGTACCATCAACCAAATGTGTATGTGTCCCAGCTCATTTGCTGATGAAATGCTCATTCATGCCTTCATTGCCTCTAGTCTTTACTATTTCAAAGTATACCTTGCTGATTTCTCACAATCTATTTTCTATGTTGCCAAATACCAGACTAATGCCATTTACAAGTTCGCTAATGACACCATCATAGTCGGTCAATTCTCAGGTGGTGGTGAAACAGACTACAGAAGTAGAGGACCTGGAAAAATGGTGCACTGAGAACTACCTAGCTCTCAATGCTGGCAAAACTAAGGAATTCATTATTGACTTTTGGCGGGATGTTACTCATTTCTCCTACACATTAACAGCATAGAGATGGAATGAGTGGAGAGTGTCAAGTTCCTGGGAATGGTCATCCACAACAAGCTTTCTTGGACTCTTCATGTGGACGCACTGGTTACAAAGGCCCAACAATGTCTCTTTTTTTCCCTCAGGCAGCTTTGAAAGATGCACCATCGAGAGCATTCTGTCTGGATATATCACGACCTGGTATGGCAACTGTACCATTCAAGATCGGAGACTGTTACAGAGACTGGTGAAATTGGCCCGGACAATCACAAAGGTCGCTGTTGGTTGGGTCCAGTATATACTGAAGGGATGGTGGTGCAGGTGTCGTTGATGGTGATGAGCTGGCTCAAGAATGATGGACACACTTCAAGCTATATCTTTTTTTCTTCTTTATTCTTAAATTATTCAAAATGGCACTATTATGTGGTGACAATGAAAGTTTCTCAGTGTATTTTCTTGATTCTTACTGTAAAATATGTATGACAATCAAATAAAAAACAAAATCTGTTGTTCCACGTGCACAGGCCAGCATTGAAGCTCACTCTTAGTCCCTGTTTTCTCACATACCCTTGGAAGACTAAATCTCAGACATGTTTGGAGGGTCGGCGCCCTGCTGCAATGGGTTTGGGCAGTCACTCTTGTTATCACTTTCTTTTCCATCTTTCTGTTTGAAGTTCTCTAACTCTGTAAAGGTGTGACCTGCTAGAATTCTTCTCGAGAGATCCACTGAAATTTCCATCTGCAGTTATCTCAGCTGTATCAGATGAATTTTAAATAAATACATGTTGGAACTTAAAGTTCCATATTTCCAAAGCTGATACAGGATTATGATTCGTGGTCATGGTACTTCTCCTATATGACACCTGAAATAAAACAATTCTAATTTTGTTACAAAATGGTGAAAATGAAAGAAAAGAAATAGTAAACATAAAATATCATAAACTTATACATGTTCACAGCCACATTCATTCACTTAGCCTTAGTAAATCACATTTTTGCATTTCTAACTGTGTTGCTCTTAGTTCAGGACAGGGTGTCTGTAATTACATACAACATAGAACATTACAACACAGAACAGGCCCTTCAGCCCTCGATGTTGGGCCGACCTGTGAACTATTCTCAGCTTGTTCCCCATACATTATTCCATCATCCATGTGCTTATCCAAGGATTGTTTAAAACTCCCTATTGTGGCTGAGTTAACTACATTGGCAGGTAGGGCATTCCACACCCTTACCACTCTGAGTAAAGAACCTGCCTCTGACATCTGTCTCAAATCTATCACCCTCAATTTGTAGTTATGCCCCCTCGTACAAGTTGACGTCATCATCTTAGGAAAAAGACTTTCACTGTCTACCTTATCTAATCCTCTGATCATCTTGTATGTCTCTGTTAAATCCCCTCTTAGCCTTCTTCTTTCCAATGAGAACAGACCCAAGTCTCTCAGCCTTTCCCCATAAGACCTTCCCCCCAGTCCAGGCAACATCCTGGTAAATCTCTCTGTACCTTTTCCAATGCTTCCACATCCTTCCAAATTATGGCGACCAGAACTGTACACAATACTCCAAGTGTGGCCGAACTAGCATTTTGTATAGTTACAGCGTGATATTGCGGCTCTGGAACTCAATCCCTCTACGAATGAAACCCAACACACCGTATGCCTTTTTAACAGCACTATCCACCTGGGTGACAATGTTCGGGGATCTATGTGCATGGACTCCAAGATCCCTCTGCACATCTACACTACCGAGAATCTTTCCATTGACCCAGTACTCTGCCTTCCCAAAGTGCATCATCATCACATTTAGCTGCATTGAACTTCATTTGCCACCTCTCAGCCCAATTCTGCAGTTTATCCAAGTCCCCCCTGCAACCTGTAACATTCTTCCAAAGTGTCCACTACTCCACTGACTTTAGTGTCATCTGCAAATTTACTAATCCATCCACCTATGCCTGCGTCTAAGTCATTTATAAAAATGACAAACAGCAGTGGTCCCAAAAGTTTAATTTCCTGCCAATGTGGGTGATTTTTAAGTGGCATATTTAAAGGGGAAAACTCTAACGGAACAACCTGGGATTCTTAAACCTTACCACAAAAATGAATGTTTTTTTTAAGAACTATCTGATTGATGTCCCCATTTCACATTGATTTCCAGGTCTCAAACATAATTCACCACCCCAAACTTCTTAGGTACTCTTTATGGATCAATGAACTGGTCTTGTAAGGGTTCAAAAGTGTGGTGCTTGAAAAGCACAGCCAGTCAGGCAGCATTCGAGAAGCAGGAGAGTCGATGATTCGTGCATGAGCTCTTCATCAGACATGACGAGCTCATGCTTGAAATGCCAACATTCCTGATGAAGAGCTCATGCTCAAAACATTGACTCTGCTGCTCCTCAGATGCTGCCTGACCAGCCATGCATTTCCAGAGCCCCACGTTTAGACTCTGATCTCTAGCATCTGCAGTCCTCACTTTCTCCTTTTAAGGGGTCACCCAATGTTTTTAGTATCACTGACTAAGCAGTTTATATTTGTTTGCCCATTTTTTTAAACTAATGTTGAAAGGTTTTCAAGTGCTCTCAGACCACTTTATATATCTGAACAAGTTGATTAAAATTCATAATGTGTGAGTTCTAGAAGTTTTTAATCAACCTGCTCAGATATATTATGACATAACTCTGGAGCAGATCAGACTTGAGACTGGGCCTTCTGGACACTATCATTATGCCACAAGAATCCACACCCGACTGCCTCAACTTAGAGTGAATAGTCTGCAGTAGTGCTTTTAACAGTGAGTCACCTTGTTGGGCTGCGACTGGGTAAGTTCATTTACTGCATCATTAAGGTTTCAAGACTTCCAAAAAGTGTTTCAAATAATTAGCCAGAAAGTCTTCTGTCTGAACTGCCATGTCAGCCTCAACTCGCTAAACTTGTCTGACCATGGTCACTATGATCACACAGTCAGGAAAAATGCCAGGTTCTTTCTTCTGAAACTGCTTGGTCTCCCTGACATCAAGGAGTTTCTTGGAGACATCTGGGGATGCCACTACATCCACTTCTGTGGTCATTGGTCCCAACATAAGGTTGCATTCCAGATGTGCCCAGTAAAGAAGCAAAAACATGTAACCTTCTTCAATCCCTTTAACCAACACCTTTGCATTTACTGCACTTTTGTGGAAAGGTAATACTTTGCCTGAACAGCAGAGTTTGACTTCCTCAGTATTCTAAATATGACTACAGGCTCATCCTGGGAAATGTGTCAACACTTGTTTTTAAATAGAAAATCCTTGTAACTCTCAGGGATTTGCTTAATCTCATCTTCGCACTCAGGGATACCTTTGCAGGCACGCTCAGATTCAAAGCCTGGTCTGCTATTCTGTTTGACTTAAAGGCTTCCACCCTCTGCACAAGGTGCATCTACCTCAATAAAATCCCATTGGGTTTCTCTGTAATCTCCAACAGCTGACCCAGACATGTTCTACCTTTTGACAGTGAAAACACAGGCTTCTTGGATTCACTTTTCATCTCTGTCCTGAAGAGAATGCCCAATATTTCAACCTCTCCCAGTGGGTGACTGAAGAAAGGTTTCTCCTAGAAAAGGGTTTGTGGATCAGCTCAAAACCATTGGCCAATGTGATGATTTGCTCACCTGACACTCTCTGTCCCCTTAGGTGCATTCTTGTTGGAAAGGGAATGGAACTTATAAATTGCTCAAAGAAAATTATTTCATGGTGATTGCCCTGAGTGGCATTGGTTTTTAAGTAACCATACATACTTGTCAAAAGCAAACTGCTCAATCCTTTCAAATTTCAAATCTGACTAGGCCACTTCATGAAGAAATTTTGACTGTATGCCTCTGGTGCTACTTAGAATGCACTTAAAATACCTTTTCACTTCCTTATAATCAACAGTACTTTCTTCAGGCATGAGGGGGTAAATTTCTTGAGCTTTCACTGAATGCTTACATAGCAGAAATGAGAACGGTTTTTGATATGACTACTTTATCTGTCTGGCTAACCATTCAAATTAAATAAAGAAACCTTCCACTTGTGTCAGATCAAATCTGGGAATTAAATGAGAAAACTGAAATGTTACTGCTCTGAACCAGTGTTCTCTTCATGGGATATATTCTGTCTTAGTTCAAGTTCCCTTTCCTGCCATTGGTCCTGGGGCAGCACGGTGGCTCAATGGTTAGCACTGCTGCCTCACAGCACCAGAGACCCAGGTTCGATTCCAGCCCTGGGCAACTGTCTGTGTGGAGTTTGCACATTGTCTACGTGGGTTTCCTACGGGTGCTTTGGTTTCCTCCCACAGTCCAAAGACGTGCAGGTTAGGTGAATTGGCAATGCTAAATTGCCCATAGTTTTAGGTGCATTAGTCAGAGGGAAATGGGTCTTGGTGGGTTACTCTTCGGAGCGTCAGTGTGGACTTGTTGGGCCAAGGGCCTGTTTCCACACTGTAGGGGAATCTAGTCAAAATGTCGCTCTTCTCTTCTTTTCTATCATTCGTTCTATATTTTCTTGAAGTACTGATCTCCTCTGCTCCAATTTTAATCTTTCTACAGCTACTTGATCCATTTCACAAACCCCAAAACCATTGGCTTCGAACATTTTAAATTTCTGGTTTCCTGGCTGTCAGGTGAAATTCTATTCCTAAATATCTTTCTTTTCTTTAAGTTTTCCAACCATTATAATGTTTAAACATTCAAAAGCAATTACCATTAATTCTGCTACAAATACAATGATTGCAAATATTTCTCCACTACTGCACAGCATACTTTTAAAAAAACCTTTTGCAGTTTATTTGCTAAATGACGCAATTGAGGCAGTTGACAGGGCAATGGGATGGGTTAAAGTGTTGTCTGTTGCAATGCAAGGAGCGTCAGGAATAAGAGTGATGAACTCAGAGCATGGATCGGTACTTGGAACTATGGTGTTATGGCTGTAACAGAGACAAGGATTTCACAGGGGCAGGAATGGTTGCTGGATGGAGGATTTGGAGGATTACAGGATAGCTAGGAAAGAACTCAAAAATGGACTAAGGAGAATTTGGAGGGGGCACAAAAAAGCATTGGTAGGCAGGATTAGGAAAAACCCAAAGGCGTTCTACACGTACATGAGGAATAAGAGAATGATCGATGGCCAATCACAGACACAGGAGGGAGCTTGTGCCTGGAGTCTGAGGAAGTAGAGGATTCCCAGAATGAGTTTTTTTGCTTCAGTATTCACTAGAGAGAGGGACCTTGTTGATAGTGAGATCATCGTGGACCAGGTTAATAGGCTTGAACAGATTGATATTAAGGAAGTGGATGTGCTGGAAATTCTGGGAAGCATCAAGACAGATAAGTCCCCAGGGCTGGACTAGATATATATACGCGAAGAGAGGAATGAGATTGGTGTGCCTCTGGCGATGATCTTTGCATCCTTAGTCTCCATGGGAGTAGCACCAGCTGTTTGGAGGGAGGTGAATGTTGTTCCTCTGTTCAAGAAAGAGAATAGGAGAATCCCTATTCCGATCATTCAGTGTTATGTTTGTGGTAAGCAAGGCACTGGAAAGGATTTTGAGAGATAGGATTTATGACTACATGGAAAAAACATAGTTTGACTAATGATAGTCAGCATGGCTTTGTGAGGGGCAGGTCATGCCTTACACACCTTATTGAGTTCTTTGAGGATGTGATGAAACATGTTGACAAAGATCGAGCAGTTGATGTCGTGTATATGGATTTCAGTAAGACATTTTATAAGGTTCCCCAAGGTAGGATCATTCAGAAACTTAGGAGGTATGGGATATTGGGAAATTTGGCTGTCTGGATACAGAATTGGCTGACTGAGAGAAAACAGCCAGTGGTAGTGGATGGAAAGTATTCTGCCTGGAGGTCGTTGACTAGTGGTGTCCTGCAGTGATCTGTTCTTGGGCCTCTGCTCTTTGTAGTTT
Organism: Chiloscyllium punctatum; assembly: GCF_047496795.1. Lineage (NCBI taxonomy): Eukaryota > Metazoa > Chordata > Chondrichthyes > Orectolobiformes > Hemiscylliidae > Chiloscyllium > Chiloscyllium punctatum. The sequence goes on from NC_092748.1 coordinate 77,817,933, forward strand.
TTATAAATGACTTGGGTGAAGAAGTGGAAGGGTGGGTTAGTAAGTTTGCCAATGACACAAAAGTTGGAAGTGTTGTAAATAGTGCCAAGGCTGTTACAGGATACAATATGACATTGACAGGATGCAGAACTGGGCTGAGAAGTGGCAGATGGAGTTCAAAATGGATAAATACAAAGTGATTAATTTTGGAAGGTTGAATTTGAATGCTGAATATAGGATTAAAGACAGGATTGTTGGCAGTTTGGAGGAACAGTGTGGTCTTGGGGTCCATGTACATAGATCCCTCAAATTTGCCATCCAAGTTGGTAGGGTTGCTAAGAAGGCATATGTTTTTTTTGGCTTTCATTAACAGGAAGATTGAGTTTAAGAGCTGTGAGGGTTTGCTGCAGTTCTGTAAAGTCCTGGTTAGACCATACTTGGAAGATTGTGTTCAGTTCTGGTTGCCTCACTATAGGAAGAATGTAGATGCTTTAGAGAGGGTGCAGAGGAGGTTTATCAGGATGCTACCTGGATTGGGTAGTTTGTCTTATGAAGAGAGGTTGAGTGAGCTAGAGGTTTTCACACTGGAGAAAAGAAGGAAGAGAGGTGACTTGACAGAGGTGTACAAGGTAATGAGAGGCATAGACAGAGTAGATAGCCAGGGACCTTTCCCCAGAACAGAAAAGGCTGTCATGAGGGGTCATAATTTTAAGGTGATTGGAGGAAGGTATAGGGAAGATGTCAGAGGTAGGTTATTTACACAGAATGGAGCTTAAAAATGTGTTGCTGGAAAAGCACAGCAGGTCAGGCAGCATCAAAGGAGAAGGAGAATCGATGTTGGGTGGGTGCGTGGAACGCACTGTCAGCAATGGTAGTAGAGAGTCAGACACATTAGGGACATTTAAGTGACTGCTGGATGAGCTCATGAATTGAAGAGTGTATAGGTTAGATTGATCTTAGATGAAGATAAATGCTCAGCCTGTAATGTGCTGGACTGTTCTATGTTCTATGACAATTTACCCACTTGAATTCTTTCATTTCAACATTCAAATCCTGGACCTGCTTTTAATTTGTTACAATCCCAAAATTCTCCAACTCCATATGGTTCCTTCAAAAAAAATTAACAAGATCCTTTCTCTGTGGATACCTTTTTCTCAGACCAAATTAACTAACATTTTAGAAGGAGCCAATGTCACCAAATTTTCTGGACTTTACTTAAGAGCTATTTATTACGACCTATAACAAATAGTACTGCAGCACATGCACACAGGTTAAGAGCAAGAAGTGAGTTCCCTCTCCCAAATTAAGATAGAAGTTATAAAAAAAGAAGTATCTGGGTTGATCTTGAAGAGTGGACAGTTGAACATAATGGCCATTATAATGGATATTACTGTTAGAGTTGACATTGACAGATTTAAATATTTTCACCTGATTCCCTTCAACAGTGGCTGGCTGATACTTACATCTAGAGTCTTCTTGACTCCACTGTCTTTTCATAAATGCACCTTGGAATTAAAAGATCGATACATCTGTAGGTGGTCTGAGGATGTAATCAATGGTTATGACAAGATGCAAAGGTAAAATTGGCAGTGTGTTGCCAGTATGTTGAACTTCATATTTCCCTATGGTAGCTTCATACTTACAATATCTTTGCATATCATGAATATTCATCAGCACAACACTTATACCCAAATCAGCACAACACTATACCCAAATGTGAATCCATCTCAGGGCATTAGATGGCAGAGTCTATACAGGGCTTTGATTCACTGACAATATTTTAATTATTCCCGGTGAAAGGGATCTCAGACAAGCTCCATTATAATACACAGAAAGGAGGGTCAGTTGAGCCTATGAGTTCAGCTATGTTTCACTAAGTGGTGAATAAAAAACTAAACACTAACATGAGTATTTGATGGAGAGGGAAGCAAACAAAACAAGCAAAATATTGTTACTTTCACAGTAAATTAATGTCTCTAACTCTCTGGTAACCATCAGAGTGACAACAATGAGGTCCTGATGTACATTTAGTACTTAGGTTCAGCTTTTTGCAACAAATAACAATGATGGTAAAGATCCCGATGTTTTATTTCTGTGTTTCTTTAACAATTTTGCACTGAAATGAGAAATCAACTCTTCTAAAACCAGTGATTGCAAAGATTTCTACATGATTTGAAAGCAAGTAATGTGATAATCAATGTGAACAACTAGTGGTTGCAGACAGACTGGAGCTGAAGGGTAATAGGGTCATAGAGTCATAGAGACATACAGCATGGAAACAGACCCTTCGGTCCAACATGTCCATGCCGACCAGATATCCTAACCCAATCTAGTCGCATCTACCAACACCCAGCCCATATCCCTCTAAACCCTTCCTATTCATACACCCATCCAGGTGCCCTTTAAATGTTGTAATTGTACCCGCCTCCACCACTTCCTCTGGCAGTTCATTCACAAAGGGATGACCCTCTGCATGAAAATGTTGCTCTTAGGTCTCTTTATATCTTTCCCCTCTCACCTTAAACCTATGCCCTCTAGTTCTGGACTCCCCCACCCCAGGGAAAAGACCTTGTCTATTTATACCTATCCATGCCCCTCATGGTTTTATAGACCTCTATGAGGTCAACCCTCAGCCTCTGACGCTCCAGGAAATAACAGCCCTAGCCTGTTCAACCTCTCCCTATAGCTCAAGTCTCCCAACTCTGGCAACATCCCTATAAATCTTTTCTGAACCTTTTCAAGTTTCACAATATCCTTCCGATGCAATATTCCAAAAGTGGTCTAACCAATGTCCTGTACAGCTGCAATATGACCTCCCAACTCCTGTACTCAATACTCTGATCAATAAAGGAAAGCATACCAAATGCCTTCATCACTATCCTATCAAACCTGTGACTCTACTTTCAAGGAGCTATGAACTTGCACTCCAAGGTCCCTTTGTTCAGCAACACTCCCCAGAATCTTACCATTAAGTGCAAAAGTCCTGTTAATGTCTGCTTTCCCAAAATGCAGCACCTTGCATTTATCTAAATTAAACTCCATCTGCCACTCCTCAGCTCATTAGCCCATCAAATCAAGATCCCATTCTAATCCAAGGTAACCTTCTTCACTGTCCACTACACCTCCAATTTTGGTGTCATCTGCAAACCTACTAATTTTACCTCTGATGCTCACATGATGAAAAGTAGTGGACCCTGCATTGATCCATGCGGCACTCCACTGGTGACAGGCCTCCAGTCTGAAAAACAACACTCCACCGCCACCACCACCCTCTGTTTTCTACCTTTGAGCTAATTCTGTATCCAAATGGCTAGTTCTACCTGCATTCCATGAGATCTAACCTTTCTAACCAGTTTCCCATGGCCAACCTTGTCAAATGCCTTACTGAAGCTGCGTACAGATGGAGATTTGATTGGCAACAAGAAGGTGATTAGACTATCAACTAGTGACCAGTTATTGATTGAAAACAAAATGCCATTGGTTCTCATGTAATTGAACAGTTTGAGACTGTGAACAAGATACAGAGAAGCTTTTGGACCATCATTATCTTGGGAGCTCTCTCTGTTCTCTATTGTAAGCCCCTTTAAGCCTGAGGAAAATCAGTTTAAATTTCCTTCAGGAATTGGTATAAGTTACAACTTTTAATTGGTAAGTCAAAGACCTTTTACAAGACAACCAGCCATTTGCAAATCAGTGGAAGCATCCAGAGAAAGATGATTCTGAGGCAGTGTTCTGTCCAACACCAAAATCACAAGAGTCACCCTGGGTTCCACGACCACTGAACTGCCTTTCCAGTAATACTCATGCTTTTTTTTATCCTATCTATATCTGTCTGCCTGCCTATGTGCATGTAAAGAGAATTAGACTTTCAATTAGTTGAGTTATATGCTAATGGCTCAAGTCTAATTATTTGCAACTAATAAGTAGCTTTTTTTAGTAAATACGTCTGGCCCATGCTTTCTGTCAACCTTCTGGCAATTATGGAATTTTGTCTTTTTTTTTAAAACATCTTCAATTTTTGTGACATCTTCAGGAACAGAGCAGTGTGATATCCAACATGCTATGCAAGTGAATTATGACATGATGTATCAATGAAATAAACATAATGTGAATTATTCACAAATGAAATTGAGGTTTGTAGAACACCCATGGCATCAAGTAGTCTTTCAAGTCACTCATTCAAGTTAGTGGCAATGTAGGGTTTAGGAAAGTTGTGGTGCAATGCATTGTCTCACATTTTGACGAGGAAACTCTTTCATAGGTCATCTGTAGCTGTTGAATTGTCAGTTGATAGTGGGATTTACCACAAGAAAGCAACTCCTGCTGCAGGATCATATTTAATTCTTTTTCATGCTGCTGGCACTATAGACTGCAATTGTCATAGTGTGGGAAACTACAAAAAGAAAGAGAATGTAAGTGACACACAGTTCCAGTTCCACTCTTGGAAACAGTGCACCTCAAGCTATGTTCTTCCATGCCTTCTGCGATTACTGTCCTACTTTAGCTCTCAGTCATGCAACATCTTGATATTAAACTTTTCATTCTTGTTTTCAGATTCATTCTATAGCCTTGTCCATCTCTATCTCTGCAATCTCTTCAAAACCCACAAGTCTCTGTGATATATGAATGGTTCCAGTTTGACCTTTTGAGCATTCTGGCTTTTCTACCACTGGGGATTATACTTTAAATTCCCAAGGCCTTAAGCTCTGGAAATCCTTCCCTACATTTCGCCATACTATAGGAAGGATGTGGAGGCACTGGAACGGGTGCAGAGGAGGTTTACCAGGATGTTGCCTGGTATGGTAGGAAGATCGTATGAGGAAAGGCTGAGGCACTTGGGGCTGTTTTCATTGGAGAAAAGAAGGTTTAGGGGTAACTTGATAGAGATGTACAAGATGATTAGGGGGTTAGATAGGGTTGACCATGAGAACCTTTTTCCACGTATGGAGTCAGCTATTATGAAGGGGCATAGCTTTAAATTAAGGGGTGGTAGGTATAGGACAGATGTTGGGGGTAGATTCTTTACTCAGCGAGTCGTGAGTTCATGGAATGCCCTGCCAGTAGCAGTGGGGGACTCTCCCTCTTTATGGGCATTTAAACGGGCATTGGATAGGCATATGGAGGATAGTGGGCTAGTGTAGGTTAGGTGGGCTTGGATCGGCGCAACATCGAGGGCCAAAGGGCCTGTACTGCGCTGTATTCTTCTATGTATTCTATGTATGTATCTCCCTGTCTCATTTTCCTCTTTTAACAATCTACTTAAAATTGACTCTTTAAACAAGCTTTTAACCTGACTTAATATCTCCTTACATAGTTCTGTACCATATTATATTTTGTAATATTCTGATGAAGAACAAGGGGATACTTTAGTGCAATAAAGTTACTGTATGAATGTAAGTTTATGTCGCGTTATGTCGCCCCTGTAGAGATTCTTATTAGGTTAATGAAGAGCATGTGGCAAATTGAGCCATGTCATACTCTTGTGATTCTGTGACCTTAGTCATGAGAACTCAGTGAACTTCTTGGAGCATCCAAGTCGTCACAGCTACATTGCTCACATTGAATTTCATTATGTTTGCTTGAAGGTTCCATTCGCATCCTCTGGATAGAGGACATCTCTGATCCTTACTGTCATCTGCATAAGTCTCCCCAGAATCTCATAACTTTGGAGCACATCATGTTGAGATTTTAAGCAGTTTTCTGACAGGTCTGTGTCTCTTCCATGGCCATTCAAGCACCTGGCTCCTGCTATAATGCACCTTACCTTTAAGAGGTGCAGACTGGTTTTGCGTGGTGCTAGCTTTACACAAAGTGTGATGATCTTGGCAGTATCTTATCAATGCCTTTAGCAGTGAGATTCATCCTACAATCTTTTAAGTTCACAAGTAGCATGTTCTCTGAGAGATATCTCCCTTTTTTACAGGGGTTATCAATTGTGTTCTTTTAATTTAAAAAGTTTTTAACATCCATGGAGGTTAATGAGCATTCATTCACACAATATATTTTCTTTATGCAGAATTCAGGTCCTTCTATAAACAGAGAATTATATTTTTCAGATATTTGCTGCATATTAACCATTCATGGGTATTCAATAAGCCAAGTATATTAGTTATTTCAGAGGAATGTCTGTCTTCATTATCAGTAGAAACACACAATTCTCATCATCTTATTAACTACGTAACATTTGAAACTGTTCAATCTATTCTACCAAATTGTTAACAATCCAATGTAACACAGTAAATTTGTAGAAAAGAAGAATGAAATGTTGATTAAAGTAAATATATTTGAAAGGACACACCAAGGTAGAGACATTAAATAAATTTAACCTCCTACATATAGTGATGGATAAACATATTCTTATTTGATTTGTTGTTGCTTCTGATTGATGTCCCATTTATACTCCTGAGAGAAGGTTTAGTGTTAGAAACAACAGAAACTCAATGGTGAACATACAGTGTCCATTTATTGGAGTTGGCTTAAAACATGCAGCAAATCAATTCACACCTACAGTGAGCTTCATATATCAATGAGTATCTATAGCTCTTGTCAACTGAGGCCATGTTAATTCAGTCAGTCCTAACTTGGAGCTTGCTCATAAATGCAGATCACAGGATGGACAGGAGGTTTGAATTGCAAGTGTTAAACACACAATTAGGGGAAGAGCCAGAATAGACACGATGGACTTAATGGCCTCCTTCTTTGCCAAAACACTTCTGTGATTCTGAGAAACACTGTAGCTCCACAAAATGTCATTTCAAAAAAAGGTTTAATATCTGCTATTGATTTCCCTCAGTTGTCACTTCAAGAACTGGTGTTAGGTCATTCATGGCATGATGTAACTTAATGGATAATAAACTGTACAGGCATTGCACATTGACGCTGAATTTTACATTACTGACCCATATGTAGATTTCCATTTAAGTTCACTTTATAGCTGTTCCAGATCATTCGGTTGTTAACTTGTTTATAGCAGGTCTGAAAAATGGCATCAGATGGACCATACAAATGTAATAAAGAGCTGTAGGCCATTAGCCTGCTCCACTACTTGATAAGATTTATCTAAATATGGCCTCAATTCTACTGTCCTGAGAGAAAATAAAAACATTCTATTCATCTGCATCTCAAAAGCATGCACGAGATTCCACGAGACATAACATCTTGGCCTGATTGCTTTCTCAAATTAGAACCTTTTTTTTGCACATTATCATTATTGGCAACTCTTGAAGCATTTCTGTGTAGCATTGTTTTAACCACACAGGATGTTTGAGAACACCAAATTCTTGACGCCTTCCATACAGCGTCATGGTTTGACATTAGCTATGAACATGAGCCAAAGCTGGGCTCCACACTTATTTTCACCTTTCTCCATGAGATTTATGAGCACTCACTTAGCTTTAATGGTACCTTTACAAGAGTCAGGTCAATCTGTCTCTGTACTAGACCATAACATCATAAGATACAGGAGTAGAATTAGACTACTTAGCCCATCGAGTTTGCTCCACCATTCAATCATGGCTAACATTTTTCTCAACTGCATCTTCCAGGCTTCTCTCCAATTCCTTTCATCCCCTTACTCATCAAGAATCTACGTCTGTCTTAAATATACTCAGTGACTTGGCCTCCACAGCCTGCTCCAGCAATTAATTCAACAGATTTACACTGTCTGGCTGAAGAAATGTTTGCTTATCTCCATTCTAAAGTGCCTTCTGAGGCTGTGTCCTTGGGTCCTACTCTGTCTTACTAGTGGGAACATTTTCCCCATATCCACTCTGTCCAGGCCTCTCAGTATTCTGTAAGTTTCAATGAGAAACTTCCCCCCCACCACTATTCTTATCAACACATCAAATACAGACCAAGAGTCTGGTCCTCATATGACAAGCTCTCCAGCCCAAGATCATTCTTGTAAACCTCCTCTGCACCCCTTCCTAGTCCTGCGTATCCTTCCTTAGATATGGAGTTCAAACTGTTCATAAAATTCCAATTGTGATCTGACCAGAACCTTATCATACAGTGCCAGCAGTACATCAGTGCTCTTATATTCTAACCCTACTAAAATGCATTTGCCTTTCTAGCTGCCAACTGAACCGTCATGTTGACCTTAAGAGAATCCTGAACAAGAACTCTCAAGTCCCTTTTAGTTTCAAAGCCTTTTTAAAATCAGAAATTATCTTTCACCTCTGTACTTACTATCTCTGTACTCCTCACACTTTCCTAAATTGTATTCCATCCAAGATACTACTCCTCCATACACAGAAGCATGCCATCTGTCTGTTGTCTTTCAGTATAGGAATGTTGCTGATGACTGTTAAGGCTGAGTAAATGATGTTTTGAACAGTTCTATCAGGCATTGTAATCAAACCAGATCTAGTCAGGTCACAATTCAATTGATCTGTTGCACGTGTCTTAGTAATCAACTCATTCATTGCAACCACTATTGTTTTGCTTCCTGATTTCAAAGCTTCTGTTGGTCTCTTCAGCTTTTTCACTCTTGATGCCCTTAACAACTGTTATTATCTTTCAAACCTCATGTTCAATTTATTATTTTAACATTGAATCTTCATTGTTGATCACAGACAACTATTTCAAGAAGTAACAGGAGACTTGGTTGAAAGAGAGACAGGACTAGCTACTCAACATTCTGGGGTTTTGTTGTTATTGGTGAGATAGTGGGGAAGGTAAAAGAGGTGGAGGAGTTGCACTACTGATCAGGGATGTGTCACATCTGAACTCAGAGAGAACATACAGGAGGACTCACCCACTGAGACAATATGGGTAGAGCTCAAAAATAAGATGAATGCAATCACTCTGATCGAGTTATACTATAGGCCCATCAACACTCACTGAAACATAGAGGAACAAATATGTAGACAGATTATGGAGAGATGCAATAAAAACAGGGTTGTCATAGTGAGTGACTTTAACTTCCCTAATATTGACTGGGACTCCCTTAGAACAAAAGGCTTAGGCAGGGCAGAATTCATTAAGTGCATTCAAAAGTGTTTCTTGATGGAAAGTCCCGAGAAGAATAGCCATAGTGGACTTGTGAATGAACCTGGCCAGATGATTGACCTTTCAGTGGGAGAGCATTTTGGAAATAGTGAACATAATTCCTTAAATTTTAAGATAGCTATGAATAAGGATAAGTCAGGACCTTGTAGGAAGGTGCTAAATTGAGGGAGGGCAAATTACTTCAGTATTAGGCAGGAACTAGAAAGTGTTAATTGTGAGCAGGTGTTATAAAGCAAGTCCACACTGGGCACATGGGAGTTGTTTAAAGACCTGTTGATGAGTGTTCAGGGCCAGCAACTATTCCAGAAATGAGGAAGGACAAGGATGGCAAGGTAAGGAGCCCTTGGATAACGAGGCATGTTGTGAATTTTTTAAAAGGGGAGAAAGAAAGATATGTATGGTTTATGAAAGTAAAATTAGAAAGGGCTCATGAAGAGTATAAAGAAAGCAGGGAAGAACTCAAGCAAGTAGCTGTGAAATGGTCTTGACAAGTAAGGTTAAAGAGAATCCTAAGGCATTCAATTCATACAATAGAAATAAGAGGATAATTAGAGGGAAGGTAGGACCACTCAAGGATAAAGGAAAGGACTTGTGATTGAAGTCCGAGGATGTGGGTGAGATCCTAAATTAGCATTTTGTGTTGTATTCACCCAGGTGAAGGATATGGAGGGTAGTGAGATCAGTGCGGAACATGATAATATGCCAGGACATTTTGAGATCAAAAGGAAGTGGTGTTGAAGAGCATTAAGGTAGATAAGTGCCCAGGGCCTGATGGTATCTACCTCAGGTTATTGATTGAGGCAAGAGAGAAGATTGCTAGAGCCTTGACCAAAATCTTTGCATCCTCACTAGGATGTTGCTTCCACGAATTTTAGTAAAGCTTTCAACAAGGTCCGTCATGGTAGGCTCATCCAAAAGATTAAGATGCATGGGATCCATGGTGACTTGGCCATGTCGATTCAGAATTGGTTTCTCCATTGAAGGCAGAGGGTAGTAGTGGAAGGGTTCTGGCTGGAGGTCTGTGACTAGTGGTGATCCACAGGGATCCATACTGGGACCTCTACTGTTTGTGATCTATGTAAATGACTTGGATGAAAATGCAGATGGGTGGGTTAGTAAGTTTGCAGACAACACAAAGATTGGTGGCATTGTGAATAGTATAAAAGGTTGTCAAAGGATACAGTGAGATATAGATCAGTTGCTGATATGGGCAGAGAAATGGCAGATGGAGTTTGATCCAGGTAAGTGTGCAATGCTGCATTTTGGGCAATCAAGTGTTAAGAAAAGGTATGCAGTTAATGGCAGGACTCTGAACAGCATTGATGCATAGAGGGACCTTGGGGTTCAAGACTATAGCTCCCTGAAAGTGGTCACACATGTAAAGGATGGCAAAGAAGGCATATGGCACGCTTGCCTTTATTGGTCAGGGAATTGGTACAAGAGTCAGGATATCATGTTGCAGCTTTATAAAACTTTGGTCTTAGGGTATTGTGTTCAATTCTGGTCACTACATTACACAAAGGATATGGAGTCAAGACCACTGTCACCTACGAAGGATATGGAGGCTTTTGAGAGGATGCAGAAGAGGTTTAACAGGATGCTGTCAGGATTAGAGAGTATGAGCTGTAAAGAGAGGCTAGAAAACTCATTGTTTTCTCTGGAGTGGTGGAAGCTGAGTGGAGACTTGATAGAAGTATATAAAATTATGAGATGCATAAATAGGGTTGACAGTCAGAATCTTTTTCCTGAGTTGAAATGTCTAATACAAGGGGGCGTCCATTAAGGTGGGAGGGGAAAGTCCAAAGGAGATGCGAGAGGTGCGTTTTTTATATAGAGAGTGGTAGGAGTCTGGAACGGGCTGCCAGTGGTGGTGATGGAGGCAGATACATTAGGGGGATTTAAGGGACTTTTAGATAACCACATGAATACACAAAGAAGGAGGGATTATGGACCAAGGGCGGGTGGAAGGAATTTATTTAATTTGGCGTCATGTTTGGCAAAACATCATGGGCTGAAGGTCTCATTCATAGCATCATAGAGACGTACAGCACGGAAACAGACCTTTCAGTCCAATCTATCCATGCCGACCAGCTATCTCAACCTAACCTAGTCCCATTTGTCAGAATTTGGCCCATATCACTCTAAACCCTTCCTATCCATATACCCATCCAGATGCCCTTTAAATGCTGTATTTATACCAGCCTCCACCACTTCCTCTGGCAGCTCATTCAAAACATACACCTCCCTTGTGTGAAAAGGTTACCCCTTCAGTCCCTTTTATATCTTTGCCCTCTCACCCTAAACGGATACCCTCTAGTTCTGGATTCCCCCAGCCCAGGAAAAATACTTTGTCTATTTATCCTATCCATGCCCCTCATGATTTTGTAAACCTCTATAAGATCACCCCTTGGCCTCCTATGGTCTAGGGAAAACAGCCCCAGCCTATTCAGCCTCTCCCTATAGCTCAAATCTTCCAACCCTGGCAACATCTTTGTAAATCTTTTCTGAAACCTTTCACGTTTCACAACATTCTTCCGATAGGAAGGAGACCAGAATTGCACACAATATTCCAAAAGTGGCCTAACCATTGTCTGTACAGTTGCAACATGACCTCCCAAATCCTGTACTCAATACTCTGACCAATAAAGAAAAGCATAATAAATACCTATCTACCTGCGACTCCACTTTTAAGGCACTATGATCCTGTACTCCAAGGTTTCTCTGTTCAGCAACACTCCAAAGGACCTTACCATTAAGTGTATAAGTCCTGTTCTGATTTGCTTTTCCAAAATGCAGTACCTCGCTTTTATCTAAATTAAATTCTATCTGCCACTCCTCAGCCCATTGGCCCATCAAGATCCTGTTGTACTCTGAGGTAACCTTCTTCGCTGTCCACTACATCTCCAATTTTGGTGTTACCTGCAAAGTTACTAACTATACCTCCTATGTTCACATCCAAATCATTTATATAAATGACAAAAAGCAGTGGACCCAACGCCAATCCTTGCGGCACACCACTGGTCACAGGCCTCCAGTCTGAAATGTAACCCTACACCACCACCCTCTGTCTTCTACTTTTGAGCCAGTTCTGTATCCAAATGGCTAGTTCTCCCTGTATTCCATGACATCTATCCTTGCTAACCAGTCTCCCATGAGGAACTTTGTTGAACACCTTACTGAAGCCCATATCGATCACGTTCCATCAAATTCCATCTTCTACGTTATATGTTCTAAATGACAAATAACAAAAATGGAAGTTAAACATGCTTTGATAAATAAATAAAATGTAGTGAAATGAGTTGTCATTCTTCATACTCTTCACTTGGGGGGAAGGATTCATAAAGTGATTATCAGTGAACACTCCTTCCATGTCTGGAACAAATATTATGTAAGTTATTGTGGTGACTATTCTTATAGAATGTGAAGGTTCTGTGAGCTCGAACAGAAAGGGGGTCAGTCATAATCACAAGACAAATATATTATCAAATCAGAATTCATTGCCAGCATTTTGGTCTTTGATCACTGGAACAGTCTTGAACACAAACTGACTCAGAGCTGGAAATACAGTCACTAAATCAAACACTCACTCCAGAGATGATTTATATTGGTTTTCCACAGACAAGAAGACAGGACAAATAGATCTATAAGTTAGAATACTGTTGCATTGGCAGTATGTCCACCTGCAACCCATCTGCCTTGCTGCATTTTTATGAGCAACGGCTGGGCTGCCGAACTGTCACTTAATTGACGCAATAAGTTTTTAAGTGTTTTTTCACAGAACGTGGGGCATTGCTAGTTAGGCTAACATCTATTTCTCTTGCCCCAGAGAAGGGTGTACTGTCCTACATACTGGATTTTAACCCAGTGATAGCGAAGAAATGTCAATCTAGTGCATGTCAGGATGGTTTGTGACCTAAAGGTAGTGCTTGTGCATGCAGCTGCTGTCTTGCCCTTGTTGCAAGAGGTTGCAAGTTTTGAAGGTGCTGTTGAAGAAAGCTTGATTAGGCGTTATGGTCTACCCTTTGGATGGTACAGAATATTGCTACTGCGTTTCAGTCACAAAGGGAGTGAACACTGAAGGCAATGGATTGTATGCCAATCAAGTGGGCTGTTTTGCCCTGGATGGTATCAAGCTTCTTGAGTGTTGTTTGAGCTGTAGACAAGTAGAGATTATCCATCACGGTCCTTACTTATGCTTTGTAGGTGATGAACAGGCAATGGGCTGCCAGGAAGTGAGTTCTCACTGCAGAATTCCTCATTTCCAGCCAGTTCTTGAAGCCACAGTATTTATGTGGTCAATCAAGTGGGAAATCCACGCTATCCAACTGCCATTTTGATTTAATGAGTAACAAGAGTGGGCGGCATGGTGGCACAGTGGTTAGCACTGCTGCCTCACAGCGCCAGAGACCCGGGTTCAATTCCCGTCTCAGGCGACTGACTGTGTGGAGTTTGCACATTCTCCCTGTGTCTGCGTGGGTTTCCTCCGGGTGCTCCGGTTTCCTCCCACAGTTCAAAGATGTGCAGGTCAGGTGAATTGGCTATCCTAAATTGCCCATAGTGTAGGTAAGGGGTAGATGTAGGGGTATGGGTGGGTTGCGCTTCGGCGGGGCGGTGTGGACTTGTTGGGCCGAAGGGCCTGTTTCCACACTGTAAGTAATCTAATCTTTAAAAAAAAGAGGATCCTGCATCCAATATGTAGCCTGGCAGATTTCTTCTAATGGGCTGTTGTTCAGTGAAACAGGAATAGAGATGCCTCCTTTGTAAGCTCCAAGTGCCACCTAGAGGACCCCATCCCCACAGTTCAATCTTTTCACCCTCCCCTTTTGCTCGGTGCAGCAGAAGCCCCAATCACATTGTCCAGTCTGCCAAACTGAACGATGGCAAGATCCCTGATTTACTGAGGCTTGATGGGAAACCATGGCTCCTCTTTATCATGGATATTCTGCAATACCAGTAGTAGGTGTGAGTCCAAGTTAGAGAAAGTACCTCTGGCCTTCAATTGCCTGGCCAGTGTTTTGGGAAGGGCCTCCTCCAGGAAATGAATGGAAGTTCTGCCTCATACTAATTGAAGTTCTTCACCCGAAGAAGTAAAGCAGATGGACCAAACCATTCAACCCTGGAAATTATGCTGATGCACAGAGATCCGAACGTCACTATTTCACTCTAAATTGTGATGAAAGGTCACAGAGCTGAACTGTTAACTTTGGATGCAGTCAGATCTGCTGAGTCTTTCCAGTTTTCTGCTCACCCCAGTCAAATTGAGTTGTTGGCTGCAGCACAATTACTGGCTTCAAACATTAGCTTACATAGTGTTCAAGCTCAACTGTTGGTACTTTAGCATCTAAAATTTCTTTCTAGATATTCCTGTCACATATTTTATCTCAAACAATATTCTATGTTTAAAATGTAATTGTGCATTAAACATGCTGGTAATAGCAAATGAGAAAATAAGATGTTATTATTCTGAACTCATCCCAGCCAGAAAATTATAATAGCTTGTTTCCAAACTTAATGTTTGCAATTATAATTATTTATTATTTTACTACAAATTTGTTGAAATATAGATTGAATACTTTTAAACTTCTTAAACATAATCAGTTTGCAGTTAGGTTACCACCTGAAGCATAAACTTAAACAGACAATAATGAACAATATTTTGATAAATTTAATCTGCTTGTTAAATTTAACAATAACATATAATTTCAAACACAAAACTGTTCTTGTGGAATTTCAGATAATGAAGGAGTGCTCTTTGAAAGCTTGTGATTTCAAGTTAACCTGTTGGACTATAACCTGGAGTCGTGTGACATCTGACAAGAATTTTTAATTTTGGAAAAGCCTCAGAGGATTGAAAACTGCTCATGCAACACCCTCATTCAAAAAAGGAAAGGATACATGAAAAATTCAAGTAATTATAGTTCAGTTAGTTTAACATATGTCATTGGAAAATGTAATTATCAATTATAAAGGATGTAATAGGTCCCTGAAATTCTTTGAAGAGTTAACTTGCAAGGTGGATAAAAGGAAATCAGTGGATGTGATATATTTAGATTTTCAGAAAGCATTTGGTAAGCTAATGAAGATCATGTTGGTGGTAATATATAAGAAAGGGAAAAGATTGGCTGCCTCATAAAAGGCAGAGAATTGAGACAAAGTGGGTCTTTTTCACAATGACAATCGCAACTTCTAACCTGCCCAATGATCAGTATAGAAGACACAATTATTTATAGTATTTATTCATGACTTGGATGAGGAAAGTGGATGTATTATCGGCAAATTTGTGGATTACAGAAAAATACTGACAAGACAAGTGTTGAAGATGACACAAATAATCTTCAGAGGGACGTAAACAGATTCAGCGAACAGGCAAAAAACTGGCAGATGGAGTATCATGTGGGAAGTTGTGAAGTTTTGCATTTTGACAGAAAGAACAGAGGAACCATGTATTATTTAAATGGCCAAAGACTGCAAAACCTGGAGTATACAGTAATGTGTGAGTCATTGTATATGGATTACAGACAAGATAAACAGGCATTTGGGAAAGTAAATGGAATGTGGGCTTTTATTTTAACAAGAACACAGTGTAAAAAAAACTGGAATGAGGAGGAATTCCTTATCTTGGAGACCATAAAATGTAGGAGCAGAATTAGACCATTTGGCCAATGAAGTCATCTCTGTCATTTAATCGTGGCTGATTTGTTACGCATCTGAGTTCTTCTGCCACTTTTTGTAACATTTTATCCCCTCAGTAACCTAGAACCTATCTATCTCTATCTTAAATACACTGCATGACCTGGTCTCCTGGATTAACCCCAGAAACACCTGCTATTTCTACTTCATCATCTTCCCAGCGAGGTTCCCCTTCCAAACAATTCTGGCCAGCTCCTCCCTCATATCCCTGTGGTTAGCTTTACTCAATTGTAATACTGTTACATATGATTCCAACTTCTTCCTCTCAAACTGCAGGGTGAATTCTATAATATTATAGTTACTGTCCTCAGGGGGCTCCTTCACCTTAAGCTCTGTAATCAAGTTTGTCTCATTACTCATCATCAAATCCAGAACTGTCTGTTCCCAGATGGGCTCTACCACAAGCTGTTCCAAAAACCATCTTGTAGATATTCCATAAATTCTTTTTCTTGGGATGTGCTACCCACCTGATTTTTCCAGGAAACCTGCATATTTAAATCTCCTAAGATTATTGTAGTAGTATCTTTCTTTAATGCCCTCTCTTCTCCTATTTTCTGTCTTGTATCCTGACTACTATTAAGAGGCTTGTACATAACTCTGAGCAGAATTGTTTATCCTTTGCAGTTCCTCAACTCTACCCACACAGATGCCATGCCTTCTGACTTGCTATTAATTAATCTCATTTCTTACCAACAAGGCAACCCTGCCTCCTCTGCCCATCTACCTGTCCTTTCAATAGGATGCATATCCTTGTATTTCTACTTCCCAAACTTGATCTCCTTGCAGCCATGTCTTTGCGATACCCACAAATTGTATGTGCCAATTTCAATCTGTGCTACAAGCTCATTTACCTTGTTTCATATACTGAGTGTATTTAGTATAACAACAATCTCAGTCATGCATTGACCTTCCCCTATGTGTTGTGTCTGAAAATAGAATCCTGAGCCTTTTCATACTTTCTGTCCTATTACTTGTTCTGGAAATTTTAATAAACTCTCCTGAGCCCTTTCCCCTTTAACTTTTTCCATAATTTGCCATGCAGTTGAACTCTTCCCATTTGCACTGAATTCCCATGCTGCCTCCAAAGTCCCCAAACTGTATACTCACTTGGGCTGTGACTCACTCCAGATGTGATCTCTCCTTCCTGACCATGCAAAGCTTAGTTGTGAAGCTAGAGTGGTGAATCTGTGAAATTCTTTGTCACTGAGGGCTGTAGAGGCTGAGATAGACAGATTTTTAATTGGTAAGGAAAACAAGGGTTACAGAAAAAAGGCAGAGTGTAGAGTTGAGGATGATCAGATTAACCATGATCGCACTGAGGGGCAGAGCAGACTTGATGGATTGAATGGTTTAATTCAGCTCCTGTATCTCAATGTCTTATAGTCTGTCTCATTGTCTGGTAGTCTCTGGTCACCTTGAAAAGCCAAAAATCAATTTCCTCCCAGCCAATCAGCCTGGATTTCATCACACTTGGAAGGGAGATGTTCTGTTAGTCATTCTTTCCTGAATAGAATAAATAGATTGTGATGACATTAAGTATCTACTACCCATTTGATGCCTGAACTTCCATTTTAGACCTTACAGATTCTGCTAAAATCTTCTCTTAAAGCAATTATAACTGAAAATTCTCCCAGTTTCAGCATAATTCCTCCTTTCCCTTGTACTATATATACAAATAACATTGAATGTTCTGGTGAGGTACATTTGAATTTCATTTGTTAAGTAGTGATGATAAAAATATTCATACTGCATTTTTAGAAGAGGAATCAAAATTTATAAAGTGAAGAGGGAATAGGGCTGGGATATTGCAAAAAGTTCAATGAAGTTTCAATGCCTCGGAGCAGAAAGCATCCATCAAACAGACTAACAGACCCGCAGCTTCCCACTCTCTTGCAGGGCACGATGGTAGATCACAGGATGAAACAGCAAAGAACCTGCGAGAGCCAGACTTAATTGCATCTCCTGAGTGCCTTGGATGAGATTGTGTTCAAATTAAGGACACAGCAGTCACTGAGGCCGTTGCAACCTCATTGCTGTAGCCATCCAAGATGATGTATATCCCCCTTGTAAGCACATTTCATCCTATTTCATTTTCATCCTGCAAACTGTATGTACAAATTGCAGATGGTGCGCCCACACACCTCTTGCTCTACCCACCTTCATGTCAACTCTTCTCTTGAAAAGTGAGAAGGCCAAATATCTGATGCTCACTGTCACCAGTCCAAATACTGATACTGAATTATCTTCAGAAAGAAACAGAGAGACTGGGGTACCTTACAGTGATTCACCCAAAGCCAGATTAGGGTGAGGATAATTCATGTTCTAGTTTGAGTAATTGCCCTTTTCAGCAAGGCTGTATTTGACTGACACTCATATCAAGGAGCTGCAGTAGAACTGGCATTAATGGGAATCGAAGTGAAAGCTCTTTGCTATTTGGAGTCATACTCAGCACAATGGAAGATGTTTGTACTTGTTGGACAGTTCCAGGACATGTCCACAGGCATTCCTCAGGGGCATGTTCTAAGCCCAGCTATGTCCAGTTGATCAATGACTGTTCCTCAAACATAATGTCAAAAGTGGATATGCTGACTGATGATTGCACAATGTTCAGCATCATTCACGACTCCTCACATCCTGAAGCAGCCCGTGTCCAAATGCATCAGGATCTGGACAGAATCCAGGCTTAGGCAAAAAAGTGGCAAATAACATTTGTTCTACATAAATATCAGGCAATGACTATTTCTAACAGAGAAAATTTAATCGTCTTTCCTGTCATTCAATATCTTTGCCATCACTGAATCCTCTAATGTCGACATCCTGGGCATTACCATTGACCAAAAACTGAACTGGACGAGCCATACAAATACTGTGGCAACAATTGCAAGTCAGATGCTGGGAATCCTGGAGTGATTAAATTCCTCCTAATTTTCCAAAGCCCATCCACCATCTACAAGGTACAAGTCAGGATCATAATGGAATACTGCCTCTTGCCAGGGTAAGTACAGCTCCAAAAACACTCAAGAAGCTTGACATCATCCAGGACAAAGCAGCCCATTTGAATGGCACCACATTCACAAACATTCATTGCCTCTACCATCAATACTCAACAGCAGAAGGCTGTATTATCTACAAGATGCATTTGTAGAATCTCTCAGCTGTGGCATTTACTATTTGACACACAAGAACTCCTGTAATGTAGCATCACTAGGTTGACACCTCATATTAAGACAAGGAAAGCACTGCAGTAATCATCGAATATTATCTTCACCCTCATTCACAATGCCTTAGGTCTCTTCTGTGGTGGAGCCTGTGATATTGTTAATATTTCACAGTTCATCAGGGGGATAAATAATACTTTTTAGATAAGAAGCATGGTCTTTGTTGTCTTCTTTCCAAGCAGAGAGAAGCAGAAGGAGTGAGTATGTGCTTTAGCCTGTGTTGTGGACTTTATCATCTGTAACCATTGTGTCAGTTTCCATTATACCTTCGGCAGAAGCCATCCATTGTCTGAGTGCAGCAGTGGAAGCTAGGATTAAGGTTATGACACCTGTTCTTGTTGCCTTGAAAGTGCAAGTTGGTGCTTCAGTGGCCCAAACTACTGCTATCATAGAATTCCTCCAGTGTGGAAACAGGCCATTTGGCCCAACAAGTCCACACCGACCTGCTGAAGAGTAACCCACACAGGTCCATTCCTCACCCCTATTACTCTACATTTATCCCTAACTAATGCAACCAACCTACACATCCCTGAACACTATGGACAATTTAGCATGGCCAATTCACCTAACATGCACACCTTTAGATTGTGGGAGGAAACCAGGGCACCTGGAGGAAACCCACACAGACACAGAGAAAATGTGCAAATTTCACACAGACAGTCACCCAAGGCTGGGATTGAACCCGGGTCCCTAGTGCTGTGAGGCAGTAGTGCTAACCACTAAGCCACTACCCATGACCATCACCGCCCCATAACAACAGATTTTAGTGCTTGTAACAGTCCAGTAATCTGTGTCCCAGCAGATTACTAGAGTTACTGAGATGCTTCTCCATGGCTCCAAAGTGAAAGAATCTGATGACTCCTCTCAGGATTGCCACTACTGCCACACCTCAACTGAAGGACTATATCCTTCCCACTGAAAGTCAACAGCCCTCCACCAGCTATTCTGCACTGAGTGAGGTAAAACTGTGTCAGAGCACAATAAAGAAAATGCACACAGAAACAGACATTAGGAGATCATTGAATGGTGAATAGTTCTTTTATTTTGAGCATCATTGGAAATCTTCTGAGTAAATCTGTGAATTTTTGTGTTGTACAGTCTCTCCTTTCTGGAATTTGGCCAAGGGGATGCTGTGATGATCTGTAGCTGGTGGATTGAAACTGTAGAGCATTGTGGAACAATTAAATGGAAATGTTTTAAGGAGAACCAGATTCTGATGAAACATTCACAAACTATCACCTATCTTTTTGCATATGCAACAAATTATGTATGCGATTACCTCTCTTCCTCATTGTCTCCTGAAGTGATTGCTGAAGCTATGGTATCAAAATCTGGGCTCGCCTGACAACCAGGTTGTGTTGAATATACACTCGTGCATCATGATTTTAGAACATGTACCCATGTGTATTGCAGGGCTGCCTCTGAGCTAACCATCATTTGAGAATAGTGTGACTTTGGTCCTTCATATTACTGTTCAGAGAGTGACTCTGATTGTACAGGAATGATATACATATGTTCAGTTGACAAGCAGCCAATGTCTGACACATCATATTGGCTTGTAAATGGTTGGGACATCTGACAGGCACAGCATAAAAAGCGTGATTACTGTCAGAAACAGATCTGACACTCTGCATGGTTGAGACAGGCAACTTTGTATTTTGTATTTTCAGTTTATATCCCTCTCTGTGTCCCCAGTTACATACTTGATATTTATTGGCTCCTTGTACCATTGAGAATTCCACTACCACCTCAAAACCACAAACCCATTCCATCTGCTTCTTTCTGCTTAGAAAGAAGATGATAAAGTCCCTTCTTCAATGATACTTGCAAAACTGCATGTATGTTTATGTATGTACTTACGTCAGCCAGGGGAGAAATAGCTATGATATGTTGCTTCGTCTGCAACACAAATTCCCAGCTCGGCGAACAGAACCACAACGAGCACCCGAGCTACAAATCTTCTCACAAACTTTGAACACCTATGGGCGAGAGACGCTAAGACAAGCCAGGAAATGGGAATCCTGTGCCAACCACCTAAGTGCCACGTCCGAACAACTCTGGTTCCTGCATCACTATAAATACTGGAGGAAACAACACGGAAGCGCTTCACAGGAGGCTCCCAAGCACTGAGGATGTCACCTAGACAGGGGACAAAACGTCTGCAACACAAATTCCCAGCTCGGCGAACAGAACCACAACAATGTCACAGGTTTCAGCACAGAATTGACACAAGGCATTGAGGTCAAGGGTGAGGATAACCTTTGCTGGCAACTCGCAGTGCTATCCTTGCTCTGCTCTGAGGCTGCAGGCCTAATTGGAGTAGATGGCTGAGTTCAGTGACCCCTGTTTGGTGATTTGTAACTATCTGAGACAATGCTGCTGACTGAGTTGTTGGTAGGAGAAGTTCTTCCCAAAGATCCTGGATGTGTACACTTCTCTCCTCAATGGTTCAATGGAGAGTGCAGGAGGGCATGTCATGAGCAGCAACAGGCATTCATAAAAATGAGGTCAGCACCTGGTGAAATTACATTATATGAGTTCTTGTATGTCAAATAGTGGAAGCAACATGCAAAAAACAGAGCTAAATGATTCCACATGTGTACTCTGTAGACATTACACAATGCTGCTACTGAGGGTCAGTGGTGAATGTTTGTGGATGTGATGTGAGCCAAATGGGCTGTTTTGTCTTGGATGATGTGATTTTGATGATTGTCTTGGCAGCTTCTTGAGAGTTGTTGGAGCTGCAGTCATCCAAGCAGGTGGGTAATATTTTGTCACAAACTTGAACTCTACATTTTAGACACTGGAGCAGTTTTGTGGAGTCACTCGCTGCATTGCTGCTGTCCTCAGATCTGCTGTTATAGTTACAGTACTTATTTCACTGTTCCAAAACAGATTGTCGTCAACGTTAATGGCAAGAATGTTGATAGCGGGGATTCAGTGAATTCAATGCCATTGAATATCAAGAGGCAATGGTTAGATTCTTTCTGTTGAAAAGAGGTCATTTCTTAGCACTTGTGGTGGATGTATACAAATGTCATTTATCTGCCCAAAACTGGATATTTTCCAGGTCTTGAGGCAGTTGGATACAAACTGCTTCCATATGTGAAGAGTCAAGAATGGTGCTGAAAAATCATCAGAGAATATCCCCACTTTTGATCTTGGCTCATTGATGAAGCAGCTGAAGATGGTTGGGCTGAGGACACTGCCCTGAGGAACCACTGCAGATAACTCCCTGAGCCGAAATTACTCACCTCCAACAACCACAACCATCTTCCCTTCTGCCAAGTAAGACTCCAATCAGAGAAGAGGTTCCCCCTGATTTCCATTGAATCTAAATGCTGGGGCTCCTTAATAGAATGCTTTGTCAAATGTGGCATTAATATCAAGGTAGTCCCTTTGACATCACCTCTGGAATTCAGTTGCCCTCACAGCCCATGCTGGTGGAGATGAGCTCCAAGCTGTGAGAAAGCTCTTTGCTAATTTGGAATTTGACTGTTCCATACCCTTTAACATTGGTAAAAGGCTATCTATTAAGTCTGTAATAGCATCAAACATGTTGTCACCAATTTTCTGTACACAATCCCATCCAAATTCTTTTCTTTGTCCCCTGCAGCTGATTTCCTCTGCACCATTACTCCTCAATGAACTGGAACATGGATTATCCTTTTCCATGATATGTCTGAGTGACTCACCACAAGGCACTCCTGCCTCTCTAGTTCATTCGGAATACAATTTAATTTTACTTGGACTGATGACTGAATGCCAGGTATGTGCCCTTCTTGTTCTTCATCTTTAGGTGCGCTGGCAACCTAGGTGACAGTTATTAGGATTCAGTGAGTATAAATGCAAAAAGGAAGAGTTGGGATGAGGGTGGCAAAACGAGAGGTGTGTGGGCACACCATTTGCAGTTTGTATTTCCAGTTTGCAGAATAAAAGTGAAATAGTATTTAAGAAGGTGCAAAGGCAGCAGCAACATACATCATCCTTAATGGCAACAGCAATGGGGTTGCCATGGCCTCAATGATTAGATTTTTTTTCTGCTGTCTGCTGTATCCAACCACCTTGTCTTACAAGACAGAAGTGAACATATCAGTGACTGTGTTACAATGTGCTTGAGCAATGTGTCTGTCATAGCCGAATAGTTGTACATACAGGGAAGCTATGAGATTTGGATGCAAGGTTTGTTTCAGTTACAAGTGTGTGTCTGTGAAACAGAGCATTTGAGTGTAGGGCACGAATCGTGATTGCTGGAGGTTGTAAGTGGAGGAATAGTGAAATGTGCAATGTGTGTAGCTGTGGCATTTGAGGATGCATCCATTGATCTTCAACAACTGTGTGAAATCATTGACTATTCTCTGGTACTGTGTCAGATTTCTGGGATACATATCTTGGACTGAGCTCTGTGGTTCATTGTTCCATTACCCTCTGCAGTGCACACCTAGGGTATACACCTAATCCCCTACTCAAATATGACATTCACTTTCTGGAATATCACCTTTAGCAGAGTATCAGGGAACCTGGGATGCTTTTCTCTTGATTGGTATTCTTTTTATTCATTCTGCGCTGATAACATGGTTTGAAGAGTTTATTTTCTCCTGTTTTGTTGAAGAGATGTTTTAAAGCAGAAGTACAAAGCAGGCTACCAGAGCCATGAGAGTAAACAATTTGTGAGGCCTTGGTTTTCTTTTAACAGATGGAACAATAGAAGCAGCTTGAATGGGTGTGGTTATGTTGTCATTGAATCAGGAGTTTTAGTTTCAACTTTCAAGCAGTTGCTGTTAGGGTCTTGAAGAAGTGGAAACTGTTTTATTTTTCCCTCTCTTGGTTACAGCCAAAAGCTGGGGTTTCTCTTTCTATTACTGGAATTGCATGTGAGTCAATCTAGTTTCTGAATTTGCCTTTTGGCAAGGGTGTGTTTATGGGATGTTGCTATTCTAGAACAGTTAATTAGTAATAATTACTGTATCTATTGTTCTGTTAAACTTTCTAATAGAGTTAAGTTGTTCAAATTCTTTCTTCCTTTTGTTGTATTTTAACTATACTGGATGAGTAAAGTATGTTTTGCTTTAAAGCCAATCAAATTGCATCTGGAATGCAATACACATTTACATTTAAAATAAAAAAAGTTAGGGTCTAGACTATCTTTTGAATATTTTAAGGGGCTTGGTCTGGTCCATAACAATTCGAATAAACACTTATTGATGCAACTGTAATACCTAGTGCAACCAAATTCATAGCCCCTACACCTGCAAATTGGCTTTAAGCAATACAGGTTGATTAAATTCCTGTCAGTGGCATATGCACTAAGGCCCCCGGCTGAGCATGCTGCTACTCAGTAGTATGTTGAGTGCTACTCATCACCAAACAAAATGGATATGCTGCTTTATCCCTTTGATCAAGAATGGGGAAATTACAAATTGCAATCCCTGAGCCTGAGATTCAAACCAAGTTGAATGTTTAGCCTCCAGTGTTTGCAAGATATGAGCTCATATGCAATGAAAAACTACTATTTGTAAGTGTTAGTCATCTTCAATAAATTTAGGATAACAGAATTGGTTCATCCACTAGACTGTAAACTGAAAAATAACATTTATATCAGATACATTTCACTAAAATAAAGTCCATTAGCAAACATTAACTGTCAGAAATAACACTGGTGTGAATCATGCCCTATAGTTTAATGCTTTGTCTTCATATAACAGCTTGGTGGGTACAATAAGTACGTCATTCAGGCAACTGTGTGCAAATTGCACAATTACTTCATTCAGTCATTTTTGCAAAGACAATACTCCATTGTTTCAGACCCAAATTGTTGAAGAGAGTTTGTTATTGTGAAAATGTAGTAACTTGTTATGCATTGTACATCAAATATTCTCAATCTGGAAAACATTGCAGAAGTCATAACAACGTCTCCTGTCTGTTATCTATTAGAAACACATTTTGAAAGACTCCTGAATATAGTTAATAAAAATTAGGTCAGGATGACATTATTTATGGTACCAGAATGTTTTTTGAAGAACGTACTGGTCTGACTCATCAGTGTGTCTGATGTGTCTGTGGTATCAAACTGGATTAGGCCATAACCAGGTGCTGGGAATCCCATTTATTCATTTATTGTGATATACTTTGTGCTGTTGGCTAATTTAACTAATTAGCCTATAGCCCAGCACTAAACACCCTGCTAAGTTGCTGCATTTTTCTACAGACTGCTTCTGTTTGTGTGAGGTTAACCATACATAAAGCCAGCCTATGACTCTTGAAAGCAATGTATATTCCAGTTGTAGCAGATGCTGAAAAAGGCTAGGGAAGATTTTCAGATCATGTAATACAGTCTGAAGGGTGAAACAGGAAGATGAGAAAGACCACTCACAGCATGTATGAGTTGTTTGTGAAAGATTTCCTATCCTAATTGGCACATTTGGCTTACAATCAGACAGGGAGTAGTTCAGAGGAGGCCACTAAGTAAATCCATGCTGGAAGTGAACCATGGGAGCTCGATTTGGCAAGAAGGTTGTCAACCTGGAGAGAGTGGCTTCCTCTCAGGAAAGGTGCAATGCTAGGGTCTGAGCCTCAGGAAAGCCTATCATACACAGTTAAATTAAAAATTCTCAGTACAACTGAGACATTTTAGCGTGCCTTTTTGGAATGGTTTGGTCATCTGCACCCAGGTCCATATCTCTTAAAACCAAAGTGACTGCGGATTCAGATCAGGATTCCAACCTGACCCAAGCCAGTAATCTTTTGGGGTTAAATCTACTGCTGGAAAATAATTGGAAAAGAGAACCAACAGTGTGTCAATGCAAAGAGTCCAGCCCCAAGGACCTAGCTACAGTGGCAGCTGATGTTTAATGATTTCATCCAAGTGGTCAAGGCTTGTGAAAGTATGCTCAAATGTCTTATCCTTTCAAATGAGCCTTGAGCCTCACACACTCCTCAATTCACCAACCTTTCTTCACTCAATGACCTGCATTCCATACTAAACATTAGTCATAGCAAGCTTTCATAGCAAACGGCACTTTCACATACTAATTGCATGCTACATAACCATATCTCTCAGATTTCTCAAATTGCCAGCTATTTAATGATGCTAGGTACATCACCCAAACAAATTGCACCATGCTCACTCACATACCTCCCCCTTTCTTGCAGGATAAGCTGGCAATGTAAAAGCAACTGCAAGCATAGGCATGTAAACAGACAAGGTTGTACAAGCCCTCACACCCATGGAGATGATGTTGACATTCAATGATACAAACACACTGAAACAATGTGGAAGCAGTGAAGTTGAAATCATAGTAAAACGACAAATGGACTTTTTCACATTCACATTATTTCTCACCCTTCGTTTCTTTCCCCTTTCAGATTTCCAAGAGCTGCTATACCATCAATCATTGATGCAAAAGCATGAAGAATGTGTTTCTGATGATGATTGAACACTATTATGTGATTTTGTAATGTAAACATCATCTTAGGTGCTGAAACTGCATGCATTTTACAAGATAACACATAGGCATGATTTACATTTGTTGAGACATTGGGGATGATTGGCATGCAGCAAGGGAGGTAAAGGGTAGTTGGATGCAAATCTCACTGGATGCAAAGATTACAGAAAGATTGGTTTGCAATGAGAATATTGATGGAACAGCATGCAGAAAAAGACTGGTGGGCATGTAGAAAGAAATGCTTGGTGCATTAACAAGCTTACCAAAGAATCTGCTATCAAACTGGGTGTGAAAGTCAAGGGTATTGTATTCACTATTTCTGAATAGATCATTTACTGTAGATTAATAATAATACATATATTGAGTCACTATTCATCTCTAAAACTAAAATAACATTTTCCCAAGTTTGTTCCACAATGAAAGCATTCTGCAACCTTATCTTCCAGGCCATTGTTGCTAATTTGGTAAACCTAGTCTCTATGAAGGTTAAAGTTACCTGCAGTTATTACATTGATTTTGTTTCATGCTCCATAATTTCTTGTTTAATGTTGCGCCCAATGGTATAACAACAATTAGAGGCCTTTAAACCGCTGTCACCAGTATATCTTGTGTCTTGTTATGCCTCAACTCCACTCCATATTAATTCTAATTCTTCATCTTGCAAATCAAGATCCTTTCTCAGTAATATCTTTTAGTTGCCTTTCTTGTACCTTTCTGTTCAAGGTCTTAGCTTTATCCACTTTGCTGTACTGTTCTGTTGCCTCAACCTTTCTTTTTGGATTATAATTCTCCATTCATTCAAACCTTCCCAGCTCTGTTAAAGCCCTGGCCTCATTATTAATTGGAAGATTTGCTCAGACACTGGTTTCAGCTCAAGCTACGTAGATGCCTTCACAATGAGGTAGCTCCCTGTTTCCTCACTATTTGTGCCAGTGCCCATGAATCAAGACCATTCTTCCTACATTCAGAGTGAGTTAGCACTATGACAGCAAGTGAACAGGCTTGAGATGGTCCAGTCCATGTGATGGGTGTATCCCCCTACTACACATTGTTCTTGCAGCAGTAAGATGATACAATGATAGTTGTTGGTGCAGCATTGAAGTGCAGAAGCATGTTATAGGTGGATTGGAAATCTGCCATGAGGGTGCTTAGAGAGTGGAGCATGTCAGATGTCATTTGAAAACTCATCAGTTTTCACACATTTGCTGGTGACGCTAAGCTTTACTTCACCACATCATTCAAACTTACATTTTCTCTAAATGCTGATCTCGTACTGAATTAGCAGAAAACTACACCAATTAAACACTAGGAAAACTGAAGTAATTGCCTTTGGTCTCCATTATAACTTTTGCAGCCATTGCTTTCTGAGGCAACTGTCTGACACTAAAATCAAAATGTTCACGACCTTTGCTGTCATATTTCATCCTGACATTTCAAATACATATATCCAATTCTCCCTCAGACAGCAACCACAGAGAGTTGGGAATAGAGTTTGTAGTGGACACCAAAGATGTTGGTGTCAATTTTTCAAATACTTTGTTAGAATCATAGAATCCTTACAATATGGAAACAGATCATTTGGCCCACTGAGTCCACACTACACAGTGAAGAACATCCCATCAGGCACACCCTATCCCAGTAACCCTGCACTTCCCATGGCTAATCCACCTAGTGTCACCAGCAAATATGTGAAAACTGATGAGTTTTCAAATGACATCTGACATGCTCCACTCTCTAAGCACCCTCATGGCAGATTTCCAATCCACCTATAACATGCTTCTGCACTTCAATGCTGCACCAACAACTATCATTGTACCATCTTACTATAAGCAATTTAGCATAGCCAATCCATCTAACCTGCATATCTTTGGATTATGGGAGGAAATCCATGCAGACATGGGGAGAATGTGCAAAGGCCACAGACAGTTGCCCCAGGGTGGAATGAAACTTGGGTGTCTGGCATTGCAGCAGCAGAGTTAATCACTGAGCCACCATGCTGCTCTACTTGGAGAAAATTTCTGCTCATCCAAAGCTAGATTTCAAATAAACAGTATCATAATTTAGAGTCATAAGGCATAGCACTGGAAAAGCCCAGCAGGTCAGGCAGCATCGAAGAGAAGGATAGTCAATGTTTCGGGCATAAGCCCTTCATCAGGAAGGCTTATGCCTGAAATGTTGACTCTCCTGCTCCTCGGGTGCTGCCTAACCTGCTGTACTTTTTCAGCACCACACCTTTTAACTCTGATGTAATTTGAATTCAGGATCTTTGTATGTTTCAGAAATTCACACATACACCCTCAATGAATAAAGCTTTAAAAGCACTCTCTAGATGCCCAGATCCTGCATAATAGTTCCCAAGGGAAGGGTGAGAAGTCAAATACATGACAACATCATTCACGCACAACATCAGTTTATCATAACCATCAACATGTTCAGTTAATTGCCAGTTGTGCTAATTGGGCACATAGGTCAACAGGCAGGGGAAAATTGTCTAAAGGAAACTTCCAAAACTTCTTCTAAGAGCTACAGGATTGGGATCTTCATTTTCCTTATTTTTTAGCTTGCTGCACTGTAGCTAGTTAATGGATGGATCAAGAGATACAGTGGTGAGGTAGAGTTTGATATTATTAGCTTATATGTTGATAATGATGTTCCTAAGCAGAATGTACATTAGAAGTAGAAAAGGCCACAGTAGATCCATTGCTTACTTTGGAATAATGAAGTTGAATTGGGAAGAAAGGGCACTGTATATTTCTCTGACTATAACTGGATAGATAGGATTGGAACTAGGTAAGAGCATTCCTACTAAATTGGATAATACTGGAGAGGTACTGGAAGAGGACGGTGGAGTCAATTATTTCAAAGACTACAGAAAATGTCAAGAAGGACAAGGAGGAATAGTTTACCTTTTGCAGAGTCAAAAGGCATTAAATGCATCTTTAATTTGACCAATTTTGGTATTATGATTGATCAGAAACCTGATTTAAGGGGATGTATCAATCAAACACGATGAATTTATTGCCAAGTATGCTGATTCACATCTAATGTTAGCACCAATGAGGCAGCATAAGAGCTACAGTATCAGGAATGTGGGGGAGGCCCAAGGGGGCTGAAAGAAAGGGGAAGAGGCTTGGGGGTGAAGGTTGCTAGGTCGGAGCAGAGTGTGGAGCAGATAGGTGGGAAGGAAGATGGACAGATAGGACAGTTCAAAAGGGCAGTGCCGAGTTGGAGGGTTGGATATGGGATAAGGTGGGGGGAGGGGAGCTGAGGTTGCTGGTGAAATCGGCATTGATTCTGTGTGGTTGGAGGGTCCGCAGGCGGAAGATTGCCTCTCCCTTGGGCCCCCCCGCACTTCCCCTTCCCCTTCCTGATGAAGGGCTTATGACCGAAATGTCAACACTCCTGCTCCTTGGATGCTGCCTGACCTGCTGTGCTTTTCCAGCACCACACTTTTTTGACTCTGATCTCCAGCATCTGCAGTCCTCAATTTCTCCTTGCGTCAGGGTTGCACCAAAATGCAGGATTTTTATATCAAGAAATCTCTGTGTACCTCCCTCTGGTGGAAAATAGAGCAACTGTCAATGAGGAAATTAATGGATTGAATTAAGCACATGGAAACACATTGAAAAAGATATTAAACCTCATCTTGTTGCTGTTGTGGGCTGACTTGGTTGTTTTTCATGTTATCTTTTGTGCAGACAACTTTTCATAGTAAAAGAACTCCTAGCCTGAGGTGAAGGATTTTGTTCTGCAGCCTTTTCAAGATCAGCCTGTGTGCTTCTGTGTCTATTTTCTGTCTGTTCACAATCAGGGGGAGGGCTATGACGCTAACTTCTGATTCACTAGTGAGTTGCCAATAATCTGGACAATAAAATCTGGCTATCTCCTTTCCTCCTTTGGAGTGTGGGTTGGAGAAAAGCATCTCCTGCTGTTCTCAAAATGAATGGCAGCCATCTGGCTGATGGGCTTGGGATGAGACAATTGAACTTCACTGAGTCAGTTTGAAGTAGACTGCGAATCATGATATTCCTCAAATTGGCCCATATGGTTTTAATACACATCTTGAATGCTTTCAGCATATTTTAAAAAATGAAGACAGTGTGAGTTCATTTTATTTAAAACATGACACATAAATTCAGCTAATTTCTAATATTGTATGCCTGAATGAAAACTGATCAAAAATTCTAAAATGTCATTCCTCCTCTTGATGGAATTCTTTCACTCTGGTTTATGTACCATCTTTCCTAATGCAACAACAGAACATAGTTAATGGAATATGACAAGAAAGACACATTATTGTTCACATGCATTCCATTCTTATCAGACTTGCAGGTGCAGACTCCCTTTAAACACCACTCTTTTTATCCCCAAAAAGAAGCTTATGGCAGGCGTTGAATTCTCTGAGTGCTTGGAACTAGCGTGCTGTGTTATTTTCTTCATAGATTAGCCAGCTTTCCTGCTGTCGCTCAGGTAATGACGCGAGGAAGAATGCAAAGTAAAGATGTGAATCATTACCATATTATTCTGAGTTCAGGGGGAGGGCAACCTTCACTTGGTCAAATCAATGTAGTTATTAAGTCCCACCCTGTATTCTATGAAATATAGGTGATGGAGGCTACCACTAACTTAGTTTATTCTAAAAGCAGAGAGGGATAGATCAGGAGTTGACTGAAATCGAAGTTGCTGGTTATCAGCCTGTTCTGATTCTATCTCTCACTGAAATGTGTGGGAACCTCATTAATAAATGCATATCAGGGAGCCAGTTAGAACTTGTTGTAATTGTAACTTATAGTTACAACTTGCAATTCCAAATTTGTTTCTGTTCACCTTGCTACAGCCAGTTTCTTATCTTACTCATTGACCAAAGACTATTCAAGTCAGGAAGTGACATTAGTGGAATTGTCAAGTAAAATGCAAGGTTTTGGAAAGCATCTTGGTTGAATTATAAAGTGTTATTCTGTTATTGTTTAAAATGTTTGTAGCTATGGTAGCTCACGCTGAACACCTATCAAGTCTGTGGTAACATAATTGTACCTTTATGGGAGAGGCAGGGATCCGGGGGAGGTATCAAGCAGTGATGCACCTGAAGTGGTGATAGGGGTGGTGGAGGGGTGGAGGCAATTTATATTAAAGTGGTGTGTACATAGGAATCTTATCCCTTTCTAAGAGAGATTATAGGCCCAATGATATATTCAAGTATACAAGCATGAAAGGATCAATGATCTTTCAAGATAACACCCACTTGCATTTACCAGAATATAGCCCATATTTCTTAAAGGGATCGCAAAGACAAAAGAAAGGATGACATTATTTTTTTTTCTCAAAAAGGAGGAGCCACAAACTTTTTCAAATGCAAACAAAATATTGCAGATGCTGGAGATCAGAAACGCAACAGAAAGTGCTGGAGAAACTCACCAGTTCTGGCAGCATCTATGGAGTGAGAAGCAAAGTTAACATTTCAAATCAAATAAGCTGGACAGTAAAATCTGGCTATATCTTTTCCTTTTTTGGAGTGTAGGTTGGAGAAAAGCATCTCCTGTTGTTCTCAAAATGAATGGCAGCCATCTGGCTGATGGGCCTGGAATGAGACAATTGAACTTCACTGAATCAGTTTGAAATAGACTGCGAATCATGCTATTCCTCAAATTGGCCCATATGGTTTTAATACACATCTTGAATGCATTATGGGTGAGCCAGGGATCCAGGGGAGGTACCAAGCAGTATTGCACCTGAAGTGGGTGGTGATGGGGGTGGTGGAGGGGTGGAGGTAATTTATAATAGAGTGGTGTGTTCATAAGAATCCTATTCCTTTCGAAGATAAATTATAGGTTTAAGGTAAAGTTCAAGTGTACAAGCATGAAAGGATCAAAGAGATTGTGAAGAAGTGCCATGGGGGAAATAACTCCAAAGTGGCCGGTTTCATGTGACCAACTCACTGTTTACTCACATGTCTATAGTACTTGACACTGATCGGGCTTCCTCAGAGCCAGCCCTCAGAGTGAACAAAACCTCTGTCACTGCTGTTTATGTCTGTCAGCCAGTGTTCCCAGATTGGACCAGGTTAACAGCCTCAGTCAGGGAACTCATATTCTATGATGTCCACCTGGCTGACCTTGTTACAATGACTACATCCCTCCCCCTTGGAGTCCAAGAATGTAGACCTGTTCTTTTTCTTGTAGTCTGTCCTGGGGCATTTTCAAACACTGTCTGGTTCCTCTGAATCAACCACAGAAAGGAACAGTTGCAATGTCTGTAGCCTGGTGTGGTATCTTCTTTCCATTAGCAAGCATGAAAGTATGTAGCTTTAAACTGAGGGGTGGTAGATATAGGACAGATGTTAAAGGTAGTTTCTTTACTCAAAAATTCGTAGGGGAATGGAAGGCACTGCCTGCAACAGTAGTAGACTCACCAACTTTGGAATGGAATAGTGTAGGTTAGAAGGACTTTAGATTGGTTCCACAGGTCGGCGCAACATTGAGGGCTGAAGTGCCTGTACTGTGCTGTTATGTTCTATGTTCTAACTCTGCCGGAGCTATCCTTGTAGTTGCATAAGGGGTAGTCCTCTCATCAAACGGGAACTGGGACAGTTTTGATTCAAGTGAAAGCTGTGGGTTCTGTCTTTAAATGAAAAGACCATTTCCAAGGCTACTGCTTCTTCAAAAGTAGGTGTAACAGTGCGAGGTTGGAGGCCAGATTACCTCTGAATTTTCCATAATAATTCACTAATCCAAGGAATGACCTAAGCTCCGATACAGACATGAGAGCTGGGTCACCTTTGATCACCCTCATTTTATCTCTCAACAGTTGTAACCCAGTCTTGTCAACTCCATAGCCCAATGAAGTCACTTAGAGTGCCTGGAACACACATTTGCCCATTCTAGGGCCTTGGCGAAATGTCGAAGGACTATGTCCAAATTCTCTAAGTGCTCTCTATTGGTTTTCCCTGTTATTAGCACGTCATGCAGATAATGGTGACCTGGGGTAGACCTTGTAAAATATGCTTTATATGCTGAGAAATAGCATAAGCTGATGATATCCCAACTGGCAGTCTTATAAATTGGTACAAACCCTTATGGGTATTCATTGTAGCATAATTCTGGGAATTCTCTTCTAACCACAATTGCAAGGTATGCACAGTTCATGTTGAGTTTTGTGAAGATCAGCCCTCCCCCGCTAGCTTTGAGAATCAGTCCACTGTCTGAGCGATTGGGTACATATACAGCTATGAGAAGCCATTTACCATTTGTTTAAAATCCACACAAGGAAAACCTACTTGTTGAGCTTCACAATTGCTATGACCAATGCTGTCCATTCCAAAACAGTAAGGATTTAATGTTATCTTCACTTTCCAGCCTCTGATTTCTACTCTATTTTTCCACATGAGGCAAATGGCACTGGGCGAGCCTTGCAGAATCGTGGCATTGCTTCCTGGTCAACAAGGAAGATGATCTCAGCTCCTTTGATAGTCCCTAGACCCTCCTGAAAAACCTCTGGTTATTTCATTAACACTTCACTCCGGCAGCCATTTTCTAATCAAAAATGTTGAGCCAATCAAGGTGAATCTTTCTCAACCAATTTAGCCTCATCATGTTTGGGCTCAAGTCTTTTACTCTCAGAGTGAGCAGGACCTCTGATAGTCCTGTTTATATCTGTCAGCTAATGCTCCCTGATTGGACCAGACTAACAGCCCCAATTAGGGAACTCATATTCTATGAGGTCCACCTGGCTGCCCTTGTTACAATTGCTACAATTGCATTTAAAATGTTTGCTCTCTCTCCATAGGTGCTGACAGAGCAGATGAGTTTCTCCAGAATTTTCTGCTTTCACATCACAAAAATGTTACTTATCATCATCAAATCTTCTTGGTCCACTCTTTCAAGAATGAACTAAGGCTGGAAAACTGTCAGTGGTGTTGTATATGGGAGTTGGTGCTCTGGAGATGATAGGAGTTAGGGTATCACTGTGGGGGCTAGTAGTGGCAGGGGAATGTTTATACTTTACCCAGGCATGAGAATGGCTTTTAACTTCTCAAAAGTTTCCCGTGTAACTGTCAAGAGAGATGACTTGGAAACCTTCAAAGTCTGTGACATGAATATGGAGTTTCAGACTTTGTAGGAGGGTTTTAGATGCAGGCTAATTAACTATCAGAAGCTTAAAAGATCCCAGCCATTTCCTAGACAGCAAGCATGTCAGCACATTTGAGTGACTCTGTAGCAACTCTTTCAGGGTACATTGCTGCAGTGACTAACGAGATCAGAAACTGTGACCACAATACACTTAAGTTCAATGTAAAAACAGAAAAGACAATAGTAAAGTTGAGACAAAAGCACAGCAAAAAAGAATTTCTGGTCCAATTTAAATTGCTTTTCATTAATGTAGAAAAGTAACAGGAAAGATTAGAAAGTTTAAATGGGAACATGAAAGAAAATAGCAAAAACTTAAAGAACGATAAGAAGACTTTGGTTAAATAGGGATAATACAGTTAAGGCATGAGTATGAAGAGATGAAAGAAGCAAATTGATTGTGAACAGTGAAGGAATAACAGTGCTTTTGTTCTAAACTTAGGGAACTATCAATCGAAACCTCTCTGTCCTTCACCTTTCTTCTTGAAGTAATGTTGGCATTAATGGGATATCAATAACTAGAACGTGATGCACATTTCCTTATGTTTCTGAGAAAAGGCAAGTCCTATTTCAAAGATAGAGACATGGATACTATAAATAAACCACTGTATCAGGATCAATAACATTAAAATCATTTGTGTGGCACATTTAATATTGTAAAATATTCAAGGTACCATACAAATACAAATTCAGACAAAAAAAACTCACACCAAAACAAACAAAGTGACATTAGGACGTGTAATCAAAACTCTTCAAAGGGACAAGTTTTCCAGTAATGCAATATGTGTCAAGGATGTAACAATTACAAGTCATATCAGACCACATTGTCTTTTCACTCTGCTCCATTCATTCTGAACAAACTTAGTCGTGTGCCTCCAATCCACTTTCCTGCCTAATTCCTACTTCCCTTGGCTCCTTGAGTGCCCAAAATTTTGCCCTATGTCTCTGAGATCGGTAATTCCAAGGATTCACAACACTTCTATGGAAAAAAACTCCCTGTATCTCAGTGAAAAATAAATGGCCCCTTATCCTGAAACTGTGTTCCTGCATTCTAGATCTCCTCATCAGGAAATCACCGCACATATTAACTATTAAACCCCTTCAAAATCTTGCATGGTTCAATAAGATGGTCTCTCATTCTTCTAAAATCCAGAAGCACTGATACAATTCATTCAGTTTCTCATCATAAGACACATTCTCATTCAGAATAAAGAATGATTTGGTTGATTCTGAGATTAAGATCTTAAATCTAAATAAAAGAAATGACTATGGTATGAGATGCCAGCTGGCAATGATAAATTAGGGAATGTTACTTAAAGGATGATGTTCAGTAGACAGTAACAAACATTTAAAGAATGGATGGATAAACTGCAAAAAAGTCTTCATGAGTGTTAGGCCCAACAATAAAATGGGAAAGGTGGCCTGACCATGGCTAACAAGAGAAATTAGGGATAGTATTGGATCCAAGGAAAGGGCATAAAAATTGGCCAGAGAAAAGGTCCTGAGAATTGGGAGCAGTTTAGCTTTTAATCTCATAATAGATTAGTATGTAAAACTGAAATGCATGGGATTGGGAGTAATGCACTGATGATGATGGTTGGCATACAGGCAACAAAGGGTAGGAATGAAAAGGCTCTTCTTCTGAGTGGCAAGCAGTGTCCTCTGGGCTACTGCAAGGATCACTGCTTGGACCCCAGGTGTTCACAATACATATTAATGACTTAGATGAGAGACTAATTCTAATATCTCTAAGTTTGCAGATGATACAACCTGGTGGAGGAATAAGTTGTGAGGTGGATGCAAGAATGTTTAATTATGAGTTGGATAAGTTGAATGAATGTACAAATGCATAAACCATGAAGAGTATTATGGATGAATGTGAGGTTGTCCACTATGGTAACGAAAACAGGAAAACAGATATTTTTTTAAAATGAGGGCATCACTGGCTATGCCAACATTTATTGTACATCCCTAATTGCCCAGAGGGCAATTAAGAGTCAAACACATTGCTGTAGGTCTGGAGTCACATATAGTCCAGACCAGGTAAGAAAGACAGTTTCCTTCCCTAGAAGGCATTAGTGAAACAAATGCTTTTTTTTCGACAAGCGAACAAATGGATTCATGGTCATCATTAGACTACTAATTCCAGATTTTTAGGAAAAGCTTTCTTGAGTTCAAATTCCACCATCTACCATGGTGGAATTTAAACCCTGATCTCCATAACATTACCTTTAACAGTCCAGCGATAATACTACTAGGTCATGGCCTCCCCTGCTATGAACAAATCTGAAAGGCAATCGATTTGGAAAGGGGGAGGTGCAACAAAACCTGCGTGTCCTTGTAGATCAGTCACTGAAAGTAAGCATGAAAGGTGCAGTCGTCAGTGAAGAAGGCAAGTAGTATAGTAAGGGGATTTGGGTACAGGAACAGGGATGTCTTACTGCAGTTGAACAGGGCATTGGTATGACCATACCTGGAGTATTTTGAACAATTTTGCTCTCCTTATTGGAGTGAGGATGTTTTGGCTCTGAAAGGAGTGCAATGAAGATTTGACAGATTAATTGCTTTGATGGTAGTACCAATGCATGAAGAGAAATTGGGTCATTTCAATCACCATACTCACTGGAGTTTAGAAGAATGAGGAGGGGATTTAATAGAAAGCTGTAAAATTCTCACAGCACTGGACAGGGTAAATGCAGGAAGGATGCTCTTCATGACCGGGGAGTTCAGAATCAGGCGACACCTGCTAAAGATACCACCTGGAGTACTTAGGATTCAGATGAGGAGCATGTTTTTCACCCAGTGAGAGAAGTGCCGGTGGAATTCCCAGGCACTTACATTGAATAATTTTATTAAGGAGTTAGATATGGTCCATAGGGCTAAAGAGATCAATGGATATGAGTGAAAGCTGGAACAAGGTAACGTTTTGAATGATCCAGACCTGATCATATTGAATAACAGAGCAGGCTCATAGGGTTTAATGGCCTCCTCCTGTTCTCATTTATATCTATGTTTATGCCTAGTGAACCTTCTTTGCATTTCCTCCAAGGCAAGTATATTTTCCCTACATATGGGAACCAAAACTGCACATGATAACTCTAGGTTTGATCTCACCAAAGCCCTGTACATTTGTTTTGTACTCAGATTCCCTCTAATAAAGGCCAACAAGCCCTTTGTGTCCAGATTACTTGCTATATCTGAGAACTATCTTTCTGCATGTGAGTACACCCATGTCACTCTGGATATCAACGTTCATAACTCTTGCAGTTTTTAAAAAAAATCTACTTTTCTATTCTAACAAAAGAAAATAACTTCTTTTGTATACACTTATTATATTTTATCTGTCACCTTGTTGCTGTCTTACTTAATCACTTAAAGTTACTTTTCAGCATCTATATACCATCCACAAAGCTTTAGTTGTCACATAGTATGCTCAGCAAATCTCGATACATTTCTCAGATTCTTTGTTCAATATATAATTTGTAAGTACCTGAGGCCCGCAGAACTGGTCCTGGCAGTATTCTACATGTTATAATCCAACTACTTTAAAAATATCTAATTTGGAAGAGGGAGAAATGCTTTTCTGATCCTCACATGAAGTGGTTACTTCTAGACTTGATCTCTGCCCTCCTTAGGTGCTATCCTGACCCCTTCCAACCACTGAAACTCTGAGCATGGTCTAATCATTACCAATGACAATCCGTGCCCAATCACAACTCTGACTTCCATCAAGACATTTGATTCTTGGCTCAGTATTACCTGTTGAGGAGAAAGTGAAGACTGCAGATGCTGGAGATCAGAGCTGAAAATGTGTTGCTGGAAAAGCGCAGCAGGTCAGGCAGCATCCAAGGAACAGGAGAATCGACGTTTCGGGCATAAGCCCTTCTTCAGGAATGAGGAAAATGTGTCCAGCAGGCTAAGATAAAAGGTAGGGAGGAGGGACTTTGGGGAGGGGTGTTGGAAATGTGATAGGTGGAAGGCTTCTGTGCAGAGGAGATGACCTGGAGTGTGCAGTGAGAGAGGGACTCACTGAAATCCTTGTAGAGGTGCGCCACACCACCCCTGTTCCTGACCAAACAATACTGGCCTGAACTTGCACTATTTCTAGAACATAGATCATAGAACAATACAACGCAGAACCGGCCCTTCCGTCCTCGATGAACTATTCTCAGCTCGTCCCCCTACACTATCCCAAAATCATCCATGTGCTTATCTAAGGATTGTTTAAATCTCCCTTATGTGGTTGAGTTGACTACATTAGCAG
Source organism: Chiloscyllium punctatum (assembly GCF_047496795.1). Lineage (NCBI taxonomy): Eukaryota > Metazoa > Chordata > Chondrichthyes > Orectolobiformes > Hemiscylliidae > Chiloscyllium > Chiloscyllium punctatum. The sequence continues at coordinate 77,856,661 of NC_092748.1, forward strand.
GTAGGGCATTCCACACCCTTACCACTCTCTGCATAAAGAACCTGCCTCTGACATCTGTCATAAATCTATTACCCCTCAATTTATAGTTATACCATCTCGAACAAGCTGACGTCATCATCCTAGGAAAAAGTCTTTCACTGTCTAACCTATCTAATCCTCTGATCATCTTGTATGTCGCTATCAAATCCCCCCTTAGCCTTCTTCTTTCCAATGAGAACAGACCCAAGTCTCTCAGCCTTTCCTCATAAGACCTTCTATCCAGACTAGGCAACATCCTGGTAAATCTCCTCTGCACCTTTTTCAATGCTTCCACATCCTTCCTGTAATGGGGCGACCAGAACTGTACACAATATTCCAAGTGACCAGAACTGTACACAATATTCCAAGTGGATTCTTGCTAATACCACCTTTATAATGGAGAGCCACTATCAGGAAAGCTTCAGGTCTCAAGATCTGGAACAATGAATGGACCCCGAACTCAGCTGACCACTACAAAAACAGGCATCTTCAGTTTCTGGACCACTTGGCTTTAGACACTAGGCATCGCATAATTAAACAAGGAAATTATACTATTTTTGAATTGTCTTGGCTAAAATTAAAAATTGTGACCAGTTAGGGGCAAATTTTTATTAAAAAGATGCAAACAAGCTTAAATAGCCACAATAAGCTTCATTAAAGTGACACTGCTAACAAGGTTATATAATTTTAAAGATTGGCAAAAATATGACTTAATAGTTACTAAAATGGAGCATTTAGGGAATTTACTAGTGAACTTCAAAATTGAGAAAAATTTAGAAAGTGCATTAAGTTGGCAAATTAGTTACATTTAGGAACAGGTTTAGTATTATTTATGAATGACAGAGTAAAATGAAAACATTTCTCACATCATTATTTATTAGAAAGTAGAACATTTTACCACATGTAGCTACTGGCAGAGATCATAGCTTCATTCAAAATAGTATCGGGATAAATATTTTTAAAGGACGAATATAAGTTGATAGAGGGAAGGAACAGGGAACTAGTATTAAACAGATAAGTTAAAGATTTAGCATTACCTTGAGCTCAATCATTTCCTTATTTGTTGTAAATTCGATGATTTTGCAAACAAGGTTTTCTTCTGGAGTTTTTTTTTGCCTGTGCCTTTTTTGTGAAGTCTTACATAAAATAATCTTCTAATTTGTGCATTTCGAATATGATCCTGTAAGCCTCAGCCTCTACCCATATTGTGGTAATTGTAGGATTTCTTTCTGATTTCTCTATTATTTTCATCTGTGAAACTATCGTTAAATGAAGTGCTTGGCATTTTGTAGTGCATTCCCTAACAGTGCAGCCACATGAGATAAGTTTCATCTTACCACTTAAGATAAGTGATGGAATACTGTTGAAATATGTCAATTTTATGACTTCCATCCTTAAATTACCTCCATTTCCCTATGGTGTAATATTTTCTTTCAAATATTTCTCCTTTAAAGGTATGAGAGAATTGACACAGGCATAAATATTCTTGTCTGTCCCCTGGTAACTCAAAATCCATAAATCTTATCCTTGTGGAATTTTTAGGTCTGATCATCAAGCTATTAGAGATAACAGACTGGTTAATTATTCCAATTGTCTTGATTTATGCACCCATGTTATGTTAATTGGAGAAAAAAGTCTTCCTCAATAATTCAAAAGTTGCTTATCACTTTAACAAAGTGGAATGATAATTTCTGAAATATTGTCCATTGTACATTAATTATGATAATTAGACTTAATTACATAAATTAATTAAATTACAAATCACTGTCTTTGCATAAAGTTCCAAGTTTGAATCCCTTCTGTTCAAAATATGTCAAGATAGTACTCTTATGGACCAGTAATGTGTTGCAATTACTGTGAAAACAAGTTTTGTTCAGTCTTATGTAGACTGCAGTTGTGAATTCAATTACGTTCTTTCCTTATTACTCTTCTTAACTAACAAAGATTTGTTGAAATTTTATCCCATTCACCCATTACTTTGGACTTGCTAACTTGAATTGGCTCCAGATTAAATAATATCTTGATTTTAAAATTCCCATTCTCACTTTCAACTGTCTTCATAGCCTCACTCCTGCCATTCCCTAACTTTCTGTGAGATAGCTACACTCCCCTTCTTATGGCCTCTTGAGCAACCCCAATTTTAATTGCTGTTATTGGTGCTTTGCCTTCAGCTATGAAAGCTCTGAGCACTAAAATTATCTCCATAAATTTCATTACCTCACTACAACTTTCTTCCTTGCAGATGCTCTTCAAAACTTAACTATTTGTCAATATTTTTGGCCACCTATCATAATATCTCCTTTTGTCGGTCTATGTCAAATTTTGTTGCATAATATTGAAAAGTATAGAATAAATCAGGTTCCCAAATGACCATCGTTAGTGTCTTAGCCAATGTCTAAATCCTGCTAAGATCAAAGATTTTCCTTTGGACTTACAAGTGATTACTTTTGAATCTGAACTCAAAGGTAGTCTTAAGCATTGATTCCATACATTTTATTCACAGCTAAGAGGTCATATTCAGCAGGCTTTGTGAAACATAGACCGGCTGCAGTTGTTTAAGGAGGTCATCATTAGTGGGTGGCTCAAACACGTGCATCAGAACCCTGAGTTCATATGTTTATTCTGCTCATTCAGCGACCAACTTACATTCTCCAAGAACATAATTTTCAAAGGCAAATCTATATTTTGACTTGGTGTCAACAAGAACATTGATCAACTTTTGTTTATATAAACGATTTGGACTAAAATTTAAGAGGCATGGTAAATAGGTTTGCAGATGACACCAAAATTGTTGGTATAGTGGACAGTGATGAAGATTATCTAAAATTACAAAGGAATCTTGATTAATTGGACCCATGGGCTGAAGAGTGGCAGATCGAATTTAATTTGGATAAATGCGAGGTACTGTATTTTGGGCAGGACTTATACAGTTGATGGTAGAGCCCTGTGGAGTGTTGTCAAGTAGAGAGACCAGGGTGGGATTGATGTACATAGTTCTTTAAACGCTGCATCACAGGTAGACAGGGTGGTTAGGAAGGCATTTAGCATGCTTCCCTTCATTGATCAGAGCACTGAGTATAGGAGTTGGGATGTCATGTTGAGATTGTGAAGGACCTTAGTGAGGCCACTTTTGGAATACTGTGTACAATTCTGGTTGCCCTGTTATCATGAAGGTTGTTATTAAATTGGAGATGATGCAGAAAATATTTACCAGGATGTTGCTGGGACTAGACATTTGAGTTGTAAAGATGGGCCAGAGAGGCTGGGACATTTTCACTGGACATAGGGGGTTGAGGGATGATCTTATCGAGGCTTATAAATCATGAAGAGCACAGATAAGATGGATAACAAAGGTCTTTTTTCTCGAGTGGTGGAGTTCAAAATTAAGTAGCATAATTTTAAGGTAAAAGGAGAAAGATTTAAAAAGGACTTGAGGGGGCAACATTTTGACACAGAGGATGGTTCTTATGTGGCATGAACTGACAAAGGAACTGGTGGATACAGGTTTAATTGCAACATTTAAAAGATATTTTGATAGGTACATGAAGAGGAAAGGTTTGGAGGGATTTGGGCTAAATACAGGCAAGTAGGACTAGGTTATTTTGGAAAACCTGGTCGGCATGGATGAGTTGGACTGAAGGGTTTGTTTCCATGCTGTATAACATTTCTGTGAAGTGCGCCGTGAGATTCTGCCACTCTAAAGACACTATTTAAACACAGGTTGTTAGTGTTGTTAAGAGCTTGTTACACAGGCATTTAGCATGGCATTGATGTTTTGAAAATGTTCAATTTAATTACATTATTATAACAATTTTCAAATTTCCTTTGTAATTTACTGACACATTGGGGAATTACAGTGGTCAGTGCGACACATACAATTATGCATGAAACATAGCAGACCAGAATGTTACCAATGTGAATACCACAATGTGAAACTGATGGTGGAAAGTGCAATAAGAGAGACCAGTACCTTGATAGATTATGACACTAAATTGATCTTGATCATACCTTGTATTTTGGCAGAGTTCCAGACATACTTCCTCAAAGTACTTGCCTTTGGTTTGAGTCTACTCTCCACTTTAATCACACCATTTTGCACATGGTTTATGTCATGGTTTGCCTGGTGTGAATTGTAAATCTGCCTCATATTATGTGCATATTCCCAGTAAGAGTACCAAAAATAATACTGGTCAACATCTGTTTTATTGAACATCTTATTTTAAATTATGATGGCATGTATTTTGTTCCCACAGATCTAGTTACTATTTCAATAGTAGAAATTATAGTCTATCTCTTCCAGAAAACATTTATTCTAACTATTCATATTCTAACCTTTTTGCATTGCTGCTTAAACATTTCTGTATTGCTACCATGTGAGACTTCTGATAAATCTTATGGGCAGAAATGTATAGGGGTCTGAATGACTTGACCATGGCCAGCTGAGTGATAGAATCAAATGAGAAGACTTGTGAGGCCTATTTCAACATCAGGAGAATCTCTTCGCAAGTGCTGAGGCAAGTTTCCTTCAAGGCAGGGACAAGTCATGAATTAGGGGATAATTGCTGTTATGTACCTTGTTAATCACAAAAACTGCGTCATTAATACTTAGCTTCCTATCTTACTAAATGCAAACCAGACTAGATTTCAAGTTTCTTGACATGGAATGAAAGCGAGCATTGGTCATATCTCACCACCATCAATCTCTGAAGAACCTTCATGTTGCCCTGGAACAAACTGAATTACAGGGCACAGACACCAGTCACACACCCATCATCCATGGACATTGGCATTTGACAATTGTTGACTCCTCCCCACCATCATGGCACTTACAGGCTCTTAGGGAGCTTAGACTTGCTTTTCAGGGCATACCAGCGGGTAGAAGAGTGTCTTGCTGGCAGCAGTCCTCAGGTCAAGGGGGCATGCCTCTCATTGTACGACAGTATACAACATCAATATCACATCTGCACTGTATGCCAGCAGCATACCTGGCAAACACACATGTGTAGCAAACAGGTAACCATGTCTTAATGTGATGGGGATGCAGTCTTCACCGAAGTCCATGGAGACACCCATCATAGAAGTCATAGTCAAGTCAGTGAAGGATAGCCTCCCCTACTAATCCGGGGCATTGGCCATGGTCAGGCATCCTGTCGGGATGTTCTCTGCCAGGGACTCTGTGCCAATGCTGTTGGGTAATGGACCATAGTCAGTGGCTCCAAAACAGCCAGTTTGGAGGATAAGGCTAATGTGTTCAAGGACATGTACTGCCACCAGTCAGGAGCTGACTGTTTAGGTCATTCAAGGTGGTGGGCCATGATCCACCATAGCTGTGGCTATTCTGAGGAGGTGATGGCCTAGTGGTATTATCACTGAGCTATTAGTCCAGAGACTCAAATAATGTTCTGGAGCCTCAGTTTCAAATTCTGCCACAGCAGATGGTGGAGTTTGAATTCAATAAAACAATGAAATTAAGAGTTTAATGATGACCAGAAATCCATTACTGATTGTTGGAAATATCTATCTGATTCACGAATGCTCTTTAGGGACGAAGATCTGCCATCCTTACCCGATCTGGTCTGCAATTGAATCCAAACCCACAGGAATTTGTTGATTCTTAACTGCCCTCTGGCAATTGGGATGAGCAGTAAATGCTGGCCTAGACAGTGATGCAGCATCCCGTGAATGAATTAAAAAAAATACAAGGAGACTATTTGTGTGATCATTCTGCTGTCATGATCAACAAGGAAGGATACAAATATAGATTCAGCTCTGTATAATAGAACAGGTAAAAGGCAAATTTGAGATAGGAGAAAACATTGATTAAAGTAACCATGGTTTAATTGGATATTAATTGAGTGGTCACTTAATGGTGTCAATTGGTCATCCTCAACACTGAGCACCCAGATTTAAGTAGGAGACAGGAGTAGGAATGTTGACAGGGTCTCCAATCCATACCGTCCTACCCATTTATATGGGATCCCACCACCCAGGCCAACTCTCAGGGGAGCATCAAATACCACACACTATCAAAAGAACTTCAATATACAAGTTGAAGTCAATAAAGAAGAAATACCTCCAGCCCTAAAGGAATGACTTCCAGGATATTGAAGGAATTGTGAAGAGAATAATAAAGGCAAGCTCTGCAATTTTTCAATGTTCCATTGGAATTGGCATTGAGCCAAGGGCTGAAAGTTGGAAAATGTTACATAATTTTCCAATAGGAAAAGTGAGAAGTCAGGAAGTTATAGACATTAGTCTTACCTTAATTTTAAATCCCTGACATTTCAGGCAGACAATGAGAGGCACAAAGCAAGATTTCTACTGGACAGTTAAACCTAATATCCACCTGCTTTTAGTCCTTGATTTTGGTTATTAACAAAAATGGGGATATTAGAATAGATCCCCTACAGCATGGAAACAGGCAATTTGGCCCAACAAGTCCACAGTGGCCCTCCAAAGAGTAACCCACCCAGACTCATTTCCCTTTGACTCATGCACCTAACACTATGGGCAATTTAGCATGGCCAATTCACCTGGCCTGCACATCCTCCCTCTGGGAGGAAACCAACACAGACACAGGGAGAATGTGCAAATTCCACACAGACAGTCGCCTGAGGCTGGAATTGAACACAGCAGTGAGGCAACAATGCTCACCACTGAGCCACCATGTTGCCCATGAATGGTGCTGTTGGCATATATGACACAGAACTAGTATCCAATGTAAGAGACAGTGAAGTCAAGAACTCTGAGAAAAATTGCTTTGCAAAAAAGGATTTGTGGACTGTTTTTCATTTTCTGTAAACCAGCATCAAGCAAGACTGCAAATGTTAGCTGCAGCATTAATGTAACTAGTAGAATTTCTCATGGAAAAGGACATCCAATCAGCTAAGCCTCTTGTAAAGACAATGATAGCAGGAGGTAGGTACCTAACATAAAATAGTTTAACTCTTAGGAGTTAAGAACTCTGTGGAGACTGATAACTCTCAAAAATAAATTTGAACACCCAGTTCTTAGTTAAAGGGATGAAATGAGATTTCATACTGTAAGATATTTGCTATAACAAACAATTTTCTTTTGGCAATTTATACCTGCCATCAGTGAATAGAACCCCATTTTTACTTTTAGCATAAACAAAAATATGCATTACTGATATATGTTCTATTGTCCCTAAAATAGAAATTCATTCCTTCCGAAAAAGTCCAAACAACCTCTTAACTCCCAAGATTTACTTCTTTTTTTCTTCTTTCTCTGTATAGTAACTTTTAACTTTTTGCACTACTGTGAGCTTTTTTCTTCCTGAGTGAGACAGAGTCAGATATTCTGGAAGATTAAACTGGGCCACACAGTTGACACTTTTGTTGCAAGTGGGGACACGTCCCAGTGGGTGAGTAGGCAATGAGAGAAGATGTTGCAGGCAGTAGTGAAAGTGGTAGAGCATGAGCCTTTGTGGCAAGTGGGCATAGTAGCAGAGATAGAGTGAGTTTGAATTATTGGAGAGAAGATGGTGACACTTATACTAGCAGTATGTAGAAGGTCATTCATCAATTTATTATATTGTTGTTCATCCCTCCAGATTTCTAAGTCTGTATTGACGTGTTTGGCAAGCTGAGACAAGGCTGGCATGGTTTAATGCCGTGTCCTCTACTGCTGGTCCTAGGGGAAGAGGAGATCCTGCATCTACACTATCTTATCCAGAAACAGCTGCAGCTCCTGCAGGGCAGTCCTGGGCTGACAGTGCTTGTATAGATGCACAATGGACTTTTATAAAGGACGTGATACAAGGGTGCTAGTCTGTCTGCTGAAATCTGGATTAATCTCCAGAAATAGTCTGGACACAGCAGAAAAGGTAAAATGTCAAAGTTTGCTGACGACATTTAGGACCATGGTCAAACAAGAGGAAAGTGAGGTACTGGAGGAAGGCACAGCTAAATTTGTGGCATGAGCCAAGTAGTGGTCTTTATTACTGAATATTAAAAAATATGAAGAAATGCATTTTGTGAAAGGCATCATATCCTAATCAAAACCAGCAGAAGAAGTCAAATATTTCAAGCATATTAGATGCTGTACACTGATGCATTTAAGGTAGAGATGCAGATAGAAAAATCCATGAAAAGCAAAAGGGATTTCAGATTTTACCAGATAATGAGCTGCTGATTTACCTCTCCACTGGATACCATAGATCTCCCTTCTCAAACTACTGTAATTTGGGTATCTCCTCAATTACTCCATTTATGTGATATTTTGAGAAGGAGAGAATAAAAGGAAGAATCCAAGGCAGGTTCAGCTGCATGCAAATATTTCCCTATAGGTTCCAAAGTCTGTAGATTGAACTAAAAACAGCTGCCTGAAGAAAGGAAAAGAAGAGAAATTGTGAAGAGCGTTTATATTAATGAATGTGTTTTAACCTGCTGTTTCTTCGGACGAAAGTGGAATATGACCTCAGATCCCAACGGAGTCATTTACTTCACCATACAGAAAATGAGTAAAACAAATAGGTTCAGATCCTAAGTTCAACATATACATTTTTCCCCATAGGGTAAAGCAGATACTACAATGCTTTTGTTTGTTTTGTTATTTACTACATTGATGTTGAACAAAAGTATTTGTTTTGAATCTCCACATGTTTTATTCATCAGAGTACGTTCCCAATGGATTTGATAGGTTGAATCATTATGGCCACTGTAATCTATCCGCATAAATGCAACTGATGCCACTGCATTTTGAAGTGTCTTTTCCAGCCACTCTTTCTCTTCTTTGTCACTTTACCTTAACAAGCAGAGTGTGTCCTTACAAGTGGCCTTTAAACACACACTCCATCAGTCTAAGATGAAGTGACAAGGGAGAGAAATAGTGACTGGGAAACTGACTTAAAACATAATGCTAAAAAAGAAGATAACAAGTAACAGTTTGCTAACACCCTGTGTGATACATCAGAAAGATTTAGGCTACAGGAATAATTGTAAAGCTTGTTCTAAATGTTGTGGAACAATTCTTCCCAAATGTATTTACCTTGTTGTGGTTCTGATGACCTTTCTTACATTTGTATGTAGTTTACTACACGTACAATGTTCATAGCAATGCTTTGATTATGTGTGCATGTGTGCAAGGTACACCACCTAGGGGTGGTAATAGCCATAAAGAAGAGTGTTTATTCATTGACACAGCCAAAACAAATGAAATAAATCAAAGACAATTTGTGTTTCACCTTTTTCCCACCTTATGTGTCAGTTGAAGTTCAGTCAGTAGCACTTTCATCTCTCACTCACAAGGTTCACAAAATCCCACTCGAGGGTTTAAGCACAAAAGTCATAGCTGACACTTTAGAACACCATTGGAAGAGTGCCAGTCCGTTTGAGGAGACATTAAACTAATACCACATCTGCTCCTCAGGTGGAAAAGATCCCATGGCATTATTGAATCTAAGAGTCAGAGAGTCATTCAACATAGAAGCAAGCCCTTCAGTCCACCATGTCTATGCTGCCAACAAGCACCAAACTATACTAATTCCATTTACATGCACTTCGTCCAAAGCCTCCTGACATTTCACTCCAGGTGTGTCTGAAATGTTGTAAGAGTACTTGTCTTCACGGTCCTCTCAGAGACAAAAAAATGGCAGATGCTGTAGCACTTTCCATATATTCACCACTTGCTGGGCCTTCCAGGGTCTGATGAGATCTATCTCATGCTGCTGTAGAAAGCAACAGAGGAGATTGCTGGTACACTGGCCACAGATGAAGTACCAGAAAACTGGAAGACAGCAAATGTTCTATGTAATGTGTGCTCACTCCTATGTGTAATCTGACGTCTCATAGGAGACTATTATGTAACTCAGATGTAATGTAGCTGGCTATTACATACCATGCAATGAAACAAGTCTGTTCAACAAGCCCAAGACTCACTTCTGTTGAATACTTCATGTGGATATCTTTCCCCACTTGATGTCAGTAACTTCAGCTAAGATTGGTGGTAGTCAATTTACCCAAGTTATTTCAAATGGCTCTAGCAGACTTAGCCTCAATATATATCAATGGATTGTGTACAAATTGGCTTTCCTGTTTCTTACATCACAATAATAACCTGAGGTTTTGGTCAAGATAAAGAAGGAAGCATATGTCAGGTGTAGACAGCAGAGATCAAATGAATACTTACAAGAGTACAAAGGCAGTAGGAGTATAATTAAGAGGGAAATCAGGAGGGCAAAAAGGGAGCATAAGATAACTTTGGAAAATAGGGTTAAGGAGAAACCAAAGGGATTTTATGAATACATTAAGGACGAAAGGGTAACTAGAGAGAGAAAGGATCAGCAAGACAGCCTATGTGTGGAACCACAGAAGATGGGAGAGCTCCTAAATGAATATTTTGCATCAGTGTTTACTGTAGAGAAGGACATGGAAGATACAGAATGTGGGGAAGTAGATGATGCCATCTTGAAAAATGTCCATATGTGCTGGATGGCTTGAAATGCATAAAGGTAGATAACTCCCCAGTACCTGATCATGTGTACCCTAGAACTCTGTGGGAAGCTAGGGAAGTGATTGCTGTGCCCCTTGCTGAGATACTTGCATCATTAATAGTCACAGGTGAGGTGCTGGAAGACTGAAAGTTGACTAACATAGTGCCACTATTTAAGGAAGGTGGTAAGGAAAAAACAGGGAACTATAGACTTTTGAGCTTGACATCAGTGGTGGACAAGTTATTGGAGGGAATTCTGAGGGACAGGATTCACATGTATTTTGACAGACAAGGACTGATTAGGGATAGTCAACGTGGCTTTGTGCACTAACTTGATTGAGTTTTTTGAAGATATAATGAAGAGGATTAATGACAGCAGAGTAGTGGACGTGATCTATATGAACTTCAGTAAGGCATTCGACAAGGTTTTTCATGGTAGACTGGTTAGCAAGGTGAGATCACATGGAAGACTGGGAGAAGCTGCCATTTGGATACAGAACTGGCTTGAAGATAGAAGACAGAGGATGGTGGTAGAAGTTTAGGTTCACTGCTTTTTGTCATTTATATAAATGATTTGGATGTGAATATTGGAAGTATAGTTAGTTAATTTGCAGGTGACACAAAAATTGGAGTAGTAGTGGACAGCGAAGAAGGTTACCTCAGAGTACAATGGGATCTTGATTAGATGGGCCAATAGGCCAAGGAATGGCAGATGGAGTTAAATTTAAATAAATGTGAGGTGCTACATGTTGGAAAGACACATCAGAGCAGAACTTATAATTTTAATGGTCAGGTCAGGGGAGTGTTGCTGAACAAAGAGACCTTGGAGTACAGGTTCGTTGCTGCTTGAAAGTAGAGCCTCAGATAGATAGGACAGTGAAGACGGTGTTTGGTATGCTTTCTTTTATTGGTCAGAGCATTGAGTATAAAAGTTGGGAGATCATGTTGTGGCTATACAGGACCTTGGTTAGTGCACTTTTGGAATATTGCGTGCAACTCCGGTTTCCCTCCTATGGGAATGATTTGTGAAACTTGAAAGTGTTCAGAAAAGATTTACAAGGATGTTGTCAGAGTTGGAGGGTTTGAGCTATAGGGACAGGCTGAATAGCTGGGACTATTTTCCCTGCAGCATCGGAGGTGAGGTGAGGTGTGACCTTACAGAGACATATAAAATTATGAGGAGAATGGATAGGGTAAATGGACAAGTTCTTTTACCTGAGGTTGTGGAATCCAGAACTAGAGGGCATAGGTTTAGCATGAGAGGGGAAAGATTTAAAAGGGGCCTAAGGGACAACTTTGTTCACGCAAAGGGTGGCGCGTGTATATAATAAGCTACCAGAGGAAGTGGTGGAGGCTAGTACAATGACAACATTTGAAAGGCATCTGGATGTGTATATGAATAGGAAGGGTTTAGAGGGATTTGGGCCAAGTGCTGCAAATAGGACTACATTAACTTAGGATATCTGGTTGGTATGGACGAGTTGGACTAGAGGGTCTGTTTCTGTGCTGTACATCTAAATGATTCTCTGACTCTCTTCAAAGCCACATCATTGGCTGTAAAGGTGTGAAGTAACTCAGAGATGTCCAGTGGTCACACAAGTGTACTTAAAGGAATTTTGTTTTGTGGATAATTTTGTGAAACTAATGAATTGAAATATTGTAGAGCCATAGAGTCATAGAGCTGTGCAGCATGGAAACAAACCCTTCAGTCCAACTTGTCCACGCTAACCAGATATCTTAAATAAATCTAGTACCATTTGCCAACATTAACTTTATTCCAAGAACTAAAGATGTCTTATTACTAGATAAATAAATATATTAAAAGGTTTCTAAATTGAGCAAATCTTAGTATAATATTTGACATTCATGATCCTATTAATGTGAATAATGCTTGTTCAGCATGAAAACTATGGCTATCAAATCAATGTTGAGAACTTTCCATATTATTTTGTCTTGTGAATTATTATGTTTTATTTGATTTTTCATTGTTTTACTCTTCTCTGTGTACTAGAATACTCCCCAGAGCTATGCTTTGTAAGTCCAACCCGGTTTTGTCTTACTAAAGTGCAACACATCACATTTTTTTTCAAAGGGTGAATCTCCTTTTTTTTATATTTTATTGAACAATACAGTTTACAAAACAATTAAAATTTACAGCTGTTTACAGAAAACAGCAATTTTACAAGGGAAACACCTCACATTTATCTGAATTAAACTATAGCTGATTGATTGATTGATTGATTTATTGGCATGGGTACTGAATTACATGAAAAGCTTTGTCTATGAGCAGTACAGGCAGATCATAGTAAGCAAGGATGTACAGATCAGAGGTTGTAAAAAGACTTAGAGGCATAGAGGTTACAAGGTACAGGACGTGTACTAGACAAGATCAATGTTAACAAGGTCAGCATTATTTGAGGCTAGAGAGCCCATTCATCAGTTTAATAACAGCCGGGAAGGTGTTCCTGAACTTGTTGGTGCATGTGTTCAGGCTTCTGTATCTCCTGCCAGATTGAAGAGGTTGTAGGAGATCATTACAAGAGTGCAATGGGTCTTTGATAATATTTGCAGCCTTTCTACGGCAGTGAGCCATGTAACTGTGTCCACGGATGAAAGGTTGACTTCTGTGGTGATCTGGGCTCTGTGCACAACCTTCTGCAGTTTCTTATGACCCTGGGCATACCAGTTGGCATACCAGGCTGTTATGCACCCAGACAGTATGCTTTCAGTGGTGCATCTGTAGACGTTGGTGAGGAACCTAATGGACATGTCAAATTTCCTGACTGCCTTCTTGACCATTGCATCTATGTGGGAAGTCCAGGACAGGTTGTTAGTTATTGTCACTCCTAGGAACTTGATATTCTCCACCCTCTCAACCTCAGTTCTGTTGATGTAGATGGGGGCACATTCTCCTCCTTTCTTTGTTTCTGAAATCAATGATCAGTTCTTTAGTTTGAGAGGGAGATTGCTGTCATTACACCATGTCACCAAGACGTCTCTGTCCCTTCTGCATTTTGACTCATCATTGTTGGATATTTATCCTACTACACTGGCATCACCAGTGAACTTGCAGATGGCATTCATTTGGAATTTGGCAAAACACAGTTGTGGATCACAGGGAGTGCAGTAGGATGTTAAGGACACATGCTGGGAGGGCTCCAGTGTTGAGTGTTATTGTGGAGGAGGTACAGTTACTTATCTTCACTGATTGCATCTGTGGGTCAGAAAATGGAGGATTCAGTTGCACAGGGCAGAGCTGAGACCAAGATCACAGGGTTTCTGTCATTCCTCAGCCCACTGGCCCAGTTGATGAAGATTCCTTTGTACTCTTAGACAACCTTCTTTACTGTCCACTATGTCATCAATTTTGGGGTCATCTGCAAATTTATTAACCTTGCCTCCTATATTTTCATTCAATTTTTTAATATAAATGATAAACAACTTTGGACCGAGCAGCAATCCTTGAGGCACACTGATAATCATAGGTCTCAATTTGAATAACAACCCTCTACCACTACCCTCTGTCTTCTACTGACAACCAATTTTGTATCCAATTGGCTGGCTCTCCCTGGATCGCATGTGACCTAACCATGCTAAGCAGTCTACCTTGCAGGAACTTGTTGAGGCCTTCCAAAGTCCAAGTAGACAACATCTATCACTCTGCCTTCTAGCTATGATCCTGATCACCTCTTCAAAAAACTCAATCAAGCCTGTGAGGCACGATTTCGCATGCAAAGCCATACTGACTATCCCTAATCAGTCCTTGGCCTTCCAAGTGCACATAGATCCTATGTCTCAGGATCCCCTCCAACAACTTACCCACCGCTGTTGTTACTCTCACCGGGCTGTCAGCTCTTGGAAATTTTGACCAGTTTTTCATTAAAAAAATTTTGGAAAACAGTTACCTCTAAAGAGGCGAAAGTGAGTACTGCAGATGCTGGAGATTAGAGTCGAGAGTATGGTGCTGGAAAAGCACAGCAGGTCAGGCAGAATCCGAGGAGCAGGAAACTCTTGACTCTAGTTACCTCTAAATGTCGACCTTTCAAAGGAAAATGTGTTCAATGATATTAAAAACAGAAAATGCTAAAAATACTCAGGAGGTCAGGCAACATCTGTTGAGAGAAAATGAGACTTAATGGGCTGAATCTTCTCGTATGTTAGCTGTGTCAATTTCTATGAGTTTCATCAAGGTGGAATAGGGAGGCTGTGGTTTCCTTTCACCCACGTAAAGAATGAACATGCACAGGCACCCAAAAGTCCCCTCTCAAGAAATTCCAGAGGTGCTAGAAGATTCCATCTCCTTCTTGCCTGCAATTCCCATCTGCGTAGAAGTTGCAGCCAAGAAGGGTGAGCATGAATCTGGGCAAGCCATTCAAACATGTATGGACCTTCGGGCCTCCAAGTCTCTGAAGTTAGCTGCAGAATGGGTTCCCTCCACTCTAACTGCAGACCTCCGGGTCTATACTTAGACTAAACATAGCCAAGGAAAGCAAAATTGCTCTGAGGGCACATAATTCATGGGTGACACTGCATTGTGAATAGAATCTCCCACCTGTAAACATATGTATTTTCAAGCCTTAGCTGTCTGATCAGTTGTCATTTTAGCAGTAAGCAAGGTTAACTGAATACCACGTCAGAGGTAAGTAGCTTTTTTATACATCCCAAGTAGAATAAGAATTATAGTGGCATATTACTGAGGAACATTCTGGACTGTTATAGATTTCAGATGCCCTGAAACCTTATGTTCATTACTGCAGCCAACACGTACTGCTTTAGTAAGGAGAATACTGACTGCAAAGTTAATTGGAACACCTTCTGAAAGGTGTTTGCCTCCCATTCATATTCCAAACTCACAGCCACTTTATGGGAATGACTATGTGCTCATTTGTGACTGCACTCTGGGACCAAAGGTTCATGTGTCTTAAAGGGGACCATGCTCCTCATTTCAGGATTGATCATTGTCCAATATTCCATTTTTCTGGTTGGAAAAGATATTTTAAACATTGACTTTGGAAATAGTGAAGTGTACTAAAGCATTTCATGCTCATTTAGCAGTGTAAGTGAATTCACAAACGCTGAATGCTGAACAAAAATGGGTGAGTGAGAAGGATATATATCAGGATGCATCTCAAACTGATAATGGCAGAAACAGTTGCACAGCTCTGAGATACTGATCATGAAATAAGCCTCAATTATTTTGTTCTCACAGTTCAGATATCTTGGAAAAGCATATCCATTAAGTCTTGTCTGACTTGTAACTCCTGCAGCTCTCTACCATGCAGAAGGGAATGTTCCTTCTGCTCAATGTCCTCATCTGCCTCCTTGGAAGATTGCTTCCTCCTTAGAAGATTGCTGCCACAATCCCAGCATCCATCACACCTTCCTTTCCCTGTGCCAGGTGTGCAAAGCATGGCATGCTACGATTATGTGGCATGCTATTTGAAGTGTATTTCATGGCTCCTCCTGATTGACCCAAGCATCAGAAACTCATCTTGAGTTGCACATCATCTGTTGCACAATTGCTCTGATAGAAGAGTAGACAGCTTTGTATCTGGATTAAGCTTCAATAGTATGTTACAGAGTCATAGAGTTATATAGCATGGAAACAGACCCTTAGTCCAACAAGTCCTTACTGACCATGTTCCCAAACTAAAAAAGCCCCACCTGCCTGCACTTGCTGCACTTACCCTCCAAACCTGTCCTATTCATGTACTTATCAAAATGCTTTACCTCCATCCACTACTTTCTCTGGCAGTTCATTCTATACGTGAACCACTCTCTGTGTAAAAAATGCTGCCCATCATGTCCTTTTTAAATCTTTCTCCTCTCACCTTAAATATATGTCCCCTAGCTTTGAACTCGCCCATTCTCGGGAAAAGACCCTTGTAATTCACCTTATCTATTCCTCTCATAATTTTATAAACCTCTATAAGGTTACCATTCAACCTCTTAATGCTCTAGTGAAAAATATCCCAGTCTTTCCGGTCTATTTTTATATCTCAAACTCTCCTTTCTTGGAAACATCCTGGTGAATGTTTTCTGAGCCCTTTCTAATTTAATAACATCCTTCCTATAACAGGGCAACCAGAATTGGAGACAGTACTCCAGAAGAGATATCACCAATGTTCTGTACAAATTCAGCATGATGTCCCAACTCCTCTACTCAAAGGTCTGAGCAATGAAGCCAAGAATGCTAACCGTCTTCTTAACCACCCTGTCCACGTATGATGTGGATTTCAATGATTTATGGACCTCAATCTCTCAGTCTCTCTGTTCTCTGACACTACCCAGGCCCTACCATTAATTACATAAGTCCTTGTATTGTCTAAATACAATACCTCATATAGGGTAACCCTTGTCTCCTTGTATGGTATTGATCCTTTGAATGAAGTGGGAACTTGAAAGTTATCAAGAATATTGGCATCATGGCAGCTTCCAGGTTATGTGGCGCACACCTCAAGCCTGGTAATGATAAGCAGAGATGATTGACATTGTGTGTCACCAATGGATACACAATCCATTCCTGCACCATTAGTAAAGGAAGGGAACGATTCTTGCTCACTCTGAATGCTCCCAATCAGCTACTCCCAAAAGGAAGCAGAACAAAATAAAACTTTGAATCAACCTACAAAGCTCAAATATCCACATTAACATTACTGGTAACATTCACTTTCACAGCCACAATGTTCAATTATACATTCTTCATGAGCAAGTAAGAGTCTGAACCTATTTAAATTTGCTCCTTTTAAAACATAAGCACATTTGGATCTGGGACAAAGGGATCCACAGGGAAAGGGGTCCTGTTCAAATCTAACATTAATATGAAAAGCTGAGGAGGATGAATAATCCTGGGGACCCAGCTTATTCTTTCTCATCTGGGAACTTAACAGTTTGAGGAATCCTGTAATATCTACTGTCAAACCCCAACACTGTCAATAGCCTTGCCCTCAAACTGATTTGAGAGGACAGCTCCAACTGAGGGGCTTCAATAACATCTCAAGAACTCTCCAATTGACTTATCTATATTCCCTGGACTGGATGGATTTGGCTTGCAGTATCAATCTTCACCCAATCCCTGAACTGAAAGGACACAGATTCCTGGGCACTAATTACACCAAGACCTCCCCTGGACTGTGATTGGACAATGTTCTTTACAGAGCGTGGTGGCACTGTCTGATGGACTGTAGGTTCCCCTTACCCAACCAAGGATTACTTTACTTAAACTTTCAAACTTGATTGTATACTTGAAGCAAATGTTATGTGTTAGCTGTGGGAGCTGTGGGCACATGTTGTGTGATAACAATGTGGCAGCGTGCTGCACAGCAACACTCACTTGACTATAAATGCTGGGAAGCATGACAAGCCACTTCACTCTCTGTCTACTCTAAAAGGCAAAGCTGGGCAGAGATGCAGTGAGTATCAATGTTAAGTGAAATAAGTGCAAATAAAGCATGCTAAGAGCTCTGAGATGCATTTTCTGCAGGTAGATGAGTTGAGTGAGTATGTGCACAGTCAACCTTACATGAGCATTGCAATATAAAGTATTGGTGAGCATCAAAGACCAGCAGTGAAATACTGAAATGTGTTCTGAGGTAAACCGAGATTGGCCATAAGGATATGGTGAGGTTGGTGTTTGGCTGATGCCTACTTTCATGGATGGTAGGTGGAGGCAATCTCAAGTGAGATTGGAGATTGAAGAATGATAGTCAACATGGAAGCCTGGAGAACAACTAGTGAGCTGCACCACCGAGTAACCACTCTAACTTTCTTCTGTGAATTGGCATCATCTAGATTTTCACTATTATCTGGAAAAGTCATGCACTGCATAGAAATGAGATGAGATTATCTAATAGTGAGATGTAAATATATGCAACTAGAGTCCTCATCGCCCACCTGTGAGACTCTCATTTAGCTATTGAAACCTAAGGGAAAAATCACACTATAGTTTCTCAACATGGAGAATCTCACTTTTCAATTCTTAGATTTCTCATCATTACCCTTGTCATTCAAGATCTGAGAGGATCCTGCTGGATATTTTAGTTCAATAGTCCATCAAAGCAGGGAAAGGTCACAAGTGCGAAAGGTTTCAAACAAGTGAAAGGGTGTAAGGCGAAAAGAAGAACATGAAGGTGTATAATAAGATGGAAAATCACAAAAGGCTTGGTGCTGTGAGAGTAAAGCAAGCAGTAATGGGATAAGCATAGGGAAAAAAAGTGTCCAGAAAAAGTGATAATGGCACAATAATGAACAACTATCGATAGAAGGTATAGACAAAAAGAAAAAAAAGAATGGCAATCACAGCCCAGATGTGGACAGGAAAAAAAAAATAAGGGCAAAGGTTGCAGTCTGACATTGTGGAATTCAAGATTGATTCTGGAGGGTGCAAACTGTCCAAATGAAAGTTGAGGTGTTCTTCCTCTAGCTTAGGTTAACTTTCATTTTAATGCTACAGGAAAACAGAGGCAATAGGCCAGCTTGAGAGAAAGATAGAGAATTAAAATGGCAAGCAACTAGAAACAAAGTCAGAAATCACATGACGCATGACATAGTCCAACAGGTTTATTTGAAATCATAACTTGTGGTGCTTTACTGATTTCACAACTCATCAATATCAATGGGATGCTGGTTAGTTAACAAATTGATTGGCAGCTTCAAATGCTGAAATAAAATCTTGGCACTGTGAATGTAAAGAATTTGTTTTTATAACAGATTAAATAGCTGGAGAAAACTATATGTAATCAATTATATTTTCCAATGAACCCTAGAGGAGTATGGATTGTGCACGAGGGCATTTCAGATGGACATTAGAAGAGCAAAAAGAGGGTTTGAAAGAATAATGGAAGGTAAAATAAAGGAAAATTCTAAGTTAACTAATAAATACATTCAGGGTAAAATGGTAACCAAAGAAAGAGCTTGGAACATTAAAGACCATAGTGTTAATTTGTCTGTAGAGCCAAAGGATTTAGGTAGGATTCTAATTGAATAGTTTGAGTCAGTGTTCACCAGTAAGAGGGATGATGTGGTCACAACTAAAGTATTGTGTGTAGTTCTGGAATCCACATTACAGGAGGGATGGGATTACATAGGAGAATATGTAAAGGAGATTAACTAGGATGCTGCCTGAACTGGAGAGTTTTTGTTATGTAGGGGGTGGTGCAGACTTGACTCCACATATCACATGCCTCTCTGAATCAAAAATATAAGGTCTGGGGCATTTTCTCCTGAACTGGGTTTATGGAGCCACACATTTTCCCAAACTGGCACTTTTAACTCAAGCCAAAATCTTCATTTTGTTTTAACAACTGCCACAGAGGTTTCTTTAACTCTCTATGTAATGTTGGTGGCACAAATAGAAGCTGACAATGTGGATTTTATGAGAAGGCACTATTTTTTTTCAGGTTTATACTATTGAATTTAGAGGATAATCAGAGATTATTGGAAGCAAAAATTAGATCGCCCATAAAGATAGGTATGGGGTCTAGGATATGCTGTTCACCTGCACCTATTTCTCTGATACAAGCAGCAAAAGGACAGAAGAATCAAGAGCAGGAATAGAATAGGCCAGGTGACTATTTGATTCTGGATTAGTGGTGCTGGAAGAGCACAGCAGTTCAGGCAGCATCCAAGGAGCTTCAAAATCGACATTTTGAGCAAAAGCCCTTCATCAGGAATAAAGGCAGTGAGCCTGAAGCATGGAGAGATAAGCTAGAGGAGGGTGGGGGTGGGGAGAAAGTAGCATAGAGTACAATATGTGAGTGGGGGAGGGGATGATGGTGATAGGTCAGGGAGGAGAGGGTGGAGTGGATAGGTGGAAAAGAAGATAGGCAGGTAGGACAAGTCTGGGCAAGTCATGGAGACAGTGCTAAGCTGGGAGTTTGGAACTAGGGTGAGTTGGGGGAAGGGGAAATGAGAAAATTGTTGAAGTCCACATTGATGCCCTGGGGTTGAAGTGTTCTGAGGCGGAAAGATGAGGCATTCTTCCTCCAGGCGTCTGGTGGTGAGGGAGCGGCGGTGAAGGAGGCCCAGGACCTCCATGTCCTTGGCAGAGTGGGAGGGGGAGTTGAAATGTTAAGCCACGGGTCGGTGTGGTTGATTGGTGCGGGTGTCCCGGAGATGTTCCCTAAAGCGCACTGCTAGGAGCATTGGGTCTCCCCAATGTAGAGGAGACCGCATCGGGAGCAACGGATACAATAAATGATATTAGTGGATGTGCAAGTAAAACTTTGATGGATGTGGAAGGCTCCTTTAGGACTTTGGATAGAGGTGAGGGAGGAGGTGTGACCGCAGGTTTTACAGTTCCTGTGGTGGCAGGGGAAAGTGCCAGGATGGGAGGGTGGGTTGTAGGGGGGCATGGACCTGACCAGGTAGTCACGGAGGGAACGGTCTTTGCGGAAGGCGAAAAGGGGTGGGGAGGGAAATATATTCCTAGTGGTGGGGTCTGTTTGGAGGTAGTGGAAATTGTCGGCGGATGATTTGGTTTATGTGAAGGTTGGTAGGGTGGAAGGTGAGCACCGGGGTGTTCTGTCCTTGTTACGGTTAGAGGGGTGGGGTCTGAGGGCGGAGGTGCGGGATGTAGACGAGATGTGTTGGAGGGCATCTTAACCACGTGGGAAGGGAAATTGCAGTCTCTGAAGAAGGAGGCCATCTGATGTGTTCTGTGGTGGAACTGGTCCTCCTGGGAGCATATCCGGCGGAGGTGGAGGAATTGGGAATACGGGATGACATTTTTGCAAGAGGTAGGATGGGAAGAGGTGTAATCCAGGTAGCTGTGGGAGTCGGTGGGTTTGTAAAAAATGTCAGTGTCAAATCGGTCGTCATTAATGGAGATGGAGAGGTCCAGGAAAGGGAGGGAGGTGTCAGAGGTGGTCCAGGTAAATTTAAGGTCAGGGTGGAATGTGTTGGTGAAGTTGATGAATTGCTCAACCTCCTTGCAGGAGCACGAGGTGACACCAATGCAGTCATCAATGTAGCGGAGGAAGAGGTGGGGAGTGGTGCCGGTGTAATTACGGAAGATCAACTGTTCTACATAGCCAACAAAGAGACAGGCATAGCTGGGGCCCATACGTGTGCCCATGGCTACCCCTTTGGTCTGGAGGAAGTGGGAGGATTCAAAGGAGAAATTGTTAAGGGTGAGAACCAGTTCAGCCAAATGAATGAGAGTGTCGGTGGAAGGGTACTGTTGGGGACGTCTGGTGAGGAAAAAAATGGAGGGCTTGGAGGCCCTGGTCATGGCGGATGGAGGTGTAGAGGGATTGGATATCCGTGGTGAAGATGAGGCATTGGGGGCAGGGGAAATGGAAGTCTTGGAGGAGGTGGAGGGCGTGGGTGGTGTCTCGAACGTATGTGGGGAGTTCCTGGACTAGGGGGGATAGGACAGTGTCGAGGTAGGTAGAGGTGAGTTCAGTGGGGCAGGAGCATGCTGAGACAATGGGTCGGCCAGGGTGGTCAGGCTTGTGAATCTTGGGAAGGAGGTAGAACCGGGCAGTGCGGGGTTCCCGGACTATGTGGTTGGAAGCTGTGGGTGGGAGATCTCCTGAGGTGATGAGGTTCTGTATGGTCTGGGAGATGATGGTTTGGTGATGGGGGGTGGGATCATGGTTGAGGGGGCAGTAGGAAGAGGTGTCCTCGAGTTGGCGTTTGGCTCCAGCAGTGTAGATTATTTGAGCCTACTCCACCATTCAGAATGATCATTGCTGATCATCAACCTCAACTTGGTTTCCCATTCATTCCTCACATGCCTTTTTTTGCTGAGAGACTAAAAACCTAATTGGTTTGTCCTTAAATGTACTCAACAATGAAACTTTCAGGACCCTCTGGGAAGAGAATTGGCCAATCAGAAATGCACACTGAAGGCAGTGGAATCATTGTGGATCCAAAGTGGTATCTGCATCACCAGAAATATAGGTACCACCCTCGTGCATTTTTGTTGCCTTTTTGTTTTGGTCAAGCATGATCATTTACTGAGGTAGTGAACATTATCTTCATAGACTCATAGAGTTACACTGCACAGTAACAGACCTTTTGGTCCAACACATCCATACTGACTAAGTTCCCAAACTTGTCTGCATTTGGCCCATATCCCTCTAAATCTTTTCTTGTAACTGTCCAAATGTCTTTTAAATGTTCTAACTGTACTTGCATCTACCACTACCTCTGGCAATTCATTCCACATACAAATCACTCTCTGTGTGAAAAAGTTGCCCCTCAGATCCCTTTAAATCTTTTTTTCTCTCACCTGAAATATATGCCCTCTAGTTTTGAACTCATCAACATACTGAAAATGCTTAGCTATTCACTTTATCTACGCCTCATATGATTTTATAAATTTCTAAAAGATCACCCCTCAACCTTCTCCCCTCCAGTGAAAAATGTCCCAGGCTATCCAGCCTCTCTTTATGACTGAAACCCTCTAATCCCGGCAACATTCTGGTAAATCTTTTCTGAACCCTCTCTAGTTTGATAATATCCTTCCAATTGCAGGGCATCTAGAACTGTACACCAAATGTGCCAGATCCTGACAGTTGATCAGCAAACTAACTTGTTATGAAATAAAGTAGCACCCTATTGTAAGTTATGTCAATATGTGTCTGAACAAAAGGATTTATCAGTTGGCCTTCAGAAAAATTGCAAAGTCACATGGGGAAATGTGAAAGGCAAATTTAGATAATTAAGGTGATACTATTGTGTACTGGTCTTAAATTTATGACAGCACCTCCAGATTAATGAGATAATTGAAGAATAACATTTTTGATTGTTCTTCCACTTCCTATTATGCCTTGAATGTTCTTCATTATCAAGATTATCTTTTCAAAACAAGACAAAGCATGAAAGTCACAAAAGCTACTTCTTAATATTGTGACAAAATTAAAGGTAAACACTAAAATAGCTTCCAAAAATTGGATTTGTTGGTATAGAATCTATTTGAACACAGCATTCAAGAATCACATTTACAACAACTTGTAATATATGATCACTCTGATGTATTAAAATATCCAAGGTGCTTCATGGGCACATTACTGAGCAAAATTTGACACTTCATATACTAATAACATAGGTCATCAAAAACTTGATCAGAGAAATAGGTTTAAGGGGCATCTTAAAGGTAAAGATGAGTGAAGCAGAGAGATATTGGGAGGGAATTCCAGATTTAATGTCTTGGCACTTAAAGGCATGTTGCTGATTAAGCAACAATTAAAATCAAAAATTTTACAAAGGCCAGAATTGGAGGGCTGCAGCTAAATCATTGGGTTACAACCCTGTGCAAGAAATCCAAGATGGAGGACAGGAAAAATTTCTGGCTGTAAGAGCTGCTCCTTTTTTTGAGGTATTTTAGGTGTTGGAGGTGATTTCCTTGAATTCCAGGAGCAGCAATTACTGCTTTATTTGCTGTTGCATTGTTTTGGAACTTTGGAAAAAAAAGTCAAAACAACAGCAGTTTAAAAGGGAGAAAAGCAGACAAAGGAAGCACATGGTGAGGACAGTGCAGGAGAGAGAGAGAGAACGAAAGAACGAAAGAACGAACGAACCTGCACAGTTACCGCCTTTGCTGTTTGAATTTGTGTATCGCTGGACATCGGAGTACATCTGGGAAAATTAACAAACAGTGAAATTCACAACTAATCTTGGAGTAACTGTTGGGCGAAGTTCACAACACAGAATCAGATAAGTTAATTGTTGTTTTAAGTCTGCCATAGAGAAAGGCTGCAGTAGTGGGTACAGTGGATTCTTTCTTGATTATATGTTTTTGGAAATAAGTCTCTTGATTAAACTTAAAATATAAGCCATAGCTATTAATTTAACCTGGTGCAGTGTTTGTAGAGGAATAAGACGGTGTTATTTTCTGGGTCTGTAGATTGTGAAGGAGCAAAAATGGCCTTTGCAGTGATATGTACTTCTTGTCAGGTGTGGGAGTTTAAAGAGAGTTTAAGGGTTACTGCAGATTATATCTGCCATAAATGCTGTTAGATGCGAATCTTATCAGATCGAGTGGGATCGATTGGAGAGACAGATAGAAGTGATGAGGAATTTGCAACAACGACAGTGTGTGATGGATGGCAGTTATAGGAAGGGGGAAAGTCTCAGACACAGTCACATAGATGGGTTAACTCCAGGAAGGGTAGGAGAGGTAGGCAGCTAGAGCAGGAGTCTTTTGTGGATATACCCATTTCAAACAGGTGTGCTGTTTTGGAAAATGTAGGGGGTGTTGGATTCTCAGGGGAACGTAGCACAAATAGACAAGTTTCTGGTATTGAGACTGGCTCTAATGCAACGAGGGGTACGTCGGCTTCCAAGAGATCAATTGTGTTAGGGGATTCTGTAGTCCGGGGTACAGACGGATGTTTCTGTGGCCAGCAGAGAACAAGCAGAATGGTGTGTTGTTTCCCTGGTGCCAGGATCAAGGATGTCTCAGAGAGGGTGCAGAATGTTCTCACGGGGGAGAGGGGCCAGCAGGAGGTCATTGTCCACGTTGGAACCAATGACATTGGAAGGGAAAAGGTTGAGATTCTGAAGGGAGATTACAGAGAGTTAGGCAGAAATTTAAAAAGGAGGTCCTCAAGGGTAGTAATATCTGGATTACTCCCAGTGCTACGAGCTAGTGAGGGCAGGAATAGGAGGATAGAGCAGATGAATGCATGGCTCAAGAGCTGGTGCATGGGAGAAGGATTCACATTTTTGGATCATTGGAATCTCTTTTGGGGTAGAAGTGACCAGTACAAGAAGGACGGATTGCACCTAAATTAATATACTGGCAGGGAAATTTGCTAGAACTGCTTAGGAGGTTTTAAACTAGTAAGGTGGGGGGGGTGGGACCCAGGGAGATAGTGAGGAAAGAGATCGATTTGAGACAGGTACAGCTGAGAACTGAAGTGAGTCAAACAGTCAGGGCAGGCAGGGACAAGGTAGGACTAATAAATCAAATTGCATTTATTTCACTGCAAGGGGCCTAACAGAGAAGGCAAATGAACTCAGGGCATGGTTAGGAACATGGGACTGGCATATCATAGCAATTATGGAAACATGGCTCAGGGATGGGCAGGACTGGCAGCTGAATGTTCCAGGATACAAATGCTACAGGAAAGATAAAAAGGGAGGCAAAAGAGGAGGGGGAATGGCTTTTTTGATAAGGGATAGCATTACAGCTGTGCTAAGGGAGGCTATTCCTATAAATACATCCAGGGAAGTTATTTGGGTGGAACTGAGAAACAAGAAAGGGATGATCACCTTATTGGGATAGTATTATAGACCCCCCAATAGTCAGAGAGAAATTGAGAAACAAACTTGTAAGGAGATCTCAGCTATCTGTAAGAATAATACGGTAGTTATGGTAAGGGATTTTACCTTTCCAAACATCGACTGGGACTGCCATAGTGTTAAAGGTTTTCTTGGAGAGGAACTTCTTAAGTGTGTACAAGACAATTTTCTGATTCAGTATGTGGATGTTCCTACTAGAGAAGGTGCAAAACTTGACCTACTCTTGGGAAATAAGGCAGGGCAGGTGACTGAGGTGTCAGTGGGGAGCACTTTGGGGCCAGCGACCATAATTCTATTCATTTTAAAATAGTGATGGACAAGGATAGACCAGATTTAAAAGTTGAAGTTCTAAATTGGAGAAAGGCCAATTTTGATGGTATTAGGCAAGAACTTTCAAAAGCTGATTGGAGGCAGGTGTTTGCAGGTGAGGAATTGGAAAATGGCTGGAAAATGGGAAGCCTTCAGAAATGAGATAACAAGAATCCAGAGAAAGTATATTCCTGTCAGGGTGAAAGAGAAAGCTGGTAGGTGTAGGGAATGCTGGATGACTAAAGAAATTGAGGGTTTGGTTAAGAAAAAGAAGGAAGCATATGTCAGGTACAGACAGGATAGATCGAATGAATCCTTAGAAGAGTATAAAGAAAGTAGGAGTATACTTAAGAGGGAAATCAGGAGGGCAAAACGGGGACATGAGATATCTTTGAAAATGTGTTGCTGGAAAAGCGCAGCAGGTCAGGCAGCATCCAAGGAACAGGAGAATCGACGTTTCGGGCATAAGCCCTTCTTCAGGAATGAGGAAAGTGTGTCCAGCAGGCTAAGATAAAAGGTAGGGAGGAGGGACTTGGGGGAGGGGCGTTGGAAATGTGATAGGTGGAAGGAGGTCAAGTTGAGGGTGACAGGCCGGAGTGGGGTGGGGGCGGAGAGGTCAGGAAGAAGATTGCAGGTTAGGAAGGCGGTGCTGAGTTTGAGGGATTTGACTGAGACAAGGTGCTCTTCCTCCAACCGTCATGTTGGAGCGCCTCATCTTCCACCTAGGAACCCTCCAACCACAATGGATGAACTCAGATTTCTCCAGTTTCCTCATTTCCCCTCCCCCCACCTTGTCTCAGTCAAATCCCTCGAACTCAGCACCGCCTTCCTAACCTGCAATCTTCTTCCTGACCTCTCCGCCCCCACCCCACTCTGGCCTATCACCCTCACCTTGACCTCCTTCCACCTATCGCATTTCCAACGCCCCTCCCCCAAGTCCCTCCTCCCTACCTTTTATCTTAGCCTGCTGGACACACTTTCCTCATCCTGAAGAAGGGCTTATGCCCGAAACGTTGATTCTCCTGCTCCTTGGATGCTGCCTGACCTGTTGCGCTTTTCCAGCAACACATTTTCAGCTCTGATCTCCAGCATCTGCAGTCCTCACTTTCTCCACATGAGATAGCTTTGGCAAATAGAATTAAGGAGAATCCAAAGGGGTTTTACAAATATATTAAGGACAAAAGGGTAACTCGGGAGAGAATAGGGCCCCTCAAAGATCAGCAAGGTGGCCTTTGTGTGGAGCCACAGAAAATGGGGGAGATACTAAATGAATATTTTGCATCAGTAATTACTATGGAAAAGGACATGGAAGATATAGACCGTCGGGAAATAGATGGTGACATCTTGTAAAATGTCCAGGTCACAGAGGAGGAAGTGCTGGATGTCTTGAAATGGTTAAAGGTGGATAAATCCCCAGGACCTGATCAGGTGTACCCGAAAACTCCATGGGAAGCTAGAGAAGTGATTGCTGGGTCTCTTGCTGAGATATTTGTATCATCGATAGTCACAGGTGAGGTGCCGGAAGACTGGAGGTTGGCAAACATGGTGCCACTGTTTAAGAAGGGCGGTAAAGACAAGCCAGGGAACTATAGACTGGTAAGCCTGACCTTGGTGGTGGGCAAGTTGCTGGAGGGAATCCTGAGGGACAGAATGTACATGTATTTGGAAAGGCAAGGACTGATTTGGGATAGTCAACATGGCTTTGTGCGTGGGAAATCATGTCTCACAAACTTGATTGAGTTATTTGAAGAAGTAACAAAAAAGATTGATGAGGGCAGAGCAGTAGATATGATCTATGTGGACTTCAGTAAGGCATTCGACAAGGTTCCCCATGGGAGACTGATTAGCAAGGTTAGATCTCATGGAATACAGGGAGAACTAGCCATTTGGATACAGAACTGGCTCAAAGGTAGAAGACAGAGGGTGGTGGTGGAGGGTTGTTTTTCAGACTGGAGGCCCGTGACCAGTGGAGTGCCACAAGGATCGGTGCTGGATCCTCTACTTTTTGTCATTTACATAAATGATTTGGATGCAAGCATAAGACGTACATTTAGTAAGTTTGCAGATGACACCAAAATTGGAGGTGTAGTGGACAGCAAAGAGGATTACCTCAGATTACAACAGGATCTGGGCCAGATGGGCCAATGGACTGAGAAGTGGCAGATGGAGTTTAATTCAGATAAATGCGAGGTGTTGCATTTTGGGAAAGCAAATCTAAGCAGGACTTATACACTTAATGGTAAGGTCCTAGGGAATGTTACTGAACAAAGAGACCTTAGAGTGCAGGTTCATAGCTCCTTGAAAGTGGAGTCGCGGGGAGATATTTAGTCAAGAAGGCGTTTGGTATGCTTTCTTGTATTGGTCAGAGTATTGAGTACAGGAGTTGAGAGGTCATGTTGCGGCTGTACAGGACCTTGGTTAGGCCACTGTTGGAATATTGTGTGCAATTCTGGTCTCCTTCCTATTGGAAAGATGTTGTGAAACTTGAAAGGGTTCAGCAAAGATTTACAAGGACGTTGCCAGGGTTGGAGAATCTGAGCTATAGGGAGAGGCTGAACAGGCTGGGGCTATTTTCCCTGGAGCATCGGAGGCTGTGGGGGGACCTTATCGAGGTTTACAAAATTATGAGGGGCATGGATAGGATAAATAGACAAAGTCTTTTCCCTGGGGTGGGGGAGTCCAGAACTAGAGGGCATAGGTTTAGGATGAAAGGAGAAAAATATAAGAGACCTAAGGGGCAACTTTTTCACGCAGAGGGTGGTACGTGTATGGAATGAGCTGCCAGACGATGGTAAAATTGCAACATTTAAGAGGCATTTGGATGGGTATATGAATAGGAAGGGTTTGGAGGGATATGGGCCGCGCGCTGGCAAGTGGGACTAGATTGGGTTGGGATATCTGGTCGGCATGGATGGGTTGGTCCAAAGGGTCTGTTTCCATGCTGTACATCTCTATGACTCTATGGCTCTAAGTCCTTTACTAGGATTGGAAAGAAACACTAACCAGCGCTGATTCAGCATTGTAGTAAAAATAAATTACAGGTTAGACACAAGTTTTAGAAAGAATATCAACATCCTGTTAAACATATAACATAAATGAATCAAAAGGAGTTGCAGGAGCTTTATAAATCTGCAAACAGATGCCCCATGAGAAAAGAGAGGAAACAAAGGCATCACATGATGATGACTCAGTCACCACATATGTAAAGGAAAAATGCTTTTCATACCACATCTTTCTCCTGAAAAGAAATTGATATGTTATGTAACTATTTTAATGTTGACAAAAGACACACACACACATAAAAATTAATTTTGAATTGTAATCAAAGCGAAACATACAATCACAAGCAAGAACTAAAGAAACAAAAAGACTTAAGTCAATGTGGGGTGTAATATTGCCTTCAAGATCTGCCTTTGATGTTCAGAGCTCTGGGTGTTGCAGTTTCTGTTTCAGAAACAGTGAAAGTTTTCAGAGGACTGCTGGGAATCTGCATTGCAGTAAAGTTCTCAATCCCAGGGGTGTAACTAACAGATGGTTCTTCAGCATATATCAATTGACAGTGATTATTGTAGTACAAGCTGACTTGCACATCATAACTTCTAGAACCCACCAAACTTGTACAAATTCCAACACTCTAAACACTCTAACCACAGAATTTTATCCTCATTTAACCATCAAAATGTGTTGTTTAAATTGATATTGCATTCTTGTTCTAGTAATTCAGCAGATGTTGCATCATTTTGACAAACAGATGAATATCCTTCTCAATCAAATATTAATAAAGTTACAGAAGATTTATGGCATAGATACAGAAACTATTTGCTCCAAACTATCCATGCTGCATTAATGCTCCACTTAAGCCTCCTCTTATTTTCCTCATTTAAATTTATTATCAAAACCTAATACTGCTTTCTTACTCGTGCTTGTAGAGATTCCCGAAACTAGGTCAAAATTAACAACTCCATATGGTAGTGGTTTCCACATTCCACTTTTTGGGTAAAGGTGATTCATTGGACTCCCCATTGGATTTGCTGGTGTCTGTTTTATATTGGTGACCTCTGATTGTGTTCATTCCAATAAATGCAAACACTGGGCAGAATCCAATGATTGCAGTAGTGGTCCCATTCACTGAATTATGCCCTTGTTATTGCTTCCATTGTATCATAAAGTTTGTAATTTTTGAAGGCACTGCTTGGGTGGTAGGCCTCACTGGAAAAGTGAATTGGAAATCAAGCCCTGCTATTCCTGGAGTCATCACAAAAGTTAAGGCTTTTTAAAAATGCATGATTCCATAATTTAGCAGTCCTTTAGGCCCAAGTTGACAAAAGGACCAGGTTGCAGCACTTCACAACATTCTCAATACAGGTATATAGTGATGAAACTTCTGCACATAACTCTATCCGTTTAAACTTTAATCATTATATACAATCCTGATGAAGAGCTTATGCTTGAAACATCAACTCTCCTGCTTCTCAGATGCTGCCTGACCGGCTGTGTTTTTCTAATGCCACACTTTTTGACTCATTATATACATACACATATGTTCACATGTTCAATGATTTCTATTCTCAGGATCTGCTGAGGTGATCCTTGTACTGGTCAGAATGTTGCTTCGTGGTCTTACTTCTTTAGATGCTTTCACTGATTTGCAGGAGGCACAGGTGGTAGATTCACACTTATAAAAGTTCTCTGATTTGTCAATTAAAAGTCACACCTTACAGGACCTGCTGAAGATAAAATAAAGTTGTTTCCTCAAGCTTTACTGCAGAGGGACTAAAGATGGGTCCTGGGCTGGTGGAGATCAGATGACTCTGTCCTATTTTGTTTACAAAAATAAGCTGTACAGCCACCTGAAAACCAATCATCTAGTTGTTGGTAAGCAGAAGGCATTTATAATCTATAACTGTTCTCTAGTCCACAGATCAATCTGCTACTAGTTGCTATTTAAATCTTCATTTGTATATACCCTTGCCTTCAGTTCATCTACACCTTCTCCTACTAGTGCTTCAATGAGTAGCTGTATTACCTACAATGAGTGCCGATTTACCAGTTCTCAAAATATTTGTGAATCCTTGAGCAAGCCTTGGCTTTTCAGACAGTTCTGATCTAATTTTAGTCCACAATTAAAAATACAGATACATAAAAAAAACTTTACATAGGTCTCGCTTTAGCTTTATTTTCTGTCAGTCCTGCTCGAATATGCATTCTCACAATTTTCTGATATCACCCTTGTAAATGTTCTCAGCAGTGTTGTAATGGTAATATCATTGGGCTAATTTCCATTGTTCCGAGGACCTCGGCTGAAATCTCATTGCAGCAGAAGGTGAAATTTGAATTCAATAACAAAACTCTGCAATAAAAAAATGACTTCGTGGCTACTATATAATGACTATCAATTGCCGTAAAAAACAATCTGCTTCACTAATGTCCTTCAGGGAAGGAAATCTGTCATTCTTATTTGGTGTGGCCTTCATGTAACTCCAAACCCACAGCAATGTAATCTACTTTTGGATGTAGGTTTGCTTGCTGAGCTGAAAGGTTCGCATGAGGTCCACTGATGTTACCTAGTAAGGTAACGAAACGTCTGGAAATGAACCTTTCAGCTCAGAGAACTACATCCAAAACCTCAATATGATTTACTCTTAACCACTGTCTGAACATTTAAGGATTGGCAATAGCCAGCGGCATCCACATCCTATGAATAAATAATGAACATTCTCCATTGTTTCTAAATCCTTTTTATAATATTCCAACGAGAAATGAATATAGCATCTTAAATGTGGTTCAAAAAGGTATGTTGAAAGCTTCTCTACTTTTCAATTCCATTGCTCCAGAAATAAGGGTTGGTTTTGGTTTCCTTTTCTCCAAAAAAAAATTGCCTTCTTAACCAGGTACATAGCATTTACTAGTTATTGTTTTGTACTCTGAGATTTCCTTGTTCATCTACATTGGGGAGACAGGCTGCCTACTTGCGGAACGTTTCAGAGAACACCTCTGGGACACCCGCACCAACCAACCCAACTGCCCCGTGGCTGAACACTTTAACTCGCCTTCCCACTCCGCCAATGACATGCAGGTCCTTGGCCTCCTCCATCGCCAGACCATGGCAACACGACATCTGGAGGAAGAGAGCCTCATTTTCCGCCTAGAAACCCTCCAACCAAAAGGGATGAATGCAGATTTCTCCAGCTTTCTCATTTCCCCTCCCCCCACCTTTTCTCAGTCCCAACCCTCGGACTCAGCACCGCCTTCTTGACCTGCAATCTTCTTCCCAACCTCTCCCCACCCACCCCCTCTCCGGCCTTTTACCCTCACCTTAACCTCCTTCCACCTATCACATTCCCAATGCCCCTCCCCCAAGTCCCTCCTCCCTACCTTTTATCTTAGCCTGCTTGGCACACCCTCCTCATTCCTGAAGAAGGGCTTATGACCGAAACGTCGATTCTCCTGCTCCTTGGATGCTGCCTGACCTGCTGCGCTTTTCGAACAGCACATTTTTCAGCTCTGATCTCCAGCATCTGCAGTCTTCACTTTCTTCCCGTGTTTATAACTTGGGGTCTCTTGAGGAGAGGAAGATGTACATTTTTGAAGTGAGAGGAGAAAGATGTAAAAATTAAATTGCGGCACTTTTTTACACAAAATTTGGTTTGTGTGTGACAGAGAAAGAGATGGATGCGGGTACAGTTACAACATTTAAATGATATTTGAATAACTTAATAAATAGGAAAGATTTGGAGAGATATGGGCTAAACATAGGCAGATGGACTAGTTTAGTCTGGGAACATCCTTAGCATGGACTGATTGGACCGCAGGGTCTGTTTTGATGCTGTATAACTCTAAGTAACAGTAAGGTACGTCAAGCAACACTTTCAAATTTGAAACTCATGTTGATTATTTGCTGGTATATTTTTCATTTGTAGAATCATGGTGTCATACCCTTGTAATCCTAGTTACTACAGGAAGCGAGGGAAAAGATTGCTACATCTTTGGTGATAATCATTGTGTCCTCACTGTCCACTGGAGTAGTGCCAGATGATTGAGGATAGCAAATGTTATTCCCTTGTTCAAGAAAGGAAATAGGGATAATCCTGAGAATTACAGACCAGTCAGTCTCACGTCTGTGCTGGGTAAAGTATCGGAGAGGATTCTGATAGACAGGATTTATTATTACTTAGAAAACCTTAGTTTGATTAAAGATAGTCTACATAGCAGGTCATGTCTCATAAACCTTATTTACTTTTTTGAGGATGTGACAAAACATGTTGATGAAGATAGAGCAGTGGATATGATGTACATGGATTCTCGCAAAGTGCTTGATAAGGATCCCCATGGTCGGCTCATTCATAACGTAAGGAGGCATACAATGAAAAATCACACAACCCCAGGTTATAGTCCAACAAGCTTATTTGGAAGCATGAGCTTTTGGAGTGCTGCTCCTTCATCAGGTGATTGTGGAGTATAAGATCGTAGGACACAGAATTTATAGCAAAAGTTCACAGTGTGTTGTGACTGAAATTGTGTATTGAAAAAGACCTGGATTCTTTGTTAAGTCTCTCATCTTTTAGAATGGGTCTGTTGGTTTCAGTTCTTTCATATGTAAATTCCAGAACTTTCTTAATGCTACATTCTCAAGTGAACTTTCACAATAGGTGCCATGCTGGCCCAGATAATGCATTGAAGGTGTGAGGTGCCCTGTGTGAGGCAGTCTGTGCCCTAATGTTCAGACTGATTCTAGTCTAAGAAAGGGATTTACAAGAACCTTACATGGATTCGTGCAGTTTTTGTGAAAAATAAAATGCAATTCTACAAGTACAGATTCACCCCACAAACTTGTGTGTGTGTGTGTGTGTGTGTGTGTGTTTACTGCAGTGGGGTCGCCTGTAGCATGAACCCAAGGTCCTGGTTGAGGCCATCCCCATGGTACTGAACTTGACTATCAGCTTCTGCTCAGTCACTCTGCATAGTTGTCTATCCCAAAGTCCGCCTTGGAGAATGGTCACCCGAAGGTCCGAGGTTGAATGTCCCGGACCGCTGAAGAGTTCTCCGATTGGGAGGGAACACTCCTGTCTGTTGATTGTTGTGCTGTGTCCATTCATCCATTGCCATAGCCTCTGCTCATTCTCACCAATGTACAATGCCTCCAGGCATCCTTGCCTGCACCGTACGAGATGGACAACATTGGCTGATTCACATGAGTACCTGCCAAGTACATGGTGGGAGGTGTCCCCACGTGTAATGGTAGTATCCGTGTCGACACTCTGACACGTCTTGCAGCGTCTACTGTGACAAGGTTGTATGATGTTGTCCTGAAAGCCAGGCAGTTTGCTGCAAACAGTGGTCTGTTTGAGGTTTGGTGGTTGTTTAAAGGTGAGAAGTGGAGGTTTGGGTAAGGTCTTGGAGAGGAGCTCATCCTCATCGATAATGTGTTGCAGGCTGAGAAGAACATGGCATAGTGGATGTAGGTTTGCTCACTGAGCTGGAAGGTTCATTTCCAGACATTTCATCATCCTACTAGGGTGGGCCTTCAGTGGGCCTCAGACAAAGCACTGCTGATAAATCCTGCCTTCTATTTATATGCTTGGGTTTCTTTGGGTTGGTGATGTCATTTCCTGTGGTGAAGTCACTTCCTGTTCTTTTTCTCAGGGGATGGTAGATGGGGTCTAACTTAGAGTTCCGGTTGGGATGCTATGCTTCAAGGAATTCTCATGCGTGTCTTTGTTTGGCTTGTCCTACGATTAATGTGTTGTCCCAGTCAAAGCAGTGTCCTTCCTTATCTGCATGTAAGGATACTAGAGAGAGAGGGTCATGTCGTTTTGTGGCTAGTTGGTGTTCATGTATCCTGGTGGTTAGTTTTCTGCCTGAAAGGTGACAAAACATCTGGAAATGAACCTTCCAGCTCAGAGTGCAAACCTCCAACCAGAACCTCAGCCTAAGCTACAAATCTCCTCAAAACTTGCTAACATGGCGTAGTTTTTGTTGATACGGATACCACCATTACACATAGGAACAAAAACTATGTTCTATGTTCTTTCCAGCCTCTCCTTCTAACTCAAACCATTCAGTGCCAGTAACATTTTTGTAAGTCTTTTTGTACTTTCTCCAATTCAACAATATCCTTCCTGAAACAGGATGACCAGAACTGGACACAGTACCCAAAAGTGGTCTCACCAATGTCCTATAAAACTGCATCATGATGTTTCAACTTCTATATTCAATGATCTGAACAATAAAGGCAAGCGGACAAAATGCCTTCTTCATCACCCTGTCTACCTGTGATGCCATGTTCAAGGAACTATGTATTTGAACCCCAAGGTCTCTCTATTTGTCAACACTCCTCAGGTCCTATCATTAACTCTGTAAGTCCGGCCCTTCTTTGTCTTGCCAAAATTCACTACCTCATATTTATCTGAATTTGGGGTGGCACGGTGGCTCAGTGGTTAGCACTGTTGCTTCACAGCACCAGGGTGCCAGGTTTGATTCCAGACTCGGGCTACTGTCTATGTGGAGTTTGCATATTCTCCCCCTGTCTGTGTGGGTTTCCTCCACTTTCCTCCCACAGTCCAAAGACGTGCAGGTCAGGTGAATTGATCATGCTAAACTGCCCGTAGTGTTCGGTGCATTAGTCAGAGGGAAATGGGACTGGATGGGTTACTCTTCGGAGGGTCAGTGTGGACTTGTTGGGCCGCAAGGGCCTGTTTCCACACTGTAGGGAATCTAATCTAAACAATATCTGCCACTCCTCAGCCCATTGGACCATCTGATTGAGGTCCCATTGTACTCTTATATAACCTTCTTCACTGTCCACTATACCACAACTTTGGTGTCATCTGCAAACCTAATAACCATGCTTCCTATACAAGCGTCATTTTGCTATAACACAGGTTTTGTTAATGCAAATTTGCTGTAACATGATTGACAAATTGGGAACACTGTTTGTAAAGCACAAACCTTTAAAAGGTGTGTTGGTTATAACATGATTACATTGCCAACACTTGAAGTGCTGTTTTTAAAGCACAATTTTTCTATAACACAGGGTTGCGCAAGAACACAACCATCACATTATAGAAGAACTACCTGTATTGTCAACGAAGTTGTTTATATAAATGACTAACAACAGTGGACCCAGCAGCAATCCCTGTGGAACACAACTGGTCACAGGCCTCCAGTCTGAAAAATAATCCTTCACCACCACTCTCTGTCTCCAACCATTAAGTTAATTTTGTATTCAGTTGGCTAGATCTTCCTGAATCCCATGTGATCTAATTTTATTAACCAGATTACCATGCAGAGCCTTGTCAAAGGCATTGCTAAAGTCAATGTAGACAACATCTACCACTCTTCCCTCATCTATATTCTTGATCACGTCCTCAAAAAAATCAATAAAGTTTATAGGACACAATTTCCCATGCAGAAAATCATGCTGTCTATTCCTAATCATTCCTTGCCTCTCCAATGGTGATCAATGTTGAGTGGGGAGCCACAGAACTTGGTTTTGGACTTGCAACTGTTCATGATATATATAAATGATTTGGAATAGGAGACCAAGTGTGGCGTCCTCAAATTTGCTGATGATACTAAATTGAGTGAAAAGGCAACTGTGTAGAGGATGTGAAGGGTCTGCGGGGAGATTTAGATAGGTTAATTGAGTGGGCAATGGTCTGTCAGATGGAGTACAATATTGGTAACTGAGGATATCCACTTTGGAAGTAAAAATAGTAGGTCAGAATATGATTTAAATGGTGAAAGATTGCAGCATTCTGTTGTGCAGAGGGACTTAGGAGTACTCATATATGAATCGCTAAAAGCTGATTTGCAGGGGCAACAGGTAATCCAAAAGGAAAATGGAATATTGGCTTCATTGTTAGAGGGATTGAATTTAAGTGCAGGGAGGTTCTGATGCAATTGTACTAGGTGTTGATGAGGCCTCACCTGGAGTATTGTGCACAGTTCTGGTCTCCTTACTTGAGGAAGGAAATACTGGCGTTGGAGGTGATGCAGAGAAAGTTCACCAGAAAGTTCTGGAGGTGAGGGGGTCACCCTTTGTGGAGAGTTTGAGCCACCTTGAAATGTACTCATTAGAATTCAGAAGATTGAGAAGGGGTCTTTTAGAAACATGTAAAATTATGAAAGGGATAGATAAGATAGAAGCAGACAAGTTGTTTCCACTGGTGGTTGAGGCTAGGACGAAATGACATGGCCTCAAGATTACCGGGTGACGATATGAGATAGAGATGATGAAGAACTACTTTTCCCAAAGTGTAGTGAATCTATGGAATTCTCTGCCCAAGGAAGTAGTAGAGGCAGCTTCATTAAATGTACTCAAGACACACTTGGATGGGATTTTGCATGGTAGGGGAATTAAGAGTTATGGGGATAATGCAGGTTGGAGGAACTGAGACGATGGATAGATCAGCCATGATCTTTCTGAATGGCAGAGCAGGCTTGATGGGTCTATTACTATGAAACTATGAAATACAAATAAATTCTGTTTTTCACAATCTCCTCCAACCCATACTCACTACTGATGGCAGACTCAGGTGTCTATAGTTCCCTAACTTCTCCTTGGAGTCTTTCTTTAATAAAGGCACAGCATTAGCCACCCTCCAATCTTCTGGCGCCTCACCCATGGCTATAGATAATACAAATATTTCTGAGTCGGGCCTCACAACATTTGCCCCAACTTCCCACAATGACCTGGATACACCTGATCATGTCCTGGAAATTTATCTATCTTATTCCGCCACTTCTGTAATGTGCACAGTTTTCAAGATATCAATATTTACTTCCCTGAATTCCCTAGTTTTCATACCTTTCTCCAAAATAATTTTCTTTTCGTATTTCTAGATGTTCTTCTATTCTTTCCTCTAATTGAGATTTTATTATTACTTTATTATTTGTTCCA
The DNA here is from genome assembly GCF_047496795.1 of Chiloscyllium punctatum. Lineage (NCBI taxonomy): Eukaryota > Metazoa > Chordata > Chondrichthyes > Orectolobiformes > Hemiscylliidae > Chiloscyllium > Chiloscyllium punctatum. Next base: position 77,894,594 of record NC_092748.1, read on the forward strand.
CCACTGACATAAGTTGACTGGTCTATAATAATCTAAGTGCCTTGTTAAATATAGGAATTACAGATGAAATCTAAGAATTACATCATTTTATGACAAGTTATTAAATACGTTCCTTAGATTCTCACAACATACATGCATGCCATCTGTCTGGATCAGGAGATATATCATTTCCGAATTTGATTAATTTATTTAATACAATTATTTTAGCTGAAATTACCTTATTTCTCATCTCATAATTCAATATTTTATATATCTGTTCCATTTTCTTAGCAAACTGAAGCAAATTAATTATTCAGTATTTTATTCATATTTTGTTAGTAGCAGTAACATTAAATCTTTGTCAAGAATGGATCTATTTTATTCTGGGATAGCATGGTGGCTCAGTGGTCTGCACTGCTGCTTCACAATGCCAGGGACCCGGGTTTGATCCCACCTTTCAGGTGACTGTCTGTGTGGAGTTTGCACACTCGCCTTGTGTCTGCATGGGCTTCTTCTGAGTGCTGCTGTTTCCTCCCGCACTCCAAAGATGTACAGGTTAGGTGGATTGGCCATGCTAAATTGTCCATAATGTCCAGAGATGTGCAGGCTAGGTGGATTAGCCATGGGAAATGCATGGTTGTTGGGTTCGAGTAAGATGCTCTTCAGAGGGATGGTGTGGATTTGCTGGGTGGAATGGACTGCTTCCACACGGTAGGGATTCTATGATTCACACCGTTTTTAATTGCTGTGCCCACAAAATATTTTACTATTTTGTGTTATCTCTCTTGATAACATAATTTGACTTTTCCTCTGTGTTTTATTACTTTTTAAAATTTCCCTCCCAATCTCTTCACATTCTCTCTTATATAGTCTTCTGCCTGTGTTTTTAATATTAACATCTTTTTGTAATGCTCAAATGCTCTGTTCTCGCTGTAGCTATCCATGGAGACTCAGCAGTGTTTAATTTGTTGTTTTCTTTCAACAGGAGATATTTTTCTTACTCTCCATTGAAACATCATATAAGGGACCATAGTTGAAGGTTCTCTAATGGACACTGTTTTGCATAATGACAACACTCACCCAGCAGTAAATGTACTGTTGATTCATCACATGTCACAGCACATGGCCCAAGTTTGTATGACACAAACTCGACTTGTAGCTTAGCCTGTATGACTCTAGGCCAATATACACCTCTTTAAGAGAAACTGCACTCTGGTTAGTACCGGCACAGCTACTAGCTATTGAAGGAAGTACAAGGAAGAAGTACGCTGATTATGGAGCAGCATGTAAGTGGCCATGCTTGAAGTGTTTCTGATAGTTGTTCTACATCACTGTTTGCTAATATAGTTGCCCATTTTATTTGCCAACATTCTATTCTCATCTCTCAAAATCAACTTTTTTCCAGTCTGTTAACCTGGTTCCCATAATATACATATCATTTTCTAACATCATGTTAAAGTATGTCATCCTATGATGACTATGCCTCAATGACCCTTTACTTTAACTTCTTATTTCTGCTCATGTTAATTCCCCATTATTAAATTCGATGTGAATTTTCCCTTGTTGGGGGACTTCAAAAAAAATTACAATAATAGTCATGCACAACAGACAAAGCACAACACCTAACCCACAAAAATAACACCACCACCAATCAAGGACTAGCTTCAATCTTGTACTGTAATTAGCAAAACAGACATCATAGTTTATAATCTTCTGTTCAGGCTCTGTTTATTTTTTGGGTCAATAGATACTGTTGTGGTCTTGACAGAGCCAACGTTCTCTGCAAATGTGTGTTGAACAGGCTACCAAAATCAATATTTTGGTATTATGAGTAGTTGTCCATTTAATATCAAATTCATTGGGGCAGTTATAGCTATTTTCAAAAGTGAACATAGGACTGGAGGCAGCTAGCTATCTCTGATTTAATTGCAAGCCAATCTTGCAGAATAGTAATGTGTTTCTGACTTGGGTCATCCACCACGGCATGATTAAATTGTTGCCAGTACAAGGCTCCAACTGGAATTGATTTGCGATGACCAGTTTCTTCCTGCTCACATGTAAACGCATTAACCTCTGACAAGTATGCTTTGTAATGTCTATCTACTGGAATCAACGTCTCACCTGTCAGCTACTTCCATTACCTTAAGTTTTATCACCAATTGTTTGAATCTATGCAGCAGCTCACATCACAATTTCTGCAATTAAGCACCCCTAACCCAAGCAGTTTGGTTTTGTCTGTCTGACGTGAGAGAAGCTTACTCAGATATTTTAGCATGTCCAAACTGTTACTGGATCAGTGAAACATTATTTGCTGATGGCATCTCCAAATAACTCTCATTTTGGTGGAAGCAACACAAAGTACTTTCACTTTACGTGTACCAGCTATCCATATAAATATCTTGCCTATGAGGTTTACTTTTGCACATAATTAAAACCATTCCATCCTCATTGCATTGATGCAGAAAAAACTTTCAGATATTTATTGTAATTTCAAAGTACTACTTCAAGCACAACATTACTCCAAAGTCAATTGTAACAAAATCACATTTATCCTTCACAGTTCTTCTACCAACTCATATTGGTCTTTAGTCATTCAAACATTGCAATTGCCAAATTTCATGTTGCTTTTTGATGTAAGTGAAGTATAATTTTATCACATTGCACAGTGGTATATCTTTGAATTATTAAGTAGTTCCCTAGCTTCAGCTTATGTGCAACACATTTTAATCTGACCACATCAATGACACAATTTTTATTGGTCCTTGGTTCTTCATCAAGTGCTCAAACTTTATTTGAAGAAAGGGTGCTGAAGACCTGACTCATTAACTCTGATTCCTTTCCACAGATACTGCTGGATCTGCTGAGCTTTACCAGCAATTTCTGTTTTTGTTTCTCAAACCATATTTCTTTATTTAGACAATTCTCTTCCACAAGATTTTACTTGACAACAATTATTTCCCTAAGGCAGGTCATAGAACTCTTTTGTGCATTATGTGTTTCTTCTTCCAGTTCCAGTTCTCACAAATCTTTGGAGATCCTCTGAAGTTCCTAAAATGTTTGTCTCGTTGGTCTTATGGTCTTTTTGGCATTCGGTAGAGCATTTCGGTTCTATCCATTCAAATCTCCTACACTTCAGATTTGTACCACTGTGCCTTCAGATGTGTGATAAATCTCATCTGTCTTCAATAAGTTAAGATTATTCTCTCAAAACTGTCTGTGTCACACTTTCATATCTACAGTTTCACACACTGGTTGTCTTCATAATGTCTCTCTGGGATTATGAAGTGGAATTCACAGCCTTCAGCACGTTTATATAGTGCTCTATATAGCAATTTTACTTTTCATCATTCTTCTGTTAAATTTATATTTTTCTGAAAGGGACATTCTTGTCTAGTTGACAGCACTGAGAGAATTTTGTTGGAACCAGCATTATCTTGTCTCTGTGTCCATCCATGCTCTAATATGACTATGCAGAGGGGGCATTAGACACTATTTCCTGGATTGTTGCCAGAAATGTAGTTGTCCAACTGAGCTCCAACACAAATGAGTAATTTTTCCAGTCTCACTTGATTGTCTTCCACTTTTCTACATTATTCACACTGCAAATATTAAGAGCCAGAGGTGTAGTATATTGCACACATACTTTAATTCTAACATAACTTTTAAATTTGTGCATGCTATCAAAATCTCTACCACAAAAGACCATAAGGCCATAAGACATAAGAGCAGAAATTAGGCCATTTAGCTTATCGAGTCTACTCCACCATTCAATCATGGCTGATAAGTTTCTCAACCCCATTCTCCTGTTTTTTTCCCATAACATTTGATCCCCTTGACAATCAAAAATCTATCTCTGTCTTAAATATACTCAGTGACCTGGCCTCCACTCTTCTGTGGCAATGGATTCAATAGATTCACACTCTCTGGCTGAAGAAATTTCTTCTCATCTTCATTATCAAGGGTCTTCATTAGCTCTAAGGCTGTGCCCTCAAAGATGCTTTGAACAATCACTACCATTACTCCTACATATCAAAATCTTCTTCAAAAAGTAAGGATTGCATGAGTTGTTCAAAAAAAGTATCCACATTATCTTAACTAGAGGTTTGCAGGAGCTCCCCAAGTTTGAGGTTCACCTGGATTGTAGATGCAGGCAACAAAGAAATAAAAGAAAGAAAAGTCATGTCAGATCATATGATGATGATTCAAATGCCATAAACAAATAGTAAATATGTGGTTCACATCTAGAACTAGAAGCATAATCTCAGAATTAGGAACATCAATTCAGGAGGGAAGTTCCAAAGGACTTCTACACATAAAGTGCAGGAATGTTTGGAATTCTCCTTCACAAACAGCAATGGATATTGGATTAGTTGCTAATTTTAAATCTGAGATAGATATATAGATAGACAGATAGAATCCCTACAGTACAGACAGAGGCCATTCAGCCCATTGAGACTGTACCAACTGTCTGAAGAGCAACCCACCCTATACCCTTATTAGTCCACTCAATAGACAGCCTTGGACACAATGGGGTAATTCAATATAATGAATCCATCAAATCCATCTCTGGGCTGTGGAAGCACTTGGCCCATATCCCTCTAAATCCTTCCTATTCATAGATCCATCCAGTTGCCTTTTAAATGTTGTAATTGTACCAGCTTCCACCACTTTCTCTGGCAGTTCATTCCATACATGTACCACCTTTCCCCTCAAACCTTATATCTATGCCTTCTAGTTGTGGACTTCTCCAACCCAAAGAAAAGACCTTGTCTATTTACCCTTGGATTTTATAAACCTCTAATAGGTCACCCCTCAGCATTATATGTTCTCATTGTGGAATGAAGTCAAACTCCAGGGTCTCGTCCTAAGCTTTAATTATATCATCACTTGTCACTTTAAATTGAAGACTATGTTCTCAAATTCATCAAATCAATTAAGTAGCATTTTGATCCTAAATGAAGCATTAATGTCTGATTTCTGTCCATTCCCTAGATCATGTCAGGCAATAGACCACAGAATAAATAATAAAATATTTAGCAAATATGAAATTATACCCTTGCATCAAATTATGTGACCATGTTGGAAAAAATCTGAACAGAATGAGATTCCATTAGGTTGCTAGTTTTTCAACAGAAACCCTTATGAAGTCATTCAGATTGGAGAAATCTAAGCAAGTAATTCCATTAAACAATATTTATTATTTTATGTACAACAATTGAATTGAATTACTAATTTTTGTATCTGTCTTCAAAATGTAATTGACTTTGATATTTATGGGCATGTGAAAATGTAACAGGCATGCCTGCCAACCTATGTGAGAATCCAAAACTATGGGGAAGGCAAAAGTCTTGTGTGCCAAGATGCTTCATTTGTTTCCCACTTGGTGGGCAGCTAGACAGAAACGTATTTGGATGCTGAATGGAAAAGTTAGTACTGAAAGTCAGCAGCAAAAAACCACAGGGGACAATCAAAATAACCACCATTGCATATGATACATTACCATCCAACTGTCAAGACAGGGTCATGAAGATGCTAAACAGTACTGTGCATAACCTGAAATCTTGGTCTAAGTGTTTCCGACAGAATTGTGAGAAAAAAATAAACCAGATGTGATTTTATCATTTGCTGCAGTTTATTAACTGGATAACTGACACAGGTACTTTCTGAAAAATATAACGAGGAGCTTTCCTGAATAATATATTAGTATGTTTGAGAAACATTTCAATTAGAGACAAAATCATGTATCACGGTTAAGGTAGAAATGACCCTTGAATTTTAGTGCAATAAATTATCTTGATTTCAGCCTTCATAAAAATATGTACTTTTTCATAGCTTATATTGACCTTTACATGCAGCTTTTGAAGAAACCTTAACTATTTTTGCCAAATAGATCTGTTAGTGCATGGTCACTACACTTCATTTCTTTTGTGGTTTATTTTATTTGGGGGTATTTTCGACATCTATTTTTAGTCAATTTTTTTCATTGCTTTAGATTATATCTGCATTGTACATTGTTCTATGCCAAGATGAAAGGAAGCTAAATGCATCCAGCCGCTGGTCTTCTGCTATTTCATCATGTGCAACCAGCCAGGAGGAGGTGAATGTGGCTACTGATCTGGGCTGACTCAGTCAACATTTTTCATTTTATGCTTGTGCAGGAATACTTCTCTCAGATGGATCCTATAATCTGTGGTTTTGTGTATTTTTATATCAATGTAATATGTCTTGGCCCCTTTGATTACAGCTTTTAAGGTATTATATATTTTTTGTATTTGTATTTAACTTGTGTCATTAATTGAAGTGTGTGAATTATGTCATGCATGTCTTCTCAGTGACCCAATGAACCAAGAAAATGTAGAGGCTTGCAGTATACAGGAGGACATTCAGCCCATTGCACCCTTGCTGGCACTTAGCTAATAGAATCCAAAACTAATCCCAGTGCTCTGTTGTTAGATCACGCATAGCAATATTCTCTCCCTTTGCATCAAATATTTATTTACATTTTCCAAAAGCACTTTAAAAATCATAAATTCTTGTGAGAAAAAGTAAACTTCAAGTTGTCACATGTTAGAGCAAAGCTATCAGCCTTATCCTATTAGAAATATTAGGTATTCATTAAAATTAATAAGTAGACATTTAGTAGCCATGTTAGAATGCTTTATGTAAATCACTCAGCAAGAATCAAAATATCTATCTGCCTGATTATGAATTAAAATATAGACAGATAGAGAAGATTGTTCTCCGCTATTGTAATATGTACATTGCGCAGGCTTTGTTCAACATCACAGGATTATATATGAAAACAGAATTACAATAATTACGGTGAGATGTGGCTCAATTATATTTTAATGAAAACAATTCTGTTGTACGTTTTCTTCTACCTTCCAATTGTAACACAGACAGGTATAGTTTGTGGGACAATTAATAGTGTTCTAGCATTTGTACCAGAGGCAATTTCCCAAAAACATTTGAGCATTAATTTAAAATAAACCTGATGACCTTTGTTCAACCTTCCTTTTCTTGGAATTGTAATAATTCAGAACCTTATACATTTTTGCTCTTCAATAGCAATTTTTATCAAAATGAAACGGAAATGTAAATAGTTTTAATGAAGATTCAAATTTGTCCCAACAGCACGGAGACGTATTGGTTAAACAAAATACATTTGTTGAAGATGAATGGTACAGTTGTCTCAATATTGTGATTTCTGGATAGCCTCAGGAGGGGGAGCTGGATATTGTTATAGACTGTTAATTGGTGCTGTACCTGCCATGGGTTCGTAGACTCTTAGCCACAGGGATTTGAGTTTTGAAAATTGAGATAGTATCTTAGAGTAAAATAGAGGTGACTGTCAAATTGCAAGGATAAATTTAGACCAACTTGAATGCTGATGTACAATTTATTTTCAAGAAATCTCAAGTCTAGACATCCCGGCTGCATTCTGACAGTATCTACAATGGTGCTAATATTCTTAATTAGTCAAGATAAAAATAATTATTATAATTTGTACTACTGACACAAAATTAATGTTCTCAGAGCAGGACCAAAGGAGAAAGAGGTCTTCAACATCGAGCCTTGCAAAAAATATATGTAGTGTAATTTCCATGTTCTCACACAATTAAAAGCATACTGTCAGCTCCAATCAACGCTGAATGAACTTGGAACTCATATAAAATACTATTTTAGCAGCATTAGAAGCAGAAAAGAAAGTTGTTTGAGATACCTCAGGAGTACTATCGAAGTGCATATTCTGCCTTGGTGCAGCAACCCAAAGGATAGTTTATAGGGACAGGGCTGAAATACAGAGAAGGGCTATGCCTGGGTATTGTGAAGATAAAACTAGATGATGAAAGACAGAGCCTAGAGACATATACATTCCTTGAAATCAGTCCAGTCAGAAACAACATAGACTGCTCTCACATTGGATTGACATGAGCTGATTTGTTGTCACAATATATTTTAGTGACTGTAATATGAGAGGGAATTTGAACAGGCAAAAACTGGTGGTTTGGCAGTAGAATGATAGTTAAATTCTGCAGACTGAGTTTGCTCCCTCAGGTAGTGGCAGACATCTACTGCTCCCTGGAAGAAGACCAGTTACTGGACCTGGCATGTATTTATTAACAGTGGATGTAAAATTAACCATCGACCTTGTTCTTTTCTTTCCCTTTGCATTCTTCCAAGACTTCTGCAGAAAAAGGTATTAGGCATATAGCAGATTATTTACAAGGCTGGGAGTTACATAAATTTCTACTGGATGAAAGTACCTGAAATGAGTTGACACTAATATTGCCTCTCTGGCTGATTTATCACAGATGCTTGGGGCCATTAATTGCACAAACCTGACAATCCAAGCATCGTGATCACAACCACAGGTTTTCATCAGCAATAAATGGTGCTGCTATGCTAAAGAACAGTGATCTGTAACTGCAAAAACAAAAGTTCAAACAGAAGTGCAGAAGTTTTCTTGGAAGCTATCATAATACTTACAAAATATGACAATCCAAGATATAACATGAGATTCAAGCACAAGATGGCCCAAAGATCATGAAGCAAGGATTTTTGACATTTTTGCCAGATCATTACAAACATGAAAGGACATTAGGGTGAAACAAGAAAGACACAATATTAACACGACATTAATCCTATGGAGGAAATACTTTGCTTGTTTGATCCTTTTCTCTGTGAGGCTTCCTTCCCCCAAAGACACCCTTTCCTCTAGACAGGGCCCATTTGACTTCTCCAGCTATCCTGTGTGGTGCCCTACCTCACTGTTGCCATCTGCTGCTGAACATCCCAGCACAACTGCTTGATCTCCCATGCTCAGTACTGTCTGTCACTACTATCACCTGCTATTCAAAGGTCCCTGTTTGAGAACTTACTATCCTGGCAACAACACACAGCACACAATCACTGTTTGCTGCGCAGTTACAGTGTTCATTTGCATCCTGATGGCTGAGATGTTTAGGTTCATATTAATGGCAGCATTCATCTTTTGAAACATTATTCTGGACAAATGATAAGAGTTGGAGTGATATCTAGCAATTGCTCGAGAGAACATTCTCAGTCCTTTATCTGTGCTGGTACCTTCCAAGGGATCCAGGCTCTGTGGCAGATCACCCATATTGGGTGATTAGGTCAGTCAGGTCTCCAAGAATCATATAATTGGTGGCACTTGTTGATTAGTTTCTGCATCCCGGCAGGTCACCCCTATTCCTGGGTGGAATAGGCCTTCCTGTACTGGAAAGACCCCTGGATTCACACCTCCTGGGTCACTCAAAGATTCTACAATGCTATCCAACTCCCTGTCATTGGCACCATCACACACTTACACTTCAAGTTCCACAAAAACCATTAAGTGAGCTTCTTGCATATACGTCAACCTTCTAACATCAATCAAATGCCCTCCCTCTGTGAACCATTTTCTGAGAGTGGCCCCTCACTGTCAGTTCAGAAACATAGGTGTGGACAACTATACCTAGCTACATGATGACTCTGTGGGGTTCAGAGTCCTAGACATCCTGGATCTTACTCTGAATGCTGATATTCCAATTTCAGATGAATATTTTTGTACTTAATTGCAAGATGAGACCTGTCAGTCTTGTGATGTTTAATGTTTTCCTTCTCAGTGCTTCTCCCTCAATCCTCTTGGATGCCCTCTGGAGAACCTGGCTTAGCCTTGTGTGATGCTTGGCTGTACACTCTTTGGTCTAGCCACCCCCATCAGAAGGTGTGGTGAACCTGAGTAGATAGTCCACAAGAATGACTGCATCTCATCCAAAGAAGAGATCACGTGGAGGATAGCCTGTAGATGCATGCTGAGTGTTGTAACTCTGGAAAGTACTCAGGCTGCCTTTGTCTACTCTCAAGAGGCAAGATGCATAGGCGGCCATGCAAAGTATAGTTAAATCATTTGCACATTCCATTATTCTCTGGTTGATAGTGGGGTATCAGCTCTTGACAGTGCTATGGTCTTTATAAATCTCCTGAAGGATCTTGCTTTCAAAGTTGCATCACTGATCACAATGAATTCCACATGAAATGTTGAAATGGGCAAACAAATCACATACAAATATTTTAGGTATGGTTGAGAGCTTTTGATCATAGGAGGGAATGGTGCATATGAACTTAATGAAGACAAACATGAATATATGAAACTGTTCAATATTGCTCGTGCTGGGGTTAAGAATTGTAAAATCCATTGCAGGGACCTCTAGAGTTCTCACAGTGACCAGTGGTCCTTTGCTGAGTTGAAGTTGTTTCCCTGCTTTGGCTAAAGTATATATTACATGATAACAACAGTAGTTATCGATATCAGCAGGTAATCTGGGCTAATAACACTGTACTCTGGCAAGGGCGGCTATCTTTTCTGTTGCTTGGTGTCCTGCCTGATGATTAACTGCTACTGACACTTGCAGCTATCAGGGATGATGATTTATTTCAGCTCTCTTTCTCATTGTCATGAACTAGACAATAGAGGATTGCACCCTCCTCCCTGATCCTCTTCCAGAACATCATCACTTTCTATTTGGTTTGGACTCCTTCATCAGCTGGCTCCCAGGATGTTCAGACTTCCAGTATTCATGCAGTCTACTGAAGGCCACATCAGTCTGCTGAATTTGTCTGAGACCCTCTTTTAAGATTGATGGCAAAGGTGAAACTATACCTTGCTGTACCTGTCTGGATCTAGTTTTTGGATTTCACTCATAAATAAAATGTTGACACACAGCTAAATAAGGGGCAAACTATTTTTAGCCTTTGAACCTATGACAGCACCTTGGCTAAGAAAACTGGCACTGGCTTTCATTATGAAGGGAAGATGGAAATCTGGGTAGTCAAGGAGAGATGGGGAGAAAAATTTCTGCTTGAGGGTGCAATAGGAGTCTTCACATGCTGAGGCCCAACTCCTTGTGATACTCTGTGAAGTATCACACCTCATACATCTTTTCCCAAGCACTCCTTCGGTAAATTATGGATTGGACAGCCCACCTGTGCATAGCTTTGCATAAACCTCCCATTGTAACCAGCCAGAACAATGAAAACATGCATTTCCCTGAAAATAATCAATGCTGGAGATCACAGTTAGTGAGGCAACATCCATGGAGACAGAGCAAGCTAATGTTTCAAATCTAGATGAATCTTCATCAGAGCTGACGTGATGTAGAGGAAATGCTATCCCCCCCAACACTTCACTTCAGCTCTGATGAAGTAATCTAGACTTGAAATGTCAGCTCTCTCTCCATAAGACCATAACACATTGGAGTGGAAGCAAGGCCATTCAGCCTTTTAATCATGGTTGATAGATGTTTCAATTCCACTTACCCACACTCTCCCTGTAGCCCTTAATTCCTTGCGAGATCAAGAATTTATTTCTATCTTGAAGACATCCAACATCCTGGCCTCCACTGTGCTCTGTGGCAATGAATTCCACAGGCCCACCACTCTCTGGCTGAAGAAATGTCACCTCATTTCCATTCTAAATTGATCCCCTCTAATTTTAAGGCTGTGCCCATGGGTCCTAGTCTTCCCTCCTAATGGAAACAACTTCCCAACGTCCACCTTTTCTAAGCCATGCATTATCTTGTAAGTTTCTATTAGATCTCCCCTCAACCTTCTAAACGCTAATGAATACAATCCCAGGATCCTCAGCCAATCATCATATGTTAGGTCTACCATTCCAGGGATCATCCATATGAATCTCCACTGCACATGCTCCAGTGCCAGAATGTCCTTCCTGAGGTGTAGGGTCCAAAATTGGACAGTATTCCACATGGGGCCTAACTAGAGCTTTATAAAGTCTCAGTAGCACATCGCTGCTTTTATATTCCAACCCTCTTGAGATAAATGACAACATTCCATTTGCTTCCTTAATCACAGACTCAACCTGCAAGTCAACCTTTAGAGAATCCTGGAGTAGCATTCCCAGATCCCTTTGTACTTCAGCTTTATGAATTTTCTCACCATTTAGAAAATAGTCCATGCCTATATTCTTTTTACCAAAGTACAAGACCTCACATTTGCTCTTGAACCACTCTCCTAAAGTATCTAAATCTTTCTGCAGCCTCCCCACCTCCTCAGTACTACCTGCCTGTCTGGCTAACTTCTTATCATTGGTGAACTTTGCCAGAATGCCCCCAGTCCCTTCATCCAGATCATTAGTATATAAAGTGAACAGCTGTGGCCCCAACACTGAACCCTGCAGGACCCCACTTGTCACCAGCTGCCATTCCAAAAAAGACCCTTTTATCCCAACTGTCTGCCTTCTGTCAGACAGCCACAACCCAATCCATGCCATTAGCTCACCTCGAACACCATGGGCCCTCACTTTACTTAGCAGCCTCCCATGAGGCACCTTATCAAAGGCCTTTTGGAAGTCTAGCTAGATGACATCCACTGAGTTTCCTGGTCTAACCTACTTGTTACCTCATAGAGTCATATAGTCATTGAGATGTACAGCACGAAACAGACCCTTCGGTCCAACCCATCCATGCCGACCAGATATCCTTTACCTTTTCAAACAATTCTAACAGGTTTGGCAGTCACGACCTCCCCTTACTAAATCTATGCTGACTTGTTCTAATCTGACCCTGCATGTCCAAGAATTTAGAAATTTCATCCTTAATGATAGATTCTAGAATTTTACCTACAACCAAGGTTAGGCTAATCAGCCTATAATTTTCCATCTTTTGTCTTGATCCTTTCTTGAACAAGGAGGCTACAACAGTGATTCAACAGTCATCTGGGACTTTTCCTGACTCCAGTGATTGTTGAAATATCACAGTCAGCGCCTCCGCTATTTCCTCAGCCACCTCTCTCAGAACTCTAGGATGTAGCCCATTGGAGCCAGGAGATTTATGGATTTTTAGACTTTTTAGCTTTTCTAGCACTTACTCTTTTGTAATGGCTACCATACTCTTCCAGCATCGATTTGGAGCGGCCCAATTTCTACTTTTGCCTCTCGTTTGTTTCTTATATACTGAAAGAAACTTTTACTATCATTTCTAATATTGCTAGCTAGTTTACCTTCATATTTGATGCTCTTCTTCCATATTTCTTTCTTTGTTATCCTCTGTTTGTTTATGTAGTCTTCCCAATCTTCTGATTTCTCAGTGCTCTTGGCCACTTTATAGGCTCTCTCTTTTTCTTTGATACATTTCCTGATTTCCTTTGTTAGCCATGGCTGTCTAACCCCTCCCTGGATAATCTTTCTTTTCTATGGGATAAACCTCAGTACTGTTCTCAATTACACTCAGAAACTCCTGTCGTTATTGCTCTACTGTCTTCCCCGCTAGGTTCTGCTTCCAGTCAATTCTCGTCCATTCCTCTCTCAAGCCCCTGTAATTTCCTTTATTTAACTGTAACACCATTGCATCCAGTTTTGCCTTCTCTCTTTCAAACTGCAGACTGAACTTTACCATATTATGACTGCTGCCTCCTAAGTGTTCCCTTACGTTAAGATCTTTTACAAAGTCTGGCTCATTACATAGCACTACATCCAGAGTAGCCTGCTCCCTTGTGGGCCCCATCACAAACTGTTCCAAAAAGCCATCCTGTAAGTATTCCATGAATTCCCTTTCTTTGGATCCACCAGCAACGTTATTCACCCAGTCCACCTGCATATTGAAGTCCGCCATGATCACTGTGACCTTGCCTTTCTGACATGCCCTCTCTATTTCCTGGTACATCTTGTGTCCCTGGTCCTGACCACTGCTGGGTGGTCTGTACATAACTCCCATTATGGTTTTTTTGCCTTTGTGTTTCCTCGACTCCACCCACACAGAATCCACATCATCTTACCCTATGTTATTCAGTGCCATAGATTTAATCTCATTCTTAACTAACAAGGCAACTCCACTCCCTCTGCCTGTCTCCCTGTCTTTTTAATAAGTTGTAAATCTTTGAATTTTTAACTGCCAGTCTTGAACCCCCTGCAACCACGTCTCTGTGTTACCCACCACATCAAAATCATTCACGATGCTTTGTGTTGTTAATTCATCTGCTTTGTTATGAATACTACAAGCACTTAGATAACACGCCTTAATGCTAATTTTCTTATCCTCATGATTTCCAGCATCTCTAGTAATATTTTCATTCCTTTTTGCTTCATTCCTCGCCTGCCTTGAACTTACACCCTGCACACATGCTAACCTGCTGCTTATCTTTCTACTTGACTCCATACTCCTTGTTGCTTTCCCTTTCCCTTCCCCCCCCCCCCAACTCACAAGTTTAAAGTCCTAGTGGCCACTCTACTTATCCTTTTAGCCAGAACACTGGTTCCAGATCGGTTCACGTGGAGGCCGTCCCATCGGTACAGATCCCTCCGGTTCCAAAACTGATGCCAATATCCTATGAAATGGACTCTCTCTTTCCCACACCAATCTCTTAGTTACATGTTTACTTCCCTAATTTTCTTATCCCTATGCAATTAGCACATGGCTTGGGCAGTAATCCAGAGATTATGACCCTTGAGGACCTGTTCTTCAATTTCCTTCCTGGTGCTTGATAATCCCCCAACAGGTCCTCCTTCCTAGCCTTGCCTATGTTGTTAGTGCCAATGTTGACCACAACAACTGGATCCTCTCCCTCCCGCTCCAATATCCTTTCAAGCCAGTCAGAGATGTCCTGCACCCTGGTACCGGACAGGCAACACACCGTGCGGGACTCCCGATCTGGCTTGCAAAGGACACAATCTGTTTCCCTAATAATAGAATCCCCCACAACAACTACTTGTCTTTTTGCTCCCCCTCTTGAATGGCCTTCTGCACCATGGTGCCATGGTCAGCTGGCTCATCCTGTCCACAGCCCTTTTCCATATCCGTACAGGGAGCAAAGATCTCATACCTGTTGAATAAGGTCAGGGACTGAGGCTCCTTCACTCCTGAACTCAGAATCCCACTACCTGCCTCAATTACAGTCACGCCATGTTGCCCATGATCATTAACTGAATTTGAATTACTTAATGAACCGTGTGTGAGTGCCTCCTGAAACAAAGTATCCAGGTAAGTCTCCACCTCCTGGATGTACCTCTGTGTTTGAAGCTCAGATTCCAGATCATCAATTCTGATCCAGAGTTCTTCCAGCAACCAACACTTGCTGCAGATGTGGTCACTGCCGTTCACAATGGAATCAGCCAACTCCCACATCATACAGCTACAGTACATCACCTTCTGGATTGGTGGTGCTGGAAGAGCACAGCAGTTCAGCAGCATCCAAGGAACTTCGAAATCGACGTTTCAGGCAAAAGCCCTTCATCAGGAATAAAGGCAGTGAGCCTGAAGTGTGGAGAAATAAGCTAGAGGAGGGTAGGGGTCGGGAGAAAGTAGCATAGAGTGCAGCACATCACCTGTCCAGCCATCTCTACTTATTTAATTAATTTATACAAATCTTTGCATTAAATAATTTCTTGTACTTCTATGGTCTTATTCAACTAACCAACTAATAGTAAACTTTTAATCTATCACATGATACACAAGAAATATAAATTGAAACATCTTGCATTAACAATTTACGATAGTGATCTCTCTCTATGGATGCTGTCTGACCTACTGTCATCTCCAGCATTGCATGTTTTCAGTACAGCTTCCAATATCTGTAGCAATTTGCTCCTACATGCATTTCCTTCTGTTTTTTAGGCTGGGGCCACTACTCTACCACACTGATTGTCTCATTGTCAGGAATGATGCCTTGTACATTTGTATTGTATGTTGTTTGGAAAAGTTGACACACCTCTGGCTTGAGTTTCAAATTAAACTGCAATAAAAAGACTAAGATAGTGTCTAGGCTTTGCATGGTCTGCCTGAATGTCAAGCCACAGATAAATACATTGTCCAGATAAACAAGCAGTGAGTGGGAATGAAGGTTGCCAAAGTTTTATCATCCACAAGCCATGAAGATGCTAGGAACATTGTGAAGCCCAAAGGACATTTTCATGCTCAGCACTGTCCCTCACCACTATCCCTGCTGCTGGAGGGTCCCTGCTTGAGATTTAGCATCCTAGCAACTACACACAACACACTATGTCTGTTTGCTAAGCAGTTACAGGATTCAATTGGATCTTGATGGCTAGGATATTTGGGTCCACATTAATGGCGACATTTTCTTTTTATAATGTTGTTCTGGGCAAATGGTAGGATTTAAGGTGATATCTGGTTTTTACTCGAAAGGATCTTCTCAGTCTTTTATCTTCTTTTTATTTTCAGGATGCAACGATAAGGGCTGACTCACAGGAGACAAGGATTCCTGCATCAATCTCAGCTCATGGCACTCGTAAGGACCCTCAGTAATCATGTGATCATCAAGTGTTTCATTGAAAAAAAATTGGGAAGTTGCAGATTAACATCAGGTTCCGTATAGATTTGGATCTACCTCTCAGTCAGATTGTTGTGGTGTCCTATACCACATTACACAGTAAAAGGGCCTGCAGGTAGAGAAAAAGGATAAGAAGATAGAAGACAAAAGGCCAAAGTATTTTAAGAGGCTTACATGGTCAGATAAACTGTGTACAGCTGATACACGAACAATATCCTAATAGCTCAAAGTTTCAGCTACTAACACAGGATGAAGTGTAGAAATGAAACCTTCTGGGTTAATCCTATACACTAATGTACCACTCTACCCCACCTGCCTTCATACTAAATATGTCTACAGGCACTCATTCACCCAATGACTCCCACCAAGCATTGGTGTTCATTATGAAACAGTAGATGTCTGACATAATAATTGAAATAATTGGAAATGCTCCTAATCAATAAACTTTCTGTGTTGCTAAGGAGCTCTTAATAACACATCTTTCAAATGCCTGTCTGCACATGCTTGGTGAATGACAGTAGGTTTCCACTAGATTTTGTGCTGCTTCTACATGCACATCCCATATGGCTGCAGCAGAGATGAAGACAGGTTGCTCAAATCCCCCCTGACTTGAGTATTGAGCTTTCTAAGGCCTAAACCTTTGAGATCTTTTATAGGTGTAGAGTTCTTGGGGATGAAGTTGCATGTCAGTTTTTCTGAACCGGATGGGAGTATGAACAACGGATGAGCTATGTAGAGTCCCCATTTTCAAATCCTCTTTTAACATTCATACCAAAATGAGTGCCAGCATCACATCTTTCCTATAGTCCTGCTTTCAGGATTGGTGAAGATCATGAATAAAGTGTCTGACATTCTACTTAATATTACAGATGGTTAGTATTCAAAGTCAGCAAGGCTGTGCTAATGGCTTAATAGCAATTTTCAAAGACTTTAATTGAAGTCCTTTGGAGACAGACTTTGTTTCCATGGCAGAAATTCACAAGATTCCCTCTCCAACCAAACTGTTAGCATGCAAATTGTACTTTTTCAAATTCTTTGTGACCATTGGGAATTTGCATAGCACTTTTATCAGCACCTGAAGGAATTACTGAAACACCTGTCTCACATCCCTTGTCAACAATTGACATGTGTCCAAAGAGCAGAGCTTGGAGAGAATGGTGACCCCTCCCATGCTCACTGAAGAATCAGTACAGCTGACCCTGTCACCTGCTGAATCTCATTTTAAAGTCACAAATTCTTTGGTGAAAACCCAAATAACTCTCCTCATGGGCCCACTGAAGTGTATGTATTTATATTGCACCATTATTATATGCATTATGACGGTGTACCCCAGAAGGAAAATCTTCATCTGTCTGCTGTTATGTGTTGCATGTGTGAAAGCTCTGGATGAATAATGGTATATGTTTTAGTCATAATAAAGTACTGCTTTTAACAATTACCACAATCTGATTTTACCTACTTTAGCCATTGGGGAAATAATGAAGTCAGAATATGTGTTTCACAAATATTTCTACTTTTCCACTAGCCATTTATGTGGTTCTTGACTCACCATCTCCATAGCATCCTTGTCTGTATCTATAAATTGGATGATCTGTGACCTTCTCCCTTCCCTTGTGTTCCCCTCTTCTATAATTTATTACCACACGGACCTGTATGAACAGCAATAGTTCAAGAATATGGCTCATTAACACCAGCTCAAGGGCCACTGGGCATGGACAACAAATGCTTTTATTGCAGTTATTATGGAACAGTTGAAATGCCTCAAAATATTCAGAAGATTGTCCAGGTCCTAACTTTTTTCTTATTTTCAAGGCAAATGTAAAGTATTCCATTACAAAAGTAATTTGATTAGTTGAACTACTATATTTAAAGCAAAACACAGTTTATTCATCCACTGTAGATAAAAGAAGGAAAGAAGGAATTGGAATAACTTAACTATTGGAAAACTTAACAGAATAATAGATACAGTAACTACAACTAATTAACTATTCCAACACAGTAAAATCCCATATACACACCCTTGGCAAAAAGCTAATTCAGAAAATAGTTTGTCTCACATGCAATTCCAGCCACCTAGGAGGAAAAGAAATCATCAAGAGAAAGTTTTGAGAGAGGGTGGCAGCTGGGTGAGATTTACTGCAGCTTCCAACCCTGCTGGGACTCCAGTGACAACTGCTGAAAACCACAACTAAAAATCCTGGTTCTGAGTGCTTGACTACACCAATTAAGGCTACTTTTATTCTTCCAACTTAAAAAAAAGGCCTCGCAAGGTGTTTAGTGGATCTGGAAGACTGCTCAATGCCTCAGCCTTAAAACCGCTCTTCAAAAAAATCCTGGGCACAATTCAACTCTTAAAGCCACAGCATCATCAATCAGTGACAATGATAGCCACATTCCACAAAGGAAAAAAAAAACATGTTATAGACCTTTTGAATAGAAGTAAAATGATAGAACATGAAGCACACAGCTTGAACACAAAATCGAAAGCTACTATTTAAATACAGTGACAATACCATATATCTGAGACAATAATCCACAATATTATATGCATTTTGATTGTATAATGCTTTGCGTGAAAATTCATTCTGAAAAATT
The DNA here is from genome assembly GCF_047496795.1 of Chiloscyllium punctatum. Taxonomy (NCBI): domain Eukaryota; kingdom Metazoa; phylum Chordata; class Chondrichthyes; order Orectolobiformes; family Hemiscylliidae; genus Chiloscyllium; species Chiloscyllium punctatum. The sequence continues at coordinate 77,913,476 of NC_092748.1, forward strand.
TGATCTCTTTTACTGTGGTTGAACTTCTCAAAAAAAGTAAATTTATCCTTTCTTTGCTGCACAAATCAAAATTTGTAACTTTTATAGCAATTGAAGACACTTATTTTAAAACAGCTCAGAAGCTTTATCTAGTGTAATGTCTAATGGATTTTTTTTTCTGGTTGCAAATGTACAGTTACATTTATTTTCTCTATCTTTAATAGGTTCTGCAGTAAATTGGACATCCTGAGACTAGTTCCAAAAATGAGTTAAGGCAGTTGAAGAGAAATGTGTATCTTCTTGGTTTGACGTTAGAAGAAATGTCTTTCTTTTGTTTCTTATATGGTTTTGATACTTTGGATCTATTATTCTGTTATGTTGAACACAGTGGGCATACTTGAGTAAGAGACTCCTCGATGCTGCCTAACCTGCTGTGCTTTTCCAGCACCGCTCTAATCTAGACTTTAGCAAGAGGCATGCAGATCCTGATTGTGAAACTAGAAGTGGGTATAACTTTGTCTTGTTGGGAGCACATGAAACTCGAATTAAAAGCTGGGAATAACAAAGTCAAATAATTGTTACAGTGCAGAAGCAGGCTGCTCAGTCCATCATGTTCTCTAGCCTTCTGAATGAGCATTATGACTTAGTACCCCTTCCCAATAACTCTGAATATTGCTTAAATGCAAATAATAATCTATTTCCCCCTTAAATGCCTCAATTGAACTTGCCTGTAAGGTGCTATCAGGCTGTGCATTCCAGATCCAAACTACTTGCTGTGTGGTAGTTTTTTTTTCAGGCCATCATGTTTTCTGCTTTTGCAAATTTCCTCATTATCTATGCCCTCTTGCTCTTCACCCTTTTACGATAACAATGCAGCAGGTAGGCTATAAGAGACCCTGCAGGACAAACGGTGGGGGGGGTCTGCATTATGTTCAAACTGTCCTTTCCATCTAAATGCTCAGTACTTTGTACCACTTCTTGTTGTAATCCTTCATCATCCTCACACATCCCCTCATTCTACCCCCAAAATAAGCTCGCAAAACATAAGGACGAGATGTGGGTCACAAAGTACTTAAGAATGCAACAAACTTTTATCAAAACATCAGTTACCTACATATATACTTTACATTCCAAGGCACTTGCATGTCTGAGCTCAAGTTAAGCAATTCAGAAGACATATAGCACAGTTCCCTCAGTGGATCATGCTGCAAGAAAACAGTGCTCAGTAAGATGAAAACTGAGAGCTTTATATCATTATGCTGCATGTCCCTTATAGTATATCACACATCTGGTGTGAGATATAATACCATGCATTGTTAATTTTATCTTGAAAATAAAATTTTATTTATAAAGTTTTACATTAATGAGTGTTCATGGTATACAACTGTATTGAAAACTATGAACCTGCCACAGGAGAATGTATGAAGTTAAAAATCAAACAATACCAGGTTATGGTGCAACAGGTTTATTTGGAAGCACAAGCTTTTGGAGCACTGCTCTGAAAGCTAGTGCTTCCAATTAAACCTGTTGGACTATAACCTGGTGTTGTGTGATTTTTAACTTTGTACACCCCAGTCCAACACCGGCATCTACAAAACAGGAGAATGTGAGATTCGACATGCCAGAAACATGTCACTGATATTTCTTTGCATCTTAACCCACCAGTGGGAAAATATGATTTCATCTCTTACCCAATAAAGTCTCTATACACTACAATTCCCATTCTTGTGGGCCCCATTAAATTCCATACAGTGAGTCACATTTGCTATTTTAAAATGCAGGAATGTCTTTGTCAGGCAGGACAGAATGCAAGGGTTATTAATTTCCAGTGACTGGTTAAGATGGATTTCATTTCTTATTCATTGGATTGAAAGATTTTGATCGGTGCTTTGGGGATTGAAGTTCAAAATTCTGTCCATTATTTTATGAAAGCCATAAACCAGTGGCCATCATTTTCAGGTATATTTTTAACTTCATATTGGCTTTTTACTAGTTTTACAGCTGCGACAGACTGAGGTGGGATTTTGAGTGCAGCAATGGTAAGACTGGGGGTACAATTTTAGATATGTAAATGGGGATAGGAGTGCACTGTGAAGCATAATCTGAGTTTACCTGTTTTGAGCTCTTCAAACAAAAACCCAGATTAATCATTATACAGGATGATTCAGTGGTGCAGAAAAGCATGTCTGGAAGAGCTGCAGGTGTACCTGTACTAACCAAGTGGGGCTACATGTATGATAAACAGTGAAATCAGCTTGTTATAGACAGAGCTAAATAATCCAAAAGCCATAAGAATAGGTCAAAGCCACCCGAGTCAACTACAGATCTCTCAGCATATACCATTTAAATCCCGAAGAAAAAAAAATCTGTGTTGGTATATAGTTTCTTTTGTGCAAGTCAAAATGAGTTTCCACTGTAAGGCTTTACTGTGTATTGCATAATGTGTCTCTGTTACAGGGGCAAGCTTGATCATTTTTACTATGGTTGAACTTCTTAGCTAAAGTAAACTTATCCTTTCTTTGTTGCACAAATCAAAATTTGTAACTTTTGTAGCAATTGAAGATGCTTATTTTAAAAGAGGCCAGAAGCTTTATCTAATGCAATGTATGATTATTTTTCTGGGGGTTGCTAGTGTGCAGTTACATTTATTTTCTCTGTCCTTTGCAGTAAATAGGACAACCCGAGGCTAATTCCAATTGTGACTTAAGGCAGTTTAAGAATGTAGAACATTACAGCGCAATACAGGGCCTTTGGTCCTCGATGTTGTACCAATCTGTGAAACCAATCTGAAGCCCATCTAACCTACACTATTCTATTACCATACATGTGTTTATCCAATGACCATTTAAATGCCCTTAATGCTGGCACTCTACTATTGTTGCAGTCCGGGCATTCCATGCCCTTACTACTGTCTGAGTAAAGAACAAACCTCTCACATCTGTCCTATACATATATCACCTTTCAATTTAAAGCTATGTCCCCTCATGCTAGCCATCACCATTCGAGGAAAAAACACTCTCACTGTCCACCCTATCTAATCCTCTGATTATCTTGTATGTCTCTACTAAGTCACTTCTTAAACTTCTTCTCTCTAATGAAGAAAGCCTCAAATCTCTCAGTCTTTCCTCATAAGACCTCCCCTCTGAATTGGGCAACATCCTGGTAAATCTCCTCTGCACCCTTTCTAATGCTTCCACATCCTTCTTATAATGCGGCGACCAGAACTGTGGTCGGACCAGAGCTTTGTACAGCTGCAACATGACCTCATGACTCCAAAACTCAATCCTTCTACCAATAAAACCTAACACACCGAATGCCTTCTTAACAACCCTATGAACTTGGGTGGCAACTTTCACGGATCTATGCACATGGACAAACAGATCTCTCTGCTCAGCCACACTACCAAGAATCTTACCATTAGTTCAGTATTCTCTATTCCTTCCAAAGTGAATTACCTCACACTTTTCTGTATTAAACTCCATTTGCCATTTCTCAGCCCAACTCTGCAGCTTATCTATGTCCTTCTGTGACCTGCAGCATCCTTCTGCACTATCCACAACTCCACCAACTTTAGTGTCACCAGCAAATTTACTAACCCATCCTTCTACACCCTCATCCAGGTCATTTATAAAAATGATGAACAGCAGTGGCCCCAAAACAGATCCTGTAGTACACTACCAGTAACTGAACCCCAGGATGAACATTTTTAATCAACCACCATCCTGTGTCTTCTTACAGCTAGCCAATTTCTGATCCAAACCACTAAATCGCCCTCAATTCCATTCCTCTGTATTTTGTGCAATAGCCTACCTTGGAAATCCTTATCAAATGCTTTACAGAAATCCATATACACCACACCAACCACCTTACACTCATCCACATGTTTGGTCACCTTCTTAAAAAACTCAATACAGTTTGTGATGCATGACCTACACTTCACAAAACTGTGTTGACTATCCCTAATCAAATTATTCATTTCTAGATTATCATAAATTCTATCTCTTATAATCCTTTCTAACACTTTGCCAAAACTGAAGTAGGCTCATTCATCTATAATTACAGATGCAAAATCTTTTATCTGAAATGCTCGGGATCAGCTGGTTTTTGGAATTCAGAATTTTTCGAATTTCAGAATAAGTGACAGTTTGCTGGTGAAATTTTTAAAAATCTTATCGGAAAAGGAGACTCACTCAGTAAAACGGGCCTTGAGAGAGAATTGAGGCCTACCAGTACTGGGCCACACCCCCACACGTCGCATCTGAGTGACACTAATCAAGCGGGTGTTGACTTGGATTAACTGTTGCATGCCAAACAAACTTGTTAATGAGTAAAACTCTTCACAAAAAAGCCTTCGGACTTTGGAGCTTTTTGGATTTCAGAATTTCAGATAAAGGATTGTCTACCTGTACCAGAGTTGTCTCTACTCCCCTTCTTTAACAAGAGGACAACATTTGTTATCCTCCAGTCTTCTGGCACTATTCTTGTAGACAATGACAATACAAAGATCACAGCCAAAGGCTCTGTAATCTTCTCCCTAGCTTCCCATAGAATCCTAGGATAAATCCCATCTGGCCCAGGGGTCTTATCTATTTTCACACTTTCCAGAATTAAAAGATACATGTAGCTTCTTGGTTTGAGGTTAGAAGAAAATATTGAAAACTACTATTGAACAAGGAGCTGCACTTGATGAAGGAGACAATGCTAATAAATGATTTTGAAAAACAGGAAAGTTCAGGGTTTCTTTAACAGCAGCTCACTGATACAAACATCAGCTGAACTCTTTCTATTGCCTTACTTAAAATCATGTTCAACCCAATCCTTCAACAGACAATAGGTAGCATTCACCCAAAGACCGAACATCAATGTTCAGGTCAAATAGAATTGCATCATCAGCAGCCACCACAGGAACTGCACAGAAAGCTTTCAAAAAGGTTTGTCATTTTATTTACTTTGATACATGTCTATATAGTAATTATTAGCTTTTATGAGACTGTAATGTGTCAGGCCACAAACTATCCTGATGTGTATTCGTATAACTCTTCTTTCACAATTGCTGCGTAAAACCTCTGGAACTTCCTTTTTAACAGCGCTGTGGGTGTACCTACAATGCACAGACAGCAGCAGTTCAATGGGGAGTGCACCACCACCTTCTCCAAATCAATTAGGATGGGAAATAAATAACAAATAAACATCCAATCAACATTGTTATTAAAAACTCACCAAAATTTAAAGAGAACAGATTGCACAACATCTGTTTTGTGATTGAAGCTCATATCCATTCATTCTCCCAACCTGCCCAAGATGATAGAAATGGTGAAGTCAATTACACACTATTTACTTAGGCCATTGGTTTGGAACAAGGATGAACTGCTGTGTCCATGTGGTCTATAGTTGACAAAAAAAATGCCAGCATTGAATGCAATAATTGGAACAGTGTGGATTACTTCACACTCTTGGATATTTTGTGGAGATGTTCTGGCTGGCAATTCAATGTCGGTGCAAAGAAAAGTGGAAATCTTAACACTTTCATCCTGGAAGAATCAAGTGGATCAGGAAATAAATTCCAAAGAGTAAACTTACCACTTATTTCCCAGCTCTATTTAACATCATTGCTTGATAAAGTAATTGGGACAGTTCCCTAAATACTACAACCAATCAGACAAATATTTGTGCCATTTACTCGCACTGTCAACAAAAATGTTTTTTCTAGGCACTTGGCACCCATTACAGGAGAAGGAAAAGACTGCTTTCCTACAGTTGATTTGCTCCATGAGTATCATCAACATTGCAATTGAGAATCTAGCGTGATCTTAGAAGCCATGTTTACTGCTGCTCTAGAATGTCACTATTCAATATTCAGCATTCATTGAAAAGTGCCACTTTAAGGGATTTCTAGTTGTTGTTTCAAAAAAAAGATCGACTTGCTGAACTCTAAGCCCCTTCCCCCACCTGATAAATATATGAGAAGCAAGAAAAAAGGAATTACTTGACTAGTTTCCTGTAATTTATAGCTCTGGCCATGAGAATGACAGAGACCTTAGAATCCCTACAGTATGGAAACAGGCCAATAGGTCCACACCAACCCTCTGAACACCAACCCACCCAGACCCATTCCCCACCCTATTACTCTACATTTGCCCTTGACTCATGCACCTAACTTACACATCACCGAACATGAAGGCCAATTTAGCATGGCCAATTCACCCAACCTGCACATCTTTGGAATGTGGGAGGAAACCAGAGGACACCCATACAGGCACAGGGAGAACATGTAAACTCCACACAGACAGTCACCAGAGGCTGGAATCAAACCTGGATCCCTGGTGCTTTGAGGCAGCAGTGCTAACCACTGAGTCACATGCCGCCCATGCACTCCATAGTTTGTCCAATTGAAAGAGGTTGTGAAAAATTGACCACATTATGTCATGATTTGAGTGGTTAACCAGACACAAATATTTAATGTTTATTTATAAATCTTTAATTTTGAAAGTTTTGGTATTTTTCTTTCAGATCACTGTACTATATCACATATATGTAATATATAGTACACTATATAACACAAATTACTATATAAACATCAAAGAATATTAAAAAATGTGGAATAGTCCATTGGTTTTTCAATATATGTATTAAAACGCCTTTTGATATTTTGTCACTTTGATATTTATGTGATGAATTACAAATATATGATTGTTCAAATGCAAACTTTTCAGTGATGCTAAGTAATCTAATCTAATTTAATCTAATACATTTGGACAAGTTTTTCAAAGGAGTTTGTAATTTTTACAGTACAACCTAAAACAAAGCATTTACAAAAACAACATCTGTTCCCTTCTGTCAAAGATTTAGTTGAAGTATCAGTTTAATGTGCTGCTATGATAGTCTTCTGTCATGAGACGTTGCCAAATTGTGATCCCTTTCAGGTGTCAAATTTGTAGCGGTGATGTCTGCTCAGGAGGTAATTCTGTCGGAACTGTTGGGGCCCCCGAATAGAACAGCTGCCATAATGCATTTTCTGTCTTTGCTAATTTTAGGCATGGCCACTTTTTACTGACAAAGTTTTGCAAAAAAATAGTAAGGAGCAGCTTTAGTCCAAAATGTGAATTATAATAGTGACACTATTTTTATTTTATTGACAACTGTTCTCTGATTTAAATAAAAAAAGACCTGGTTTACTTCAAGCACTGAAAGAAAACAGAAGGGGGAATAAATCTGCAAAGATAGGATGGAAATAAGGCCCAGGACATTTGAACTCCTGTGACTGAAGATCTGAACATTGCTAACAATGCCAGTATTTATTGGCCATCCCAAATCGTGCTCGACAAGGTACTGGCGAGCTGCCTACTTGAACTACTGCAGTCATTTGGTATGAGTACACCCAGATTGCTATTAGGGAGGGAATTTCAGGATTTTGACCAAGCAAACATTAAAAAAAAGAGGATATATTTCCAAGTTAGGGTGGTAAGTTCCAATGTCATTGCAGTTGATCGTGGTCAGGGACTCAGAAGGTGCTGTGCAAAGAGCTTAGGTAAATTTGTGCAGCATATCTTGTAGATGAGATACACTTCTGCAACTGTGCGTCACTGCTGGAAGGAATCAATGTTTGTGAAGATAGTGTCAATCAAGCAGGCTTGATTGTTCTGGATGGTGTCAAGCTTCCTGCATGTTGTTGGAACTGCACTCATCCAGGCAAATGGTGATTATTCCATCTCACTCTGGATTTGTGCTTAGTAAATGGTTGACAGACTTTGGGGAGTCAGCAGGTGAGTTATTTCCTAAGGATTCCTAACCTCTGACCTGCTGTTATATTAAGAGTACTTATATGGCTAGTCCAGATCAGTCTGGTCAAGCATAAAATTCCTGAATGTCAAAGATGATGCTTACAGTCTTTTTTGTTAAAATTGGTCATTGCTCGGCACTTGTGTGGTGGAAATGTTACCTGCCACTTGTAAGCCCAAACCTGGTCACTGTCCAGGTCTTGCTGCATAGAGCCACTGACTACTGCAAGATCTGCGGAGTCATAAATTGAGCTGAGAATTGTGCTATCATCATTAGACATACCTACTTCAGACTTTATTTTGGATTGAAGTAGTTGGAGATGGTTGGGTATAGGACACCGCTCCAGAAACTCCTGGAGCTATGTTCTGGAGTTGAGAGTAGTGATCTCCAACAACTTGAACCCCTCCAACCTCCCAAACTCCACCTACAACTAATATTCCTTTCTCCAATCTTTGACAGTGATTCCCATTGATTCTGGATTTGCTAGGCCTTTCTTAATGTCACATTTGGTCAAATTCCGCCTTGATGTCAAGGCAGTCACTTTCACCTCATCTCTGGCATTCAATGCTTTCTATTTCTGAGTAGACAAACTCAAACCCAAATTTGTTCTCAATGATATCAGATTCATTGGGAGGAGTCAGATGAGCACCGTGGCAGCTACAATCATAGTCTATAGAAATGTCCAGCAATGTCATAAGAAGTTTAATAACCACCTATGTTCTGTAAGTGCAAATGACACATCTTCTGTTTGCTATCTCACACTCACTCTAACTGTTCTACTGCACGCCCTCTCTAACAAGGCTCATGGTCTACCACTCTCATTATTGTATGCAACATTTACCTCATTTCCTCTCATCTACCCATATTTCCTCCATACTACTAATCCTGCATGACCTCTGTCTTGCCTACTGTAACTCTTGGGACACCGCACCACCTTTTCCCCACCCACATCAGCAGTAACAATTGTGTCAGACACTTTCATCTTATGCAATCCCTCCCACTATCTAATTGAGGGAGCAAGCAGTCCACAGCATGGCTTAGACAATCAAGGTGGATGGTAGGGTGCCCGACATCATTTCCATATTCTCTACAAGGAGAAGATCTTGCCTTAGTTACAGACTAGGAGAAAGTGAGGACTGCAGATGCTGGAGATCAGAGCTGAAAATGTGTTGCTGGAAAAGCGCAGCAGGTCAGGCAGCATCCAAGGAGCAGGATAATCAACATTTCGGGCATGAGCTCATGCCTGAAATGTCGTTTCTCCTGCTCCTTGGATGCTGCCTGACCTGCTGCGCTTTTCCAGCAACACATTTTCAGCTTAGTTACAGATTATCATGAATGGTCATGTGACACTACTGAGCCCTCCATAGTCTGGACACCAAGTTAGATTCATTGTTTGGTGCTACGCTGCTGTCCTATATTAATGCTGCATTCTTAACATGGACAAATTCCACCCATATTTCACAAATTATTGCCTGTCTTGTCATCTGCAGGCAACAGTAACATCTGCAAAGTTGTTGCCCTGAACAGAATAGCTACTCAAGACATTATCTCCGCCTCCATCTCTAAGGATGAAGCCACGCATTTCTCAGAGGAATTTCTGGAAAAGTTGCCTCCTGAACTCTAAAGCCAGCTCAGATACTGACACATCAATGGATACTTTATCTAGAATAGAGTCAGGAGCATATCTGATGAGCATATCGCTGACACATCTCTGCAGGTGACTGTGAAAGAAATGGCCCAGATATCTGGCACTCAGAGGACTGCTGAAAATCTGCTCAGTCCCACACAAGAGAAGGTCCCACAATGAGGACATTACCAACAACATCCAAATGCACACAGGAGTGGCAAGTAGTTTATTGGAGGCACTGGGTGAATTAATTCAATGATTGGAGGAATCCACAAATATAATCAGTTTTATGCTGCCTCTGACATACCTTTGGTAGCTGGCTGCTTTCATGAACAAGTGGGCGATTGTCTTAAAGATCTAGGTCCAGCAAAGTCAATGTCTGCTGGATATGCACTCCATCACTCTAACCATTGGTACTCAGCACCGATGGCAAGGCAACAAGGAGATGAAGGACCTTGATCTAATTCTAGATGCCCTTCCTTAAAAGGAGAAATCATGGTGCCAACAGGCACCTAACTGGAGGAATAAAAACATAACCAACCCCAGAAGTCTCCTTTGAGGGCACTGCAGAACCTGGCACTCCACCTCCTCCAGGTCAGTCACCCTCAACCCTGTGGGAGTTCAAGATGAGAAAGGTGAGCTTGCATTTGGGCAGGACTGACTAATCACAATCTCGGGTTGTCCACGCAAAATTCCAAGGCCAACAGGCTCCACTGTAAAGCAAGTTTCATCTACTTCAGTTGCAGACCCCAGGACAGCAATTTGACATAGTGTGAAGAAAGAAAAGATTTAATGATGGCATACAGTTAGCACAGTGAAACTTAACTGTAGAAATGTTACCACATTTGCAAATATATGTTAAATTTTCATCATCAGCTCTGTGACCAAATGTCATATTACCTGCGGCCACAAGAATGAAAGTAGAGAGGCTAACCATCCTTAGGGACAGATGTTGTTGTACCTCTAATATTACACTGGATCTTTTTCCCATAATTCCCATTACAACATTAAATTGTGTCATCACTGAAGGAGGGAGCATTGGATGTTGTAAATGTTTCCATCCTTTTGTAACCTTTAATTTTCATTTCTGTTTGTGTTGTCTTGATCCATGCTGCAATACTTCAGGATACTGAAGGTTTTGTTCCATCTGAAGAACATCTTCACATTTCTACTCTAGTACCAGGGGTCAGAATCCAATACTGCGAGGTAAACCACTTAGGAATGAGACGAGGAGAAATTCCCTCACTCAGAGTGGTGAACTTGTGGAATTTACTACCACAGAAAACTGTCAAGACTGAAATATTCTATGATTTTAAAATGGAGATGAACTTAGTATTGTGGCTAAGAGAGTCATAGAATGTGGGAGGAATAGCAAGAACAGGCTAATGAGTTGGATCAACAGTCATAATCATAATGAATGATGGAATAGGCTGAAAGAGCCTACTCCCCCTCCTATTTTCTCTATTGTTATTTAGCACAATGCTTTGGGTCTCAACGATCCCCATTGATCATCCTATGGCCTTGGTGCATCCTCTGGCTGTTTGGAGCAGAGATTCTGAGATTCAAGCAGCATCTTCTGTTTAGACAAGACTGGTTTGAAGCCCAGTCATAACCTGCAAGGAAATCTGATGTGGAGAAGGCCCTTGTTGGTCCCAGTGGAAGAACGGGTTGCACTGGAAATAAGCTAGATAGCATGACATGGCGATCTGACATCCACCTCTGGACAGAGTATGGTACAACTGCTCCTTTCCTATGGATGTTGAGTGACTGTGGCTCTCCAACATCTTCACTGATTGTGAGGACACCAAGAGATGGAAACTCAGCAGTAGAGGTGGATGTCTTTCTACATACCAACCCCTAATTAACACAAGTAATGCAGGACTGCATATATGATAATGATGTGAATACTTTATGGTCCAAGTTTTGAAGTGAGCAGCTCCTGATCCTTGTGCCAGCTATTAAACGTTAGAAGGTTGCTCCTAAATTACAACTATGATCAATCTTCCAGTTCATAAGACATTGCTTGTGCTTCACAGTCACTAGTAGAATTGGTTCATAATGTTGAATGATGTGGTTAAGGGAGCTTGAGCCACAATTTCTTTTTGACACAGTGGTCAATGCATGAGGCATACCTCTGCCATTCTGTACTTCCTCTGACTTTCAAGTCAAGAATTGTGCCCATCCAGTTTCTATCTCGCACACAGGAGAATAGGAAATTGCATATCAGTGAGGTTAGGTTAGGTACTAATGACATACAATTGCAAACAGATAGCCTCTCTCTACTCACTGGTGAGATTCTCAACTCACTGTACAAAACATGGTTGCGGAAATTGACCTTCTTTTCCTTGATGATGAGAATCTCATTTTTTCAAACTCATCATATTTTCCAAACATACCAGTCAGGGACTGGGAAAAGTCAGCCTGTCATTTCTCACTCTTTGTTATGAGTCATCTTTTTCTAACATTGTCATACATGGACCTGTCGCTGTGCTGTGAAATTCGGTGCTCATTTTTCTGTTCATCATGAAGCTCTACCATGTTACTTCATCTCAACACATCAAGATATTCTCTGTCCCTTTCTCCCACATGAGACGTAAGTGATGGTGGCAAATTTCAGAGATAACTTTTGTTATATCTTCCTGTACTTTCAAAGGAGCACATCAATATTTTTCATTCTCTCTTTGACTTTTTCTGAACTTTCTTTTATCTGCAGACCTACACAACGGTAGACTATATGTACTCAATGAGCATTAGTGAAGTGACTGCCATTTACTTGGTCTGATTTACTTTGCATTTTGCATCAGAATGTTAATAGGTTTAATCTGATAATGATTAATTACCATCAATTTTACATTCTCATCAAAGATAAGTTCATCTTTCCATATTGAGTAATGGATTTTTTGTTTAGCATATTCAAGTATGCAATCATCATTCTGTCAAATTTCAGTCTCTGGCATGTATCCCAGATTCACACCAGTTTAGATGTTATGGTAGAACAATATATTACACTCTGTCACCTTTGTGAGAAAACCTCACTACAAGGTTGACTGGTAGTTTTGGGGAAGAAGGAGGTATAATAGTCTGTCACTGAACTATTAATCCAAAGGTTCAGGTTAATACACTGGGGATATTGGTTCAAACCTCGTCACAGCAGCTGATGGAACTTAAAGTAGATTCAGAATGTGAAGCTAGATTACATAATGGCGACCATGCTAACTTTCGTCAATTGTTGCAAACAAGCTATCTGGCTCTTTAGTAGAAGGAAATCTGCCATTCATTTCTGGTATACATATGACTTTGACCTACAACAATGTGATTGACTCTTACCTTGCCCTCAGAAATAGACTGGCAAACCACTCAGTTGAAGGACTGAGTTGGGTTGGGTAAGACATGCTGTTTTTTCCAGCAATGCCCACATCCCAGGAAAGAATAAAGAGATAAAATGTTTGAGCTTCATCTCTGGATAACTAATGGGTCAACACCATTAAATATGTCAAAGCAGTACATATCATGTGAAAGAAATTAAAATGTGCCAGTTATCAAACAATCAGGATGTTCACAGCTGTACATAATAAAACAAGTTTCCAATCTCAGAAAAGGGAAGAAAAACAATGATCAGCTGATTTGGAGAAAACATTTGAGGCAGCAGAGAATGGCGGGTGCTGGGCGGAAGTGAAGTCGGAGCGTAAAGCCAGTCGGGAAGTTAAGTGATTGTTATTTAAGTGGGTGTGTTATAGACCCCAGGTCCTACAAAGTAGGGCCTCCCTCCCACCCTCCTCCTCTAACCTAAATTAAAAGTCCACAGACTTGCCCAAAAAAGAGGGTCCAAGGAAGTTCCGGTGGAGTGAAGAGTGAGGCTTTAGGTCAGGAGTCTTTGACAAGGAGGTTGAGTGAAGTGATTACGCCACAGTTGAAGAGGGTGAAGACATGACTGCCAAGCTGGTTCAGTGTGCTACGTGCTTGATGTGGGAGGTCAACGACTCTGGTGTCTCTGGCTCGTATAAGTGTGGAAAGTTTGTGCACGTTCAGCTACTGACAGAGCATATTGCAGCGCTGATGAAAGACCTCGAGCACCTTAGGCTCATCCAAGAGAATGAGTTCTTTCTAGACAAGACCTTCAGCGAGGTTATTACACCAACCATACCAGAAGAGAGCAGAAGAGGGCAGACGATGAGAAAGGCAGAGAGGAGATAGGTGCAAGAGACCCCGGGGGAAGTACCTGTCAGGAACAAGTTGAATCTTTTGGAAACAGTAGAGACAGATGGCACTGCCAGCCCACGAGGCAGCCAGGTCTGTCAATCAAAGGTTGGCGTGAAGGCAGAACAGAAGAATCGCACAGAGCCGTGGTAATAGGGGACTCCATAGTGAGAGGAACTGACCGGAGTTTTTGTGGCAGCAGGCGGACTTACTTCCTGGTGCCAGGGTTAAAGACATCACAGACAGAGTGCAGGAAATCCTCAAGGATGAAGGTGAAGAGCCAGAGGTGGTGGTACATGTCAGCACAAATGATGTTGGGAAGAAGAGGAGGAACATACTACAGCGGGACTTTGGAGCACTAGGAAGAAGGCTGAAAAGCTGGACGTCCAGGGTGGTTATCTCCAGTTTGCTTCCAGTTTCTCGGGCTGGTGAGGCCAGAAACAGGGAGATAATGGACTTGAACGTGTGGCTGGGGAACTGGTGTGGGAAGCAAGGATTTAAATTCTTGGATCACTGGGGTATGTTTTCTGGTAAGCATAAGTTATACAAGAGAGACGGTTTGCACCTTAATAGGTTGGGGACCGGCATTCTGGCAGGCAGGTTTGCCACTGCAACACAGCTACGTTTAAACTAAGTAGCGGGGGGAGGGGACAAACTGGGTGTTTAAGAAGGAAATTGAAGGGAAAGTTAGAACAAGGGAAATCAAGAAAAACAACTGCATCAATGAAGCAGAAAACGCAAAAAGGGATCATGCTGTAACGTTGAGTGAAATAGGAGTTGATGAGAAGAGTGAGGGCAGTAACAACTTAAAAATATTATACATGAATGCACAAAGCATTAGAAATAAGATGGATGAGCTTGAGGCTCTTTTGGAAATTGGCAGATACGATATTGTGAGGATAACTGAAACGTGGCTTCAAGTGGACAGGGCCTGAGAAATGAATATTCAAGTCTACACGTGCTATCATAAGGACAGACTGACGGGCAGAGGGGGTGGGGTGGCCATGTTGGTAAGGAATGATATTCAGTCCCTTGCACGGGGGGACCTAGAATCAGGGGATGTAGAGTCAGTATGGATTGAGCTGAGAAATACTAAGGGTAAAAAGACCCTCTTGGGAGTAATCTAAAGGCCCCCAAACAGTAGTCTGGATGTTGGATGTAAGTTGAATCAGGAGCAGAAATTGGCCTGTCACAAAGATGTTACTACAGTTGTTATGGGGGATTTCAACATGCATGTAGACTGGGAGAATCAGGATGGTATTGGACCTCAAGAAAGAGACTTTGTAGAGTGCCTCCGAGATGGATTGTTAGAACAGCTGTTGCTGGAGCCTACCAGGGAGAAGGCAATTCTGGATCTGGTATTGTGCAATGAACCAGAATTGATCAGGGACCTCAAAGTGAAGGAGCCATTGGGAAGTAGTGACCATAATACAATAAGCTTCAATCTGCAATTTGAGAGGGAGAGGGTACAATCGGAAGTGACAATATTTCTGTTGAATAAAGGGAAATATGGAGCTATGAGGGAGGAGCTGGCCAAAGTTCAATGGTGCAATACCTTAGCAGGGATGACAGTGGAGGAACAATGGCAGATATTTCTGTGTATAATGCAGGAGATGCAGGATCAGTTCATTCCAAAAAGGAAGAAACATCCTAGGAGGAGGCATGGGTGGCCGTGGCTGACGAGGGAAGTTAAGAAACATATAAAGTTAGAAGAGAAAAAGTATAACATAGCAAAGATAAGTGGGAAAACGGAGGACTGGGAAGCTTTTAAAGAACAACAGAGGATTACTAAGAAGGAAATATGCAGAGAAAAAATGAGGTACAAAGGTAAACTGGCCAAAAATATAAAGGAGGATAGTAAAAGCTTTTTTAGGTATATGAAAGGCAAAAAAATGGTTAGACTAAAATTGGGCCCTTGAAGACAGAAACAGGGGTATATATTACGGGGAACAAAGAAATGGCAGAAGAATTGAACAGGTACTTCAGATCTGTGCTCACTGGGGAAGATACAAGCAATCTCCCTGAGGTAACAGTGGCTGAAGAACCTGAACTTAAGGGAATTTATATTTGCCAGGAATTGGTGTTGGAGAGACTGTTAGGTCTGAAGGTTAATAAGTCCCTGGGGCCTGATGGTCGACATCCCAGGGTACTGAAGGAGGTGGCTCGAGAAATTGTGGATGCGTTGGTGATTATTTTCCAGAGTTTGATGGACTCGGGATCAGTTCCTGTGGATTGGAGGATGGCTAATGTTGTACCCCTTTTTAAGAAAGGTGGAAGGAAGAAAGCAGGAAATTAGTTAGTCCAGTTCGTCTGACCTCAGTGGTGGGAAAGATGCTGGAGTCTATTATAAAGGATGAAATTACGACACATCTGGATAGTAGTAAGGGTCAGCATGGATTTATGAAGGGGAAATCATGCTTGACTAATCTTCTGGAATTTTTTGAGGATGTAACTCTGAAGATGGACAAGGGAGATGCAGTAGATGTAGTGTACTTGGACTTTCAGAAAGCTTTTGATAAAGTCCCACAAAGGAGGTTAGTGAGCAAAATTAGGGCGCATGGTATTGGGGGCAAAGTACTAACTTGGATTGAAAGTTGATTGGCTGACAGGGAACAAAGAGTAGTGATAAACGGCTCCATTTCGGAATGGCAGGCAATGACCAGTGGGGTACCGCAGGGATCAGTGCTGGGACCGCAGCTTTTTACAATATATGTTAATGATATAGAAGATGGTATTAGTAATAACATTAGCAAATTTGCTGATGATACTAAGCTGGGTGGAAGGGTGAAATGTGAGGAGGATGTTAGGAGATTACAGGGTGACCTGGACAGGTTAGGTGAGTGGTCAGATGCATGGCAGATGCAGTTTAACGTGAATAAATGTATGGTTATCCACTTTGTTGGCAAGAACAGGAAGGCAGATTACTACCTAAATGGAATCAATTTAGGTAAAGGGGCAGTACAAAGAGATCTGGGTGTTCTTGTACACCAGTCAATGAAGGTAAGCATGCAGGTACAGCAGGTAGTGAAGAAGGCTAATAGCATGTTGGCCTTCATAACAAGAGGGATTGAGTATAACAGCAAAGAGGTTCTTCTGCAGCTGTACAGGGCCCTGGTGAGACCACACATGAAATATTGTGTGCAGTTCCGGTCTCCAAATTTGAGGAAAGACATTCTGGCTATTGAGGGAGTGCAGCATAGGTTCACAAGGTCAATTCCTGGAATGGTGGGACTACCTTATGCTGAAAGACTGGAGCGACTGGGCTTGTTTACCCTTGAGTTTAGAAGACTGAGAGGGGATCTGATTGATACATATAAGTTTATTAAAGGATTAGACACTCTGGAGGCAGGAAGCATGTTTTCGCTGATGGGTGAGTGCCGAACCAGAGGACACAGCTTAAAAATACGGGGTAGACCATTTAGGACAGAGATGAGGAGAAACTTCTTCACCCAGAGAATGGTGGCTGTGTGGAATACTCTGCCCCAGAGAGCAGTGGAGGCCCAGTCTCTGGATTCATTTGAGAAAGGGTTGGATACAGCTCTCAAGGATAGTGGAATCAAGGGTTATGGAGGTAAGGCAGGAACAGGATACTGATTAAGGATGATCAGCCATGATCCGATTGAATGGTGGTGCAGGCTTGAAGGACAGAATGACCAACTCCTGCACCTATTGTCTATTGTCTATTGTATTCAGGCCTTCTTCATACTTCATTGTAGTCATATTAATTGCAGAGAGGCCTGAGCAGTTGGTATATCCACTTCTTACAAAAGGAAGAACATCACAACTTATTATTTAAGCCAACAGGGAACCAAACTGAGTAAATCAGCATGGTGTTTTAATGAGCTGAAGTTTATGAAAGTTTGAGGATGGGAGACTGGATAACCAACTCCTGTCAGTATTAAAAATTAATAGCTAAAAGAACATTTCTGCTGATAACTTAATTAATGAATAATTTTTGCAAACCATAAGTAAAAAATTCAATCACATGACTGCACTGTCTTATAAAGTCCTGTTCTCAATTTTCTGAACATCTTTCTATTTTGTCTAGTTATCTTGGTTGCTACTCTGTGTGCTGGTGAATGTTCTTTTCTGAAGTAACTATAACTTTAATAGAGCAGTTTC
The DNA here is from genome assembly GCF_047496795.1 of Chiloscyllium punctatum. Classification (NCBI taxonomy): domain Eukaryota; kingdom Metazoa; phylum Chordata; class Chondrichthyes; order Orectolobiformes; family Hemiscylliidae; genus Chiloscyllium; species Chiloscyllium punctatum. The sequence continues at coordinate 77,931,180 of NC_092748.1, forward strand.
ACCATCATTGTATTGGCTACATTGCTTTCTTTCTCCTTTGGTTTTTGAAAAGGTAGTGTGAAAACAAGATTTTTCTGCATTGAAGAAGCATGGCTTAAGATCATCAAACAAAGTGATAGGAAACTTGTTAGTCCTGTACCTCACAATAGCTTGTACTGAATCTTGGCCATTGCTTTAAGTATGCCATTAACAGGTTAAGTGAGAGATACTTTGGATTTACAAAGAAAGTTGCTTCTTGCTTTCACTATTTTTGCTAAAATGTGTTCCTTAAGTCTTGAACAGCAAACTGGCCATTTGGACTGAAGCAGCATAATCCTAAAACAGCTGTAACCAAGAATTAGAAGACCTTTAAACAGCTGAAATAGCACTGCTAAGGCCCAGGCAGGTGTTAAGTGAGCAGATTTATTGAAGAAAGGCAAGTTTGCTAATCAGCGCTATAAGCCTATCCTAAGGGGCTGATGACCATTCCTACCCAGCATCTAGTATAGCAGATATGGAAGACGGAGATGGAAGATGGAGATAGAAAACAGGCAGCAGCAGTAGTCAGGCATACTAGTGCCAGACATGGTTGATTCACAGATAGAACCCTCAGAATTTATGACCAGTGAAGTCTAGGGCCACCAGAATCCCAGCAGTCTATCTTACAGTTGGCTCGCTCATTTGTTGCTGAAGAAAATCACTTTGAAGAAATGGTAGGTTAGATATCATGTGAAACAAAGGACAATTTCAAAGAAGCAACACTGTGCCAAATCACACTAACGACCATAGAACTATAGATATTTACGACCATTTGAGCTATGATGTCCGTGCCAACTCTTTGCTAAAGCAATCCGTAACAAATCTCAAAACCCTGCTCTCTCCACATGGTTCTGAATTTTTGTCTAGTTCAAATATTTATCTCTTTTCCCTTAAAAAAGGTACAGTAATCTCTTCCCCAATGATTCCTGTAGCAAAATATTCCTTACTCCACTCAACCTCTTAAACTTTTGTCTAACATATCTTCTTACACTCTTTTAGTATGATTCTAAATTGGTGATTCCTCTTCACTGACATGCCAAATGAAAGGAAACATAAACTTACTTATTTCCATCCTATAAAAAACCCTTCAGAATACTAAAAACATTGAATCCATCTCCTCTTAGATTTCTCTAACTCAATAGCAATCATTAATTATCTCAAATATCCTCATACTCTCATTACTGACATCATCCTGCCGGACCAGTTTTGTACAGTAGCAGTGAATGAAATAAATGCATTGCAATTCAGTTGAACATTTTGCTGTGTGTATTTTTCTTACTTATTGAGATAAAGCAGAAAGCTAGCATAAGTCACCACTAGAAAAATGTTGAAGAATTGTGTACAAATTTATAGGTTATGGTCTTAGGGATATGATCATTTGCAGCTATCGTTTGAGGCTTTAAGAAAAATGATAACAATGACATAAATTGAAATACCTCAAATATTTGCTTCACAGCTTACTATTGCTTAAGATGATGTATGAATTCGTGTAATAGTTTTAAAGGTATATTTCTTTTTAATTAGGCGTTTATAGCTTCAAAATCAGTTTTATTGTACACAGTATTCCTTTCTTTTATAGGGGATAAAATAAGCTTTTCCCTTGTATCAGTATAATGAACATATTCTTAATTTTGAAGAATTCTGACTCCTGAAAGCTTCACAATGCTCAATGTATTTCAGCCTTCGCATTTTCTAAGTGGCATTGTTATTCCTCTGTATGGATAACAAAAGGAAAAAATACATTCAGTTTTACCGCAGGTGCTTCTCAAACTGGCATGTACTTGTCAGATCAAATGACCGGTTTCTGTGCTTTCTTGTAATGTAATCAAACATAGGAAATGCTAGTAATGACATCGGATATGGGTTTTCCCACTTGGTCTCTGCTCATCAGACGTCCATTCAAGTAACAACTTATCATCATACTTCTGAACTTCAAAGCAGATTTAACAATCTTAGAAAAGGGTGCGGACCAGGTATCATGATATTACGAGGAATCAGGAAATATTTAAAATAAAGGACAATTCACTTTGCAACAGTTAAGTTTAGCCGATTGGAGATTTTTATGATTAGGGGATAAACAATTTCTTCATGGGCAATAATTAGGGTAATTGATTCAAAATTATCGGGAAAAGATCTTGAGTCAAAATAAGAATTTTTTATATTTGCCTAACACATCAAAAGTTGAAGGTCATGTCAATTCATCAATTCTGTGTTGCTTGCATCCATGAAGACTTCAAATCCTGTGAAGAATCAGGATATAAGCAATAGTAACTTTTGAATTACTGTATTTAACTGTAAAAGTGCAGATGGCAAAACTGCATATCAATCCTACCCAAGAATAATGATGAGCGCTGACAGTTTCTCCACCATTACAACCACAAGTTCTCGGTCATTGTCTTCATCTTCTGCACGAATCTAAATGATTTGGCCATTGTATGCTTTTGACTTAACTGCCTCTATAATTATTTTGTAACTAAAAATTTATTTTAATGCTAAATCTTTTCTGAATTTTTGAATTCAGATAATCCATAGTAATTATAATCGTGTAGATATAACTGTTTTCATTGTGTTTCAAATTTTCTTATCAAATTAATATAATGGACTAATATAATGGACTAATGCAAACAAATTAAGTGATAGAACCTCAGCATGTCAAGCCATTCCCATTTTTTCTTTATACTGGAGGTAGGAAATATTCTGTACATTCTGGCTGACAACATACTTTTCGATTAATTATTCACATTGTTCTATTTATATAGTTGATACTTTGTGGTATTTAAATTTGTTAGCAAATTCAGAATTAATAAGTAAATTAGTACTACTTCACATTGACCTTTTTCAAACCCAGGACCTATTTTAGCATTCATAGACCAAAGTAAGTTAATTTTTCAGCATCATCCTTTTGAGTATGGTTACAAAGCACTGGTGGCTGTCCATAATTATATCATGCAAATGGCATTTGCTTTTGTTCATGCTTTTTCCCTCAGATGGTACTTTCTTTTATCACACTCCCCACACATCTGTGACTCTGAAACAGCACTGAAAAACCCTCCCCTTTTAGTCCCAGAGTTCCTTTTATTATCTGTTCTGACTGTCACATAGACACAGTTAGGATTTTGAACTCACATTGCAATGACATATCCTTGTGACATGGGTTATGTTGCCAGCTGGTATGAACAGGTGTACAGTGAATTTCCTATCAAATGGCAACATGCATTTGGCCATGGACCAAACTGAAAAATGAAAAACCTGTTCATTAAAGTCACCCACAGAAAGTGATTGGGTATTAGCAAACAGAACATACAATGGTATGTGCGCTGTATGGCACCAGTGCCTGTTTAGTTCCCCAATGATTACTTGCCTTTTCTTTGTAACACTGAGGTCATAAAGCCATATAAAGCATAATATAATGGAATATAATTTTGTCCTTTTTAATTCAGAAATCAATGTAAAGTAAAACAATTATTAAAATAATCTCAAAAGGCTGATATTGAGAAAACATGCTTTGATAATAGTTGAACAACAAAGACATGTATCCTCCGACCCACTATGGGATCAGGAAATAATCAGTTTGCACTTTCAAACCTTTTATAGCTTCAATGCATTTATATCCTAAATCTAAAGACCACTAATCTGTGAAGTGCACATTCTAAATTTCAATTTTATACCAGGTTAGTTTTGAATGAAGTCTAACTCAGTGCTTGAAAGAATGTTTTGTTAATTTTAATTGTCTTAATTATTTGAAGACAAATGAGCAACTATACAAGAACAGTCATTAATAGCTAACTGAAACATTCATTCATTATTTATGCAAACAAAAAGCACCTTATCCATCTAAGATAAATAACAACAGAGTGACTCCTTCATTCTGTAGAAAGTTATCTTGTACCATTACAGATCTTTCAGTATTCCAGAATGACAAAAGGTAAATGTTACAAGTGTATCACATTTTCTTTCTTAGATTATGTTTGCACTGGCAACAGGTGAGAATCATAAAGCAAAAACTTAATGGTAAGTCCCTAGAGAGTACTGCTGAACAAAGAGACCTTGGAGTGCAGGTTCATAGCTCCTTGAAAGTGGAATTGCAGGTAGATAGGAGTGAAGGCGGCATTTTGTATACTTTCTTTTATTGGTCAGAATATTGAGTACAAGAGTTGGGAGGTCATGTTGCGGCTGTGCAGGACATTGGTTAGGCCACTGTTGGAATATTGCGTGCAATTCTGATCTCCTCCCGGTCGGAAAGATGTTGTGAAACTTGAAAGGGTTCAGAAAGGATTTACAAGGATGTTGCCAGGGTTGGAGGATTTGAGCTATAGGGAGAGGCTGAGCAGGCTGGAACTGTTTTCCCTGGAGCGTCGGAGGCTGAGGGGTGACCTTATAGAGGTTTATAAAATTATGAGGGGCATGCATAGGATAAATAGACAAAGTCTTTTTCCTGGGGTTGGGGAGTCCAGAACTCGAGGGCATAGGTTTAGGGTGAGAGGGGAAAGATATAAAAGACACCCAAGGGACAACGTTTTCACACAGAGGGTGGTACGTGTATGGAATGACCTGCCAGAGGAAGTGGTGGAGGTTGGTACAATTGCAACATTTAAGAGGCATTTTGATGGGTATATGAATAGGAAGGGTTTGGAGGGATATGGGCCGGGTGCTGGCAGGTGGGACTAGATTGGGTTGGGATATCTGGTCGGCATGGACAGGTTGGACCGAAGGGTCTGTTTCCATGCTGTACAACTCTATGACTCTATGACTCTAAGTCAAAAGTGAATGAAGAGCATTCAGTTCACATAGCATGCCTCCTAATACCTGAGCTAACCTGTGATAGACCCAAATAAAAACCTTAAGAACTGCAGATGCTGTAAATCAGAAACAAAAACAGAAGTTGCTGGAAAAGTTCAGAAGGTCTGGCAGCATCTGTGAAGAGAAATCAAAGTTCAGGTCCTGAGGAAGGGTCACTTTACCCAAAATGTTAACTTTGATTTCTCTTCACAGATGCTGCCAAGCCTGCAGAACTTTTCCATCAACTTATGTTTTTGTTTATGTTTTTGTTTCTATTATAGATACAACTGCATATTAAAAAATAGCTAGTGATATTGGCTGGAGTTTGCACCTTCCTAGTGTGGCATAAGAAATAGCAAGAAAATGAGGGAAGATCCAAAGAGAACAATAAAATCAGCTCTCAACATTGAGAAAATTCCTTGAGACTTTCCCCTCAAACCTCAGAGTCTCAGCATTATATTGCTTCTGATACAAGCAACCCAACTTCAATAAGACACAGTCCCAATGAGCCGTTGGCTGCCATTGGCCTCGATTAGGGGGACTTGGGCCCCGAGGCAGCGTCAGACAAATGTTTTGTGCGCCATCTATAACAAATCTCATTTCCATCTCAATAAATGCCCTAACTCACATTACTTCTGTGCCATTTCTAAATCCCCTCTCTTCCCCTGAGAAATTAAATTAGATTAGATTCTCTACAGTGTGGAAACAAGCCCTTCGGCCCAACCAGTCCACACCAATCCTCCGAAGAGTAACCCACCCAGATCCATTTCCTTCTGACTACTGCAATTTAGCATGGCCAATTCACCTGACCTGACTGTGGGAGGAAACCAGAGCACCTGGAGAAAACCCATGCAGACACCGGGAGTGTGTGCAAACTCCACACAGACAGTCACCCGAGGCTGGAATCGAACCTGGCACCCTGGTGCTGTGAGGCAGCAGTGTTAACCACTGAGCCACCATGCTGCCCCAATTTAATAGGACCACCAAGAGGGAGGGAGAATGTACAAATCCTCACAGGCAATCATCCAAGGCTGGAATTGAACCTGAGTACCTGGCGCTGTGAGGCTGCAATGGTAATCACTGAACCACCATGCCAGCCCAACTTAAGTGGTGCAAATTCCCAATATGAAAGTCAAAGTAAGTACATGGCAACTTCAACTAGCTGAAAACTTGTCCCAGCCATTGTTCAACCATTTCTTCACTGCATGCTCCATGGCCACCATCGTCCATAAGCTTTCATCCATGCATGCTGGTAACAGCAAACCACCGACCTCACCAAATTATTTGGTTTGCTCTCTGACCAAGTGAGTCACTGCTTCAGCCCTGAAACACTTTGAAGTTTAGGGACACCTGTACCTTGCAACCTTTTGGAAGGTCACAGGGACCAGAATCGCAGATAGATACTTAGGTAGCTCCTGTGAAAGAGTGTAAACATAAAATAACTGTGAGTTTCAGATGCCCAAAGAGCAGGATGCAGGTAAGTACTGCACAGGGTGACAGGAGGCCTGGTAAGTGATGGAGTGTTCAGGGTAAATTGGGGTAAGTGGGCGTTGTCAGTTCCAGGGCTCAGGCTCTGGTTTCATATGGGGGAAAGGCTGGTTTCTTGGGGGTCCTCACTGCTGCTAGGACCTTCCAGGTTTCCCACCATTAACACAATATTTTAAAATCAGCACCATTTCAAATATTGCAAATCAATAAGCCTTTCACAGTTGTAGCGTGTGAAGAACTGCCATGGGGGCGGCACTGTGGGTCAGTGGTTAGCACTACTGCTTCACAGCGCCGGGGACCCGGGTTCAATTCCCATCTCGGGTGACTGTCTGTGTGGAGTTTGCACATTCTCCCCGTGTCTGCATGGGTTTCCTCCGGGTGCTCCGGTTTCCTCCCATAGTCCAAAGATGTGCAGATCAGGTGAATTGGCCATGCTAAATTACCCATCGTGTTAGGTGCATCAGTCAGGGGGAATGGGTCTGGGTGGATTACTCTTCGGAGGGTCGGTGTGGACTTGTTGGGCCGAAGGGCCTGTTTCCACACTGTAAATAATTTAATCTAATCAAAAGGAGCTAGTCAATAGAGGAAAGTGTTACCCTGCTTTTCTGATTGGGCAGGGTTATGGACAGAAGGATGTTCTCTTCCCTCACGATTTTCAGAGGAGAACACAGCATGAGACCCTGACAGCATTTTCTAAAGTTGCCACCTGGAACAGTGTGCTGTTCACAGTCCAGGGGAGCGCCCAAAAATACAACAAGAAGGTAAATGACCATCTTCCTTTTGCCAAGGGAAGGGCCATAATCCACTCACTGCTAACTCTGTGACTGTATCTACTTTCCAGCTAGGCTCACAGCCAACTATTCTAAGTGTTGAATGCTGCACCTTCTCTCAATCATTCTCATCTACCCCATTCCCCCTGAGTCCACTAGCCCTTCCACCCCTCCACGGATCCTACTCACTCACTTGGGATATTTTACCCTCTTGCCTGCACTTGCACCACTATTAACAATGGTGCTGGCCACTTTCATATCACTCAGGTCCTGCTCTATTGTCATTCCAGAAGAACAGCCCAAAGGGGGCAAAGACATTTGTCAGTACCATCCCAACAGAGAAAGAATCTTTACCTCTGTGGAAGGGACAGCAACTGCTCATCTGGTAGTGCTATAAACCCTCATGTCCCCATAAACAAATAAGATAAATTTCAAAGTGCTTTCTAACATGCCCAACCTTTTGCTAGTCTTTACAAAGGAAACTACAAGACAGGAACAGGCCCTTCTGCCTATCATGTCCATGCTAACCATGATGCCATTCTAAAGTAATTCCATCTGCTTGTACATGGTCTATATCTCTCTGTTTCCTTTCACAACTCATTATCTGTGTTGCCTTCTGCAGATATGAGAGTCATTCTAATCCCTCTGGACATTATATCTACCTTCAGCTCTGTGGAAGCACTGGCAAGGCTGTCCTTTGCACTTTCCACCAGCTCAGATGCTGACATCTCAGTAGGTACTTTAGTTAGATGACTGAGCCTTCATCTGTCCAAGACACACGCAGCATGTCTGGTTCATCTTGCCACAAATTCCCCTATGGACATCTGCCCAAAACTCCTCCATCCAGCTGCAGACCTAGGTGGCAGTAGCAGGAGGAAAAAGAAAAAGTAAACCTTAAGGATGTATACAATGCAGCTCATTGTAAATATATTATTATTACTATATGTGAACTGCCATTTTAGCTGCAACTACAGGAATGAAGTTAGAGAGGCTAGACATCATTAGTGTTGTATGATGTTACAACCCTGGCTGAAGGATGACTATTCTTTCCAATAACACCTCTATGGCATGAAACCTTGTTATTACTGAATGAAGGAATATCAGGCATTGTTAAGGCTGTTCTGAGGAAGGGTCACTTGACCTGAAACATTAACTTTGATATCTCTCCACAGATACTGCCAGACCTCAAACATGTTGAGCTTTTCCAGCAATTTCTACTTTTGTTTCAATATTAAGGCTTCCATCAGTTTGTAACTTTGAGCTTTATTAAAGAGGACAAACAAAGAATGAACAAAACAGTAAGTTGCTTTAGCAGTGGTGATTAGTTAGAAGATGCTTGCCTCTGTAGCATTAATACATTTATGTAAAAAATGACTTCACCCAACTCAGTTCTATTGAAAATGTTTGGCAAAGAAGTCCTGCCTGGGTTGGTGTAGCTGACAACACTGTGATGGTGGATGATGGGGGTGATGTTCCTTCTGATGAATGCTGCAACTCTCAGATCTTTATCATCCATCGCATACCTCATTGTGTCCAGAGGGAATCATGTGAGGACTATACACCAACCCCTGTCAACTTTGTAATGCAATGAACCTCCAGACATGAGCAAGCATGGCAACCTCTTATTGGAAGAAGATGTTGCATTGTCTATATGCTAGGTCCCATAACATGTTATTCTGACCCCTACCTCCATACAGAATATAATGCCCTTCAATTGGAATGTTGGAGCAGAAAACACTGTTTTGTCATAATGTCCTGTGGCATATTCAACCAATGGCATCACTGTGTGTTTCTTTCTCTCCGAAGGCAATCTATCAAAGAGAAACAACTGTTGGTCTCCTTCTTTTCTCTTGCACCATAAGGATACCTGTTTGTGGAAACATTGCTATAGGAGGCTGCTCCATATACACTGAAGGTTGCTACTGCTCCTGGACTTCTAGATGTATGTATTCCTCCATCAAAATCTGTAGATACTCAGAGGGCAGTGGCCTCAGAGGCCACTGCAACTTCTGTGCTTGGATCTAATGGTATCTATTTCAATGAATCTATATGGGGAATATCAGAAGCAAAGTAGTTCCTTAGTAATGCAATCATTCAGTGTTACAACTCACACAAGTAACATTTACTCACCATTCTCTAAACAGTGAGGCATGCAGGCATCTAATATGGATGGTTTCTAGATGGATCTTTTCCATAGGAGATCTGAATGAGATGAATGCTGCATGAGCCATGTGGCATACATACAGAATGAGATTGTAAGTGTGGTAGGAAGATTGAGATCTTCTCCTCCCTACCTCAACTCCCACAAGAAAGGCTGCATTACATAAAAGAAAATGTTGTGAACATTTTATAATCTAATGTATGAGGTAATCAGCTTTGCAGTGTTCAGGCTATGAGATCTTAAAGTCCATTCATGAATTGTGAACATAAACGAATCTTTACAGCATACCTGGCATTACCTTTTGCTTCACAGCCATAACTAGGTGTCATTTGCAATGATCAGTGACATGACTAAGATTGCTGGTGGCCAGGAATTTTTGAGTGGTGAGTGTATGAGATTCACATCCAGAATTCTATGATAATCAGTGTCTTTTGCCTGTATTGTGCAAATCCCTCATTAATCCCTCTTGAAGGAGTTTACATCACTCACAATTAGAACCTACTGCTCAGAGAGTGAAAGAAAAGCACTTACTGCATCTACTCAACATGTAGCTCCAGCCATTTTTCACTTCTATTGTGCATTTGCAATTTGGATGAAGATTATAGGTAACACAAGTATCACTCCAAACAGTGAGTTGCAGGCTCATCCTGTCAATCTAGGTGACACCCGAAACTTTATGTTGCTTTCTGCCTTTCAATAGTAAAGACCAGAGCTAAATATTTGTTCATTTCATTCACAATTTCCTATTATCTATGATTCTCACTCACTGGAAAATCAACACTCCTTTTACTTACTCTTTTCCTTTTTGAAATATTTGTACAGATATCTCTACCTATTTGTACATTCCTAGATCACTTCATCACAGGGCAGGATTGACTGGTACGAGAAGTCATAGTTTGAAGATATTAGGAGGAAGATATATAGGAGACGTCAAAGGTAGGTTCTTTACGCAGAGAGTTGTGAATGCATGAAATGCGTTGCCAGCTGTGGTGATGGAAGCAGAGTCATTGGTGACATTTAAGCAACTGCTGGACATGCACATGGAAAGCAGTGCGTTGAGTAGTGTTTAGGTTGTTACTATATTTTACATTAAGATTAAATCTCGGTACAACATCGTGGGCCAAATGGCCTGTTCTGTGCTGTACTTTTCTATGTTCTATGTTCTATTCTTTAATCTCTTCTCCTTATTGACCTTTTCAGTCATTCTCTGCTGTTCTTTGCATTCTGAGCAATCATCTCATCTGACACTCATCTTTGTGCAGTTATTTCCTTTCTCCTTAGGTTTGATGTTTACCCTAACTTCTTTAGTTAACTACAGAAGAGGGAGCCTCCCTTGAGAATACGTCTTTCCAGTAGGGTTTATTTCTTCACAAGTATTCTGAAGTATCCCCTTAAATGTTTGCTATTGTTCTCCATTCATCTTTCCCCTAGACTGGTGTAATGTTCACTTCTGTTAGATCAGATTTTATGCCCAATTAGTGGCCTTTATATAGGTTTAAAATTTAGTCTTGAACCCAATATTCTCACTTACAAGCTGAATTTAAAATTGAAACATATTGTGATTACTCTGATCTGTGTCTTAACTTTATTGTCGTTAATTAATCTTGTTAAATAAAATCTGCTCTACGTTTGCTTCTAAAACCTGCTGCTCTAAGAAACTATCTATTGATGTCAGGTTCAAAGTGTGTATTCACAACTTTCAAAATCTTTCCTACTTGAGCTTTCTTCACCTCAGTGAGAACCAGGCAGCCACATAACTCATAGCATTCTTTTCTCAACATTGACGCATTCTAAAATGTTCAACTTGTTATTTCATAATTTTGCCCCCGAGAATGGAAATATTCTGACGGTTCTCATATCTTTGTTCATTCCCACAGCAGTCAGGTATGCAACATTCACATGCAACATTTTGACTCATTCAGGAATTCAAAGTTTCAGACTTTTTTTTAAAAGTCACTCATGGAACATGGAAGTCATGGCTGGCTGGCCAGCATTTATAGCCCATTCCTAGATGACCTTGAGAAAATACTAGTGAGCTACCTCTTAAATGGTTGCTTCCATTCCTTGCATTGTTGGTAGACTCTCAATTAGGGAGGGAATTCCAAGATTTTATCCCAGCAACTGAAGGATCAGCAAAATATTTTCAAGTCAGGATGGTGAATGGCTTGGAGGTGAACTCAAAGGTGGTGGTGTTCCCACGTGCCACAAGGAACGGTGCTGGGTCCTCTACTTTTTGACATTTACATAAATGATTTCGATGCAAGCATAAGAGGTACAGTTAGTAAGTTTGCAGATGACACCAAAATTGGAGGTGTAGTGGACAGCAAAGAGGGTTACCTCAGATTACAACAGGATCTTGACCAGATGGGCCAATGAGCTGAGAAGTGGCAGATGGAGTTTAATTCACATAAATGCGAGGTGTTGCATTTTGGAAAAGCTAATCTTAGCAGGACTTATACACTTAATGGTAAGGTCTTAGGGAGTGTTGCTGAACACAGAGACCTTGGAGTGCAGGTTCATAGCTCCTTTAAAGTGGAGTTGCAGATAGATAGGATAGTGAAGAAGTTGTTTGGTATGCTTTCCTTTATTGATCAGAGTATTGAGTACAGGAGTTGTGAAGACATGTTGCGGCTGTACAGGACATTGGTTAGGCCACTGTTGGAATATTGCATGCAATTCTGGTCTCCTTCCTATCGGAAAGATGTTGTGAAGCTTGAAAGGGTTCAGAAAAGATGTACAAGGATGTTGCCAGGGTTGGAGGATTTGAGCTATAGGGAGAGGCTGGAGGCTGAGGCTGTTTTCCCTGGAGCGTCGGAGACTGTGGGGGGACCTTATAAAATTATGAGGGGCATGCATAGGATAAATAGGCAAAGTCTTTTTCCTGTGGTTGGGGAGTCCAGAACTAGAGGGCATAGGTTTAGGGTGAGAGGGCAAAGATATAAAAGAGACCTAAGGGACAACTTTTTCACGCAGAGGGTGGTACATGTATGGAATAAGCTGCCTGAGGAAGTGGTGGAGGCTGGTAAAATTGCAACATTAAAGAGGCATTTGGATGGGTATATGAATAGGGAGGGTTTGGAGGGATATGGGTCGGGTGCTGGCAGGTGGGACTAGATTGGGTTGGGATATCTGGTCGGCATGGACGGGTTGGACTGAAGGGTCTGTTTCCATGCTGTACGTCTCTATGACTCTATGACTCTAAGTGGCTGTGTTTTGGAAGGCGCTGTCTAAGGATCTTTAGTGAATTTCTGCAGTGAACCTTATAGATTGTATACGCTGCTGCAAAAGAGCATTAGTGATGGAGGGAATTAATATTTTTGGATGTAGTGCCAATCAAGTAGCTGCTTTGTCCTGCATGATATCAAGCTTCTTGAATGATGTTAGAGCTGCATTCGGCTAAGCATGTAGGGAGTATTCCATTACATTCCTGACTTGTGCCTGGTAGATGATAGGCTTTGGGACATCAGGAGGTGAGTTACTCACTGTGGTATTCCTAATCTCTAAGCTGCATTTGTAGCCATCACATTCATATATTGTGTCCAGTTCAGTTTCTGGTCAATGATAACTCTCAGTGTTCAGTGATTGTAATGGAGTATCTTACTGAAGATGGTTATTGCCTGCCAGTTGTGTACCATTACTGTTACTTGCCACTTTTCGGCCCAAAGCTGCATATTGTCTAGATCTTGTTGCATTTGGACATGGGCTGCTTCAGTATCTGAGGAGTCCCGAATGGTGCTGAATATTGTGCAATCATCAACAAACTTCTGTCAAGGGCTGTCACTCTCACCTCACCTCTGGAATTCAGCTCTTTTGTCCATATTTGAACCAAGGCTGTTATGAGGGGAGGAACAGAGTGGCCCCAATGGAACCAAACCTGGGCGTCACTAAGCAGATTATTTTTGAATGATTGCTGCTTGATAGCACTGTTGATGACGCCTTCCATCACTTTACTAATGATCGAGAGTAGACTGATTGGATGCAGTTGACCACATCGTATTTGTCTTGCTTTTTAGGTAGAGGACATACCTGTGAAATTTTCCAAATTGCTAGGTAGAAGCCAGTGTTGTAGCTGTGTTGAAGCATTTTTGCTCAACGTGCTACAGTAGTGCTCACAGGACATTTCCAGGGATGGTGATCATGTCTATAGTGTAGATTCTGTGAGTACGGCTATAACATTTTATTTCTTGACCAGCTCTTAGACAGCTTTCCCCATTAGCCCCAAGATGTTAGTAAGGAGGATTTTGCAGGGTCAGCAGGGCTGAATTTGCCATTATCATTTCCAGTGCCTAGATCAATGCTATGTGGTTAGTCCTATTTCCTTCTTTTCAGATTTTATGATCCAACCTGGTGATTGCTAGGCTGTTTCAGAGGCCAAATGAGAGCAACCACATTGCTGTGAATCCAGAAATACATGCAAACTAGATGAGGTAAGGATGGCATATTTCCTTACGTAAATCAACTGCCATGGCAGTATTTGACCTGAGTCCCCAGAACATTACCTGAGTTTCTGAATTAATAGTCCAGCAATAATACCATGAGGCAATCACCTCCCCTTACAGTGCTCATCACAGTTGGTGTGAGTGACTTTAGGAGCAGTGAGGTTTCCAGTTAAAGATAAGAATCAGATTATAAAATCTCCTCTCATATCTGAGGACAAAAGGACATAGGCTAGATTATAAACTAAGGATGAGTTCCCTGCCATCGAGTATAGATTTTGATGGTGCACTCATCTATGCTTGGCCAGATCTTCCCACTTGATTTATTTGAATGACACAATTTTACTTCACATAAGGCAGGGTGTCTGTCCTTCTGGAGGAGGTAGTCCCACTTTATGGTGCTGCCAGTCAATTCGAGGATAGCACCTCTGGGAGATTAGTGGCCGCTGCTCAGGAGGAAGTGGACAAGTTCAGGATTTCATCACTGCTGGCTGGAAGGCCCAACGAGGATGGTGGGGTCATGTTGATCATGGCAGTAAAGAAGTTGGACAAGGGGAGGCAAAACTGTGGTATGGACTACAAATGGCACAGGGAGCTCAAGAAAAAAGCCATCACACACCTCTCCATTTGGTAACCAGCAGCACATACGGTCAAACTGTCAGGCTACAAATTGGAGTGCAGGCCTCCTGACACTCATTAAATCAGAGTGCTGGTGGAGTGTGATCCTTAGTTAGACATTAATTTCCCACTGAAGAGCTCAATTCGGTGCAGGAGAGTAGCCTACCAGTCATCCTCTCTACTGTCCAGAGAATCCTGGTGCGGTTAGTTGAGTCAGCAATGGACTTCCTGACTCTAACCACATATCCTACATGTAGTTGGCCCATAAAATCCAGCTCAGTAATTTGGCGTAATGAAAATATGATAACTCTTGAACTAAATTATTTCACTATAAGAAAATGTAGAACTACGAATAAAATATATTCTTGCCCCTCTATCTCAGTTTGGCGGAAATGAAATAGATTATACCTCCTGAATTACTTTTATGTAAATAGGGAGAATAAATGAATCCTTTTCATTTTAGTGAAATTTATGATTTATCTTATGTGACTGCTTAGTGAAAACAATGATGATCTTACTTTGTTCATCAATGATAATGCACCATCCACAATTTATGAATTATTCTATAGAAAAAACTGGAAAGACTGACCCTTCTACACACAGTTATTCATGTCCAAGATTTGTGAAACAGGTAGATAGCTTTCAACCCTTTCCCCTCCCAGCTCTTCCAATGTACAGCATTTCTCTCAGTGATGGAGTAGATGCTTCTTAACACCATTATGATTAAGCTCGCGGTACTGCTGGAATGACAGATGTAAGATTACCTTTAATAGGTGTCCACTCATGCATGCAAATTGAATTAAGTAATGGGAGTAGAGATTTGTTCCGTAATTAAGATAAAAATTCATGTCAGTTTAAACCCTGGTGTATATTAGTAACATAGTAAACGCTTCTTTATCTGGTAATAAATTTTTAAATTTAGACACCCTGAATTTGTAAAATAAGAAGTAACCTGTCCAATGCATGCTTTTCTTAAAATTTGTTTTTTACATTGATGCTATTTACTTGTTAACCTTTCTTATTCTTATTTTAGTTTGCTTTTTAGAATCAAATGATAACCACATTATAAAACATTGTGAATGAAAATCCTGTTCAAAACAATGGAAAGTAAGGTAAAAACACCATAAAACATTCATGACATTTGATTTTCACATTGAGCCATGTTATATTTTTGCAACTAATTTACTAATTCTAGAATCTATGTTTTCTATGCATTTAAGTAATTCCTTTGGAGCTAGTTAAATGCCACCTTCTTGACTATCAATTTTGGTAATTATTCTGAATCAACAGTAATATGACTCAGTGGTACAGCATCACACTCACACTTCAGTGTCAGAAGTATGGAGTCTCAAATCAGAGTTGCATTAGACTGCCATCTTCGTACAGAAAAGTGGGAATGCTATCTGTTTGGAGGTGCTGTCATTCAAATAAGCTGTGCAACTGATTTATCAGTTTATTTAGGGAATGCAAAGGATCACCCAGTATTATTCAAAGAGATGGGATTTTTCCCTGTACACCGTCCATTTCTTAACTAAAGTAAGAAACAAGACTGATGTATTTACATCCATCTACAGTCAGAATTGCTGAGTTGATGATTCATTTTGGTCTACTCCCCAGCATCATAGTTGCCAGTCTTCAACTAATTTAATTCCCTGCACTTTATCATGAAATGATTGAAAACATTGCACACAGCAAAGGCTATGGGCTCTGAAAACATTCCAACAATAATTCTAAATATTTGTGCATCAGAACTTGTGTTCCACTACATGTCCAATACTGCCATGTACTCAACAATGCAGAAAATTGCCCCAGCATGTCTTGCACACAAAAAAGCAGGACAAAAACCAAATCAGGCTTTTGCCCAAAACGTCGATTTCGAAGCTACTTGGATGCTGCCTGAACTGCTGTGCTCTTCCAGCACCACTAATCCAGAATCTGGTTTCCAGCATCTGCAGTCATTGTTTTTACCTCAAATTCAAATCAGCCAGCCACTGCCCTAACAGTATACTTGTGATCACCAGCAGTGGTGGTAGTCAACAGAACTGACAGCAACACCAGTAAAGGAATAATCAACTCATTGATCATCAGTTTGGTTTTTGGCAGCACCACTCAGATCCTGACCTCATTATAGCCTTGGTCTAAACATGAACAAAAGAGCTGACATCAGAGAAGAGGTTACAGTGACATCAAGCAAGCATTCAGCTGAGTATGATATCAAGAGGCAAGCGAATGGCACAAGTTAAAGCAATACCTACCACAAAGGAGGGCAGTTGTGGTTTTTGGAGGTGACTCACCTCAGCTCCAGGATATTTCTGCAGGAGTTCCTCATTGGAATATCCTAGGGACGACCATCTAGGGACAATCAGCTTCACTGGAGGGTCATTGATGATATTACCTAGCATGGTGATGAAATGTCTGAAAACAAACCTTCCAGCTCAGTGAGCAAACTTACAAACTGAATCTCAACCTGAGCTACAAATCTTCTTGTAAACTGCACAACCATCTTTAGCTGCTTCATCAATGACATTCTCTCCAATATAACATCAGAAGTGGGGATGTTTGCAGTCATTGTACAATGTTCATCAACATTTGCAACTCCTCATGGCCTGAAACAGCCAACTTGGGCTGATAAGTAACAAGTAACATTTGCCCTGTACAAACGCCAGGCAATAATCTAACAATTGGCCCATGACATTCAATAGCATTGCCATTGCTTAACCCCTACTATCCAACATCTTGGGGGTTACTATTAATCATAAACTGAACTGAAATTACCACATACATAGTGGGGCTACTGACACTGGTCAGAGGCTTGGAATTATGCAGCAAGTAACTTGCTTCATGTCTTCTCAATGCCTGTCCATCACCTATAAGGCAGAGGTCAGGAAAGCAGTCAAGAAGTTTGATGCTAACGAGGACAAAGCAGTCTGCTTGATTGGCACCCTATCCATAATCTTAAATGTTCACTCCCTCCACCAAAGTGATAGCAATGTGTACCACCTACAAGATGCAATGCAGTAACTCACCAAGATTCTTTCACAGCACTTTCTAAACACTCAATCTCCACCATCTGGAAGGATCAGCACAGCATGGGACACCAACACTGCAAGTTGTTCTTCATCTCACACACTATCCTGACTTGGAACTATATTGCAGTTCCTTCATTGCTGTTGTATCAGAATCCTTGTACTCCCTTCCTAACAGTACTATGGGTGTCCTTACACCCCAAGCACTGCAATGGGTCAAGAAGGCAGTTCATCACCACTTTCTCAATAGCTATTAGAGGAAGCAATAAATGCTGGCTACACAATTCCAACCATGAGTGAATAAAGGAATCTGGTGTTTTATCTTATAACTATTTGCAGTATTTTGCTATGTGCAAATTGGCTGTCCTGATTCCCTACATTAAGAAAGTGATAACATTGCAAAAGAAGTTTTATCAGTTACAATGTACTTCAGTATTTTCTGTTAGGTTCTGTAAGACAGGTTTGTTTAAGAGATAAAGTCAGAAAAATAGTTACATTCCAGTGTACCTTGCTGGCATATTTTTTCTTCCTGTTGGACAGTAAGATACAAATTTGATCCACCTTTCTAATTGCTTTGGAGTCCATTCTTTCTTCATTTGGGCATTTACATTTATTGTTCTCACTGATCTTTTAGATGAATTTGCACTGACTGAGTGGGTTTTCCTGAAAACTTCTCATGCATGTGCTGACACATTTTCCTCACTTAAGTCTTGGACATATGTATCTTTTTGTACTTTTGCATGAGGGAAATTGTTTTAAAAGGGTGATTGTATGGGTGGAAGAGCAGATGATGGCCATGTAGTGGAGGTGATGAAAATGATAAAGAAATACAGCTGCTTTTTAAGAGTATGAGAGCCCATACTTTTACTGTCAATTGTTTGTTGCCCTGATAAAACTATTGTATCAAGCATTTTCCTTGAACTGCAAAATCTTGTAATATTGATACCAACGCTATTGTTAGGTAAAACATGTTATTTTTTCTGTTCCTGCAATGATTAAAGATTAGAAACGTATCTCCAATTCAGACATGATGTATGATTCAGAGTTGATAGTGTTTCCACACCATAAGTGCTCTTGTTGTTGAAGGCTGCATAAATGGACAACCATGGAATGTTACTACTGTGTATCCTATGCCAGTGTGGAAGGATGGAATATGAACTGTGTTTTACAGGCATAAAGTTAGCAAATTATATGACCATGAATAGGATTGAGCTTCTTGAATGTTGTTGCAGCTGCACGCATTCAGGCAACTGGACAGTGCTCACTCGCACACAATCTTGTAGCTGTTCATAAATCTTAAGCTGCAATGAATGTTATGCATACATTTAAGTAGAAGCAGCAAACACGAATTGCTGAAGCACAAATCTGTGTCATTTTCCTAAGCTCTGCCTAGTCCCAAGCCCAGATGGTGTGCTGTTCAATTACATAACAGTAAAAGAAAATTCAGTGATGTAAATTGCATTTTGGCAACTTGTGTGAAATTACTTCAAGAATAACTACAGAAAAAGTTATTAGTCAGCTTTTTAAACTTCAAACTGAAGCTTTGATTGTAGAAAGATGTTAGCTCCTTGCAAGCATTCAAGGATTCAATGAAATTTGGTTATTCAATTCAGATAAACAGGCATATCCAAAGGTTTATTCTATATAACCAGA
This sequence comes from Chiloscyllium punctatum, assembly GCF_047496795.1. Classification (NCBI taxonomy): domain Eukaryota; kingdom Metazoa; phylum Chordata; class Chondrichthyes; order Orectolobiformes; family Hemiscylliidae; genus Chiloscyllium; species Chiloscyllium punctatum. The sequence continues at coordinate 77,950,129 of NC_092748.1, forward strand.
AAATGAGGAGACACAAACTTGCTGGACACCAAAGATGAACTGATACATTGACAGAAAATTGACATTATTTATGTTTAATACTGCCAATCCAATCCAAGTTACATTAACACTACATTATTCAACCTCTCTATTGTTGTCAACAAGAATTAAGGAAACATTGCAACTACATGCTTATATCAAAATGGGAAATATTAGACTTTTTAGCAGCATTAGCATAATACAGCATTTCTTGGTTTAGTGATGATGGGATGGCAGTGGAATACTACACCATTAGAAGAGTCAAAATTCATAATATTGCAATTCTAAATTCAGCAGTGTTTGCAGTAACTGGATTGCATGAGGAAGTCATTCAAAAGTAGTATTGGTTTAGGATCAATAAAGGATATAATAGTGGTAATGTAGAACTGACTACTAGTTATTCAGAAGCCACTTGGAGACATATTTGACAAAATGTAAGTAATGCACCATTAAATATTGGATGCTTAACAATGACCAGTTCAGTGTACATCTGAAATTCTCCCTTGGGAAATGATATAAAATGAACCTATTACTCACATTTCACTGTTAATTTCTATTCTCTCCTTTAACCATAAATGACTCCAGTTCAGCAAATACATCCGCCAAAGTGGCAGATGCTCAGAGGTGTTGCACAATATGTCACAAACTGGAAACAATAAACCCAATCACATGACTATTTATCATGTCTCTTATCCAATGTAAAGCAAAATTGGAAGGAGCCTGGCCAGTGTATTTCAGTATATATTCAGCTTAAAAAAATGTTCTTTGAAGGATTTTTGCAAGTAATTTAAATAAATAAAACTGTTGTTGCAAATCTGACATTGAAACTCATACAAAATGAATATCAAACAAATATATTGTATTTTAGTGTAACCAGTTTAAATTCCAGTTCAAAGCAGGAAATTGAAAAACAAAATCCTGATACAACCATTACATTTTGTTAGCTGCACATATTCTAATGCTCAGCATATTATAAATCAATCCACTGCCAAATACCACAAAGAATTGTTACCTGCAGTCGCTTTAATGTAACAAGTCTTTGTTGCATTTTTATTTTTTGTTTGTTCAGTTGTACAATTCATAATTACATTGATTGTGTTACAAAGAGCTACTAATTGTCTGCTTATATCTGCAATTTATAGAAACCCTGCCACCAAATCTAATTGCATTTGAAGCAATAACATTTCTTAGCAAATCAGTTATCCATTTATCAGCATTTAAACTTTCATTTGTGTGAAAAGCTAGGTTATGTGCTTGCAGAGTGACACAGCTGGTGGCTGTGTGTATCAGGCTAAAGGCTAACCAAAGTCATTCATCTATCAGTGATAATTTCAGACCATGTCTGCTAATAGGGCATTCTTGCTTGTTCAGGTCCTGTGACAAATGAATATACCAAGTGTGATGACATCAGTTCTAATCATGCTGATAAAAGAACACTTATATTGGACAATACAGAATGATGAATGAGGTACATGTTCATTTACGCATCTCGTTACTTACTTTTCCGTTCATCACTTCACTAAAGCTAAGTCCTACCTATGTTTGGATCATGCTGCTCGATACACCATATGGTATATTTTAAGCTTTCCATTTTTTTAGGGATAGTTAAAAGAGAGAAGTAAAAATAGTTCAGCAACCAGGTTTATGGTTAAACTGACACTAATTCCCAAAGCTGTGAGTTTTCATCCATTGTTGACATTTGGTTAAAATTATAATTTTTGATATGAATTGCTGTAATAGTCTCCCTTTAAGCTTTACAAAATACATAGCTCCATGTAATCATAAATTTTCAACTTTGACACATGCTTCAATTTTTTACACATATGTACTATATTAAATTTTTCACATGGAGTTTACATTTAAAGTGAATGGCCATTAATATAGTACATCTATTTTGTGATAGAAATTGTACTTTAAGAACAACATTTAAGCCAAACTATAACTTTCAGATTCTTTCATAAAATTCAACTTACTGACATTTTTTTTTCACAGAAAGTATTACAAAACAGATTAAGTAGGTGTTTTTATGGTATAGCATATTCACCCAAGTTAAAAAAAAGAAGGTACTTAATGTATTAATAAGTACATTTAATGTTGTTTTTCAATAGTTTAGCTTTCATAAATCTATAAAACACTGAATACAATATTTTTGTTGAAACCTTTAACTTATTTTCTGGTTTAAACAGATGGGAGCTAAGGGATATGTATAGGAGACAAGCTGACAAAGATGTAATTCAGGCAGGGTTGTGTATATGTAATGAAGTTTAGTAAAAGGAAAGCTATGAAGTCTTTGGTAGAACTGAAGGGTCCAATATGCAGTATAAGCTATTAGAAGACATCCAGTTGACTTAGGAAGACCCACTGATATGATGAAGCATTACATATTCCTGAATTTATGTCATTATATGAATATTAAGTGTAGTTTTTGAATTAAGTACATTTAATCATAAATGGTTTTCTGTTATGAAATAAAGCAGTTTATTGATTTGACTCACTCATCTGCTTTTAGAGAGACTAAGAATTTATTATAGACACTATAAGTCACAAAAGGGATACTATTGTTATGTGTCAGTAGCAAAGTAGTCAACTCTCTCAAAGATTATGTGCTCAGATAGCATGCAGGAGCAACCAGTGCCTATGAAACCGACAATGTTGCCAACCAAAGGGACAAGGGGTGCAGGTGCATAGTTGTTTGAAAGTGAGTCATAGATAGATGGGGTGATGAATAAGATGTTTGGCACACTTGCTTTCATTGATCAGTGCATCGAGTACAGGAGATCGGATGTCATCTTGCAGCTGTACAGAACGCTGGTGAGGCTACTTTTAGAATATTGCATTCAATTCTGGTCTCCCTGCTGTAAGAAAGATGTTGTTAAACTTGAAAGCATGTAAAAAATATTTACAAGGATGTTTCCAGGATTGAAAGGTTTGAGCTATAGAGAGAGGTTGAATAGCCTGGGGCTTTTTTCTCTGGAGCATCAAAGGCTGAAGGGTGTCTTTATGGAAGTTTATAAAATCATGTGGGGCATGGATAGGGTGAATAGCCCATGTCTATTTCCCAGGGTAGGGGAGTCCAAAACTAGAGGGTGTAGGTTTAAGGTGAGAAAGGAAAGCTTTAAAAAGGACTTGAAGGGCAACATTTTCACGCAGACATGGCCCATATATGGAATGAGCTGCCATATATGGTGGAGGCGGGTATAATTGTGTCATTTAAAAGACATCTGGATGGGTAAATGAATAGGAAGGGTTTAGAGAGATATAGGCCATCTGCTGTCAATTGTGACTAGATTTGTTTAGGTTATCTGATCAACATGGATGAGTTGGACCAAAAGTTCTATTTTCGTGCTGTATAACTCTATGTATATCCTATATGTATGTCAAGAGGATACATCTGTTTGGCTGTGTAGGAAACTTATTTACAAGAGTTTTGTACAAGCTCGATATATAAACATTAGTGGGACATTCAGTCCTTCAAGCCTGTTCTGCCATTCAATTAGTTAAAAATTATACAATGCCAGGTTATTGGTTTATTTGGAAGTACAAGCTGCACCTAATCTTGAACTTCAAATCATGGTCCCTTGCATCTGTCCTCTTGTCAGAGTACGTTTTTGTTTTACCTTGCCACTTTGCCACTTCTGCTTCCACACTGGCTTTCTCATTGGATGGCAGTGACAGCTTAAGAATGGTCAATGGTATGTAAATATCATGACCTAACCTCAGTTCTACAGACACCTTTCTGGTAAGAGTGAATTATATGGGAAAAGTAGGATATGAATAAATTTGTCAAATATTTTTCCCTCCAATATAGCAGCTCCTATACTTTCCTTTATCACCCAATTAAAATAATTTGATTGCAGATTATATCATAATGTAGATGATGATAAATTTTAAAGCTTGCTCAAAACCCTGTGAACTAACTAAAAATCTGTGGTCCGTTGCCTATAGTGATAGCCTCTGGCAAATTGCATTTTGTGAATAATATGTCTAGAATGCCAATGATTATGTGGTGGTCATGAATGCCCTTTTAGTGATTTCTGACCATTTGTTCTGCACATCATGAACTACAAACAAAGCATACCAATTCCAAAGGGCTGCTTGCACTTCTCTAGAAATATCAACCTGAGATGATAACTTTGGATTTGTTGGCCATGGATTCAAAGGTTGAAATGTGGGATAACTTGAAATGCACATTGCTGTAGCACTTTTGTACTACTGCTCAAGTTCCATAAGCAATACGATTGTCATCAAACAATGCAAATTCATAGCATACTCTGTATTATATTGTTGTTCTTATGCAGTGAGTTAGCTTATCCCCAGGTACAGCTTGTTTCTTTACTAATTAACTTAGGCTTGTGACACAGGTCCAATTCTTCCTACATATCGCAAGCCTCTTGGTTTTTAGGTCCTGACTCACTTTCTGCACTATGCTGTTGCTAATACTACCTTCAACTTCTTTCACATAAGATTTTGAGCAGTGCCTTCCAAAGATACTTCTCAATACTTAGACTGTAATTGTGGTAAAAGTTAATAGTACTGAGGAACAATGCCAACTCTTTCACTTTAGATAGTATTGGAAGTATATGAACAACCTTGACATTGTCCTATGTAGATTTTACCCAGTTGCTGATGCTCTGGGTCTGCAAAGGTGCATTTGTCCTTGATGAGCACTGAATTATACTGTGTGAGTTGAGTAAGCAAAACTTAAAGCATTCTGATTTGTATCTGAACAATGACATCAAGTTAGTTGAGTGCTCTTACAAAGTCTGACATGAATGAAGAAATGATCTTTAGAATGTGTTAAATGCTGAAATTAGCCCTTAGGGCACTCTTCAATACTGAAACAAGATAGTGAGTACCAAAAGCTGTAAAGTATTGTCTTTATTCTACTAGTGTTATCTGAAGATAGTTTGTCACATGTCAAACTTCATTAAGACTGTGGATTCATGAAATGATGCTTTTAATTTGTTGATTGTAGGAACTGGATACTTGTTTCAATGGATGGATTTATTGACCATCTTAAAGTTGTCGCAGAATATAATAACATTCTTGCGTTATTCAATGATTTGATATGATATTCATGATAATGAGTTGATATGAGCAACAATATGATCTGTTTCTAGTTGTTTCAACTCCTGCGACACTTCAGAATGAATTATAAATAGTGACTACTTCAAATTTTGGTGGAATGGATGTGGTAATAATAGCATGAATAAAATAATACATCTTGATTTTACAAAACTGGTAGATAAGAAAGGGTATCAGCAGGTAAAATCCATGACATTGATCACTTTAATGTGTGCTCTGATGTGATATTCAATTTTTATGCCAAGCTTATTGAGTATGTGTTAATCTAGGATAATGTTTAGAAGCAGATGGAACTACAATTTTTCCCCAAGCTATAGTAATAGAATCTTTGGTAGATGAACAAAAACTGTTGTAGCAGTGAAAGAAAATGGTAAAAACATAGTACTGGTGGAGCTTGTCACTTAATATAATTGTTTTTATACCAATTGATGAGAAGTAACACCAAAATTCATATAACCTCAACTCAGCATTCCTGAAGATGATCTGGTTCTTTATCTTCCATGATGATATACACATACCATGCCTCACTCTCAGGAAGAGACATTGATTCACTCCTTTTTTTGATGATCTACAAATTTTTGCACGTCATGCACGTCTTTATTTTCTCAAAATGGACATGGCGTTGGGAATTGTTTGGCATGTCCTCAATCAGGATACACATTTGAGAGCATATGATCGTAATGTACATCTTGGCAACTCTGAGGAAATGTGTATTGTTTGATTATGTCACCATGATGGAGCATGTGCTGATATGAGTGCTAAGATGTCTGTCCATAATCTGGCTGGGGAAGCTGTTTCAGCAACCTTGGTTCAGAGAGTGCATTTCTGTGATTCATCTTCACATTTGACTGAGCAGATTTGGTTTGAATAGACAAGATCATGACTAGAACCAAAGTAAAGTCTTCATTTTTCATGAGAAGACATTCCTCTATTTGTGGAATTGAAATCTTTCAATTAATTGCTCAAGAATTATTGCATTGGTTAATGTGTCAAATTTACATGTAAGAGCCAATTGCTGCAACATTGACATACACTGTTTAATGGGCTTAACATTTCATTGAGAGCGCTGGTGGATTTTTTATCATTTTAATTAGCTCAATTTATTTGGCTTGGAGTATTTTCTTGAGCACTTAATGTTGCATCATGTAAATGTTGCTTCAGTGAACTACTGTCTGTTTGCTAGAATTAACTCTGGGCAACAGTGTATAAATGTATCTTCTTCTGGATTATTTTTCATTCCAGTTTTACTCTCTTTAACTACCAAGTAAGTCTTGAAGCCTAAGATCTTCATGGTATGGGGGGTTCTCTCAGCAAAGAAGGAAGAGATGCTGGAGTCAATAGACTTAAGTTCTTCTCTATCATCCTCTTACACACTTTGTTGTATATTTTATACCTCAAATCTATGTGGAGGTGTCAGTATATATGGTCATGTAATGCATATACAATTCTTTTAGTTGTCTTTTCTATGCTTTTAATTCTTTCTTCAGCTAGTTTACTTCTCTGAGTCCACACGCAGGCTGAGGCAGTTAAGTACAGTGTGTATCGATCACATGCAGATCCAAATAATCAAACACAGAACAATTTATCACTACATAGTGATGCCAATTCTCCTAGAACTAGACATGAATTTTGATGTCACTGCTGCTAGCGGTTCAGGAACACATTATACTTTTCCCAGAATAGTAGCAAATCAACACTTCCCATTCAGGTGGGTAAAAACAATGACTGCAGATGCTGGAAACCAGATTCCAGATTAGTGGTGCTGGAAAAGCACAGCAGTTCAGGCAGCATCCAAGTAGCTTCGAATTCGACGTTTCGGGCAAAAGCCCTTCATCAGGAATAAAGGCAGTGAGTCTGAAGCGTGGAGAGATAAGCTAGAGGAGGGTGGGGGTGGGGAGAAAGTAGCATAGAGTACAATAAGTGAGTGGGGGAGGGGATGAAGGTGATAGGTCAAGGAGGAGAGGGTGGTGTGGATAGGTGGAAAAGAAGATAGGCAGGTAGGACAAGTCCGGACAAGTTATGGGGACAGTTACTGAGCTGGAAGTTTAGAACTATGGTGAGGTGGGGGAAGGGGAGATGAGGAAGCTGTTGAAGTCCACATTGATGCCCTGGGGTTGAAGCGTTCTGAGGCGGAAGATGAGGCGTTCTTCCTCCAGGCGTCTGGTGGTGAGGGAGCGGCGGTGAAGGAGGCCCAGGACCTCCATTTCCTTGGCAGATTGGGAGGGGGAGTTGAAATGTTGGGCCACGGGGCGGTGCGGTTGATTGGTGCGGGTGTCCTGGAGATGTTCCCTAAAGCGCTCTGTTAGGAGGCGCCCAATCTCCCCAATGTAGAGGAGACCACATCGGGAGCAACGGATATAATAAATGATATTTGTGGATGTGCAAGTAAAACTTTGATGGATGTGGAAGTCTCCTTTAGGGCCTTGGATAGAGGTGAGGGAGGAGGTGTGGGCGCAGGTTTTACAGTTCCTGCGGTGGCAGGGGAAAGTGCCAGGATTGGAGGGTGGGTTGTTTGGGGGCGTGGACCTGACCAGGTAGTTGTGGAGGGAATGGTCTTTGCGGAAGGCAGAAAGGGGTGGGGAGGGAAATATATCCCTGGTAGTGGGGTCTGTTTGGAGGTGGCGGAAATGTCAGCGGATGATTTGGTTTATGCGAAGGTTGGTAGGGTGGAAGGTGAGCACCAGGGGCGTTCTGTCCTTGTTACGGTTGGAGGGGTGGGGTCTGAGGGCGGAGGTGCGGGATGTGGACAAGATGCGTTGGAGGGCGTCTTTAACCATGTGGGAAGGGAAATTGCAGTCTCTAAAGAAGGAGGCCATCTGGTGTGTTCTGTGGTGGAACTGGTCCTCCTGGGAGCATATCCGGCAGAGGCGTGGGAATTGGGAATACGGGATGGCATTTTTGCAAGATGTAGGGTGGGAAGAGATGTAATCCAGGTAGCTGTGGGAGTCGGTGGGTTTGTAAAAAGTGTCAGTGTCAAGTCGGTTGTCATTAATGGAGATGGAGAGGTCCAGGAAGGGGAGGGAGGTGTCAGAGATGGTCCAAGGTAAATTTAAGGTCAGGGTGGAATGTGTTGGTGAAGTTGATGAATTGCTTAAACTCCTCGCGGGAGCACGAGGTGGCGCCAATGCAGTCATCAATGTAGCGGAGGAAGAGGTGGGGAGTGGTGCCGGTGTAATTACGGAAGATCAACTGCTCTACATAGCCAACAAAGAGACAGGCATAGCTGGGGCCCATACATGTGTCCATGGCTACCCCTTTGGTCTGGAGGAAGTGGGAGAATTCAAAGGAGAAATTGTTAAGGGTGAGGACCAGTTCGGTCAACTGTCTCTGGTTCCTGCCACAGAGAAGTCTTGCACTTGGTGACAGCATCCCTTTCCCACAGCAGTGCTGAGACAGCACACAATACTCTGGTTAGCAGGAGCTAGAAATTGAAATATCTGGTTGTTGAGAATTTGGAGGAGAGTAATCTTGACAGAGATAGTGCATGAAGAGTGCATAGCTCGGGTAAACAGGGATTGGGGGCATATTGGGTGACTGGGTACTATGGATTTGGGATAGCAGAATTTTGAGAGTGACAATGACCTGGAGTCTGAAAGAGAGAGAAGGAGCAAGAAAATAAAAGGTAAAGGGGGAGAGATTGAGAGAGAGACAACAGACACAGAGGAAATGGCAGATTTACTTATCAATAACCTGCTAACTGATATAAATTTTAGGAACTGTGACAGTGACCTGGTTCCAGCACCCATGCCTTGGTTCAAATATGGGAACAAAAACTGAAGTACTGAAGTGAGATGACATCAATACATTATTCCAATGCATGTGGTATGAAGAAGACCCAGTAAAACTGAGGACAAAAGGAACAAATGGCAAAATACATCTGGCTTGAGTAATAAGTAACACAAAGGATATTTCTGTTGAAGGCCAATTGTTTTAGCCAATTCCTGATGTAGGGCTTATGCCTGAAATGTCAATTCTCCTGCTCCTCAGATGCTGCCTGACAACAATCATTTTAACCCTAAGACATTATTGCAGGAGTTCCTCAGGGCAGTGTCCTCGGCCCAGCCATCTTTTGGCTGCTTCGTCATTAAACTTCCATCCATCATTTTATCAGAATGTTTACAGTATAGCCATTTAGTCTGTTGTGATGGTGTAAACCCTCTGAAGGTTTATTTCACCTAGTATCTGGAATGCTGCAGTTAGTTTTCATTTTCTGAGAATGATTTCATTGCTTTTTGAAAGCCTCAGTTGACCTTGCTTTCACTAATCTCTCAGGTATTGCATTCCAGATCCTACCTACTGTATGAAAGATTTTCTCATATTGCCATCAGTTCTTCTACCAGTGATCTGTTCTCGATCACTCTCAATTGGAATATTTTTTCCTATCTACTCTGTTCACACCTTCATAAATTTGAACCCCCCTATCAAATCCTCTCTCAACCTTTATTCTCCAAGAACGACCATTGTGAAGATGAACTTCCTTTGAACCATTCTCATTCCAACAGTTTGCAATTGTTTAGCATCTTTAATCTGGTGTAGACACGTGGTAAGATATTAATGAAAGCATTATTGGACAAAATTTTTAATGCGTAAAAGGCATCACAACAAATATCTGGATATGCAGTCTTGATACGGTATTTGATGTGATAATGGTTTTCAAACTTGCTACAAGTAGCTTGATATTAATTAAAATAGAACCCTTGCTTTAAAAGAGACCACTGGGACTGCAGCAGAGTTTATGTCCCGACCAGTCATTAAGCGTAAGTGACTGCTGTTGGATGATGATGGTGGTGTGGGGGAGGATAAGGTAGCAGCAGAGGCAATTTTATTACTTTGACCAGCTGCACTTTCTTCTCTATAAAAGGTAATTACATCCAGTAGTAACAAGCTAATTGATTGCTAATTAGATCAATCAGCACCTTAGCTACTGTCAGCAACTGACAGATTACTGGTCACATGATCTATATTGGAAATGAAAAGTGGACAAGGGTCTGAATGTGATTGACATGCTGAATAAAATGTGATTTGGGATCTCCTAGGTGGTCATGGAAGAGGTAAGTAAACATGATTGATTCGATGGTAATTGTCTGAGAGGAAATGAGAAAGAAATGGGCCTCAGTGGTCTGTGCTGGATCCATACCTCAAGACACTTGGGGGTTTTCACATGTAAATAACTCAGACAGAGCCTCTTACAAATGCGAATAAAGTGACAAGGAGGAGAGGGAAGAGGAGAAAAGAATAAGTGAGCTGCAGATTCAGCTTAATGTTTGCTATCAGTATGCAAACTGACTGCATATTTTGCAACACTAATAAAAAGTAATTTTCAATTAACGTGAATAATCCAGAAGTTGAATCTATTAAGGATTAATTGCACCTTAATTAAAAATAAATTGAAACACAGATGGATTCCAATGATATGGGTTTTCAATAGTGTATCTCCTCAGACTAAAGGGGAAGGAACATTCTTGCGTTTTATCTTACAGACCAGTCAGATGTACAACATTACAGTATCCTTTTAATCACAACTGAAAACAAAATAAAGTCACAGTGTGTTTTAAACGCTGTTTGAAATTTGGATTGGAAAAGAAAAACAATGCAGTCACTCCCTTAACATAAAAATTAAATAAAATTACTTGACTTGAAAATAGTGCAATCATGAAGCCAAATTGCATAAGTTGTAAAAATGTTTTAGAATTAGTTACAGAATTAGGAAGCACAAGAGTACACTGTTCCCTTTTTAGATAACAGCTATTCTTGCACTCAACTTCGAAATGATATATCTGTATAGTAGTTAGAAATGTATTGACCATTATAATTACAGAAAAATGGCATGCAGATAAATTTAATGATGTCTGGATAATTTCCCAGATTTAGTTAAGACATGGTGCTTTCCTTCATAAACTTTTGAAAACTAGAAACAGGTATTTCCATTTTCAAAGATTAATAAAAACATTGTGATTATTAATTGCTGTAAATAGAGACATTAACTCTATTTCAGGTGAGCTTTGTTAAATGAGATTAATGGAAACCTGTCTGCTAAGACTCAGAGTGAAGAAGCAAATTACTGCAGATGTTAGAATCTGTACTGAAAACAAAAATGCTGGAGATCACAGTAGTTCAGGCAGCATCCTTAGAGGGAAAGCAAGCTAGCGTTTCGAGTCTAGATGACTCACTTCATGACAGCTCTGATAAAGAGTCATCTAGACTCAAAACATTAGCTTGCTTTCTCACCATGGTTGCTGCTTAACTCAGAGTGACCTTTCTTATGCTGATCACCTTATTATTTATGCAACCAGGCTCTTTGATACATTTCTCTGGGAATAAGTGGCTAAAGAAGCAGAAAAGTTTACCATTGCTAGGACTGTATAGCATTCACATCACTGGTGCTACATCTAAAACCAGCAGCACACAGCACACAGCTACAGGCATTGCAAATGACCCTTAATACTGTGGTGACTGAGCCTCTTTAGGACATGAATCGAGAGTATGATGCTGGAAAAGCACAGCAGGTCAGGCAGCATCCGAGGAGCAGGAGAGTCGATGTTTCGGGCAAAAGCCCTTCATCAGGAAAAAGTCCTGATGAAGGGCTTTTGCCCAAAATACCGACTCTTCTGTTCCTCGGATGCTGCCTGATCTGCTATGCTTTTCCAGCTTCATACCCTCGATTCTAATCTCCAGCATCTGCAGTCCTCACTTTCACCTCTTTAGGACATGGTGCAGGAGAAAGGTAATCTCACTCCCCACTTTGCAGACATGGATTTTGGTAGATTGAATGGTAGAGAGGAGGGGAGTACTTTCTATTGTGGACCACCACAGGATGCCACACAACCAAACCAAGTCACGTAGGCCACAAATTATAGTCTAGGACAGTGCTGTTTCCTAGATGAAGCAGAATGCCCAACAGTACAGGAAGAAGTTGAATGATTAGCAGTATTCCACAAAGCTAATTGTCACCATCTTCTCTCTGATACTTCACACATATATGGCTCCCACCCACTCTCATTTTGTCACTGCACATGCCTGTCACCAAGGCTGGCGGACTACGTTCTTATTATTGCATGCATCATGCCCACATCATCTCCCAAACTACTAACCCATCCTGCCCTCTCTGCTTCCTAATGTCTCACTGGGACCACCTCACCATCTCTCCTAATTGTGCATTAGCACTAACTGCTTTTTCATTTGCTTCCATCACACTTAATCCATCCCTTTGTTTCATTGAAGGAAAAAGAGGCCTAACCACTGAACTGATGACTCCACAATCCTTGACTGACGTACCTATAATCCCTGTAGCAGTTGCACTTCATCTTCAGGGACGACTGTAGTCTAATCATTGGATTCTATAGGACCAAGTGCCTGACTGACTATAAATGTAAAAATAGATATAAATATTTTCACTGTTATTATTGCAGAAAAATGGCATGCGGTTAAATTTAATGATATATTGATAATTTCCCAGATATAAAGACATAGTGCTTTCCTTTATAAATGCTTGAAAACCAGAAACACATTTCCATTTTTCAAAATTCATAAAAACATTGTGATTATTTAATTACTGTAAGCAGAGATGTTTACTCTGTTTCAGGTGAGTATTGTCCTTTCACTGGAATTGCAGAAACCCATTGACTTTGTGCAGCCAATCCCATGACTGCCATCCTCCTTCACCCCACAATGGACTGTTCACCTTTGACCTTCACACAGCCATTTGCTTGCAGCACATGCAGAGTGTTTACCACATAAACAGCTGGCACATGCTGCAGGTGTGACATTGTTGGCACATGGTGCTGCACAACAACCTGTTCTCCCCCTTACTGTTCAGTGCTCTCCATGTCACAAGCTGCTGTCCCTCCTTCTGCAGTAAAAAAAGCAATGCAATGCAAACCACAGAGGCCATCAGGATGAAACATTGAATTTAACAGCTTCAGAGTGTGAATATTTTGTCTCTTCGCTTTTTCATAAGCACCTATTTGCATCGACGTCTCTTCTATGTTACAGGACTTTCAGTTTTCATAACGATAATTCTGTTGAGTTTTAAGGATAAATGAATAGTTACATATTTATTAGACTGCTTTCAGTAGTGTAGGCCACAAAAATTGGGCTTGCGAATGCCATAAGACCAGAATTTTGCAAATCTTGCCGTATAATTCAAGAGTCAAAACTAATTGTGACCCTTATTTATGTGATTTCATAAAGATCTCTGATGTCAGATATAGATTCACAGAGTCATACAGATATACAGCAAAGAAACAGACCCTTCAGTCCAATTTGTCCACACCGACCAGATATCCTAAATAAATCTCGTCCCGTTTGCCAGCACTTGGCCCATATCTCTCTCATCCCTTCCTATTCATATACACATCCTGATGTCTTTTAAATCTTCTAGGAGAAAATGAGGACTGCAGATGCTGGAGAGCAGAGCTGAAAATGTGTTGCTAGAAAAGCGCAGCAGGTCAGGCAGCATCCAAGGTGCAGGCGATTCGATGTTTCGGGCCTGAGCCCTTCTTCAGGAATGAGGAAAGTGTGCCAAGCAGGCTAAGATAAAAGATAGGGAGGAGGGACTTGGGGGAGGGGCGTTGGAAATGCGCTAGGTGGAAGGAGGTTAAGGTGAGCGTGATAAGGTGAGGGTGATAGGCCGGAGTGGGGGTGGAGGCGGAGAGGTCAGGAAGAAGATTGCAGGTTAGGAAGGTGGTGCTGAGTTCGAGGGTCGGAACTGAGACAAGGTGGGGGGAGGGGAAATGAGGAAACTGGAGAAGTCTGAGTTCATCCCTTGTGGTTGGAGGGTTCCTCCAGCCATCGTGTTGCTATGGTCTGATGATGGAGGAGTCCACGGACCTGCATGTCCTTGGTGGGGTGGGAGGGGGAGTTGAAGTGTTGAGCCACGGGGTGGTTGGGTTGGTTGGTCTGGGTGACCCAGAGGTGTTCTCTGAAATGTTCTGCAAGTAGGCGGCCTGTCTCCCCAATATAGAGGAGGCTAAATCGGATGCAGCGGATGCCGTAAATGATGTGTGTGGAGGTGCAGGTGAATTTGTGGCGGATATCGAAGGATCCCTTGGGGCCTTGGAGGGAAGTAAAGGGGGAGGTATGGGCGCAAGTTTTGCATTTCTTGCAGTTGCAGGGGAAGGTACCGGGAGTGGAGGTTGGGTTGGTGGGGGGTGTGGACCTGACGAGGGAGTCACGGAGGGAGTGGTCTTTTCGGAATGCTGATAGGGGAGGGGAGGGAAATATATTAAATATCCGAATCACTTCCCATGTGGTCATTACCTTTGTCTCTCTTCCTTTTTAAAGGGCCATTGTTTTGATTTATTTTTTCCAAAACTTCCAAAACAATTCAACGGCTTATAATACAATAATTACTGCTACTAGAATTTGAGAAAATCAGTGCCAGTACTGAAAATATCTCAAAAAGGAGCAACTTTTACAGCTACAATTTTACCATCCTCCATCTTGGGTAACCCCAATCTCTGATGTTCCTTAGTTTCTGATGCAACTTCCCATAAGCTTTTGCCCATCATGAAGTAAAACAGTAAAATCAAGTATATAGAGCTTTCTTGATAGGTCACCAATAAGATTATTTTCTATTGGGAGAATAGTATTACCAAATTATTAAAATTGTTACGGGTGTTTGGTTCAAAACTGGCCTTATATGATTGAGTAGTATTCTGAGGGCGATTATCTCAGCAAATTGCATTTGATTTTGTTTTTAGTATTCCATTTGTATTTTTTGAGTTAAGTATCTCAGCCCGTATCCTCTGCATCACAAATGTTGCTTATTCTCATTGTTGTCTTTCCTTACCCCATCCACTGTTGAAGCCCTTATTTATGGTACCTTAGTGGTCTCCTCACCCGTCTCCTATCCTCCATATATTAAATTTAAAGTGCTTACAATTTTTTGAAGTACATCACTGTAGTAATTTTGAGAATCACAGCCTATTTGCACACAATAAGGCCCCAGAAACTGCAGTTAGAAAATTGAAGTATCAGTGTGCTTTTGCTGATGTTGGTGAGGGATAAATGGTGATCAGGATGCTGAGAGCTTTTTTACAAATAGTGTCATGGAATCTTAGAGTCCATGTGCAGCTTATTTATTCTTTATCTCCTGTGGTCCAAAGCATAACAATTTTAAGGAATAACTTGAAAGTGCTATTGATGAAAATGGGCCTGCTTTTCTAAAGTAGTGTTTTAAAAATGACCTAAAATGACTGGTAGTATTGTAGCATTTGTGCAGGTGTTGGTCATGGTACAAGCTGCAGCTGTTTCACAGCTTAGCTTTTGTAGTCAATTTGCAAAGCACATTCTCCACAGGGTTCTGAAAAATCCCACAATAGAAAACACAGTCTCACCAGAGAATATTACAGTTGTGGTATCATTGTTGGCTAATTTTCTGTTTTTCTTTTCTACACGATGTTGTATAGACAGCCTGTGTGTTATCACATTGTCTATTTCTTACAACTATACCTCAACAATCTAGCTAAACATTATGAAAATAAGCTTCTTTCAGATTTCTTTTTACCTATATCTTGCTTTTAATGTTTTCTAATTATAGCGAACTAAGACCTGAGGGATATGTAGAGTAATTACCAACATAATTCATTGCAATTTACTAACCTGATGGGATGAAAACATCCCTCTGTTTGTTAAAGTTTAGGTATTTTTAATTGAGTCCCTTGCAGAGCTGGGATGAGTGGAACAACTCTCTATGGACTATGTCCATTTCTTTACATTACTTTCAATCGTGGGAAATATTTACTATTATAGTAAATCCTCAAGCACTGTTGAAAAGTAAGTATGCAACATATCTGTCCTATTGGAATATATTGCACTCCATCTAAATCTTTTTTATTGTCACAATGTGGAGGTAGTTTTATGTGAAATCTGCAGTGGAACTCCAACTTGAAATTTCTATAAGTATTGCACTTTGAATAATAGTTTTCTGAGGCTTTGTCCACTGAGTGTGATTAAATCAAAATGCCGTTCCTTATTTTTGAACAACTTACAATAGTTGCAGGACATTTAGAGAATTTTAATACAATCACACAGAGTCAAATTTATGTAAGAGCAATTATGTTTGACAAATTTATTAGATTACTTGAAGGGTGTAATGGGCATGGCAAATAAAAAGTGAATCAAAAGCTGCAGTGTGTTTGAATTTCCAATAAGCATTCAATTAAGATATCTTACAAAAGCTATTGCATAAGAGCTCATGGTGTCAGGATGATTTGTGAGCACCGCAAGGGGATTGGCAAACTAACAAAATGTTTTGGAAGAAGAGGCTGAGCGTATGGTAGCCAAATTTGTTGAGTTGGAAAAGCAAGTTGTGAGAAGGACTCAACAAAACTGTAACTACTGAACTGGCTGCATGAGTTGGGGAATTAGTTGGACATGCCTCAATTAAAAAACACACACACAATGTTCCATCCAGGCTTCAGGTATGAAATAGAATTATTCTTTACTGATCCTATTATAACTCAAGAAAGTTAGCAATCCAGAGCCTTATCTAAGGTTCTGGAGACACAAGTTCTAATCCCACTAATGGTGAACTTTGAAATCAGTAAAATCTGGAAAAAAGAATTGACCTAATGGTGACCATGTAAACAATGCAAATTATCATACCAATCCACCTTGTTCATTAATGTGCTTCGAAAAAGCAAACTTGACCGTGTAATGGCCAATACATGCTGGTTTAGACAGCTATTCCCACATTCTATGAATGAATAATAAAAACATGAAGTAACAAAGGCTGCAAGCTAAGGTAAGCATTGAAACAAACTGGTTAAACCAGCTTTCTGTCTTAGTTGTGTTAGTAGATTTTAGCAATCCTTTACCCTTCTCCACCCCCTCTTGCCCAGTAGTTCCTTATATTTTCAATTCAAACCATGCCACTTCATGTGCCCAGTCACTCTCCACGACCACTCATTGGCCATGTCCAGTAACCAGGTATGTACTATAAATAACTAAGAGCCACATAATTACAATGGTAACTGTGGAATCATTTAATAAATCTTCCTTTGATGTTCATACAACACTAAAAATGGTCTCAATCAGACAGATCATTAAAACATGAAGAAAAAATGCTTCAAACACTTCACTCCTTTCAATTTTGTTCAAATAAACAGTGAGACATTGATGAAAGCAATAGCTGAAAGAATAGCTTACAGCCACTTAAAGATGCCAATCTAAGAAAGGCATCAAATCACTTCAGTTAACAGAACCATCTATTGAGATAATGCTCTTATTGACCTGAGCTTATGTCCAAGCATGTACAATGACTTTTGGTTGTGAACAAAGACCAATAGAAGTATTAGTTAACTAAATGATTCTGTTTTGACAACTGAAGTGAATTGTTGACTTTGTTTGATTGAAATATTTAAGTGGTCATGATAGTGGTCAAGATTCTGTGATCTTTTCTGTCAAGGCATCAATGTTTATGTGCACAAGATTAAGAGGTGTGAGGTTTTTTTAAGCTTCTGTCTTTTAAACTTTAATGGATGTCTGATAATCACTTGCATAAGTTTTATGAATAGTGTTTTTTGAAAAGCAGATTTATGAGTGGACACGTTTTTGTCTAATCAGCTTCAATGGTATATTGTTCATTGATTATAATATACACTCATTCCCTGCAAGAGATAGAGCCAAGAATATCCCGTGGATAAGTTGGAGATGGTGAGAAGTTCAGATGCTGGAGAGTCAGAGTGGATAAAGAGCGTAGCTGGAAATAACACAGCAGGTCGAGCAGCATCAGAGGAGGAGGAGAGTCGGTGTTTCAGGTTGGAACCTTTCATCAGCACTCAAGAAAAGTTCTGACCTGAAATGTGACTCCGCTCCTGTTCTGATGCTGTTTGACCTGCTATGCTTTTTCCAGTTCAACTTTCTATCCACTTTTCATGTGGATAACAAAATCATGAATACCATTCCAATGTGCTGCAAAGGACCACATGGTAAGATTACCGAGGCAGACTGGGCAAGATAATGGGAGCAAAAATGATAGGCTTTGGGCCTCAAAGAATGAGGATCTGTGGGTAGCAAATCAGTGGATTATGAGAACAGAGTGTAGAACAAAAAGGATGAGTGGGCACAAAAGGGACATAGTAGGCATTGAGCTGGCATGGACAATATGGTGGGCCCATGGGGGTTAGCTGTGTGGATATGAGTTTGCAAAGACAGTATAAGTGGCCATGGGATAAGGTGGTTGAGGGGGGCAGTGATTGTGCTGGGACTCAGTTGGAATAAATGAGGCATAAGGAGCATGGAAGGGGAATGGGGGGGTGGGTAAGAGCTTTTTAATCTTATTATTCAAATGATTCCTGAATCTAGAATATATTTCACAATACTTCTTAGGAGTCATGCAGAATCTGGCCTGACTTCACAACAATTGCACACAGTGAAACTTGATCGGTCATGAGTGCGGACTGTGGGCTTGCTACCTGCAGCCTCTAAATTAAATGTGGAATACCAGGAAAAGGTGTAGGAAACCTGGATTCAGGTATAGCCAGCCATTTTTAAATAGCATTAGAGTTATTCAAATCTACAAAGATCCAGGCCAAAGAGTCTGCAAAGGGATGTAAAATATAAACTAAAGTGAGTGGTCATTACTTGGATGAACGTAGCATAATATGGGAAAATGTCAGCTTATTTACTTTAGTACTAAGAATGGAAAAGAAAAATTTTGGATCCGAATAATGTGTGCTATGGTGAAAGATGTGGCAGAATCAAAAAGTATACCGAGGCCTATCTCGAAACAAAAGCAATTTGCTATATCTATTAGCAATGGTGATAAGATTGTCACTAGGCAACAGCAAGTTGCCTTATTAAGGGGGAGTTATTGATTTTTAATGACCTTATTAACTGCACATCTTGCCTTATTAATATGCAGCTTCCTATCCTATCACATATCATGAGCAAACCTGATGGCGAGAATTCTCGAGATGGATATTAGCGTGGGTACGTGGCAACTTTAACTCGCTGCTGGATGTGATGAGTTTCCTTATTGCTCAGCACTAAACAGTATCCAAGCACAATTCATTGGCATTAGCCACATGCACCTGTTGTCCACAGACATTGACATCAAATATATTTGCAACCCTTGGGAGCTTCATGGTTCATCTCTGATTTATGTGAGGACACTGCCAAAGTTTATACCTGCATTGCAGAACACACCAGCAACTCGAATTGAAAGCTCACAATTGTTGCAAAATGAAGGAGTACTGATTCATTAATTCAGGAAGTGAAGAAGGTAGGAAGTGTCCGTACAAATATTTAACTTGATGGCACGTGACTTTGTGAAATTCAAAGTCCATATTGTGAACGTCTCAGGGTTATTCCCCCTGGACTGTATTCCACTGTGCATCCAGCTCTGATGGGACTATTCTTCTGATGGGCAAAGTTTCATCCAGGGAGTGTAATGAAGGAATCTGGGACATGGGATGCAAGGTATGATATGAAATTTCCAGGCTTTCGCATGATGTAACTTTATGCCGGATGGTTAATTTGGGGTTTAATTCTTACAAGACATTGCCATAATGGTTTGATACAACTGAGTGACTTGGCTAGGCTTTTCCTGGGACAGTTAAAATTAAAATTCATTGCAGAATGTATGTCACGTGTAGACTAGTCTGAGTAGGGATCGTGAATTTCTTTTTCCAATGAACATTTAACCAGATTGGTTTTTACAAAAATACTATACTTTTACAGTCATGTTTAATAGAAGTGGCTTCTTTTTAAAATGTCAGATTTATTTAACTGAGTTTAACTTTTCTGATGCCATGATGAGATTTGAACTTCTGCCTCTGAATTATTGCTCCAATTGCCCAGTATATTAACATAACTGGTTTCTGTATCCATTAAATATAATTAAAGTAAGTTTCTCAGTCACAATTTTGTCGCTCGGTGATGATAGTTCTGTAATGTTCATATTATACTCATTCTTTTTCTCAGGTAGGTCTAGTTGATTTTTTCAATTCGCTCATGTGATGTGGGTGTCTCTGGCTAGACCAGCGTTTATTGCTCATCTCGAATTGCCCAGAGAACAATTAAGAGTCAATCATTTACACTCCATTTATAGGTTTGCTGCTGACAACACTGTCGTGGATTGGATCACAAACAATGGTGAGACAGAGAAAAGGAAAGATTTAAAGAGCTTAGTCACATCGTGTCAAGTCAACAAGCTCTTTCTCAATGTCAGCAAATCAAAGGCGCTGGTCATTGGCTTTAGTAAGCGGAGTGCAGGACACGTCCCTGTCCGTATCAATGGTGCTGAGGTGGACGTGGTCGAGATCTTCAAGTTTCTAGGCGTAAACATTATCAGCAATCTGTCCTGGTCTACCCACATTGACACTACATCTAAGAAAGCACACCAAAGCCTCCACTTCCTCAGAAAGTTACAGAAATTTGGCACATCCACAGAAACCAACCTATCCGGATGCATCATGGCTTAGTATGGCAACTGCTCTGCTCAAGGCAGCAAGAAATTACAGAGTTGTGAACACAGGTCAGTCCATCACATAAACCAGCTTTTCATTCATTTACCTCATCTATACTTTCTGCTGCATCAGGAAACCAGCCAACATCATCGAAGACCCCTCCAACCCTGGTTATACTCTTTTCCACCCTCTAACATTGGGCAGAAGCAATATAAGTTTGAAAACATGTCCCAACTGATTTAAGAACACCTTCTTCTCTGCTGTTATCAGATATTTGAACTGACTTCTCATATATTAAAGTTGATTTTTCTCTGCAACTTCTCTTTGGTTGTAACACTATATTCTGCATTCTCTTCTATTACCCTGATGTACTTATGTATGGTATGATTTGCTCTGAATAGCACAAAAACAAAACATTTTACTGTATCTCCGAAGGTTCAGAAGAGATTTACCAGGATGTTGCCAGGTATGGAAGGTTTGAGTTATAAAGGTAGACAAGACCTTTATTCACTGGAGCATATGGGATGAGTGGTGACCTTATAGAAGTTTATAAAATCATGAGGGGTATGTATTGAGTTAATGGTAGGTGTGCCTAATGGTAGGCTTTGCAGAGCATCTACGTTCTGCCAGCAGAAAAGACCCTGAGCTTTCAGTTGCCTGCCACTTTAACACATCACCTTGTTCCCTGACCAACAGCTCTGTCTCAGGCTTGCTGCAGTGCTCCAGCAAAGCTCAGGGGAAAGTGAGGACTGCAGATACTGGAGATCAGAGTCAAAAAGAGTGGCACTGGAAAAACATAGCAGGTCAGGCAGCATCCAAGGAGCAGGAGAATAGACATTTCGGGCATAAACCCTTCATCAGGATTTGATCCATTCAGGAATACCTTTCATTACTGATGAAGAATTTATGCCCAAAATGTGGATTCTTCTGCTCCTCGGATGCTGCCTGACCTGCTGTGCTTTTCCAGGGCCACACTTTTCAAGTCTAGCAAAGCTCAGCGCAAGCTAGAAGAATAACACCTCATTTTCTGTTCAGGGACCCTGCAGCCCTCCAGACTCAATTTCAATTTCAATTTTAGGGCCTGAACTCTCCCATGTCCTAGCTCCCTACCACACACACCAGGCCGTGTTATCACATGGTCTGCCATTGCACACAGCCTATTGTTAGCCACTAGCAGTCTCCATTAGCAGCTACCAAGAGAGAAAATGCTGGAAAATCTCAGCAGGTCTGGCAGCATCTGTAAGGAGAGCAAAGAGCTGACGTTTCGAGTCTAACTGACCCTTTGTCAAAGCTAGAAAAATGGGAGAAATAGGGAGGTATTTGCTCCAGAAGCAAAGGTGGCAATAAAGAGATGATAACGACAGTGCATAGAGAGATTATAGGGAGATTAGGAGCTGTGAATGACCAAGGCTGAAGCCAGTGCTATGCGACAAACAATTGGGGGGAATGGGGGGATGGGTGAAGCAGAGGCAAAATGGAAAACAAGGGAGAAGGGTAGCAAAGTCGGAAGAGGAGAGAAAAAAAATGATGAGAGTGGAGAGCGAGAGAAAGAGAGACAATCTAGAAATAAGAGGTACAGAACAGATGCACTCCGATGTCCAGCAAGACATGAATTCAAAAACAGCAAAGGCAGTAACTGTGCAGGCTCTCTCTCTCCTGCACTGTCCACTGCAAGAAGTGTGTCTAGTTACAGCTCTTGTTTGACCGCATGACAGATCTGGAGCTGCGGATGGACTCACTGTGGAGCATCTGCGATGCTGAGGAGGTCGTGGATAGCACATTTAGTGAACTGGCCACACCGCAGGTTAGAATTGCTGAGGGAGACAGTGAATGGGTGACCAAAAGACAGAAAAAGAGTAGGATGGCAGTGCAGATGTCCCCTGCAGTCATGTCCTTCCAAAACAGGTGTATCATTTTGGGTACTGCTGGGGGGCGATGGCTCACCAGGGAGAGCAGCAGTTGCCAAGATCATGGCACTGTAGCGGGCACAGCTATTCAGGAGGGCGGGAAAAAGACTCGTAGGGCCATAATTATAGGGGATTCTATTGTAAGGGGAGTAGATAGGCGGTTCTGTGGATGAAAACAGGACTCCCGATTGGTATGTTGACTCCCAGGTGCTTGGGTCAGGGACGTCACCGATCGGCTGCAGAGCATTCTAAAAGGGGAGGGAGAACAGCCAGTTGTCTTGGTGCATATAGGCACCAACGATGTAAATGAAAAATGAGATGAGGTTCTGAAAGCAGAATTCAGGGAGCTAGGAGAGAAGTTAAAAAAGAGGATCTCAAATGTAGTGGTCTTGGGATTATTACCAGTACCAAGTGATAGCTAGAGTAGAAATGAAAGAATAGGCAGGGTGAAAATGTGGCTTGAGGGATGTTGTAGGAGGGAGGGGTTCAGATTTGTTGAACATTGGGACCGGTTCTGAGGAAGATGGCACCATTACAAATTGGACAGTCTACATCTGAACCAGACTGGAACTAATGTCCTTGGGGGAGTTTTTGCTACTGCTTTTGGGGAGGGGGCTGGGAACCAGAAAAGAAGACAAGTAGACAGCAAGGTGGAAACTGGAGACTGTAAGAATCATGAAGATAGCATTAATAAGGGGAAGAGTAGGCAAAGAGCAGATGAACATTAAAGAACTGGTGGCCTGAAGTGCATATACTTTAATGCAAGTTGTGGGTAAGGCAGATGAACTTAGGGTTTGGATTGGTACCTGGGAGTATGACGTTATTGCAATCACAGAGACTTGGTTGAAGGAAGGGCATGATTGGTAACTAAATGTTCCAGGATATAGACACTTCAGACAGGACAGGGAGGAAAGTAAAAGGAAGGGGAAGAGTTGCATTGCTGGTCAGGGATGATATCACAGCTGTGCTAAAGAAGGACACTATGGAGGGCTTGAGTAGTGAGGCATTATGGGTGGAGCTGAGAAATAAGAAGGGTGCAGTTATATTGTTGGGGTTGTATTATAGGCCTCCCAACAGTGAGTGAGAGGTAGAAGAACAAATAGGTAAACTGATTATGGAAAGATGTAGAGGATAGTGGTGATGGGAGATTTTAATTTTTCCAACATTGACTGTGATACACTTAGCATCAGAGGTCTGGATGGGGTACAATTTGTAAGAAGCATCCAGGAGAATGTTCTAGACCAGTATGTTTAGAGGAGGGAAGGGGCCATATTGGACCTGGTGTTGAGGAATGAGCCAGGCCAGGTGGTAGAAGTTGCGGTAGGGGATTCCTTTGGGAACAGTGACCACAATTCTGTAAATTTTAGAATACTCGTAAACAAAGATGAGAGTAGTCCTAAGGGAAGAGTACTAAACTGGGCCAAGGCCAATTATATCAAAATTAGGCAGGAGCTGGGAAATGTGGATTGGACATAGCTATTTGAAAGGAAGTCCACATTTGATATGTGGGAGGCTTTCAAAGAGAGGTTAAAGATAGCGAGGATAGGCATGTCCCGTTGAAAGCAAAGGATAGGAAAGGCAAGATTCGTGGACTGTGCATGACAGGAGAAATTGTACGACAGGCCAAGAGGAAAAGGAAAGTGTACATAAGGTCCAGGGAGCTCAGAACAGAACGGGCCTTAGAGGAATATTGGCAAAAGTAGGAGTAGGACCCATCTTAAGCAAGGAATCAAGCGGGCTAAAAGGGGTCATGAAATAGCTTTAGTGAGCAGAATTAAGGAGAATCCCAAAGCCTTTTATTCTTATATAAAAAGCAAGTGGCTAACTAGAGAAAGGATAATGAAGGAAGGCTGTGTGTCGAACCTGAGAGAATGGGTGAGATTCTGAATGATTACTTTGCATCAGTGTTCACTGAGGAGATGGACATGATGAATGTTGAGATTAGAGGTAGAAGTTTGATAACTCTGGATCACGTTAACATAAGTAGGGAAGATGTGTTGTGTAGGCTAAAAGGTATTAATGTATACAAATCCCCAGGACCGGATGGGATCTATCCCAGGTTGCTAAGGGAGGTGAGAGAGGAAATAGCTGGGGCCCTGACAGATATCTTTGTGGCACCCTTAAACACAGGTGAAGTGCCGGAGGACTGGATGGTTGCTAATGTTGTTCCCCTGTACAAGCAGGGTAGTAGGAATATTCTGGGTAACTAAAGACCAGTGAACCTGATGTCAGTGGTGAGAAAGTTGCTGGAGAAAGTACTGAGGGATAGGATCTATTTATATTCAGAAAAGAATGGGCTTATCAGTGATAGGCAACATGGTTTTGTGCAGGGGAGATCGTGCCTTAAAATCGAGTTCTTTGAGGAAGTGACCAAGTTGATAGATGAAGGAGAGGCTGTAGATATCATATACATGGACTTTAATAAGGCATTTGATAAGGTTCCCCATGGTAAACTAATAGAGAAGGTGAAGTCACATGGTGTGCAGGGTGTTCTAGCTAGGTGGATGAAGAACTAGTTGAGCAACTGGAGACAGAAAGTAGTAGTTGAAGGGAGTTTCTTGAAATGGAGCAAGGTGACGAGTGGTGTTTCACAGTGATCAGTGCTGGGGCCACTGTTGTTTGTGATATACATAAATGATCTGGACGAGGGCACTGATGGTATGATCAGCAAGTTTGCAGATGACCCGAATTGGTGGAGTAGCAGAAAGCATAGGGACTGTCAAAGAATACAGGAGAATATAGATAGTCTGGAGGTTTGGGCGGAGATGTGGCAGATGGAGTTCAATCAGAAGGCATCTTGGGAAGTCTAATTCTAGAGCAAATTATACAGTATACGGAAGAGCCTTGGGAATAGTTAATGAGCAGAAAGATCTGAGAGTTCAAGTCCATTCAGGCTTGCTTTCATCAATGGGGTATTGAGTATAAGAGCTGGCAGGTCATGTTAAAGTTGTACACGACGTTGGTTCGGCCACATTTGGAATACTGTGTACAGTCCTGGTCACCACATTACCAAAATGATGTGGACGCTTTGGAGAGGTGCAGAGAAGGTTTACTAGGATGTTGCCTGGTATGGAAAGTGTTAGCTATGAAGAGATTGAGTATGTTAGGTTTGTTTTCATTAGAAAAAAAAGAGATTGAGGGGGAACTTGATTGAGGTCTACAAAAGGGTATAGACAGGGTAGATAGAGATAAGCTTTTTCCCAGGGTGAAAGATTCAATAATGAGAGGTCACACTTTCAAGGTGAGAGTGAAAAGTTTAAGGGGGACATACGTGGCAAGTACTTTGCACAGAGGGTGGTAGGTGCTTGGTTGCCAGCAGACGTAGTAGAGGCAGATACAATAAATTCATTTAAGATGCATCTGGACAGATGCATGAGTAGATGAGAGGAGAGGGATATAGATACTTAGGAATTGGGCGACCGGTTTAGACAGTAGATTTGGATCGGCTCAGGCTTGGAGGGCCGAAGGGCCTGTTCCTGGGCTGTAAATTTTCTTTGTTCTTCATTCTTTGATTTCTCTTCATGGATGCTGCCAGACCTACTGAGTTTTTCCAGCAACTTCTGTTTTTGTTAATGGTAGGTGTCTTTTCTATAGGATGGGGAATTTCAAAACTAGAGGGCACATTTTTACTGTGAGAGGAGAGAGAGTTTTAAAAAATACACGAGGAGCAAACTTTTTTTCCACAAATATTGGTTCACGTGTTGACAACTTCCTGAGGAAATGGTGGATATGGGCACAATTACAATATTTAAAAGACATTTGAATATTCAGAAAGGTTTGGAGGAATTTGGGCCAGGATCAGGCAGGTGGGATTATGTACACCATGGACTGTTTGGACCAAAGAGTCTGTTTCCATGCTGCATGACTTGATGATTCTATGTGACAATAATCAAATCGAATCAAATTAAATCAAATTAGTCCATCTCCTCCTCAAATTTACTCAACTCCCAACATCTGTCATATTCTGAGGTGGTGAATTCCATAGATGAGAGAAGTAATTTCTCCTCAATTTTGTTTCAAATCTGCATTCCTTTATCTTTAAGCTATGACTTTTTGATCTAGATTACTTCGCATGAAAAAACATTCTCTGTTTGTCTACTTTGTCAATCCATTATAGCATCTTATGTAAATTACTTAGATCTCCTTTCATTCTTCTAAATGCCAGACTGTATCAGCCTAAACTACTCAATCTCTCTTCATAAGACAAACCCCTCATCTCTGTAATCCATCCAGTGAAACTCCTCTGAACTGCCTCCAACATAACTATACCCCTCAAAGGGGTCCAAAACTGTACTTAATATTCCAGGTGTATATTGTAGCAGCACTTCTGTACGTTAAAATCTATTTGTTTAGTACTAAATGTCAAAACTTCATTTGTCTTTCTTATTTCCTGCTCTACCTATATGAGTTTTTGGCAATTCGCACACACAAGGACACCCAGATCCCTCTGCATCTAACATTCTGAAGTTTCTCCCTATTTCAATAAAAAGTTGTCTTTCCATTTCTCAGGCCAAAATGGATGACTTCACACTTCTCTATATTAACTTCATCTGCCAAATATTGGCTCTTTCATCTCAGTTAGGAAGTTAGGAAAGAATATCTTACCTACTTTGGTTCAAGGATTCTGCTTTAGATATATCTCTTTCCATATGCAGTGTTCAAGAATTTGATTAATCGTCCTGCAAATGCTTTTATATCAACATTTACTACACCAGATTGCCATCTATTCCACATGCTTATTACTGTAATCATGAGAAATATTCCTTG
Source organism: Chiloscyllium punctatum (assembly GCF_047496795.1). Lineage (NCBI taxonomy): Eukaryota > Metazoa > Chordata > Chondrichthyes > Orectolobiformes > Hemiscylliidae > Chiloscyllium > Chiloscyllium punctatum. The sequence goes on from NC_092748.1 coordinate 77,977,319, forward strand.
TTTCATAAAGTTAAGGGCTTTTGTTTCTCAATGTCTCAGTTCCACAAAAATTATTTTCATAGATGCATTGAGAAATTTGTTCCCATAACTTGGGAATTCGGTTAACTTTCATTTGGTCTTTCCATTGAACTGTCGGATTATAAAGGGCCATTGGATCGATTGTGCTTGTTGAATTGAGCTCTGGGTAACCACTGGTAGCTTATTTTTAGGCTAGCTCAGTGCCACCAGTCCTCCTTTTCATGTTGCGTTTGAGGGCTTGTGTAATTATCAGTTGTAGAGGATAAACATCTCGAGAGTCTTAACAAGAAGAAGCACTTGTCTTACATGAAAGGGGTTGTTTAACATGCATTAGTAATAGGTGCAATTAATAAGTGGTTGGGCATAATTCCACATATCAGGAGCTAAAGAAAACTTATCTTTCTCCATTGGAATCTTGTGATGAAGGGCTTTTGCCCGAAACGTCAATTTTCCTGCTCCTCGGATGTTGCCTGAACTGCTGTGCTTTTCCAGCACCACACGAATCCAGTGCCTGAATCTCCATCCAACGACTGTGAGGCATTATTAGATGGGCGAAGCTTAATGTAACTTTAACATTATCTCTTCCATAGTCATATCCTTTGCAACAATATCTATGCTGGCTCTTTGAAAGAGTCCTGCTTGATTGTGGATCCTTATGCTTTTCTATCACTCAGTAATTTTCTTTTCCTCAATGACATGTCCAACATCTTGTAAAGCTCATTGTGGAATCAATTTCCATCATCTTTTCAAGTAATGTATTCAAGTTCGTGAAAACCCTTTGAGTAAAAAGCATTTGCCTCATCTTTTGCCTGTGATTTGGATCTATGACTTTTAGTTATTGAACCAATTGTCAGAGGAAATTCCTTTCTCTTACCTACTTCATTGAAAATGTTCATCATTTTGAAAATGTTGAAAAAACTTCTGTGTTTCAAACAGTACACTGCTAACTTTTCCAACATTCTCTTATCTCTGGTCATATTATGGAAGCTGAAAATGTGTTGCTGGAAAAGCGCAGCAGGTCAGGCAGCATCCAAGGAACAGGAGAATAGACGTTTCAGGCATCAGTACTCTTGTCCTTTTTCTAAGGTCTTTACTAAATCTTATCTAAAGTGTGATGCTCAGAATTGTCCACAATATTGCAGATAAGGCTAAATCAGTGATCTATAAAGATCTCAGTTGATGTCCTTTTTGTACTCCATTGCTCTGTTTATGAGCCCAAATAACATGTGTTTTCTTTAGCCACATGACAATAGATTTGAATGATATAGTCCCATTTCACAACACACTGATTCAAAACATAATACAATCTTTCATGATAAACACTGAATCGCTTCCATTGGATGTACATACAATAACCAAAAGTAGAAATATAGTCTCTATATAATAAAAACATCAACCTTGTTTGAATGTGTGGATTAGCTTGCACCTCACTGCCAATCCTTTTTGTAAGTACAGCTTGCTTTCGTAATTTTCAAAGTTTGATCAATTAGAACAATTAGATTTTTTTTTCTGGCTCAGCTTATTTAGCAATACAACCTTCATTTTATAACACTATTTGTTATTTTACTATTGATTTCTGTTATCTTTCCAGTGTCAAATTTCACTTGCACTACCACGTTATCTGATTCTCCATAATTAAAAAAAAAATTTTATTCCATTTTCACAGGTTCCAGCTCTTCTGGAGTCTTAACTGCTCCACATCAAGATGACCTACACAAATTCTGACAAGAAAAGATCTGGAAAATTGTCTCATACTCTGTTGGTCATAATCACTAATTAGTGTAATGGAAAAAGGAACATGCATTCATATCATGGCTTTCATGACCTCAGGAAGTCCCAAAGTGCCAAGAGCTAATGATGTATTTCTGAAGTCAAACCATTGTTTTAAGATAAGGAAACTAAGCAGGTAATTTTCTGCACAGTAAGGCCATGAAAACAGCAGTGGATTTAATTATCAGATCATTTGTTTTTTTTTTGTAGTGTTAGTTGATGTTCAGTGTGTCAGGAAATCTCTAACTATTTTTTGGACATGGTAGAGGAGGACTTGGTCTATTATCTTTTCTCCAAATTGCATTTATGACAGTAAAGCAGTTCCTCAGCATTGAACCAAAGGGTCAAATTGATATTGCGCTCAAACGCATGACATTCTGACTCACAGGCAGGAGCCTTCAGCATCAGCTGCACTTATAAATTAATTTTCAACTATGACCTTTTATATTCTATTCATGCATTTTATTTGGCTAATTTCTTACTTTTATTTCAATGTCTCACATTAGGTACATGTCTTTTTGAGACAACCTTTTTTTTTAAAGAAACAGGCCCTTCGGCCCAACCAGTCCACACAAACCCTCCGAAGAGTAACCCACCCAGACCCATTTCCCTCTGACTGATGCACCTAGCACTATGGACAATTTAGCATGGCCAATTCACTTGACCTGCACATCTTTGGACTGTAGGAGGAAACCGGAGTACCCGGAGGAAACCCACGCAGACACGGGGAGAATGTGCAAACTCCACACAGTCAGTTGCCCAAGGCTGGAATCAAACCTAGGACCCTGGTGCTGTAATGCAGCAGTGCTAACCACTGAGCCACTGGGGTGCCCCATTTTAAAAGCCTTTTGGAAGTTGAGATATATTTTATAAAAAGACTTAGTCACCTCCCCACAACTTTCAATTGTATCACCATTATCAAATTCCACAACTTATCCCTCATGGACAAGTCTGTCCTCCAAAGATATCAGAGCTGAGAATGTGCAGAGAGGCATCATTGAATCATAGGGCCATGTTAGATCATCCTTCTGCCATGTCTTCAGATGTCTTCCTTCTTCAGACCTTCTTTGGCCATACTATTGATGGAAGGAGGGTCCTTACAAGGAAACAGACTCTTTTAAAGACTCCAGATTTATACCAGGCACTAGCAACTAAGAGGATTGCAGTAGCATTGAAAAAGTGCTGGCAGCCATTTAAATATGGTACCAAACACTTCTTTAATGGTATCACATGAAGTCCTCCACATCAGTGTTATCCAACTGAATATATAACATCCCCTACTGTTTGAACTCTGTCATTTCTTAGTTTCCTCTCTAACTTGTTTGGAAATTGACACATTTTGCTCAGAGTCAGGCAGGGAGAAAAAAAGGAGTAACAGTCAAATACAGGGAAAGACAGTATTCGGTAAAAACAATGACTGCAGATGCTGGAAACCAGGAATAGAGTGGTGCTGGAAAAGCACAGCAGTTCAGGTAGCATCTGAGGAGATTTCTGGAAAACAGTATTCCACAATCCAAACACTTATCACACTACTCAGAGATGACATGCATGGCAAATGTTCGTCCACATTATCCTAAATGGATAGAAAGTCTGGGGGAGGCAAACAGTTGTTGCAAATTCCCATCATACATGGATAAGATTTCACACACTTTTGTATCCTCTGCAGTAAGCGATTCTGTTCCGTTTCATTTATGGCTGGGCAGCTCAAATGGCTAGTGTATCATTTATGACATTGACAGCAGTGTGGGTGCATTTCTCATTCCAGCTAAGGTAATCTTAGGACTCACTTTCTCACCCTGCACCTGAGAATAGAAGGATATGGCAAATCAGCACAGACAAATCTCCTCCTTCCCAATATCTCAGGTGCCGGTCTTCAACCAATTTGATTTCATTCGAATCAAGAGAGCGCTGAAAGCAATGGTTACTGGAAAGGCTATAGACCCTCACAGCATTCAGGTAATAGTCCTGAAACCAAAACAGAAATTGCATGAAAAACACAGTATGTATTGCAGCATCTGTGGAGAGAATTCAGAGGTAATACTTCAGGTCTAGTGACCTTTCTTCAGAAATAGTCCTGACGATTGGTTTTCAGACCCTGCTGCACTGCTATTTCAGTGTAGCTACCACACTGACATGTGTCTGACAACGGGGGAAATTGCCCAGGTATGCACCGTATATAAAAAAGTAGGACAAAACCAACCCAGCCAATTATTAGGCAAAAGTGAGGATTGTAGATACTGGAAATTAGACCCTAGATTAGAGTGGTGCTAGAAAAGCACAGCAGGTCAGGCAGCATCTGAGGAGCAGGAAAATCGACATTTCGGACAAAAGCCCTTCATCAGGGCCCTGCCCATAACGTCAATTTTCCTGCTCCTCGGATGCTGTCTGACCTGCTGTGCTTTTCCAGCACCACTTTAATCTAGACCCAGCCAATTATTACCCTACCCTAGTCTACTCTACGTCATCAGCAAAGTAATGGAATGGGTCAACAATAGTGCAAACAACAGCACTCACAAAGGAATAATCTACCATTGATATACAGTTTGGGTTCTGCATCCCACTCCTGACCTCAGTACTGTTTTGGTTCAAACATGATTGAAAGAATTGAATTTCAGAGGTGAGGTGAGAGTGACTGCTCTTGGTATCAAGGTCACATTTGAGTTAGTGTAGCATCAAGGAGCCCTCGTAAAACTGGACTCAATGAGAATCAAGGGAAAATTTCTCTATTAGTTGGAATCATATCAAGCCTAAAGGAAGTTGGTTGTGTTTGTTAGAGATCAGTCATCTCAGCTCCAGGACATCAATGCAGGAATTCCTTCAGATTGTGTGCTCAGTCCAACTGTCTTCAATTGATTCATTAATGACCTTCCATTGATCAGAAGTGCAGATGTTCAATGATTGTTGCAAATGGCTTAACAGCATTTGTGACTCCTCAGATACTGAAGCAGTCAGTGTTTATATACAGCAAGAATGGACAATATCTGGGCTTGGGCTCATAAGTGGGAAGTCAAGATTAGAGTGGTGCTGGAAAAGCACAGCATGTCAGGCAGCATCCGAGGAGCAGGAAACTTGACGTTCCAGCCAAAAGCCCTTCATCAGGAATCAGTGCCGTCATTCCTGATGAAGGGTTTTTGCCCAAAACTTCAATTTTCCTTCTCCTCTGATGCTGCCTGACCTGTTGTGCTTTTCCAGCACCATTCTAATCTTGACTCTAATCTCCAGCATCTGCAGTACCCACTTCTGCACTGATAAGTGGGAAGTAACATTATGATTACATGTGCCAAGCAGAGACATCTCCAACAAGAGACAATATTACCATTACCCTTGATGCATTGCTAGAACCCCCAGTATCAACATTCTGGTGGTTAATATTGACCAGAAACTGAAATAGTCATATAAATACAGGAGCTAAAATGACAAGTCAGAGGATAGAAACTCTCTGGTGAGTAACTCATTTCCTGACTCTCCAGTGCCTGTACGATCTATAAGGCACAAGTTGGAATACTATCCTCTTGCCCAGATGGTTGCAGCTACAATACACTCAAGAAGCTTGACACCATCTAGGACAAAGTAGTTCATTTAAATGGCACCCCAGCTGCCACATTTAACATTCACTCCCTTCTGCAGTCCCTTGGGATTCCATTTTCACTGCTTGCTCAGCTGATGCAAAGTTGAAGAGGTAACTCTAACTCATAACCAAGAACCTGGAAGAAAAAATGTTTAGAAAACTTGTAAAGTGGAATGATTTTTAAGAAACAAAATTCACATACTTGATTGTCAGATATTGTATCAATTGCCTGGTGGTATTTGAGTTTATATCACTTTAAAATATATAACTTTGTCTTGTCGGCCTTGAACCTACTTTTCTTCTGTCAATGATGTGAATCTTGAGGAAGTAATTTTTGAAACTGTAGCCTCAGCCAAAATTTAGTGAATGCCCTTGGACTATATTGTTGGTCTGTTTGTGAACTGCATGATTTGGGCTTATTTGATTCAGTCTATTGAAACATCTTACTTACATTTAGTTCATGTAGGACTTTGAATTCTACCTCAGGTACACCACCATAACGTTCAGACAAAATCAGAATATTGAGTCATCTCCCCACTTTTTGATTTGACCTTATTTTACCCATGTTAAATGGCACAAAATAAATGGTTTTGATTATATAAATATGGAAAAATGGCAATCAAATACTTGAAATGAAAAGGTCCAATTAAAATTTGGCCAGTTACCATATTTAATATGACCCACACAAAGTTGCTTTATTTCCAGAAATAATACATTGAAATGATAATTTTCTGACTGAAATTATGTTAAGATCTGCTTCAGGTTTTCACTGGGAGATGATCCAGTATATGACCAGCTGTGACTAGTTATGCTGTTTCCTAACAAGAATTGATGTGAAGTGATGTGCATCAGTCAGGAATTTGCTTTATGTATTCAAGCAGCAGTTTAAAGAATGCAACATGCAAAGACCTCCACTGGTGCACAACAGGAAAAACCCTTCTTCTTCTTAGGTTATGGATATATCAAGGTTGCTCTGAAGTATAGGAAATAGTTAATCAAACAGTAAAATGTCTTTCTTTAAATCTGGATTTCTGTGGCAAAAGTGACAACTTGACAGCATCACCAAAGACTGAATCGTACACTTATTTTGGCTATGTCTGTGTTGAATGTTTTTGGATGGATTTCCATTGTGAAGCTCAACAAGTTTTACTGTTGTAATTTACCAATCTCATCTCATTAACTACTCACCCTGCCTTCTCTAGTTTATCTCATACCCGATTCCAGTTCCATCTTGCCACGCACCATTCGGAGAACAATTCTCCACTTGGTGGATAGTGAGTTGAACATTAACACAGTGAGTTCAGCCATCAACAAGATGTTTAAGGATCAATAATCTCCCTGAATTGGGAACTCACCAGTGCTGAGAGCGAAACTCATTGTGCTGCTTGTCAGAAGCCTAAAAGGTGGGATGTGACCAACCTTGTTGGACTTCTCATAAGATTCTGCCACAAATCTTGCAATGCCCCATGTCACTCAGATTCTTGTAAGATTCCAGCCCCCAAAATAAAGAGATATTTGAATCTAGGATATCAATGAAGCACAATTATATACAAGACTGAATGAATAGATTGGAACAAGATGATATAACTGCTGGAAATGATCTTAGGCTGCATTCTGAGTAGTAGTTCTAGGAATAATGTGTGGAAAGATGGTCCTGGAATCAGGTATGAGATGAACCAGACTGGGAAAGGTAGGTAGTTAATGAGATGAGTTTGGTAAATTACAAGGCTATGGGTATTATCTGTAAAGAAATTCAGTGCTATCTTCCCCCTTCCTTTGTTCTGCCCAAAAGAAGGCATGGTTTTACTTAGTAAACGGCTGCATACAACAACATCATCTTGAATGTGTTCCAAAATGACAACGCACATTGAAATTGAATTAAAGAAAGAAAAAAATGACATTGATAAATAACTTAAGTTGTGTTTTTGTAGTTATGGTGTTAGCTAAGCTCCTTGCCGGTGTGGGACTGAGGTATACAAAATTAAAAATCACACAACACCATGTTATAGTCCAACAGGTTTATTTGGAAACACTGGCTTTCAGTGTGCTGCTCCTTTATCAGATGGTTGTGGAGTATAAGATCATAGGACACAGAATTTATAGCAAATGTTTGCAATGTGATGTAGCTGAAATTATATATTGAAATATATTTCAATATTTTGTAAAAATCTGGTTCACTTGATCACTCTATTTCCATTGAGTGGCTAAGGAGTGCAAACAGAACAGATTCAATTCAACCTCTTGTCCATGTTTGTGTATTTCTTGTCCAAATGATGTAAGCCTCACTGGCAAGGCCAATATTTATTTCAGAACCTTAATTCTACTTGAGAAGGTGGTTAGCTACCTTCTTGAAATACTGATGTCCATGTATTATAGCTATGTCCACACTGCCATTAGAACAGAATACAAGATTTTTGACTGAAGGACTGTAAAGGAATAGTGATATGTTTCCATGTCAGGATGGTATTCCTAGGACAATTTTATGATTTTTCTTTTCTTTATTCAGGCAAAGGATGAGAGCATCACTGGCTAGGGTAGCATTTATTGCCCATCCCTAATTGCCCAGAGGGCAGTTAAGAGTCAACCACATTGGTCTGGGTCTGCAGTCACATGTCAGCCAGACCAGGTAAGGGTAGCAAATTTCCTTTCCGAATGGAAATTAGGTTTTCCTGACAATCAACAGTGTATTCATGGTGATTATTAGACTCTTAATTCCAGGATTTATTTTATTGAATTTAAATTCTACCATCTGCTATGGCAAGATTCAAATCCAGGTCCCCAGATCTTTCCTGGGTTTCTGGATTAACAATCCAGCAACAATACTGCTAGGCCATTACCTCCTTTATTCAGCAATTCCATGATCGTCATGATTTACAATAGCCTTTTTAAAAATATTTCAAATGTATTAAGTGAATGTAGACTTCCCAGCTAGCCTGGTGGGATTTGAATGCATTTCTTTGGAGAATTAGACCTGGCCTCTGGGTTAATAGTCCAGCAATATCATGTCTGCTACCATTCCTATTTGTTCTGAACGATCTTGTTCAGGCAGCACAGCATTAAGGAAATCACAGCTATACCAAAGTGAAAAAGAAGCTGATCAATCAAGGTCTGGTATCTGAACATATCCAGTAATCAAATTATAACTGCCTATGTTTCAGAAGAGGACACGTTTTGCATGGTTTATGATAGTCCATCATAATCAATGCACCACATTGGAAAATACTATAACCATTAAGACCAAGCTGAACAAGATAGTGTAGAACAACAGAAACCTGATAAAGAACACAAAACTGTGAATCTACCAAAACTGAATCTGATGCTTTTTAGAGCAAGTGTGATGTCAAAGAGTCAAAGAAATGTACAGCATGGAAATAGACCCTTCGGTCCAACCCATCCATGCCGACCAGATATCCCAACCCAATCTAGTCCCATCTGCCAGTACCTGGCCCATACCCCTCCAAACCCTTTCTATTCATAGACCCATCCAAATGCCTCTTAAATGTTGCAATTGTTCCACCCTTCACCACATCCTCTGGCAGCTCATTCCATCCACGGACCACCCTCGGTGTGAAAACGTTGCCCCTTAGGTCTCTTTTATATCTTTCCACTCTCACCCTAAACCTATGCCCTTTAGTTCTGGACTCCCCCATCCCAGGGAAGAGACTTTGTCTATTTATCCTATCCATGCCCCTCATAATTTTGTAAACCTCCATCAGGTAACCCCTCAGCCTTTAATGCTCCAGGAAAAACAGCCCCACTCTGTTCAGCCTCTCCCTATAGCTCAAATCCTCCAACCCTGGCAACATCCTTGTAAATCTCTTCTGAATCCTTTCAATTTTCACACATCATTCCGATAGGAAGGAGACCAGAATTGCATGCAGTAACCAATATCCTGTACAGCTGCAAAATGACCTCCCAACTCCTGTACTCAATAATTTGACCAATAAAGGAAAGTATACCAAACACCTTCTTCACTATCCTATCTAACTGCGACTTGTGGCTGATCCATTGGTCACAGGCCTCCAAGTCTGAAAAACAACCCTCCACCATCACTTTCTGTCTTCTACTTTGAGCCAGTTCTGTATCCAAATGGCTAGTTCTCCCTGTTTTCCGTGAGATCTAACCTTGCTAATCAATCTCCCATGTGCGTCAATCATTTTGGAGGGATTCTCACCATAAAGTCGAGCAAGAATTCTTGCTATAACTTACCATTATCTACCTCATCTTCCACCTAGGAACCCTCCAACCACAAGGGATGAATACAGATTTCTCCAGCTTCCTCATTTCCCCTCCCCCCACCTTTTCTCAGTCCCAACCCTCAGACTTAGCACTGCCTTCTTGACCTGCAATCTTCTTCCCGACCTCTCCGCCCCCACCCCCTCTCCGGCCTATCACCCTCACCTTAACCTCCTTCCACCTATTGCATTCCCAATGCCCCTCCCCCAAGTCCCTTCTCTCTACCTTTCATCATAGCCTGATTGGCTCTGATCCCCAGCATCTGCAGTCCTCACTTTCTCCTATTATCTACCCCAACCCTTTCTCATTTCCCACATCCAATTCCAGCCCCATCTTTCTACCATCATTCCTGGAAAAATTTGCAACCCATCAGATGTCCCGAACTTAGCTGGCATCCTTTGTGCCCGCACCATCTTTGAAAGGCTTCTGTGCATCCAGAGAAGCATGGCAATCCAGTGTTATCCCTTCCTGCATTGTAGAGGCACAGTAGTCACAAAGCCATGCTGTTTCTGGCACATTGTTGGTATGTGTGGTACTCACATACAACAACATTCTCTCAGATTAATCACTCTTTTAAACACCACTCCACACTGTTTCCCCCATCCATAGCTACACAACATCTAAGCACACTCTCCATGTCACCATGATTCTGCCCCCAATTGCCATTGGAAACCTGAAACCTGTCATTGTCCTCCAGGAGAATATGATATACCAGCAAACAGTCAGACAATTCTAACCATGAGCTTTTATTGACAAGCTACAAAATAAAACACAACCAAAATCGATACAGACTGGGGGTCATTCCCCCTCCCATTTGAAACCATATGCTGGAATCATGACCAATGACTAGTGTACAGTCCATGATAGTCTACTGCACCAAGCTCTCATCTACTGGAATTGGGTGTTAATCAGGTCCTGTCTGGCATGTAGCACCCAATGCAACTGAGTTCTCTCATTGACAAGGATAACAGCCCCCCCTCCCAAAGTCCTCCTCCTCCTTCTCAAAAAAGTGGCTCCCATTCCCCAAATTCCTCTGAATCAAGAACATCACCTCTGCCTGGTCTAATTGTGAAGAATACAGCGTACCAGCATGATGTGACACACTCTGTCCAGCATATACTGGAAGGCTACTCCAGAGTGGGATCCAAGCAATGGGATCCAAGCAGTAGCCCATCATCTGCTCCATCATGGTCGTAGTCATAGCTTTATATCTGCGCTCCACCTCACTCAGGACATGCATATAATTTCCTCAGTTGTGGTCACAGTGGGTTGCCCTTGTCTCATTAAACAGCAAAATAAGGCTCTTGGACCCTCAAACATATATGTAGACCCTCATAAGCACTTGGGCAACAGGCACACACCTCAAGGTAATTATTTTCCTACCACTGTAATCTGAATAAACCCTTAGATGAAACTAAAGAATCACCCTTCTATCCATAAATATCACTTAGCACTATATGGAAGGAGTCTTTCCTCAAAGAACTGCTGACAATTCAAATCACTACCAGCTTTCTGGACTCAGCAGCATCACTAGAAGCAAAGGCTGTCACTAGGACTGTAGAAGAGAAATGAAATCAAGCTGAGTGGAAGTGATGGGATGAGTGAGGGAATATTCAGTTTACTTTGCAGTTCAGGCTATTGGGCCCCAACAAGAGGCAGCATAACCTTGCTGGCTGAAGATCAGGCTGTTTCACCTGCCTTGTTTATAACTGCTCCATGGATTTAATTTAGTTAAAACAGTAAAACACATTACAAATTATAAAGTAATGCATTTAATCCACCAAATCCACAAATATTCTCTCCCTCCACCACAACATGGAATAGCAGCAGTCTGTACCATCCAAAAGATGTGCAGCAGAAGTTCATCAAGATTCCTTAGACAGCACCTTCTGAACTAATGACTACTTCCATCTAGAAAGATGAGGGCAATATATACATGGAAACACCAAGTTCCTCTCCAAGCCATTGAAAATAAAGTGTTGCTTTATAGCGGCAAAGTCCTGGGTCTTCCTTTACAACAGCTTGTGGGTTTACCTATTCCACATGGACTGTAGCAGTTTGTTACCTTCTCAAGAGCAATTAGAGGTGGATAACAACCATAATCCTAGCCAGTGATGTCCACATCCTCGGAATGAATTTTAAAAATAAATTACAGAAAAACCAACTGATATCTCTGTGTTTCTGTGCAGACATATAGCACATTAACTGGCAGACAATATCACATACTTTATACATCAGTATTTGGGCTCCTTAAAGATAAACTCTCAAACTCCTTTTCCAAAATAAAGTTCACAGTAACTAATGGATTGGAGTCTCTATAATGTACAGGTAATTTGCTGATATGTCTTGGTATCGTGATGGTGAATTTTCTGGAAATAGTCATCAATAATTTTATCTGCCAATTCTATTTGGGTTGTCAAATTTTTCTTACATGAAATGTAGTTGCTGATCAAAACTGTATAACCTGTCACACCACAGCCATATTTTCTTCCAGATTAGCCAGTGACTGATCTCATTTTTCAAGTTGTTTTCGTTGAAGCTTAGATCTCTTCTAATCTATGGTTATTGGTTTTTCCGATGTTCTGTTTCAGTTTTTTCACTACAGAATCACTGTTAGTATTTAATTCATTAATGGTTTGTACTACCTTTTCGTGTGTTGTAAACTGTTTTTGCAGATCTGCCATTTTCTCCTGAATTACTTTAAACTCAAGCTAATATTTCTGTGACATTTTCTGTTGTGTCTCTGATGTTTGACTGATTCCATGGTTTGTGACTGGTGTGAGATCATGGCATGTTGATATATTTGCAATTGTTGGTCCAGTTGTATCTATGATTCAGAACATCAGCAACCTGTAGGTGGATTGATTGTATTTAGACTCTAGCACTATTAATCGTGAACATGAAATCGATGAACATTTGTATGCTGAAAGTTTTATGTTCACCGAGTTTATCATGGCTTGGCATGTTTGTGAATATGTCTTTTTTAAAATTCACAGAGGTAGCATATTGGCATTTGCTGCTGTGTCAATCTTAGCTAATAATGAAGAGTTACCAGATTCCTGAGGACAGATAATTGGAATGTTATAAAATATTTCAGACAGCATGATGGCATTCATGTGTGTCCACAGGATTGATAGTACAAAACCTCTGTTCACAACCGTTTGTCTCATTGTGTACATTGTCAGATTCTGGTTTGGGGATCACCGCATGTAATCAATTGCTCATCAGGATTTAAATAATGTCCTGGGTTAATTTAGTGAAAATATTCAAACACATCACAAGTGGTAAAATAGGCATTACAGCAAACCAACTGATTTCTGTGTTTTTAACTTACACGTCCACAGCAGACAAACAACCAGGCATGCAACACTGCTCACCTCACTCCCCCTAAAGAATACCAAAATTTCAAGTGGGTCACCTAACATCTCCCCAGCCTTTTGTAAAATTGTGGTGGGATGAGGTTGGGTGGGGGCGGTGGATAAGGCACCAGTGACATTTTATGGGCTCTCCCACCTGCAAACCCACCCTTCTAGTATTGTGGCAGCTTGTCCTTGATGATATTTTTGACTTGGACGTTTTGGACAGCAAATTTGATATTCAGATGTGTATCAAACATGTTTTTGCAGAATAGACAGTAAGATTATTTTGTTTTTGTTCATTGATGGGACGTTGACACAACTAGGTAGGGAACTATTTCTTGCCCAACCCTAGTTGCTCTTCATAAGTTCATGGTGAGTTCCTTTCTTGAACCTCAATAGTCCCATGATGTAGGTACATCCACATTGCCATTATGAAGAGAGTTCTGATCTATCCACAGTGAAAAACAGGCATAGTTTCAAATTATGGTAGCTTAGAGGGGAACATGATGATGCTGTTCTGATGACTCTGATATATTTATTGGTTATATGGTAGAGGTCATGGTTCTGGAAGTTACTACTAAGAAATCCTTTGCAAAATCCTGCCATGCATCTTGTGTCTGGTACACACAGCCACAGTACAGTGGTGATGGAGAAAGCAATTTTTTAAAGCCATGGATGAGGTATCAGTCCTCGATAATGTTTTGTCCTTAACGATGTGAATACCGTAAGTTTAATTGAAGTTGTACACATTCAGACATGTGGGAAATCCTGATTTGGCTCTTGTGGATTGTAAAAAGGTTTTGGGGAGTCAGGAAATTAATTATTTGTTGTACAATTTCCTGTAATTCCAGTGTTTATGTGGCCGCCAAATGAAGTTTCTGGTCAGTAAAGATTCCTAAGATACAATTGATCGGGGATTCACTGATGATAGTGAGTTGACTGTCAAATAAATATTGGATTAGTGGTGCTGGAACAGCACCACTAATCCAGTATTTGATTTTCAGCATCTGCAGTCATTGTTTTTACCTTGTCAAATAAATAAGGTTGGTTTCTATTTGTTAGAGATCATCATTGCATTGTACTTGGGTAGTGTGAATATTTGCCCAAGCCGGAATGTTGTGCAAGTCTTACAATATGCATTACCTCTGAGTGGGACTGACCACAGGCCGATCTTCAGTAAAATTCCCACTGTCACCTAATGATTGAAGAAAAGTCACCAATGAAGCACTGTCACAGTCGGACCTAAGATATTGCCTCGAAGTTCTGCAAAAAATGTCCCAGAACTAAGATCATCAGCCTCAATGCTCAAGGTCATCTTCCTTTGTTCAAGATCTGACTATAGCCAGTGGAAAATTTTCCATTTATTACCATTAACTTCAGTTTTACTCAGACTCTTCAATACCACACTCAGTTAAATGTTGTCTTATTTCAAAAGCAGTCAATGGAATTCAGCTTTTTCATCCAGTTTGAAACAAGGCTGCATTGAGGTTAATATATATTGCTCAATGGCATATATGTTTTCTGACAGTCATTTGCATAGTTACCTCAATGACAGTGTAATGTTATATTCTGGTTGATATTATTCTTGCCATTGAGTTCAACATTTGTTCATTGAGTCATAGAGATGTACAATATGAAAACAGAACCTTCAGTCTAACTAGTCCATGCTGGCCAGATATCCCAAACATAATCTCGTCCCATTTGCCAGCACTTGGCCCATATCCCTATAAACCCTTCCTATTCACATACCCATCCAGATGCCTTTTAAGTGTTGCAATTGTACCAGCCTCCACCACATCCTCTGACAGCTCATTCCATACACACACCACATTCGTTTAAGTCTTAGTCCAGAGGCTTAAGCACATAAAATTAGGCTGACACTCACATTCAGTACTGAGGTATTGTAGTATTGTTGAAAATCTTGCAGATGAAACATTAAATAGAAGCCTGCCTAGTCTCTCAGGGGGATTTAAATGATTCCAGTGTAGTATTTCAAAGATTTGTCAACATTACTGGAACAGATCATAATATACAGGAGCAGAAGTATTCAGCCCATCGAGCCTGATCTGCTACCTTGCTATTATCACATTGCTGTTTTTGGGAGCTTGCTGTGCAAAAACAAGCTGTCACATTTGCTTTGTCATAATAGTGAGAAAACTTCCAAAAGTATTTAAATAGCGATAAAGCATTTTGAGGAGATCTGAGCTCGTGGAAGCAATTGATATACCTGCATACTTTTCTACAGGTCATATTTTATGACAACTAAATTTGATTTTTATGATGAGCTGTTAATTTAATGCTAGCCTAAAATCTTGAATTTATTCAGTGGCTTTCCACAACAGTTACATAATTTGCTTTGTAGATTTGAGTTCTTAATTTATCAGTATTTGCTTTTGAAAAATGTGCCTATATTGGCAAGTGACAACTGAGATTGTCCATGTGTTGCTTCTGCCAAATTGTACATGAACAAACATCTGTTGTTACTCAAAGATGTAGCAACCAGGAATGTCTGATGTAAAACACGCATCTCATTTTCAGAAGTATGAATACACATCTTCATTGTTTAAAATACTAGAAGTCACTTTATGAGCATGTAAATTCTATGAAGAAACATTGGGTCATTATCTTTTGACTTTATGTGACAATTTTCACTCTAATTCATTCTTCTTCTTGATTTTTATCAAGAAACTAAATGATAGAATGTTATGTCATATCTTGATCAATTGTTGTCCCATGTCTCAAAGGGGCAAGCTGATTCTCCCTGGCCATTTCAATGCCAGAGCTGGGACAGACACAAACTTCTGAAAAGGTGCAACCAACAAGAACGATGCCAGGAAATAAAACAACAATGAAGTGCTCCTCCTGACGAAATGCCAAGAACATGGTGTGGTCATAACAGCATATTATTTCATCAGGGAGACAAATGCAAGGCCTCATGGCATAACTCTTGCTCCAGATATTGGCAATTGTTTGACTATGTTATTATCTGACTGTAGGACCACAAGGCTGTTCAAATCACCCATGCCATGATAAGAACTAGCTACTACCTAACAATCATTGCCTGATCCAGTCCACTATCTCCAACAACCTGGTGTCAAAATGACAGTAACAATATAAACACTGCCACAGTTCATCTAATTTCAATGGGCTCAAAGACTCTGCAAGGATAG
Source organism: Chiloscyllium punctatum (assembly GCF_047496795.1). NCBI lineage: Eukaryota > Metazoa > Chordata > Chondrichthyes > Orectolobiformes > Hemiscylliidae > Chiloscyllium > Chiloscyllium punctatum. The sequence goes on from NC_092748.1 coordinate 77,993,440, forward strand.
ACCTAGTCAGTCAGCATCTCACAATCAACTAAATGTTGCTCAATGAAGAAGAAACACAGAAGGGTCATACTGCCTGATCTGCCTCTAAATCCATCAGAAAAACACTCCCAAGCACCCAACGATGTACCCCACTGAGAACTAAGAACTGTATGATGTTCATCAAGGACAGAAAGGTGCTCAGTAGTCTTTGTGAGGATTTCCTCAACTAAGACTCAGTTGTCAATGTGAGTTTGTTTGTCATGGTAACTCATGGAACATGGTAATCACTGTCTAGGCCAGCACACATTGCTAATTTTTATATGTCCAGAAGACAGTTAAGAGTCAATTACATTTGTTTGGGTCTAGAGGCAAATGTAGGCCAGGTCATGTGAGGATAGCAGATTCTTTCCCCAAAGGACATTAGAGAACAACAAAATTCTTGGTGGTTTAATGGTCATCATTCAGCTGGCTTTTTATTCCACTTTTTTAATTTAAATTTTACAATCTATCATGATAGGATTCAAATCCATGACTCAGATTATTAACCTGGAGTTCCCGATGTGTCATAGCATGTCTTAATGGTTGATTTTAAAAAATGTAATACAACCCCAGATCACTAAGGCCTGTTTACGAATGTCTCCTAAGGTAATTACTTTACCACTGATGAGATAAATGAAACCCAAAGGAGTATTGATGTTGCTGGTCTCACAGATGTTCACTGATTTAGGGAGTGTTGTGAATGAGCAGGTGACTCATGGAAATTAAAGTGCCATCAGATTAGCCTAGAGGCTTTGTTAGTCTAAGGAGTTTCACTCCTTTACTATTCAACTGATTTGTGTTAAATTGAGTCAGAACACGATAGAAGTCATCATCAAGTGTCAAACAGACTGCTATGTGTCTTTCGTCCCTCTGCATGTCTTTCTTCCTTTCCATTGGTATCCTGAATGCTGCAGTCATTGAATGTCCTGACAGGGTCCCTGCAAATCATTGATTCTTTAGTTACTTCACCAGATGCAGACATTTTGGTTGGGAGACCTATAGGAGGTGTTACAGCACAGGAAGAGGGTCAGAGTCACAGCAGGCCATTAAAAATTAGTTCATCAGTGCCCCGAACTGAAAATGACCCCATCATTAATTACTGCCCAGTGGCTGTGACCTCCATAATTGTGAAGTGCTTCAAGAGGTTAGTTGTGGTTCACATCAACTCTAGCCTCTCAGTCTTGCCTTGATCCCTTCTACCGGTACAACAGGTCCACAGCAGATGACATTTCCTGAACCCTACACTCATCCCTGAAACATCTGGATAATAAGAATATCTAACTCAGGCTTCTACTTATGGCCTACAGCTTGACAATTAAGACTATAATCCCAACCAAATCAATCTCCAGACTCTGAGATCTAGGTCTCTGCTCTGCCCTTTGCATCCTCGCCTTCCGGACCAACAGATGGTAATCAGTGAAAGTAGCCAACAGCATCTCCTCAACAATCGTCAACACTGGTTTCCCACAAGGCTGAATACTCAGCCCCCTATTGTAGCCCTGTACACTCATGACTATGTGGCTAAATTTTGTCCAAACTCCATCTACAAGTTTGCTGACAACACCACCATTGTAGGCCAGATGTCAAACAATTACATGACAAAATACAGAAAATAGAGAGAGAGATTGGTGACATGGTGAAAAGATAACAATCTCTCCTTCAATGTCAGCAAAACTAAAGAGCATTGGCTTCAGGAAGCAAGGAGGAGGGCATGTGTTATCTACATCATGGAGCAGAGGTTGAGCTGGTCGATAGCATCAAGTTCCGAGGAGTGATGATCACCAACAATCTGTCCTGGAGCACCAACAATGATGCAACAGTTAAGAAGACACAACACCTCTTCTTCCTTGGGAGGCTAAGGAATTTTACTTGTACACTAGGACCTTCATCAACTTTTACAGATGCATCCTGATAGAATGCTTTCTATGGTGCATCACGGCTTGGTATGGCAACTGCTCTGCCCAGGACCATAAAAAACTACAGAAGCTTGTGAACACAGCCTAGACCATAACACAAGATGATCTTTCATCCATGAATTCCATCTACACTTCCCATTGCTGCGAAAGAGTCCTCCTACCCTGTTTATAATCTCTTTCAACCTCTTCTGTCAGCAGAAAATACAAAACCCTAAGCACACTTACCAACAGGTTTAACAACAGCTTCTTTCCCACAGTTATTAGACTGCCGAATGGGCTTTTCAAATTTCAAATCTAACGTTGAACTTGCTTTGTGCATCTTCCCTGCAGTCGTAACTTTGTATTTCTCGCACTGTTCAATCACCCTATGATCTTTGTATGTTATGATCGGCTTATACTGCATGAAAAACAAGACTTTTCACTGTATTTAGGTACATTTGACAATAATTAATCAAATCACATTCCAGCCAGCACTATGTCAACAAGATTCCACAATGTTTTTCTCCCCACATATGCTGCCTTGCCTCTTGATTGTTTCCAGAATTTTCTAGTTTTACTTTAAATACTCTGTTTGGCCTTTACATCGTCATGCAAGGGAAGGGGAGAAAATCAGACAGCATTCCAACTCCTGGTCATGGTGCATGGCCGAGACTGCAATATGTGAACATTGCATGGGTAGGATTAAGCCTACATTTCCTCTCTGCAAGATTATTTAGGTTCAGCATTCATAAATAATGACCAGCTTCTTGGTTGCCGTGTTGCTACATCTGCAGACCCATTGGAGCATAATTCGCCATAAATTACAGAATTTCTACAGTGCAGAAAGAAGCCATTTGGCCCATTGAGTCTCCACTGATCCTCTGAAGAGCATCCTGCCCAGATTCAGCTCTCCATTCTATCCCTGTAACCCCACATTTGCCATGGCTAATCCACCTAACCTGCATAACCCTGGACACTATGGGCAATTACTCAAGATTAGAGTGATGCTGGAAAAGCACAGCAGGTCAGACAGCATCCAAGGAGCAGGAATATTGACATTCCTGATGAGGGGCCTTTGCCCGATACGTCAATTTTCCTGCTCCTTGGATGCTGCCTGACCTGCTGTGCTTTTCCAGCACCTCTCTAATCTTGACTTTGATCTCCAGCATCTACAGTCCTCACATTTGCCTACTATGGGCAAGTAGCATGGCCAATCCAACTGACCTGCATAACATTGGACTGTGAGGGGAAACCGGAGCACCTGGAGGAAATCCACAAATACACGGGGTGGATGTCCAAACTTTACACAGACAGTCACCCAAAGCTGGGATCCAAACTGAGTCCCTGGCACTGTGAGGCAGCGGTGCTAACCACTGAGCCACTGTGCCAGTGATAAAAAGTGAAAACTAAATATGCTGAAAATCTGAAATAAGATTGAAAACAATGGGAATTTATGGGTCCATGTAAAGCTAGAAAAGTCATTATAGATTTTAGGTCAGTTTATAGATTGTTCATTTGAACTTCTACCATAACCTAAATGAGAAAAAGTTAGCTGTCATTGGAGAATGCAAATATTTTGCCAAAGTAAGTGATTTAATCCCAATCATGTAAATTTAAATTGAACTTTGTTAAATTAAAGTGCAAGAGCTAAATAGTTCAGCCTTTCTAATGTACTGCATGATGTTACCAATGGCAGCAATACACCATTCACTTCTGTATGTGTGCTGTTTCCTCATTCAAATTAATGTAATATCTTCCATTAGCAAAAAATGACAACAGCATCAATTAAATCATTTATTGGGAGGAAGACCCAACTATACTAAGTGACTACTGGATTAGTGGTGCTGGAAGAGCACAGCAGTTCAGGCAGCATCCAATGAGCAGCGAAATTGACGTTTCGGGCAAAAGCCCTTCATCAGGAATAAAGGCAGTGAGACTGAAGCGTGGAGAGATAAGCTAGAGGAGGGTGGGGGTGGGGAGAGAGTAGCATAGAGTACAATGGGTGAGTGGGGGAGGGGATGAAGGTGATAGGTCAAGGAGGAGAGGGTGGAGTGGATAGGTGGAAAAGAAGATAAGCAGGTTGGACAAGTCAGGACAAGTCAAGGAGACAGTGCTGAGTTGGAAGTTTGAAACTAGGATGAGGTGGGGGAAGGGGAAATGAGGAAGCTGTTGAAGTCCACATTGATGCCCTGGGGTTGATGTCCGGACTTGTCCTACCTGCTTATCTTCTTTTCCACCTATCCACTCCACCCTCTCCTCCTTGACCTATCACCTTCATCTCCTCCCCCACTCACCCATTGTACTCTATGCTACTCTCTCCCCACCCCCACCCTCCTCTAGCTTATCTCTCCACGCTTCAGGCTCACTGCCTTTATTCCTGATGAAGGGCTTTTGCCCGAAACGTCGATTTCGCTGCTCGTTGGATGCTGCCTGAACTGCTGTGCTCTTCCAGCACCACAAATCCAGGATTTGGTTTTCAGCATCTGCAGTCATTGTTTTTACCTATACTAAGTGAAACAGGTACTCTCTGGGACAATATTAACATAGAAACCTCAATTTACCTTTCAGTTTGGTGCCACATTCCATAAAAGAAAATATTTTTCAAAAGCAGATTTTGATGATAATAACATAGTATCTGCACATCTCTCATGTACTGTATGTTACTTTTAAGTGTGAAAAAACTTATACAATTGTTAATACAGACAATGATACATTCTGAAAAGTCCATTTGTGCAATATGATCCTCATATTAATACAAAGAAATTCCATATACCAACAGTGCTTCAATTATAAGTAATACATCTTCAATTTGGTGCTGTAGCCTCTACAGACCACTACAATAAAGGAAAAATCTGAAGAACTGAGGATGCTGGAAATCAGAAACAAAAACAAAAATTGCTGGAAAAGCTCAGCGGGTCTGGCAGCATCTGTGGAAAAAAATCTGAGTTAAAGTTTCGAGTCCAGTGAAGGTTCACTAGACCCGAAAGGTTAACTCTGATTTCTCTCCACTGATACTGCCAGACCTGTTCATCTTTTCAAGCAATTTCTGTTTTTGTGACTACAATAAAAGAAATTCAAATTATTAGAAGAAGCCATCTAATTTTGGAATCAGTTTGGTCTTACACATCCATTTAACCCTCTAGATTTAATAAAAATGCTAGTCAATCTAGCAAAGTGCTCAATATTTTGGTAATAAAGCTAAGCTATACGCTATCTGGATTGTCTCTGTTTTTAATTGTATCAGTCAGGTGATTACTACACTAATTGAGGGAACTGTTCACAATGTTAATGGTAACAGAACTCAGCCATAATGATAGCAAATTGAACAAGACTTTTTGTTGAGTTTTCAAATATCCAGGGACTATTAGCTAGATGTTTGTATACTTCTGAAAATCTTCAAAGGAAAATGTTGCCATAATGGAGAGAGTTTGTACTAGGTGAACAAACAGATGCTGTTTGGCTCTGAGTACTTAGTGACATTGGTAATTCATCTCAGTTTTGATAGTGTCACGCCCCTGAATACCTGCATTTCTTACCTACAGAGGATCTGTAACATGCTGCCTAGTCAGTATTTCCTGTATTGTAACTCACCCCTAATTCCATATTCAGATCTGAAGTTTGATTTTACTGCTCCACAATGGTTCTAACTACAGTCAAGAAGTGTTTAATTTATTTGTTAAATAATTATTGCAAGAAGCTTACTTTTAACTTTCATTTGTTAAATTATACATCAGGATATTAGGTAATCTCCTCCAATAGAATATCAACTTCTTCCAGAAAAACAAATTGGCTTTACAACATACCTGACATTTTTTAGAAATAGGCAATTGCAACATGTTCTGAATTTGCCAATTTAATTTATTAGGAATGTATGGATTGTATAATACTGAATATCAATGGGCCTGTACTTTTCACAGCTGAACTATAAGCCTTTTGAAAATAGCAGACTTATTGAAAAATGCAGTATGAATTACACAAAAAGTTGTGACCCCAAATTAGTTTTGAAAATCAGTCACAAAATTCCTATTACATTTAAAGGCCATTCTTTTCAAATCAATATATCTTGTATTAATTTTTTCATAATGCTAAATGTCACCAGATGCATTATGTAGTTGTGCAATATAATGTGTGGGCCTATAATGTGTAAATCAGTAATGAGGGTATTAGCTGTTAGTTTTTCATTGCTGGCTATTAAAAGGTTTATTTGAAGGAATTATCAGAAAGAAAACAGAGAAATCCTATGGTAAAGGTTAAATTTCATTTTATTGTGTTTATTAGATTTAAAAGTTAAATCAGGAAATGCTGATTTAACTTCGAGTGAAAGTGTTGGATTAGTTTCCAGAACGAGACATGAAAGAAACCTTAATCCATCAAATCTCTAAAGGTTGAAAGGTCATTATGTAACACAGATTGTGTGAACACAGAGGCTGGCAAGCTTCTCTGTCCTTTAGTTTCTCAACTAATCCATGAGGAAATGATCTGAAGCCTCAATGTGCAGAAAGACAAATTTATGTCAAACAGAAGAAACTTGGGTGTTCGCAATTAGTAAATGTATGAGATTTATTTTTGCGTGCTGTTATAATTTATTGATAGTAGATGCTGCATATATTTGTATAAATTATGTGGATTCTTGTGTAATTCTATTTTTTATTCAGCACATAGAATGAACTGAGGTACACAAACTGAAACAATGGCCGGAACTTTAATAATCCTGACTCGCAAGAAAGAGGAGGTTAGCAATACATGGGCAGAATACAAGTCAGGTTTCCCCCAAATGTGGTGAAGTTTACCTCCACAGTATGTCACTAATGTGCCTGATCTGTTCCTGCGTAGACGCTAGCCTCCCCTATGACCAGCTGTTGTAGCCATTGCATTTATATGGCTAGCCAGAGGCTTGGTGAAGATCACAAAGCAAAAGTCATTCTACAAAAGGATGGGAGAATAGGACAGGTCACTTGCAGACAGGGGACTGACCAACAGAGGGCTGGGTCACTGGAATGACATCATTTGGGCAAGACTGGGTCCTGATCAGAAGGCTAAATCAGTGGAGAGGAAAGAACTTGATCAGAGTTGGAGTCAAATTGGTGTGAAGATCAGAGTTCCTGGATGGGTGGCACAGTGTAGTGGTGGGGGCACAGAGGTTGGGGCCACAAGATTCAGGAAAAGGTTAATTGCTTGGAGGTGACAAAGAACTCCTTGTAGATTTCACAGAATGGAAACAGGTCCATGAGGTCAGTATGAAAGCATTTATCTCTTGAAACCTTGTCTCATTTCATGGAACTTGGTAAATAGCAATTAAAGATTAAAATCTATATGACAATTACTTGAGGCTGCAACCTCTTTAGTCTTGATTATCATCTCCCCAAATCTCTGAACTCAGTTTAACATTGTTTTATGGATCAAACACCACTGCTAGACTGATCTGGTCCGAATGTTGCCCTACATGCTAGCATGTGGAACAACATACCACAAAATATGTGTTCTTGTTGCAATAAATATCTTAAGGCTTGTTAACAACGTTAATTATGTACATGATTATGATACCTCAGGCTTACAAATAGTCTGGATTCAGTGCTTAAAAACGTGTTGCTGGAAAAGCGCAGCAGGTCAGGCAGCATCAAAGGAGAAGGAGAATCGACATTTCAGAAGAAGGGCTTATGCCCAAAATGTCGATTGTCCTTTGATGCTGCCTGACCTGCTGTACTTTTCCAGCAACACATTTTTAAGCTCTGATCCCCAGCATCTGCAGTCCTCACTTTCTCCCTGGATTCTATGTTTACTGACTATTAGATTACACACATATATAACTGACTGACTGAACACACTAGATTGATTCCATTGAACTGAGCAAGGACTGACTGAAGGCAAGGATATTTATATTGGAGCATCATATGTTGTGTGTCATGTTGATTTTAACCCTACTGTGAATCCTCTTGCAAGGATGCCTGCCTTGAAGAAGTTTTCCTCCTCTCTCTACAAGAATCTCAAGGAGTCCCTCTCCCACTGCAACTCCCAGGTCATTTCCTCTGCCCTGAAACTCTTCAACCATATCCTGAAACAAACTCGCTACCACAGCCACATTTGCTTCCTCAGTGCCTGCCTCCATAACCAACTCATCCCACACGGACTCCGGACCACCTTTAAACCAGCAGAATTCGGAATCGAACAGGACAAACAGTACAGACTACAGACTCAAAAACACCAGCAACGGTTCTCCTTCAAGATCCTCTGCTCCACGCTTGCAGCAATGCACCAGCACCTAACCTCTCTACAGTCAGCCCTGCCTCAGCTGAGGGCCACACTCTCTCAGAACTGCAAAGGACCCACTCTGTATTACATCCTCAGGAGAATTCATACTCTCAACAAACACTATTTCAACTCCATCTCAAACATCGAAAACTAAGTGCAACAAACTTTTATCTACCCACCTTCATAACCAGCGCTCCTCAAACATTCCAGTAGATTTCCCAGCCTCTGGAACTGCTCAGATGCCATTAGCCATGCGGCTCGTGCAGCCACCATCTCCACACTGATTGATGATGTCACTTCTGCCCCCATCAGGGCCACTTACGCCCCCATCATGGCCACTTACGCCTCTCACAATTCCTCATGCACCACACGTGACACCACTTCCGCCCCTCACATCATTGCTGATGTCATACGCTCAGTGACTTCCGCCCCCTCCACTGCCATGTTTGCCACCACTTCCGCCCCGACCAACACCACTCACCTGCAATCTGCTGACACGCCCCCCACAGATCCCACTGTCACCATCACCACCCTCCAGAACCCTGAGGGGAACACCTGCTCATGACTCCACCCCCATTCCCCCCACCACCACACCCACTCGAGTTACCAGCTCTGCCCCCACTCCCAGCTCCACACCCATACCAGATCCCAGCTCCCAGCCCTGCCGAGTTTTCACCATTCCCCCTGACCTCCCCCTCACTGAGGATGAACGGTCAGTCCTCAGCAAAGGACTCACCTTCATCCCCCTCCATCTGCGCATCAATGAAATTAATACACGTCGTGATGTCGAACACTTCTTCCGCTGCCTCTGCCTCTGAGCTTACTTTCACAATCAGGACTCCCGCCCACCTTCTGAGGACCCCTTCGCCCACTGCATCCACCTGGACACGCTGCGCTGGCCTATTACCTGCCCTCAACCTCTTCATTTCCAACTGCCGCCGGGACATTAACCACCTCAACATGTCTACCCCCCTCCCCCACTCCACCCTCACAACGCACAGCCCTTCAATCCCTCTGCTCCAATCCCAACCTCACCATCAAGCCAGCAGATAAAAGGGGTGCAGCAGTAGTCTGGCGCACTGACCTCTATGCCACTGAAGCCAAACGCCAACTCGAGGACACTTCTTCCTACCGCCCCCTTGACCATTACCCCACCCCCCCATCACCAAACCATCATCTCCCAGACCATACAGAACCTCATCGCCTCAGGAGATCTCCCACCCACAGCTTCCAACCTCACAGTCTGGGAACCCCGCACTGCCTGGTTCCACCTCCTTCCCAAGATCCACAAGCCTGACCACCCTGGCCGACCCATTGTCTCATTATGTTCCTGCCCCACTGAACTCATTTCTCCTACCTTGACACTGTCCTATTCCCCCTAGCCTAGGAACTCCCCACATATGTTCGAGACACCACCCACGCCCTCCACCTCCTCCAAGACTTCCGTTTCCCCGGCCCCAACACCTCATCTTCACCATGGATAGCCAATCCCTCTACACCTCCATCCGCCATGACCAGGGCCTCCAAGCCCTCCGTTTTTTCCTCTCCAGACGTCCCCAACAGTACCCTTCCACCAACACTCTCATTCGTCTGGCCGAACTGGTCCTCACTCTTAACAATTTCTCCTTCGAATCCTCCCACTTCCTCCAGACCAAAGGGGTAGCCATGGGCACCCGTATGGGCCCCAGCTATGCCTGTCTCTTTGTTGGCTATGTAGAACAGTCCGTCTTCCGTAATTACACCGGTACCACTCCCCACATCTTCCTCCGCTACATTGATGACTGCATTGGCACCACCTCGTGCTCCCGTGAGGAGGTTGAGCAATTCATCAACTTCACCAACACATTCCACCCTGATCTTAAATTTACCTGGACCATCTCTGACACCTCCCTCCCCTTCCTGGACCTCTCCATCTCTATTAATGACGACCGACTTGACACTGACATTTTTTACAAACCCACCGACTCCCACAGCTACCTGGATTACACCTCTTCCCACCCTACCTCTTACAAAAATGCCATCCCATATTCCCAATTCCTCCGCCTCCGCCGTATCTGTTCCCAGGAGGACCAGTTCCACCACAGAACACACCAGATGGCCTCCTTCTTTAGAGACCACAATTACCCTTCCCACGTGGTTAAAGATGCCCTCCAATAACATCTCGTCCACATCCCGCACCTCAGCCCTCAGACCCCACCCTCCAACCGTAACATGGACAGAACACCCCTGGTGCTCACTTTCTACCCTACCAACCTTCGCATAAACCAAATCATCCGCTGACATTTCTGCCTCCTCCAAACGGACCTCACCACCAGGGATATATTTCCCTCCCCAACCCTTTCCGTCTTCCGCAAAGACCATTCCCTCCATGACTACCTGGTCAGGTCCACGCCCCCTTACAACCCATCCTCCCATCCTGGTACCTTCCCCTGCCACCGCAGGAATTGCAAAACCTGCGCCCACACTTCCTCCCTCACCTCCATCCAAGGCCCTAAAGGAGCCTTCCACATCCATCAAAGTTTTACCTGCACATCCACTAATATCATTTATTGTATCCGTTGCTCCCGATGCAGTCTCCTTTACGTTGGGGAGACTGGACGCCTCCTAGCAGAGTGCTTTTGGGAACATCTCTAGGACACCCACACCAATCAACCACACTGCCCTGTGGCCCAACATTTCAACTCCCCCTCCCACTCTGCCGCGGACATGGAGGTCCTGGGCCTCATTCACTGCCGCTCCCTCACCACCAGACGCCTGGAGGAAGAATGCCTCATCTTTCGCCTCAGAACACTTCAACCCCAGGGCATCAATATGGACTTCAACAGTTTTCTCATTTCCCCTTCCCCCACCTCACCCCAGTTCGAAACTTCCAGCTCAGCACTGTCCCCATGACTTGTCCTACCTGCTTATCTTCTTTTCCATCTATCCACTCCACCCTCCCCCCAACCTATCACCTTCATCCCCTCCCCCATTCACCTATTGTACTTTATGCTATTTTCTCCCCACCCCCACCCTCCTCTCACTTATCTCTCCACCCTTCAGGCTCTCTGCCTGTATTTCTGATGAAGGGTTTTTGCCCGAAACGTCGATTTTACTGCTCCTCGGATGCTGCCTGAACTGCTGTGCTTTTCCAGCACCACTCTAATCCAGACTCTGGTTTCCAGTATCTGCAGTCATTGTTTTTACCTTGTCATGTAACTGTCTTAAAGGTACAACACATATGTTGTGTGTCATGTAACTGTCTTAAAGGTACTGTGCTTATCTGATCTGGAATCTATGTAATAATATAGCTGTTAAAGCCAGAAACGGGCAAGTTGGAGGATAGGGTGTAGAAATTTTGAGATTATGACTTCTGTCCCATAATCAGACCATTTTTAACATCAAAATTCAATTCCATCAGCCTAACTGAAAGGAACTGTTTCCACCAATCCATCATATAAACCACCTGCCACTCAAACTATTGTTCATACCTGCCAACCTAAATATGAAGCTCACAAGTTAAAATCTCTTCAGTCTCTAACATGTTCATTTTCTGCCTTGTGACATCCACACCCTATAAATGCACATTGATTTAAAATTGAGGCCTTAGGTTTTAATTCATTAATTCTTATATTGCAACAATATCTAATAGAGTTTTAGAAGGGTAGTATTTCAGTTCAAGAATTAAACTTTAAGTAAATATTGCTGCTACTGAGTGTCAGTGGTGGAAGGAGTGAATGCTTGAGGATGTGGTAAGTTAGAAGCTTCATCCTAAATGGTGTCAAGGTTTTTGAGTGTAGTTGGAGTTGCACCCATCCAGGCATTTGGAGAGTATCCCATCATACTCCTGATTTGTGGCTTGTCGATAGTGGACAGGCACTAGGGAGTTAGGAAATGAGTAACTCATTGCAGGATTCCCAGTGTCTGATCTGCTCATCACCATAGTATTTATATATCAAGTCCAGTTCAGTAAATGGTAAACTGGAGGCTACTAATTGTGCTGGTATTCCATGATGATGATGGCATTGAATTTCAAGGGGGAATGGTTAGATTCCATCATGTTGGAGACGGTCATTGCCTAGTAACTGTGTGGTGCAAATGCCACTTGCCCTTTATCAGCTCAAACTGGATGTCATCCAGATCTTGCTGCATTTAGACACAGTGTGTGAGGAGACACAAGTAATGCTGAATATTGTGCAATTGTTAAACGCTCTGGGCTAGCACACTGAAAATTAATTTCCTCTATTCCCAGAGTTGGAACTGGCTGACAGCACTAAATTGTGCAGAAGCTATAGACACTGACGAGATTCTGCAACAGTATAGAATGTTTACTTGGATATCTATATGGTGAGAGATTGCAGAACTCTAAATACAAAGGGATTTGGGTATCATCTTTAAAAGCAGTTGCATGCTTTAAAAACAATCTACTTCACATTCATTGTAACTGCTATTTACATTACTGTTTCTTCAAGCATTGGTAATGTTTACTACAGATTAGCTGGAACTAGGTGATGTGTATGAAGGTATATTTGGCTGGCAACAAGGAACTGATTGGTCTGCACAAAGATTTTATAAAAATACACAAAATTGCCCAGTTCACCTGTCTTTTAGACATAGGTTACAGAAAGCACAGATTAGACTTCTGTACAGCAATGATTATTATTTATTACAAGTAAATAGATTCTAGACACAATATCAATTATGAGCCATCAATATATAATTCTACTAGTTAAAACTTTAAACCCACTTAGAAAACTCCTCTACACACAGAAACTAACAGACGCAGTTTAATGGTCCCTGTCCCTATAGGTTTCATTGAGATGACTCTTCTGTCTTCTCTGGTCCTGTGCTTCTCAGTCTTCCTTTTCCGGATTCTTGTACTTCCATTTGCTTGCAGGAGGTACAGGACAACTGATTCACAAAGTCTCTGATTTATTGGCTCAAAATGACAGTTTACAGCTGAGGGGAATAGATTAGTTTTCTTTAGGCTTGAGAGTTTTTACAGCAGAGAAAATGAAAGCTCCTTCCTTTCTGGAGGTCTCATGGCTTCTGATCCAAACATTTATACCCACCAGCTATTCAGCTACCTGGGAGCCAATTGCATTGTTGTCAATGGCAGGAAGGAGGTCTTTGCCATCAATAACTAGTCATCACTGTGCAGACCAATCAGTTCCTTGTTGCCAGCTAAATATACCTTCATATACATCACCCGAGCTACAAATCTTCTCCCAAACTTTGAACATCATCTAGTTCCAGCTAATCTGTAGTAAACATTACTAATGCTTGAAGAAACAGCAATGTAAATAGCGGTTACAATGAATGTGAAGTAGATTGTTTTTAAAGCATGCAACTGCTTTTAAAGATGATACCCAAATCCCTTTGTATTTAGAGTTCTGCAATCTCTCACCATATAGATATCCAAGTAAACATTCTATACTGTTGCAGAATCTCGTCAGTGTCTGTAGCTTCTGCACAATTCAGTGCTGTTAGCCAGTTCTTAATATCATATGGAGTGAATTGGATTGGCTGAAACCTAGCATTTTGGGGAACACTAGAAGAGGCCAGGGTAGTCATCCACTCATGGTGATTAATTGTCCACCACCAATCATAACTGGAAATGGCAGGACTGCAGAGCTCAGACTTGATCTGTTGGTTGTGGAATTGCTCACCGTAATCTATCACTTGCTGCTTATGCTGTTTGCCGCACAAGTGGTCCAGTTTCATCTTTTGACACCTCATTTTTAGGTGCGCCTGTTGTTGCTCCTTGCATGTTCTCCTACACTTTACATTGAATCAAGTTAATAGCTGAGTGAGGTTTTTGCTGAGCCACAGGTTTGCAGATTGTGCTGGAGTACAATTCTGCTGCTGCTGATTGCCCATAGCGCCTCATGGATGTCAGTCGTCAGTTGTTAGCTCTGTTCAAAATCTATCCCATTTAGCACAGTGGAAATGCCACAGAACATGATGGAGGGTACCTTCAATGTGAAGGTATGGCTTTATCTCGATAAATACTTTGCAGCAGCCACTCTTGCTGGTATTGTATGGACTGACGCATCTACAGCAGACAGATTGGTGAAGATGAGATCAAGTATGTTTTTCTATCTTGTTGTTTTCTTCACCACTTGCTGCATAGAAACATAGAAAATAGGTGTGGGAGGAGGCTAATCAGCCCTTTGAATGCACTTCGATGCAATGTTTCTTCCAAGGGTAACCCAGCATAGAAGAGTACTGATTCATCAGCCAGGGGTTGGAGTGAGGGGAAGGGTGGGAGTTGGGTGGAATTGGTGGCACAATACATGGTTATCAGCAGGAGATTTCCTTGTGCATGTTTAGTCTGATGCCTTAAGACTTCATGGGATCCAGAGCCAACGTTGAGGACTTCCAGCACAACTCCCTCCCAACTGTATACCACTGTGTCAATATCTTTGCTGTATCTATACTACTGGTTGGACAATCCTTACCTAGGTGATATGTTTTCTGGAAAATTGTCTGTAAGCTATGATTCTGCATGTATGACTGTGTCAGGTTGTTGCTTGACTAGTCAATGAAACATAATTCTGTCATTAGCCCCCTGATGTTAGTGAGGAGGACATTGCAGGGTTGACAAACTGGAGTCTGCCGTTCTCGGTTTCTGTGTCTAGGTTGATGATGGCTGATCTGCCTGGTTTCATTACTTTTTTTTCTGAGCAGTTGATGCAACTGAATGGCTTACTAGGCTGTTTCACAGGACAGGTAAAAATGAACCACATTGCTGTGGGACAGGCATCAGATATACACAGAAGAAGTAAGTACAGTAGGTAACATTTCCAGAAGGGCATTTGTGAAGCAGATGGACGATTAAGACAATGGATAATTAACTAATTTACTGGAATTCTTTGAGGATATTAAGAGTGCACTGGACAACGGTGAACCAGTGGATGTGGTGTGTCTGGATTTCCAGAAGGATTTGACAAGGTGCCGGACAAAATGCTGCTGCATAAGATAAAGGTGCATGGTATTATGGGTAGTATATTAGCATGCTGTAATTGTTTACCATTTAAATAAAAGTCAATTTTGCTGTTATTCCAACCAAAAGGGGTGACCTTGCATTTACCAACATTGTACTCCATCTGCCAGACTGTTGCTCACTCACTTAACCTATTTATATCCCACTCCAGACTTTCCTCTGCACACCACTCTACCACTCCATTTTGGTTAACTAACAGGAAGCAACAAGTCAGGTTCAATGATTATGTTTCCGGTTGGCGATCAGTGGCTAGTGTTCTGCCTCAGGGATCAGTGTTGGGAGCACAATTGTTTACAATTTATAGAGGTGATTTAGAGCTGGGGACCAAGTGTAATATGTCATAGTTTGCAGATGACACCAAAATGGAGTGGTAGAGTGGTGTGCAGAGGAAAGTCTGGAGTGGGATATAAATAGGTTAAGTGAGTGAGCAACAGTCTGGCAGATGGAGTACAATGTTGGTAAATGCAAGGTTACCCCTTTTGGTTGGAATAACAGCAAAATTGACTTTTATTTAAATGGTAAACAATTACAGCATGCTGCTGTGTAGAGGGTCCTGGGTGTCCTTGTGCATGAATCACAAGAAGTTTGTTTGCAGATGCAGCAGACAATTAAGAAGGCAAATAGAATATTGTCCTTCATTGAGAGAGGGATGGAGTTTAAAAGTAGCAAATTTATGATATAGCTGTATAGGGTGCTGGTGAGGCCACACCTGGAGTACTGTGTACAGTTGTTGTTTCCTCACTTGAGAAAGTATGCAATAGTACAGGAGGGGGTGCACAGGAGGTTCACTAGGTTGATTCTGGAATTGAGAGGGTTGCCTTATGAGATTGAGTAGATTGGGACTGTACTCATTGGAATTTAGAAGAATGATGGGGGATCTTATCAAAACATATAAAATTATGAAGGGAATAGATATGATAGAAGCAGCAAGGCTATTTCTACAAGCGAGTGGAACTATAACTAGGGGGCATAGCTTCAATTTAATGGGAGCAGATTTAAGACTGATTTGAGAAGGAATTTCTTCACCCAAAGGGTTCCAAATCTGTGGAATTCCCTGCCCAGTGAAGCAATTCAGGTGACTTTGTTAAATATTTTTAAAGGAAAGATAGATTTTTGAACAGTAAAGGAATTAAGGGTTATGCTGAGAGGGCGGGTAAGTGGAGCTGAGTCCACAAAGAAATCAGCCATGATCTTATTGAAGAGCAGGCTCGATGGGCCAGGTGGGCTACTCCTGCTCCTAGATCTTATGTTCTTATATTCATGGTCATCATTAGACATTTAATGCCAGATTTTGTTTCAAATTCACATTCCACCCTTTGTTATGGCACAAATGAAACCCAAAACCCAGAACATTACCTGGACTCTGGATTGCTAATCCACTCCTAATGCCCTACCCCATTGCCTTTCCAAGTTAAAGTCAACAATTGAAAATGAATATCTAAAAGTATGGATTAAAGATATTAAATTAGAAATTTTCATATCTGTCACTTTCCTTTATTGCCTCATTTTAGCTTCTGCTTCTCATTGATATGTTTTGGACATTTAGCAAGATTTTGTGACCATTTCCTACAGGCAGAATCTCAAAAAGAGTTGAATTTATGTCTTGGGCTTTTAAAGCAAAATATATTTACAGTATTCTTTTAAAGAAAATGCTTAGATGAATCCCATGAAATACTGATGAGTTAGGCATCAAAAATGCTTCCCTAAGGATCAAGCAAAAGCAATCCATCAGCTTGTTTCACTAGTGAAAAATACTTCACATCAGTTGTATTGAAAAGTCCCTGATGGTTGGCAAAAATTGACTGGTTATTGGCCTTTCTTTCTGATTGTGAATGCCAGGCAAAAAAAAAATAAGAACAGAAACATAGATTGACAAAATAATTTTTAAACAGAAAGTTGCTAGGGCAGGCATACACCTGGGCTTGGATGTTTAGAAGCAGTAGAGATGTTTTAAATACAAAATTTAAAAAAAAAAGTGTTGGAAATACTCACTAGATCTGGCAACATCTGTGGAGAAACAGTGTATTGAAGAGTAATGTTCAGTTCAGAAGGTTTGACTCTTTCTCTTTCAATAGATGTCCCCAACATTGCTGAATATTTCCAGTACCTCTTAGTTTCATTACAGATTTCCAGAATCCACAACATTTTGCTTTCATAAAAAGTTAATTTGTTTAACTCAAGCAAGCAGCTTTAGAGAAGCTTATTTTTTTATCACAATGTGTTATGCAATAACTGTTACTCCGTGTACTTATTTGTCATTGAAAAATAAACAGTTTATGGAATGTCCTGTTATAAACTGTGGATTTAACTGTCACATGTATAGATATTGAGAATGTGTGTCTTTTTTCTTCAGTAAAAGATGTGTTGGTGCTTATTTATGAGAACAACCAGGGCAGTAAATCCGATATGGATTTTCTCCAGCAATTAGCTGCATATTATTTCATGACAACTATGTTAAGTTATAATCATTAAAACTCTCATAAATGTCACATGAAAGACACGCTCTAAAGATGTCATCAGAATTACTCAAGTGTTGAAACGATACATTCCATTACTTCACTTACCGTTATCTCCATTCAGTTGTTTCTCAGCTGCTGTATATCTCAATCACAATGCACTATATTTAACATTTAGACCATCTGAACTGTTTGTACACATCTACTATTTAAAAAAAAAACTTTTGTATTGTTTCTTTGCCACAATTAGTTGAATTACTTAAATCTGAATAATGGTTTACACAGTGATTCAAGGTCTACAATGAAATATATCAAACAATTTATCATGTGTTCATCATAACACCTTAATAATCTAAATTTATGAACAAAAAAATGGAAGAATAACTGTACCTTTTTACTAGTAGTGATTTTATTGCAAATAATTTACATTGTGTTGAATTCAAATATATAGGGGCGAGGAGCAGACAGAGGTGGACTGATTGGAGATACACAGAGAAGAGGGAGGATAAATGCAACCAACAGAATGCAATGTATATCACTTTCCTTCAGGAGGAGAATTGGACAGAGGCTTCCCAGCAGGAAATACACAGCCAATATCATTTACCTCCAAGAAGGGAAGTGGACAAATACACAGAACAGAGAGAAGGATCAACGCACCCAAGGAAGCATGGTCTACACCACTTAGCTCTGTGCAGGGTATGGACAGAAATAAATCTGTGGGAGATAGAAAGATCAGAAACAAGGAAGATAAGAAACAAAAGTAGGAATTACAGGAGAAACTCAGCAGGTCTGCCTGCAACTGTGAGGAGGAAGCAGAGTCAACATTTCAGGTGCAGTGATCCGTCTTCAGACCTACAAGGAAGATAGGCTGAGTTTTAAAAAAAGATGAGATCATATGAAAGCCATGAATTAAGTAGTTGGTGAATAATAACTGATAGCAACTGTGTGTAAAGTGCTGAACTTAAAGAAAAATTCTCAAGCAACCAAAAGATACATATATAACCTATACCTATGTAAGAGACTCTACTAGAAGGGAAGTGACAAATGAGTGATTTCATAATTCATCCTGCTTTAAAGTGGTAAAGTTTATTAAATTGTAAGGTTTAGGTTAGTTCAATGAGTGAGCAGTGAGAAGAGTCATGAATTTAAATGACAATTATATAATTATACATTAGATTAATTAATTAATTAATTACTTCATTATAGCACAATAAAGATGGCAAGTCAGCTTGTATGTTCCAGTTGCAGATTGTGGGAGCTCCACATTGTGATCCAGAACAAACAGAAAATTTTGAAGTTCAAACAGATTTATGAGCTGGTGATTGAACCACAAGCACCGTGATGCATTAGAGAGATGAAATATTAGAAATATAAACATAGAAACATATAAAATAGATAAAGGAGTAAGCCATTCGGTCCTTCAAGCCTGCACTCACCATTCAAATATGATCATGGCTGATCATGCAATCTCTTTATCCCATTCCCACTTTCTTGCCATAACCCTAGATCTCTTTAGATGCAAGTCCCATGTCCAGCTTCCTGTGGAAGAGAATTTGTTCTTCTTCATTTCAGTCCTGAATGACTTACCCCTTATCCTTATACTGTGATCACTGGTTCTGGACTTACCCAACATTGGAAATATTCCTCCTACATCTAGTCTGTCCAATCCCATCAGGATTTTATAAATTTCTCTGAGATCCACCCTCATTCTTCTAAATTTCAGCAAGAACAAACCCAGTCAATTCAGTTTTTCCTCATACGTCAGTCCTGCCATCCCGGGAATCAGTCTGATGAATCTTCACTGGACTCCCTCAATAACAAGGATGTCCTTCCTCAGATGATGAAACCAGAACTGTATGCAATACTCAAGGTGTGGCCTCACCAATGCCCAGTATAACTGCAGCAAGGCATCTTTACTCCAATACTCAAATCCTCTCGCTATAAAGGCCAGCATGCCATTAGCTTTCCTCACTGCCTGCTGCACCTGCATGCTGACCTTCAGCACTGTTCCACCATGACACCCAGGTCTTCTTGCTTGCATCTCACCTTCTCCTAAACTGCCACTGTTCAGATGATAATCTGCCTTCCCATTTTTGCAATTAAAATGGATAACCTCACATTTATCCAGATTATATTGCATTTGCCAAGTACCTTCCCACTCAGTCTGTCCAAGTCACTCTGCAGCCTCTTAGCATCTTCCTCACAGCACACATTACCACCCAGATTAGTGTCACCTGCAAATTTGGAAATATTTCATTGAATTCCTTCATCCAAATCTTTAATGTATGTTGTGAACAGTTGGGGTCCCAACAGTGAACCCTATAACACTCCACTCACTACTGCCTGTCACTCTGAAAAGGACATGTTTATTCCAACTCTCTGCTTCCTGTCTGCTAACCAGTTCTCGGTCATAGAGTTAAAGAGTCATAAAGACATACAGCACAGAATCAGACCCTTCAGTCCAACTCATCCATGCCGATCCAGATATTCCAAATTAATCCAGACCCATTTGCCAGCATTTGGCCCATACCCTCTAAATCCTTCCTATTCATATACTCATCCAGATACCTTTTAAATGTTGTAATTGTACCAGCCTCCACCATTTCCTCTGGCAGCCCATTCCATGCACACACCGCCATCTGCATGAAAAAAAAAATGCCCCTTAGATCCCTTTTAAATCTTTTCCCTTTCACCTTAAACCTGCTCACTAGTTTTGGACTCCCCTACCCCTCGGAAAATATTTTGTCTACTTATCCTATCTATGCCACTTATGATTTTATAAACCTTGATAAGGTCACCCCCACCCACCTCTGTCCATGTCAACACATTACCTCTGATACAATGAGCTTTAATTTTCCTTACTAATCTCTTGTCAAAAGCTCGCAGAGTTGGAAAGTTCATTTCCAGACTTTTTGTTACCCTACTAGGTAACATCTTCAGTCAGCCTCAGGTAAAGCAATGCTGAAAATTCCTGCTTTCTATTTATATGTTTGGGCTTCTTTGGGTTGGTGATGTCATTTCCTGTGGTGAAGTCATTTCCTGGGGTGAAGTCAATTCCTGTTCTTTTTCTCAGGGGGTGGTAGATGGGGTCTAATTCGATGTGTTTGTTGATAGAGTTCCGGTTGGAATGCCATGCTTCTGGAAATTCTCATGCTTATCTTTGTTTGGCTTGTCCTAGGATGGATGTGTTGTCCCAGTCGAAGTGGTGTCCTTCCTCATCCATATGTGAGGAAACTAGTGAGAGAGGGTCATGTCTTATTGTGGCTAGTTGGCGTTCATGTATCCTGGTAGAAAGTTTTGGCCTGTTTGTCCAATGGAGTGTTTGTTACAGTCCTTGCACGGTATTTTGTAAATGACATTAGTTTTGCTCATTGTCTGTATAGGGTCTTTCAAGTTCATTAGCTGCTGTTTTAGTGTGTTGGTGGGTTTGTGGGCTACCATGATGACAAGGGTCTGAATGGTCTGGCAGTCATTTCCGAGATGTCTTTGATATAGGGAGAGTGGCTAGGGCTTCTGGATGTGTTTTGTCTGCTTGTTTGGGTTTGTTGCTGAGAAATCGGCGATCTGTGTTCATTGGGTACCGATTCTTTTTGAATACACGGTATAGTTGATTTTCCTCTGTTCTGCGTATTTCCTCTGTGCTGGCTCATTGAAATAATGTTCTGATGCAGCTTCATTTGTGGGTGTTGGGATGATTACTTCTGTAGCTCAATATTTGGTGTTGTTTTCCTGTAGATGGTGGTTTGAAGCTCACCATCAGCTGTTTGCTCTACTGTCACATCTAGGAATGACAGTTTGTTGTTGTTTTCCTCTTCTTTAGTGAATTTTATGCCAGTAAGGGTACTATTGATGGCCTTGAAGGTTGGAGATAGAAGAGGATGAAATGATGGTCTCCTTTGATGCAACAGCCCTGTTTACATCAATCAACATTAACTTGGCCAAGGAAACATTGACTACACTATTAGAAGACCCAAAGACACATAACACCAAACACAACTAACTTCATCAACAACGACAGTATCATCAAGTTAGTGGACCTATGCCTTACCACACACTTCACTTTCAACAACTAAACCTACAGACAAACCAACGGAACACCCATGGGATCTCCGATATCAGAGTTCTTAGCAGAAGCAGTAATGCAGAGACATGAACAAATAGCTCTGTCAACCATCCAACCCAAACTGTGGGTCCACTACATGGATGACACCTTTGCCATCCCTAAATGAAACAAATTAGAGGAAACCTTCAAGACTATCAATAATACCCATATTGGCATAAAATTCACTAAAGAGGAGGAAAACAATGACAAACTGCCATTCCTAGATGTCACAGTAGAGCGAACAGACAATGGGGAACTTTAAACCAGCGTCTACAGGAAAACAACACATACAGACCACATATTGAGCTACAGAAGCAATCATCCCAACACCCACAAACGAAGCTGCATCAGAACATTATTTCAATGAGCCACCACACTCTGCAGCACAGAGGAACTATGCAGAGCAGAGGAAAATCAACTATACTGTGTATTCAAAAAGAATGGGTACCTAATGAACACAGTCTACCGATTTCTCAGCAACAAACCCAAGCAAGCAGACAAAACACATCCAGAAACCCTAGCCACTCTCCCCTTCATCAAAGACATCTCGGAAATGACTGCCAGACTACTCAGACCACTTGGCATCAGGGTAGCCACAAACCCACCAACACACGAAAACAGCAGCTAATGAACTTGAAAGACCCTATAAAGACAACAAGCAAAACTAATGTCATTTACAAAATACCATGAAAGGACTGTAACAAACATTACATTGGACAAATAGGCAGAACATTAGCCACCAGGATACATGAACACCAACTAGCCACAATAAGACATGACTCTCTCTCACTAGTATCCTCACAAACAGATGAGAAAGGACACCACTTCGACTGGGACAACACATCCATCCTAGGACAAGCCAAACAAAGACAACCACGAGAATCCCAAGAAGCGTGGCATTCCAACTGGAACTCTGTCAACAAACACATCGAGTTAGACCCCATCTACCACCTCCTGAGAAAAGGAACAAGAATTGACTTCACCCTAGGAAATAACATCATCAAATGAAATGACATCACCAAACCAAAGAAACCCAAACATATAAATAGAAAGCAGGAATTTTCAGAATTGCTTCAGCTGAGGCCAACTGAAGATGTTACCTAGTAGGGTAATGAAATGTCTGGAAATGAACCTTCCAGCTCAGCAAGCAAACCTACACTCAAAACCTCAACCTGAGCTACAAATCTTCTCAAAACTCTTGTCAAAAGCCTTTTGAATGTCCGGATGCACAACATCTAGTGGTTTACTTTTGTGCACTCTACTGGTCACATCCTGAAATAATTCCAGAAGATTTGTCAAGCATGATTTCTCTTCAGTAAATCCATGCTGACTAGGACTGATTGTATCACTACTTTCCAAATGCTGAGTTATTACATCTTTTATAACTGACTCCAGCATTAACCTCACCACTGATGTCAGGCCTATAATTCCTGATTTTCTCTCTCTCAACCTTTTTTTAAAGAGTGGAGTTACATTAGCTACCCTCCAGTCCATTGGAACTCTTCCAGAGTTACCTAGAGACTTCATTCAAGGAGGCAACCACACCTCTCAGGTACAGGTCTTCAGATTTGGTCACCCTGCCCAGGAAAAAGAGGACATAGCAGGGAGGGAACTAGGTAAGGGGACTCTGAAAACAGGAATGCAGGCTTTGCAATTGTCCAAAGGTTTGAAGTTCTTTCAACCTGATTGGATGAGAGTGAGGCCCACAGAGTGAATGAGCAAAGTGACCACAGCACTAGGGCTATTCATTTCTTTTGGTAAAAATATGCTTTATTCATAAGTTATCAATAATGAATACAAAAGGTCCAAAGTAGCTCAGTCCAAACTTTTCAGAAAATACAGAGAAAGTTTGGCATTCATCATGAGAACTTCAATCCAATTGTGACAGAAAGACATTTTCTAAGTATGAAAGGAAACTACTTAGGAAGGCTACAAGGATATTTCAA
Organism: Chiloscyllium punctatum; assembly: GCF_047496795.1. Lineage (NCBI taxonomy): Eukaryota > Metazoa > Chordata > Chondrichthyes > Orectolobiformes > Hemiscylliidae > Chiloscyllium > Chiloscyllium punctatum. The sequence goes on from NC_092748.1 coordinate 78,017,091, forward strand.
AATTTAATAGATCCTTGTTATATTTTGGCAGAAAAACCTTAGTCAGTGGTCTTTCCCCATTGTGCCTTGGGCAGCAGCTGCCCCAAGATTTAGTGCATCTCTCAGCACATAGTCTTGGATCTTGGAATTTGCCATTAGTGATATAGATGCAAGGAAAAGAAGTCATGGGTGGTAGTCATTTATAACCACATGAAAAGTTGCCTCACTTAGGGCAATGTATAAACGGGGAAATAATGAGTTAGGCAGGATGGGTATTACAATAGTCTTGGATGGCTTTAATCTGCATATTGGCAGAAGTCGGATGGGCAGGTGTAACATGGCAGTTAAATTTGTACAGTGTATCAGGCATTGTTTTTTAGAGCAGCACATTGCATAATCCACCTGGTAACAGGCTACAACCATAGGATCTAGTAATATGTAATGAGATATTATTAACCAGAGATTTCATAGTTAAAGGTCCTCTAGGGGGATAGTAATCGCACCATGGTAGAATTTCAAATTTCATTTGAGAGAAAGTAAATTACTTCTCAAACCAATGCCTTTGGCTTTAACATGGCAATTACAAATGCATGAAAAGGATTTGTTTAAGTTGAGCTGAAAAATAGACAAAATAGCAGATAGTTAGGCGGTGAGCAGTGGCAGATATTTAATCAGATATTACATGATACTCATCAGCAAAAAAAAACAGTAAAAAGTAGGACTTGATAAGTATTAGCAACCACCCATAGTTAACAAAAGAGGTCAAGGAGAGTATCCAACCAAAAAATAATGCATTACAAAGCAGCAAAAACTAGCAATTGGGCAGAGGATTGGGGCTTTAAAATCAACAGAAGATGACTAAAAAGTTAATAAAAAAAGGTTAAAATTGATTCTGAATGTAAATTGGCAAGAAATATAAAATTGAAAAATATGTTGCTGGAAAAGCGCAGCAGGTCAGGCAGCATCCAAGGAGCAGGAGAATCAATGTTTCGGGCATAAGCCCTTCTTCAGGAGCTCTCTTCCTCCTCCAGCATCTGCAGTCCTCACTTTCTCCTAAGAAATATAAAATAAATTGCAAGAGCTACTACAGGTACAGTGTAGAAAGTGAGCAGGTAAGATGATTGTGGAACCTTGGATGACAAAACTGGGGACTTAAAAAATGGAGAACAAGGAAATAATTTAAACTAATATTTTACATGGGTCTTCATTGTGGAGGAAACTGTAAATATTGCAAACATATCAGATAAGTAAAGTGCTAATGTAAGGAAAGGTCTCATAATGGTATATATCACAACTGGCAATCTATTTGACAAATTAATGGGACTGAAGACAGACATGTTGTCAGGATCTGATGGCCTGCATCCAAGGGTTTTAGAGGAAGTTGCTACAGAGATAGTAGAGGCATTGGGTGAAATATTCCAGAACTCAAAGGATTCTGACAGGATTCTGGTGCATTGTTTCAAAATAAGGAGTTTCCCATTTAAGACAGAGTCAAGGAGAAATTTTCTTTCATAAAAGGTCATGAGTCTTTGGAAATCTCTTCCCCAAAGACATGAAGCAGAGTTTTTAAATATTTTTAAGTCAGAGGTAGGTAGATTCTTAATAAGCAAAGAACTAAAAGGTTATTGGGGTTAAGCAGGAATTGAAGTAACAGAACAGCCATGATTTTATTGAAAGTGGAGCAGCCTCAAGGGGTAGAGTGGGTTACTCCTGCTCTAAATTTGTCTGTTCATATGTTCGTAATTATGTACTTGGTTTATAACATATACAAGGTAAGATTTTCCCTTGCCTGATTTAGTTAAATAAATCCTGATATAATTGTCAATCAGATTCACATCATTTCAGCCAGCAAGAAGCAGAAAATAGTGAGAAGTCATTTTAGATGCAGGTTTTCGATGTTACCACCACTCTTCTTTGTTTTAATGCTTTATAGCATACTACAGATGATTTGTTATCCCAGCTATCTAGTTTAACAGAATATTGAGAAAAATATAAAACCATTTTTAGCTTTATCAAAATTTATTTGCCTAATTATGAGTTGGCTTTTGAATGAGATGTACTAACATTTTAAATTACTTTTCAGATCAAATACTGTGAGCACATCAGATAATATAACATTGACTGGTACCTGATGTCAAATAATCAATTTCGGAAAGGCTTATTGTGGTGCTCTGCTCCTCAAAACGTTCCACTTGTGATTGTTCATGGTTATCAGTCTATGATGGGAATGGGCAATAGAAGGATAAATAGAATAGGGACTGTGTAGTCCAACTAAAGTGAAACTTAAGCTTTTAGAAAAGTTGGGTAATGTTGATATTCAAGTATTTATTGCATCTTAAAATCAGGGCTTTTTAAATGCTTAGTTGTGTTTGGTCATTATAATCTTTTGTATTATCTTTCGTACAATTGTTTAACTTGTATTTATCTGATAGAGCAACTTTGCTATTTTGTGGACCAGATGTTTTGCACAATCAAAAGAATTGAAAGATGCTTGCACTACTTGGAATTCCGAATTGGTTCTGACGTTATATTCAAACTTCTTTGCTAGAAGGGAAGAAATATAATAATGAATCTCTTTTCTGTGGATGTATGATCATATTGTGATTGGTATGATAGCTGCCTCATTTATTCTTGGAAATATTAACTGTGCATGATTAGATGATACGAGCAATATGGATTTGATTGACCCAGTAATAAAAAAGGGATACAAACAAAGTTATATTGGCCACAACATTCGACAGATTATTGATGAGGCACATATCAGTTCCAAAGTGCAATCCAGAAATGAGTTGAGAATACAGCTAATTTATTTTGCATGTTTCAAAAAGTACTGATAATACTAAAACTTACTTATTTTATTAGCATAAATATTAATAATGATTAATAAATTCTGAATTATTTATTCAGTTAAAATTTCTAATGGAGTGAAAAAAAACATACAATTATTACTGACAATTTTTTAGAAAAGTCAAACATTTGCAAGCTATTTCATAGAGTTTACTTTTTCTAAATCAGGATCGTGTCAGCGCATTCTGTGATCTTGATCTCTAAATACAAAGATATGTGGCTTTTTTGCCAGATATCATGGGTTAGCTCACAGTATTAGAATTGTTTGAAATAAACACTGTACAAAGCAGAACCCATGTGGAGATCATCATTTAATAACATATGCCAGGTGTACATAAACAGCTCAGTGTTTTGTGTATGAAATAAATTATGAAAGTTTAAGATCAGATTAAAAAGATCAAAATCATGAAATGTAAAAAAAGTATGATACATATTGCATAGCCAAACTTTTAAGTTTGTTTTGTTCTATTCTATAATATACTAAAATTTTTTTTTGACATATTAAAGAATAGGTTATTTCTCATAAGTATACTTTTACAAAAATGATCTCTTGAGAAAGCAAAAATGAATGCCGATAAATCCAATATGTCACTTGATTAGGACATTCCTATACAAGCAAAGCACTGTTTCATTTGCATCTTTGGTTTTCAATCATATATCCTTCTAATTTATGAAGTATGCAAAGTTGAAAGAAATCTTCACTATTCACCTTTTTTTCTATTTTAATATCGGTTTATTTTAATGATATTTTTCAGCAACAACTTTCTTAAAGAAATAAAGCACTGTCTATACCAACATTAAACTCCAAACAACTAATATTATTCTATTATGAAATGTAAATATTTTATTCTTAATTAATATATTGACTATCAATATGTCTTGCAAATTTGTATGGGAATTTGGTACATTAATCAGTATATATACGTACAAAATGCGTAAGCTAAACTTTGGGTTGATAGAAATCTCTCTTTTAAAAGAAGTGACAGTATTCAAATCCTTCTAAAACAATGACAATCAACACTATTTGCAGTTCATTTCTCAGGGCACTGCCCTGACAAACAGACTCAACTTGCTTGATTTAAAATTTCTTTTAAAACCTAGTTGTTAACTGTCAATCATCATTTGTAGATGCATTCTCTAAGGCACTCCCAATCAAAATTTATTTGCAATCCAATCAACACTCTTTGCTATTACTGTTTGCCTACTGATTTTTGTCTTGAATTTGAATTCTTCTGAAATATCCCTTTGAAAGCAATATGAAAATCTTAAATATATGTGGTTTTTCTCAGCTATACTTAAGTTCTATTAATAGAAACCATGGAAAATAATAAAAATGTGAAACAGAAGTTACTCTGTGTTATTAAAAATGAAGGAAATGGAAAAAAATGGAGAAAGTTAGAAACCTGTCTAGTTCTTAAACACAACGGTGGTGTAAAAATTATTAGGTTTTAGTCTCATCTGCAATTCTCACACGCATTCCCAATCTGATCTGGATTGTCTGACAGGTCACTGAGCGGAGGCTAGACATTTTGGAAGGAAAAGAAATCTGAAGTCGAAGTCAGCCCAAGTCTGTGCCTTCCAACTTTTAAAAGATATCACCAGGGAATTAAGCTGAAGGTTTCAGGGAGATTTGCCAATTTCTTGCAGAGTGTACACAGAATTATTTTACAACAAAATAGGTAATAGTACAATATTAATTGATGGATTAGCGTCTCGTAACTCTTGATAGTAAATGACCAGTAAGTTTGGTATGAAACATACGTTCTATTCACCGGTCAGAACACAATAACAGATACAACAATTTATTTGTGCTAATTATCTTTGACATTCCATATAATTTAGTTTGTGTTTGATCAGATCAGCTTTTTAAATCAAACCTCAACCCTAAATAAAATTTGCAAATGATCCATGACTAAACTAAGTTATCAAGTCATAGAATTATAAAGATATATAGCAAAGTAACAGACCCTTCAGTCCAACTGGTCCATGCCGTCCAAATTAATCTAGTCCCATTTGCCATCATTTAGCCCAAATCCCTCTAAATCCTTCCTGTTCATAAACTCATCCAGATGTCCTTCAGACATTCTAATTGTACCAGCCTCCACCACTTCCTCTGGCAGCCCATTCCATACACACACCACTTTCTGTGTAAAAAAGTTTCCCCTTAGGTGCTTTTTAAAGCTTTCCCCTCTCACCTAAACCTATGCCCTCTAGTTTTGAAATCCCCCACCCTGGGGAAAACACTGTCTGTCTATCCATACCGCTCATGATTTTATAAGGCCACCCCTCAGCCTCTGACGCTCCAGGGAAAATGGCCCCAGTCTATATAGCGTCTCCCTATTTTTCAAACCCTTCCAGCCCTGACCATATCCTCTTAAACCTTTTCTGTACCGTTTCAAGTTTCACAACGTCCTTCCTATAGGAGGGAGACCAGAATTGCATGCAAAATTCCAAAGTGGCCAAGCCAATGTCCTGTAGAGCTGCAACATGACCTCCCACCTCTTATACTCAATGCACTGATCAATAAAGGCAAGCATACCAAATGCCTTCTTCACTAACCTATCCACATGTGACGCCACTTCCAGGGAACTATGAACCTCCATTCCAAGGTCTCTTTGTTCAGCAACATTCTCCAGGACCCTACCATGAAGTGTATAAGTTCTGCCATGATTTGCCTTTCCAAAATGCAGCATCTCACATTTATCTAAATTAAACTCCATCTGCCACACCTCGGTCCATTGGCCCATCTGATCAGATCCCATTGTATTCAGGAGTAAACTTCTTTGGTCTCCACTCCACATCCAATTTTAGTATCATCAAGCTGTAAGAGTAATTATTGAAAGCATTTTAACTTCACTTATGTAAGTTGAGATTATTTTGTCAGAATTGTGTTCTTCAAATTACAAAATGTTCTTTATAAAGCTGTAAGATGAAAATTTTGAAAAGTTTTGAAGTTCCTGATCATTCTGAGAACAATGCAACATTGATGTGCCTCAATTTTACCACTTTTATACAACCATATTTCCACAATTGAAAGGTATGCTTATACATAATGCAAATTAACTGATTTAAGAGACAGTATAAGGTGGAGTGAAAAGTGTTCTGTGACAAACCTCAAAATTGTGACCGGCGACTTCTTTTGTCGTTTTCACATTCTTCTGTCAGCTAAGCTTCAGTATTTATTTTTTTTCCACTCACAAAGCATCAGTTTTGTTTTTGAAGTAAAAAGGAGTGTGTTCTGTATTAAAACCATTTACAATTCATTAACACATACTACCAATTTATTCCTCTGTTATTTAAAATAAGCAAGTTTTGTTTTGTTATTTTGTCCTGAGTCTAACAGAATTGATGTACCAGTGTGGATGGTTCTCATCAGCAGAATTTAAGGAACAGGATGTGAGATCCCTTTGAGATCCCATAATAAATAGAATGAAATAAGAGACCATTCAATCCATCAAAGCTGTCTTCTCCACAGGCGGAGATGCAGTATACCCTAGATGTAGAATTGTATAGAAGTAAAAAAAAAACACTCTTGCAGGCAGTGTCAGCTATGAATGCAAAGACTTTAACACTGATTGGAAGCTCTTACATGAAGTTTTCACTTTGTATCTTAATGAATTCTATAAATTAAAATACATGGTAAAGTTTGCCGTGAACAAAATAATTTGCTTCCTTAGAGCAAGTAAAGTATTGCAAGTGTCTGGATTAGTGGTACTGGAAGAGCACAGCAGTTCAGGCAGCATCCAAGGAGCAGCAGAATCAACGTTTAGGGCAAAAGTCCTGATGAAGGGCTTTTGCCCGAAACGTCGATTTTGCTGCTCCTTGGATGCTGCCTGAACTGCTGTGCTCTTCCAGCACCACTAATCAGAATCTGGTTTCCAGCATCTGTAGTTATTGTTTTTACCAAGTATTGCAAGTGCACTGCCATGTGCTACAGGAGTGATAAATTTTTCATGTCAGAATTCATATTTCAGATATCATAGTCAGTATTTCTGTTTTATAACAGTAACATTGCATTTGGGTCCCCATTATGCAACTGAAGGCATAAGTATAGCTTCTGTGGTATGTTTATCCAACATTAACCAGATGCAATAGGTGGGTCAAATGCACCCTCTGCCAAAGGAATCTGCATGAGTGTTATGCTTTTTCACGGTTAGTTCTAATTTATATTAAACAAGCAATGCTGTCTGTAGGCAGCTTTCTAATTAAGAAGATGAGAAATCCACTGACTTTAAAGGTAGCCTACAGTACTTTAAGGAGGCAGTACTTTTCTCAGAAGATAGTAATGGACATCAATATCAGGAAGAAACAGAATGGATGTCTTGAACAAGAGCTTCAAGTTTCTCAGATACAGTGATAGAATTAGTCATAGATCAAATGAACAGCTGGAAGAATGACCTCATCCAATGGGCAATGAATGCTAAAATAAATTAGTTAACAAGCAATGATAGAGGTAAAAATGTCTGAAGTATTCAGCCGCAGCACTAGCTCTAGCCCCAGCAATCCTTCCCTTGATTCATGAATCCCCATGATTCACCTCAAGTAAACAAGGAACAGTTCACTGAACCTCCTGCACTCATGTTTTCTGCTGGCCTTACTATTGTTACCTTTTCTTCTTAGCATGCGAATCTACCAGTGACATCTCAAACACAAATGAATCCATTTACCTTGCAGGAGAAGCTGGCATACAACAGAATGAAGATTATGAAAACAGGAGGAGGTTTTGCCTCTCTGCAAATATGTGCACCAGTAAAAGAGGCTTGTATTGATATCATTGATAAAGGAGATGCCCCACATCATTGGAGATAGCCAGGCTGAACATTGTGTACAGTGAGCTGTTTGGGCATCTTTCCTCGTATTTCTCTTTTTGTATTTAACTCCCCTACTCTTACAGTGACACAATCAGCATTGTAACCTAATTATGGATTGTGCTGCATTGCTTATTGAGTTCAGAATATTTCTTATATTTAACTATTTATGAAACTTTCTTTGTGGTAGTCGACAACATATTTGAACTAATATGCACAGCAAAAGTAGCATACGTTTTTCATAAGCATGACATGGTTCGAAAATATCTACTCTTAAATCGGCAAATAAAGGTCCATATGTATACAACCACTGTGCTGTCAACACTTATAGATTGCATGAATGCCAAGAAGCTGTTAGTAACACTAGAAGTAGAATTTGATGCACTTGATTATAAATACAAAGAAAGGTTTTGGAGGTAGAAGGGACATTGTTTCCACCAGTAAGTGGATTAATAGAGAAAATATGATTATTGTGGTTTGGCCACATATGCAGCATGCAGGAGGCACAGATCCTAAATCAAGCCTTGGTATGGGTTCCAGATGGTCAGAGAAAAGAAAGGCCAAATACTCTTCATTTGCCAACAGACTTTGGAAAGAGATCCTGAGGAAATAGATTCAACACTGAAGAAGGAAAAAAGAACAACTAATAACTGCAAGAGATGGAAAGACCTACTTGCTAGCCATTTACTTCAAGTGATGTGATAATTTAAAATAAAGATCTAAGCTTAAATTACCTGAGATTTTTGGAAAAATAAATTGAAATACCAATCTAAGATGTCAAGGTAAATCGTCTCCCAGAATTATTAATTCTTATTTTGCAGTAGGAAATGTTAAGAGTTGGAATTTTGTACAATTTTAAGTATAGCTGAATGTGAATTTTAAAAAAATTAAAATAGGCCATAAAGTATAGTTATGTGAAGAGGCACAGATTGATTCTTCAATCAATGTGCATTGATGCACCACATCAATAAACAACAGAGCCTAAGTACTAACCTAAACTTGACAGTACTTGGCTTCTTTGTATTAATGTGGAAATATATGAAGTTAACTTAGTTTGGACCCATATTGTAACAATTAAAATGATGTTGCATATGCCAATATTCTGTGGTCAGTAAAAATAGGTTCACATCCTGTACTTGTGTAAAGCTGAACCCATTTTCTATATAATCAACATTTGTGAGCCATGTGAAGATTTGTTTGTTACATTAAACATAAGTTTTATTTTATTTCAGGTGTATTTGATTCCTCTTGGTGGGTGTTTCTGCTGGACTAGAAGTTTTTTTTTATAAATCTAGCTCCTCAGTAGTCTAGTCATGGCGAAGAAGCCGAGATATTTACACATCTCAGGGTGTGTGTTTTGTGTATCGCCCCTAGATTTCTCATACTGGTCTCTGGATGAATTGTGTGCATCAAAATCCTCAATTTATAATGACAAAACAGTCTCTAATTATATTTGCAATTGTGTATCTTCTTGATTCCTTTAAATTTGTGTTTGAAATGTGCATGCAAAATAACATTTTCTGCTATGAAAACTACACATTCATAGAGTTTTGATCTAAACATTTTATTGTATGGATGTATGTAAATTAGATATTCGAGAATTACTCTATTTGAGGAGATAAGCTGAGTAATTATTCAATTAAACTCAAGAATGAGAAATTATGGCTTTTGCTTTTATTTTGTTTTCTGCAGCAGGTTAATTCTCTTCTTTATTAAATGACATCAAAATGTCTGATTTATTTTATATTCTCAAAACAACCTTAAATTATTTTGTAATTCTAGGATCTAGAACAATGTGAAATATTTAAGAACTAGTAGCTAATGCTGAGTACAGTAAGGAGACATTTATTCAATTAACTGATACTTTGTAGCAATACTCCAAATTGTGCATTGCAAAAATTAGTAATTCATAGACTTCTCGTAATATGTAACAGATTTAAAAGATTTGTGAAGAGAAATGAAGTTGTATGTGGGCTTTTGGCAGGTATTTAGAAGAAAAACAAAAAAAAAGCCACTGGAGATATTCTGATCCTCTCTTGAAAGGCAAATGCTGAAAACTGTCACTTCTGAAAAAATCCTTTCCAACAAGCCTTTATTGTATAACTAGTGGAACAAAAAAAAGAATCACTGCAAATGCCAAAAAATCTTAGGAAACTGTGTTTTGAGCTCAATGTTCAACTGAGTAGGACACATATGTTTTATATAAATTTCTCACAAAGGAAAGGCTAACAGCAAAAAACTTTTCTTATTATGATAAATTAACCAGTGGCAATATTTTAAGTATGTCTTGATTATACTGTCAGTGAACGTTGGAGTAATTTTAAAAAATTATTATTGGCTTTCTGTGACTTTTTAATTTACTTGATTAATAGCTATTGTTTAAAATCATTTAGTACGGTATTTAATAATCATTTTGATGAATAGCTCTAAATAGTATGAAAAAGTCCCAGATGGTCCTAATTAGGCCAGATTGTAGTATCTTCCAGTACAGTGCATCCATTCCTGTTCCCAGACTGTTTTTTTTTCCTTCTGTGAAGCTCCAAGCTCATCTGCATAATGCAAGGTGAATGTTTTAAAATGACAGAAGCCATTCAGTCTAAAGTGAGAAAAGAGATTACTGGGTGCGGTCTACTTCCAATTCAAAAGTACCAGTTAAGTTATCTGATCATTGAACAATTTTTGGTGTAACGATCATTACATTATTAGGTGATATTTGTATCTGTAGGTGTTGTTGGATTATGCCAGGTCAATACACTCTGCTCATACTGAACAATACTGCCACCAACCTGTTTATGTGTAAGAAAATACAGACCCTGCTTTGTCTAATCATGGTGGCTTCCTGAACTAACTAGAAGAGTTTTTGCCAGTTAACAAGACAAAGAGCTACATTTTCCAAAAGCTGGCTCAGTGTAAATTTTGGGGCAGTGTCATGGAGGGTTTCTCTCTGTGAGTTCCAGTGTGTTCTCTAACACCATTTTACATTGCTCATCTTACTATCTATGCACTAAGATCCCCCGGTGCCCACTTGTGCCACCTTGAGCTTGACACTGATAGAATTACTGAGGTAAAAACAATGACTTCAGATGCTGGAAACCAGATTCTGGATTAGTGGTGCTGGAAGAGCACAGCAGTTCAGGCAGCATCCAAGTAGCTTCGAAATCGACGTTTCGGGCAAAAGCCCTTCATCAGGAATAAAGGCAGTGAGCCTGAAGCGTGGAGAGATAAGCTAGAGGAGGGTGGGGGTGGGGAGAAAGTAGCATAGAGTACAATGGGTGAGTGGGGGAGGGGATGAAGGTGATAGGTCAAGGAGGAGAGGGTGGAGCGGATAGGTGGAAAAGAAGATAGGCAGGTAGGACAAGTCCGGACAAGTTATGGGGACAGTTACTGAGCTGGAAGTTTAGAACTAGGGTGAGGTGGGGGAAGGGGAAATGAGGAAACTGTTGAAGTCCACATTGATGCCCTGGGGTTGAAGTGTTCCGAGGCGGAAGATGAGGCGTTCTTCCTCCAGGCGTCTGGTGGTGAGGGAGCGGCGGTGAAGGAGGCCCAGGACCTCCATGTCCTCGGCAGAGTGGGAGGGGGAGTTGAAATGTTGGGCCACGGGGCAGTATGGTTGATTGGTGCGGGTGTCCTGGAGATGTTCCCTAAAGCGCTCTGCTAGGAGGCGCCCAGTCTCCCCAATGTAGAGGAGACCGCATCGGGAGCAACGGATACAATAAATGATATTTGTGGATGTGCAAGTAAAACTTTGATGGATGTGGAAGGCTCCTTTAGGGCCTTGGATAGAGGTGAGGGAGGAGGTGTGGGCGCAGGTTTTACAGTTCCTGCAGTGGCAGGGGTAAGTGCCAGGATTGGAGGGTGGGTCATAGGGGGGTGTGGACCTGACCAGGTAGTCGCGGAGGGAACGGTCTTTGCAGAAGGCGGAAAGGGGTGGGGAGGAAAATATATCCCTGGTAGTGGGGTCTGTTTGGAGGTGGTACTTACTGCTGTCAGGATCTTCCAGGTTTCCTGCTGCCGACACCGTATTTACATCTCAGCTGTCCATCAGTTCCAGTGCTTCAAGCCAGGAATTACCTTCCACAGTTCTATTTTGGAAAGAATTATACCAGAAGTGCCAATAGAAGCAAGTTGACAACCCCCTTTGTTAATAGGGCGCAGAGGAGTGCTACTCTTTTTCCCTAAGACTGTTAGAGGAGACTATGGCTCCAGACCCTGCCAACCTGGTCTGAAGTTGTCATCTTGGTCAGGACGGTGTTCACCTTCTGGAAGAACACCAAACAATGTTGTAAGAAGGGAAATTACCTTCTGTGCTCTGTAAGGTTAAGTACCACCATCTTCTCTCCATCTGTTAGCACTCAATCGAATTCTACTACTACAACCACCTTCCACCAATATTCACTGTCTATGACTTTCACTCATACATACAGAATCCTGTCTTCATTGTTCTCACCATTCATCCCTGAAAATACTAGCCTTTCCTGCTCTCTATGCATCTACTCCTTCACTTGGGGCACCTTACCACCCTGTCCCCACCTGCACCTGCACTAAAAGCAGCACCAGCCACTTTCCTCTCACTCAATCCTTTCCATTGTTTTATTCCAGGATCCTGCTCACAATAGGGGAGAGAGAGCCAAGATTAATGGTGGGCTGCCCAACTTTTGTCTCCTCATCCTATACAAGAGAGAACCTTTGAGCTCGGAGGAGAGGGTAAAGACAGCTTATGTGGGATTCTGATACCTTCATTCCTGCCAACCAAGTAAGGTTCATTTGCAATTGCTGTGCTGCTATCCCATTATCAGCACTGTGAATACATTCTTAACACGGCCAAGCTTCTACCCTTATTTCACAACCATTCCCTCTCTTGTCTTCTGCAGGTACCTGTGGCATTGACATAGTCTCTGTCCTGTATAAAGCAACCTCTCCAGCCAATGCATCCTGTTTCACTTCAAATGAAGAAGACCAAACCCCTCAGAGGAAGTCATGGCAAGGCTGTCTCCTTCACTCTCCATCAGCTCAAATACTGACACCTCTGTGGGTACTTTAATTAAATTATACTCAGGAGCACATTCTGGTGAGCACATAACTACAGCTGGGTGGGGAAGAAATGCCCGCGGTTGCTATCACTCAAAGGTCTGCCAGAGTTCAGGCACCTGCTCAGCCACAGCAGGAGAATATTTCAGGGTGTCAGCACAGACAGGCATTGGAACAGCAAACTGTTTTGTCAGAGGCACTCCATAAGCCAGATTGAAGGTTGGAGGAGTTTCCCTGTGTTATTAATACTGTGCTGGCTCCAGCATGTGCATGTCTGGTTATCATCATGGACAGGTTGGTGGCTGCCATGGAGAGCCAGGTCCGGCACACTCAGTGTCTGCCAAATATGTACACAGATCTGCATCTTTCAATGTAGCTATTGATGGTGCTGATGCTCAGCACCAATTCAAGGCAATGGAAGATGAGGGACTTTAACCAGACACTACTACCTCACAAGGACAGAGAATAGTGCCAGACAATGGGACATGGAAGTCTCTAATAAGGAAGATAATGGAATGATTCTGTGTGGAACTTGTACATAGTGGGCCTGATTTAGATGAATGCTTTACAAACCATTTTACACATTTACAGAAAGAGGATATAAGTGTGTAAGAAGAATGAGGATTTCACACTATAGTCCAAAGTTGATGTCCAGCTACTGGACATTGTATAGCCAATAAAACCTTGGAATGTGTTTATGGAATTTAGGTGAAACTTTACAGTTCACTGAAATTACTTTTACTTTACAGCCATCACTCGGATAAATTTATCATGTTTATCATGTTTCAATGTCATGATTTTAAGTGAACATGATTGGTCAGTACCTGAGATTGACATCTGGAATTCTGAGATAACAGGTATCTTTAATCTGTTCTGTGTAAGTGCCTGATTAATCCAATTACTGCTGGAAGGGCTTCTCATCCTGCAGGACTGACTGTAGCCCACTCACCAGACAGTAATGATGAAGAAATATAGAATATCTGACACTGAATACCCCAAGCAGTCAACTGACCATGTCTACATGTCTGGACTGACCTTAACGATATCCTTGGCTGACCGAGCTGGTGTCCACCTACTGGTGACAGTCCCCCTTTACTTGACTGAGGACCATTTCCCTTAGCCTTTGAGATATTGCTATTTGACTGAAGTACATCCAAGAAAATGCAAATTGAGTGAGCACTACAAAAACAAGCTAAGACCCTTGATGATTTTTATTCTAATTAATGAGATGAATGTCTCTTCATTTGCTCAATGCAGCACTGAAGCAGCATTGCTGTTGGTCAGCTACAAAGTGTAATATTTAAGTTGTGTATTGCTGTGTATTATAAGTGAGTGAGAGATATGTCATGAAGGTAGAGTGAGGCTGATGCTCATCCAATACCAAACTAATTGGGTGAAGGTAACAGGTGATTATTACACATAGAACATGCCCTGGGGAAATTGGGGAATGCTGCCCATGATGCAAATCTAATGATATTGGTGAATTGCAGCCACCAGGTCATGTTGGAAATTATCACCATTTAGTTTTTCTCCACTGCCTAGGAAAATAACATACTGCATATAAATGAAGTGAGATTATGTAATAATGATAATTTAATGGCAAATAGGGCCCTCACTGATCGCTAGCGAGATTCTCAAACTAGCTTTTAGAAACTTCGACAGAAAATCTGACCCTTTTATCAACTTCAAGCATCTTTTTTTCCTGCACTCGCCATATTTTTCTGACTGACTCACCGTTGTCAATATCTTTTAGGGGCTAGGGAAATTCTGTCCACAGTTTATTACATGTTAGCAATTGCATACAGTTTGCAATGAAATGTTAGGTCTCACTCCTTTGAGATCATAGTCCTTGTGAAATCATTATAGCTGGTGGGGTTTATGGAATTGTTCAATGTTAACTCTATCAGATCCATGTGCAACAAATCTATAAAATGTCTCTTCCCTCTTGGTTTAGAGCTTTCAGTGACCCAAGACCCTATCAAGCAAGAGAAAGGGTATCTTTCTACATGCATAATCTGTACTAATTCTTCTTCCCCTGGGCTTTCTCCAAGACAGTATTTAAGGGTTGGTGGATTACCACCTCTTATGAGGCTGACCAACTAATCTTGGAAATGCTGAGTAACCACCAGAACCCTTTCATTTTCTAAAATCAGAATGCACTGGTGAATTCTGAATTTGGGGCAATTATAGAAATTCGACTAGAGGTTGTACTTTAGCAAGGGTGACCAGCATCAAACTGTTAGAACTTGCAAATCCCTCAAAATGTCTCTCAGCTTGAAACTCAACTATTTTTAGATCGAATCACATCTATATTTTAATCCATGGATGTACCCAAGAACAATGGTTACTTTGCTCAAATAACTGATTATTTCTGCCCGTGGGTGAATTTGCAGCTGCACTTCACTTGTTCACATGGTCAAACATAAAACTAAGAAGCTATTAGTTATAAACCAGCCAGGATTTTAGAAATTCATTTCTGCTACTCTGATTGGTAATTAAGTGAATCATCTACTGGCCGACAGTCCTGTGTGCTTCCCATGGCAATTGTTAGTTCTTCGAAAACCACTGCTGACAAAATGAGGCTTGCCCTCTGTACACAGATAATGAGACTGAGCTTGACAGGTGTGGCGTGATGATGAAACTTTTACACGCAGCTCATTCTGCTGGCCCTTCACAGTAAACAGACTCATCAGCTCTTGCCAGTCCCAGGAGGCAAAGCATGTTTGACATTATTAATTGGCTTTTCTGTATAAGGAGTCAAATAGATGAAAAGGTTTATCAAGCTGAAATAATTAATTTTGCCTGAAACCGCTGACAGTTCAGTTCTTCCATAAAAAAGGCCTCCTTTAGACCTTTTTCTCCAGTTAATAAAGTCCAATATGCTCTGATTACACAAATAATATCTAGGTTTTTCCATAAATTATTTAAAAGGAATTTAATTAATTGAGATTTGTAAAACGAAAGCAACGTATTTTCTTTATCTGGTCAACACAAAGCCTAAACGGACAGTGCTCATTATGAATATTATTGTTAAGTATAAATGTTATTTAAAATATTAATACACTGCATAAATTCTGTGATCTTTATGCTGTGCCCCAGCCTATGCTGCAGTCAACATCACCACAAACAGAATTACTGACTCAACTTCATTCTTTGTTTGGATAATTGTTTTAGGCTGCTTTTGATACAAATACACCCTATTTATATTCATACTTCATAGGAACCAAGGAGCAAGGTGGGGTGATTCCAGCCTGTTCAGCTTTTCAATTAGATCATAGCTGATCTGTAAGGCAACTCCATTTACCCACCTTTGGTCCACACTCCTTGAAACCCAAACCTAACAAAAATTTGCTGATTTTACTTTTGAAAATTTCCATTGACCCAATATGCACAGCCTTTTAGGGAGGAAGTTCCAGATTTTCTCTACTTATTTTTTGTGAAAACATTTATTGCCTTCACTTCCTAATGATCTAGTTCTTGACCTGAATTGTTCCATTAGTGAAAGTCATTTCAACTATAATGATCCCAATGGGTCCTTTTATATTTTGAAAAAACTCCATTGCCTTCCAGCTCTTTAGTTTTATATGTTCGTCAGAACAGAGGCCATTAGTTCATGGAACTTGTCCTCGTAACCTATCCATTTAAGCCCCAATTTCTGACATACTTCCTCCAAGGCCAACATATTCAGCTCAGACACAGTATTCCAGCTGGGGTCTGAGCGAGGTGCTTTGCAAATGAAGCAAAATCTTTCTCTTGTTTTCCAGCTCTGTTTTTACATAAACAAACACTCCTTGTATAGTTTGTTACTCTTCTTGAAGTAGTTTATTAGTTTTAATGATTGATATGCATGAGCAGCTAAATCTCTTGATCTTGCCCTCAAAACTATGGTTCATAGTTCCTACAGTTTCAAGGAATATACAACTAAAAGATCATTGGACCCATCTTTGTCTATGATTCATGTTCTGGCTCTAGCTAGTCCTATTGTGGAAGGCGATATATATATATTTTGTGCTGTATCTTCATTTCACGATTTCAGCATGCAGGCTCATGAGATACATTCTGCTGGTTAGCTCAATCATCTATAGGGAGCCTAACCAAGTGTAGCAGCTAGCCTCCACCTCCTAAAAGTAGTTTTCCTCTCTTAAAGGGAAACTGTGCTGAAGGAAAGGAGACAGTTGTAGACTGGAAGTGCTGCGATTGCAGCAGAGAGAGGGTTCCCAGGTGCACAAAGTCAGTACTGAATCCTTAGTCATAAAGGTCAACAGGAGAAGAAATACAACAGATAGAATTTAATGATTATGATCATGAACCTATCAAATAGCTGGAAACCAGGGCCCAAAGTACGTGGCCATAAATTGCTCATTAAAATGACTAAATTGACATGAGAAATTACTCATAGGTTGACCAATTAAAAAAGGTTATCCCCCTGTGTGGAACTCATTACTAAGCCTATCAGCAGTAGATGCAGGTGAGAAACAGCCTGGGTTTGGAAGAACAGTGAGGTGATGAGGAATGATGGTGAACCAGCTGGTGAAGTCAAGGGAGAGTTAGTCTGCATGGCAAGGTCTGGGAGGCATTGCTTGCCTGATAAATCCATGGGGAGAGAAAGTCTGCCACCTTTGGAGTGGGCAAGTAAAAGCTTGACATGAAGTGCATGGCTGGAAAGGAGTGATCAAGAAAAAAATGGCTGCAAAGAGGATGGGAAAGGAAGATACCATTGGCTGAAAATGGGAGAGGTGGAAAGAAATGAATGGCTATGAAGTGAAGGATGGGGAGAAGCAACTGATTGCAAAGGGGAGAAGGGTGGAGAAATGAATGGCCAATAAGGAGAGGTGGGGTAAGCCTTCAAATGGAGCTTGTTAAATAAGAAATACTCAGCTAACAGAGCACCAGGAAAACTTGAAGTCACAGGTAATGGATTTCTAGCAAATTAATGTGCTTTTAATGATGTGTGTTGTCGTCATAGTGCATAGTGCACAGATCATAACACTGCTCCCTCACAAGAGAGGAACAACAGTTAGTGGTGTTACTTCATGGTAATTTACCTGCTATGGAAATTAAGTCACTCATTGGTAACACACTGCATTGTAAACCAGCTGTCCAGCTAACTGAGCCTCAATTATGTGTTAGCTATTTAAATTATGGCTGTTCACTTGCAGCAGTTTATAATTTATTTTTCATTCACTCATGGGACACGGGAGTTACAGTCTGGCCAGGATTTATTGCCCTTGAACCAAGTGGCTTGCTTGGACATTTCAGAGGGCAGCTAAGAGTCAACTACATTGCTGTGGGTCAGGAATCACATGAAAGCTAGACCATATTTGCTTCCCTTAAGGACAAGGTTTCATGGTCATCAGTAGATTTTTAATTCCAGATTGCTTCCAATTAAATTCACATTCCACCATCTGCTGTGGAGAGATTTGAACCCAGGTTCTCAGAACATTAGCTGAGTTCTGGATTAATAGTCTTGTGACAAACCCACTACACCATCACCTCACCATTCCAATGTCTAGGAAATTTAAGCTTTTCTTGTGTATTGTGGCTTTAAGTTTAATGTAGCATTGATTACTCAAAAGAATATTGATGAATTCTTCAAATTCTGCTTCTGTGAGCACTCAAATATCCTATACGTTGACACCATCCAGAAATAGCGTTACTGCATGACCGCATCAGCAACTCCTAATGGAGGAGTTGATGAGAATTAAAGATTAGCTGACGAATATCAAAATGTCACCCTTGAAAATCAAAACATAGTCCATGAGAAGTCTCAAGAAGAACCCTTAAATAAAAAAAAGTTAGTCTTTGCTAGAGAGTTTGTTATCACAGGGAGTCCACACTTAAGAACCAATGAAGCAGACAGCTGCTTGCCATCAGGATTACTGAGTCTTGAAGGGCAGAAATGCCATCTCTGAGAGTTGCAAGCCAAATAGGGTCTGGTGCCACTTAGGTAGAAGCAGCACCATCAGGAGTGATGACCACTGCTGGTACTGCAATAGGCCCCAAAATGATTGCCCCAAGAATCCTGGAGAAAAGGTAAGTATTCTGAATTGAATCCCTGAATTGAATTCTTCTTGTCTTAACTACAAGCAGACTTAATGACTTTCTCATGTGTTATAAACTCACATTGCACATGTTCCATCCATTAACTCTACACAAGTCCTGTCAGCTGCTTTATTGTAGTCATTTTTACTACAGTTGATGCACAGAGGTCACTGCTTCAAATGACTTTCTCAATTGTTTAAAACAAAAACCTTCACAGAACTGAGCCACATGCATCTGCCACTATTTTAAACTTTAAATTCCAAAATATAATATAGTCAGTTCCAATATAATGCGATAGCTCCGTTCTCATGTGATCTCATGTTATAAGAAAGTCACACAATAGCCACACCATTTAAAATAATGAGACTGGAATCACGTTATATCCAATACAGGTAAGGAGAGTTCACATTCTACAAATAATGGTCTAAATTATTCAATCATGTTAAAACCAATTCATGCTGAAGAAGCACGCATTATAGCATAACATACTGTATATACGTTTCATATCTTTCATCACTTGATGTTACAGCAGATCTCTAGAAACTTGCAATCTCAAAGTCTAGACAGGGTGGATGCAGAAAGGATGTTTACTCTGGCTGGAGGGTCTAGAAACAGAATAAAGAGTCATTTAGTACTGAAATGAGGACGAATTTCTGTATTCCAAACATGGTGAACCTTTCAAATTCAGAGGCTGTGGAAGCTGAGTCATTGATCATGTCCACAAAGTTGGATAGACTTCTGGATACCAGTGACATTGAAGGATACTGGGATAATATGGGAAAATGACACTGAAGTAGAGTTGTGTGCCCTCGTTGGACTTTGCAATTCATTGATGAAATGAGTAGAGTGTAGAGTGGTAGGGATGTATTAAACAGAAACAGACCTTTCGGTCCAACTCATCCATACCGACCAGATATCCTTAACTAACCTAGCCCCCTTTGCCAGCACTTGGTCCACATCCTTCTAAACCCTTCCTATTCATAAAACCACCAAGATGCCTTTCAAATGTTGTAATTGTACCAGCTTCCACCACTTCCTGTGGCAGCTCATTCCATCCACACACCACCCTCTACGTAAAAAAGTTGTCTCTTAGGTCCCTTCTAAATTTTTCCCCTCTCACTTTAAACCTTGGCCCTCTAGTTCTGGACTCCCCCAGCCCAGGGAAAAGACCTGGCTTATTTACCCTATCCATGCCTCTCATGATTTTATAAACCTCTATAAGGTCACCGCTCAGCCTCTGATGCACCAGGGAAAACAGCCCCAGCTGATTCAACCTCTCCCTATAGCTCCCAACCTTGGCAACATTCTTGTAAATCCTTTCTGAACATTTTCAAATTTCATAACATCCTTCCGAGAGGAGGGAGTCCAGAATACTTCTATAAACTTTACAATAACAGAAGTATGCCAAAACCTTTTCAACTTCATGATTGATACCTATATGTTTAAATAGTGCATTTAGAGAAGGGAGATGGTGTTCAGCTAAACATGCATGATTAACCATAAGTGTTCAGTGAATATTCACAGGCCAAGTTCGAAAGACTTGGGTCAAAAAACTAGAAAGAATAAGATGTCTTTCCACAATGCATCTAGAAAGACAAGGGCAGGAGATACACGGGAACGCCATCACCTATAAGTTCTCCTCCAAGCCACTCACTATCCTGACTTGGAAATTTATCACTGTTCCTTCACTGTCACTGGGTCAAAATCCCATCCAAAATTCCCACCCAAAATTCTTTGTGGGTCAACCTACAGCACTGTATACTGTATCAGCTCAAAAGCGCAGCTCACCACCACCTCCTCAAGGGTAAATAGGGACAAGCAATAAATGCTGGACAGTCAGCAACGCCTCCATCACAAAAGTGAATAAAAATAATGGACGCCCACAGGAAAGTAGTGGGATCTGTCACATTGGACTGCCATGATTGAGGCAGAGTGCCATCACCAATCCTCCTTTCTAATATTTCAACATAAACATTTGAAACAAAATCAGTGTAAACATCCTCAAAGGAGCACAGTAACAAAAATTAATATTTCAATGGGACCTGACTAAATGTAAAGTGTCAGGTGAATGATGATACACCCCCAGCCCCTGTGATTTTCTTTTTATTGATTTAAATAGAATAAAGGAGACTTGCCAAAACTTTTAAATAAATTTGAAAATAACATGTTTATTTCATAGAGTCATAGAGATATACTACACTGAAACAGACCCTTCAGCCCTACTCGTCACGTTGACTAGACATACCAAATGAATCTTGCCCCATTTGCCAGCATTTGGCCTATATCCCTCTAAACCTTTCCTATTCATATATCCATCCAGATGCCTTTTAAATATTGTAATTGTACCAGCCTCCACCACTTCTTCTGGCAGTTCATTCCATGCACGCACCACTCTCAGCATGAAAACTTTGCCCCTTAGATCCCTTTTAAATCATTCCCCATTCACCTTAAACCTAGGCCCTCTAATTTTGGACTCCCCTCACTCTGGGGAAAAGTCTATTTACCCCATCCATGCCTCTCATGATTTTATAAACCTCTCTAAGGTCACCCCTCAGCCTCGGACGCTTCAGGGGAAATAGACCCAGCCTATTCAGCCTCCCCCTTTAGCTTAAACCCTCCAACCCTGGCAACATCCTTGTAAATGTGTTGCTGGAAAAGCACAGCAGGTCAGGCAGCATCAAAGGAGAAGGAGAATTGACGTTTCGGGCATAAGCCCTTCTTCAGGAAAAAGGGCTTTCCTGAAGAAGGGCTTATGCCCGAAACGTCGATTCTCCTTCTCCTCTGATGCTGCCTGACCTGCTGTGCTTTTCCAGCAACACATTTTTAAGCTCTGATCCCCGGCATCTGCAGTCCTCACTTTCTCCTAACATCCTTGTAAATCCTTTTTAAACCCTTTCAAGTTTCACAACGTCCTTCCATTAGGAGGGAGACCAGAATTCCTGCAGTATTCCAATAGTGGCTCAACCAATATCCTGTACAGCCACAACATGACCTCCCAACTCCTATACTCATTGACCAATAAAAGGAAGCATAGCAAATGCCTTCACCACTATTCTATCTACCTGCGAGTTTACTTTCAAGGAAGTATGAACCTGCGCTCCAAGGTCACTTTGTTCATCAACACTCCCCAAGACCTTACCGTTAAGTGTATTAGTGCTGCCCTGATTTATGTGTCTAAAATGCAGCACCTGACATTTATCTAAATTAAACTCCATCCACCACTCCTCAGCCCATTGGCCCATTTGATCAAGATCCCATTGTACTCTGAGGTAACTTCCTTTGCTATTCACTACACCTTAAATTTTGCTTTCATCTGCAAACTTACAAACAATACTCCTATGTTCACATCCAAATTGTTTACATAAATAACAAAAAGCAGTGGACCCAGCACTGTTCCTTGTGACAGGCCTCTAGTCTGAAAAGAAACCCGCCACCACCGCCCTCTGTCTCTGAGTCAGTCTGTATGCCAATGACTAGTTCTCCCTCTATTCATGTTTTCTAATCTTGCTAACCTGTCTACCAGGAGGACTCTTGTTGACTGCCTTAGTGAAGTATTTTTGGATCAAGTTAATCACTCTGCCCTCATTGGTCCTCTTCGTTACGTCTTCAAAAAACTCAATCCAGTTAGAGAAACATGATTTTGCATGCACAAAGCCATTTTGAATATTCTTAATCAATCCTTGCCTTTGCAAATACATGTAAATCCTGTCTCTCAGGACTCCCTCCCACAACTTGCCCACCACCGATGTCAATGCTACCCAGGCTTTTCCTTACCATCGTTCTTAACTAGTGGCACTACGTTAGCCAACCTCCAGTCTTCCAGCACCACACCTGTGGTTATCAATGATATAAATATCTCAGCAAGGGGCCCACCAATCACTTCCTTAGTTTTCAACAGGGTACAGCTGATCAGGTCCTGAGGATTTATCCACCTTTATGCTTTTTGGGATGTCCAGCACTTCTGTAATATAGACATTTTTCAAGACATCGCTACTTATTTCACAACATTCTATATCTGCCACATCTTCTCCACAGTGAACATTGATGCAAAATACTTGTTTAGTATCTTCGCCATCTCCTGTGGTTCCACACATAGGCTGCCTTGCTGATCTCCTTAGTTACCCATTTCTCCTTAACGTATTTGTAGAATCCCTTTGGATTCTCCTTAACCCTATTTGATAAAGCTATCTCATGTCTCCTTTTTGCACTCCTGATTTATCTCTTAAGCATATTCCTACTGCCTTTATATACTCTTCTAGGGATTCTCATGCTCTCTGCTGTCTATACCTGATATATGTGTCTTTCTTATTCTTAACCAAAACCTCAATTTCTTCAGCAATCTCAGCCAGCATTCCCTACACCTGGCAGCCTTGCCTTTCATCCTAACAGGAACATACTGTCTCTGAATTCACGTAATCACATTTTTGAAGGCTTCCCATTTTCCATCTTTCTCTTTATCTGTATACATTTGTCCCCAATCAACTTTTGAAAGTTCTTGCCTAACACTGTCAAAATTGGCCTTCCTCCAATTTAGAACTTCAACTTTTAGATCTGGTCTACACTTTTCCTCACTATTTGAAAACAAATAGAATTTTGATCACTGGCCCCAAAGTACTCCCTCACTGACACCTCAGTCACTTGCCCTGCCTTATTTCCCATGCATAAGTCAAGTTTTGCACCTTCTCTAGTAGGTACCTCCATGCATAAGAAAATTTTCTTGTATGCATTTAACAGATTCCTCTCCATCCATGCCCTTAACACTATGGCAGTCCCAGTCTATGTTTGGAAAGTCAAGATCCACTACCATAGCTACCCTGTTATTCTTACAGATAACTTAGATTTCCTTACAAATTTGTTGCTCAATTTTCCACTAACTACTGACAGTCACAGACTCCTGGAAAATCTTCAGACTAGGTTTCGGATTCAGCTGAGAAGCAGTTCGGTGTTCTGATATGTAAAACTTTACCTGTTTTGTTTTCAAACTCCTTGATTGTGAGTGACATAGATCATGTTGTTTTCCGCTTCAAGCTCTGATTCTTACTGGCTCTTTGTGAACCTCTCCTGTGACTGACCACAGTTCCTAGGTGGGGAATGAAAAAAAACACCTCAATCCAGAGGCTGCTGATGGCAATAAAATCAGTGTCCTGTGATGGTAACCTCCACTTGGAGGATTCACTTACATTTCATTCTTCCATCCTTTGAAATGGATTCAGAATGTGTAAAAACAAAAGGTATTTATTTTATTTTTACTGACCATTACCTCTGCATTAATTCTCATATGCAATTTACCCTTATGTATGGTTTGGACAAAAACTGAATTGCATGCATGATTAACGATGCTTGCAGTAGGTCCCTTGACGAATCGTTCACTTTTACAATTAAATCAGCAGACATTGCTGAATTTGATATACCCCAAAAACTATTTTTAGAATAAACCTTTATTGAGTTGTCCAGCATGAAAGATCCAAGTTAGAAGAACACATACATAATGCCAAGGTCAAAAAATGGTATATTGGTGGGATGATCCCCCTTGTACATTAAAAATGGTTGTGTATCATAGCTATCTGTAAATGTAAACTGTGGGCCCAAGGTCAAAAGCCACCTGTGCATTTAATATGTCCATTAAAAACAAACAGAGAGTAGAAACATAGTGAAAGGCTATAGAAAATAAAGGGTGGAATCTAGTGAAGCTACTGGGAGCAGGAAATGTGATAAGTGGATGCAGTTATTTGTGCAGAAACAAACAAGCAGCAAGCAACAGGAACCTATTCCACTGTATTAGTATATTATACATATTCATTGTAATACATGGTCAAAGTAAAAGGCATCTTTGCCAGTTGACTTTCAGATTCACAACTATGGGTTCAGATTCACAAATGGTTATTGGTTGTTTGCAGCAGGCATTGAGATCTTCCAAGTTTTGGAGTTAATTTTTTGAATTAGAACTTTATTGGATGAGGGGAGAAGAGATTCACTTATTATGCTGAGGCTTGGCTGGCAGCTGTTGAGGCCATTCAAACCATGGTTGCCCTTGTGAGGGAGGTCAGGTTGTGTAAGTTGCTGAGGACAGAGGGAGAGGTTGGGAAACGGATAGGAGATTCTCTGGCCGCAAATGGGAATCCAGGATGGTGTGTTGCCTCCCTTGTGCCAGGGTCCAGGATGTCTTAGAGCAGCTGCAGAATGTTCTCAAGAGGGAGGGTGAGCAGTTGAGCCCATTGACACAATTGACATTGCTAGAAATAGGGATGGGGTCCTGCAGAGTGATTATGGAGAACTACGAAAAAAGTTAAAACCAAGACCTCGACGGTGATAATCTCTGGATTACTTCCAATGCCACGTGCTAGTGAGGGTAATAACAGGAGGATATGGTAGATGAATTGGTGCAGGGAGCAGGGATTCAGATTTTTGGATCATTGGCACGTTTTCTGGAGCAGAGGTGACCTGTTCAAGAGGAACGAGTTGCACCCTAACTGGACGGGGACCAGTATGTTGGTGGCCAGGTTTGCTAGTGCTGTAAGGGAAGGTTTAAATTAGATTGGCAGGGGGTGAGATCCTCAACAGCAGGAAGGCAAGTGGGAGGCTCAAAGGAGATACAGTAATCAGAAACAGTAAGCTGAAGAGACAGGCCAGGCTGGAACATGACAGGGAGCAAGGAATGCCTTTTGGACTAAATTGCATTTATTTCAATGCAAGAAATCTGACAGGTAAGGCTGATGAACTCAGGGTGCGGATAGATACGTGGGATTGGGTTATTATAGCCATTACAGAAACATGGCTAAGGGAGGGATAGGATTAACAGCTTAATGAACCAGGTTACAGGTGCTTTAGTTGGGACAGAGGTGATGGAAGGAGTGGAGGACGAGTTGTATTTGTGATTAAGGCGAGTATCACAGCAGTAGTCAGAGATGAAATAACTGAAAGATCATCCAGTGAGGCTTTGTGGGTGGAGTAAAGAAATAAGAAGAGAATAGTGGCATTATTGGGGTTGTACTATCGGCCCACAAATAGTCAACGGGACTTAGAGGAACAAATATGCAGGGAGGTGGGGAGACGCGCAGGAGCAATAGGGTTGTCATAGTGGGGAATTTAAGTTTCCTAACATTAACTGGGACTACATTGCATTAAGGGCTTAAATGATGTGGAATTTGTTAAGTACATTCAGGAAAGTTTCCTCAAAGCAGTGTATAGAGGGTCCAACTCAGGAAGGGGCAAAATTCAACCTACACTTGGGAAATAGGGCAGGACAGGTGACGGAGGTGACAGTGGGACAGCAGTTTGTGACCAATGACTATAGATTTATTCATTTTAAAATAGATATGGAAAGGGACAAAACTGGTTCACAAGTTCAAGTTCTAAGATGGGGCAAGGCAAATTTTGATGGAATTAGACAGGAGCTTGCAGAGGTTTATTGGAGTAGTTTGTTTGCAGGCAATGAGACCTCTGGCAAACGGGAGGCCTTTAAAATTTAGATAGCTAGAATTCAAGGTCTATATGTTCCTTGGAGGGTGAAGGGCAAGGTTAGCAGGGGTAAGGGACCCTGGATGACTAGAAATTTTGAGACTTTGACCAGAAAAAAGAAGGAGATACGGCTCAGGTACTGATAGCTGGGATCAAGGGAATCCCTAGATGTTTACAGGGAATACAGGAGTTTACTGAAGAAGGAAATCCGGAGGGTGAAAAGAGAGCACGAGGTAGCCCTCACTGAGAAGATTAGGGTGAATCCAAAGAGGTACTTTAATTATGTTAAAGAAAAAGGAATTACTTGAGAAAGAATAGGTCCTCTCAAGGACCAAAATGGACATGTATGAGTAGGACCGTTACAGATGGGTGAAGTTCTCATTGAATATTCTCCTCTGTGTTTACCATGGAGAAAGACATGAAGACTTGGGAACTAGAGGAAGTTAGTGGTAATATCTTGGGGACAGTCCATATCATAGCGGAGGAGATGTTGGATGTATTAGAATGTATAATGGTGGAGAAATCTCCTGACCCTGACCAGATATATCCAAGAACATTGCAAGAGGCTAGAGAAGAAATTGCAGGGGGCCTGGCTGATATTTTTGCATCAGCATTAGTCACAGGTGAGGCCCCAGAAGAGTGGAGGGTAGCAAATGTGGTGCTATTATTCAAGACAGCATGCAAAGAAAAGCCTGGGAACTATAGACCATTAAACTTTAAATCTGTGGTGGGTAAGTTACTTGAGAAGATTCTGAGGGGCAAGATATACATGTGTTTGGAAAGACAGCATTTGATTAAGAGTCATCAGCATGGCTTTGTGAGTAGGAGATCATGCCTCACAAACTTGTTAGAGTTCTTTGATGAAGTGACCAGAAAGGCTGACAAGGGCAGGGTGATAGATGTAGTCTGTTTGGCTTTCAGAAAGGCTGCTCTGGAAGGTTAGATTGCATGGAATCCAGGGCGAGCTGGCAAATTGGATGCAAAATTGGCTTGATGGTCAGAAGCGGAGGGATAGTGGAATGATGCTTATCAGACTGGAGGCTTGTGACTAATGGAGTGCCTCAGGAATCGGTGCTGGGCCCATCTATACTAGTGATTTGGATGAGAATGCACAAGGCATGATTAATAATTTTGCTAATGACACTAAAATGGGCGTATCATGGACAGTGAGGAAGGTTATCAGAGATTGCAGCAGGACTTTGATCAGCTGTGAAAGTGGACTGAGAAATGGCAAGCTGTGTTTAATATAGATAAGTGTGAGGTATTGCATTTTGGAAAGTCAAGTCAAGGGAGGAGTTTCATGGTGAATGGTAGGGTCTTAAGAAGTGGTCTGGAACAGAAGTATCTTGGAGTTAAGGTTCACAGTTCTCTGAAAGAGGAGTCACAGGTAGACAGGGCAGTGAAGAAGGTTATTGGCATACTAGCCTTCATTAGTCAGGGCATTGTGTACAGAGATTGGGAAGTTATGTTGCAGTTGTACAGGACCTTGGTGAGGCTGCACTTGGAGTATTGTGTTCAGTTTTAGTTACCTTTTCATAGAAGAAACTTACAAGGATGTTGTCAGGACTCAATGGTCTGGGTTATAGCGAGAGGTTGGACAAGCTAGGAGTTTTTTCTTTGGAGTCTAGGAGACTGAGAGGGGACCTTATAGAGGTGCATAAGATCATGAGAGGCATGGATAGGGTGAATATACTCAGTCTTTTTCCCAGGGTTGGGGAATCAAGGACTTGAGGGCATCAGTTCAAGGTTAAAGGGGAAAGAATAAAAGGGAACCTGAGGTTTTACACAGAGGGTGGTACGTATATGGAATGAGCTGCCGGCAGAAGTGGTTGAGGTGGGTATATTAACAACATTTATAAGACTTTTGGACAAATATGTGGAAAGGAAAGAACGAGAAGGATATGGGCCAAGTGCTGGGAAATAGGGTTTGCGTGGAAAGACATTTTGGTCTACATGGACCAGTTTAGGCCAAAAGGGCTTCTCTCCATGCTGCAGGACTCAATGACTCTATGACTCTAGAACTGATTGTCAGTTAAGTCAACTGTCTACTTTAATCTACTGAAGTCAGTTCAAGCATGATCAAGGGGAGGTCAAGTATGATTGAGGGCAGGTGAATGGTTAGACTAACAAAGCCAAAGGGTAACTAAGGACAGACAGAGTGACTCAGGGAGGATTGAGGATGATGGTTAGCAAGTTAAGGGTGATGATGGGCAATATCTAGGCTGACAAAGACAGTTCCTTGTTGATACCCAGTTGATCAAGGGTCATAGGCTTAATGGAGGGTCACGGAAAACAGCGTAAAAATTATATTAACCAGTGATAGAAGGAAAGGACTAAATTGACTGAGGTTTGGTGTAGGATGATGGTCGGTATCTTCAGTGTCAGACTTTGAGTTAGCAGGAAACCATGTTAAGACGGAGTTGACTATATTGGCCTGCTGGATATCTGGTTGAAGTTGATGAAAACAGTGGGATCCATACTGGTCCTCAGGCCTGAAGTCAAGAGGGAGAATCAAATTGTAGTTTGACTCATTTAATCCTGCCATCAAGATTAGGCCCAGTATATGGAAAGTATGCATATTTTTTCTGTGTGAATGACATTGGGGCAGACAAAAAGCAACGAATAATTGTCCTGACAGCTTGGGGACATGCAGGTTTTTTGGTTACTACAAGCCTAACTTTCTCTGAGGCACCAGATACAAAGGTCATTCATGAGTTGACAGATTTAGTTCTTGAATATTATGACCCCAAACCTCTTCTAAAACTGAGATGCTATCGGTGTTACTCAGCAATTTGAAAAACAGGAGAATCCATACTAGGATTTTTGACGAGGTTAAGATGATTGGCAGAGGCATGCAATTTTGGTTTCACCCTTAATAAGATGCTGACAGGCCATTTGGTTTGTGGGATTAATAATGCAACCATGCAAAACTGCCTATTAGCTGAAGCCCAACTGGACTTCAAACAGGTACTACAACTGACTTTGTCATTAGACAATGCTGCAAGTGGAACATATGACTTGTAGGGTATTCCAAAGGAAGTGGACTCCCTTGCCAGTCTGAGTGAACTTGGGGAACACCACTTCAGTGAAGGCAATTGCATTGCTACACTCAGGACATACCCTAAATTGAAGGATTCTATGTCAGCCCACAGCAAAACCCTAAAACAAAGCAAAGACTCAGCCAAACAATTAAAATTTTCTTCAGGATCTGGGCTGGCAAGCCATTGAAATTGCTGCCAGTAGACAGACTCAAGACACCCAAAGAGTCCCACTGGACCTAAATGGAGTATGAGAACTCATAGGCTGGTATCCAAGAGACTCGACGTTTCGGGCATAAGCCCTTCTTCAGGAATGAAGAAGGTCCTATGCCCAAAATGTCGATTCTCCTGCTCCTCGGGTGCTGCCTGGCCTGCTGCGTATTTCCAGCACCACAGTTTTCAACTCTGGTCTCCACATCTGCAGTCCTCACTTTCTCCTGGTCTCCAAGAGAGTAAACACCCTGGAAACTCCACCTACGTCTGGTTTGGAACAGTTGGAACAGTTAAATTGCTGAGTAGCATCCAAACCAAAACCAATAGCAGTAAACATCTGGTTAAATGATCAATCAATTCTAATGGAGGTCGATACAGATACAGCTGATTCAGTGGTTGCAGAAACAACCTTTAACAAAATTCACTCTGGACTCCAATCCTTAGTTTGTGCAAGACCTCGGCTAGACTGAAAACTTATACTGGGAAACATTTACAGATTAAGGTTACAATTTTGGTGCTGGTCTCTGATGAAAAGTAACTGGTTCAGTTACTACTGATTGTAGTAAAAAGCACAGGCCCAAGCTTGATGGGGCGAAATTGGTTGAGAAAGATTCATCTAAACTGGCTCAACATTTTTGATTAGAAAATGGCTGCCTGAGCGAATTCTTAATTAGGTATCTGGACATTCTTCATGAAGGTCTAGGGACAATCAATGGAGCCAAAGCCACCTTACATGTTAACCTGCATGTGGCAGCAATTCCACGATTCTACAAGGCCTATCTAGTGCCATTTGCTTTACCGGCAAAAGTTGAGGCAGAATTCAGGAGGCTGGAAAGCAAAGGAACCATCAAACCTGTCTAGTTTGCAGAATGGACAGCAGCAAATGTACTGATTATAAAGTCCAACGGGTCAGTTTGCCTTTGTGGATATTTTAAACAAACAGTAAACTGCTTTTTGCAGCTGGATAAATACCCAATCCCTCACAGAGAGGATTTGTACCCAAAGCCGACAGGGTGGCTGTTCTTCATGAAGCTGGACATGATCCATATGTAGTTGCAATTGTGGTTAAATGAAGATTTCCAAAAATATGCTGCAATTATTACCCATTAGGGTTTGCATCAAAAGGTCATTTTGGGTTTCGCTAACCTATGTAAGCTTTTGTAACCCAAATGAGCTTTATCAATGTTTAGGTATACCATTTGGAATGAAAAGTGCACCAGTAACATTTTAGTATTCAACCATCATGTTCACTGAAGGATTATGGAACTGTGTTATATATTGGCCATTTGGTTGTCTTCAACAAAACCTGGGAGGAACGTTTACAACGTTTGATCAAAGGTTTTGATGGGTTACATAGAACTTGATCATAAGTTTAGTTAATAATGAATTTATCAGAGCAAAATGATTTAATTAGGCCATTCTGTTGGTCATACAGTCATAGGGTTGTAGAGATGTACAGCACGGAAGCAGACCTTTTGGTCTAACTAGTCCATGCTGACCAGATATCCCAACCTATTCTAGTCCAATTTGCCAGCACTTGGCCCATATCCCTCTGAACCCTTCCAATTAATATATCCATCCAGATGCTTTTTAAATGTTGCAATTGTACCAGCCTCCACCACTTCCTCTGGCAGCTCATTCCACACAGCGTGAAACAGTTGTCCCTTAGGTGTCTTTTATATCTTTTCCCTCTCACCCGAAAAATATGCCATCTAGTTCTGGACTCCCCTACCCCAGGGAAAAGCCTTTGTCTATTTATCCTATCCATATCATACATGATTTTATAAACCTCTATGAGGTCACTGCTCAGCCTCCGACGCTCCACTGAAACCAGCCTCAGCCTATTCAGCCTCTCCCTATAGCTCAAATCCTCTAACCCTGGCAACATCCTTGTAAATCTTTTCTGAACCCTTTCAAGTTTCACAACATCCTTCCAAAAGGAAGGAGACCAGAATTGCGTGCAATATTCCAAAAGTGGCCTAACCAATGTCCTGTACAGCTGCAACATGACCTCCTATCTCCTGTACTCAATACTCTGACCAATAAAGGAAAGCATACCAAACGCTTTCTTCACTATCCTATCTACCTGTGACTCTACTTTCAAGGAGCTATGAACCTGCACTCCAAGGTCTCTTTGTTCAGCAACACTCCCTAGTACCTTGGCATTAAGTGTATAAGTTCTGCTCTGATTTGCTTTCCCAAAATGCACACCTCGCATTTATCTGAATTAAACTCATCAGCCCATTGGCTCATCTGATCAAGATCCCATTGTAATTTGAGGTAACCTTCTTCGCTGTCCACTGCACTTCCAATTGACTCCAAGTTGCACCTTAAGAAGGAAAAGAAAGAGTTGTCATGGATTTTCCTGTACCAAAGAAGAAATAAGAAATTTTGTGATGTATCACCAATGGATTTTTATCATTAATTAATTCTGAATGTTAGGGCTATGGTTGCTCCTTTGACACGTCTGTTAAACGTAGGCAAAAAATTTTCATGGTAAAACAAAATCAGTACCTTTGACAATTTGAAAGATGTGCCAATTATTGCATTGGTTTCAGTAGCACAAAATTATGCTAAATTATTTAAACTGGCTTTTGAAGCCACAATGTCAGTGTTCATGCAACATTATTACAGGGGGATGAGTTGGAGATTGAATGATCAGTCAATTATATTTTTTGCAGAATAATTTGTGTCAACAGAAGTATTCAACTGTGCAGAAAGAAATTTAGAGTTTGGTATTCGGCGCATATAATAACTCTTCAGAGAATCGTGCTTATTTGGATCATAATCCTCTCACTTTTCTCAGAAGGTTTCAAACTAACGATATTAAGACTGTTTCCTTGAAGTTTAATGCTTCAACCATATAGTTATAAAACTATTTACATCACAGGAAAGAAACAATATTTTAGCAGATGCTAGATCAAGTAGTATGGAAATAGTATGGAAAAGAAATCAGAGTTGTGATCAAAATGAACTCATGTAAAATATGATTGTTTTGGAAATCCCTTGTCTGTTTAATGTGAATATAATGTTACTGTCAGTGAAATTTGTGCAAATAGAATAAGTACAGAGATGAGGAGATTATAATTAAAAATGAAATGCCTCTTAAAGATGTCTCTTCACATTTTTGTTCTGTTGCAAAGTATGATGAAGGTTCATGATATTATGATTAGTATTTGTAAACGTTGAGTTCTAAAATGGATAACTCATTGTATAGAGTAAAATAGTTAGTGGTTTTCTTTCTTTTTGTGTGTGATTATGCCTTTTTTTATCACCTTTCCACTCCATTTTCAGGAAGCTGTAGACTTACACCCCAAGGTCCTTCTGTCTATTAATAATCCGAAGAGTCCTGTCAATTCTGTACACTCTCCTCCTGTATTTGACCTCCCAAAATGCATCACCTCACACTTGTCTGCATTCAACTCCATCTGTTATTTCTCTGCCCACCTTTCCAATTGATCTACATCCTGCTGTATCCTTTGACAAACTTCCTCATTATCTACATCTCCATCAGTTTCATGTTGTCTGCAATTTATTAATTTGACACTGACATTTTCATCCAAATCAGTTATATACATTACAAACAACAGACCTTGCAGCACTGATCCTTGCAGAATACCACTGCTCACAGACCTCCAATCAGAAAATCACATCTCTACAAGTAAGTTTTGTCTTCTATGACCAAGTCAATTTTGTATAAAACTTGCCACCTCAGCATGGATCCCATGCAATTTAATCTTCTGGAACAGCCAAGTATAAAATGCCTTAAGATTCTCCTTAATCCTACTTGTTAAGGACATTTCTTGATCCTTCCTAGCCCTCCTTATACTTTTCTGTTTTCTTTGTACTCCTCAAGAGCCTTATTCAATTTTAGTTTCCTAAACCTTACATGGGTTTCTTTTCACTTTTGACTAGAATTTCAATATCTTTTGTTTTCCAAGGATCCCAAATCTTGTCATCCTTGCCTTTCTTCTTCACAGAAAAATGCTAGTCCTGAATTCTGATCAACTGACTTTTAAAAGGTTCCCACATAACCATTAGACCATAAGATAATGGAGCAGAATTAAGTAATTGAGCCCATTGAGTCTGCCCTGCCATTCAATCATGGTAAATATGTTGCTTAACCCCATTCTTCTGCCAACTTCCCTTAATTCTTGATTCCCTTGCCAATCAAGAACCATTTCTGTCTTAAATACACTCAATGACTTGGCCTCCACAGTCCTCTGTAGTAATGAGTTCGACCAAGTCATCACTTTCTGGCTGAAGAAATTCCTCCTCACCTAAGTTCGAAAGGGTCATCCATTCTGTGGGTCCTAGTCTCTTCTACTAGTGGAAACATCTTCTCTACATTCACTGTCTCCAGGCTTCTCAATACCCTGTAAATTTCAATCAGATTCCCCTCAACCTGCTAAACTCCATTGAGTACAGACAAAGAGTTCTCAACCACTCCTCATACGACAAGTCCTTCATCCCTGGGACAATTCTTGTAAACCTTCTCTGGACTTCCCTCTAAAGTTAGCACATCTTTCTTTGGATAGGACGCCCAAGGCTGCTGGCAATTTTCTAAATGTAGTCTGACCGGAACCTTATATAGGCCTCAGTATTACATTTCTGCTCTCGTCCACTTGAAATAAATGCCAAAATTGCTTTTGTCATCCTAATCACCAACTGAATCTGCATATTAACCTTAAGAGATTCTGAACTAGGAATCCCAAGATCCTTTCTGCTTCAGACTCACAAAGTCTGTCCCTGGGTGTAGCTTTGCTTGCTGACGTTAATTTCCAGATGTTTCATCACCCTCCTAGGTAACATTTTCAGTGGGCCTCAGGCGAAGCACTCCTGATCAGTCCTGCTTTCTATTTATATGTTAAGGTTTCTTTGGGTTAGTGATGTTATTTCCTGTGATGATGTCATTTCCAGGGGTGAAGTCACTTCTTGTTCTTTTTTTCAGGGGGTGGTAAGTGGGGTCTAACTCGATATGTTTGTTGATAGAGTTCCGGTTAGAATGCCATGCTTCTAGAAATTCTCTTGTGTGTTTTTGTTTGGCTTGTCCTAAGATGGATTTGTTTTCCCGGTCGAAGTGGTGTTCTTCCTCATCTGTATGTAAATATATTAGTGAGAGAGGGTCATGTCTTTTTGTGGTTAGTTAGTGTTCATGTATCCTAGTGGCTAGTTTTCTGCCTGTTTGTCCAATGTAGTGTTTGTTACAGTCCTTGCATGGTATTTTGTAAATAGACATTAGTTTTGCTTGTTATCTGTATAGGGTCTTTCAAGTTAATTAGCTGCTGTTTTTGTATGTTGGTGGATTTGTGGGCTATCATGATGCTAAGGGGTCTGAGTAGTCAGATAGTCATTTCCAAGGTGTCTTTGATGTTAGGGAGATTGTCTAGGGTTTCATAGTAACGATCATTCCACAATGCAGGGTCTGGTATGGACCTTCTCTTTAGACTATCTACAACCTGTTTCAAGAAATCCTCATTGATGCACCTAACAAATTCTGCCCCATCTAAGCACTAAAGGAATGCCAGTTAATATTGGGGGAGTTAGAATCACCCAGTTCACAACCTTGCTGCTTCTACATCTTTCCATGATCTGCTTACACATCTGTTCCTCTATTGTCCACTGTCTATTGGGAGGCCTATAGTATAACCCCATCCTAGTGTTTACACCTACTTTGTTCCAGAGTTCTAACCATATGGTGTCTCTGGATGACCCCTCCAAGATGTTCTCTTTAGTACAGTTGTGACATTGTCCTTAATCAGTAATGCAATTCCCTCACCCCTTTTATATCCCTCTCTATCTCAACTAAAACATTTAAACCCTGGAAAATTGAGCTGTCAGTCCTGCCCTTCTGTCAACCCAGTTTCTAAATTGTGACCACATCATAGTCCCATGCATTCATCCAAACTGTAAGCTAAACTGTCTTACTTGTTGTATTCTCATTAAAATAAATATACTACAGACCTCCAGTCCCAACATGTTCATCAACCTGGACCTGCCTGTTTTTCTCATTCAACTTACTTGACATAATGTCAACCTCCTCATCAATCACACCACATGCTAACCTACTGTTCTTCTTATACCTCTGCTTAAGTAAGAGTATACAATTTACATTCCTTTTTTTTAAGTTTTACTTTGGCTAAATGAAAATATGTACCTTCAAACATATCTAGCAACTCAAGATTGGCATCCATGAGATGCTGTGGGCCATAAACAGCTGCAGAATTGAACTCTAGTACAATCTGCAACTTCAAATCCCAGCATGTCCCCCACTCAACCATTAGCATCAAGCCAGGGGACAAAACATAGTTCAATGGATAATGCAGGAGAGCATGCCAGAAGAAACACCAGGCAGACCTAAAAATGAGGTCTCAACCCGGTGAAGCTACCAAACAAGATTACTTGCATGCCAAACAGCATAAACAGCCAGATATAGACAGGGGTAAGCAATCCCACAACCAAAGAACCAGATATAAACTCTACAGTCCTGCCACACCCAGTCATGAATGGTAGTAGATGATTAATCGCCTCACTGGAGAAGGAGTCTCCAAAAATATCCACATCATTAATGTTGAAAGAGCCTAACACATCGGTGCAAAAGATAAAGCTGAAGCTTTCACAGTAATATTCATCCAGAAGTGTTGATTAATGATCCACCTCAGCCTCCTTGAGCACGGTGGATGCCGATTTTCAGTTGATTCGATTCACTCCATGAGATATTAAGAAATGGTTGAAACTAATCAGTGAGATGTGTTCTGATGATGCTAGCATTTGTCACAGAACAAAGTGATATCATTGGCACATAAGCAGATATTTCTTGCGGTCTGTCCTGTCACGGTCAGGTTGCATCACTGCAAGATGGAAAATCCCTCTGTTTTCTGGACCACTAAACTCCAGATGGGAAATCCCCTATCCAATGCTGCAGGTGAAGCAAGAATCAAGGGTGTTGCAGTGACACCCACTGAATTGAGACCCAACATTGAGAAAAACTGGAGCAAGACTGGAATCTCTCTCCTTTACAATAGGTTTTCCACCTCTGCTGCAGACATCACCGCTCTTCTGCTCTTTCCTCTAGTTGGAGAATCAGGGCAGGAGACAGAAAAGGGACAACCTGAATAGGGCTTGCCTCCTAGCAGCATAACAATGCAAGGGAAGCACTCCACATTTTCAGCAGTGGCAAGAGGATGAAAATAGTGGCCTACAAAGGAGCCCTTTTATTTTTCTGCCATTTCTGTCAATAGCGCACATTTTGAAATTCCAGACCTTGTCTTTAAGGTTTTGAATCAGACCATATGAGTTTTGATTCTCTCCTGTTGAATTGACAGCTTAAATCCATTTCAGGTTAGCTACTCATGGATGTAAGAGCAAATGGATGGCATTTGTGAATGCATGATGACCCTTCAGATGACAACTCCAGCTCTACGCAGTTTTAACTTTCTTTAAAACTAAAATTGGAATTAACGAACGTAAGTTTCAATTTACCCAGCATTTCTTCCTCATGTTGCTCCAACATGCCACTTATCATTGAATCCAATTCCATACAATGCTTCAAGGCACTGATTAAGCTATTCTGTTCGGCAGAGCAAAGAGTTACTGAATAAATATTAATGAGCTAATTTAAATAGAGATTTAAAATGGCACACCGGAATTCCACAGGGGTGTTAGGGAGCAAACAAGCTGATGTGGCGCTGAACAAAAGGTGTGATTTTGTCTCTACAAAGTAAGAAATGTAAAACTAAAAATATTCACTAGTTAATCTCCCATGATATTACACATGAGCAAAAAAATTCAAATGCCATTTTCTCCTGTAACTGTTTCTCTGCTTACCTCAGCTCATTTTTTCAGTTACATGATCATTATATTTATGTTTATCTTTCATTCTGTTTGTCAATCCGTCAGCCTGTTCCTCTCTCGCCCTATTTTCCTCTCACATGCTTTTTCTTGTTCTCATTATGTTCGTCTAGTACAATTTTTCTCATCTTCTTTTGGAAATTTCTTTTGTATCCTTTATCTGTGCTGGCATCTTTTCCCCTATACCAGAATTTTGGTATTTATTGCAAGGGGAATTGAATATAAAATTTGACAAGTTTTACTGCAGTCTTAGTGTGGCTATATCTGGAGTACTGTGTGCAGTTATAGTCTCCTATTTGAAAACAAGGATTACTTGTGTCAGATGCAGTTGAAATAAGGTTTATGGAACTCAATCCTGTGATATGAGAACATTATTGCAGATGCTGGGATCTGTACCAAAAACAACCAATGCTGGATATCACAGCAAGTCAGGCAGCATCCATGGAGAAGAGAGCAGGCTAACATTTCGAATTTAGGTGACTCTTCATCAGAGCTGAAGTGAAGTCCGGACGGGGCAGCATTTATGCAATAGTTTGTTGGGAGTTTGTTTGGGGGTTGTAGGTGTAAGGTGCCAGATGGAGAGATGATGTTGTTAGTTCAGATTAAGTGAATGGAATGTGAGAATGGCAGAACAATGATGGCTCTCCTGCCAGACTTGAAATGACAGGCAGTCCCATTGGGGTGGGGCCAGGAGAGAGAGGACATGATAACAGAATGTAACAAGCTAAAAAAGAAGGAATGGTTCACAATTTGAAGCTGTTGAACTCAATCTGAAGATGAGATGTTGTTCCTTCAGTTTGCGCTGTGATTCACTGGAATACTGCAGCATGCCAAGGACAGATGTGTGAGCAGGATGCTGTGTTAAAATGACAGGCTATGGAAAGCTTAAAGTCCTGCTTGCTCATGGACAAGAGGTGTTCTGAGTAGTCACCCAGTCTACATTTGGCTTCTCCAATACAGGGTAGGCCACTTTGGGTGCAGTGAATACAATATGCAAGATTAGAGGAGGTACAGGTGAAATGCTGCTTCACCTGGAAAGACAGTTTACACTCTTGGATGGTTAGTAGGGAGGAGGTGAAAGGGCAGGTTTTGCACCTTTTGCAGTTACATGGGAAGATGTGGAGGGGGGCATGGTTTTGGTGATTATGGAATGGACTAGAGGAAATGATCCCTGTGAAATGTAGATGGGGAGAGAAAGGAAGATGTGTTTGGTGGTGGTGTTCTTCTGGAGTTGTCTGAAATGGTGGAGAATGATCCTTTGAATGTGGAGGCTGGTGGGATGAAAAGAGAGGACAAGGAGAACACAATCATGTTGCTGTGAGTGATGGGAAGGCGCAAGGGTGGAAGCATGAGTGATACGTCGAATGCGGTTGAGGGCCCTGTCAGCCACAGTGGGTGGGAAACCATGGTCATAGAAGATGCAAGCCATGTCAGCAGCACTGTTTTGGAAGGTGGCATCATCTGAACAGATGTGACTTAGGCAAAGGAACTAGGAGAATAGAATGGAGTCCTTGCAGGTCATGGGGTGTAACGAAATGTTGGGAAGGTAGCTATGGGAGTCAGTGGTTTTGTAATGGATGGCAGTGGACAATTTATTCCCCAAAACAGAAACAGAGAGGTCAAGGAAAGGAAGGAAAGCGTTGATAATGGATGATTTAGAAGTTATAGAGGGGTGGAGATTG